>NC_064927.1:237886262-239136262 GCF_023897955.1 Schistocerca gregaria
ATTACGTGAGGTTAAAAAATGTCGTATGACTAGGTCTTACCGTCGGGTAGACCGTTCGCCGGGTGCAAGTCTCTAGATTTGACGCCACTTCGGTGACTTGCGCGTCGATGGGGATGAAATGATGATGATTAGGACAAGACAACACCCAGTCCCTGAGCGGAGAAAATCTCCGACTCAGCCGGGAATAATCGATCCCGGGAGGCCCTTTTCTTTTTTTTTTTTCTTTTTTTGATCGACGTGTGTGGTCGTTGCGGACGTCAAATGACATCCGGTAAAGTTCGTTTTTGTTGATCTTTCCACTCAGTTTTTGTATTTCAGAGGTCAACCAGCTCTCCGACCGAACACGCTGAGCTACTGTGCCGGCTGACACTCAGCTACCGGGGATGGACATTACGTGCGGTGTTTTTTGTATATATTTGGACCTCTCCCTCTTGGTGAGATTTGGTGAAATGTGGTGGGACCTCCCCTTCCTCATCTGAGGATTACCCTATAATTTTTAAATAAATAAATTTGTGTAACCTGTTCATATTTTTGCTTCATACCACTAAAACTAGCTGTTAGGTTGTTTTGAATTAATGGATATTCTCTGAATTAAATAGTTGACGTCAGATTTCCATTGCCCCTACCCTCACTTTCAGTGAGATATGGTGGAATTTTGTTGGGCACCTCTCCGTATTTTGAGCTCACGTATTTAATGCACGTCCCTTAAGTTTGCACATCGCCATACCGAATGCTGCATTTAACCTGGAGCTGCAAAGCTGCCCTCCTCGCCACTGAGATCAGCACCAGCCAAGGCTGTAGCACTGACGTATCATACAGCCGAACAATATAATGTAGAGTTCCCATACATGTGAGTCGTAGAAACGATGTACTGCAGGCAAACAGTGCAATTTCTAATTCCAATTAGCACAATTTGTAACAACAGTAAAATACGAAGGGCGTTCA
This sequence comes from Schistocerca gregaria, assembly GCF_023897955.1. Lineage (NCBI taxonomy): Eukaryota > Metazoa > Arthropoda > Insecta > Orthoptera > Acrididae > Schistocerca > Schistocerca gregaria. Next base: position 237,887,208 of record NC_064927.1, read on the forward strand.
ATAAGTGGTGCGACCATTTTTTTCTGAATGCAGGCTGGTTTTATTCAATGTTCCAACATACCACATTCTATCTATCTATCGCTTGCCCCTTTGTCCCGCATTCTGCGCTGGGTTGGCGTGGTTAAACCGGATCTCGCATGTTAATGTGAAGGGATGGCTGGATGCCCTTCCTGCCGCCACCCCGTACCCCCCGGGACGGAATCAGAGTACCCTATTCGTCTGCGTCCAGTGTAAATCATGGAAAAGTGCGGATGTGTTGCAAATGTCTGTGAGCCGTGTAACTGAGGCGGGACGTGGGGACCAGCCCAGTATTCACCTAGAGGAAGGTGGAAAACCGTCGATCCGGGGGTGGCGCGCCTACCTCAGTGCAGCAAGCAGCACATTAGCGCTCTCAGCTAACCTGGCGGGTTCCAACATACCACAATATTCCCCACAATTTTGGCTACAAACCCAGTTTTTCAAAATGATCTTCGTTCAATGGACAGCCTTGCCGGAGGGGCCTACATGACTACATGGCACAACTCTGCTGGTCGACGCCAGAGCCAGTGCCTTGCTGCATGCATCACTAACTTCCCCATCATACATGCACTGCTTCCCGTAGAATGCATACTTCATCGGGTCAAACAGATAGAAGTTGGAAGGTGTGAGATCCGGACTGCAGGGTGGATGAGGAAGAACTTCCAACGAAGTTTTGTCAATTCCTCTCGACTGCGCAGGCTCGTGTGAGGCATCGGGTTGTCGTGAAAAAGTCCGTTTGCGTTTTTGTTGCGACGAACACGCTACAGTCGTTTTCTCAATTTCCTAAGTGTAGCACAACGTACATGAGAGTTGATTATTGCAACATGAAGGACGACACCAAACCGAATAACCCCTCCACCGTCTCAGAAGACCGTCGCCATAACTTAACGGATGCAGCTTTGAACTTTTTCGTTGGAGGAGAGATGGTGTGGCGCCTCCCCATTGACTGCCATTTTCTTTCCCGTTCGAAGTGATGAGGAACCAAAGTTTCATCGCATGTAACGATGTTAGACAAAAAGTTGTCACGATCACCTCGTAACACACAAGCAATTCCACACAGATTAAACTACATTGCCCTCTGTGGTCTTCTGTTAGTCTGCAAGCAATTCAGTAGGCACACACCTTTGAATACACCAACTGGCGGACGAGTGTGTCAGCACTACTAACAGAGACGTCTAGTTGAACACTGAGATTTGAAAGGCAACGCTAGTGGGACTATATAAATTGATTGGAAAAGTAGGCATAATTTTAGTGTTCTGGTAACATTTATTTTTCCAAAGAAACAGACATAAATTATACTAAACAAGTTATTGATTGAATACCGTAACCAACTAACAGGTGGCTTAAGACAACACTGGACAAGGATCCTGGATTTAACTAGTGGAATGAGTCAAGTACTCTGGCCCTAAAAAGTGTGGATAACGCAATCTGAACTGATCTGCTGCTGAGCAGACTTTGATTGATCAAATCGACTGCAGTTTCTCTACATAGGTGCAGCTGAGAGAAAGTGGCGATTGAGATGTGTACGCCCTGACAATGCGGGAGAGGTAGTATGTTACCCTGTTTGCTTCGTGCGGTGATGCAACTTGCAACTGGCGAGATGTGTCCAGTGGGGGTGAGAGTTGGAGGTGGCACCTGTGAATCGATCATGGCCACGGAAGAAATGCAAAAATCTCACGGTCTAGCGACCAGGCAGATAGATCGCAATTTACTCTCTGCCATGGCCCTGAAATTACGGTAGATTTCAGTGTGTGACACACCAGTTCTCTGGTCGTACCAAGGACCAATTTGGCTCACTTATACGACAGAGCGCACAAGGATAGCAATCGTAAAGACTGGTGAACCAAAAAGGAATAAGTGTGCCCCCAGCAAACGAGCAGTCCTACACGTTAGAAGTCACACTGTTGGTACAGTAAGAACTTCATCACAGACTCCCCAGTCTAAACTACTGGCAAGTGAAGTCAGTCTCAGGACAGGTTCTAAGTACCAACCACACATGCAGAGCTTCAACCAGAAGTGCTTACCAGACCAAACTCCCACAACAGAGTGCTTCGCACCTCTCCAGAAAAAAAACCGTTTTCCCGCAAAGTGCATGACGACACCGCCTTCACCCCTGCTTGAGCCAATCACGGAGCTCTAGAGGCGCTAAATCTCTCCTCCCACACGACAACCCAAACTCATGGCGAATCAGGGCAACAGTTAAGAAACATGCGTCTCTCGAAAAAAAGAAACCGCTAATAACTGCCTTTTTTAAGTTTTGCAGAGGGGACAATGATTTTTTTCTGAAGTCGCTTCCCACAGCAACAAGCAAACTGATACAATCTTAAAGATTTTTATCTAAATCGTCTGTGCCTTGGCGCTTGTTAGTCCTAGGTATGAGATGTAATAAAGATTCTATCTCTAAACGTTTGTCAGACAGTGGAGTTTTCTCATCCAACCGAGGTGGCCAGGGGAGGCGGTTCACTGGCCTATTTGCAGTATTGGTGAACATGAAAACTTGTTAATTTTTATTACGTGTAGCTCTGCACACAATGCCAGGTTTACGACTCCACTGTGTGGACACGTTCCTTCAGTCAGTTGCCCCCTCCCCCCCCCCCCTCCCCCCAGGCTTCTGCTCGTGCCGTGCAGGTAGTTTGGCATTGTTCTGCTTGATTCCTGTCTCAATGAGGGCTCCCTGCCTGCCTTGTATGGCTTTGGGCCTGTCCAGCAAGATTTACTAAGGGATGGGCTCGCCGCCAATTGCTTTCAACTCCCAACATGCCACTTCTATGAGTTAAGAACCATAAAAATACCTCATGCTTTTAGTGCCCTACCAGGCTCCATCAATGTCTGCTTAGACCATTAACTTTCTACAATCCCGCTTAAGGTGCATCAGGTTGTAATATAATCTTTAATAATTTTCTGTATGTGGAAAATAGGTGAGAGAGTAGCTTGTCCTCTCTCACTGCCCTCTACCTGCCATTGATTTCTGCGTGGGTAGTGTCTCACTTCAATATTGTTTAGTGTGACACAAACCAGAGGAAATCATTGAAAATAGTAGGAGAACCTCATCCTGATAAAAGATATATATGTGAAAAAAGAATTGCTGATGGCTAAAACACATCCTAGCTTCACCTCATTCATTCAAGGGGTCATTCCCTCACATGAAGCTGCAAGCCAGCGAGAGTACAAGAAAACATTGCTGTGAGTAGTATGAATTATGTTACACTCAGGGGTCATTGCTACATCACAGACTTACATTAAAAATTTGACATGAGATTAAAAGGCCTTGCAGTAAAGAAATATACACATTCACACCATTTCCTGAGGTCAGAGATGTCTAATGTCCCTAATCATTTACAGTGTCCTGGAGTACGGACTGTTTTCTGTTCACTGATTAACCCTGCTCTGTCATTCACTTGGTCTCAATCATCAAACACAAACATTCTCAAATTCTCAATGAACAAGGAAATCACACGTGTAATCTGTTTGTCTTATCACCTAAGTTGTGTAAATTTGTGTATTATTTTCTACAACATGAAAACAAATACAGGCACATAAACAGAGCATTAATAAATGAGCAAAACAAACATAGCCCTCACAATCAAGACAGTTCAGTTGATCTACACAAAAACACAAAAAGATATTACATAATGAGATTACAGAAAGGTATACTAATGTTCCCTCCACGAGGGTCCCTGGGGAGACAAATTTTACAATTGAAAAGGCCACATGAATTGACAACATGGCACTTATGCAAACGCCCAAACTGTGATGGGTAGGACTGAAGAACAGCAATTTACACCAGAGTGAAATGGCCTTTCACTCAGCACATGACGTGGCAGAAGTGGCGTCAGATGTCTCTGGCGTTCCCTGTTATCTCAGGCAGCATCTGGTGTCTGGACAGCAACCAGCACCTTGGGCAGCTTACGGACTGCAGCTGGACCCTTGGCGTCATCCTGGTCAGGACACAGCCATCAGAGACTGGTGTGACAGCTTTGCATGTGACGTGCAACCAGCCCCCTGGCATAGAAATCCTTTCAGCGTTAGAGGGACGTGGGACAGCCCTGCTCTTCCCATTCACCACCGCATCGAAACGCGCCTGCTGACGCGGGACATTGCATTAGCTCGACTGTTGTCGACGTGTCACGTCACTCGCGGCACCCTGCGGAGTCAGTGAGGCCCAACACAAGCATCGGCTGTGGTGCCATAGCGCCCATGTAGTTTGGTACATTAATGTTGAAGGCGATTTATTCTGTCACTTATAGAAGCTGGAGTGCGGCAGATAGTTTCAGCTGGAAGGCAAACTGATCAGGTCTGATAATGTCATTGACCAGAATTAGTTGTTTGAGTCTAACAAGGATGAGCTGTTCGAGAAGTTTTGATAAAGTGGATAGTAGGGTGATTGGTCTGCAGTTGGTCAGTTGCATTAGATCTCTGCCAAGCTTTGATAATAGGACTGTGTGGGCGATCCTCCACTGAGGTGGAAAATATCCCAGGAGCAGGCACTAGTTGAAGATCGGGGTGAAAGATACCAACATCTTTCGTTGTAGGTGTTTGATTAGCATGTGAGTCACTCTGCCTGTACCAAGGGCTGAATGGCTTCACAACTGGCAGATCAGTGTCTTGATTTCAGCTGGTTTCGTCAACTCTGGCAGCATTGGAAGAGTTGTTTCCCTGATCTTCTGTGCCAGTTGTCATACCCATCTAACGCCTTCAGCCTACCATTACGAGCTATTGTATTTTGGGCGTGAATGTTGTGGCGAAGATTTCGTCTTTACTTAGTGGATTGTAGCTCTGGCCTACTGGGCCCTGGACAGCCAGTTGCAGAGGTTGTGCTCCATTCGTCCCTAGATTGCAGGGTGAGAGTGGGCATCTTGTCCTCCCATACTTCTAACTGGTGTTCGGTGTTTGGATGTGCAGCCATCATTGCAGTCTCTTCATCTCCCTGCAGTCAGCATGGTTGCACAGCAGTTGTCATCACATTGGGTCTTGTTCTTGAGGTCTTGCAGTAAAGTAGAAAAGATCTCATGGCACCAAGGTTGGTATGTAGCGTGAACTGACGCTTGTCAAAATGCTGTGTTGATTTTCCCTGTTAGAGTTGAGATGGCTTCTTCAATCCTCTCGGAGGTGGAGATGTCTGTAGCTGGGCAGACTTTGTTGAGTCACACAACATATTACTCCCAGCTTGTGACTATAGATGTCGACAGTTACATGTGGCCCACGACATTCCTCGTTGTACCAACGATCAGGTGGTGCTCCAAGGTGAGTTCTACAGTGGTGGTGAGTTGGAGATCGAGATGGAGGTCCTTTAGCATCGCTAGTCGAGAACATCAGGGCAATGGGTACTGTTGTGCAGAACATGTCAGATTATCAGGGCCGAAAGTAATTGCTCCCAGGCACCTCTCAAGAGTGTGTAATTGCTCTCCCCTTGTGTTGTTTCGGCGAGAGTTGCACCCCTACTGCTCAGCATTTAGATCTCCACATAGGAGGATCCTATGGAAGCATTCAAAAATTGTTGTGATGTCTCATTCTTGAAATTGTCTCTGTGAATTCAGGTAGGCTGCTATCATTGAAACAACACTGTGGGTTCTGTTGCTAGTGAAACCCATCGTCTCCAAGGTGATAAGTTGAAGAAGGGTGACTGGTGTATGTGTGATGGCCTCGTTGATGAATAAGGCATGCCTCCGCAGCCGCCAGCATGATCAGTGTGGTAACCGATCATATTCATGAGTTTGAAGGACTGTGTGTGCTCGAGGTGGGTCTCTGTCAAAAATAGACTATCCATGTTATGGTGGAGGATGAAATCTTTGAGTTCCAGTTTCTTGCACTCAACTGACGTTGTAGATACAGAATGTGAGTTCTGCTTCCTTGGAGATCTACGAGCCACTGTTGGAGGCAAAGATCTGCAGTGTACCGTCAAGGGGGATGAGAAGTTTCGATGTTGTGTCTGGTGCATTGCTGAACTTTTGAAAAGTCTCCCTGAGGACTAAGAAGATGTTCTCCTGGCAGAGTGTCGACACAAATTCAGACATGCTAGATAACATCCAGGACAATTCACTAAAGTCAAAGGCAGGCTGGTTTTGAAGCCACCACCTCCGATGTTTACCTGCTCCAGTAGTTGGGCGGATGTCCTATGGAACTTGACGGCGTGGTCTACAGCGGCAGTCGTGGGAAAGTCTTTTGGGTGTCTATTGGTGGTGCAGGTGAGGTTGAAGTTTGTTGCTGCTGGGAGGTTAGTGTTTCTTGGTCCTATGCTGTGTAGATTTTCAATGCGTACTGAAATCACAAGCTGCGACATTGTCTCGAATAACACAGTGACCCATATATACAATGAGTTTCCCTTAATTTACATCTATGATCACAAACTTTTTGTTAACAGATTACTGGTTTCGGTCTATAATAACCATCATCAGATCTGTTTTATAAAAACAAAGTAGGCTACTGACAACATGACTCGTGCATATGATGTTATTTATATACACTTCACGATGCTGGTGATGATTTTGCATTTAACTTCTGACGACGCCACTATGGCTGCAGTACATTAGGACTTTGTTTTTATAAAACAGATCTGATGATGTTCATTGTAGACCGAAACCGGTAATCTGTTAACAAAACGTTTGTGACCATAGACGTCAATTAAAGGAAACTTATAGCCTACTGAAATGTTGGACATCTCTCCCATGTAGTAGAATGCTCTCCTTGGCAGCTGACACACTTGGGTTGCTGAGCGGCAGTCTTGTGAATTCCTTTGATGGGCACACAGGAGGGTGGTAACGAGAAATAGTGTGCCGTGTGGAAGAACCGATGGCAGCGTTTGCACTGTGGAAGTCGTTTCTTTGGTCAATAAGTCTCGATTTGTATGTTGGTATCCAGAACGTGTCGCACCTCCTAGGTGGTCTCACTAAGACATTCTGGGAGCTTAACACAGTAGACCATTTGAGGCACAAGTATATCCATCTTTTCATCTCTAGATTTAAAGTAATGAACCGACAACTGTGAAAATTCCAGAGATCACAGTTCTTTTTCAACAGCTTCTGCAGTGATCTCTTCTAGCATGTACTTGACCATGAGTTTCAATGACTTATCAGCTGGTGGTTGATGCATAAAGAATGGGATGTTCACAGCCCAGAATTGGTGAAGTCCCAGTCGTTCGTCTGTGATCGATTCAAAATGATACTTGATGGTGTCACTTTGTAGGTGCCTTTGATTGGTCCACGGACGTTTTTCTTCAGTTCTGTGTTCAGGGTGATGTATCAGCCTGTATACTAAATTGTGATAGGAGGAGTTTTTGTTATTCGCATCGGAGCTTGGGCAGAAGGTTCCAGAGTACGTTGAGTAGCTGCTCCTGTAGTCGTCAGTTGTACTGTGACGTCCATTTGTTCCAGCTCTGGAGAGGGTCGATTTTATTGGACTTCGGAACAGACAATTAACGTTTGCTAATGTCGTCGATGTTTTGGGAGTTCTTCATTTTGCGTTCAGCCTTCGTCCGCATCGATGTCTGTCGCGAGGAGGCGGTCGATGTCGGAGTCGAAGGTGGCCTCATGATGTGGTCTTTGTCAGACTGTGTACCAAATGTCGTTGTTTGACGTTGACTGGACGAGCCTGGCGGCACAGTCCCTGGCTTGTTAGTCGCATCGTTTCGTCGTCTTCGGTGATCGACTGGCTAGTCTCCTCAGGCTGTGATGCTGTAGGAACTGTGATGGGGTCGTAGCTTTCCAGAGTAACAATCCTGCCTGCGGATCTGTGTGTGGTGCCAGAACGGGAACATTGTTGAGGAGAACACGGTCTATCCGGCAGTAGCCGGGGCCTGGGCCCAACGTAGGTATCGTCCGTAGCGCTGCCAGAGTGTACCGTTTCCGAAGCGGCGTCGGCATCAGCTGTGCGTCATAAGTGCCGTGGCCGACGCGCAAGCAGCGCCGGTCGGCGATCTGCCGGCCCCTGGCGAGGCCGAAGCAGAGGTGGCTGACTAGGCCGCGCGCTCGCGTCGATCCGTTCGCTTTTGCACCGCGTTCTCGACGCTGGTGCTTCTAGCGTACATCCGTCGCAGACGCTACTTTGAAGGCTACATATAGCGCCGCCATCTATCGAAACTTCATGAGACTACAGAGGCTGAAGCGGGAATATTCCACGATGTTTCAGAACAAATTTCGCCTTGTTTCAATCGAAATTGGTCGAGGAAAAATGTATTCCATTATGTATTGAACGCCCCTCGTAATATACGGTGAAACATGAGGCACGTTAAGTACAACCTGCTTATCACTTCTGAGACGCCCTGCCGAACCCGCAGGACAGGACAAGTAGTAGGAATTATGGAAGGAGGCCAGAATGAGCGGCTGTCAGTTACACTCCAAACTTTATTTAGTTGTCCAAACATTACAGCGCAACTTCTAAGCTTGACTATCGACAGAAAATGTCTTTAAATCTAAAACGGCTGAAGGCCCATGAATTAAATACCATTTTTTAGACAAAAGGCTCTAGGCTTTCATCTTAAATAGTATTTAAGGCCAAGCGATGTAAGACATGACTAGTCAGATAGATTAAGTTTTTTAAAAGCGGCTGAAGGTCGCTAAATTGAAAACAACGTAACTACAATAACCCTTCAATAGGCAGAAGGCCCCAGCTATATCACCAATAAGAAACCTTACTCCAAAACGGCTGAAGGCTTTTGTTTAAAAAAAAAAACCTGCAACCAATTTTCATCTCTTCATAATTACGCTGTATAGTTAGAGTTGATATTTTAATTTAAACTACTGACAACGCGCTTTGGCACGGTTGTTTTATGCATCTCCACTGCAGGATGTGATTTTAGTAGTGACTAAAAGTTTTTTGTGCTTTTAATGACTTTGGTAATTTTCATACTTACTTAAAGCTATAAGTGTTTGTTTTTTGTTTCTTCTATCTCAGTAATGTTGCTAAGTTTTTTTGCTAATGAAGATGTCTTCCTGTTCAGGTGTATTTTTGCTTCTGGTGGTATATTTAGATATACCGAAACCGTGGTCAAGAATTTCAATAAATCTTTATGTTGCAACTGTTTGGCTCTTATCATTTACCGTGAAGGTTTTCAACAGTTGCTGCTTCAGCCATGTTTAAAATTTTGAGATAATGTAATAAACTCCATTAATAAGATTTGCTTGAAATGTCTAACTATCCGAGAAAACAGCTTCCTAGGCACCCTATATTAGACGAGTGGGCCCAGTGATCTCTATGCTACCTGGATGTTGAACTTCAGACATTCTATCGTGCCAGCCATAGATGCTCACATTTTGTTTCTTGCCAACTACAACGGCTGCTAGAAATGTCACTAGAACACGAAAAGAAAATACTTTTCAATTCCTGTCCCTCATAAGCCTATTACTTCATACAGAGTATTTCAAAAATGACCGGTATATTTGAAACGGCAATACAAACCAAACGAGCAGCGATAGAAATACACCGTTTGTGGCAATATGCTTGGGACAACAGTACATTTTCAGGCAGACAAACTTTCGAAATTACAGTAGTTACAATTGTCAACAACAGATGGCGCTGCGGTCTAGGAAACTCTATAGTACGATATTTTCCACATATCCACCATGGGTAGCAATAATATGGCGTAGTCTCTGAATGAAATTACCCGAAACCTCTGACAACGTGTCTGGCGGAATGGCTTCACATGCAGATGAGATGTACTGCTTCAGCTGTTCAATTGTTTCTGGATTCTGGCGGTACACCTGGTCTTTCAAGTGTCCCCACAGAAAGAAGTCACAGGGGTTCATGTCTGGCGAATAGAGAGGCCAATCCACGCCGCCTCCTGTATGTTTCGGATAGCCCAAAGCAATCACACGATCATCGAAATATTCATTCAGGAAATTAAAGACGTCGGCCGTGCGATGTGGCCGGGCACCATCTTGCATAAACCACGAGGTGTTCGCAGTGTCGTCTAAGGCAGTTTGTACCGCCACAAATTCACGAAGAATGTCCAGATAGCGTGATGCAGTAATCGTTTCGGATCTGAAAAATGGGCCAATGATTCCTTTGGAAGAAATGGTGGCCCAGACCAGTACTTTTTGAGGATGAAGGGACGATGGGACTGCAACATGGGGCTTTTCGGTTCCCCATATGCGCCAGTTCTGTTTATTGACTAAGCCATCCAGGTAAAAATAAGCTTCGTCAGTAAACCAAATGCTGGCCACATGCATATCGCCGTCATCAATCCTGTGCACTATATCGTTAGCGAATGTCTCTCGTGCAGCAATGGTAGCGGCGCTGAGGGGTTGCCGCGTTTGAATTTTGTATGGATAGAGGTGTAAACTCTGGCGCATGAGACGATACATGGACGTTGGCGTCATTTGGACCGCAGCTGCAACACGGCGAACGGAAACCCGAGGCCGCTGTTGGATCACCTGCTGCACTAGCTGCGCGTTGCCGTCTGTGGTTGCCGTACGCGGTCGCCCTACCTTTCCAGCACGTTCATCCGTCACGTTCCCAGTCCGTTGAAATTTTTCAAACAGATCCTTTATTGTATCGCTTTTCGGTCCTTTGGTTGCATTAAACCTCCGTTGAAAACTTCGTCTTGTTGCAACAACACTGTGTTCTAGGCGGTGGAATTCCAACACCATAAAAATCCTCTGTTCTAAGGAATAAACCATGTTGTCCACAGCAGACTTGCACGTTGTGAACAGCACACGCTTACAGCAGAAAGACGACATACAGAATGGCGCACCCACAGACTGCGTTGTCTTCTATATCTTTCACATCACTTGCAGCGCCATCTGTTGTTGAAACTTGTAACTACTGTAATTTCGAAAGTTTGTCCGCCTGAAAATGTACTGTTGTCCCAAGCATATTGCAACAAACGGTGTATTTCTATCGCTGCTCGTTTAGTTTTTATTGCCGTTTCAAATATACCGGTCATTTTTGAAACACCCTGTATGTTGACATAAAGTTCAAAACAAGATATCAGTCTGCAATTCTTTGTCACATGCAGACGGATGGAAATTTGTTTGCCAAACTACAATATGGCAGACGATGCAAAGCACGTGTATTTGCAGACACGCTGCATTTCTGTATTCAGAGACCACACTTCTACATCCAGGTTGTACAGAGATCACTGAGTGGGCCAGACACGACAATGTAGACGGTAATGCAGAGCTACAGCATGCCTGTTCCCCCCAGAGACAAACCATGGGTCGGGTGTTTGCTCAAGGATTCAAGTTGACAGCAGCAGTCTTGAGCACATAGAGTGACAAGTTGATGGTATGCCGAACGCCATCAGTTCAGCTCTCAACAAGCCAAAGTTCCCAAGAATTCACATCTGCATATGAGATGTTGGCAACTCACAGTGACCAGGTTTGGCAGAACAGGCAGGCGGCAGTCTCAGAGGTAGAAGTCATCTGGCGAATGGTAGGCAGCATGTAGCAGTGTCAGCATCATAGCTGGCTCACCGTAAATGAATATCGTATGAGCTTGCAAATCTGAGAATTGATTTCTGTCTGTCTGAGACAATGACATTATCTCCTGCCGAGAATAGCTGCATTTGTCCTCGATTTCTGGACTCGTCAGTGTTCTCTCCCACAACACTTTCAGGGCTTCAGCTTGGTGTTTTTCCGCCATGTCAGTAAGCTGCTAGGCGTCCTTATGGAACATCTACTCGTTCTTGCGGCATCATGCTGAGCTGTCAGAATGATGTTATGATCCGTTCTCAGCGAGGTCACGTTGCTGAATCAACGATTCAAACTTCTCGCTCATGTGAGGTGCAGTAACAGCTTTCGGGATGCGCCATATTATTTGCAGTATCGGCTGTATGCCTGTTTGTCTTTCTGGTTGCTACAAGGCGCTCTGACCCGGTCTCACTTGGCTTAGCGCTGGCTAGAAAAAACTGCAAGAAAATTTTGCATTTGCCCGTGATATCTTTCTACAGTACAACAGTATTGGTCCTTATGTCCGCTAGTGCCAACACTGAATATAAATTTTCATCACAAATGATTTGTCTCCAGGGCTGTAAGACGCTCATGAATGCAAAATTAAAAAAACAGAACAAAAAAAATCGTGACAAACGCCTAAATTCTATATTCTTTTATTTCATACGTGCCTTTCAACACGTCCGTCATATTTTTGATATTACAACAGTTTGTCTATTAATCACGATACGCAGTGACAGACAAAACAGGATATTTTGAGTCAAGAGGAATTTGCGATACTGCTCGTCGGCTTTGATCACTGATGCATTCTTGATGGTTGCTGTGATGTTCTTTTTTGCTGAATATTTCGAGTTTCTTTACAGCGTCTTAAGCTCATTCATTACAGATATTGTAGAACACTGTGACATCTTTGTAGCGTTATTGATCGTCGTACTTTCGTTGCTATCGATAAAATTATTTTTTTAAAATATCTGCTGTATATGAGAAATTAAATGCTGTCTCTTCTATTTCGGCAGAAACTATAACACTTCGTCAGTTTATCAGCCTTTTCTTCTTTACAGCTGTTATGCTTTTATTCATAGTATGTATCATGGTCGCCAATGTAGCTCCTATTATTTTCGATAATCGATTCGTTTCGGTCCCAATAGACAGTTAAAGTTCTTGCGATAACCGTACCGATTTACTCCTCATACATACATTCGTAACTACGTATTGCACTTTCCACTTGAGTTATATACCTAAATGTATTCTGCATTCCTTTTAGGTCCGTGTTGTGCGTCATGGTGTCAGGTACTGCCGTAGCGTTTTTCTTACGGTTCAAATGGTTCAAATGGCTCTGAGCACTGTGGGACTCAACTACTGTGGTCATTAGTCCCCTAGAACTTAGAACTACTTCAACCTAACTAACCTAAGGACATCACACACATCCATGACCGAGGCAGGATTCGAACCTGCGACCGTAGCAGTCGCACGGTTCCGGACTGCGCGCCTAGAACCGCGAGACCACCGCGGCCGGCCGTTTTTCTTACGATTCTCTGTTCGTTTTATTTCCGATAAGTAATGTTCTTAATAATTCCTGACTGGGCATCGTAGTTGTAACTCGAAATACTTCTTTCCCCATGTAGTAAATTGCCGCAACCACAACTGATTATTTTTTTATGTATCGAAATTCACGGCTATTCAAAGAGAAGAAACAAACACAAACATTCATTGCTTCAAAACCACAAAAAGTGGAAATACGATTCCAGCGTTCCCGAAAAGAGGATGTTAAAATTTTCATGCATTCAATCTGAGCACCATGTGTTACACGACAAATATCAAAACGGCGGCTCTTTTCCTGCCACACACGAAGCAGCTGGTCTCTCGTTATCGAATTCACAGCTTCAACAATGTGATGTCGCAGACTTTCGTGAGTGTCAGGCATAGGGGACAAAACGCGATCTTTTACATAACGCCACAGATAAAAGTCACAAGGTGTAAGTTCTGGAGACCTGGGAGTTCGTCTTCTGTTCCTCCTCTTCCAGTCCAGCGTCCTGGAATAGTGTCATTCAGATAACGTCGGACGTGCTTAGAGAATTTGTCTAACGAAATCAAGAAATGAGTCACCATTTTCATATTTGTCGTGTAACACTTGTTGCTAACATTGAATGCATAAAATTTGTAACTTTTCTCTTCACAGAGACTCTGGAATTGCGTTTCTTTCTTTTGTAGTTTGGAAGCAATAAATGTTTGAAACCTGTTCCTTCTTTTTGAATAGCCCTGTATGTCCAAGGATATGACGTAATAGCCGCGACATCATATACGTCACCTGAAGAATGTTCACTACGTCAGTGACCAAGCCGACGGCTAATAGCGCAGTTTTTAGAAACATCGGCTTTTTGGCCAAAACGTTTTCTGCAAAGTTTATTCGAGCGTATATATTACAAACGCTGGAAGCAGGATTCTGTAATGTCCGTGTGTTATTTCCGGGTGTGACGTAGCAGGAGTTCCACCAGGAGGTGAGACATCAGCATGTCCACGAGGCCACGCGAAACGAGCGGAGGCTGCGCCCATTGTATTCCGAAGAAGTGCAGATGCTCTTGGCTCCGTCATCGGGCAGTCTGGCACAGTTTCGGGACACTTGGAACTGCGTCAAACCTACCTCCCTCCACGCCACTGGAGATTTGCTCACAGACAGTATCAGCCAGTCACGAAAAACCCCAAACCGAACAACGGTGAATTTAGAAGCCTGAATGCGTAGAGATACTGAAAATATACTTTTTCCCGGGAGCAGACAAATGATGTAAACTGTATTAAACAAAGGAATCATCTTGTGGTTTTCTGACACTGACTGCCTCGATTCGTAATTGTTTACTAATACAATGAACTCTCCGAATCAACGTTTACTTTGCAACTCACAGACTTAAATCTCATGCCCAAAAATTCCGACATTGATCTAAGAACACTTAAGTGAAGTACAGGCCTCACAGATATTAACCACTGAGAAGAGCTAAAGCAGAGAAAGTATCAGATGTGTATGCACCCTTCTCTAATTGACCATTGTTCTCTGCTCTAAAATGATTTTTACCCTGCTGTCAGAACATTCCGATAACCCGTCCAGTACATACAAAACAAGATGATAAAAGTGCAATTCTCTACTCAATACTTTATTACCGCTGAAGAAAAGTAATATGAAATAGAAACTTTAACTGTTCTTCCTATTTGCAAATATTACACATTTCAACATTAAATACACTAACTATTCAAAACATTACGATCACCTATTTAGTACCGTATTGGTGCATCTATGGGACATAATACAACAACGATTCTGCGTAGTATGGATTCGACGAGCCTTGGAAGGTTTCCGGAGGTAGCAGATGTCCATGAAGAGGTCACGCAATTCCCGTATATTACGCGTCGGTAGTTTGTGGGCGCGGACCTGACGTTACGTAATACCCCATATGTGTTCCATGGGTTCTGAACAGGCGAATTTCATGATCAAGACGTCAACATAAGTCCTATAACGCTCCTCAACCACAGTAGCACGATTCTGGCCTCATAATATGGACAGTTGCCTTCTGGAAAATACCATCGCCTTCAAGAAACATATCAAGTATAAAGGGATGCAGAGGGTACGCAATCATGTTCGCGTAATCCACAGCTGTCACTGTGCCTTAGATTACTAGCATAGGTCCCATGGAATCCTAAGTGAATGTCTCCATAGTATAAGAGGCGATCACCAAGTATTCGTTCGAGGGCCGTACAGCCCAGAGCCGGTATGCTACTCAGGCAAATCGCCATAAGCACTGAGGCAACCGCCCCACCGATACATCAAGGTGAAGATACCTCTTTGGTAAAACACTGTGCCTTGCTAGGTGAAGAAGTTTGTAACTTCCCGCTGCACATCCTCATCAGACAGAAATTGGCGACCCTTCAAGGCCTCTTTTACAGGACCGAAGGCCTGATAATCGCACAGGGAGAGATGGAGAGATCAGGTAGGGGGAGGGGGGAGGTGGTGTATAGTGTGTTTTGTGTGTTGAACCGGGGACCTAGAAAGGACGGAGAGGCTTCGTCCCGCTGTAGATCTCAGTGGTTCACAACAACACAAAAGGCCACAGCAGTCCACCCACCCCACTGCCGCCGCACAGCGAAGCCAGGGTTATTGTGTGGTTCGGCCCCCAAAGCACCCCCCCCCCCCCAACACCCCGCCCCCCACCCCCGAAACGTCTTGTACCAGACAAGTGTAGCCACAAATGTTTGTGTGGTAGAGTAATTATGGTGTACGTGTAGGTGGAGGCAGTGTTTGCGCAGCAATCGCCGACATAGTGTAATTTAGGCGGAAGAAGGAGAACCAGCCCGCATTCGCCGAGAGAGATGGAAAATTGCAATAAAAACCATCCACAGGGACTGGCCGGCACACCGGACCTCGACACTAATTCGCCGGGCGGATTAGTGCTGGGGAATGGCATGCCATCCCACTCGGGAAGCGGGGCGTTAGAACCCGCGGCTAACCGAGAGGTCGGGGGGGGGGGGGGGGCGGGTGGCGGGGGCGGGGTGTTGGCGGGGGGGGGGGGGGGTGCTGCTCGAGTGTTTCTCCAAATTGAGCTACGACACTTGCGATATCGGGACGCGCTTGAAGCAGCAGCACATCTTGTCGAAGTTTCCATGGACGTTTCGCCTTAATTGTACACCATAAATATTTGGTAATAATGTCTCCATAGCTCACGTTTCCGCATTCACGACAAGCGCTTCGGAAAGACACGAATATCACACTAATTCTTTGCCTACATGTCGGTGCTTATATACCCGCATCGGCGTGGCGCTACTTTACATATGCGCTGCAGCAATGCCCTCAAACGGAAACTTTTTCATCACCCGTTATGTAAGACTGCCCCCACTGACCTGTGTCCGTCGTAGGGTGAATGTTTCTAGATGCCATTCGCTTGCATGACTACAATTGCCGGCCGCGGTGGTCTCGAGGTTCTAGGCGCGCAGTCCGGAACCGTGCGACTGCTACGGTCGCAGGTTCGAATCCCGCCTGGGGCATGGATGTGTGTGATGTCCTTAGTTTAGTTAGGTTTAAGTAGTTCTAAGTTCTAGGGGACTAATGACCACAGCAGTTGAGTCCCATAGTGGTCAGAGCCATTTGAACCATTTGACTACAATTCAGAACTCCTAGCATGACCAGCAACATGACTCGTCCAACCAGGTGAAAGTGGCATGTTTCCATTTTAAGGCGGGGTCAGATCTGAATGAGGTCGTGCCCACTGCAGTCATTACTGGGTTAGCATGGGAACACGTGGGGCCGACTGCTGCAGAGTCCCGTGTTCAGCAATGTGCGCTGGACGCTATGCTCCGAATCACTTGCGCCTGCATCAGCACTGTACTCTGTCGCCAGATCTGCCACAGATCGCCGCCTGTCCTGCTGTACAGAGAGAGCGTGGCTCAGAACCCCGCGTACTGTGACAAGGCGAGGAAGCTCAAAGCCCTGTCACCTACCCACGGTTTTACCGTTCTTCAACCGCTTTCCATAGATGCCTGCAGCAGTACTACGTGCAAATCGACCAGCTCTACAGTTTCCGAGATGCTCGTTCCCAGGTACCAGCTCTGTGCGAAAATCGTTTATGTCAGTATATTTTCTCATTTGTGGCCCATGTCGTAGGCAAAAGTTCCCTCACTCGCCTCTGCTCCGGTTTTATACTTTCTTTACCCTGACATGGGTCTGCAACGAATCAGTCTCGCAGTGAACAGTAGCCATAATCATAGAATGCAAGCATTTACGGGCGGTATTTGCGTTACTGCTGATACTCTACTTAAGGGCATAACGCGGTGATTCAAGGACTAATTCTCTGTCTTCAGAAGAAACGGCTGATCCGATGGTGATAAACAGGGCACTAAATTCGAAAATATCTAGAGCTTCTAATGAAAACAACCAACTGAAGGGAAAGTTTTCTTTCCATTTGTAAAAAATTGCATCAGCAAAGTACTCTGAAAACGCGGTATTGACACGGTGTTCAAACCAACAAGAAAGGTGAGCGAATATTTGAAAACTGTTAACGACGTATGCCCACCGCTTGTCACAACGTAAGTATTTACAGGATAACATTTATTGAATTATATGAAATAAAATCATCAGAGCGGCTTGCGTTAGGACGTTAAAACTGCGCGGTTGGGTGCGGGTCATGAAGGAAATTAGTATCCTGGTACCGACGAAGCGCACTTTCATTCAGCTGGGTTCGTCAATAAACAAAATTGGCGCATTTAGTGGACTGATAATCCGCATTTCGCGTTCGAGAAATCTCTTCACCCTCAACAGGCGACTGTGTGGTGCACAAAGCCCAGTCACGGAAAAAACGGTGCGTTATTCCTTGATGGCAAGGTGAATAGCGAACGACACGTGAAGGTTTTGGAAGATGATTTCATCCCCATTATCCAAAGTGACCCTCATTTCGACAAGACGAAGTTCGACCTCAAAGGAGCAGGAGAGTGTATCATGTTCTGGTGGAGCACTTTGGGGACCGCATTCTGCCTGTTGGGGTACCGAGAGGCCACTGGCATCGGCCTCGACTTGCCGTCATATTCTGCGGATCTGAATATGTGCGTCTCGTTTTTTGGGGGCTATATTAAAGGCAAGGTGTGCAGCAAAACCCCAAAACCATTAGTGAGCTGAAATCAGCCATTCAGGAGGTCATCGACACATCGATGCTCCGATACTTCAGCGATCCACCCAAAATTTCGTTATTCGTCCGCGACATGTCATAGCCAGTGACGGCAGACATATCGAACATGTCATAAGCTAAATCCAAATATCTGTAATGACGTTTACATGTTGAATGAAGTATGCGCACGTCGTAGTTTGTAACTAATTTACGTTTTTTCATATAGTTCATTAATTGTCACACTGTAAATATGATATAGCACTGCATGCATATCTGAAGGAAAAGGCACTGCGGCGATCGCAGCTGTTATGAAATGCGTGAAATGTATTTGCAGCTGCGAATATAGACGACCGTCATCTGTAAAATGCAATGACAACGTTGGAAATTTGTGCTGAACCGGGGCTAGATCTCGGATTTTCCACTTGTTGCGAGCAGATGGCTTTACGACTTCGCCTACCCGAGCGCGCTTAACATTCCTACCCGAGATTCCATATATCGTCGTAGAAGTCTCTACATTTTGCACTCGGACATTCATTATGTAGATTGCCGTACAGGGGATACATTTTAACTGAAAGTCGCTTGCTCGATATCAGCGAGTAAATGCAATGTCGCAGACCGTGCACGTCCGAAGGAACAAGCATTGCGACGATCATAGCAACGAACATTCGAGTGCAGGTTGTAGACACATTGACGACGATATATGGAAGATGGGGTCTGCCTGCGAGGTGATTCGGATAGCTGAAGCGCCTAAGATAGCGGCTCCCAACAAGAAGAAATCCGGGTCCGAGATCCAATTCGGCCAAATTTCCAGTGTCTTCATTCCATTAAACCGGTGAATCTTGTCCAGACTCGCAACTGAAAATTCCAAAAGCACAAAAATAATTTCAACAAAAGAGAAGAATGACTAATAGTAGACAAGTTGTGGGCCTTAGAGCTAAATAAAACAATCACGTCCAACTCTTGCCCACTACAAACTCAGGTGATACAGGTCATGGGATAACGATACGCACGTATAGAGATAGCGGAAGTATCGTGTACACAAGCTATAAAAGGGCAGCGCATTGGCGGAGCAGTCTTTTGTACTCTGGTGAATGGCGGCACGTGGAGCATTAACATACTTTGAGCACGGAATGGTAGTTGGAGCTAGGCGCATGGACATTCCATTTCGGAAATCTTTAGAGAATCCAATATTCCGAGATCCACAGTGTCAAGAGTCTACCGAAAATCCCAAATTTCAGGCATTACCTCTCACCACGGACAACGCAGTGGCTGACGGCCTTCACTTAACGACCGAGATAATCATAGAGTTCTCGATGCTAACAAGCAACGCTGCTTGAAATAACCGCAAAAATCAGTGGTGGATGTACGACGAACGTACACGTTAGGACAGTGTGGCGAAATTGGACGTTGATGGGCTACGACAGCAGAACAGCAGACAATCGAAACGAGTGGTTCGTGACTGTATCGGCTGGACGCTGGACGATCAGAAACCGTGGCTGGTCAGATGAGTCCCAATTTCAGTTAATAAGAGCTGATGGTAACGATCGAGGCCTAAGCTGTCAACAAGACACTGTGCAAGCTGGTGGTGGATCCATAATGAATCCATAATGGTTTGGCCTGTTCTTATATAGATCACTGACAGGAAATGGTTATGCTCGGCTACTGGGAGACCATCTGAAGGCATTCGTGGACTTCATGTTTCCAAACAACGATGTAATTTTTATGGATGCAATACGCCATGCCGCTGCGTCACAGTTGTTCGAAATTGGTTTGAAGAACATGTCGGACAATTGCAGCGAGTGATATGGCCACCCAGATCGCCCGATATGAATCCCATCGAACACTTATGGAACGTAATCGAGAGGCCAGTACGTGCACAAAGCCCTGCACCAACAACATTTTCGCAATTGTGGACGGTTGCAGAGGCAGCATGAATCGCTATTTTTGCAGGAGACTTCCACGACTTGTTGAGTCCATTCCATATCGAGTTGCTGCACAATGTCGAACAAAAGGAAGTTCGACACGACACTATGAGATATCCCATGGCTTTTGTCACTTCATTGTAAGCTCAATAGCATAGGTTGGCGCGACTCTGGGATCTTGGGCAGCCGTCGTCTCATGATAGCGAACTGATCGATGCTGGATGCATGCAAACGGTTCGGCTTTCTGAACTTGTTTTGAGCCTGTAACAGCTTTCTGAGTCGGTGAAAACTCTGATGATGTCATAAGCACTGCAAGAAAAAACATTATGCCTTGTAACACGGCCTTATGCCCAACGTGGATGCTGGACCGCTGAACAACTTGCCAGTTTCGCATCAACAAGTCATTCCCAGATGTGACAATGGAAATAAGTGACAAAAAGCTCCTTAGACCGACTACACACACACTGATCGTGACTGGGCCAAATATCTCACTAAATAAGCGTCAAACGAAAAAATTACAAACAACGAAACTTGTCTAGCTTGAAGGGGGAAACCAGATGGCGCTATGGTTTGCCCGCTAGATGGCGCTGCATAGGTCAAACCGATATCAACTGCGGTTTTTTAAATAAGAACCCCATTTTTATTACATATTCGTGTATTATGTAAAGAAATATGAATGTTTTAGTTGGACCACTTTTTTCGCTTCGTGATAGATGGCTGGATGCATGCAAACGGTTCGGCTTTCTGAACTTGTTTTGAGCCTGTAACAGCTTTCTGAGTCGGTGAAAACTCTGATGATGTCATAAGCACTGCAAGAAAAAACATTATGCCTTGTAACACGGCCTTATGCCCAACGTGGATGCTGGACCGCTGAACAACTTGCCAGTTTCGCATCAACAAGTCATTCCCAGATGTGACAATGGAAATAAGTGACAAAAAGCTCCTTAGACCGACTACACACACACTGATCGTGACTGGGCCAAATATCTCACTAAATAAGCGTCAAACGAAAAAATTACAAACAACGAAACTTGTCTAGCTTGAAGGGGGAAACCAGATGGCGCTATGGTTGGCCCGCTAGATGGCGCTGCATAGGTCAAACCGATATCAACTGCGGTTTTTTAAATAAGAACCCCATTTTTATTACATATTCGTGTAGTATGTAAAGAAATATGAATGTTTTAGTTGGACCACTTTTTTCGCTTCGTGATAGATGGCGCTATAATAGTCACAAACATAAGGCTCACAATTTTAGACGAATACTTGGTAGAAGGTAGGTTTTTTAAATTGAAATACAGAACGTAGATTCGTTTGAACATTTCATTTCGGTTGTTCCATTGTGATGCACATACCTTTGTGTACTTATCATTCCTGAGAACGCATGCTGTTACAGCGTGATTACCTGTAAATGCCACATTAATGCAATAAATACTCAAAATGATGTCCGTCAACCTCAATGTATTTGGCAATACGTGTAACGACATTTCTCTCTACAGCGAGTAGTTCGCCTTCCGTAATGTTCGCACATGCATTGACAATGCGATGACGCATGTTGTCAGGCGTTGTTGGTGGATCACGATAGCAAATATCCTTCCACTTTCCCCACAGAAAGAAATCCGGGGACGTCAGATTCGGTGAACGTGCGGGCCATGGTATCATGCTTCGACGACCAATCCACCTGTCATGAAAGATGCTATTCAATGCCGGCCGCGGTGGTCTCGCGGTTCTAGGCGCGCAGTCCGGAACCGTGCGACTGCTGCGGTCGCAGGTTCGAATCCTGCCTCCGGCATGGATGTGTGTGATGTCCTTATGTTAGTTAGGTTTAAGTAGTTCTAAGTTCTAGGGGACTAATGACCACAGCAGTTGAGTCCCATAGTGTTCAGAGCCATTTTTGCTATTCAATACCGCTTCAACCGTACGCGAGCTATGTGCCGGACATCCATCATGTTGGAAGTACATCGCCATTCTGTCATACAGTCAAACATCTTGTAGTAACATCGGTAGAACATTACGTAGGAAATCAGCATACATTGCACTATTTAGATTGCCATCGATAAAATGGTGGCCAATTATCCTTCCTCCCATAATGCCGCACCATACATTAACCAGCCAAGGTAGCTGATGTTCCACTTGTCGCAGCCATCGTGGATTTTCCGTTGCCCAATAGTGGATATTATGCCGGTTTACGTTACCGTTCTTGATGAATGACGGTTCGTCGCTAAACAGAACGCGTGCAAAAAATCTTGTCATCGTCCCGTAACTTCTTTTGTGCCCAGTGGCAGAACTGTACACAGCGTTCAAAGTCGTCGCCATACAAGTCCTGGTGCATATAAATATGGTACGGGTGTAATCGATGTTGATGTAGCGTTCTCAACACCCATCTTTTTAAGATTCCCGATTCTCGCACAATTTGTCTGCTACTGATGTGCGGATTAGCCGCGACAGCCGTTAAGACACCTGATTGGGCATCATCATTTGTTGCAGGTCGTGATTGACGTTTCACATTTGGATGAACACTTCCTATTTCCTTAAATAACGTAACTGTACGGCAAACGGTCCTGACACTTGGATGATGTCGTCCAGGATCCGTGCAGCATACATAGCACAAGCTCGTTAGGTATTTTGATCACAATAGCCATACATTAACACGATATCGACCTTTTCCGCAATTGGTAAATGATCCATTTTAACGCGGGTAATGTATCACGAAGCAAATACCGTCCGCACTGGCGGAATGTTACGTGATACCACGTACTTATACGTTTGTGGCTATTACAGCGCTATCTATCACAAAGCGAAAAAAGTGGTCCAACTATAACATTCATATTTCTTTACGCACTACACGAATATGTATCAAAAATGGGAGTAATTTTTTCTTTTAACATACTTATTACCAGTTCTCATTGGTGCTTGGTGCTGCAGAAAAATTAAGGCAGTCGTGGTAATAACAGTGATTAGTAAGATTAGTAGTAATTGCAGTAGTAACATTGAAGTAGCAGATAACAAAAAGTAATGCAAAAAATGTAAGAACGTTTATAACACGGTGAAAATACATGGTTATTTCTCCTTAACAGAGAAAGGACGCCTTACTAAGATCAGAAAAAGACGCTGAAGGAAAACTGTGTGAAGGTAGCCATCAAAATGGTAGTGGCCGCATTAATGGAATTATAGCAGAAGTAACATGAACAATATTGTTAATTTAGATTAATATTTATAGCCATTTTTTTCTCAAAAAATTGTACAGAAGGAACACGTAGTAAAAACAGTTTATCAGTAGCTATGGGATATCAATCGCAACATGCAACCTTGTCCCGTGCGACGTTCTTCTGTGTTTCGGTCATCCACAGGCGGTGTCCCTGCTCCCGTGTTAAATGTTAATCTCTGTGCCCAGCAACACATAATTAATAGATTTCATGTAGGGCAGCTGCAACTGTACTCCAGATTGAGAGAATTTTCTGGACATCACTCCTCACATGTCGCATAACAGTGAATTGTGTAACATATACGTCAGTAGCCCACATTCAGTTCCGAAACGTCGGCGTTGTACGTGCACGCTCCCGACGGAGTGCTGTTCTTTGAAAAACCCACTGCCAAATTCCTGCTCTATCCTTGCCACATCCAGTCTTGTATTCTGCCTGTAATGACTTTATCGTCAGCTCCTGTCTCTTTGATGGAAGGAGAAACTGATCGTGAAACCATGCACCCCCAGCTCCAATACCAGTCACAAAGATTTTTTTATCTATCAGTAAAGGTATCACTATACAGTGTGCTAACATACAAATGCGCAATTGAAATCCGTCTTTTGCTTAGGTGATAGTACGACATCGACTCTATATTGAAAGCTTTCGAGACGGCGTCCTGATCTATGACCATTAAACACAGGCCTCACATTTTACACAGCCAGTCGAAGCAACGTGCAGGGCGCACACATCACTCTCGATTTAAGTTTCGTCTGCTGTCTTCACTCACAGGCAAACGATAGAGCACTGAGAGCAAACCATGTACAGCCACAGTTGAATCCTGTCTGAGATTACAGGTAACATAAAGTTTGCCGAATAAAATGTGGAACTGCGTACAGTCGGTGAAAAAGTCAACTCATGAGGGCTGGGAAGAACTGGTCGAGGAAAGTGCAGCGTAGGTTTCAGACTTCAGCTTGTGCCATACAGATCTGTACATAGAGACTTTCCGCCACCAGGGTCCCCCCCCATGAACCATGGACCTTGCCGTTGGTGAGGAGGCTTGCGCGGCTCAGCGATACATATAGCCGTTCTGTATCTGGTGAGAGGCCAGACAAACGTGTGGTTCCTGAAGAGGGACAGCAGCGTTTTCAGTAGTTGCAGGGGCAACAGTCTGGATGATTGACTGATCTGGTCTTGTAACACTAACCAAAACGGCCTTGCTGTGCTGGTACTGTGAACGGCTGAAAGCAAGGGGAAACTACAGCCGTAATTTTTCCCGAGGGCATGCAGCTTTTCTGTGTGGTTAAATGATGATGGCGCCCTGTTGGGTAAAATATTCTGGAGGTAAAATAGTCCCCCATTCGGATCTACGGGCGGGGGCTACTCAGGAGGACGCTATTATCAGGAGAAAGGGTGCAGAGTATAGTGAACGCTGCCAGCGGCTGGTGCATATATTTAATACAACATATTCATTACAAGTGGGATATTGTGCAGCGTGGCCGTGATCTGTACTATGCTTCATTTTGAGGCCGAGGGGGTGTTCTGCCCTGCTCGAGAAAGAGTTCTGTACTGTGTTTTGTAATCATGTTAGTGGCAATAGCAAGTAGCTGGTGGAGGCCCTTGGTAGTAATGGAGTTCCTGTTGTGACTTATTTTTTCATTGCACTAGGCATATGCTATCGTTGCCAGATTATAATGTACTAAAGGGTTAAAGTTGCGAAGACTGCGGTTTCTAGTCTGTTGTTATTTTTTTGGTGTCCACTTGTACGTCACACGAACTGAAACAGATTTGAGTTGTACGTATCATATTTGCTTAGGATATGTTTCTTATTTGTTTTTTATTATTGTGCGAGTTTTTTTACTATGGTGCGACGTCTAATTATGTCCGAAATATTGTTGATTTCTTATTACTACTTCTCATTCCTATTGATGTCACTGTGTTGGTGTACTAATATGTATGTTGCTAAATAAATGCAGTTGTAAAATAAGTCCACACATGAGCAATCCCCTGCCCAAACCCTACTCCACTCAGATGTTGCGCTACAAAATTCTGCTGGCATCGAAAGCAAAAACTAGTTAAGACACCATATGAAAAAGAACATCAAATGTTCTAATTAACGTACGAAGACCGCCACATTCTGAAGCAAAATCATTTTAACACTACACTGACCGAAACATCAGACCACCGACGAGGAGCAGGAAAAGAAACTTTCTTTTTCACCATTCAGCGACTCCGTCTCAGACGACATAAGTCACCTGCTGAAAAAACGCAAAATCAGATCTATCTTCAGGCCTGCATACAAAATCTGGTAATTACTGAGACCACTTCCAGATGCGATAGGTCTCAGGACACCTGGGATCAACAAGATACCTTCTGGATGAGGCTAATCTTACATCATACAAACGGTGCACACTGTAGAACAACACGGAGAGAAGCAAGAGAGGTTTCATCGTCTACGCTACCCGAAAAATCCAATGCTGTAGAAAGTGGTCACAGCATCAAACCTGACGAAACCTTTGCCATGGCTCACACAAGTGGCTTCTGTGGTTCCGTAATTAAAGAAGCCATCAAAATAAATATCACTGACACCACTTGTAATAAAATCGACCGTCCACAGTTCACCACAGAGTGGGATCCAGCGAAATGAAATGGGCGTATTGCATTCAGAGTGCATGTATGTCCATATATGGCGTTACCAAGAGCATCAGTGACGTCACAGCTGGCAGTTGGAGTATGTATAGGCATACCAGCAACCCATCAGCAGTCATTTCACTTGACAGAGGCCAATAAGTGCTCAGCTGAAAGCTCGTAAACAGACAATGGTAAACACACACACACACACACACACACACACACACACACACACACACACACACTGCCTCAGGTGTGTCACAAATACCTCGAATCGATGAACGTCACTGGCACAGGGTCAACTTATGTGGGCAACATGTTCATCACATTGGCGGCCATAAACTTTGGCAGACTGTAACAGGAGATACGTAAGACACATTGCAGCAAATCATCTGTCCTTTTAACGCTAATAGGGGGCCATATGATCTAGAACCACTTCCACACAATCATATACAGAAACCAGTCCCACAATGCGATGTGCCTGTATGAGGGGAACCCAAGCTCGATGTGGAAGTAGTGGAGTTGTGAGAGTACAAAGACAGATAATGATCTGATCTCAAGGTTACACCCATGCTTCCAGGAAATCCCCACCCCACCTCTGCTCATGCCTCTGGAGCAATTGTGTGTGGTACATTTTAAGATCAGGATATAACCTGTTACATGTCATGTCCACCACCCATGCTTCTACAGCACTTGTGTGTGGCACATTCAAGATCAAGATTTAACCTGATACCCCACCCATGCATCTTGGGCAATTTCATGACTAAAAATGGCGCGAAAATGAATGTCATCCTCCCTCCCTTTTCTCTAGAGCATTAGGAATCAAGCACCCCCTCCCTTCAGGCCTGCATCTGGGGGGTGGAGGTGGGAAAGGGGGGAGGGAGGGGGGCAAACTGGGGTATCTGCCCCAGGTGGCAATTTCAGGGGGCGCCAAATTCATATTCTTGAAGAAAAAAACCTTGTTTCACAAAACGCTAATCATCCATCGCACATTGCTCTATCGATTATTCATATGATTTTGACATGTATCCCAGTTGGTTTTTGAACATTTCTGAACACAATCTAAGTTGATTTCTGAACAAATCATAAGTTGAATTTTGGATGTGTGTGTAGTGTAAATGATGTCTGGCAGAGGAATCCCCATTGTATCTAGAAATAAAAAACTTTCCCACAGACCAAAGGGCACGAGGCTATGTGAACTGAGCCGAATAAACTTGAACCGGTGAATGCCAATTGCTGCTTGTTTATGTGGCTGATTGGGTGAGCACAGTTTTTTCCCATAATTCTAAGTGCCTTCTTTTGTAATATAAGTACACTTTTCATATTACCTTTACTGCTGGATCCCCATACCTCTATCCCATAGCTTAGATGGGATTCAAACAGTGCAAAATATATTTGCCTCAGAGTGGTGATGTTACAAAAAGGTGTCAGTTTTCTTAGGACATATATGGTAGTGCTTAGCTTTTTGCAAATATCATTCACATGATCAGATCAGTTTAACTCTGCATCAAGTGTCAGGCCAAGAAATTTGGTCGAGTATTGTCTTTTAATGTATTCGTCACCCATTAAGATTTGGTTTTCATGACTTTTTGGCCTCCCAAGATCAAATTCAATATAGACAGATTTATTTGTGTTTAATTTTAGTTTGTTTTCATTAAAATACTGCAGAATTAAGCATGCTGCAGTATTGGATTCCACTTCGAGCTGAGAATAGCTTGGATTGCAGCATATTAGCGTGGTATTGTCTGCATATAAGATAGCTGTTGCATGGTTAGTTATGGACTGAATATCATTAACATAAATAATAAAAAGAAGTGGTCCTAATATTGATCCCTGTGGAATACCAAAATTTATGTCAGAGGTGTTTGATTTGCATGCTCCCTCTGTAGTGCTAATAGACACAAACTGCTTCCTATTTGTCAAGTAGGACCTCATCAGATTATGGGCTGTGCCTCGAATGCCATAGTTTCACAGTTTGTCCAGCAATATGGTAGCATCAACACAGTCAAATGATTTTTGCAAGTCCAGAAAGATGCCACATGCATGTTCTTAATTATCTATTGCTTGAGTGACACTTTCGATTAAGTTGGATGCTGCTGTAATAGTGGACGAGCCCTTGACAAACCCATACTGCCCCTTAGAAATCACTTTTGTACATACTAGGAAGTTCCAGATTCTTATGTATATTACTTTCTCAAAGATTTTAGATATTATTGGAAGAACAGAATTGGGTCAAAAGTTTTCTACTAGATTCCTGTTACCTTTTTTAAAAATAGGCACAAATCGAGCAATTTTCAAATCATCTGGAAATAGACCATCTTCCATATGAGAGTTGATAACTGTTGATAAAGGTGATGCAATTTTATGTATACATTTCTTAAGAGTGTCCAGACTAAGACCATCATATCCTGCTGCATGGGAATTCTTTAAGCTACTCACTATTTTAATTATTTCTTCTTTACTTGTTGGCATCAAAAATATACTTCCTGACACTGGTGTTCCTCTGAATTTGTATTTATGATTTTTAAGCTGATTGTTTATGCTGGAGCCAACATAGGCAAAGTAATTATTAAATAGATCTCCTATCTTATTCTGATCAGTTTCTATTGTGCCGTTTATCAGCAAGTGATTTTCAACTGTATGTTTTTCAGATTTACCTATTTCTCTATTTACTAGTGACCATGATGTTTTAGAGATATTATTTGAGCTCTGAATGACATTTTCAAAATGTTTCTGTTTTTCCGAAATTAGGAGGTCTACATAGTAGTCTAGTAAATACTTTTTGAACTTTTCTTCTACTTTTTTATTGCTCAAGTCATTTAACTTAGCATACTCATACCATCTTAGTTTTTCTCTAGCGTCAGTGACTGAACTTGATATCGAGTTTTGGGTTACAGCATGTGGCTGAATTCTCTTTTTTATTAATGGGCAGGCTTGGTTAAGAATGTAGAATAGTTCACTTGAGAATTTGCTGTAATTATGAAGTGTCATTAGAACACTATTCCAATCCACATTCCTTAGCATATTATTCAAATGAGTTATATTTTGGTCTGTATTCATCCTAATATATCTATAGCAGTTGTGTGTAGGAACCTTTTTTATGTGCACACTTAGTTTTACTGCATGTTGGTCTGACAAAGCACTTATAGTAACAGAAGATGTAAGATCGTAAAGACAAATACCAGTGATTATGTTATCTATTGCAGACTGGCATATTTCAGTCTCCCTGGTTGCAGTGTTCACCAGGTATCTTAAATTATATTCAAGCAGAGTATTCTTGAATTGTCTAGTGTGTAAATTATCTGCTAATACATTTATGTTGAAGTCTCCTATAATTACTAACTTGTTCAGGTGTGACATAAAAACATTCTCTATCATGTCACAAAACTCTGTTAAGAAAACTTCGAAGTTTCCACATGGCGGTCTGTATAAACATATAACATAAATTTCATCATTTGGTACCTTTATACGTGCTGCACATAACTCAATTGTTCCTTCTAATGAATATTTACTTACATTTACAGAATTATAATCAAATGTGCTTTTTACATACATTGACACACCCCCACCTTTGATAGTAAGTCTGCAAAACTTATTAGCTAGTACCATGTTTAGAGGTTTAAAAAGTTCTAATTTGGCATCAGATAGCCAGTGTTCACTAATACCAAGCACATCAGGCATAGTTTCATTTACAAACATGTCTAATTGTTCATATTTGTTGCTCAAGCCTTGTACATTCTGGTGGATTATTTTAAAGTTGTAAATACCTTGTTGTATATTTCTCTGCTTTACCGTCTTAAATAAGGTCATATCGCTGTTTCTCTTGTGGGCTTCCTCCTCTTTCTGGTTGCCACTAAAAAATCATTTAGATGGGCTGGAGGCACTGGCTCCTGTCTGCTGTCTGAAGTTTTTTTAGTTGACAGTACTGGTTCTGCTAATGTTGGAGTTGATTCTGCTGCTATTGTGGATGGTTCTGCTGTTGCTAATGATGGTTCTGTTGCTTTTGCTGTTAATTTTCCTGCTGGTATTAGGGCTGGCTCTGTAGTTGATGGAGCTGTTACTCCATTTGTTGTTGTTAGTGTAGCTGTTCTTGCTGTTTTTACCGCTTTTGGTGGAGTTGGTCCAGCTACCATTGATTCTGTTGCTGCTGCTGGTACCAGAGGTGGCTCTGTTGTTGATGTAGCTGCCTCTGTTGTTTTTGTTGCTGTGATTGTTTCTGATGCTTTTAACATTTTTTGTGGGAATACTTCCGCTGGTGCTTGCTTTAAAACTGTTGGAGCTAATGGTAATGACATGCTGTCACTGTGTTTGCTCAGTCTCTCTAACATTTCACACAAAAGTTTCTTGTCCTTTTTGTTCAGATGCATCTCATGTTTCGTGAAGCAGTCTCTCTTAAGAAAATCTGTACAAAGAAAGTTTATATTTGGATACATTTTGCATATTTTCTGAAACTGTGAGTTGGCTTGCCTAATTTCAGCATTTACGCACGAAGTGGGGATAAGGTATTCCTGTACACATCACTGGCACCTCCAATTAATAAAATATAATGATTTGTGCCTTTATGACGTCCTTTATAATTTCCTGCATTGGAGCGCCTGGTTTTACGCAACTGTAGGCTTTTAAGTCATGATGATTATTGAGAATACAGACGTCTCAAACATGAGATCGACAGGAAGTGCAAAATGGCTAAGCAGGGATGGCTAGAGGACAAATGTGAGGATGTAGAGGCTTATCTCACTAGGGGTAAGATAGATACAGCCTACAGGAAAATTAAAGAGACTTTTGGAGATAAGAGAACTACTTATATGAACATCAAGAGCTCAGATGGAAACCCAGTTCTAAGCAAAGAAGGGAAAGCAGAAAGGTGGAAGGAGTATATAGAGGGTCTATACAAGGGCAATGTGCTTGAGGACAATATTATGGGAATGGAAAAGGATGTAGATGAAGATGAAATGGGAGATACAATACTGCGTGAAGGGTTTGACAGATCACTGAAAGACCTGAGTCGAAACAAGGCCCCCTGGAGTAGACAACATTCCATTAGAACTACTGACGGCCTTGGGAGAGCCAGTCCTGACAAAACTCTACCATCTGTTGAGCAAGATGTATGAGACAGGCGAAATACCCTCAGACTTCAAGAAGAATATAATAATTCCAATCCCAAAGAAAGCAGGTGTTGACAGATGTGAAAATTACCGAACTATCAGTTTAATAAGCCACAGCTGCAAAATACTAACACGAATTCTTGACAGACGAATGGAAAAACTAGTAGAAGCCGACCTCGGGGAAGATCAGTTTGGATTCCATAGAAATACTGGAACACATGAGGCAATACTGACCTTACGACTTATCTTAGAAGAAAGATTAAGGAAAGACAAACCTACATTTCTAGCATTTGTAGACTTAGAGAAAGCTTTTGACAATGTTGACTGGAATACTCTCTTTCAAATTCTAAAGGTGGCAGGGGTAAAATACAGGGAGCGAAAGGCTATTTACAATTTGTACAGAAACCAGATGGCAGTTATAAGAGTCGAGGGACATGAAAGGGAAGCAGTGGTTGGGAACGGAGTAAGACAGGGTTGTAGCCTCTCCCCAATGTTATTCAATCTGTATATTGAGCAAGCAGTAAAGGAAACAAAAGAAAAATTTGGAGTAGGTATTAAAATCCATGGAGAAGAAATAAAAACTTTGAGGTTCGCTGATGACATTGTAATTCTGTCACAGACAGCAAAGGACTTGGAAGAGCAATTGAACAGAATGGACAGTGTCTTGAAAGTAGGGTATAAGATGAATATCAACAAAAGCAGAACAAAGATAATGTTATGTAGTCAAATTAAGTCGGGTGATGCTGAGGGAATTAGATTAGGAAATGAGACACTTAAAGTAGTAAAGGAGTTTTGCTATTTGGGGAGCAAAATAACTGTTGATGGCCGAAGTAGAGAGGATTTAAGATGTAGACTGGCAATGGAGGGTAGCGTGGAGGGTAAAAATCGTAGAGGGAGACCAAGAGATCAATAAACTAAGCAGATTCAGAAGGATGTAGGCTGCAGTAGGTACTGGGAGATGAAGAAGCTTGCACAGGATAGAGTAGCATGGAGAGCTGCATCAAACCAGTCTCAAGACTGAAGACCACAACAACAACAAGAACATACAGTACTTACAAAGCCTGTCAGTCAGAACACCTCAAAGGAAGTTTTTACAAAAGAATTTTAATCAGTGTTGTGTGTATGTAATCAGTATGTCTGGTACATGATTACAACCTGACATAGATAATGAATCATGTGTGTATTTGAATATATATTGTATGCCCTCTATGTCAGGTGGAATTATAAAAACTAAAAAGAAATGAATTTCTCCAATCTGCAGTGTGTTATTTAAACTTTTGCTATGAGGAACTTATCCCTGCAATATTAATATGCGACATTGTAACGTGTTAAAAAAAATAGCATTTTTCATAAACAAGCCAATGTATAACCAGCACCAATTGTAGTTTACATTTTTGACTGATTTTCTCCTCCTTTTCAAGATCATTAAGTAAAGACACACATAAATACTAGACTGAACAATTACCACTCTGCAACAATGAAATTTATGCTTACGTACCATGTCTATGATGAATCTGTCCCAGCATTATTACTGTCACAGCATCTTAAAAAAATATATTTTCTGTAAACACTCCAATGTATAACCATCTACCATTGCAATTTACAATTTGTTACATTTTGCCTGACTTTCTCCCACATTTCAAGATCAGCAAATAAAAGTGCACATAAAATACAAAACTTTTAATGTTTAACAATAATCACACCGCATTATTTAAGCTATTGCTATCTATCAAGTATATGAAGGACCTGTCCCTGCACTATATTAATGTATGACATCATAATGTGTTAAAAAGAATGGCATATTTTGCAAGGACTCCAATATATAACCACCTCACATTGTCATTTACAGTTTATTACTTTTTTTTTACTGTGTTTTCTCCCCGGCATTCCACAGAGCCACATAAATACCAGATTGAACAATTAACTCAATGTAACAAATGAAGCACTGAGGCTAGACACCAAGTCTGTGTGTCCTTGTCTCTGCATGACTCTGCAGAAAGCACTGCCATAGAGCTTATGACCAGCACCACTATCCCAGGGAAGTACTGGCATATGATCACTCACAGCCACCACATATATCTGTTTCTTGTGTACATATGCAGTTTTCTGTTTGAGATTCGTTGGAGGCAGAAAGAGAGATAGATAAAGACACATAGACAGAGAAATATGGTCACCCACAGCTGTCTGGATAAGAAAAAACTGATAGGTGTTAACTCAAGATGCAGCAGCAACAGTTAACCATGAACCTGTGAAACTAGCCACTCTGCACCTGAGACAGCCAACAGCTAAGTATTCCACACACTGGATACAAGAGCGCTGCTGAACATTACACATATCTCTTCCAGATGTAAGAAGCAACGTGTTCCATTGTTGCTTCACTTCCAAAAGGAGCCTGTCCATCAGCAGCTCCGATGTACTGGTGGAAGCCAATGGCTGAGAGCCGGCATACTTAGGATACGAGTGGCATGCTATCAGTAATAGCCAGCAGCAGAATGGAATGCAACCAGTTTTAAAAACACTGCATCTTTTATTAAATGTCCCTCTATATCCTGAGAATATTTCCAGTAATGAATCGATACTAAAATCATCACAGTGGGTAATTGTGCATTAGTGTACTTTTCCGTAGTTATTTTCCTAAAACTGATTCAACAACCAAAACTGGCGGGTTCCTATAGCTTCCACATGAAAGTGAAGAATCAGTAACAACTGTGAAGAAAATCCTGATCAAACATATGAGTATCTTTGTAACTAATAGTAAGTTTGTAGCTGTAATGGTGTGGATTATTCACCAATCATTTTTGAATGCACTTAGTGTCTTGTAATTTGCAATTTTTTTGTGTAACATGCAACGAATGATTCACAAAAAACACACTTGAAAACTGGAATTGTTTCCCAAGCCACGTCATACACGTGAAAAATAATTTTAGGTTTAAATCAGACCACATGGGTATTCAGAGGTATTTTATGGTGGCTTGTTGCCAGTGGTGTAGTGTCATGAGGACTCCAATACATACTGTTATGTGTTTGTATCTTTAAGAGGAATACAGACTCTGACACATGGGTGAAGGCAACAACACAATCCAGCCAATAACACAATGTGATTTTCTCAGCAGTGTCAACATTGTTCTAAATTTAGTTGTGACATCATGATAATGTTATCCACTCATGAGCATAAAACAATCCAGCTTTATATTCTGAAGCAATTCCTCATATAAAATATGTAAAACTGACTAGCTATATTACCAAGAAGGTTAGCAATTGTATGTGAACAGTAGAGGAGGATTTTTATTGTTATGTGATTCAAGGAGGTAGGGTTATGAGGACATACACTTAAAACTATATGTAGCTGAGTATTAGTTATAGTGAAACTTCCTGGCAGATTAAAACTGTGTGCCCGACCGAGACTCGAACTCGGGACCTTTGCCTTTCGCGGGCAAGTGCTCTACCAACTGAGCTACCGAAGCACGACTCACGACCGGTACTCACAGCTTTACTTCTGCCAGTACCTCGTCTCCTACCTTCCAAACTTTACAGAAGCTCTCCTGCGAACCTTGCAGAACTAGCACTCCTGAAAGAAAGGATATTGCGGAGACATGGCTTAGCCACAGCCTGGGGGTTGTTTCCAGAATGAGATTTTCACTCTGCAGCGGAGTGTGCGCTGATATGAAACTTCCTGGCTTATAGTATTTGATGCATGTATGACAATCCAATAATACTGCAAGCATTTGAGAGCTGAAGATAGTAGCTATTGGTGTAGGATTCTGACATAATTGTACTATTCATAGCCTGAAAACAATATTTTCATGTCAACTAAACCATGGGTTTTCTAAAATTATCACTATTTTGAACTCATGATCTGAGAACATGTCTATAACAAAGCATTTACTGTCACTTGCATTCAGTTTGTATATTGCAGAGAATAATACCACTTACAGAGCTTCACTATACCTTGGTAGTGGCTTGACGTGTCTTGCAGATGCTGGTGACCATGGAAACTCAAAGTCTAAAAATATTTCTGCATACTGACTTGATCATTGATGAAACTACAGCACCCCCTCCCTCTTCCAAAAGTGCAGGTTGTGGCAGCTATGAGCCAAGATGGTGCAAACAGTTGGTGAGGAGAGGCAGGGCCAAGGTGGTTCCAGAGAAAGACAGCTGCAAGTGTTACAAGTTCTTTATTGACACATGTGTGCTATTTGATACAAGGCACATTGGCTGGTGAGCCATTGAATTCTGCTGGACTGGCTGCCTGCATGCCCCATGATGCTGATGCAGTTATGAATGAGACCTGGCCCTTTTTAGTCACCCTTACAAACAGTTTCACGTCATACTATATGGTTGTACAAAATACAGAAGAATTAATAACCAAAACAATTGGTGGTTAGCCCTCATGGTTTCGAAAGCACATCCGGTCTCTCTTACAATGCTGATTACAGCTACTTTACTGATGAGGTTATTTATCACACTGGTAATTTAACCTTCGTGGCTTTTCCTATTGCTTCCTTTCTTCTTCACCCTAAATTTAAATGTTTTCTGCATTTACACTGCAAAGTTACATTCTCATACTCTCGTATGATTTATGTATACAATCTATTGGAATCTGGACTACTGGTGGTTTGTGGGGATGACAAACTCTTCACCTCAAAAGAATAAGAGCTATGCACTGTACAGTTAGAGCCACTGTTGCACTTAATATTGTGGCACTCAAAATCACCATCACACTTTGCTGGCCTTCTCTCAACTACTCTATGTGCTGCAATAAATGCTCAGCTGAAATGTGCATTTCCTGCATAACAATGAATTGATCCAGGGAATGTGTTAGGTCAGGTTCTAGAGTTTGATTTAGGAACGTTACATTTTGTGCTGGCAATACTTCCAAATGTACTTCTGGCCAATAAAACTGAGGTTACGAGATGTTCACTAGCACAATTCCCATAATTATGGCTGGTAGATGGAAGGTTGATCCTGTTATGTTACATGTAGTCCCACTGTTTGATAATTCACTTCCCTTAAGTTCAGTCCATCTGGTCTCTGTGAGTTTCCTCTGCTCATAACAACTCATCACTATTACCAAATCTCGATAAGTGGAATAAAGCCAGTGGAAACCTTCTTGCTGGAAATGCAGTCTGGGTTTCACAACATCCCTTGGATGATCTCTGCCTGGGCAATTGTACTGCACATGTGCACAGCCTAGTTTGTATCATTCTGGTGGGACCTCATCCAGTCTCCAAACTTTATGTCAACATCCCCTTCCTTCCCTTCACTTCACTTCACTTCACTTCCTTAGCCACAAAGTTATCTATATTCATGAGCACCACTATCTTGCCATAACTCTCTTGTACATGTACAACTTTTCTATTAGTAAAATAACTTGCTGGTTCCAGTATATTGTCCTCTTCCAGGTAAATTTGGCTTCACATTCACACGAACCAGTCTCCTGAGCCACCTGGCACACAGTAGTGTAAATCAAGCCTTAGTGGAATTGCACATCATTCAACTGGTTTGTCAGATATACTGGATTCCCCTTGTGACAGTTCTATACTGGTAATAGCGTCCCTTAGCTGGAACATCATTCCATTAAGTTCTACTGCACATTGCTGAAGGACAATTTTAGCTTGATGTCAATACAAAAAGTCTAATCTCATGATCATGCTGTAGTCCTTGCTTACATGTGGTATTTTCTCTTCACACTGCTCAAATTGGACAAGTCCCATACTAAAATCTACTTCCACTGGCCTTAATGATGTCACATAATTATCCCTGACCCTGTGTAACCTTTAGTGTGACAGGTTCAATTGCCTGGGACCCAGTAAGTCTCTACTGGCAAGCGACACATTTGTCCCTGGTCCAACAAAAACATAAACTCTTTACCTCTTACCAAACCTATTTGTGTACACTCCACCTTTGCAGATGTATTAGATGCATTTAATTGTAACAGGAATATCTTAAAGTGAACTTCAGGATCCTCCTTGCATTTAATGGCTGCTTTCCACTTTCCTGTCTGCCCCTATGCCCATTAACAAAATTCTGCTGCTGATACCTTCAATTTCATCTATTTCCCTGTGGTTGGCAACACTGTACACATGCGTATAACTTAATGTTCACAGAAAATACCCCATGTCTATGTTGTACCACTGTTGTGCCAATTTCTTCCCATTCCATCACAAATCTAAGAGCAGAATATAGATTGTTTGGTGCACATGTATGCACCCTTCCTTACATATCTGACTGCAATCCCCTCAGAAAACCATTGAGCACACTCTTCTCAGCTTATTGCAATGAAACTGTGTTTCCTAATTTTTATGTGAGTTCACTACATTCTCTTATCATCTCCATGAAATCTTCTATAGTTTCCCCATGCCTCTTCACAACAGTGATTAACTGCTCCCACAAATACCTTGCACTAATCTGTTTTTTGTATCTTCACAACAGCCCTTTCTCTGACTGTTCAAAGCTCACTGCATTCTTTAATGCCTCCACACATCTTGCATAAGTTTCCACTTCTCCCACTAATCACAGTTTTGCTACATGTAACAACTATCAGTCCAACCACTCACCTCTGCCAATATCTTAAGGTCCTCTATGAACAACTGCACATCCTCAGATGATTTTCCAGAAAAGAGAACAATTAATCCTGTGGGACATTTGCAGTCCAGTACAATGAATGGTGTTCTGTCTTCCAGCAAAACAGGCATGTATGGTAGAAGGGCCAAGCACAGTATGTTCGTTTGAGAGCATAACACACACATTTTTCTAACAATGTGCTTGATAGTTATCATTTTAAATTTTATCAGAAACACACTTAAGTTCAAACCTCAAATGCTGCTAATTTTGAAATCTTAGCCATCAAATTTGTCTGATCTGAATGCATCTGGGGTGCTGCTGTACTTTCAGTTTATGAGAAATGTGTAAAAATGTAATGTCAGGTACCTTTGGAGACCTGGAAGAACCTATTGTAGCTTGCTTGATTAGTCAATAATCCTAAATATCACTAGAGTGCAGTGTATCTTGTAACAGGAGGAGGTTAATATAATAAGTTGTTTTTTTCTTTCTTTTTTTTCATACAAAAGGATATATTTTCATTGACTGTGAATGTAATTCCTACAGGTGATCTTTCTCACAATGACACTTCCCAGTAGTATCAAGAAAGAACATGAAACAAACCTGGCAACAGAAGGGCCCATCTGCCTAGCAGAGGCAGGGGAACAATACAATCACCAGAAAGTGGTCACTGTCATAAAGATCATCATGGGTTGACCAATGCAGGGAAGCCACAAGAGCAGGGGAGGAGATCATAAGATCGAAAGCAGTAAAGGTGTCAGGAGCAGCACTGAAGTGGGTAAGGGAACTGTCATTGAGGAAAGACAAATCAAAGACTGCAAAATATTGATCAATTAGAAGACCCCTACCTGTTGAAGTTGCAGTCCTCCACAGGGGGTGGTGTGCACTGAAGTCCCTGAGGAGATACAGGTGCAGGAGCTGCAGTATTAAGGTCGACAGTTCAACACAAGGAAGTGGCCTACCTGGAGGGAGGTAGACATTGCAAACAGTGATTGCTGGAGTCATTTGCACTCTAAGCTCTATTGCTTCTAGGTTGGTATGAAGGAGAGTCACTAATGACATTGGTGTGAAGTGCAGACCCCCTCCAGATGCTATACTGGGGTTGGCAGGGTTCTGACAGAATGCCCGATAACTTCAAAACTTGGACAGCGGTCACCATGGAATGCATTTCTTGAAGAGCAAGACAGAACACAGAACAGGAGGGACTAAGACATTGTGTTTCTGGTAGGTAATGATAGTATCTGTTGCAATTCCACTGGATTATCGTGTGGCAAAGGTCAGACATAAAGAAGCTGAGAGGAAGTAATGTCACTCGGTACGAGGTCATCACTGACAAGGATGGGGCAATATTCATAAATAAAATGTCAGATTCAGATTTTGAGGGGGCAGATGGCACCCCCCAGGGGCACTGGAGGAGCCTTTTCCTGGGCTTTATGTTTCTTCATTTCTTTTGGCAGTGAAGGAGGCCACAACCCAGAGGAGGTACAGGCTTCTGCAAGATCTGGAACTGAAAGAGAGTGGGTGACCTTGGGGAACATGGATTGTGCGTGGTCGAGTTGTGGTAGTAGGCTTCTGGCCTGAGAGACACTGGGGAGACAGCACCTACCACTGTCAGGTGCCAAAGAAGGGGGGCACTTCTTTGGCTGGGGAGGGGGAGTGGCTCCCAGAGGGGAGGTCGTGGAAACTGCAGGGTAGGGGGAGGGGGAGGGGGAGCGGGAGGGGGAGGGGAGAGAGGAGAGGGGGATGAGGCTGGGGTAAGAAGAGGTGGAAGGGGGAAAGGATGTAACAGAGGCAAAAGTTGAAGAAACTGACACTGGATGGAGCCTCTCCTATTTTTGGCATGCCTCAGCATAAGACAAGTGATCCACGGCGTGGTACTCTTAGATCTTCTTTTCTCTCTTGTAAGATGGGCAACCTGGTGAGTGAGGGGAGTGATGGTCATGACAATTGACACACACAGGTGGCGTAGCAGGGTCTTCCTTCATGGAGTGGGTGTGTACAGTCACCACACAGAGGGTTCGCCATACAGCGGGAAGGCATATGCCCAAAATGCAAGCACCGAAAGCATCTCATGGGTGGTGGGACATACGGCTTCACATCACATCTGTAGCATATAACCTTGACCTTCTCTGGGAGAGTATGCCCCTCAAAAGCTACAATGAAGGTGCTGGTATCAGAGCAGTTGCCTTTGCGACCCTTTTGCACATAAACAA
The DNA here is from genome assembly GCF_023897955.1 of Schistocerca gregaria. Taxonomy (NCBI): domain Eukaryota; kingdom Metazoa; phylum Arthropoda; class Insecta; order Orthoptera; family Acrididae; genus Schistocerca; species Schistocerca gregaria. Next base: position 237,926,862 of record NC_064927.1, read on the forward strand.
AATGAACACTGCAACGCTTCAGATTACGCCAGAGTTTCTCATCAGTTTGCAGGATGAGGTCCCTATGAAAAATCACTCCCTAGATCATCTTCAGATATTGGTGAGAGGTAATAGACACTGGGACATTGCCAAGACGATCACAAGCATGAAGAGCTTGTGGCGATACCTGTAAGACACCGCTAGCCCACGCCTCTCGCGGTGTGCGTTTAACCCCATTTAAATGACGCGCCAAGCGCGCGCCCAGCGGCTGTACGATTAATTAAATAATCGGCGTGCTAATCACAGTTGAAATCTCTGGTCCAGAGGGACGTGAGGAGGCTGTGGTCCAGAGAGAGAGTAGTCAGTGGAGTCTAGTTCAGTCTTAAGAGTCAGTCGAGCTAGAAAGTGTCTTGTGAAACGATCATTCTGTGGATAATATTAGTGTGATGATTTCTTTTATATGTGTTGTGTTGTCTTCTTCGATGAGTAAAAAAAAAAATATAGGTAAAATAAATTTTTGTGATGTCCATCAATAAGTTCATTCCAGTAAAAATAGAACCACTTCCCTTCACCTTTATTCACCCTTTTTTCTTTCTTTCCTTACAACAAAACAAAAAACAAAAAATTACCAACCTCCTTTTTTTTTTAATTCCGGACATCACACTGGCGACCGTGACAGGACTAGCTTGTATGTGTGTGCTCAAAATTCATATTTATATAGAGAATACTAGTTGTTTACATCTTCAAAAACTTACAATTAGACATGTTTTGCTAGTCGCGTCCTGTGAAACTTTACAAAATTCAGGAATAACACTTCTACAATGGATTTCTCTAACGATAAAACAGCAGTTGCCTGAACCGTTACCTTTACTTTGTCGTTATTACTAGACTTATTATTCTCGACAAGAAGGTCATGTTCCATAGTGTGTCCGTCTTGGAATCTCAAAAAACAATTTGCAAGATTATTTGCGCCCGTGCTCACGTTCTCGACCGGGGGTTGGGCGCTTACGCCGGTCTGCTCATGTTTTCCGCCGCGTTATTAGGCGACGCATTTTGGTCATCACTTACCTCAATAATATTTATCCTTTGTTCATGGACATGTTTGGTATTCGGTGGAGTTTGATTACCACAGTCCTGATTATTAGCATTGTTTGTTGGTACAAAGTGTCGTGCATTCGGAAACATATAATTGTAGTTGTGTGGTGTATAGTTCGGGTTTCCCCACTGCGGGGGTGGATAACTGACTCTAGAATTTTGACAATTTGAATTATTCTGCTGATATGGCGAATTTCTCTCAAAATAACCAGGGTTGTATCTTCCATCCTGACGTCTGTTTTGATTGTTGTTGTTTCGGTTACGGTTGTTGTTGCCTCTGGAGTACTGATTGTTGTTGAAACTACCATTGCGTCTGTTGCCATTACTATTACTTGTTCGGTAAAATTGACCATTACCAAAACTGTTGTAATTGTTGGAATTTTGGAATCGGGGATCGCAAGATTGCTGCGAATATTGTGTGAAGTTGGGCTGTTGTGATTTTTGCCCCTGATTTTGAGGAAGCGGGTTTGCATTCCACATGTTACCGCTGTTGTTATTTTGATTGAAATTATGGCAATTGTTTTGGCGAGAGTTGGAATCAGCATTATAAATATGTGGAGTGTTCCCTGAATCTCCTCTAAACACAAGGTCTACTTCATTCAAATAATCTAGAAATTTTTTGATGTTAGTTTCCGGAACACCAATTAATTGTGTCCGGTAATGCAGGGGTAAATGACTTTTTAAGGTGTTAATCACATCGGCAAGATCGGCCGGTTTTGACCAATAAAGTGTTTTGTCCAGGTATCTTTCAAAATATTGACGCAAAGTTTCTTTACGAGGGTTGTATGGTTCGGGATTGTGAACTTCACGTCAAAGTTGTTTTTGCTCATGTTCTGACAGATTTGCTATAGTTTAATGCGTTATGATTCTTTGCATTCACTAACAATTAACACTAACATTTTAGCTGTAACTAGCATATCCTTTCTCTTTCTCTTACTTTACATACTGCTTTAAGTGGTGGTGGGCGTAAAGTCCTTTAACTTTCTGTGTTGTAGGGTATGATAATAAATAACATCCAGGGCGAGGAATATCGACGATCCGGCATAGACCTGAGTAAACTAATTGCCATTTCTTAAGCAAACGTTTTAGCCTCGTAGATTTGGGATGGGTTGTGAGCAATACCAAATCATCAATTTCGAACACACGTGTCGGTCTGACCCGTTTATCAAATTTTTTCTTCCGGAGCTCCGCAGTGTGTGCCAGGGTAATGGCAGCTTGCCTTACCTTTTCCTGCAAAGAAATATCGTTCGAAGACAACTTAGGCAGGGGACTTGACCATGAGTTTTTTTTTTCTGGTTCGTCTGATAATAACTCGGCAGGTGAGAATCCGGTTGAACTATGTGGCAAATTGTTCACAATGTACTCGAACGGAGCGAGGTATTCTGTCCATTTGGAATGTTTTGTAGAAGAATGGATGCGCATAAATTGATTAAATTCTTTAAAAATTCGTTCAACGGGGTTACCCTGTGGGTGAAATCGGGAAGTAAGAACATGTTTAATAACGGAATCTTGCAGAAATGATTTCCACTTTGCACTCGTAAAGTACGATGCATTGTCCGTTAGGACAGCGACAGGTTTTCCGACGCGGGCTAGGTAGTCGGCCGAAAAGCGTCGAATGATAGCCGCAACAGTGGCTGTGCGCAAGGCGTACAATTTCACATACTTAGTAAAAACGTCCAATATAGCCAAAATGTATTTAGCACCACCGCGGGATTGTGGATAGGGTCCGCCAATGTCTACGGAAATCAAATCAAGCGGTTGCTTTGGAAGAATGGGATGCAATTCAATTGATGCATGTTTGTTCAAATATTTTGCCTTCTGGCAAATGATACATTTGCGAATGACCTGCAGGACTCTACGTCGCATGTTAGGAAAATAGCAGAAGCGTAGGATCTTGGCGGCACATTTATTAATGCCATAATGTCCCCAGGTTTTGTGGGTGAACAAAATGAAGTCGTCAACATAAGCTTCCGGTAAACATACCAACCAACTCTCTGACACGAGATGGGAACGATGAAACAGTACACCATTGTTGATCTTGTAGTAATTTTGAAGATTAGAATTTGAATTCTGACATAATTTTGTTTTTACTGTAGACCACCTAGGATCGGCATCTTGTAACTGTGCAAAATCCCTGCAGATTCGGTGATAGTAGCGGTTGTAGGATTCGTCATACATTAACATGACCTGAAAGTCGGAAGTTTGCTCATGCAAATCTGAAAGATTTTTCGCTTCGTGCGGAAGACGAGAAAGAGCGTCCGCAACAATATTGGTTTCGCCGGAGATGTAAATAATTTCGAAATCGTATTCTTGTAACGACAAACACCAACGAGTGAGCCGGGAATGAAGTAATTTGCAAGACAGTAAGAATGATGAAGCTTGGTGGTCTGTATAGATGCGTGTATGTTTTCCCCAGAGAAATATTGAAATTTTCGCATAGACCAAATAATTGCAAGGGTCTCGCGTTCCGTAACTGAATACGATCTCTCGCATTCAGTTAAGGCGCGATTGGCAAAACTGATAGGTTTTACTATTGTTCGATCATATTCAACAGACAGTTGAAACAAAAAGGCCCCAAGTCCATAAGATGACGCATCGGTCGATAGGCAGAAGTCTTTTGACATGTCCGGATGACAGAGGAGTGGTGCGTGGATTAATGATTGTTTAATTTTTTCAAAATCGGCTTGACATTCTGTAGTCCATCGCCAAAGGGAATTTTTCTTTAGAAGATTTAGAAGATGTGGGCTGTTAAGAGCTTGCTGTGTCACGAACCTTCTGAAAAATGACGAAAGACCCAAAAATGCTTTAAGTTGTTTTTTGGTTCGGGGTGAAGGAAAGTTGCGAATTGCTTCAGTCTTTTTAGAGTCCGGCCTGATGCCTTCCGGCGTGATGATGTGGCCAAGGAACTTAATCTGTTGTCGGGCGAACCTTGATTTTTCCAAATTGATTGTCACGCCTGCATCGGCGAATTTAATCAAAATTTGTCTTAGAACATCGACATGTTCTTCCCAGGTGGCAGTCGCCACAACTAAATCATCCACATAGGGAGTGATTTGTGAAAGTAAATCTGGCCCGAGGACGTCGTCAAGCGCCTCGATAAAGATTCCTGCACTTATTCGTAACCCGAATGGCAAAAAACGGAATTGGTATGATCGTCCTTCGCACAAAAATGCGGTATATTTACGTGATTCAGGATGTAGAAGAACCTGGTAGTAGGACGATCGTAGGTCGATATTAGTCAGAAATTTGGCGTTGTGAAATTTCAGGAGTTGTTCGTCCAGATTTACAGGGCGAGTATTTACCGGTATAATAATTTTGTTGATTTCGCGTGCATCGAGAACAAGACGCACGCTTCCATCGGGTTTCGAAACTGACAACAAAGGGTTGCAATACGGCGAGTGCGAATTTTCTATGATTTTCCAACGTAGCATTCTGTTAATTTCCTGCATAACCGCTGGTTTTTTAGACCACGGTATATTGTAGTGTGTACGACAAAATGTTAGGTGGGGTTTGACATCCATCTTGTACACATACCCACGTATGATACCAAGTTTATCTTGAAAGACTACTGAAAATTGTTGAAGAAGATGAAACAGATTCTGTTTTTGCAAATCAGTTAGATGGTAGGCTTCGGCACACTTTTCCCACAGAGTTTTACTATCAGCATTGTAAGAAGAATTGCAATTGTTTGTCATAGAAAAATTAGTGATGGGCACAGATTGTACTTTCAAGTGACGTACGTCCCGATAAGAATTGTTGTTATTAATTGTTTTAGATAAAGGTATCAAAATTCTTTGCTTTTCAACTGTCAATTGACAGATACCATTCCCTAAGTCAATCACTGCTCGATACTGATTAAATTTTGTACTTTAGGCTATAATTCTTTATATATGTATGTACTTGTCATATGTTTGAAAATGTTGTATAATGCTGGTGCAAACACTGCACAACCTGGTTCGTCAACTCAAATCTGGTACTGCCGCGAAGTTTGAAAAACTTACGCACCAGTAGAGGGGGCCGTGTGGCGATACCTGTAAGACACCGCTAGCCCACGCCTCTCGCGGTGTGCGTTTAACCCCATTTAAATGACGCGCCAAGCGCGCGCCCAGCGGCTGTACGATTAATTAAATAATCGGCGTGCTAATCACAGTTGAAATCTCTGGTCCAGAGGGACGTGAGGAGGTTGTGGTCCAGAGAGAGAGTAGAGTCAGTGGAGTCTAGTTCAGTCTTAAGAGTCAGTCGAGCTAGGAAGTGTCTTGTGAAACGATCATTCTGTGGATAATATTAGTGTGATGATTTCTTTTATATGTGTTGTGTTGTCTTCTTCGATGAGTAAAAAAAAAAATATAGGTAAAATAAATTTTTGTGATGTCCATCAATAAGTTCATTCCAGTAAAAATAGAACCACTTCCCTTCACCTTTATTCACCCTTTTTTCTTTCTTTCCTTACAACAAAACAAAAAACAAAAAATTACCAACCTCCTTTTTTTTTAATTCCGGACATCACAAGCTGCAGATTTGGTGGCAGAAGAAGCTTTGATCAACAGGGCTTTTTGTTGGAGAATGCATTCCCATCCGTCCTAGTACAGACGAGGTAGCAGGGAATGTATTTTATCTGATGATGGCGAGCATTGTTCTCCTCCCATGGTGTAACAAGGGAAGGGAAGGCTGCCAGGTCATACAGACCAGCATTCAATGATCCTTCACCATTTGAAGAGACAGCTCGATACACTTCATACGCCAGCCAGATGGCCACATAACAGCCCCACCACATGGACTCGCTACATGTACTTGTGAACAAGTGGGCTGGAGAGGGGCTACAGTGGGGAAGGTAGAGGGGAGAGGAATCCATGCCATAGACGCTAGAGAGGGAGTTCTTCCCCAAATTGACTCACACTAAAAACAGAAAATTTAGAAGTGGAGGTCAAACCTCAAGTGGGGACCTAAATGCCAAAAAGGATGAAAGGCAAAAGACAGGTCAAACAAAATTGCAAGCAATACAGGGACCCAGCTGAATAGCTGGATCAACATAAATCAGAACATTGAGAGAGGGGAAGGAGGAGGCAGCGGGGAAGGGGTGAGGATAGGGAAGGAGGGGCAGGGTGAAGGAAATGCAGCCTGGGAAGGAAGAATGGTCTTTAATAGCTCAGGGCCATCTGTGTGCCACAAACAAACTCACAAACGAATGATGACCCCCTGTAGGGAGTACTGCATCTAGCCTTGGGAAAGTGTTGCATAAATATGGCCCTAGACATCACATATTTTCTTGTTTACTCATTCTGTGGATAGCATTAACCTTTATACTTGACACCCATCTCTGTTTCATCAGTAAATTATGATTCCTATGGCAGGGTCCACCTCCAGTTCGCATAAGACATTTGCATCCTTCATACCCCTGTGACTTCCTGCAGTGAAGTACTATGTCAATTATGATGCACATCTGCATCACGTACACATTTTCCTTCATACCTTTGATCATATCCAGGTGATGGAGAGACAAAAATAATTTCTACTTTGTAGAAATTCCAATGAGCATGATCATCACAACACACCATTCCACATTATTCAATTTTTTATCCAAGTAAAGTGCCAAAATCTCCAAATGTGCAGCATATGTTGCCACTGACTGGAGTGTGACAGCTTGTGCTGCAGTATCCAAGAATATCTATGAATTTGGCTTCCTTCAGAGGGTTGGGAGGACAGGGTGTGTGTGGAGGGGGTCGTTCTTTGTGCATACCTTTCAAAAATATTGTAATTTTGTCAGGCATTTTACAATTTTAAAAAAGTAATTTATTGTTTTTAATGAAGTCTTCCACTTGATTCCATAAATATTCTGAATTTCTCCATTAAACATAATCCATAAATTTAAAATCTCAGTAGTAGGTGTGACTTTCTAAAATGAATGTCGTATTTAATCTTTTCAGGTTCAGGAACCTGCTTAAACATCTGTATCTCTTTAGAAAGTATGTTGTGAGTAAAAGGCAACATAATTAACAAAATCTCTATTATCAAATTTTTTTGTGGTTGTCACAAACATTACGTAAAGTGTGTTGGAATTTCTGAGGGCATACTAAGCAATATTTTCAAGTTCTGGGTCCTACTTATATGTCAGTACCTTTTTAAAATGGCTGTTGTTAATATAAGTCAACAAAAATTACAACAATTTTTAGGGCATTCATGAAGCACACCCAGTCGGTAACACATGTTATGGAAAATACGTTGGTATTGGGAGGGTTAACCTTGAAATACTTGCCCAAGTCACACAGAATTACTTGCAAATATACTTTCAGATTTTGATTCATCTTGGTAATGAAGTACCTACTAATCACACAAATTCAGTTGACATTTAATGCGATGGCTGACGGAAGAAACCGTAATTGCATTTCCCATTTACAGTTCTTCCCATCAGTCATTGCTCCAAATGACAAGTTAGATTGCACAAATAATACCACTACTGCACTCATGAGGAAGTGCATATCCTTACACTGGGGTTCTACTTTGAGCCTCACACTATTTTCAGCATTTCTGTTTTGTGTGCAGTTGTAGTTAGCAAAGTTGCTTCCTGATCTAGTCTGGAGTAAAATTTGAAATCTCCTAGCCATCTATATCTTGTCCCTGACCTGTTTATTTACATATTCAGAAATTTCCTTATGTAGGCACCATGTTAACCTTTGCAGTCAATGTATCCCACACTTTTGCATTCTGCTGATTAGTTCCATCCTCCATGCTACAAATCAACTTGTTAATTTCATCTCAGAATTGCTTGGTACTTTCATCAACTATTCAGACAATTTTGCCTTTCATTCCTCAGAATATCTGAGATCATTCTTTGCTAATTTATAGGGTAAAGCAGATAATAATCCAACCAGAAAGTCTCTCTTTGGCAGAGCCTTAGAAATTTTTGGCATCTCCTAATCTGCATCACCTTCCGGAGATGGTTTTGTTGAACTATATCTTTGAAATTAATTCTGCACAGCCTGTCTGAAACCCAATCACACAGTTCACAATATCAAAACACCCTCTAAATCAGATAATGGGCAGCCACATCAACACACAAGATTTCTAAGAACATTCAGAGCCACTTAGGGGGGAAAGAAACACCACACAATATAATCAGCACAAACAAGACTAGACTCGTAATAATCAATTCAGTTACAAATCCACATGCATGCTATCCATGCGTGAATTGCACAGGCCACATAGGCAAACATGAAAGCAAAAATAACCAGAGCTAAAGAGCTAAGCACAAGTTCTTCAATCAAATGCAACATTAATAACTAAAACACAACACAAATATCTCTTACATGAAATAAAACCAGCAGAAAAATGCTCCTGTCAGAGCATAAAAATGCAGTTATGTCCCTCTTTAAAAGCCTCTGACACAAAAGTGGGGAACCAGTTGCCTCAATCCTCATTCCAACTTCCTCATCAAAAATTTTGCCACGTGAACATATTTGTGGTGTTTTAACACAGAACATTATAAATACTTTACCCAATTACTTCTTTGTAGTTAAGCCTCCACACTCAGCATCTCCCCCTCACTGTCGGTGTCTATGTATGTCTCTCTCCTGACTTTTTTCTCCCATTGATTTACAGTATATTCCACTTACACAGTCTCATTTTCTGTTTCTTTACCATGGCCACTGTCTCCATCATAATATGAGAGCTGTCCATCTTACTTTTTTCCCCTACACCCACACATCTGGGATGGTCCAGACCCCCAAGCCTATGGTCTCTCCTGGTCTATACTTTTAATCTTCATTTGTCTCCCCTATCTTTTGCCCCTGCTACTTCCCTGTCTGTCTATCTCACTCTCACTTTTGTGGCCACTATTTCTCATTGACCAACAATATCTTCTCTCCCCTTGGCTCTCACTAATATTTTCTTGATCCATCTCTCCCTCTCTTTTCACAGTCACTTTCTCTCCCACCATCACTGTCTCCTCTCTCTTTCACCGTCACTGCCTGTCTGCTACTATCTTTAAGGACAAAAAAGTACAAAAATTTTGCATGTTGAAATTTTTGTGAGGAAGGTGGAATGAGGGCTGAGGCAGCTGGCTCCCCATTTTCTCTTCAGCGTCTTTTAAAGAGGAACACACTGGCCTTTTTTGTGCTCCAACAGCAGCATTTTCCTCTTGGTTGCCTTATCTTTCCTGCTTCAGTAGGTTGTGCTGCTTATATAAAATAAATGCTATATGTCAGAAAAGTTCTTACAATTTATCTCCATACTTTGACACACATAAACAACAAGTAAGTACATATTATATAAAGCTGACACAAAATCATTTGCTTTACGTTTTTTCTCGGTGTTTTGCTTATCGATAGCAATTCATCAAAAACACCTGGCTTATGATTTGAATCAAAGTAAAAACATTGTTAGAAATATTTTGCTGAATTCATAGTTTTCCCAGTTTTACATAATTTTTGGAGTCATTTTAAGTTCTTTTCAGGCATGTTAAGACCCTTTTAGCCTGTTTTGGGCCACTGCAGTATCACTCTGGGCATATGTCTCCAGACGTGAAGTGTGTCTTATACAAAGAGAGTCTGTCATACTGTTTTACTGGAGAAAAAATTCTGAGTAAAAACGTTGTTTGGTGTCCTCAGAACAATTGTGATGACCCTAGATCCCTTGTCATGTGTTCACTATGTCAGTTATAGTTGCATTTAGCCTCAGATTTGATATTACACAAATATTTTACATGCACAAGTACAGTAACTTTGAAAATCTATATCTCAGTATTAAAAAAATGTTTGAAATACTCCACGACATTAATCTTAAGAACATATGGTTAAAATTTTGATGATCTCTCACAAATGTAAATTATAGAAGTGGCCATCCACACAACTGGTACTTTTCGTACTGGAAAACAATGGTTTCTCGGGGTTTTCTCAGGAACCACAAATGAAAAAAATTGTGCTTTATAAGCCACATAAGGTCCACCCTAAACTACACCTAATGCAAAAGCACCAAATGATTTGCTCAATTTGCCATGGTTGGAGGTAATGTGTAGTGTTTAAATTTTGACACTGTACTGTAGGACAGCTGCAGTATGCTTGTACTTCTGATGGGTACACAAATGGTTGCTACGGCAAATTCTATCCAAAACACTTGACTCCATATCTCTTTGATCAATAGAACCTGATATATGACCCCCTGAAAAATCCGATTCTCGCACATTATCATGCACAGTATGATATGCAAGCAAATATAGGGCAACTATTTATCGATTGGAGTGAGTTCAATTAATAGATGTAATTACAAAAATTAATAAAAGAAAATCAAGCCTGCGAGAGTGTACTCAGGACCATGGCTAAGGGTAGGTGAGTGGCGAAATAGAGTTGATATTTAAAGATAAATGGTTCTTGGCCACACTTGCTACTAGTCAGTATCTGTTACGTGTTCCACCTTCATTCAAGCTGATGCTGACTCCCATTTGAGTGGAGGGGCAGTTACATACTGTAGCAGTTACTTTAGTGTGTAGTACCCCACATTGGACACCACAGTATTTTGTGGTTAACTTTGGCCCGCGTTGGGTGTCATCATGTAATACCAGTAATCATGCTCAGATTCTGTACAGAATTGGACTACCATGTATAAAACAGCTTCAAATGTCTGATTACAAATGAGTTAATATGTTAAAAATTTGACATTAAGCATAAAAACCTTTGTGGATGAAGGTTCAAAACCCTAATTGTGTCAGTTTTATTAGTTTCAGAGTATTCACTCACAGGCTAATAAAAATGTCAAAACCAACATGTGGTTCTCTTCCATAATTATTCACTATCAATATTCAGAAGTATGAAGTAATCAGAAATACTCTGTTCCAAAAGAATAAATACTCTGCAAGCTAAAATGTTGGGAAACAATAAACACTTTCATTACAAACAACAATTTACTTAATGTGTCAATAGTCCAATACCACATTTCTGTACAAAGTACAATGTCAGTAACAATGAGTCATGTTTATTTTTTCTAATTCAGTAATCACAAGTCATATGCGAGATCATATGAGAACTACCTCCCAACACTTTTTTTTACTTCTACAAGCACTCATACAACTGATACTGAGGATTATTTACATTTTTCCAAAAAGCTGGTTTTTCTTGAAAACTGTGTGTCATACAATGATATAATTTTGCAGGTGTCTTTATGGGTATACGTTGATATTGTCATCAAAATTTGTGGCAATCAGTTAGTAGTAAACAAACAAATTAAAGTCATGCTTGATGCTGAAGTTTTACTGCAGGAATAATGAACATTAAGTAAGTAATGTTTACATGAGATGTAACCGGGAGAAAGTTTAGAAAAGGTTTGATAGTAAGTCCATGTTTAAAGTTTGTTGGAAGCCACTAAGTGCTCTCATTATCAAATGCTGGATGAATATATTTGGGTAATTTGCACTCTATTTTAAGAAAAGCTAGTTTTTCAGACATATTTATGATATCTTATCTCTTGAACTAGGCGTCATACGGTAATATTTCACGGACTTTAAGACGCTATGGACTATAAGATGCATCTTCATTTTTAAGCATTTTTTTAAGAAAATAACATTTGCCATTTTTATTAGTATTGACTGCAAAGCCAGACAAAAAATTCTTAGATGATAAAACTGAAATTACCTTTAAAATCCCCAAAAATTGTCATCTGAACTACTTCTTCTTTTTCTTCTTCTTCTTCTACCTCTCCATTGTCATTGTTATTCTTTTTATACACAAGACAATCTTCAGTCCCATTGAGAGTATTACTTATGACTCACTTCTTTAAAGATTTAACAATACTGTCTTCCCTCACACTACACCAATATTCTCTTATCTACTACTGGTAATTAGTTTTAAACTCCCTTCAGCGTGAATTCATGTTGTGTTTCATCCAATTCCTCTCTCAAATACACTTTAAATGGTTTATTTATTAAGACATCAAGAGGCTACAATTGTGAAGTAAGTCCTCCCAGAATAACAGCAATCTCTGTGTTTACCTGTCTCAATTTATCTTTCACAGCATTTTTCAGATGACTATTAAACTGATCTACCACAAAAACAGAACTCTTCTTCAATAAAGCACCTTTCCTTCTCTCCCACACTCTGTTAATCCATAATTTCATACCAGCCTTACCCATCCAACCCTTGTCACGTATGTGAACACCGCCACCTGGCGATATTTCAGAAGGTTTTGGCACTGTTTTGTTCTTGAAAATGATCATTGGATTAAGTTTAGTACCATCAGCACAACATGAAAGGACAACAGTGTAGTGCATTTTTTCATGTGCAGTTATTTCTATGGTTACAGTTTTAGCACCTTCCATGGGCAACAGTTCTGTTCCTTGGCACATCAAATGTCAGAGGAGTTTCGTGTATATTTGCTATTTGGCTCAGTTCCACACTGGTTTTCTTCTGATGTTGAATAAGAAAGCAATGTAAAGATAATATTTTCTCTTCATACTCTTATGGCATTTTCTGAGATATTTTGGTTTTGGTTCACATGCTAAGTCCACATAGCTTCACAAACCTGTAGCATCAATCAACTCCACCCTTAAAGTGTGTTAAGTTCCAATGAAGTGTTAGCTTATGAGAGTGTATTTGAATTCTTTTTGTATCAATTTTTATGCCAATTTGATGGTGTCTTTGAATCCATTTCAATACATTAGTTTCTAGTTTTGGCTATATTGCATTCAGTCCTTTATCTGTACATTTTATCTTCCTAATTTTTTTTTTTTTTTCAGTTCTTCTTTACTAGCGCACCAATCGCGAGTGGTTTTTTCTGTTGGTGGACAGCTGAAATGCTGCTCAGCTACTCTGTTTCCATGCTCTTCTGCATATGCAGTTACTTTCAATTTATAAGCCACATCATATGAATACCTTTTATTATTTCCCAAGTTACTAAAAAAAAATTGTACTCTTTCTTACTGAAGACACAAATCACCTTCAATTCAAAGTCACTGGCACTGTAGACTGCAATAACGCATCATAGGCCAGACTGTGTTCTGAGTTTGTAACTTTTTGTGGGTGGGGGGGTGGGGAGTGGGGGGGGGGGTCTTGGTGTTAACAAGCTTGTGAATTTCCACAGCTCATGTTCATCGCATCAGTGCACTGCTGCTGCCAGTTGAATTCTGTGCTGCTAGATATAGAAAAGGCATCGAATATATGGCCATTTTTAAGACTGGTGGGAATTTTAAAGCAAACGCTGGACATTTTTGTATTAATTTCGAGTATAAGACACACCTGAATCTTGGAGACAGTTTTTCGAAGGAAAAAAATATTGTGTGTTTTAGTCCACAAAATACAATAATTTTGGAGTTACATTCAGTGGTTTAAACGGAAACTATCTGCAAAATGTGTTGTGGATAATTTGTACTGCAGTAAAGAAGCAATAAACTGAAACATAATGCTAGATGCTAAAGTGTTATGCATAAATAGTAAAAATGTAGCAAGCAATAGACTGTTTTCCTTTCATTATTTTGTGTGAGTGAAGGCCAGAGTGGAGTGTCAGTGAGAAGCAGTTTCTAAAAGCTTTGAAACTAGGCTAAAGTTTGTTGGAAGTCACTACATGCACCCATCCTCAAATACACTGAAGCACCAAAGAAACTGGCATGCATATTCAAATACAGAGATATGCAAACAGGCAGAATATGGCACTTCAGTTGGCAACATCAATATAAGACAACAAGTGTCTGATGCAGTTGTTAGATTGGTTACTGCTGCTACAATGGCAGGTGATCACGATTTAAGTGAGTCTGAACATAGTGTTATACTTGGTGCACGAGCAATAGTACACAGCATCTCAGAGGTAGTGATGAAGTGGGGTTTTCCCATATGACGATTTCACAAGTGTACTATGAATATCAGGGATCTGGCAAAACATCGAATCATCGACATCGCTACGGCTGGAGAAAGATCATGCAAGAATGGGATGACTGAAGATAATCGTTCAACATGACAGAAGTTGTAATCATTTCCCTCTTTCCTAGTTGCAGCTATTGTCTACAATGAGCAAAGTCTTTCCTGAAAATTTGATAGGAGTAAGATTACAATATACTTTTTAGTTTACTTATATTTTCTTGTTGAGTTGGCTCCAGTACTTCTTGTCTAGGGGGTCTGATTCTTTAAGCTGAAATTCTCACATTTTAGGTCCTCACATTGAATTTATCTAAATATTTTTGAAGATTGTTGTTGCAGAATTTTTGCTTTTACCTTAATTTATTTTGTCACATTTTAGTATATCACACAGTCTTTTTAATTTTCGCAGTAACAAGGGTGAAATTACATTTTTCACCCAAAATACAAAAATATCTGTGACCACATCCGAGGCATGCTTACTGCTACTTCACTATGTGGTAATAACAGTATTCCAAAGGGTTTACAATTTTTCTTGACAAATGAATTTCTATTAGTTTTGATTATTATTTCATAAATGAATCCAGAAATAAACAAAATAAATAGTACTAGATTGCCATATCAATAATAGAAATTTTAAGTGTGCCAAATAATTCATAATTTCCAACGTTTCTAAAATAATAATAATAATTTTAACTGCACATTCAGAACTAGTATTTATTGATTGTAACATTCAAAATAATAATTCCTACTCATAAATTTTAGCTTAATATGTAACATATTGTGTACAAAATTACATGAAATTTTTCAGATAAACAGCTGAGATAATACTGACCTGCCCAAAATTCGAAAGATATTACTGGTATCGATTGCTACTGTTGAGAAAAAATAATGCCAGAGGAGGATGTCCCGTTACATAATGCAACCTTTCTGCAAATTACTTAAGATTTCAATGCTGGGGCACCAACAAATGTCAGCATGCAAACCATTCAATGAAACATCATCAATATGGGTTTTCGGAGACGAGGACCCACTTGTTTACCCTTGATGACTGCACAATACAAAGCTTTATGCCTCATCTGGGCCCATCAACACCGACATTGCACTATTGATGAATGGAAACACGTTCCTAGTCAGACGAGTCTTGTTTCAGACTGTATCCAGCAGATGGACGTTTATGGGTATGGAGACAACCTCATGACTCCATGGACCCTTATGTCAGCAGGGAACTGTTCAAGCTGGTGGAGGCTCTGTAAAGGTGTGGGGCATGTGCAGTTGGAGTGATATGGGACCCCTGATATGTCTAGATATAACTCGGACAGGTGACACATGCATAAGCATCCTGTCTGATCTGCTGCATCCATTCATGTCCATTGTGCATTCTGGCAGACTTGGGCAATAACAAAAGGACAATGCGACACCCCACACATCGAGAATTGCTAAAGAGTGACTCCAGGAACACTCTTCTGAGTTTAAACACTTCTGCTGGCCACCAAACCTCTCAGACATGAACATTATTGAGTATAATTGGGATGCCTTGTAATGTGCTACTTCAAAGAGATCTCCAACCCCTCGTACTATTACAGATTTATGGACAGCCCTGCAGGATTCATGGCATCAATTCCCTCCACCAGTACTTCAGACATTAGTCGAGTCCATACCACATCGTGTTGTGGCAGTTCTGCATGCTTGCAGGTCCCCTATGCGATCTTAGGCAGAAGTACCAATTTCTTTGGCTCTTCAGTGTATTTCATGAATATACTGTGGATAATTCACATGCTATGAGTTTTGTTGCCTCAAACAAATAGTGTGTTTATCTGTTTTTACATGATTTATCATGTTAAAACTTTAATGTAAGATTATATCTGTTATTCAGTAGATCACAGCACTTTAAATTTTTTAATTCACTAAATAATTATATGAAATATTGAAAAGCAAATTTTTGGTGCCCCTGGAAGCTGTCAGATGGTCAACATGCACCTAGGGCCAGATGATTGGTTTAGTTATTTAATAACACAGATCCTATTGTCCTGTCAACTTTGTTTTAGTGAATGCTGAACACCAGGGTGCTGAAGGTGAAGATACATGCCGGGAAATTCAGCAGATTAACAATATGATTATATGATAGTGGAACAAACACTGGTAGCAGTTACTTCTGTAAAATATCTGGGAGTATGCATATGGAACAATTTCAAGTGGAATTATCATATAAAATTAATTGTTGGTAAGGCAGGTGCCAGATTGAGATTCATTGGGAGAGTCCTTAGAAAATGTAGTCCATTAACAAAAGCTTACATAACACTTGTTCAACCTATACTTGAGTATTGCTCATCAGTGTGGGATCCGTACCAGGTCAGGTTGACAGAGGAGATAGAGAAGATCCAAAGAAGAGCGGCAAGTTTCATCACAGGGTTATTTGGTAAGTGTGACAGTGTTACGGAGATGTTTAGCAAACTCAAGTGGCAGGCTCTGCAAGAGAGGCGCTCTGCATTGCGGTGTAGCTTGCTGTCCAGGTTTCGAGAGGGTGCGTTTCTGGATAGATATCAAATATATTGCTTCCCCCTACTTATACCTCATGAGGAGATCACAAATGTAAAATTAGAGAAATTCGAGCATGCACGGAGGCTTTCCAGTAGTCGTTCTTCCCGCAAACCATATGCGACTGGAACAGGAAAGGGAGGTAATGACAGTGGCACGTAAAGTGACCTCCGCCACACATTGTTGGGTGGCTTGCAGAGTATAAATGTAGATGTAAATGTAGACATCACACATACCATAGTGTCCCTTTCTATGAGTGCAGCCCTGCATAACTGTTCTGTCTACAGTCTTTCTTCCTTCTGGAAGAGAAGTTTTCATTTCTTGTGCATTCAAACTCACTCCCAGTTTATTTATGCTTTTCCACCATCCCTTCTCCCCCACTACAGTATGCTTTACACTCAGATACTGGCAACAAAGTCAATAACATCAAAATACTTTGTAGTTAACAGTGGTCATAAATTTTCTAATTATCAAAGGCTTTTTAATGAATTGTTGTAATGCTTTAGGAAATTGATTTCTGGGCACTGAACTTCAAACCCTACAAGTATCAAGAAAAAAAAGAGGGCATGTCCATAAGCTTCCCTAGTTAGTAAAACTGACTGCTAAGGTGATTTCACCATTTCCAGTAACAAGGTTTTTGAAACACAATCAGCTAGCTGTGCGGTGGCCAGTTTACCCTGCTGAGCTTGCATTTAAATGGTCATCTTTCTGGCCATTGCTGTTTCCTGTAGGAAAAAAAAAGTATTAAAAAATGATTATCACAACATAAGTAATTACCAAACCATCAACTGAGCAGAAGCCATAAGACAAAGCAGCAGGAGGTCAGAGACTGAAACTGACTCACGAGGGAATGGTCCAATAAGACATGTTGAAACCTACTCTGAAATTTTTTATGCAGGAAGAAGACAACGAAAGAAGTGCACTGCCTTAATTTTAGCTGCTAAGAGGCACTGCAAGTATTTTGTAAAAAATGTTTAAGTTACACATTTTTGCTGTGCGAAGAACAGCTTATAAAGTTGTTTGTACAGCACTGCTCGTCTAGCGCACGACTCGGCAAATCACTCATGAAGTGTCGTGTAGCAAAATTATCCAGAGTTCACAGATAGCAATTTTAAGCACCTAAAGCATGGTTTACAATGGAGCAAATGGAAGCGAACACTTGTAAATGAGCATTTACAGAAAATTCATTAATATTTGCTTGTATATGGGTAGAATCGTTATACTAGAGGGAATGGAAGAGAACATGAGGTCGTGAACATTGCCTATGAATGCTGTATTGTTAGTTCTTAATTTTTTAGAGCTAATATTTGGAAAACAGGAACAACTGTCTTGTTGGGCTTGTTGGGGCCAAAATGTGAAACTTTGCTATTCAGTAAAGACTATTTTCCATGGTGAGCACATTGTTCTTGACGGAATATGCAAAATGGCACAGGTCAGGAAGAATTTAAATGACTCAGTTTCTGCGGAAGCGTGATATGCATGGAGTTGTGCACTTTACACGGTATTGTGCATCTACATCTCTCCTTAGCACTGGTCCAAAACTTTACTAGTATGTCGGCTGCCATTTTTCCCAGGCTTCTCATTCAGTTGAGGGGAAATTTACAAACAGAACATTAATCAGCGGCGTCGAGTATCATCTCAAGTGACACAACTAGCATTTCCACTACGCGTGTAAGGTCTAATTGTCATATTCTTTTTTGTTGCATAAAACAAAACTGGTCCAGTGGGATCAAATCCCATTCAACTTTTTCACTATGATTTTTAAACGAGCATTCACTTCTCACAGATGTTGGAGATGCCACGGCAGATGTGCTTCGGATTCCATGTTAAACTGCAGGTCTCCATTTTCCAATTAGGTAACTGGGGAAGGTCAGGGACATGTAAGTAGTTGCAGTGGCATCCAGTTGAAATACTTGCAAGACGCCTACTGGGTACACCAGACAGAATTCTCTTTTGCTCATGGTTTCTTACCCCCTACCAATCCCCACACTCCCACCTTCTACTTGCTTCCTAAAGTCCATAAACCCAACCACCCAGAACGCCCCATTGTGGCCGGTTACTGTGCCCCCACTAAGAGAATCTCTGTTCTCGTAGGCCAACACCTACAACCTATTACCCGGAACCTATCCTCTCATATAAAAGATACCAGCCATTTCCTCGACTGACTCTCCGCAGTTCCTGCCCCTTAACCACACGGTGCCCTGCTCATCACTATTGATGCCACCTCCATGTACACTAATATTCCTAATGCCCATGGCCTTATTGCTATTGAACACTACCTTTCCAGATGCCCTATGGATTCCAAACTAACAACCTCCTTTCTAGTCTCCATGACCAACTACATCCTCACCCACAATTATTTCTCCTTTGAAGGCATTACCTACAAACAAATCCGTGGTATGACTATGGGCACCCACATGGCATCATCCTATGCTAACCTACTCATGGGCCATCTAGAGGAATCCTCTCTAAAAACCCAGAATCCTAAACCGCTTACCTGGTTCAGATTCATTGATGACATCTTTGCTATCTGGATTGAAGGTGAGCACACCTTATTTGCATTCCTCCAGAACCTCAGCAACCCATTTGCTTCACCTGGTCCTACTCAACCCAACAAGCCACCTTCCTAGACATTGACCACCTCAAAGATGGCTACATCAGTACCTCCGTCCATATCAAACCTACTAACCACCAGAAATACCTCCACTTCAACAGCTGCCACCCATTGCATACCAAGAAATCCCTTCTGTACAGTCTAGACAATCGTGGTCGTCACATCTGCAGTGACGAGCAGTCCCTTTCAAAATATACCGAGGGTCTCACTGAAGCCTTCACTGACTATAATTATCCTCCCATCCTTATAAAAAAAACAAATCTCCTGTGCCTTATCTTTCCAGTTTCTCACCACCTCTCAAAGTCCCATGGTCCAGCCACAGAGGTGCACTCCCTTCATAACTCAGTACCATCTGTGACTGGAGCAACTGAATCACATTTTCTGCCAGGGTTTCGATTACCTCTCGTCATGCCCTGAAATGAGAAATGTCCTGACCAGTATCCTTCCCACTCCTCCTACCATGATATTCCACCGTCCACAAAACCTACACAATATACTCTTCCATCCTTACACAACCCATGCTCCTAATTCCTTATCTCATGTCTCATACCCCTGTAATAAACCTAGATGCAAGAGCTGTCCCATACATCCTCCTACCACCACCTACTCCAGTCCGGTCACTAACATCACCTATCCCATCAAAGGCAGGGCTACCTGTGAAACCAGTCATGTGATTTACAAGCTAAGCTGCAACCATTGTGCTGCATTCTATGTAGGCATGACAACCAACAAGCTGTCTGTCTGCATGAACGGCCACTGACAAACTTTGGACAAAAAACAAGTGGACCACCCTGTTGCTGAACACGCTGCCAAACATGCTATCCTTCATCTCAATGACTGCCTCACAGCCTGCATCGTATTGATCCTTCCCACCAACACAAGCTTTTCTGAATTGCGCAGGTCGGAATTTTCCCTGCAATACATCCTATGTTCCCGTAACCCTCCTATCCTCAACCTTCGTTAGTCACTGTCCTCACCCATCCAGCCCCCTCCCTGTTCCCATTCCACCACTAGACAGTTGTCATTTCACCGCCACACCCAGTCTTTAAATTTCTTTTTATTTCTCTCCTTTCTGCTACTTACCCCTTTCCCCCTCCGCACCTTCTCTCCTACCCTCCATCTAAACTGTGGCTCATGGTTGTTAGTTTGTTTGCTCCAGTGAAAACCTGGCTTAAACTATACAAACATTTCTTTGATTAATTTCAGATAAACAGTTCAATTCTTGCACATGTAATTCCGATAAAAGTTGATAGCAGATAAAACAAAATCATGGCAGTGTTTGGTGTCACAGACGACTTCCATCAATGAGGACTTGTAACTTGTTGAAATGAAATGTGTCTTGCAATACTACATTTTATAACAATTCCTGTAGCCCATTCCTTACACTAATGTTTGAATGTTGTACATTTGACTGTCAGAGAAACAGTTCTTTGTTTATTTCCTGCAATTGTCACAAAAATGCTAAATGTTTATTGCACTAGGCACACCGGGCAAAGGAAAAATTGATGCAGTCAGGCACTTTGCAGTAACCACTAGTTTTATTTAGAGAGAACTGGGATGGAGTCAGAAATGGTCCCAGCCATTGCTCTGCATATTAGGCCAAAGAGCAGGCATATTTGATCAAATTCATAAAGCGTGACAAAGAGAACTTGTAATGCACAAATGACTAGAGCTTAAGAGTACTATCCCGCTCATAAACCTGAAATGAGTGAGAGGTATCAGAAATTATGTTGTCTGATAATTTCCTGAAAAATGCTTTCCACTGTTGAAAAAATTCTTGAATTGCAATAGTAGTTCCAGGTGGAATCCACATTACATCTACAGATTTTTGGTCATCCTCCACAAAAATAGAGGCGTCGTTATGTGCAAACCATCAATCCAACAAAAGCAAAGAATTAGTTTCTGCAGCTGGTAGGAATAACTTTCGAACAAAATGTAGAAAATTATTTTTTCCCATTTTTCCAGATTTTGAAACATTGATTACAAGATTTTTGCAACCAATCAGGCCATTTTTTTAAATTTTTGGACCTAATTTGCCTTGCAGTTCTAGAAGACAGATATACTGCTGCGGACACAGTAAACCACTCATACTTATCACTGCCTTTATCATATATGAATGTGTCACTGCATTCACTGATTGGTCAACTGGCTCCCGTCTTTTTTTCACCCCAAAATAATTAAGTGCAGTGTGCATGCAGTTCTTACACAAAACCTGACTGTTCAGCTTTATATACAGCAGTTGCGGGGTAACAGCTCTTTTCATCTTTATGCCTGCTATGAATTTCTCTATAGCATTGTCTATCACTCTCAGCTGCTTAGTACATGTTTACGTGACGTAAACTCGGTAATTTTGTGACTTCCAGTTCTGTATGATTTCGTGAACCTGTGTAGCCAGGTCGACAAAGCCTGGAAATTACCACTGTTCTTATCAGATGAAATTCGGAGGGCCCAGACTCATAGATTTCCGTCGGTAACAGGGCATATCGCTTACTTCATGTAATTCATTCTTCCATTTGTATAGTTCACGCTCCAATTTTACAAAATGAAAACACCTTTGCACACTGCGTAACTTCATGCATTTATTCCCTCCTTCATTTAACCAATATTTCACTGCCTTTTCTTTGTCACTGAAAGCTGTTAGTACATGTTTTTTTGGGCTTGGAAAGTACTCTTCTTCAGAACTGTTACTGGCACAACTGATGTCGTCTGAACCACAATTCCTGGAATTGTCACAGTTATTTCCTATTTCTTCTAATGTACCCACAATTTCAAACAAAGCGTCGATATCATTTGAATGAATGTCAAGGAAATCAACTAATAAATGGCACATATGTACATCCTCAGGAGAAGTAGGTGATTTTGGCCGGAAACAACGTTCATATTTCATCATTGCTAAATTGAGAACATGGATTGGACTCCACATTACTGTAAAACTGGAAGAAAGAAAAGCTACTATTACAAGGCATGCCTTACAAAAGCACAATAAATATTAATTCTGCTTTATCTGTATTGTCAGTAATTACCAATACTGCAACAAGCAACTGATAATTTGTAATAGATGTTACTTGAGTGGCTAAGTCAAGAGAATAGTAACTGGGTGCTGTACTGTCAAATAAACTATAAATCTGGCAATTATTTTTCTTTAATACTTGCAGTGCCTCGTAGCAGCTAAAATTTTGACAGTGCATTTCTTTCATTGTCTTCTTCCTGTGTAAAAAAATTTCAGGGTAGGTTTCGACTTATCTTATTGGACCATTCCCTTGTCAGTCACATTGTTGAAGTATGTTTCTGTTTCAAACAGAGATGTCCTTTGAGGAATAATGCTCTCTATAACTCAAGCTCAGGAGTAGGTACTGTTAGAACTCCATAGCATGTTATGTAAATGTTAATCTTCAGGACGACAAGAGGGGAGAGTAACTGAGGTTATGTAATAAGAGGTATGAGGAGCAAATCACTACATTTAGTACTGCACACATCCACCGCTCTTAATTCAGTGGTAAGTGAGCCTGATCATAAATACTTTGTCCAGTTAGTAACTTCATATACCTGATTTACGGACTGGTTGCCACAATCTGCCCTTTTATGCAGCCTCTTAACATAAGTGTGTCAGTGTCTTTAAAATGGATAAAGATCTTCGTTTTGTACAGAGCCTGAACTATTTCATTGTCTTCTTCCTGTGTAAAAAAATTTCAGGGTAGGTTTCGACTTATCTTATTGGACCATTCCCTTGTCAGTCACATTGTTGAAGTATGTTTCTGTTTCAAACAGAGATGTCCTTTGAGGAATAATGCTCTCTATAACTCAAGCTCAGGAGTAGGTACTGTTAGAACTCCA
The DNA here is from genome assembly GCF_023897955.1 of Schistocerca gregaria. NCBI lineage: Eukaryota > Metazoa > Arthropoda > Insecta > Orthoptera > Acrididae > Schistocerca > Schistocerca gregaria. The sequence continues at coordinate 237,949,752 of NC_064927.1, forward strand.
TAGCATGTTATGTAAATGTTAATCTTCAGGACGACAAGAGGGGAGAGTAACTGAGGTTATGTAATAAGAGGTATGAGGAGCAAATCACTACATTTAGTACTGCACACATCCACTGCTCTTAATTCAGTGGTAAGTGAGCCTGATCATAAATACTTTGTCCAGTTAGTAACTTCATATACCTGATTTACGGACTGGTTGCCACAGTCTGCCCTTTTATGCAGCCTCTTAACATAAGTGTGTCAGTGTCTTTAAAATGGATAAAGATCTTCGTTTTGTACAGAGCCTGAACTATTTCATTGTCTTCTTCCTGTGTAAAAAAATTTCAGGGTAGGTTTCGACTTATCTTATTGGACCATTCCCTTGTCAGTCACATTGTTGAAGTATGTTTCTGTTTCAAACAGAGATGTCCTTTGAGGAATAATGCTCTCTATAACTCAAGCTCAGGAGTAGGTACTGTTAGAACTCCATAGCATGTTATGTAAATGTTAATCTTCAGGACGACAAGAGGGGAGAGTAACTGAGGTTATGTAATAAGAGGTATGAGGAGCAAATCACTACATTTAGTACTGCACACATCCACTGCTCTTAATTCAGTGGTAAGTGAGCCTGATCATAAATACTTTGTCCAGTTAGTAACTTCATATACCTGATTTACGGACTGGTTGCCACAGTCTGCCCTTTTATGCATCCTCTTAACATAAGTGTGTCAGTGTCTTTAAAATGGATAAAGATCTTCGTTTTGTACAGAGCCTGAACTACTACCCATTAGTTCTGAATAATTTCACATCACACTGGGTTATGGGATACAACTTCCTGAAGAAGTATATCTTTATATTTTGACTTTGTCAAAGAGTTCAAAGCACGTAGGAACTTCTCTCACGAATTTGTGGTTTCTTGGTACAGGTGTAAACTCCGTTCCAGGGCTATTCCTATTTGTATTACAGCTTTCTTCTCTATTATTATGGAGTCTTCCTTTCCTTACACAGGTTTTCCATTTCCTGCATGCCTTTCGTTTTGTAGGGATTGCACTGTGGGCTGAAATTCAGACATACTACTTCTATTTCTTTGAGGCTTCTGGACAGCAGCTCTATAGTTCTGTTTCCATAGTTGATAGTCTCTCAGATTTGATAAAGGCATCTATGAGGGCTATTTTGTAGCTGCAAATGGTATTTCTACATCAGCACATTGGGTTTATACTGTGCTATGTACAACCACACAAATATGCTTCAGAGTTGAAGCAAACAATCTAGGGTCTGTATTGATTCCAGTTTCTTCCTTGCTTCATCATAAGATATTTTCCAAGGCACACTTCAGATTGTCATTGCTTCACCCTGGGTAGTTTCTAGACTACATAAACTAAAGATGAGGAACACAGCATCCATGAATTGTGAGCAGCTGATCCACTATCCAATTGGTTGCTTTGCCTCAAGCACAATTCTATTGTGTCAACAATTTTGACAGTTATAACACTGCTTGGGATACAGAGTATAGGGTCTTAACATCGATACATCTCACTCTGAAATGATTAGGTAGTGTTAGAATGTCAAAAATGACAATGATATTGCTTTTCTGAATTACAGGTTTTTCTATTTTCACCATATTGCATACCTGTGAAACAATAACTTTCTAATTCACATGAACACCAGATCTTTGCACATTACAATACCCTGAAAAAACTAACAGTGTTGTGTAGTTCTGCAATGGCAGAGTGTTATACTAATGATTTTGGGGAGGTCAGTAGCTTGGCAGGGCATATTCAGCTCCAACTACAAGGATTCCGTTTCAGATTCTCTCGCCAGATAACTAACTTCTAGCAAGCCTCTTTGAATGTAAATGGGTGTTTGTTTTCTCCAAATGAATCTCTATCTCTGTTCACAATCAAAAATTCATTTGGAGATTTAACTGCCTCGATTGGAGATTGAAAGAGTAATTGAGGTCGCCTCCGGAAAGTATTTTATATATGAACAAGACTCCATTTTTCAATAACATTTACAATTAAAGACTCTTCTGTCAACTGTACTTCTTGCCATCTGATGAAGCAGAAGGCTTAAAAGTATTCTTTGGATCAAGTATAATGTGCACTGGGTAACCCTGATATATCATTTTCTCCAAGAAAAGCTGGACGATGTTCGCTTTGGACAAGATATTTATTGGAACAATTAAAGTATGTTAGTGTGGTGAGCTGGTAAAGCACATTTAACACAAGCAGACTGACCTTTCCATATCACTGTAGTATGCACTAATTATTGGGACCTGAAGAAGTAGGGACACAAAATTTAATTGAAGCGTACACACGATATTGGTACATTAAAAGAATAACAGCACCAGTACCTGGCCCTATCAAAAAGTAGCAGGAATTTTTGTTTTTCTTAAAGAATCTTTATTTATTCATCAACATTAACTTTGTCCTCTTGAAAGTAACCCCCTTAGACAGAACACACTTGTGCCAGTGCTTTTTCCAATCTTGGATGCACTTCTGAACTTACTTTTCATTGTGGTCTTCAGATCCTTCAGCAATTCTTTTTTATCTCATCAATGGTGGCAAAATGACTTCCTTTTATTGTTCTCTTTAGCCTTGGGAATAGAAAGAATTCGCAAGGGATCATGTCCAGCAAATACAGAGGCTGAGGTAACATAATGGATTTGTTTTGTGAGAAAAAAAATCACAAACAAGCATTGAGGTGTGAGCAGGAGCATATCGTGATGCAATTACCATGAGTGGTTTTGCTGCAATTCTGGCCATTTTCTTTGGACTGCTTCACACCAATGGTGAGTAACTCCCAGATAGTATTCGTTATTGAACATATGATCATAAAGCAGGAACTCATGGTGCACTATCTCATAGTAATCAAAGAAAATATTGAGAAGAAGCTTCACGTGATCAAACTTGAATTTTTTTCAGTGTTGGCCCTTCAGATAGTTTCCATTGGGATGACTGGGCCTTGGTTTCAACATCATAGTTGATTACCAATGTTTTGTCACCTGTTATAATCTTCTTTAGAAGTTATGGTCTTTGTAAGTTTCATTCAGCACTTCCTGAGCGATGGCTACACAATGTCATTTTTGTTCATAATTCGACAGTTTTGGAACAAACTATGCTGCTACACATTTCATGCACCAAATATGTAAATAAAATTGCTTGGCATGAGACAAAGGATATGCCGATGTCAGGAGCGATCTCTACATGTCCAGGGTGATCATCATCTTCAATGTGTTCTCCGCCCTCTTTGAAACGTTTATACTACTCATAAACTCTTATCTTATACATAGCAGATTCACCAAAAGCCACAGTCAACAAATTGAAGGCAGTGCTGTACTTTATTCCATTTTTCAAGCAAAATTTGACGTAAATTCTTTGATCCCTCTTTTTCAAAAGTAAAAATTCATCCAGCACTTGAAAACACATACAACCTTTCCAACTCTCAACAACAAACTAAATATTAAAACAACTGAAAGTACAAACATACGTCAGGAACATGTGCGCCAATGAGATTTAAAAAAATAATAAAAATCAGATGTATAAAGCTGTCAAAATTAAAAAATTGCTCTTACTTTTTGTTCACATCTCATAGAGTGGTGTGGGTGAGAGAAGAAAGGATATGGGGAGAGAGGGATGACTGGAGGTAAAGGTGGCTGATGGCTGGGAGGGAGAGGCAGCAGGCACATGAGTAGGAATGTGGCTCACTCCAATGCAGGTAGAGATAGTTACATGTAGTGCACAATAATGCAAAGGAATGGACTGAGAGGGAGAGATACAACAGATGAAGAGGAGGACAGCATTGAGGGGCGGGGAGGGGGGGAGAGGGAATAGAAACAAGTGAACTAAGGGCCATTAAGTCAAGGGTGCATATGGTGTGCGATAAGGGATAGTGGAGATTGAAACCAAGAGATTTGCAGGATCAAAGTATGTGTTGTAATGACAATTCACTTCTAAGTAGCTCACAGAAGTTAGCTTGAGAAGGAATCAAGAAGACAGGTTGTGAAGCAGCTGTTAAAGCCAAACACAGTGAGCTTCGAACTGTACTCTTGGCCACGGTTCGAGTTCACTCATTTACTCAAGTGGACAGTCATGATTATCACATTTTTTCCTCCCTGAGAAAGTTAAAAATGAACGTTACCATGATGGTGCCTGCTCTACACCACTTTGAGGGCTACATACACAATGTACACTTACCATGCACAGATTCCTCAGTGTATATTCAGATGAGTGTATGTCTGATTTGGTAACTGAAGTACATGTACACTTTGAGACAACTCTCCACCACAACATCTTGCCATTTTCATGTCCATTCTTTGCTGCCCTAATACTGGGTTTGGATTATGTACTTCTAAGCAACATTGGATTTACAATTGTATACTCTTATCTTAATGAAGTGATGTGTGTTGAATGTGGCAGAGTTAATTTCAAGTTTGCATTGAAATGAATACAATATAATCAGTAATCTGCTAACCTGCTGGGATGTGAAATCATTTTAATTCACTTGATATAAAATAATGTGTGTTTGTGTGTGTGTGTGGGGGGGGGGGGGGGGGGGGGGGGAGGTTATAGGCACTCAGTGCCAAGTAGGAACAAGTGAGGTCAAAATGACAAACAAGGAAGAGCAAGTATCACACAAAGATATTCAATCTCTCCCAAGCTCACTCATTGTCATCCACACCATCGCAGTAGCTAAGATCCTTTAAGGTAGCATAAAAATTGACAGATGCCCAAAAACTGGCAATTAAAGGATGATGGATCGATGGAGAGGAGTGTATGGGCACACAACAGTAAGGTCATCAGTGCCCATTCAAAAACAAATTGAGGTGGATGTTAAGAAAATACCTAGAACAGGAAAAGAAAACAGAACATAAAACACAGGTAACAAAGGGTGTAAAACTACGTGCATACCCACACCGAAACATGGGATGAAGCACGACGTCAGCAGTAAAATATGGACGACAGAGGAAGAAAGTGGTAGAAGGAGCTAAAACAATACAGCAGATAGAAGTGACTGGCTGACCACAAGGGAAAAAAAAGGGGGGAGGAGCCTGCCACTCTGCAATCCACTGAAACCTCCAGCCTAAAAGTTTAGGCCAGAGTCCAGACACATCACTAAACTTTAAAATCCTACTTACACTCGTCTCACCATCAGCTAAAATATAGGGCAGATACCCACAAATTTTTGCTTCTGCATTGCAGCACAGTATAAAATGCAATCCATTAAAATGTGGTGGACAGAGATGTGCACACCACAAAATGGGAGATCCTCCTGCTGTGATAAAAAGCTAGGTGAGAGGACAGTGCCCAATCCGAAGATGCATGAGGGTCACTTCATTCTGCCTGAGCAACCGGCAGCAGGAGCGCCACACCCAAGTGGTTGACTTCACCAACTGCAACATATTGGCCATTACCTCTAGCCATCCTTCCTCCCACAACTGCATGCACTTCCTATGGAGTACATAAACGACAGCCTGCAAAGGAATAGAACTCTTGTGTCACATCCTGCTCTCTGCAGGCCTCCTTGGCAGCCCGATCGGCCTGTTCATTGCCCCATATTCCAACATGACCTGGCACCCAGCAGAATGACACCTGCTTACCCCGCCATTGGAGCAAGTACAGTTGGTCACATATCAGCTAGACCAACTCCTCAGCTGGGTACGGATTCTGCAACGATTGTAAGAGACTAAGGGAATCGGAGCAGATGAGAAACCAATTTCCCCGAAAACGATGCATCTGCTCCAGTTACTTCAGGATCGTGTGGAGCTCGCTGTGAAAATGGTATATTCATTAGGCAGGCGAATCTGGGTGACTCGTTAGGGAACACTATAGAGCAGACAAAGGAATTCCCTTGTTTGGAGCCATCAGTGTAAATGATGGTAAAGCCATGATGCACAATTTTTTTTTTTTTTTAAAAGAAGATTGGAATGTAAAATCTGGCGTACTATCTTTCTTAAAACTAGTCAAATCTAAAATAAGTCTGGGTCTCTGAAGGAGCCAAGGTGGAAATCTGCTCCAACCTTGACATAAAACATTAAGACCAGCCATAGCCATCTCAAAAAGGCAATCCTGTGCACGAATCCTGTAGGGCCTCGTTGCTCATTGCCACTTATGAGAAAGCTGTGCCAGAGGAAGCTGAGCTACGGTATGGTATGCAGGTGTGTACATAGTTTTATAGGCCTGGCACACCGTAAGCAGCTGTCTTTGCATATGAAGTGGCGGTTCACCACCCTCCACACAGAGGATTGGTATGGGACTTGTTCTGAATGCCCCGATGGCCAACCTAATCCCTTCAAGGTGCACAACGTCCAGCATTTTTAAATAAGGTCTTGCAGACCATACACTGAGCACCCATAATCGAGCCGAGATCACACAAATGCCCTGTAAAACTGGACCAAACAACTCCTGTCTGCTCCCCATGTACTGTGACTACGACATTTTAAAATACTTAAGGCCTTAAGTGACTGTTATTTCAGGTCTCTAAGATGTGATAACCACGTAAGCTTAGACTAAAAAATGAGACCCAGAAGTCTCACTGTGTTTGTGTGCCCGTCATTCTCAACTCAGGAAAAGAACGGTGCACACGCACGCCCACACATGCGCACACGCGCACACACGCACACAGGCTTCTCGGTGGAAAACTTAAAACCACTCTTCTGTGTCCAATCATCCAAACATCCAAGAGTATGTTGCAACTGACATATTGTCGTTGTGAGGCTTGAAGAAGAGCAAAACACAGAGAAATCATCCACAAACAAAGAACACTGGACAGGACATTTCACAATGGATGTAATGCTATTAACAGCTATAGCAAAGACAGTTACACTTAAAACGCTACCTTGAGGGATACCATTGTCCTGCTCAAGCGACCTGACACCAAAATGGCATTAAAAAGTGTGAGGAGGGTATCATTATTGCGACTTGTGAGATGCCGTAGCATACTGTAACAGATCCTGTCGTGACCAGGGGATGTGTCATGAGCTGCAGACTCGAAGTCCAAACTACACCTCTCAGCAACTGCTCTATGCCGCTGGAAACTGGGATCCTGACTAGCTGTTGCAGTAACTGTGGCAAAATATGCCACCATAGTCTGGGAAATGTCTCGTGGATCTGTGTGGAAGGTGCCATTATTCATTACAGCAGACATGGGGCACTTCCCTCCTGTCCCAGAAATTCTCCTGATGGTCTCCCACAGAATGGAACTATGGTGGAACGATTACTGGTGTTCAGGAACTGTTGCCATGACCTCTTCTTGCTCTCTTGAATAATTCGGCAACATTTTGCCCTCGGCACCCGAAAGGTTGCAAGATTCTCGGCAGTTGGCCGACAGTGGAACCTACGCAGACCCGCACATCTGGTCCTGATGCAGGGTGGCATTCGGCACTCCACCAAGAGACAGGTTGCCTCTTCTGGTGGCCCCTGGACTGTGGAATGGATGCTGCAGCAGCATGGTAGACCATTGTAGTTATATAATCCACCCATGTCTTGACATTCGCATAGTGTTCGAACTGGGCCAACTGGCTATAAAGTGTCCAGTTGGCTCTAATGAGCACCCGTTGTGGCAGTTTCCTTTCAGGGACCACGGCATCTGGCAGGTGAATCCAGATCGGGAAGTAATCAATTCCATGCAGGCCATCAACCACTTCCCATTGAGCACTGTGGGCAAGAGCTGGGGAGCAAAGTGAGAGATCAATGGCAGAGAATGACCCAGTCGCTGTGCAGAAGTGAGTGTTCTGTCTCGCATTTATCAAGTATGCACAGGATGACAGGAGAAGCCTCTCTACCTCTGGGACAGGGAATTGCAGGGCCCCGAAGCACATTGTGGGCATTAAAATCACCACAGATGATGAATAGGTGGGGGGAGCTCAGTAATAAGGTCGCTGAGGGCCTCTTCATCGAGTGCATCATGTGAGGCCAAGTAAAGGGAACATATAGTCAATGGATGATGCATGTGCACGGACACAGCAACAGCTTGTAAAGTAATTGTGAGTGAGATAGGCGAGGAGTGGTAGTCCATCTTGACAAAATACCGACACCTCCTCTAGCTCTCTCTTTCCATGCAGGTCGTCCTTTTTGTGGAGTGTATAGCCTCATAGCTGAGGGGCATATGATGGATGGAAATAACTCTCCTGGAGACACAGACACAGTGGTCTACTCTGAGATAGTAGACCAAGTTCCTCCACATACGTCCTGAACCCCTGTAAGTTCCACTTAAGTATGGGAGACATCTACGACAGGGGTAGCACCTTCATCTTTCTGCTGGGGTGGGGAGACTGCAGCAGATGAAGAGGTAGTTGTGGGGCAAGATGATTGCCCCGCACACGTCATACTCCATCAGCTCCGGAGAAGAGTCAGATGAAGAATCAGCCAAAATAACATTGACATGGTTAGATGGTTTACCACGTGATTTGACCTGCTGTTGCTGCTTTATAGGAGCTTTTTGCGGTTTAGTGGGCTTTGGTGGAGCCAATGTGGGAGTGGTAATGGCCTCAACTGTTGGAGGCACCAGGGTCTGGCCCAAGTTGACCACTGTACCTTTGTCTGTCATTCAAGTAGAGGCTACAGGCTCTGAAACACTTGTTGCCTTGCAGGTGCACTGACATCTGCAGGTATTAGTACCAACACTCACCACCTCCATCTGTGTAGAGGCATTCGCTTTTGGATTAGGCTTCTGAACCATTGACGCAAAAGATGTAGCAAATGTGGGAGGCTGCATCAACTTGTAGATCCTTTTGGCATAACCATAGGGGATACGCTTGGCTGTTTTTGTTCCCTGGACTTTGTGTTCCTCTAAAAAGATTCGTCAGTTCCTACTCCAAACAGGGTGGTTTCCAGAGCATTTGATACAGTTGGCTGGAGACAAGCAACCAACTCCCTCATGAGCAGCCTTGCCAGTTGCCACAAGTCACTTTGCCTTTACACCCTAAGATGGTATGTCCAAAATGCTGGCATTGAAAACAGCACATAGGGACTGGGAAATAAGGCCTCACACTAAGACGAAGGAAGCCAACCTTTACATGCTCAGGAAGTTTCATGCTACTGACGGTCAGAATAAAGGAGTCAGATTTGATACGAGTGTCATCAACCTTCTTCATGATATGTTTCATGTCAACTATACCTTCCAGAGGCCTCTCACATTGCAGTTCCTCCTTGAAAATGTCAACCAGATCCCTGCATGTCACAATACCTTTGCTATAATTCAAGGTGCTATGCAGTTCAGTGTCTATGGCCTATTCCCCGAGGCATTTAGCAGTTTGGAGGTTAGCTGCCTGCTGGGAAGTGGAAGTCTCCATTAGCGAAGTCCCATTGCACAAGCGTTTTAACGATTTTAAGGAGCCACAGATTCCCTCCAAACCCTTTTGTATATAGAAGGGTGAAACCTTCTCAAAACTACCCTCCTTCCATTTCACTACGAGAAACACATTCTGAGGACCAGAATGCATTCTGTTACTAGAGTCTGGACATGTCAAAGAAGTGCTGGTGTCATGGTGACTGACTTCATGAGCCTGGTTGATAGACTGGGTGTTGGAACCTTCCAGCAGCCCACCCTTTCCACTGGGAGGAGGAAAAGATTTCGGTGGTTCTATTTTTCCCATAAACAGCTAGGGAAGTAAGGATCCACTCAGAGCCCTGCATGGCTGAGTAGGCCTTATACAACTGAGGTGCAGCAGGTTCCCCAGAGGTTGCCCGCTAACGACTGTTCCACCTCAGCAACCATGCATCTCCTCAGCACGCAGCACACCTTAAGTTTGAGGGTTTTCTTTATAGTGGTTTATTCCGTCTTCGCGATCCGGGCAGTCAAGCCAAGATCCCCATTCCCTGAGACACATTATGTTCCACCACCACACCACACAGTGGTTGCTGAAACATGCCCGGAGCTTACGGTGCCATGAGACTGACGGCGCTTAACAGTCCCCAGCCCAGGAACCCTGGCATCGCCAAGCCCATACTCAGCCAACAAACACTGAGCCCCTGAGAGCGGTAATTGAAGGAGGAAAGCTAAAATAATTACACATGGAAATGTGACTGGCTGACCACTGACACCTTGATAACACAATAAAAACATCTCCTTCCAATTTTAGGGAACAAGTCAGACATTTCATAATACCTTAAAGTACGTACCACATTTGTGTGGTAGGAATATAAAACATAGTCTACTAAAGTGTGGCATACTATGATGTGTACACTAAAAGCACCACACACCGGAGGGTCCTCTTGCTGGAGCATGCAGCCATGCATCTGAGGGACGTGTCATATGCGAAGACTACTTAAAAGGACCTCATCCTGTCTGCATGGTTGGAAGGATGAGTGCCACGGCCGAAAAGTAGGCTTTACCAGATGCACCTTATTTTCTTTCACTTCCAGCCACTCTTCTTCCCATCAGCGTGCAACTCTGTCCCTCAACAGTGGTGTGATAGCACGCGGACCGATGGCACACTGAACTACATGAGAACAGTGATATGCCTCCTTGGCCACTACAGCTGCCGTTTCATTTCCCATAATAGCCACATGCCCTGGCACACAGCAGAAAGACATCATTTCCCTAGCCTTTGAAAAGAAGGAAAAGGATGTTCTGCATATCCGGACTACTTTACCTGCTGCCTACACTTACCCACACCAAGTGATTCCAGCACTCACTTCACACAGATCCAAAGCAGACTTATACCTCATGGACAATTGGAGAAAAGGTATTCCATAGCTGGATGAGCAACAGTGTGGTATGCTGGTAAATTGGGAGCAGTGAGGGGCTTATACACTTGATGCACCATGACGAATTGCTGCCCAGATTGTGAGCAGCAGTTCTCTAGCCTCAGCACAGAGACTGTGGATGGGACTAGTCTTGCAAGCATCCATGATCAGAGTCCCTCGTGGTGGATAGCATCTATGATCTTCAGGTAAGGTCTCACTGACCCATACACTGTGCATCAATAGCGTAGCCACAATCACACAAAACCCCTATAAAATGGAGCAGACACACACTAACTGCTCCTCAAGATGTGTGGCTAACACACTTTAAGATATTAAGCATTCCCTGTGTCCTTGCCTTCAGGTCCTTTGGTGTGGAGCCATGACAGTTTTGAATCAAAAATGAGGCCCAGAAATCTTCCAGAGTTTTTAAAATTTAGAAAGGGGTCCCTCATATGCAAGCCAGGTAAATAAAAAATATGAAATGAACAATTACAAATTAACACATGGACACACACTTATCCGTAGAAAATTGAAACCCCCATCTCTGCAGATCACTCCTCCAGTCTCTTCACTGTAAGTTGCGGCTGCAGCAGTGCTTGAGGAACAAAAAACAAAAAAAAAAAAAAAAAACAAAAAAAAAAAATGCTCCTAAATCATCCACAAATAAGGAGCATTACACAGGACTCCTTACCACAGATGTTATACTATTAATAGATCTAGTACAGAGGGTGACAATTAAAACACATCATGGGGAACATCATTCTCTTGCTGAAAACTGACAGCATGTCACTAAATTTGTATCTAAAGAAGTTTCTACATAAGAAAGATTAAATGTAGATAGAGAGATGGCCACAAAAGCCCCACTGACAGAGCTGTCATACAATAATGTGCCTACGAGTGGTGTAATATGCCTCACTGGTGTCAAAGAATGTCCTTATCGAGGTCTTTCATAGCACTGGACTAACAAAACATTGCACCTCATGAATAATCTGTCACCCACTTTACTTTATAAATAAATTCTGGTTGCCGTTCTTCCATTTAATCATTTTTCTGATCCTGCAATGCAGCATTGTGGAGCAGTGTTGTTCGACTTCTTCAATCTGTTGTGTATGTGGATGCCAGAAGAGAGCTTTAACCTGTTCAAGCTGCCAAACGATGCATATGATTTAGTGTCAGCTCTTCTGTATTTTATATACAACATTATTCTTGTACAGGTTTGTTTACAATAGCATGTTTACAGATCTGTCTAACTTCGTAGCTCAATGACAAACTACAACATATATATGGCTTGCTATGACATCAGCTGTCAAGTTCATTAAATCAATGAATGACATTTTTATGTAACCAACTTTCTACTCTTTTTAATTGTTTACATTCTTGCATATGCTGCTTTGCTCCTTGGTCTCCAAGCACTGTCAATCCCTGACACCCACAGAACAAACTCTTTGCTACAGCTGGTGGAGGAGTTTATTAGCTGGCATGCCTTGGCAACATCCGGAGCTGATATAACTTACACTTCACCTACACATCCATAAAACAAGACTGCATACAATGGGAAGTCTCACATTTAATAGTTACCTAAGAGTATTTTTCTGACCTGCTCAAACATCTTTCCTTGGCCTAAGAGAATAAAAGTGTAACATGTTATTGCATAGAACCCCGTATTACACTGCACTGTACAACAGTGTTTGTGTATGGCAGCGTGCTGAATAGATGAATCTAACAGGGTCAGGATTTTGACAGTGGATCAACATCTCTAAAACCCACACTGACAGTGGTTGAGGAACTGCCTGGCCACTAATATCCAAACCAAATGATGGTTGATCGTTTGCTCCAATATCTTTCTTACATAGCCCATTAAGGCAACACTCCAGTAACTATTGGCACATGTTTAGTCCTTTCATAGCTCAAGGACAGCTATCAAAATTGCATCTCTGCATTAGTTAGGGAATTATCCTGTCTGCCATACAGAATTAAAATGTTGTAGGAGGATGTCCTCTGACACTGTTTGCAAGTTTTGCAACATGATGTATCAGATCTGGCAACAATGAGATGAAGTATCGTGAACCTCAGACAGTGCCGAATCCAGCTCCCAAATGGAGAAAGAACAGTTGAAGAATTCATTGGGCCGAAGTTCAAACCACCCCTCTCCACGGTGGCACAGCAGTGGTGGAATGCCAGATCCTTGTTGGCACTGGCAGTAGTCATCATGAAATGCTCTACTGTTGTTTGGGCGATGTCAAGGCAGACGCTGTATTCCACCATCTCTGGAACCAAAGTGTTAGAACCAGAAGATAGAATGAGGTGTACATGGTCTTGATGATTTACAAACTGTCTCTTCTGTAGTTAGCATTTCCCATCTGGTATGTTTCCCATAATGTTCTTCGTGGGAATGATGGCAGCGATAGTGATAGTGGTAGCCACAGTGCTGATCTGTTTACCTGAACCTGTCTTTTGAGGTATTAGAAGTTTCCCAATAACAACCACCATGGCATTTTCTAATTTTCCAGTGGTTGGTGGGAGGGGACTATGGCTTCAGAATAACAGCATATTCCCAACTGCTGTGACAAACACAGGTGTGCCTTGTATGGTCTGAAAGTGTTGTACTACTGAATGTAAGGATTAAAGAATCCAATTCGACCAGTTCAACATTACCCTTTTCATTATATTTTGTGCGCCCACAACACCTTCATAACCCTTTTCACCTGTCATATCCTCTTCGGCAAATCAGCAATGTTTCTGCATGACTCAACACCTTTGTGTAGTTCAAAGGATTTTGTGGTCCTTTTCTGATTGCATATTCCCAGAACAATTTAACTTTCTGAAAGTTTGTTACTAGTTGTGAACTGCAAGTTTCAACCAACAGGGTCCCATTCCATAATCAACTCACAGATTTTAAAATGCTAATAATTAATTTTAAAGTGGCTGCAATGCCCTCTGAACTCTTTTGTATGTAGAAAGGTGAAACTTTCTCAAAACTGTCCTCTTTTCTTTTAGATATTAAAAACACATTTTGTCTAGCAGTATGAGTTCTGTTAATACAAACGTAAGTATTTGAATTACATCCCATGGCAAGAGGACTAATGACATGAGCCCTCTTCTTAGGTTGGATGTTGATTCGCAGCAATGGTTCACCCATTTCACTGGGAGTTTGAAAGAAGAAGTCCGAGGATTCCATCTCAGTCCCACAAACAGTTAGGTAAATAACAGACCACCCAGACCCCTGCACACTTGGATAAGCCTTATACAACTGAGGTGTGGCTGTTTCTCCAACGGTTGCCTGCTAATGGCTGCTGCACCTCAAAGCCATGTCTCTCACAACTGTGCAGCACACCTAAAGATTGAGGCATTTTTATAGAGGTTTCTACCATCCTCATGACCCAGTCAATTAAGGCAAGATCCCCAATTCTGTGTGTTCACATAACATTCCACCACAGTGGTCACTGACGCATACACAAAGCTTACAGTTACAGAGGACTAGTGGCACTCACCATCCCTAGCTCTTGAAACTAGCTTTGCCAATCTTGTACCCAGCAAATGAAACCTGAGATCTCTAAGGTGCCCACCATTTAGAACAAACAGGGGGAGGAGGGGCACGTGGCTCCATCCACCACCACCACCACCCTGCTACAAAGTAATAACTTACCGCAATCTGGAGGCTGAGTTTGGGTGCAAAGTACATAACAACACCATAGCTAATGCTTTACAAGATTCTGTGATACATGCTCACAAATGATTTCAGTGGTGCCTGTTCCACAATTTAAAAATATAGCCATGTCACGTATCCAAACTGCAATCAGGGGAAAAACAAGATATGGAAGAAGCAAGGAATAAAGGTCTTTCAGTAACATGATCTTTAATCCATAAAGTCATATAAAATACTGTAGAGTCATGTAATAACATAACAGTCTTCATGAGTGATGATATAACATATGAATATGGCTGTACAAAACATTTTTGTTGACGTCCTTCCAGCTAACATAAACAAATAGCCTTCTTTATAGCAGTACACAGCTTAGCTGAGCATTAATTTGTTTCCATGTGGGAAGCCCAGAATGACATTTAACACACGAGCTGGTAGGTATGTCCTGAAATAAGATGGAAAAAATATTTAAACTTTTCTCTTTTTCTTCATTTTTGTGCAACTATTATTAATACTGAAGCTATTAAAAATGAACTAAGTAGTTTAGTTAATTTTATATGCATACTAATAATAGAAATGCATGTCAAAGAGAATCATATGCTGTGCACTCCATGTTGGAATGCAATCCCAACACGTAGTCCTGATGAGAAACTATCATGGTCATAAAAGATGGAACTGAGAGTCTGTTTTGACCTCACCAAAGAAATAACCTCAGCCTCCATCTAACGTGATTTACAGAAATGATAGAAAATGTGTATCATAATTTCTAGATAGAGACTGGAACTACATTCCTGAATAAGACCCCAGCCTCTTAATCATTGCATTATCTCACTCATTCTCTTAAGTACAGTCAGCAATATGTAAGGATAATTTGTCCATCCTGTAGTCTACTCATATTGCTATGAAGTTAAATTAATCTGCCATTCACTGAAACATTTAGTTTCAAATCTGTAATATCTGCTCACCAACACATAAATGTCAGCCACTATTACACAATTAAAATGTGCAGTGATGCTGCAAACCAAATCAGAATTAAAATTCAGATCCATGCCTTGCAAGAAGATACTGTCATTCTACAGGAACCATCCAAGCTTCACTCTGCCATTGTAACTCCTGCAGTTGCCAGCATGGTTTACATCTACATATTGTGCAACAATATATGCAGATGTGATCATATCATCATAGATCCATTTTCCACAGATGATTCTCGTGATACCCAATAATTACTGAATTCTCATATTACAAGAGTTACACAAATCTATTTAAAATTTACACAGCTGCATGCTGCTGAAATAATGCTGAACTTTAGTAATATGTGATAAATGAAACTCCATGATGGAAAGTAATATTTACATTGGGATGGATCAGAACTTAGCAGATAGAAGAAATAACTAATAGTTGACAGGCAAGTAGAAAAGATGGAAAATTTCAAACCTTTCAAACAAAGCTCTCTTTCAGTGCTTTCAACTCAGTACTTGAAAGAAACTCTTAGTTCCACTGTACTATGACAGTATAGCTGAATACAATTCACAGTTTCCTCATTCCCCAAATTAAGTCTCACACAAACCTCAAACACACAGTTTACAGAAAGTAATTGTCTCTTTCCAGTACTGGACATGAAAATTATAGAACCAAACAGTGCAATTACCTATGACGCCTTTAGCAAACAGATGAACTCTCAAAAGTCTAACAGCATGCAAAGTTAGTCTAGAATCCACATGTAATTCAATTTCCCACACTAGTCTTGGGAGCACATTATATCAGTATTTTCACAGTACTGAAAAGAACCTAAATATTCCTTTGGAGACAGATATATTTAAAAAGAATGTATAATATTTAATAGTTATATCTTTAGAAATGCGGCACTAGCATTTCAAGAAGTCATCCTTGGTCTAATTTAATTAATTTATAAATTTTTATTTCACCTAAAGCCCTCCTTTCCATCAGACCAGGAATAACACTATCAACATATACCAACATGCATCCAATAACACTTGCATTAATAATAACAATAAAGATAATAAAGGACATTAAGAAGAACAATAATATTCCTTACCTAAGAATGTCTGGAGTTGTGTTTAGTATTATCAGAAACAAAAGGAATAACAGGACTCTGATGAAATTTTTTGGTGGGGATGAGGATAGGAAGGGTGGGAAAGTGGGGAGGGGGGAAGGGGAGGGATTGTTAATGAGAGTGAGGTACGGACAAGTAAATGGGACACACAGCTCTTGTGATGGAAGACAAACCATTAGATGCCTTTTGAACTTTGAAATAAATTCAATTTCTTTGATGTTTTGAGGAAGGTCATCCCAAAGTCAGGTTCCTGATACAGAAAAGGATTTTGAGAAACTGTTTGAGTTATGTAATGGAACAGAGTATTTTACTTTCTTGACAACAAGTATTTATGTTGTGCTGTAGTGTAAGAACTGGAGAGAAATAAGATGGACTGCAATGATTGAGCAGACAATAGAGGAAACACAGGGTATGGTAGTCTCTACATCTATCACAGTCTGGGTGACATAGTCGAAATAGCAAATGTCACTAATGTATAATATACAAGCACTCAATGCCAGTTCAGGCCGATGCGAGTTCTCAAACGAAAGGCTTTGCAGAATACGATCACCATAACATCATCATCATCATCATCATCATCATCATAAAAAAAGAACCGAATCAACTCAACATCCAACTTGGAAACTAATCTTGCACCGTGCATTGCTACAGCAGTCTTACCTAGTAGGCAGGGTCTAGTTCTGCCAAAGTAGTTACATGGGGCTAGGTAAGAAATTCTTGGTCTGGCAGCATAAGATTGTGTTTTTAGATGAAAATGCACTTATTTTTCAACACAGCCCTGTTTCAGTCCAATTAACTTTGTCCAATACTCTTCCAGTGAATATATTCTATCAACAAAGTGCAGTTCTGGACAGTCTGCAAAATATTCACATACCTTTGCACTGACATGCCTTCTTAACTGGCCT
Organism: Schistocerca gregaria; assembly: GCF_023897955.1. NCBI lineage: Eukaryota > Metazoa > Arthropoda > Insecta > Orthoptera > Acrididae > Schistocerca > Schistocerca gregaria. The sequence continues at coordinate 237,967,040 of NC_064927.1, forward strand.
CAAAACATTTCATTCGTTAGATAATGGAATGAGCAGAAATAAGACAAAAGTCAGAAAACCTTAATCCTATGAAAAGGATAGACATTACAGTCTGTACTTCAAATACCTCAATTTTCCCACTGTTAAAGAACATCGTGAAATAAGATTTCTTCTTTGTTTCAGAAAGCTTAAATAGTAGTCATTCATTATTAATTTATATTTTAATAATAAGCACAGTTGCAAACCAGAAAATGGTGGACACAACTTGCTGTGCTAGATCGTTTGGAATGAACATGGCCAATTTGGCACCTACCAGACAACTGTGCAACTGAAGGCAATCTCTCACGAGGAGCGTCATCCCACTGCACAAGAACGTAACCACCTCAATAGACTGTATTTAATTCTTTCGCTTCTGTGCATCTTCTGTGAAACTTTCTTTTAAATTCAGGTTATTATAGCATTAAGTGACTTCTTTGACATTTCAAGTTGTAGGATATAAATTTCATAACACTCAATAGCATTTTTCTTTTAAGGAGAAAATTTATGCTGGATGTCCTTCGTAAGATTCATCAGGCAATTAATCTGATGTTTTAGCAGATATTTGAAATTTAGCTTCTGCAGTTTGTATACGAAATCACTACAAACGAAGGAAGAAAAAGGAAGGGAGATTGGGTTGGTCATCCCATCAACATTGAGGTCATTAGAGAGGGAGCACAAGCTCGTATTGTGTCAGGGGTGGGGTAGGAAATCAGCCATGCCCTTTCAGATGAATCATCTTGGCATTTGTTTGGAGTAATTTACAGGAATCACAGAAAACCTAAATCTGGATGGCAGGGCTTGGGCATGAACCTTCGTCCTCCCAAATGTGAGTTCAGTGTGCCAACCACTGTGCTCGGTACTCGTCACATGTTCCACATGATACCCAGTGTCAGCAGGCAGCATCAGTTTGTTTCTCATCAAAAACAAAACTGTGTCAAAGTAGTGTAGTGTGACAATTGCTTTAAGACTGCACATTAAAAAATAACAGGAAGAACAACCAGTACCTCAGCAGCAAAATACCATGGTAGCAGCAGACAGATGGCATGGGACAAGTCAGCATATATGAGAGGACAAGTCAATCAAGAACGTCATAGCAAATATTTTTTACCAACCTTTTGATGTCCGCTGCTGTTGTTATCGATAGCATTGGAGACTGATCAAGGCACTGCTAAAAAGCGCCATACAGTATTACTTTGAAGACATTTTATGTATTCCTAACTGTGTAATATTCAATAGATTTTGATAAGCTTTGGAATTAATGAATCAGTTCCAGTGTCGTCATACTATTGCCATATCAGAAACTTTCGTTTGCCCAGTCTCACTTGCTCAATGTGCTCCATACCAACTGGCAGCCTGTACCATTCTGTATATCTGTCTGCTACTGACACATGACAATGCTACTCAGTCACTATTGAAGTGCTGAATATTCTTCATATTTTACTGTCCCTGTTAATATAAATCAACAAACCGAATATCACATTAGACTGTTTTGGGAACAGTTTATCAAACAGACATACACTATATGATCAAAAGTATCCGGCCACCACCAACAACATATTGTTGTTGTTGTTGTTGTTGTTGTTGTTGTTGTGGTCTTCAGTCCTGGGACTGGTTTGATGCAGCTCTCCATGCTAATCTATCCTGTGCAAGCTCCTTCATCTCCCAGTACATACTGCAACCTACATCCTTCTGAATCTGCTTAGTGTAGTCATCTCTTGGTCTCCCTCTACGATTTTTACCTTCCACGCTGCCCTCCAATGTTAAATTTGTGATCCCTTGATGCCTCAGGACATGACCTACCAACCGATCCCTTCTTCTAGACAAGTTGTGCCACAAACTTCTCTTCTCCCCAATCCTATTCAATACCTCCTCATTAGTTACGTGATCTACCCATCTAATCTTCAGTATTCTTCTGTAGCACCACATTTCGAAAACTTCTATTCTCTTCTTGTCCAAACTATTTATTGTCCATGTTTCACTTCCATACATGGCTACACTCCAAACAAATACTTTCAGGAACGACTTCCTGACATTTAAATCTATACTCGATGTTAACAAATTTCTCTTCTTCAGAAACGCTTTCCTTGCCATTGCCAGTCTACATTTTATATCATCTCTGCTTTGACCATCATCAGTTATTTTGCTCCCCAAATAGCAAAACTCCTTTACTACTTTAAGTGTCTCATTTCCTAATCTAATTCCCTCAGCATCACCCAACTTAATTCGACTACATTCCATTATCCTTGTTTTGCTTTTGTTGATGTTCATTTTATACCCTACTTTCAACACATTGTCCATTCCGTTCAACTGCTCTTCCAAGTCCTTTGCCGTCTTTGACAGAATTACAATGCCATCGGCGAACCTCAAAGTTTTTATTTCTTCTCCCTGGATTTTAATACCTACTCCAATTTTTTCTTTTGTTTCCTTTACTGCTTGCTCAATATACAGATTGAATAACATTGGGGAGAGGCTACAACCCTGTCTCACTCCCTTCCCAACCACTGCTTCCCTTTCATGCCCCTCGCCTCTTATAACTGCCATTTGGTTTCTGTACAAATTGTAAATAGCCTTCCGCTCCCTGTATTTTACCCCTGCCACCTTTAGATTTGAAAGAGAGTATTCCAGTCAACATTGTCAAAAGCTTTCTCTAAGTCTACAAATGCTAGAAACGTAGGTTTGCCTTTCCGTAATCTTTCTTTTAAGATATGTCGTAAGGTCAGTATGGCCTCACATGTTCCAGCATTTCTACGGAATCCAAACTGATCTTCCCCGAGGTCGGCTTCACCAGTTTTTCCATTGGTCTGTAAATAATTCGCGTTAGTATTTTGCAGCTGTGACTTATTAAACTGATAGTTCGGTAATTTTCACATCTGTCAACACCTGCTTTCTTTGGGATTGGAATTATTATATTCTTCTTGAAGTCTGAGGGTATTTCGCCTGTCTCATACATCTTGCTCACAAGATGGTAGAGTTTTGTCAGGACTGGCTCTCCCAAGGCCGTCAGTAGTTCTAATGGAATGTTGTCTATCCCCAGAGCCTTGTTTCGACTCAGGTCCTTCAGTGCTCTTCAAACTCTTCACGCAGTATCGTATCTCCCATTTCATCTTCATCTACATCCTCTTCTATTTCCATAATATTGTCCTCAAGTACATCGCCCTTGTATAGACCCTCTATATACTCCTTCCACCTTCCTGCTTTCCCCTCTTTGCTTAGAACTGGGTTTCCATCTGAGTTCTTGATATTCATACAAGTGGCTCTCTTTTCTCCAAAGGTCTCTTTAATTTTCCTGTAGGCTGTATCTATCTTACCCCTAGTGAGATAAGCCTCTACATCCTTACATTTGTCCTCTAGCCATCCCTGCTTAGCCGTTTTGCACTTCGTGTCGATCTCATTTTTCAAACGTTTGTATTCCCTTTTGCCTGCTTCATTTACTGCATTTTTATATTTTCTCCTTTCATCAATTAAATTCAATATTTCTTCTGTTACCCAAGGATTTCTACTAGCCCTCGCCTTTTTACCTACTTGATCCTCTGCTGCTTTCACTACTTCATCCCTCAAAGCTACCCATTCTTCTTCTACTGTATTTCTTTCCCCCATTCCTGTCAATTGTTCCCATATGCTCTCCCTGAAACTCTGTACAACCTCTGGTTCTTTCAGTTTATTCAGGTCCCATCTCCTTAAATACCCACCTTTTTGCAGTTTCTTCAGTTTTAATATACAGGTCACAACCAATAGATTGTCATCAGAGTCCACACCTGCCCCTGGAAATGTCCTACAATTTAAAACCTGGTTCGTAAATCTCTGTCTTACCATTATATAATCTATCTGATACCTTTTAGTATCTCCGGGATTCTTCCATATATACAACCTTCTTTTATGATTCTTGAACCAAGTGTTAGCTATGATTAAGTTATGCTCTGTGCAAAATTCTAACAGACGGCTTCCTCTTTCATTTCTTAGCCCCAATCCATATTCACCTACTATGTTTCCTTCTCTCCCTTTTTCTACTGTCGAATTCCAGTCACCCATGACTATTAAATTTTCGTCTCCCTTCACTACCTGAATAATTTCTTTTATCTTATCACACATTTCTTCAATTTCTTCGCCATCTGCAGAGCTAGTCGGCATATAAACCTGTAGTACTGTAGTAGGCATGGGCTTCGTGTCTATTTTGGCCACAATAATGCGTTCACTATGCTGTTTGTGGTAGCTTACCCGCACTCCTATTTTTTTTATTCATTATTACTCCTGCATTACCCCTATTTGATTTTGTATTTATAACCCTGTATTCACCTGACCAGAAGTATTGTTCCTCCTGCCACCGAACTTCACTAATTTCCACTATATCTAACTTTAACCTATCCATTTCCCTTTTTAAATTTTCTAACCTACCTGCCCGATTAAGGGAGCTGACATTCCACACTCCGATCCGTAGAACACCAGTTTTCTTTCTCCTGATAACGACGTCCTCTTGAGTAGTCCCCGCCGGGAAATCCGAATGGGGGACTATTTTACCTCCGGAATAATTTACCCAAGAGGACGCCATCATCATTTAACCATACAGTAAAGCTGCATGCCCTCGGGAAAAATTACGGCTGTAGTTTCCCCTTGCTTTCAGCCGTTCGCAGTACCGTAACAGCAAGGCCGTTTTGGTTAGTGTTACAAGGCCAGATCAGTCAATCATCCAGACTGTTGCCCCTGCAACTACTGAAAAGGCTACTGCCCCTCTTCAGGAACCACACGTTTGCCTGGCCTCTCAACAGATACCCCTCCGTTGTGGTTGCACCTACGGTACGACTATCTGTATCATTGAGGCACGCAAGCCTCCCCACCAACGGCGAGGTCCATGGTTCATGTGGGGGGGGGGGGGGGGGGTCCCAACAACATAAGTTTTTCATATTAGGTGCATTGTGCTGCCACCTACTGCCATATCAGCAATCTCCTGTTGACTGACAGAGACCACCAACAGTTGAAGAGGGTCGTAATGTGTAATAGACAAACATCTATCCAAACCATCACAGGAATTACAAACTGCATCAGGATCCACTGCAAATACTAAGACAGTTAGAAAGGAGGTGGGAAAACTTGGATTTTGTGGTCGAGCGGCTGTTCATAAGCCACGCATTACGCCGGTAAATGCCAAATGATGCCTCACTTGGTGTAAGGAGTGTAAACATTGGACAGTGGAAAAACGTTATGTGGAGTGACAAATCACGGTACACAATGGCAGGGTAGGGGTGTGGTGAATGCCCTATGAACGTCATCTGCCAGCGTGTGTAGTGCCAACAGTAAAATTTGGAGGTGATGGTGTTATGGTGTAGTCGTATTTTTCATGGAGGGGGCTTGCAACCCTTGTTGTTTTGTGTGGCACTATCACAGCACAGGCCTACATTGATGTTTTAAGCACCTTCTTGCTTCCCACTTTTGAAGAGCAATTTGGGGATGGCGATTGTATCTTTCAACATGATCGAGCACCTGTTCATAATGCACAGCCTGTGGCGAACTGGTTATATGATAACAACATCCCTGTAATGGACTGGCCTGCGCAGAATCCTGACCTGAACCCTATAGAACAACTTTGGGATGTTTTGGAACACCAACTTTGTTCCTGGCCTCACGGACTGACATCAATACTCCCCCGTAGTCCAGCACTCCGTGAAGAATGAGCTGCCATTCCCCACGAAACTTCCAGCGCCTGACTGAATGTATGCCCGCAAGAATGGAAGCAGTTATCAAGGCTAAGGGTGGTCCAACACGATATAGAAATTCCAGCATAACCAATGGAGGGCATCACAAACTTTTAAGTCATTTTCAGCCAGGAGTCTGGATACTTTTGATCACATAGTGTATGAAATTTAACAAAGAGAAATGAAAAGATGTTTTCCTGTAACACTGTACCTCACCTTAAAAACATAAAATGTACTTTCATTTGGACTGAGCTCATCCACATACCAGAAAAATTAAATTGTAAATATCTGTCAGAGAAACATGACTGAGCCACATTTGCACACAACTTTTTCCCAAAACTAGTTCAATAGAAAACCACATTTTTAAAAATCAAAATGAAATTGTTAACCGATCTTCCTTCCGGAAATCCTTAACATTCATCACTTTGTTCAACATTAAGGATTACAGTCAATATGTTGTTTCCCTTAGCTGTATGTTAGTGAGATCTCAGAATCAAGATTAGATCTATCTGTCATTAAGCTTTCTGACACAAAACGTGTCTTTCTGTCATCATAGATTATATGGTTACTGCATGCTCTTGCAGCTGAACAAGAAGAATGTATAGATTTAGATAGCTTGCCAGCAGCAGTCATAGTAGTGAAAGGAAATACTGTTTGGACCAAAGGAAGGGAGTTTCTGAAAACATCAAGGGCTAAATATCTATAATCCAAATAAAAAATTATGCAAAAGTTCAGTTTCTTAATAGGGCTGTCCAAAAAATTCCAGAACTTTGTCCACCAATTTTTTCTATGCTTAGCTTTTATTTATTGTACAAGGTCTCCCTCAAAATACTTTCCTGCACAATTGATATACAGCTCCCGTCACCGTCTCCACTTCCGGAAGCAGTCTTGGTATGCCTCTTGCTGGATTGTGTGAAATGCTGTCTGTGAATTTTCTTTTATCTTGTATATCATTACAAATCTTCAGAGTTTTCAATTTCAGAAATAAAGAAATATCTGCAGGGGCCAGGTCTTGAGAGTACGGAGGAAAAGGTAGCACAGTGATTCCATTTTTTGCACAATAGTCGTGCACCAACAGGGACGGATTTTCGGGTGTGTTATCATGATGCAAGAGCCATGAATTGTCTCACCACATTTCAGGCCATTTTCTTACCATGTTTTCTCACAGGCATCGCGACATATCCGGATAGAACCATCGATTAACAGTTTGTCCCTGTGGTAAGAATTCATGATGAACTAATCCTTCAAAATCAAATAGAACCATCGATTAACAGTTTGTCCCTGTGGTAAGAATTCATGATGAACTAATCCTTCAAAATCAAAGAAAACTATCAGCATGGCTTTGACATGTGACCTGATCTGATGAGCTTTTTTTTGTTCTCAGAGAAACTTTCCGTAGTCTATGTGAAGATTGAACATTGGTCTCAACATCATAGCCACAGACCCACATCTCATCGCCAATTATGATTCTCTTGAGGAGCAGCTCATCATCATTTGCGTGATCCAAAAGCTCTTCACAGATTTTGAGGTGAAGGTCCTTCTAGTCTCAACTCATGAGCCATGGGATGAACATGGCAGCAGCACAATGCATTCAAAGATTCTGGGTCTGGATTTCATGACGACCCAACTGAAATGTTACATTCTTCTGCAATCTCTCTATCAGTTAGTCTTCAATTCGCACAGTCTTCAATTCGCACACACAATTTTGTTGATGTTCCTGACATAAGCGTCATCAGTAGACATAGTAGGGTGTCCTGAACAACAGTCATCTTCAACTTCCATCCAGCCATTTTTAACTGTGTAAACCATTCGCAACACTGAGTACAGCTGAAGCACTCATCACTGTAGGCTTCCTGTACCATTTGGTGTGTCTCTGTAAAGGTTTCCTTGAGTTTCACACAAAATTTAATGCAAATGCATTGCTCCTCTAACCCTGCCATCCTGAAATTTGCAAACCGTGCGATACAATGTTCTACTCAATACACCATGGAACAATAACTAACACACAAGCAGCAATGAAACTTTCAGCAGTTACACATTAACCACACGTGCATGCAGGGATGTCATCCGCATTTTGCTCCAACACACCACTGGCGCAAAATTACAAACGCTCCAGAATTTTTTGAACAGACTTCATATTATAGCTGTGTAGAGAACCAAATTTGTGATCTATATGTCATTAGATAAAAATCAGAAAGAAATCAACATAAAAAAGTTATAATTTATGCAGTTAAATAACATATCATCGATGAAGAAACAATACCGCCGATTTTTCGTTTTTCAGTCAGATGATGTAGTTGACCGTACGCACGTCTACTCTTAACGCCATAATGACGAATTTTTAATTAATTACCATGAAAAAATTATCTATAACAATACTGCGTATGTGACACAGCAAATAAATAGATGGCAATACCGCGGAACTGTAGACAATTAAATACCGTGTATCTACAATCTATGGATACTGTAAACAATACCGCATAAATACAAATGCATGCACAGCCACAGCACATTGTTACTGCCTTATTACGTATTTAACAGTGCTTGAAAGTGGTTCCATGCTTGTAGCTTCATTCGTGATAATGGACAGCGATGTAGATGATCTTTTTACTGAAGAAGAAATTGTTTCCCAGCTGAAATCAGGCTTATGAAAGCGGAGAATCGTTCCTGAGAGAGACTGACAGTGGTAAGAAAATTATTTTATTATTCACCTTTCAATGTTAGTAGCACCGCAAGTGACTTATTGCGATACAAATCAGAACGTCCCACTTCACTCATTCTGTGCTTTATTCATTTCTGCCAAAGATTTCTAGACTGACCACTTTCTTGTAGGATCTCCCATAAATGCAGAACAAACAACAGGCGAGAAAAGCCGTAACGCTGAAGTTGCATTTTCCGAAGAAGAATTAATTTCGTATATGGGGTTTTTGGTTACTGTTCCTGCAACATCTAATGACGCAGGTAAATTTTCTTGGTATTATTGTTAATAATATTACTGATGCCGTCATTCTCATAAATACATGAATTTGAGTTTCATCTTTGTCTGCTTAAGTTAATATATAAATATTTTTCCATCTAGAAACTTCAGTGGCTGTATCCAACAATGCTCAAAATGAAACCACAGTCACTGTTTCCTCTAGAGACGACAGTACTTCACACTCATTGCTATGCAATGCTGCTCACTGTTTGCTAAACACTCTGGATAAATTATCGGAAGATCACGGGAGCAATAATGATGCTGACAGTGAAGGCCAAGAATTTTATGGTGACGTAAGGATTGACAGGAAAATGAAGTCTAAGCCACATCCTAAAGATTGGAAGAAAAATGCCAATAAAATTCTGAGACTGCGTGGACAGGTGTATATTGGATACAAAAGAAGTCGAATTGGTAAAATCATTCATGATACTCCAAGAGAGGCACGAAAATTAGGTCCAACATGTACTTCGAAGATGTGCCAGAAATTCTTTCAAAGGAGGTGTCATCAGTTTTCTGTTGATGATAGGCAGGCAGTATTTAACACATTTTGGGAAATGATGTCATGGGATCAGAGAAAGGTGTACATTATCAACCTGGTGGAGGTAATTCCAACCGAAAGTCCAGGGAAGAACACTGGCGAATCCAGGAGAAAGGGGTCACTCATTTACAATTTGAAAAAAATGAGCTGGGGAAACAAAGTTTGCAAAAAGATGTTTCTCAGTGCTCTTGGGACTAAAGAATGGACGTCCGATATTGGCTGCGTAATTCCACACATGGGATGAGTCCTGATACAGAATCATCACGACCTCAAATCAAACAGACGAAGAAGAAAGATGAGAGAATCTTCATGAAAGAATTCCTGGACTCCCATCTGAAACTTCTGTCGAATTACTGCAGGAAATCCTCCTCTAAGTTGTACCTTGAGCCTTCTCTACAATCCAAACAGCAGCTGCATGTACTCTATGTGGAAAAATGTCATGGGGAGAAGGTTTCACCATTAAGCCGGGCTACCTTTAACATTATTTTAGAAGATGGTAATATTAGCTTATTTTGCCCCATGAAAGACCAATACGACTTGTGCTGTAGTTACAGGATTGGTAATTCGAGTGAAGACATGTGGAAGCAACGCACAGAACGGAAAGAGCAGGCAAGGATGCATAAAGATGCTGACAAGAAAGAAGCCCAGCAGAAGTTCTGCTCAGTGTACACCATGGACTTACAGGCTGTCGAAGTAGCTCCATTTTTAAGTGCAAGTGCAGTTTATTATAAAACAAAGTTACTGGTTCGATTAAATGGAAGGTGATTTGGTTGCATCATGTTTTGCCTCTTGCATCGTGGACACCCTATCCAGAACGATTAAGGAAATTCCCATTCAAGTCATTCTGTATTCTGACGGCTGCACATATCAGAAGATATATGTGGTATTATCAAATGCTGTTTTAAGTTTAGCAATTGATACTGGAGTATTGATTACACAAAAGTTTTTGGAGAAAGGCCATACTCAGATGAAACATGACTCAGTTCATAGTTCCACTGAGTGCAAGCTTAAAGGACATGAAGTTACACGTCCTAGCCAATACGCTATGATATCTAAAGAAGCGAGAAAAAAGCTACAGCCATAAGAAGTCCATTACCTAGATCATTCCTTTTTTATCAACTACGCAGAGAAAAGTTTGTAGCTGTACGACTCAATTAGGCCTGGAAAAGCTGTAAAAAATGAGCCTACAGTTACCGACCTGAGGGCGCTACAGTACCGCCCCAATGGTATTATTTACTACAAGTGCTCTTTTAACGAAGTGTGGCAAGAATTAGAGATGTGTCCGAGGAAAGTTCTTGGAGATGTTTGCTTCCCGAAACTATACCAGGAAAGACAGAAAATCAAGAAATCCAAATGGGATCATTTACAACAACTTAAATCTGTTCTTCCTGAAGATTGTCATAGTTATTATGACAACATTCCTTATGAATGAAAATTATTGCGGAGGTAACTGTGTGACGAGTATCAGTGCAGTGTAATTCTCTGTTGCTGCTTTGAGTGACGTTTAGGATTTTTCTTGAAGAAATGTGCAGACATTATCACAACTATGTAAATAGTACATTTATTTAAAATGTTTCTATTAAATCTTTCAATAAAAATGATTAATGCTCCAAAATGCGTTACTAGCTTTCCCAGCACCTAATACCAATGTAATTGTGTCAAGTCGGGCCAGGAGACTGACAAACAAATATCGCCTAAGTAGTAGATCATGGCATAAATACTGAGACAATTCTGCGTATGTGCCGTAATTAAGCTTTCTATAGCGTATTTTTTTTTTTGTTTCGCGTTTTTATTTAATCCAGTATTTCCTTGGAGTGCTATGATGCAAATTTAGCGCGGCTGTGAAACGTATTAGGTATTTTAGACAGTTTTTGTCCCTCGTGTAAAATTCTTATTTTGCTACTTACGCGGTATTGTTTCTTCATCGACTATATGTGGATTCCAGATACTAAAATTATCATCACTGAATTTGAATCATTCATGGTTCACTAAATGAGGCAATTGTCTACACATCCTTCTACTTACCTGAAAGGAGATGCAAAATTTCAGGCTGAGCTTGATATAACAGTGACACTGTTTGATAAATTGACTTCTCCTTTCAAGACCCTCCTCTGAAGTTTCTGTACAAAAAGAAAAACAGTATTTGAATATAGTATGTTACTAAAGAGGTACACTGAAGTGCAATGTCTGCAAACGATCTCTTCCAAAAATCAACACAGAACCTGGACTGAATACAGTATCACCAATGATCGTAAGGTTAATTATGTCATGAAAATGGACTGTATGCTGACTTGATCAAGTTACTGTAAACGTTGACCATGTTTCATAATTAAAATGCTGCATTTTTATTTTATGTACTTAATTTGTTACCAAAAGGCATCAAATATCACATGATTTCAGTTCTGCTGAGAACAATTTTAAGCCAGGAGCTAATAAAACATTTATATATAAACTGCTATGTCATATGCTTTCATTATATATGGAGTTTTCACAAAATACTTCTTTCATGTATACCAATCTTTACCTCTATTGTAAATAATTACTTCTGTATTTCACACCCACTCATATCAGAATTTAGAACACTGACCCAGCTTTTCACCAGGTAAACAAGTTCTACGAAAATATTCTGATTTTATAACCCTCCGTGCTTCGTAAATTACCAACTACAAGGTCACACCTTCACATTTTCTTTCTGTGTTCCTGTTTCACAACTTTCTGATACCAGGGCATTGATGTCAAATATTTCAATGTGTTGTGAATTGTACGACACTGTAGGACAATCTGTTGCTTTCACAACAAACTCTCCCTCTTGCACCACACTTTGGAACAGTACTTCTCCATTATATATACCTTTGAATTCCTCTTGCCATATATACGCATCCATATGCCCTTGTGTCTGTCCTCAAAAAACATTCCTTATCTGCATTCCATACGTTAATATTACTGCTCCAAAGCTTGACTGTTGCAGTAGTTTTCTTATGAACACCTCTGTTTCTTAAAATGTCTCTCTCATCAATTATGAATCAGCCTCTTTATAATTCCCATTTACTTTATTTATGAACAACCTATGCTGCTGAATTTTCATTTTTTTCTTTTGCGTTCACAATAGCCTCTTCCAGTTGCATCATATTTCCTTCTTTGAGTGATAAGCTGGGGTTCTTTTAGTGGTACTTGTGTATTTTCACCTCTATTTCACAGCACTTGTAATGGTCTATTCTTCCATAATTATTTACTTCTTTATTACTTTAGTGGTGCGACCAGACATTGTCATGGAAACAAAGAAGCCAGCACATTACTATCAACCTCCGTGGCACCAGTGCTCAGATGTACCCTCGAAAGAATCATGCCACACTCCAACATATAAGCCAGTGCAGGGTACTCTCTTTTCTATGTTTTGATGCAAGAAGTGGAGTGCGTGCCACAAGTGTTGCTATGTTTGCTACAGAGTTATTCTGGTTGAATCTTATTTGTAATAGATAGAACTCTGACATGGCTTGGACTGAATTTGTTTGGGAATATAGACTTTAGATAGCTTGCACTTTTCTTAGTAGCATCTTGTATATTGCTGTGAATAAACTCCATTATTTGCGTTATAGGTCACATTTTACATAACTCCTCTTCTGTTGAAAAACCCTCAGGAGTTACTTGGGCCATTGCTCACTGACACTCATAATTTTCACTTTATATAACCCTGTCCTGAGTTTACAATATTCCGCTTCCATACGTTCACATTTCTGTTCGTCACTAACAGGTTATGATTTGAATCTGACCACCTCATCTCGGTACGTTCTTCAGTTAATATCACCCAATCCCTTGGTCATTTACTTTGTTTCAATACCCAGTAAAATCATTTGACTTCAGTGTTATTCATTACTATTTGTACCAAAGGCAATACCTGATACACCATTCGCTGGCACTATTATTGACTTTATTGACTTAAAACCACCTAGCCAGACACCATCGTTTTCTTTTCGCTTCACTCTATTAACGAGTACCACATATAACTTGCGCAGGGACACCTCTCTCTTCTAATTCCCCCCGATTTTCCACAACATTCAAAATTCTAATATTCCAGGTGCTCATGCATAGAACTATAGCTTTATTCAACTTCCTCTTGATAAATCCCTTCTACACAGGTATGGTTTACAGAACTAAAGAAGACTAAGCAACTCCTACCCAGGGATCCAAACAAGTCTACACAGATCCTATCTAAAGGTTCAAACAAGTCTAGACAGATCCTATCTAGAGATTCAAAGAAAGGACTAATTGCCTGTGACATACTCTGCAATGAAAAAGGACAACTTCATAAAATATCTTAGAAGATTGCATGTTCTATGGATGCATTTTTTGTCATTAACCCTCCAGCCACAGGTGATATAAATGTGCACATTCCACTCTTTCTAGACAATTTTGTGGGCCCCTTGTTACTGCATCGAATGTAATTTTTGCTCTGTTTGCATGCTGGAAACCACAATTTTCCCACTGAATACTTTTATGCTGCTCTGGAACACTGTAGGATGCTGTTTTCTCATCAAATCTTTTTCTGTTGCTCCAGAATATCAGAGGTCACTATTTTCCTAACTGAAATGTCAGGAGTCATGTTTTATACATTCTCCAGTCTAACTCACTTACTCCAATATGCACCTTCTCACACCAGCAAATTAGTAACCATAGTCTTGAGCTTGCCTGTGGAACCTTGCATGAAGATATACAGCACTCACAAAAATTATAATTAAGTTTATTCTCACTTTTATAACACTGAACATGATTTTCGCATTTCCCACGTTATTTGTTAAAAGTCACATGTGTGTGAATTCCTATGGAACCTAACTGCTGAGGTCATTGGTCCCTAGACTTACACACTACTTACACTAACTTATGCTAAAACACACACACACACACACACACACACACACACACACACACGCACACACACACACACACATGCCCGAGGAAGGACTTGAACCTCCGGCAGGAGGGGCCGCACAATCCCTGACAAGGTGCCTCAAACCACACAGCATGTTAAATGTCAATTAAATATGAACTATAAATTAACTTTTTGGTTTTCTTGTTACATTCATTTAATTTTATTCTTACAACTACTCTAATTATTGAATAAAAATGCCCCACAATTTTGTACGGAAATACTGGAAAATCACCCTTGGTTAGAGGATTAATACAACATTTTCCCTAACCTTCTGCATCCCCAAGTTATTGGTCATTAGTGATTTTCAGCCCATAAGCAGGCTAGTTATGTCTGGTTATTACAGACATACTTTTAGTTACAGTTAGCATTTATTCAATCTTCTTCAGACAGCAGGACATGCATTGGTCCCAGCATAGTAATAATCATGCAGCATGCTTCTACGCTTCTGTAAAACAGTTTGTCTACGTCTTCCATGAAAATTATGCAAAAACAATTAACTGGGTGACTAACACTTGTGTAAGGACACTTTGGGCAAGTATTGAAACATGCTGATAAAATTCTTTGGACATGTGACTGCACCATGAAGTGATAATTCCAACAGTAGCAAGTTCACCCTGATAACGAATGCCTGGAATAGTAGATGACATGCAGATCATGACAAGGTCTCACCCAGAAGACTTTTATTGAATGGGACTCTGGCTGTTAAAGATGCCATATTCATGTCTGAGACCTACGAACTTGAATAAAAAGCAATGCCCATACTAACCCTGGCAAATATTTCAGCCATAAGTCTATTGGTGCGGAAATCTTGCTTACGCTTTCGTTCTGAATTTTTGTTTTGTGTCTCTGGTAAAAGACGATAGTGCCGCTTCGTCAAACTTTTCATCTGTTTTTGGGTGAACACTCGACGTCGATTAACTATTGAGAGGGGAAAAAAAAAATCAATTAGTGCACATTCATGAATCACAAAAATGTCAAGAATAAATTTTGAAACAATCAAATAACAATTTAAACAAACATACATTTAACTGTCAAGCCATTTTACAGTGTGAGGTGGAGGGTACTTTATGTGTCACTGTCATTATCATCCTTATTCTGTGAACAAGGTGCAGAAAGAATATCATAACCCTTTGCTTGGACTCTAATTTCTGTGATTTTCCCATTATGTTGCTTCTCCGTCCAGAATGTGCGTTCTCATAATTTCAACTGCAGAACTCTCTATGATATACTTCTTTTGCAACATGTTCAAATGGAATTTGGAACTGGATGAGCATCTCTTTAGTGTTCATGTGTTTACTGAATGAACCAGTCAAGAATGTGCCCACTTTTGAATATTCTATCTCTCTTCTATTAATCTTACCTGGTAAGGGCTCCAGACTATCAACCAATACGCAAATTGATCAACTGAGAATTTTTTTAAGCTATCTTCTTTGTGTACGAATTACATTTCCTTAGAATTTTATCAATAATTCTTAGTGTTGCATTTTCCTTTGCTATAACTAGTCTTATATGGTAGTTTCAGTTAAATCACTTTTGACACACACTTGTACATTTTTTATGGCTGTGGCTGCTTTTAGCGACTGAATGCCAATAATATAATGAAAGATGTGTTTGTATTTACGAACAATATGTTGCTTTTGTTTAATTTTGATGGTCAACTGCCAGTTACTGCAGCAAAAGCTTATTCTCTGTAGGTCTTGCAATTTCTTGGAATTGGGACATTTCTGTATACAATAGCATAACCTCAACAAGTTTACAATGTTGACCATTTACATACAGTGTGAACAGTTATGATCCTAGAAGACTCCTTTGAAGTGCCCCAAATGCTACTTTCATATTTTACAATTATCATGCTCGCACCCTTGAAACATAGTTCTGTCTGTTAGTAAGACCTAAATCTAATAAATCGCAAACACAGTCAAATACGTGTATTTTGTTCACTTGGTGTCGGTAAAAAACTGTACTGAATGTCCTCCATAAATTAATGAATAAAGCATTGACCTAGGAGCTACTTACGATCTAGTACCTTCTAGATCTTGTGAATAAACAGAGCAAGCTCAGTTTCAAAAGATAGCCATTTGTGCAATCCATTGCAGCTGCAGAGAACTTTAGCAGCATGGAAAGCAATCAGCACTGTAACCAGGCCACAGCTACATCTTGCCAGCTGGAAAACACCCATGATGATACAGCAATTCAGCAAACACCACCACTTCTGAATGCTCCTGCATGCCAATGACCTGGGAGCAGGACAGCATTCAGGAAGCTTCTGCATTTGACCAACTGCTGTATGACAAAAGCTGGGCTCCTGTCACTAGGCTCCACTCCAGATGTTTCCAAGCAACATAGAAACACGGCTCATCTGCAGACTCAGAACAGGGCAGTGGTACTTAAACTCCCAGGTTCAGCCCTTCGCCATCAGCACAGCTGGGCCATGCTATGACACACAAACTGATCCAGTCATCACAGTACTTTTGACACAGCTATATTTGCTGTCCCCAGATTGTGAAGCAGCAATCATCCTCTTACTGCCTGAGCCTGGGACACCAGCCAGCTGCTGCTGCCTCAATGGTCATAGCTGCACACCGAGTTCCAGTCACCTCTATGCCGGCTGCCACCCGCAGCCACTCTACAGCCTGCAGTTCCGTGACCATCACCCACATAGTCCTGCTGGACCTGCCTGCCTGCCTATCCCTGGCTCCCACCTGACTCATCCCTGCACATTGCCTGCTGCAGATACTGTGTTCTATGTTTGTGTATGGTTATTAATAACGAGTTTTTCAAAAAAGATTAGTTTCATACATAGTCTGCATCTCCAACCACCTCCAGCAGAGAATCGCTTGCCCACACCTTCTGAAAGTACAACTGATGATGATATTATTGTTATTATTATTATTATTATTATTATTATTATTATTATTATTATTATTATATTTGGTTTGTGAGGCACACAACTGTATGGTTATCAGCAGCCGGAAAGTACAACCCATTACACTATTTTCATTCCTGCAAAGTATATTTTCACCCTCCTGAAGGCCATAACACACAAGTGTACAACATGTTCCACAATCCTGCAACGGATTGACTTTAACTATACAGGCTATTATATTATGTTCTTCAGTCCATTAACTCTGAAAACTTGAATGACTTGCAACTTTTTCCAGTTGCTTCGATCATGCCAATGACCAACAATAATCTGCTTCTAGAACTGGAGCAAGTTATCTTGCATAATCTACGTAGAACCATGTAAATATCGCATTTCTTACACTGAACGATTTAAGTTGATTTCCTGTTGCTAACTTATAGCTCAGTACTTCTCATCTCCTTGATCATGCTGTGATTGAGAAAGAGGAACCACAGAATGAACTAAATAAATATTTATTTATTTATTACATCAAAACACATTTACAAAGCAGATTAAAATGTGTACAAGTGGATATCAAGAAAACAAACACCTCACATTATTAAACTAAACTTTCTGACCAAAATGTGGCCACTTCAAATGCTTCTGGTGAGCAGGTCCTCCAATATGCATGCGACAGGGCACAAACTGCACCGTAGCAGATGGTCTGCGTTCTACTCTTCTTCACACTCACTCACACACTATGAACACCACATTAATGACCCACTTCTCAAGACTGACTCTGCCTCTGGTGCCATTGGAGCATAGCCTTAACAGCCTACGCTCCAGGTCTTCCAAGTTGCCCAATACTCTATAGAGCCTCACTCCATGATGGCAAGCATAGTGGCAGTGTGCATAAATAGTCTGTGACTTGTAAAATTCTGTGTGTTGTGTTAGACTTTCAACTTAGTTTAGTATTCCATTCTTCATGCGTTACTGAATCTGACATACCTATACATGCGAGTATTAATGTGTTGTAATATGTGGAAATAAACCATTAACTCTCAGAAGTTAACCACACCCCTATATATGTGAAAGGAAGTCTCTTGTCCAGCACAAGCCACTAATTAATTTTCTGAGTCCTAGCTTGCTACTTTTGGGTTTGCTTGCTGAGGTGTTTTAGTATGTGTCACTAATGATCTTAATAAACTATTTCTTGAATTCAGATGATTGTGTACTACCTGATATTAAAATAAAGAAGGGCCACATATGTTAGTGCCTTGGTCATTTCTCCACAATTGCTGCTTCAAATGTCAGGCAGTATTGTATCAGGTGATACATTTTTTTCTGTGTTAAGTAACAATATATATTCCCTCACAACGGTAAAACCTTAAAATCCTTTGAATGGTAAAGGCTTTATGTACCGGCACAGAACTTCCCAGCACTTTAGGAAATTAAACTCAATAGAAAACAATGCAATTTGGAAAGATTTTTGAGAATACAAGTTCCACCAAATACAACATGGTAGCTTCTGAAGCATTGAAATTGAGACTGCACTGTGTGACGCAATTTTGTCAGCCAATCATAGCTTATGTCACATGATCTCACCATCCAATGACAGCCCACATTCAGAGCATAGGACACATGATGTAGACAGCCAATAACACTATCACTGTTAAGTAGTGCAGAAACACAACTAGGTAAAGCTAATGGTTTAAGTTAGTATACATACAGTGTAGCTACAAGCTAAGCTTTTACATATAATACTGGTCATCAAAAATTTTTTGCTGTTTCTTCCCAAGGGTGTGGTTAGGTGGGATCCGACGTGTACAGCATAAATTGCAGCAGATGAATATTTCTGAGAAGCACCATCATAAATTTCATTGCTGTGAACCAAACATCTCGTGGACTATCTGGTTGAATATATGTTCCACCGAGCACTTCCCACTTTTTCATAGAAAAGCCAATTATGTGCGATATTGCTCAATAACTCACTTCATACCTTTTTTTCAGAATAATTACAATTTTTGCCTTTATTATTGCATAATTTTTAATCGATGAAAGCACTAAAATAAATACAAAAAGTGAATCCTGAAGTTTGGTCTTTTTTAGCTTGTGTTACTCTTTAACATACAACAAACATGAAATTTTTCTAGCTGGTTGGTCCTTCTCGAAGTTTTTAAGTTTTGAATGAAAGTCAAATGCTCTGTGATTTTCAAAATTCATAATAATTATCACACATAACATAATTGATTTTTCGTAAAAGGATATTTACTTTGAAAGTAACACTTCTCAAACCATCATTTCACAACATTTTTTCTGCCACCTGTTAGAAATGTAAACAGTTGTTACGTCACACTCATTGAGTGAAGCATTAGTATTGTGGGGCCTGACAGTGTCACTTTGATTAAATATCAAGGTGTTAGATTGCAAAACAATCTATAACAGAATGAGCATTTAAGGATTGTAACAGGGAAAGCATATGCTTGACTTCAGTTTATTAGGAGAATTTTGTGACAGTGTGGTTCATCTGTAATGGAGATTGCATATAGGACACTAATGCGACCCACTGATGGGTACTGTTCTAGTATTTGGGATCCGCACCAGGTTGGATTAAAGGAAGACATCAAACCAATTCAGAGACACGTTGGTAGATTGGTTACCACTAGGCTCAAACAAACCACAAATATTACAGAGATACTTTGTGAACTCAAATGGGAATCACTGGAGGGGAGGTGACACGATTTTCAAGGAGCACTATTGAGATAAAATTTAGCAAACCCACATTTGATGCTAAAAGCAGAACGATTCTATTGCCACCCACATATATTTCGCATAAGGACCGTGAAGATAAGATTATAGAGATTAGGGCTCAAATGGAGGCATATAGCGAATAATTTTTCCTTCACTCTCTTTGTGAGAGGGACAGGAAAGGAAATGACTAGTAGTGGTACAGGATATCTTCCACAATGTACCACATCAGGGCTTACGGAATGTGTATGTATATGTAGATGTAGATGTAAATGTAAACATAGCAGTTGTGGTTACAAAGTGTTGCGCAGTGTTCATCCCAAAGCCTCTGACACATTTAGCTGTCATCAACAGAAGCTTGTATGTGCATTGTGCTTTATTGTTGTAAATGGTGCATTTTCATTGCAACTAAAATTTTATACTAACATGTAGACTTTCACGGCCGGAAATGTCATGTCCATTATAATTATCCGGGCTGTTATGCCGTGGTAGGTTGATGAATTCTGAGTCAATTCCCACCGTTTCGTCCCCGTCTGCGGAGGACACCTTCAAGGGGGTCTGTAGCTCGACGGAAGTTCCAACACACCCACTGGCTCGCTGCTGACATGTCAACATTTCATCCGCATCTGCGGAGGACATCTTCAAGGGGGTCTGGAGCTAGATGGAAGGTCCAACACACCCACTGGCTCTCTGCTGACATATCAGTAGCGAGGCAGTGGGTGTGTTGGGTCTTCCATCAAGCTACAGACCCCCTTGAAGATGTCCTCCGCAGACAGGGACGAAATGTTGGGAATTGACACGGAATTCATCAACCGACCACAGCATAAGAGCCCGGATAATTAAAATGGACACTAAAATTTTATTTTTGTGCTATTCTCTCATTTATAATTTATTACTGCAGTATTATTCTGCAATAGCAGGCTAAAGTAAAATTTCTTTGTAAGAGAATCAGTTCTTACTAGTCAAAATTACAAAAAATTAACTGAAAACTAAAACGAGAAAAATTCCATGAATTCTTAAAAACTCCCAGGCTTTTCTCGGATGAAAAAATTTCCAGGTTTTTCCAGAATGAAAAAATTCCTGCATTTTTCCTTGATTTCTCAGGGCATATAAACCCTGTTTCATTATTTGCATCACTGCCCCTGGAGCTTACGAAATAAATTAGTGCTCTACAGCTAGTTTCTTAGGAAGTGGACAAGATGGCAGTTGATAATAGTTTTACACTTCTGAGGAGAATTATATGATTCACCTTGTTGCAAGCTGATAAGAGGTCTACAGATACAGCTTCTTAGTCTTTGCCTTCTTCTTAACCTCAAGGAGAAGACTTAAAATTTGTCCTGTCTTCAGTGAAGCCATCTGTTCCTCCGTAATCCTACATCTCTCTTTCCTATTGGTTTATAATTGATTACCTATTTAACTAATGTCTTCCCCCAAACTATTGATATGCTGTTCCCATTTTATGCATCCTTGCTCTGATTTTTTTCTTCTTTTTTCAATGTTCTTTTATCATATTGTTTTGTATTTGATCTCTGAGGACACATCACTGAACTGTCCTTAAAAATTTCATTTCAGTCAACAGTATTTTTCTCTTACTTTTCTCAGTTAAAGGCAAAGATTCACTTCCATATATACCAATAGGGATAGCCATTATTTTATACAATTTTGACTTGGTGTTTTTCATTGTCTTGTCACCCTATGTACTGCATATTGTGCAATATATCATAGATTACCTTGCAAAGAGTAAAACAATAACTGGTAAATACAAAACAAATTGTCTGTACAAAACAAACGAAAATAGACATGAGAGTATGGCAGCCGCAGATGCCAGTTTTTCAGATCTAACAGAATCACATTCCTGGAATATTACCTATTCCATGGAGAAATGTTAAAAAAAGTGCACTGGTCTAAAAGGGGACACAAAAACAATGAATGAACTTTTGTACCATGAAGCAAAGTCTTTCATTACCAAAGTGAGAACTTTTCATCCTGCCCTCATAAATCTGGGAACAAGGAACGTGTGCAAGAAATCCGAGAAAGATGTGGTTCTTTCAGTGGGGTACATTAGTTTGAAAACTCTTGGCCAAGCAATTCTCAAGTAATGTTGGTCAGTAAGGGGGCTTTCCGAAGTTGGATTAATCGAGAGATGAAGATTCAAGAACAAGCTTATTTTGCATCATGGTGGACTACAAAAGAAGTGTTCTGCAAAACAGAATGCCGTATTTACTTGAATCTAAGCCGCACTTTTTTTCCGGTTTTTGTAATCCAAAAAACTGCCTGCAGCTTAGAATCGAGTGCAAAGCAAGCGGAACTTCTGAAAAATGTTGGTAGGTGCTGCGAAACCTAACTTCTGCCATCGAATATATGTAATGTTACACAGGCATGCTTTGTAGGCACCAAGATAAATACTGACGCCAGAATCTCTGCGTCAGTAAATAAATTTAAAAAAATGGTGGAAGACAAGCTTTTTTTCTCCGCCCCGAGTTTCGACCACTACATTTTCATACATTATCCAACGAAGTAAATACAAATTCCGTATTGTTCATCTTCGAATGTAGCAGAATTTCAATGTACCATGAAAATACGACTGGCAGAACTGTTTGGGATGTTTGTCAATATGGCCAACTCTACGTTCAGAATTTTTTCCTACCTGTGAAAAGAGATGGTTGCTAATAGGAACCTGATGAAATGTGAATCACATGCACTATTCTCTTCACCGTAAGAATAATACGAATATGAACATTTTGCCATGTATTCTTTTGTGTTTGCTGCTATCTCATTTAAATCCTGTCTGCCTAATAAACTACGAAACTAGAGTGAGACAACGGCAAACGCAGAAGAATATATGTATCGTGTCATGTTTTTATTCATATTATTCTTATGCCTAATAGTGATACTGTCAGAAATGAAGCAAGGCAACTGACTAGATTTTGAAATCTAAGATGACTCTAATTTCTGTGCAGAATTTGATATACTAAAGAAGCAGCCGCAAAGATTTTCAAACAGAGAAAAACTTTCGCCTAACTCTCGTTCAGAACATCTTCTATCATACGCAGTCTATTATTTGATTCTTGTTGATCATTATCAAAGAAAGCAACAGTGTAGGTAACAACAAATAGCAGTCTCTTGCCATTGTTTCGCTAATGAGACGATTCCTCTCTCTCTCTTTTTTAAGCGGAGGTAGCGTGCACAAAAGCAAGCCTTGCCGCGAGCGGCGACAGGCTGTAAACACGCACTATCAGAATACGACAAACAATGCATGACATAGTACAGTAATACATTTTCAGCTTAAAGTGACGTGAACACCTATAACAAAGAAAACAGCAGTTATCAGATCAAAGCAAAATAAGCAATCCATTCAAGGGAACCATATAAATACAGACGGAGCACCTGACGCATAGCAATGGCTACCTGGTAAAGCTTAACTGCTAAGCTTACGACTCGAATCAAACTACTGTAGCTTTATCGTCATTCATTCGACCTAAATTGTGTCTCATATTACAAAGGACCGACTTTGTTTCGATTTGGAGGTGCAGCCTTGAATTTCGAGTCTCAAATTTCAGGTGCGGCTTAGATTCGGGATTTTTATATATATATATATATATATATATATATATATATATATATATATATATATATATATATATATATATATAACAAAGATTCCAAGACTTACCAAGCGGGAAAGCGCCGGCAGACAGGCACATGAACAAAACACACAAACACACACACAGAATCACTAGCTTTCGCAACCGATGGTTGCTTCTTCAGGAAGGAGAGGGAAAGATGAAAGGATGTGTGTTTTAAGGGAGAGGGTAAGGAGTCATTCCAATCCCGGGAGCGGAAAGACTTCCCTTAGGGGAAAAAAAGGACAGGTGTACACTCGCGCACACACACACACACACACACACACACACACACACACACACACATCCATCCGCTCATACACAGACACAAGCAGACATATTTAAAGGCAAAGAGTAAGGGCAGAGATGTCAGTCGAGGCGGAAGTACAGAGGCAAAGAAGTTGTTGAAAGACAGGTGAGGTATGAGCGGCGGCAACTTGAAATTAGCGGAGGTTGAGGCCTGGCGGATATCGAGAAGACAGGATATACTGAAGGGCGAGTTCCCATCTCCGGAGTTCGGATAGGTTGGTGTTGGTGGGAAGTATCCAGATAACTCTGACGGTGTAACACTGTGCCAAGATGTGCTGGCCGTGCATCAAGGCATGTTTAGCCACAGGGTGATCCTCATTACCAACAAACACTGTCTGCCTGTGTCCATTCATGCGAATGGACAGTTTGTTGCTGGTCATTCCCACATAGAAAGCGTCACAGTGCAGGCAGGTCAGTTGGTAAATCACGTGGGTGCTTTCACACGTGGCACTCCCTTTGATCGTGTACACCTTCCAGGTTACAGGACTGGAGTAGGTGGTGGTGGGAGGATGCATAGGACAGGTTTTACACCGGGGGCGGTTGCAAGGGTAGGAGCCAGAGGGTAGGCCAGAGGTAGGCCTCACACTTAAAGTTCCCATCTCTGGCTGCAATCCTTCTTTTCATCAGTCCTTATACCAGTTCCAAACAGCACAATCCATAGCCCTCACCCGCCTAATCCTTCACCTATACATCGACTCGGCCAATGAACACACCCGTTAACTCCTATCCCAAATCAAAGTCCTCAATCTTTCCTCTCCCACATCCACACCGGCTGTACATAGCATCCTCCTACAGGCCAACCGCAAATTAGAACAACATGCCACCCTCCACCTCAAAAAACTATCCAATCTCCTGGTTTCCCACCTCCGGAAAGCCAACTCACTCACCCTCCACAACCTTTCCAACAAACCTCAACCTCCTCTCATTGCACACAGACCCAGTCTCTCCCATATACTCAATCTCCCACTTCCAGCTCCACTCCCCCCAACACCTCAAATTTCTAGTCAACACAATCTGGAACCACAACACCCCAATTCAGTAGTTAACCTTTCCTCCAAACCCCTCTCCCAATCCGAAACCTCTGTCCTATCCAAAGGCCTCACCTTCAGCCCCACTCCCAGGTTCAACCAAACTGCCCTTGTCAAAGATTTACTGTCCTACACTCATAGTCTCTGCTCGAAATATCACTTTGCCACGAAGAAAAACAATCCTGATCCCACTCCTAATGATCCAACTCCCCAAGACACTATCCAAATTGAACCCTGCCTGCAACAGTTCCGTCCTCCATCACAGCGGGACCCACCTCCTCTTCCTCAAAATCACCCTCTCCAAACCTTCCAGGAATTTCTCACTTCCAGCCTTGCCTCTCAATCTTTCTTGAAAAACCTTAATCCTACTCCCAACATCACCACAGCCGAAGCCCAGGCTATCCGTGATCTGAAAGCTGACCGATCCATCATCATTCTTCCGGCTGACAAGGGTTCCACGACCGTGGTACTTGATCGTCGGGAGTATGTGGCTGAGGGACTGCGTCAGCTTTCAGACAACTCTACATACAAAGTTTGCCAAGGTAATCCCATTCCTGATGTCCAGGCGGAGCTTCAAGGAATCCTCAGAACCTTAGGCCCCCTACAAAACCTTTCACCTGACTCCATCAAACTCCTCACCCCACCGACACCTCGCACTCCTACCTTCTACCTACTTCCTAAAATTCACAAACCCAAACATCCTGGCTGCCCCATTGTAGTTGGTTACCAAGCCCCCACAGAACGTATCTCTGCCTACGAAGATCAACACCTTCAACCCATTACATGCAGTCTCCCATCCTTCATCAAAGACACCAACCACTTTCTCGAACGCCTGGAATCCGTACCCAGTCTGTTACCCCCGGAAACCATCCTTGTAACCATTGATGCCACTTCCCTATACACGAATATCCCGCACGTCCAGGGCCTCGCTGCAATGGAGCACTTCCTTTCACGCCCATCACCCGCCACCCTACCTAAAACCTCTTTCCTCGTCACCTTGGCCAGCTTCATCCTGACCCACAACTTCTTCACTTTTGAAGGCCAGACATACCAAAAATTAAAGGGAACAGCCATGGGTACCAGGATGGCCCCCTCGTATGCCAACCTATTTATGGGTCGCTTAGAGGAAGCCTTCTTGGTTACCCAAGCCTGCCAACCCAAAGTTTGGTACAGATTTATTGATGACATCTTCATGATCTGGACTCACAGTGAAGAACAACTCCAGAATTTCCTCTCCAACCTCAACTCCTTTGGTTCCATCAGATTCACCTGGTCCTACTCTAAATCCCATGCCACTTTCCTAGACGTTGACCTCCATCTGTCCAATGGCCAGCTGCACACATCCGTCCACATCAAACCCACCAAGCAACAGTACCTCCATTATGACAGCTGCCACCCATTCCATATCAAACGGTCCCTTCCCTACAGCCTAGGCCTTCGTGGCAAACGAATCTGCTCCAGTCCTGAATCCCTCGACCATTACACCAACAACCTGAAAACAGCTTTCGCATCCCGCAACTACCCTCCCAACCTGGTACAGAAGCAGATAACCAGAGCCACTTCCTCATCCCCTCAAACCCAGAACCTCTCACAGAAGAACCCCAAAAGTGCCCCACTTGTGACAGAATACTTCCCGGGACTGGATCAGACCTTGAATGTGGCTCTCCAGCAGGGATACGACTTCCTAAAATCCTGCCCCGAAATGAGATCCATCCTTCATGAAATCCTCCCCACTCCACCAAGAGTGTCTTTCCGCCGTCCACCTAACCTTCGTAACCTCTTGGTTCATCCCTATGAAATACCCAAACCACCTTCCCTACCCTCTGGCTCCTACCCTTGCAACCGCCCCCGGTGTAAAACCTGTCCTATGCACCCTCCCACCACCACCTACTCCAGTCCTGTAACCCGGAAGGTGTACACGATCAAAGGGAGAGCCACGTGTGAAAGCACCCACGTGATTTACCAACTGACCTGCCTGCACTGTGACGCTTTCTATGTGGGAATGACCAGCAACAAACTGTCCATTCGCATGAATGGACACAGGCAGACAGTGTTTGTTGGTAATGAGGATCACCCTGTGGCTAAACATGCCTTGATGCACGGCCAGCACATCTTGGCACAGTGTTACACCGTCAGAGTTATCTGGATACTTCCCACCAACACCAACCTATCCGAACTCCGGAGATGGGAACTCGCCCTTCAGTATATCCTGTCTTCTCGATATCCGCCAGGCCTCAACCTCCGCTAATTTCAAGTTGCCGCCGCTCATACCTCACCTGTCTTTCAACAACTTCTTTGCCTCTGTACTTCCGCCTCGACTGACATCTCTGCCCTTACTCTTTGCCTTTAAATATGTCTGCTTGTGTCTGTGTATGAGCGGATGGATGTGTGTGTGTGTGTGTGTGTGTGTGTGTGCGAGTGTACACCTGTCCTTTTTTTCCCCTAAGGGAAGTCTTTCCGCTCCCTGGATTGGAATGACTCCTTACCCTCTCCCTTAAAACCCACATCCTTTTGTCTTTCCCTCTCCTTCCTGAAGAAGCAACCATCGGTTGCGAAAGCTAGTGATTCTGTGTGTGTGTTTGTGTGTTTTGTTCATGTGCCTGTCTGCCGGCGCTTTCCCGCTTGGTAAGTCTTGGAATCTTTGTTTTTAATATATTTTTCCCATGTGAAAGTTTCTTTCTATTTTAATATTTATTTTTCGAGTCTCATTTTTCAGGTGAGGCTTAGATTCGAGTGCGGCTTAGATTCGGTAAATACGGTAGTTTACTCCGATGTTGAGTGTACATGAGCCACGAGGAGTGTGTACTGATATTCTTCCTGTGACTCTTATGCTACATACATAGGAGAAGATGATGCATTCTGACATAACAACAACATACCAGCTGCCATTTTTCCCATGGACCAAATGGGACATGAAGTAAGAAATATGATAAGGGTACACAAGCATCCTTCAATAGACACTGAACAGTATATATGTGTAAGTCTATGACATATAATTGTCTCCAAATTTTCAGAGAACATTATTATATACCCTAATCTGATAACATTTCCGGAAATCAATCTTCCACATCGAAGTTGATTTCTGGCTACTGACGAGTGACAAATGCTTCTCATTTTACAAGTGATGTGTCTCCTTAATATAACAGTTAACAGAATGACAACTTATGATTTGGTTTCTCTCTCTCTCTCTCTCTCTCTCTCTCTCCCTCTCTCTAGCTTCAAATTTTGTATCAATAGCTCAATAGCTCTTAGTGACTTGGTAATATAGTAGCACATGTAACACACCCATTGTGCATAGACACGTATCTATTGTACAGGTCAGCTGTGGATTTTAAAAAGAGCAAGTCTCTAGCAAATCAAGCAATGGAATATGCTGGATAGAGTAGCAACAGTATGTATTATGATAGATTGCTACACACCACACAGAGGAGGCACAGATTGACAAATATTATTAAGAAGATCAAGTTCTTTGTCATGTGTGTGTACACACACACACACACACACACACACACACACACACACACACACACATTACAACTGTCATCTCCAGGTGCACATGTGCCTCGTGTGTGTGTGTGTGTGTGTGTGTGTGTGTGTGTGTACTTTGTCTGATAGCTTTAATATCCAGCAGCCTAGCTTTACTATCTAGCACCCAACTTTTAAGTGTGCCTGTTTGCTATTCAATGCCTCTTCTATGTGATGAGTAGCAGTCTATCTTAATTCACATTGTTCTCTAGCAAATCAGATGCTCAATATTTCAGGCTCACTGTGCTAACTTAAAAATTAAATTTGCACCTTAAGTATGTTAATCCACAAGATTTCTGCACTATATTAGCTAAGAATCGCTAACACCAAAATGTATGAATAACACCAAATTTAAGCATGGAAAGATATTCAATTTAATTATACTTATAATGACTGTATTCTGGCATGGATCAATATGTTATGAAGATATAAAAATTTGAAATTAGATCACATAGCTTAATTTGCCAGAGATACTAGAGCATATGCAGCTGCCTTACCAAGAACCTCTGATGCCACAGATGATGGAGGTGGTGGTGGTGGAGGGGCTAAGCCTGCAGCTAGCAAATTACGACACTCTTGCAACCGCTGCTCACGAAGGCGTGTCATCTCTGCAACACAGTGTCGCCTCTCTTCTGCATTCTGCACATAATCAGGACGGCGAGACCGTAGTAACTCCTACACATAAGACATTATACAGTAAGAAGTGTATCTTCAAGCAGACTGTAATGTTCTGCAACATTTTACCATATGGTGACTTTTCAAACAAAACCATATGCAACTAGAAACACAAACACTATTTCAATTCACGTATTTTCCACTAGAAAAAAACTTATGTCTATGTCTGCTGTCCTCTGTCAACAACACAAAATTTTTATCTTCATTTAATCCTAATTGTGCCTATGAGCACAGATCATCACTCAGTAAACAGAACTAGTGTCGAGTAGCTAACAGTCACACAACAAAAGATAATAACATGCTTACGTTTTTGATGAAGTATTTCTTTAACATACGTTTTTTGTGTGTGTGAGGGGGGTGGGGGGAGGGGGGAGCAGGGGGGAAGTGAGTGGGCGGCACCTGTGTAGTACTTACGCGCTTGTGCGCGTGCATATACCTGCACTCTGAAGGAGGACTTTTTGAAAGGTGAGTAAGAAATTATTTTCTGAAAGTTGAGCAAGAAATTGTCTTTTTTATTAACCATTCTGCTGTCCAGTACATTTCGTGTCTGGTGTGAAGCAATTCATCTGTGTATAAATAACTAAATTCCTTCCTGGGCTTCCCAAAGAGCTATCCAATCCTAAATACTGCACTCTTATTAAATAAATGAATCCTTTCCTTGTATCCATAATGTATGCCACAACAAACATTATGAGACTAATTCATAAATTGTGAATGTTTATTGAGTAACATTTAGTATGGATCAAGGCCTTGCGGCCTGTACCTCAAACAAATTAAAGGAACAGTTACGGGGCAGAGATATTGCTTGCAATACACAAGGTATGGCTTGTGCCATTATACAGACTATTTTTAGAGTGGAGAATATGATTTTGAAATGAATTTATGTATTTTGTTGATAACTGTTAAATGATAATAACGACAATGAATGCAAAAGTATTTGTCTTGTGACCAATAACAGATAAAAATGTTGAAGAGAATATGAAACATGCATGCAAGAGCATATTCAACTCTTGTTGGAAAGCCTTCAGTAATTGTGTATTTCACATTTAAAAACAGATTTGGGCTGCCTGCTACACATTTCTTTATATTCTGCTACAACCAAAATGGTTCATAAGTAAAGCAACACAAAACCCCCCAGAAGTCAATACTTAGAGATTTAAAACAGTTTTGGACCTGAAAGAGAAAGAACTGTAACATCACCTGCAAATTTGCCATTTTAATTCTGCAAAATAAAGTTGTTCATAAATAACATTCATACTACTATAATAACAGTAACCATTTATTTGACAGTTAAAACACAGTTCCCCTGAAATCATTGTTTTAAAAGTTTTTTCTACACTGAAATTTCGTGTTTGTTGCTTCAAATTGTGTTCTACTGCCTCTAAAATCAAAATATCACTTTTCAGCGTAGTCTGTATTCGTACATTGAATGGTGGCATTAGTTCATCCCCCAAAATAATTTTAGCATTTTACAGGGAAGCTTCTATACAAACAGATATTTGTAGTTATATTAAGTCAGTATAACCTAATTGTAACACTACAAATCATGAAAGAGTAATTATCTGATGAACAAGGATTATGTCTTTTGTTAGTTGTGCACTGGAATCAAGATCACTGCCCAAAATATTGCAAAAGAATTCATTACACCTAGACTGCATGCAGAGCAAATATTACAGACTAGCAGTAAACGAACTACAAGGGCAATCACAAAAGTAAATCCCCTATATTTTTAAATATAGAAACCATAATATTGGGGAAACAATAGTTACATCATTTTAAAGAGAATTTTCTACATAATCACCATTTTGATCAATGCATTTCTGTAGACACAGTGACAGTTTTGCAAAGCCCATGTCATAAGAGCTCACCACCACGTCCTTCAGAAAGTGTTGAACCTAATCTTTTACCGTGTTGTGACAGCACAACTACCATTGAGACAAATGTTCCTCCAACTAAAGGAATAAGTGGTAGTTGCTTGGTACCAAGTCTGGACTGTATGGTTCATGGGTGATGACACTCAAACCAGAGTTTTACAGGAAATCACTGGTTTGATGGGTGACATTTAGAAGAATGCTTATGCCCTTGCTCAATGTTCCTCTTCTCTGGTTCTGAATTGTTCTTCCAAGTTATTTCAGTGTTTCACAGTACTTGTCAGTGCTTGTTGCTGTCCCAGCAGGCAGAATGTCGACCAACAGTAACCCCTCTGCTCCAAAAATACAGTCACTAGGACTTTATCAGCAGACTGTGCTTGTTTAAATTTTTGTGGTTTGGGCAAAAATAGATGCCGCCACTTGCATGACTGTTGTTTTGCGTCAGATGTAAAGTGGAATGCTCAGGCTTCGTCACACATGACAATCAGGTCCAAAAAGTTGTCCTTTTCATGTGCAAAATGGAGAATAAATTATATGGGAAGAATCAACTCACTGCCCTTTGTAGTATTCTGTACAAATATGCAATAGCCATCTTGCACACGCCTTCCAATATTGCAACTTTTCCTTTAAAATCCTGTGGATTGTGCTTCAGGAAATTTCATGAATCAAAATGCAGAGGGCATTCAAAGCAATCCTCTGATTTCTGTGCATGGTTTACTCAAGCTTCATGACAGTATCATCAGAACTGATGGCCTACTGCTCTTTCTGCATTGTGAGTTTCAGTCTGACCAGCTGTAAACTCTCCACACCATTTATGAACATTTTTGACATCCATACATGAGCATCCATATGCTTCCATCAGATGGAAAAGAATTTCAACTGGTTCAGTGCCTTTTGCATTCAAAAATTAAATATCTGTGTGAACTTTGCACTTGCAGTAGCGTTCAACAGAAGTTCCATTTTGAATAGCTGCCACGCCAAGACAGAGAATCCGAGTAAAGGGCACAAATACTTATTTGGAAGCAGGAACAGTGCCACTTAAAAACAGTGTGGCTAACAATCTTATTAACAGTTTCTAAACATCCCCATAAAATGAGAAACACTTTTTCGGATTGCCCTCGTAGATTTCTTTCAGTGTGGGGACTATGTCATACCACACAGCAGCTATATTTTAAGTGGTATAAACCCAAATAAATTTAAAATTTCTCTTAGTTATATCCTCTGCATCTGTCTATCCCCTTCTCCCCTTTCTTTATTCCTCCCGCTCACAGAAAACAAGGGTATGTTATAGTGAGAGTTCATAATTAATGTGTGCCCCAAATGTTAGTTTCAGCAACACACCACAATTGTTGAGTTCTTGGAAGACAGTAGATTAGCTTCAAAATTAACAGAAAATTCTGAAACATAAGAGGCCCTTTACACTAACTTATTTTAGAAATACTTCATACATACACTACCTGCAATGTTGTCTTATAGATTTTCTGCTCTGTTGTTCCCCTATCCCTAAAACTAGCAGCATGACCTAATTTTTCATCATTAATTGGATTGCTACCTTCTTTTCCTTTCTGGATATTGCCCCAATGGTTTCCTGTAGTTGTAATTTCTCCTTTCTTGGGTGGTCGCAGCGAAGGAACTTTAACTTTTATTACCTCCAATGACTTTCTTCTCATTTCTTCTTCTCTTTTTGCTGCATTTGGAGTTGCAGGTTCAAACGCCAAAATGTAAGCAAGTGGCTTACAGTCTCCATCTGGAGAGTTTGAAACTGCATTAATGTCAAAATGTTCTTCATTTTCTTTCTGTGTGTTATTGTTTATTTCATCTGTTTTGCCAGAATTATTCTGATTTGAATCGTTTGAATGCACATCTTCAGAAACTAAATGAACTGTTTCTTGAGATTCTATTTCCTTTTCCGATTTTTGGGAATATTTCTGTAGGACATAGCAGCAAGGGCATGCTTTTTGTTGACTACGATTCACAAGGAACTGTTGCGATAATGCATACACACTTTCCTCTGAGACACTTTTTTTACAACAAGGGCATGTTTGTCTTTTCTGTCCAAAAGCAGTAATTTCTACTGGCATTTGGCAATCATCCAGTTTCTTCTCTCTATCACAGTAAGCATTCTTTCTTCGCTTACTTTCACTGGTTTCATTATCACCATATTTCACAACATGATCACCTGAACCACCACTTCTGTTTCCTGCAGCATTTTTGTAACCACTGAGTATACTATCAGATGTAACCTGCACAGAAATATCAGATGTAGCAGGAGCTCCCAAACTGTGCCCATTTACTTGTTCTCCTTTGTCTATTTTCATAGGCTTTTTACTGCCATTCATATTTAAGTGCTTTCTCCTCACATTAGTACTTCTTGAAGCAGAGAGAACAGGTTTGGCTGAAGCTAAAGATAAATTATCAGCAGTATCAGTGCCTCCTGAGACCATCCCCAACTGCCCAACACCCTGATAAAAAACAGCATGAGAAGAGTTATCTGAAATGAATGGTGATGAAGAACCAACAGTACTCTGACTACTGCCTTCTTTATTGATAACTCTTCCTTTCTCCACTTTGTAATTTCTATATGAATTCTCACACTGTGTACATTCCTTCTTTGAAGTGCCCGACTCTGCTGCCACTTTGTGTTTTGAAAAATGGTTTTCCTTTGCTGATTTCACAGCTTTTGCTATAAGATCCAACTCCTTTTTGCATTCACAGCAGCACATTGGAGCTCTCTCAACTCTGTTTTGTTGCCTATTGCTCTCCACAAACTGTATATTTTCTTTATGGTTTAAATTCTTAAAGTCTGAGGGAAGATCGTGCATTTGGTTTGCTGTTTTTGCCTGTTTCTGTGTTTGAACAAACACATTTATTCTTCCTCTTTCCACACTTCCACTTTCATCTGTAACTGGAGTTTTCTGAGGAGTTTCCAGAGAAACAAAATCACCACTGCAAGAACCTGGTAACTCAAGTTTCTCTGTTCTTGAAACCAGTGTTCTATCTCCAGATTTCAACTTCATATCAATTACTAGATCCACATGCTTTGTACGGATGTGCTCCTTCTCTGTTAAAATACCTGCACCTCTCTGCTGGGAATAATGTCTTACATCTTGATTTACTGACACTGGTTTACAGAAACCACCTCCATTCAGCTTCTCCCGAGCTATTTTGTTTGGTACATTTTTACTATGTACATGACATTTTGGTTTGTCTGTATTTTCAGCGCCAGTTATGTCTTGTGATGAACTGCGAGAAGGAGCTTCATGATCACCAGTCCTGAAACAGTGAGTTTTAGTTAGTGCTACTTCATAAAAAGGTTCCAAGTGTGATCATAACTGAAAGAATGTGAGACTCAAAGTCTTAAAGATAATGATAATGTTTACCTATTCCCAAGCCATATCAACAGCATTAAAAACACATATCCACAAAAACTTATGCGTAAATTCTTAAAACTATTCCTTGTATTATTTTACCAAAGAGCACACCAATTAAATTTATTAGGTAATATGGTAAGTAGATACACTCCTGGAAATTGAAATAAGAACACCGTGAATTCATTGTTCCAGGAAGGGGAAACTTTATTGACACATTCCTGGGGTCAGATACATCACATGATTACAATGACAGAACCCAGGCACATAGACACAGACAACAGAGCATGCACAATGTCGGCAGTAGTACAGTGTATATCCACCTTTTGCAGCAATGCAGGCTGCTATTCTCCCATGGAGACGATCGTAGAGATGCTGGATGTAGTCCTGTGGAACGGCTTGCCATGCCATTTCCACCTGGTGCCTCAGTTGGACCAGCGTTCGTGCTGGACGTGCAGACCGCGTGAGACGACACTTCATCCAGTCCCAAACATGCTCAATGGGGGACAGATCCGGAGATCTTGCTGGCCAGGGTAGTTGACTTACACCTTCTAGAGCACGTTGGGTGGCACGGGATACATGCGGACGTACATTGTCCTGTTGGAACAGCAAGTTCCCTTGCCGGTCTAGGAATGGTAGAACGATGGGTTCGATGACGGTTTGGATGTACCGTGCACTATTCAGTGTCCCCTCGATGATCACCAGAGGTGTACGGCCAGTGTAGGAGATCGCTCCCCACACCATGATGCCGGGTGTTGGCCCTGTGTGCCTCGGTCGTATGCAGTCCTGATTGTGGCGCTCACCTGCACGGCGCCAAACACGCATACGACCATCATTGGCACCAAGGCAAAAGCGACTCTCATCGCTGAAGACGACACGTCTCCATTCGTCCCTCCATTCACGCCTGTCGCGACACCACTGGAGGCGGGCTGCACGATGTTGGGGCGTGAGCGGAAGACGGCCTAACGGTGTGCGGGACCGTAGCCCAGCTTCATGGAGACGGTTGCGAATGGTCCTCGCCGATACCCCAGGAGCAACAGTGTCCCTAATTTGCTGGGAAGTGGCGGTGCGGTCCCCTACGGCACTGCGTAGGATCCTACGGTCTTGGCGTGCATCCGTGCGTCGCTGCGGTCCGGTCCCAGGTCGACGGGCACGTGCACCTTCCGCCGACCACTGGCAACAACATCGATGTACTGTGGAGACCTCATGCCCCACGTGTTGAGCAATTCAGCGGTACGTCCACCCGGCCTCCCGCATGCCCACTATACGCCCTCGCTCAAAGTCCGCCAACTGCACATACGGTTCACGTCCACGCTGTCGCGGCATGCTACCAGTGTTAAAGACTGCGATGGAGCTCCGTATGCCACGGCAAACTGAGCTGACACTGACGGCGGCGGTGCACAAATGCTGCGCAGCTAGCGCCATTCGACGGCCATCACCGCAGTTCCTGGTGTGTCCGCTGTGCCGTGCGTGTGATCATTGCTTGTACAGCCCTCTCGCAGTGTCCGGAGCAAGTATGGTGGGTCTGACACACTGGTGTCAATGTGTTCTTTTTTCCATTTCCAGGAGTGTATTAACTGAAAACGTGTAAAAAGCCTGTGTTCATTACAGGCATGAATTGTGGTTATACTAGTAATAATCTGGAAAACAATTCAAATCACTAAGTTTGGAACTATTAAAAGGTAACTAAACATTTCCCTATTTTTCACACTTTTTCAATTTGAAATTACTGCCACTTGACTTCTGTATTACTCAGTACATCTGTAATTAATTCACATTCTTTTCAGTATTATAAAAGTATTGTGACTCGCCGATCTTTCAAAGTGCCGCCGCGCAGTTACGCGCGTCCTCTACATGCGACGCTGCTGCTGCATGGCTGGCAGACAGTCTGCCAGCCATGCAGCAGCAGCGCCACCTAAGCGGCCAGCCAGCTAGCGGCCGCTAGGGTTGGGTTGTGTGGGGAAGGAGACCAGACAGCGAGGTCATCGGTCTCATTGGATTAGGGAAGGATGGGGAAGGAAGTCGGCCGTGCCCTTTCAAATGAACCATCCCGGAATTTGCCTGGAGCGATTTAGGGAAATCACCGAAAACCTAAATCAGGATGGCTGGACGCAGGATTGAACTGGCCAGCGGCCGCTAGACTCAGACTCAGTTCTGATTTGACTGTTAAAGTGTACACCTGTCTTACTTTGTTTACTTGGTGTGTGACTTACATGTATTGTGTTGTCCTTGAAATATATTTGTTAAACTTGATGTTATAACAAAAAGTCTTACTCCCTCTCGAAGAACAGCAGAAGACTTTCTAAATGTTTACAAATGCAATGTAGGTATCATAGTTTTCCTTCTTGTAAATGTGTATTCTTTCTCTGAACCTTATGCCCATTGTTTTCCCATTTCTTTACAGGCATCTCTCATCAATTCTGATAGTGATTCTTTGGACCCACCATGTTTCTCATTTACAGATGCCCCGTACGTTGGCTTCCCATAAGATAATTTGCATTCTTGAACATCATTCCTATGTCAGCAGTACAACTAACTTTTCACATCAAGTGCCACATGGGGATTGAGTGTCACATGAAACATTCAGGAAATTCAGACTGAAACAGTAGCAGAACAAAAAAGTAGGGGAGAAGAAGGAATGAGGAGGAACAGAAAAACACTTTGCAGAAATTAATATATCCATACAAGAAGAGTGAGCTGAAGAAAGGGCTCTTGTCATCATTATCAAAATTATTGAACAGAAAAAATTAAAAACAGTTTCTAAGGAAACAGACGGGGATGAGGATGTAAGAGATATCAGAGGTGGGTTAATTTCAGTTAATTCAAATCAAAGTTGACAACAGAACACACACAACACTGGACAGCACCTCTCCAAATCCAATTTTACGATTTGAGTGGAAGTTACTGAAAAGTTGCTAAAAATAACACAAATACTGTCGTCTCTGCGGTGTATACTCATATTATACGCAGTAGAATATGTTTTCAGATAATCCATATGTGCCAACTCATTCTCATAAAGAATTTCTTGTGATTACAAAAGTATAGCAAAACTAAGCACCCACAACAACATTAACTTCTACCAGAGACTCTTAAGATCCCAGACATGTTAGTTACACACATCAGTTGTCTCAGGAGTTCTGAACAATTAGGCATTATGACTGTGACTTATTCATACACCACACATTATGGAGAACTTTCCACTATCAGTAGAACAAAATAATTGTATTTCATTGAGAAATACTAAATTTATCAGTTGTGATTAATCTTAGAATGAAAGACTCTGTGAAAATTGTATATTTACTGTATTTGGTGGGCAACTACTTTTTGTAATTTTGGTGGAGCATGTAGCATATGTTTGGAGGAGAACAGACACATACTGAGGCATTCCTTCATTGGAAGCAGTGCAGGAGTGTAGTCATGATGGCTATAAAGTGAGTTATTTGTTTAATGGTCATTTCCTTTTGCCCTAATACCTGTAAAGACTTTGAAAAAGCATAAAATAATGCCTCAGTTGTTTCCGTGACCCGTTCTGCTGTGTGTGATGGGGTGTTACCATGGAGCAAGATGACTCTGTGTCGCTTTTTTCCATATTCTGGTCACTTTACATGTAATGCTCTATTTAAATCAATCATTTGCTGTTGGTAGCGATCAGTGTTAACGGTTTCACCAGGTTTTAGCAGCTCATAATAGATGACACCCTTATAATCCCACCAAACACAGTGCACTGTCTTCTTTCCAAAGCGATTTTGTCTTGCAGTGGATGTCGATGGTTTGCTTGGATTTGCCCATGATTTATGACGCTTTGGATTTTCAAAATATATCCATTTTTCATCACCTGTCACTATCCAATGGTGAAACGACTTTCTTTTGTATCTGGCGAGCAGCATTTCATAAGTAGTCTTCCGATTTGCGTGCTGCCTTTCATTCACTTCATGCAGAACTGATTTTCCTACTTTCTGCACCTCTCCC
The DNA here is from genome assembly GCF_023897955.1 of Schistocerca gregaria. Taxonomy (NCBI): domain Eukaryota; kingdom Metazoa; phylum Arthropoda; class Insecta; order Orthoptera; family Acrididae; genus Schistocerca; species Schistocerca gregaria. Next base: position 238,005,145 of record NC_064927.1, read on the forward strand.
ATAGCTTTCAACTAAAAAGAAACAGCTTTCTACATGACATTTAATTGTACCACGACTTCCCGTCGAGTCTGAGTATAACCTTCATCCTATAAGGCCTGCAATTTATTGTTTTAGAACTTTTTCGGTGGTTTCCTGAGCTTGTTGTTTCTCACATAAAAGTCACCAATTTTGAATTTTTTGAACCACATGAAACACTTTGTTTTGCAGTGGGGCACCGAGACAAACGCTTTCTGGAAGTCAAGGAATATGGCATCCGTCTGATATCCTTCATCCTTCTGTCTTGTGTTACCCATTGTTTGTATTTTGTATTGTCATGCATCAAATCATCTCCTTCGGATTCTTCAAACATGTCAAGTAAGTCTAGTTTGCCTGGACAATCTTCACATTTTCCCTTGATTGTACAATTGTAACTGTCAGTATTGCATACCATAACTTCCAAAAGGTCTTTATAGTCAACTCTAAGATTAGCCCCACCTATCGTCAACTTTACATTCTGTTGATACAAACAAACACAAACATTATGGGTGCCAGATGCCCCTGCAACAATACACCAATACACTGGTTTTCTGTTATTATTTGAGGGAAACTGCTGCAGAATCACATTGAATGCTTGTTGAAGCTTTCAGTGAATGTGCTCTTGGGAAAACAAAGTGTTTCATGTGGTTCAAAAAATTCAAAATTGGTGACTTTTATGTGAGAAACGACAAGCTCAGGAAACCACCGAAAAAGTTCTAAAACAATAAATTGCAGGCCTTATAGGATGAAGGTTATACTCAGACTCGACGGGAAGTCGTGGTACAATTAAATGTCATGTAGAAAGCTGTTTCTTTTTAGTTGAAAGCTATGGGAGAGGTGCAGAAAGTAGGAAAATCAGTTCTGCATGAAGTGAATGAAAGGCAGCACGCAAATCGGAAGACTACTTATGAAATGCTGCTCCTCAGTTTTCTTCTGTAGCATCACATCCTGCAGGCTTCAGTTCTCTTCTGTTCCAGTTTTGCCAAAGTCCACGTCTCACTACCGTACAATGCTGGACTCCAAATGGCAAATTAAGACTAGCAGACTTCTCTTGGGCACGAATGCCCTTTTTACTAGCATTAGTATGCTTTTTATGTCCTCCTAACACCATCTGTCATCAGCTATTTTGATGACTAGCTAATAGAATTGCTTAACTTCGTCCATTTCATGATCCCCAATTCTGGCGTCAAGTTTCTCACTGTTCTCATTTCTACCACTTCACATTGCTTTCGTCTTTCTTCAGTTTACTCACAATTCATATTTTGTACTCATTAGACTGTTCATTCTTCTCAACACATCTTGTGATTCTTCTTCACTTTCACTGAGGATAGCAATGTCAGCAGCAAATCTTATCATGGAAATCCTTTCATTCTGAATTTTAATCCCACTCTTAAACCTCTCTTATTTTTCTCGTGGTTCTTTCGCTGTATAGACTGAACAGTAGGCACAAAAAACTACATCACTGCCTTGTACCCTTTTTAATCTGAGCACCTCATTCTTTGTCTTCCAGTCTTACTGTTCCCTCTTGGTTCTTGGGCACACTGTATATTACCTATCTTTCCCTAAAACTTAACCCTATTTTTCTCTGAATTTTGAATATCTTGCACCATTTTACATTGCCAAATGCTTTTTCCAGGTCAGCAAAACCAGTAAATGTGTCTAGATTTTTCTTCCGTTATCAATCACAATGTAAGAACTGCTGTAGTGCCTTTACCTCTCCTAAAGCCAAGCTGATTGACATCTAACAGATCCTCAGTTTTCTTTGCCATTTCTCTGTACATTATTCCTGCCAGCAACATGGATGCATAAGCTATTAAACCGATTGTGTGATAATTCTTGCACGTCAGCTCTTGCTACGTTTTGAACAGTGTGGATGATGTTTTTCCGAAAGTCCGATGGTACATCATGAGTTTCATATATTCTACACACCAACATGAATAGTCATTTTGTTGCCATTATCTATCCTTTCTACCTTATTTGATATTTAAACTTCCACAGATCTTTTAAATTTTGATTCTTATACAGGATCTCCTATCTCTTCAAGGAGTTACTGAAATGGAAAAGCAATGAAATAGGGTTTAAGTACATTTTGTAATTGTAGCATGAAAAGTACTTGTATTAAAAGAAATAGAAAAGTAGCAGCCATAGATAAGAGATGATATTGTGGCATTAATAAAAAAAATTACACGATTCAATTTTCCCTCTTTCTTGACATACAAGGTGTGAAATAATACCAAATCCTTTAAATTTAGAAATGTGGAAAGTTAACAGCAAAAATAACAGTCACTCAGAATACATATTTTCAGGAATACATAAAAGCTACATCAGAATTAATGAAGAGAAGATGTCAAGGATAGATACAAAATTGAAACACGGTAACACAGATGTTTCACACAAACTAATAAATAATCACTTTAAGGAGCACAGTGGTCAGAGATGAAAAAGAATACTGCGTAACAAATCCCTGAAAAAGGCTTGAAGATAGAAATAATACGCGCAGGAACATCGAAACACTGTATTTGCCCAGGAGAAATTAGTTCAATTGAAAATGACAACACGGTACACCCATTCAGATGATTGTGGAGATACAATTCTCTTTTCTGAATTTCAAAAAGCTTTGCACGAGCTCTGAAGGAACAAATACCCATAAACTAATTAAATTATCAGTAAATTAAGGTAAAAATGTGCGCAGCACAGCAGGTGAATATGCTAGATAATGAAATGTCAAATTTTAACAAGAGATTCTCGAAAAAGTAAACGAATTCTGCTATTCCAGAAATAGAATGGATTATGAAAGAAGACAAGCTACTAGGATTGTACAAAGCAAAAAGGTTTTCTCTAAAACAAAACAGCTACTATTATCCAAAATATAACTTGGAGACTAGAAACAGATTCATGAAAAGATATGTTGAAAGCATGGCTGTGAAACATGGATACTGAGGGAAGGCTGAAATTAAATTACACTTGTACAAGGCATTTGGAATATTGTGTTACATGAAACTTTTGGAAAACAGATGGACTGATCAAGTAAAAAATGAAGATTATCTCCCAATGCATCAACAAGATAAAATGCCTAATAAAGAATACAATCAAATAACAATAGAGCATGGTTGAGTACATACTACAACGAGTCATGATGGATGAAAAAATCACAGTGGCAGGCCCAGATAATGAGTACAAAAAGCAGCTACTCAATGATGTGGGATGCAGCAGCTATGCTGAAATGGAGAGTACAGGTGAAAAGTGATACTAATAGAAAGCTTCCTCACACTGACCTTTGGTTAATGACCAAAGCAACAGCAGTAAACATCAGAATTAAGTGAATTAACATTTTAACTTACACTGCATTCATAATATTTTTCATTCCAGGTTATATCAGGTGGGGGGAGGAGGAGTGCCAGAGTGTGAACAAGGAAGAGGATAAGTGGGTGTAGGAGGATGGTTAACTACAGCTGAGGCAGGAGGGTTACAGAATTGTAGGATACACTGCAGGGAGAGTTTCCACTTTTGCGGTTCAGAAAAGCTGGTGTTGGTAGGAAGGATCCAGATGGCACAGGACATGAAGCAATCATTAAAATGGAGAATATCATGTTGGGCAGCGCATTCAGCAATGCATATCCAGCTGTTTCTTGGTCATAGTTTGTCGGTGGCCATTCATATGGACAGACAGCTTGTTGCCCGCCATGCCCACGTAAAACACAGCACAGTGGTTGCAACTTAGTTGCAGATCACATGACTAGTTTCACAGTAGCCCCACCTCTCCGGGGACAGAAGATACTTGTGACTTAAACTGGAGGTGGGGGGGGGGGGGGGGCGGCGGCGTATCACACAGGTCTTGTGTCTACGTCCATTAAAGAGATATGAGCCATGATGCAAAGGGCTAGGATCAAGGGTTGTGTAAGTATGGGTGAGAATATTGCGTAGATTCAGGGGCAGCAGAATACTACTGTGGGAGGGATGATGGAAAGGTATAATAGGTAGGACAGCCTTCATTTCAGGGCACGATGAGAGGTAGTCGAAACCCTGGCAGAAAATATGATTCAGTTGCTCCAGTCCTGGGTGGTACTGATTCACGATATGAATGCTCCTCTGTGGCCGGACAGTGGCACTTTGGGAGGTGGGGGGGGGGGGGGGGGGGGACTGGAGAGAGAACACACGGGAGATTTTTTTTCTGTACAAGGTTCAGAGGGTAATTACCATCTGTGAAAGCTTCAGTGAGACCCTTGGTGTTGTTCTGGAGCGACTGCTCGTACCTACTGATGTGACAGTCAAGTGAGCCTGGGCTGTATGAAATGGACTTCTGGGTATGGAATGGGTGGCAGCTGTTGAAATGGAGGTATTGCTGGTTGTTGGCAGGATTGACATGGACGAGGTACTGATGTAACCATCTTTGAGGTGGAGGTCCGCATTGAGGAAGGTAGCTTGTTGGGTTGAAGATGGAGGAGAAGGTGCTGACATTCTGGAGGAATGTGGATAGGCTGTCTTAACCATCAGTCCATATCACAAAGATCTTATCAATGAATTTGAATCAGATTGGGGTTTATGGTTCTCAGTAGTTAGGGAGGATTCCTCTAGATGGCCCAGGAATTGGTTTTCCTCTCGATGGCCCATGAATTGGTTGGCATAGGATGGTGTCATGCAGATGTCCATTGCCGTACCTCGGATTCGTTTGTAGGTGATGCCTTCAAAGGAGAAGTGACTGAGGGTAAGAAGAAGAGCTTCTGTAAAGTTTGGAAGGTAGGAGACGGATACTGGCAGAAGTAAAGCTGTGAGTACCGGGCGTGAGTCGTGCTTCGGTAGCTCAGTTGGTAGAGCACTTGCCCGCGAAAGGCAAAGGTCCCGAGTTCGAGTCTCGGTCGGGCACACAGTTTTAATCTGCCAGGAAGTTTCATATCAGCGCACACTCCGCTGCAGAGTGAAAATCTCATTCTGGAAACATCCCCCAGGCTGTGGCTAAGCCATGTCTCCACAGTATCCTTTCTTTCAGGAGTGCTAGTTCTGCATGTTTCGCAGAAGAGCTTCTGTAAAGTTTGGAAGGTAGGAGACGGATACTGGCAGAAGTAAAGCTGTGAGTACCGGGCGTGAGTCGTGCTTCGGTAGCTCAGTTGGTAGAGCACTTGCCCGCGAAAGGCAAAGGTCCCGAGTTCGAGTCTCGGTCGGGCACACAGTTTTAATCTGCCAGGAAGTTTCATATCAGCGCACACTCCGCTGCAGAGTGAAAATCTCATTCTGGTAAGAATATCGTTGATCATGGCTACTAGGAAGCAGTTGTAGATTTGGAATCTGCCAGGTGTTGGGAAAGGTAGTAGTCAGAAGGGGCAAGGTCAAGGGTATTAGAGGTGTCAGTGCAAATACAGGTCCCATTAATAGTGAAGAGCAGGGCACCATCTGTTAAGGAAACAGGAACTGTAGAGAGTCAATGGAGGAAATGGTTGGTATCTTCTATATAGGAGTGTGGGTTGCAGGTAATAGGCTGAAGGTGTTTGTCTACAAGAGCAGAGATTCTCTCAATGGTGGCACAGTAACCAGCCTCAGTAGAGCATCCTGGATGGTTGGGTTTATGAACTTTGGGAAGCATGTAGAAGGTAGGTGTGTGGGGAGTGGTAGGGGTGAGGTGAGAGATGGACTCTAGAGAGAAGTTCTGGAATGAGCCTAAGGAGTTGAGGAGAGACTGCTGCATTTCTGCATGGTGTCACTGTAGCAGGGTTTGTAGGTGGTTGAATCTGACAGATGGTAGAGTTCTTTGGCAAGGTAATCTTTGTGGTTCAAAATAACAGTGGTGGAGCCTTTCTCAGCGGGTGGGATTTTAAGGTTACATTCAATTTTTTGGTGGTAGATTGCAGTTCTTTCTACGGATGTGAGGTTAGCTTGCATGTTGAGGGATTTGTGGAATGATGGTGAGGCTATGTTCGAGGTTAAGAAATTCTGGAAAGCTAACAGGGGGTGATTTGGGGGCAGTGAGGGTGACGAGTAAACTGCGTCAGGCAGGGTTTAACATTGGACTTTGGTTGAGTCTGATTGGTAGGAATTGTGGCAAAGAAGTTTTTCCACTATGGGGGCTAGGAGAAGGGGAGAAGGTCTTTAACAAGTCCTGCATGACTGAATTTCAGTGTGGGGCAAAAGGTGAGGCCTTTGGAAAGGACTCATAATTCTGTTGGGCTAAGGTTTATGGAGGAAAAGTTCATGACTGTGTTTCAAGACTATTTAGGTTCTGGATTCTGTATGATGGTAGAAGGTAGTTTTTGAGGGGGTTTGTCAGCTATGAGGGAGTGTGGGGGAGTTTTGAAGGTTGTTGTAGAGGTGGTGGATAGTGGTAGTCCAAGGCGTTGTTTGAAAGTCTTTTTCTTGTGCCTATCTGTGACTCATCATTTCTGCTGTATGGTGAGTAATAATCTATCCTTTCCATAATGCTGTCATGGATACGAGATATGTTGACATAATGTTCAATCATATTTGTCTATCTGAAACTGATATATGCTGACACCCACTGTTCTTATTGAGGATTTTCAGTTGCAGAGTTGTGTCTACTTTATCCACATTTTCTGCAAATGCATATTCCGGAGAAATGTGAGTACTGTCTCAGGAATGTTGATGACAACATGACAGTGCAATTACGAATCTGAAATTCTGTTGCTACAAATTGGTCAACAGTGTTCTTCACAAGCACATTGCCATTACATACGTCCTAAACAAATAACATGCCAGGATACTGAGATGGGTGAAGATGTGAAATACAGTTTTCAGTACTTGTCTTAACAGTGTCAGCCAGCTTGAAACTGCAGTCTTGTTTGATTCAAACAACAGAGGTGCAAATTTTAATTGTATTTTAGATTTATATGGCTGCTTCAGAACTGTCTGAGACAATTTCGAACAACAGTATTTTCAAACAAAATGGGACACATGTACATACAAAATCAGAAATTTTATATTGTCAATATTACCACCAGCTAAAATATTTATAGTCCACTTTGAAACATCCTGTGGTAATATCATACTTCAGATGATGATGATAATGACATGCACTAAAAAAATTCTGGAAGAATAAACACACCTGAATGATGTTTGTGTAGCAGAAGCACATTTGGTAAACTGCCTTGTTGGTAATTTCTGCCTATTTTCATACAGACTTTCCAGACTTCTTGTTATACTCTTCTGGCCCATTAAAAACCTATAAAATAAATTTTTGGTATTGTGAAATAATGGAATACGCTGTAAAAAATGTTCAACATAATTTTCTCACTTTGTTTAAAGTCAAGTATGGTATATATCAAGAATCAATGAAATTTATAGACATTCTAAATGTACATCACAAATGAATGAAACGTGTTCACATTAGTGAACATGGACAACCATTAGTTCTGTCATGGAAAGACAACAATGAAAATTTGTGCCAAACTGGGACTCAAACCCAGATTTCCCACTTATTGTGAGCGCCCACCTTACCAATACGCTGTCCTAGTCTGTTTCAAGGATGTTTATTGGTCCGTCATTGGAATCGAGGCCTTCATGTTTTTAATGACCTTTTTCCAGTAAAGCATTTGGTTTCTTAAAAGTAATTATACATACTGAGATTTTAGTACGCTCTTTGTTATGTTTAATATTGTGAGTGTAATAGAAGTTCTTGATAGAGTACTAGACACAGAATTTAATGTCACCTATTTTTAATCTACTACTTTATATGAAAACTACACTAAATCTACACATATCTTTATTGATAACATTGAATCTGAATGAATTAACCCTTAAAATTATCACTGTCATTCTGCATAGTTTTTTTTTTTTCCACTGCAGACCGCACATCACATAAAAAGTGTCCTCCTGCTCCCTCAAGGTTTTGCCCAGAGCACAATTCGATGTTTCAATTTTCTGCAAATGATTATGTTCTGAAGATCTTGCTCTCGCAAATGAGATGAAAATCTGATGAAACAAGCTTTAGGTTGTATGGTGGATCTGGTAAAAAGATATCAATGAAATTCAGAGGTTTCTGCCGTGGTGTTCAGGAAAACATCTAGTAAATCCATGCCCATGCTGCAGTGCAGTGATACATTATCCCAAGAAAGAATAGGATAGACAGAGCGTCGCATAAAAAATATCAAAACTGTGTAATGAAAGAAGTGCTGTGTTTTGAATGCAACTTTGCATTGCACGAGAGGTGCACAATGACAATTTCAAGTAATCATGTTTCAGTTGTTTACATAGTGGAATTTCCTGTCTAAAATCTGCAGTAAACCCTAAAGATGTAATTATTATAGTGCTGCAAAGTGGCACTGACATTCTCAAATATGAACAATCATTACTGAAGACAAAAATAATGAGTTGTACATGAAGATCTGTTTGAGATGTCAGACAATTAAAACACTATAAACAAGAAACTATGTAAATTTATGGCTTGTTAATGGTACATACATGTGTAGGAGAGTCTGGAGTTTGTGTCTGAAGTTTGTGTCGCAGCACATTAGCACTCTCCATGTCTGCCACTGCGGATGTGGCACATATCCTACCTAGCATTCATGTTGGACCACATGGAGTGCAGTATTTCTGGAGTGATTGATAGAAAGCCCATTGTAATCTGCATTTGCAGATTGGCTAGATTCTGTAGTTTATGTGAGTCCACTGCTGCCTTGACGTAGCCCCATACAAAACAATCTGTAGGCATTGGGTCAGGACTATTAGGAGGTTAATGATGCCCAGTGTCCCACCTTCCTGTAGTTGGGGGATTATGTAACTACTCAATTATTTCAAGTGAACTGACTGCGTGAACAGCTTCCTCCACAAAAACAAAGAGTTTGTAGTGAGTCACTGAGCACCACACAGTCATTTTAGGGCTGGCTCTTTAAGAGCTTGTATGAGTTTTGTGAATTCTCAGTTCCCCAAATAATGCAGTTATACATGTTGACTCTGCCACTCATTTGAAATGTGACTTCGTTCAAGAACATTCAGCAATTTAATTACTCGTGGTTCGCTTCCTGCCACTCACATATCATCATAACAAACTGGAGTTGAGATCTGTAATTCAGCCATTTCAGTGCTTGCATACACTGAATATGGTAATAAGACATGTTAAGGTACCATCTAATGATCCTCCAACACACTGTGAATCAAGTATTCAGCTCTGCTGATAAGCAGCAGAGTGACTTTCACTGACTCTGAGTCATGGCTTGTCGAGTATCTTTCTCCATGTTTCTATCATGCTGCCTTAACAATGTCTCAGTGTGATGGGACACATCTAATGTAGTAACAACATCTGAAAGCTCACTTTGTCTCTACAACACTCAAAAATTTTGCATACCATACAATACACTATGTTGTGGGATAACTACCACTTTTGTTTAACAATCGACATATTCTGAGCGCACTACCTTGTGTCACCTCTGTACAACATGTTTCTGACATCTGGTGTTTGTGCTGTGAACTATGAACACTGTAAAATGCGTTTATAACACACTATACATCAAATTTTATCAAGTATCCTACGTAACAGGTTGTATGTATATTTCACATTCAATTAAACATATTTCACTGATATTGTATCCCTTATATGTACTTTAATAAAATCCTTGAAGTGCTTTATTTATGTCACTGCAGACATCAGAGTATCTGACATATAGTAGCTAATAATATGTGAAACTATCACTAATGTAAAAATTAACCACAGTGTTGATGCTCCTCATTTGTAATGAAAAGCCAGCAAAATATGTTAACCTAGATGTGTGGAACAACTACTCACAGCGTAATGAATAGTTCATTAAATTTCAGGCATGAAGCCGCGCAAATAAAATTTCTTCCACTGACATTTCAGTCGCATATCATCTGGCCACCCACAGACTGAGTCGACAGGCTGACTACAAGGTGCCAAGCATGACCTTATATGATCCAACGCAGCCAACATTGCATTGATACAGGGCATTCCATGAACTACAGTGATCTGAAGATTTTAACATCCACCTCTTCCTTTTGAGTTCCTGCATTCAAGGAAGATTACATTAGCTAATAATTTAATAAACAGAGATAACGGCTTTAATTTAGACAAAGCATGGAATCTGGTTCTTGGGTAATTAAACTGCACGGAAGTCATCACGGTTTCACCACTGCTGAACATACATCATAAGCGAATCGAATGTCTGTACACCTTCATCACAGGTGGTGCGTGAGTACACGTATCTCTTTGCCGATGACCTGTGTCTGTTACACACATGCACAGAACTGCCTCAGTGGAACATATAAGGCCACACATGGCACCTTGTTGTCAGTATTGCGACTCACTCTGAGGATGGCCAGACGCTATGCAGCTGAAATATCAATGGAAGAAATTTTATTTGTGCAGCTGCATGCCCAAAATTTAATGGACTATATGTGCAACACTTTGAACTAGTGCTAAAGAAAGCTGTAACTGCAATTCAGTTTCACCTACACACATTTCACATTTACACACATTTCCTGAGAGATTAGTAGAACGAGCCACACAACAAATGATTCATTTTGGAGAGATAGTTAATGTAGTGTATCATTAAAACTATGTACACACATCAAAAAAATGTTTTGCATCACCCCGGTTCCCAGAACTCCTAAAGATAGACGTTGACTGTGGATATTGTATCACACACACAGTCTCTTTGACTGCTCAGAGAAGTCACTAAACCCACCCAAATATGTAGACAACCATGCACCAGCAGTGGCCATTAGACAGAGGGGGGTCCAACAGCCGATCAGTTCCAGTCAATCCACCAGGAAGGAGGTACACAGCTAGTGTTGTCAGTAGTTCAACCATGCCTAGACGGTCAATACCACGATTCGATCACGTCCCCATTGTTACTTTGTGCCAGGAAGGGGTCTCAACAAGGGAAGTGTACAGGCGTCTCAGAGTGAACCAAAGCGATGTTGTTCAGACATGGAGGAGATACAGAGAGACAGGAACTGTCAATGGCATGCCTCACTCAGGCTGCCCAAGGGCTACTACTGCAGTGGATGACCGCTGCCTATGAATTATGTCTCAGATGAACCCTGACAGCAACACCACCATGTTGAATAATGCTTTTTGTGCAGCGACAAGATGTCATGTTACAATACAAACTGTGACCAATATGTTGCACGATGCTCAACTTCACTCCTGACGTCCGTTGCGAGGTCCATCTTTGCAACCATGACACCATGCAGCGCAGTACAGATGGGCCCAACAACATGCCGAATGGACTGCTCAGGATTGGCATCACGTTCTCTTCACCAATGAGTGTCGCATATGCCTTCAATCAGACTATCATCGGAGACGAGTTTAGAGGCAACCTGGTCAGGCTGAAAGCATTAGACATACTGTCCAGCAAGTGCAAGAAGGTGGAGGATTCCTGTTGTTTTGGGGTGGCATTATGTGGGGCCGACGTATGCTGCTGCTGGTCATGGAAGGTGCCGTTAACAGCTGTGTGACACATGAATGCCATCCTTTGATCGATAGTGCAACCGTATCGGAAGCATACTGACAAGGCATTCATCTTCATGGATGACAATTCGTGCTCCCATCGTGCACATCCTGTGAATGACTTCCTCCAGGACAATGACATCGCTCGACTAGAGTAGCCAGCATGTTCCCCACACATGAACCCTATCAAACATACCTGGGAAGATTGAAAAGCCCTGTTTATTGACAACGTGACCCACCAACCACTCTGAGGAATCTACATCAAACCGCCACAGAGGAATGGGTCAATCTGGATCAAAAGTGCCTTGAAGAATGTGTGGATAGCATGCTACAAAGAGTACAGGCATCCATCAATGCAAGAGGACGTGCTACTGGGTATTAAAGGTATCAGTCTGTACAGCAATCTGGACCACCACCTCTGAATGTCTTGATGTATGGTGGTGAACATGGAATGTGTGGTTTTCATTACCAATAAAATGGGCGGAAATGATGTTTATGCTGATCTCTATTCCAATTTCCTGTGCAGGTTCTGGAATCTCGGAACTGGGGCGATGCAAAACTTTTTTTGATGTGTGAATTTTTCTAATATGTAAGTATAAATACAAAAACCACCAAATATGGGACGTTAGTTCCACATACATTGAAATAAACATGTCCGTTATTCGGTTACCTGGGCTCTGTTCTTTTCACTTTAGCGAAAATGCCTGTCTGCAGGTATTAAGTAAAGATGGAACACACTAGCGAATCTTCAAACACAGAATATTGATACTGTCACTACTACTACTGCTAAGGATAAAACTGTACACTAGGAATGAAAATGCTGATCCTAGATGAGCACAGCACCTGAAAGGCCTTCAATGGAATTAGACAAAAACACACACACACACACACACACACACACACACACACACACACACACACCTAACAAACACATGACCACAGTCCCAGCTGCCAAGGCCAGACTGCAGGCCTCAGCGCACACACACACACCTAACAAACACATGACCACAGTCCCAGCTGCCAAGGCCAGACTGCAGGCCTCAGCGGGCTGAGAATGTGGGACTGTGGTCGTGAGAGTGTGTGTGTGTGTGTGTGTGTGTGTGTGTGTTTTGTGTGTGTGTGTGTGTGTGTGTGTAGTCTAGTTCCAATGGATGCCATTTTGGCCGAAAGCTTACTTGATTGACAGTCTTTTTGTTGTGCCTATGTGAGACTCAGCATATCCGCTTTAAGGTGAGCAGCAATCCATTCTTTTCATAATGCCAGCAATTTAGAACTTCAATGAACGAGTCAATGTTTGAAACAGAAAGAAGCCTTGACATTATCACCAGACAATAAAAATATGATATAAAACCTGTGAATGTCATACCATCACAGAGGACTAACATACTCAACTGTTTCAAATTAGAGAGATGTTCGATTTCAAATTGAATCCATGACAGTTGATTCCCTCGTTCTGTTTCACAAAATTTGAGCAGCTGTGATTTGAAAGCAGATTCATCTGTAAAATATTAATATAACATGACAGAGATATGCAAGTAACATAAAATCAAGCTATCAAGCAAGAGTCAATCTGATTAGCAAATCAATACCAATAATTTAAATTAAATCTAATAACAACTGACTAGACTTACACCAGGCATTACATTAAACTTATGAACACAAATGTATGACCATAAAACATTTTTAAATAGTAATCTACAAATTTTGTTATGATAAACGTTTATATATCTGTAAAGGTGGGGCAACAAGATAACACTAAAAGAATTTGCAGGTGTGCATGTTTGTGTGTATAGCGTGTGTGCTGATCAGTGTTGTGGGACCCAAAGCACAGTGCACAATTATTTGCTAAACTAGGTTTTTCCATGTATGTATAAACAAAAGCGTATTAGACAATAGGTATAAACTGAATTAGTTAATTCAGTGCATTTGTTAAAACACTTGTTTCAAATTTGGAAGGATGGAGGTTCCCACCCTGTCCAGCCACCCTGTTTTAGATTTACTGTGATATTCCTAAACAGTTTCAGGCAAATTCCAAGATAGTTCCTTCAACCAGGTCAGGGTCAACCACTTGTGATACACATTTATATGTTTTTGAATGTCTGCATCAATAATTACTTTACCTTTTCCTTTTTCCTATATCACTGTAAAAATTATCCCTTAATGAATAGAATATATTGGACTCTTTATTCTAGTCTACTCATTCATTCATTCAGGGCTCATTTTTCCAACAATATACAATCTGCCAATTTAACATGAGGATAAAAGGCATGGATGCAGATACATAAATATATACAAATATGTTTTATAGGTGGTTGGCCCTGACCTAGTTGCAAGGAACCATTCCAGAATTTGACTGAAATAACTTAGGAACATCATGGAAAATTTTTCTGAGATTGGTCAGACAGAACATGAACCTCCATCCTCCGAATCTGAGGCCAGTATCTTAACATATGCACTATCATACCTCATCAGTTCATGCACAAGAGAGCACGATAACAATACATTACAAAAACCTGCGTGCAAAATGGCAATTTTTCAGGGGGTCACACTGACCAGAGAGATAAGGGGGTTAAGTGTTTTGAACAGCCCTTGACCTAGCAACCATTTGTGTACCATTCTAAAGACTATGCATATTGGAGATATCCTACAGAACAGGGTCAAAATTTAAACATTAGACAGTTCCTCCAACCCAGGCAAACTGAACAAATCAGTTGGTTCTTTTGCACTACTTGTGGTCTGTGGTGACCTTAGACAGTTTCTACATTCAGTTCCTGAGACCCCCAACCCCTCACCCCACTCCCCATCCAAAAAAAAGTTTTTTTGTGGTACAAAAAATACCACTTGTACAGATGGTCACTTCTATAATTTTTATTGGTGGCAGATCGTTAAAATATTTACCATTTGTTCTTAAGATCATGTTTTATGAGAACCTTCAAACTCTTTTCAATATTGGGATCCATTACAAAGACCCAGAGGGTCAAAGTTACCATTCCTACGCACACAAAATATGCAAGTAATACGCAGTCTGAGGCATAAATGCAGTTTTAACTAATATAGTTAACATGTGGCAATGGTTCTGGGTTCATCGCAAGGGTTCTGAGGTCATCAAATTATGTTTTTCATCACCAGTTTTTCACCAATGAAATTTTATGACACACTTTCTCTGTATAATGGGCGCTTCACACATTTACAGCCTGTCTTGACCTGGAAGTTATAAAAACTGCCACCTGGCAGCACTCAATTTGTTTTTGGTGAAAATGATGTAAAACTGGGAAAACTGCAAAATTCACTAAAAAATTTCTAACATTTGTATGAGCAGGACATTTGCAATGAATTGCAGTTGATCAGCAAAACATCCAGAAAAAATGTGAAGCAAGTGATTTTCTGTTAACCTTATACACTGTCCAGACACATTAATGTCACTATCTTTCAAATGCCTGAATAACTACCATTTGCTGCACAGACCACTGCAAGATGTGCAGGAAGAGTGTCAATGACGATCTGGAAGGTATCAACAGGGATGTGGAGCCATGCTCACTCCAGCTGGCTGCAATAGATTTATAAGCTGAGAAGCCATGATGCGATCAGCCCAATGAAGGTGGCCTCACAGATTCTCAATTGTGTTTAAATTCCGTGAGTTTGGAGGCCAGGAGAGTATGGTAAACTCATCCTCGTGCTCTCAGAGCCATACGCCTACACTATGAGCTGGTGACACATTGCATTCTCCTGTTGTTAAATGCCAATGTATCAAGGAAAAACTAACTGCATGTACACGCTATCTGTCTGATGAAGCATGAACATCATTCATCCGAAAAGGCTACCTGTTCCCACTCAGTGGACATCCAGTTGCTGTACTGGCATGCAAATTCCAGTCTTCATCACCAATGAACAGCAGACGGCACAGGTGCATGAACCAGGTGCTGTGTATGGACCTCCACAGCAACATTCGCTGGAAGGTCACTCAAGAGACACTGTTGGTAGCTCCTAAAGTTCAGTTCTTCCCACAGATTTTTCTGAATAATCCCAGAAACTGTGTTAACATTTTCAGGAGTAACTACAGTTCGCTTGGGGCCAACATTCTATGCTAGATCAGCCATGCTGCCTGTCTGCTGGATTTTGTCAAAGAGCTGGCAAATGACTTTTGCATTGTGTCCTTTTGGAACACTGAATTGTGTTTGACAGCTGCTCCTTGTTCCAGCAGTGCTATGTACTAACCTGTGGTGCTCCAGAACTGGAAAAACTTGTTGTTCGGTGGAATATACGATTTCTACCTTGTCCTTTGGTACGCTATCCTCCTTTTACGTTTCAACAGCGGAACTAGTCACTCTGAGATGCGACACACTATTTATAGGCACTACATATTGTGGTTTCAGCACCACTTGTTAACAGCTTTTCGGACTATTTCTAAACTTCTGTATAATCCCTGCATATAACTCTTACAGTTTTCACAATAAACTTGTCTATCAATGTTAATTTTCGAGATACTTAATTTTGAAATCAGAGACTCCTTAACTAGACGCCCTATAGTTTACATTCCCAAACAATAAAATCGTCAAAGACTGATAAAATGGCCTTAAATGAGAAAGGATATGCATATAAATTGGATTCTGAAGGTATGCACTTCAAGAGAATGTTTGTGAAAACAACTAAAGTGCATTTCTTAGGGTTGCAGAAAGCGGGACTAGAAAATCCTTACCTGTTAACCTAATGGTTGTCTGTCTCCTAAAGAACGCCATCAGCAAAGAAAGGGCACTGGGTTAGTTTAGATCATGAAGCAAAAAATTATGAAGTACCCACCCTAACACTCTAACTTATCACAACTATGAGAAAACTACATAAGGAAGCCACATTAAATCAAAGTTCATCTTTCCACAGTAATAAAGCCACACTTTTAATATCATGTGATCTTGTTCCCTTGGTGGTAAAGACAAATAAATATGTTAGGAGCTATGTACTGTAACTTTTTAAAGAATACTTAAGGAATCTGAGTGCAGATAATTACAGAAGCCACTGGAAAACTGAGAAATTATTTCACACACACACACACACACACACACACACACACACACACATGTTCACAGGCCCTGGCAGATTATCGGAAGTCACTGTAATTCATACACATACACACAATTGACGGATGCATAAATTATAGGCTTGCCATTCTGTACGACAAGTAGAATGACCACCAGATCTTATTAATGTTGTTTGTGTTTAGAGCTTTTACTGGGCCTAGTAGAGTACATAAAGGACAATAATAGCATGAGATGTTGAGTGATCACAGTTGTGAAGGATATGGAGGTGCCTTGTATTTGTGTGGGACACTGTTATTTGCAACTGACAGAGTCTGAAAGGAATCTACTGTGGGTCTTCATTTGTCCAGCTGGTCGGATAGTGCAATAGCCATATTCGTGGGGCATTTGAACACAACAGTGGCACAATGTTGGACTGTGAGAGCAGGCATACTCGTCAGGGTTCCATTTGACCATCACAAGGGAGTATTGCTGTATTGTACACCAAGCATGTAGTAGCCCCTTAACATCTGTGCCTGCCCTCTGAGAACAAGTAATGGATTCCCTGTAACATTCTGTGTAGCTCCACACCACAGGTCAGAGATTAGCAGCAATTGGACTAGGAAACTACCATCCCATGTGTAGGCAACACGAAAGTGTTTGGAGTGGTGCCGTGACTGGATAGCACGGAACACTTTTCCAACGATCAGGAGAGTACAGGGGTCTTACTCCTGGCATCATAGGAGCCATTGGGTATGACTTCAGATCACAGCTGGTAGTGATTCAGGGAACTCTCATGGCACAATGGTATATCACAAATATCCTATAACCCCATGTGCTACCTCATATGCGATAGTATCGAGGTGCCATTTTTCAAGAGGTTAGTGTTGACCTACACAGGGTCCAAGTCTCTATGGATTGTCGGCATGTTGTTCTACTCCCATGGCCAGCAAGATCTCTAAATCTGTTAGTGATAAAACATGTGTGAGACCAGCTGAGACATCAACTGTCCCACTGTCAGTATCTAGGATATCAGGGCCAGTTATAACGACTGTGACCCAGTTTGCCTCAGGCATGGATACACTGTCCTTATTAAATGTTTCACAAGCAAATCAGTGCATGCATCCCACTGATAAGTGGGCTCATACTGCCAAGTTCCTTGTAAATTTTTAATCAACAAAGTAATATAACATAGCCTTTCAACCCGTGAAGTTTTATTTTGTTTTCTCCTCCCCTTCTGTATGAATAACATTTTCGTCAGACAGTATATAAAATGTAATTGCACAGAGAGAGAGAGAGAGAGAGAGAGAGAGAGAGAGAAACTCTTTACTAGAATGATCACTATTCTTAATGAAGTTATTAATAAATCATAAATTGTAGATTTGCTGATACCAGACTTTGAATGCTGCTTGTCAAATTCTTGTTCCGATACTGTTTTCATCTGTCTCCAGTGCATTCGGTTCCTATTACCCGCTGAAGAATTTGTAAGAGAGGAACTGTAATACTCATCACCAGGTGTTGCATCAGTGCAACTATCCGCAGGAACAGGTAATGACACACTGCCACTTGTGGTGGAGAGGGATACCATCGTGTGCACTTTCTTCAGAGTGGAACGTCCTAAAAGTGTACAAAATCAATTAAAGATAGCGGAAGGTTAAATTAAAATTTAAAAACATAATTTAAATGGTTTCTCTATCTTTAGAAAGCTTTATTTGAAAATGGCTAAACTTTTGGAGAAATTCTTTTCCAACAGATTGCACAACAATTCTACTGTGTCAAACATCCACCTTATGTAAGCACCTAAAGGACGAAATAAGGAAACAGAAGGCTTATACAAAGGCATACAAGCAGCCATTTTCCCTCACTCTATTTGCAATTGGGGCAGGAAAGATAATGACTATAATAGCAGTGATACAAAATACTATCTGCCATACTATAAAGTGGTTTGTGGGGTATGTATGTAGATATAGATTATGTCATTCAAACAATTATGAACACAGCCTGTGAATAGCAATCTGTGTCAAAAATTCACAGTACATTTAATGTATCTCACAGTTCTGAAAGTAATGGAAAAAAATCCTTATCTACTGCAGATGGTTCTCAAGCATCACAAATGAGAAATTTTGCTGAAATGCGCCTTTGGGAAAAATTTGAAGCCACACTGCATTTGAAAATATGGTACTTAGTTCACCTGCAAAAGAGCTACAATATAACAAAATACACAATAGTAATTTCCAATTATATCATCAAAACTGCCATCATTTTCTTACTATGCCTAAAATGCACTTACCTTCCCAAAATATACACAGAAAAAATATAACAGGTACTATCCACACATCTGGTAGAAAGTTTACCTGTATTTTGAGCACTGAACACAACCTTTTAGCTTCCCAAGGACAGAATAGGGATAGCATGGGATGTGATGGGATGGGATGGGAAGAGAAGGGAAGAAAATACAGAAAGCTTGAATGACGTAAGTTGTAAAAAGAGGTATGTTCTAAATTTTGTAGTTGCTTTTAAGTACTGAAACTGTAGAATGTTGTGAGATGCGGACCACATGTTGTCAAATAATGTGTGATTTATAATTAAACGCCCACACTGTGTCCAATTTTTTAAATATTTTTTAATGTGTGACATTTATCTGTAATATGAATATTTCAGTTATACGCATTAGACTGCTTAGTATCAAAGTCAAACACGTCACGAGGATGGCAATAAAAAAGGGAAGGCAACTATTTGGGGCAGTTACAAGTCACGGTACAAATGTCAAATTAAATGCTGCATAAAGCAGTGAGGTAACAATTTGAAATTTTCTAACCAGTTCAAAGAAACCTTCTCAGCAGAAGCATATTCAAATCTCTTTTTCCCTGCCCTATCTTCACACTAAGCACTCTCACCTGAATTCTCCTCTCTCACTTTTTTCATCCATTCCTACTATCCTCATTACCTGGACTGATACAATTAACCTTAAACTTTCCCAAAGTGAAAGATTTACTATTACTGAAGCACTAGTCATCCACACGCTTTTGAACAACAACCACAGTCTGTAACTGAAATTGAATTTGCACTGTACCAACCTTGCCCGACACATCTACTTGTACTAGGTGTCTGTGACTGTGACTGTGTTGATGATGACAAGGACTTGCTAGAGCAGCCAACACCCACACTTCGAGATGACCTCTGGAATTGTTCCTGCACATTTCCCATGTAAGTCATATCACTTTTCTGTCTCAACACCTCCTGAAAATACCACAGAATCTGCATTATAGCTAATTACATTTGCATAAAGGTTTCAAAAGAAAGTGATCATTAAGCTAATGTACAAATTAATTTTTATTCACTCACCTGCTTACTTGGTCTCTCACGATCATCATCTTGATCATCATCATAATTGCTGCTAACAAGCTTGTCTACAACGGATCGTACTAGCTTCTTCCGCAGTGCAGCATCTGATTTGTGATTTTCCACCAGTTTTTGCAACATCTGAACACTCTTTTCCAAATCACGAGCTAGTGTACTAGCACCAGATGCCTGTACTTCACCACTATCAGTGACATCAGATTTTGTACATGCTGATGTCACATCAGATGGAGCAGAATGTGGTCTCTCCTCTCCTGGGCTAAAGTTTTTGACAGTATCAGCTCTGTTGTTTATATGCCTTTGATAAATTTCTCCTGGCACATATTCAAAGCTGTTGGCACTGTCAATTGCTCCACTCACCTCAACTGTCATTCCCAAAGAAATTGCTTGATTGATATTAGAAGCACTCACTGTTGTTTCATGTGATTGTTCTGCTCCATTTGTGGCACACCTTGAAGCTTGTGACTGTACAGTTTGAATTACACCACCGAGGCATGGATTTCTGTCTTGTTCTTTTACAAGAGTGTCTGTATCTGGCCTCTGTTGTCCATCAACCTTCTTGTGAGCCCCTTTGCAAGTTCTACCTGGACAGTGACTACATTTATCATCATCATACTTTCTCCCCTCCCTTTGCACTTGAACAATGCTGCTAGATAACTCAGTTTGTATTCCAAAATTGCTAACAGTCTTGTCAGCAACATACTGCTTTCCTTTCACAAATTCAATACTTTCTGCACCAATCAAGACTCTGTCAACATTGTTGGAGGCCATTAATCTTTCTTTACAACTCCTACTACTTACAGGGGTATCACTAGCCTGAGATGAGCTACCACTGTGAGATAATGCGTTGTGATCTGTCTGAATGGACACTGATACTTTTCCCAGATTTTTCAAACTGTCAGGTTTTCTTTGTGGAGGTCTGTTATTCACAATTGTTGCTATGGAAGATGATGAAGCTGAGTGGGCTGCAGCCATAGCTAGATTATTGGCATGAGGATTATGAATTCCAAATTGTACCTCTGGTTTCTGTGTATTGCAATCTGAAGGTTTCAGCAAGAGATTTATGTCACTCTGGCTTCTATGGAGGTTAGGACTTAATTTTTCATCCGACAACTGATTTGGTCTTAAATCTACCAATGAGCAGCTTCCTGTTCTTTCCAGATTACACATCTCAGCACATCTATTGTCCTCCTTTTCTAGGGTTGTTTGCACTGTCTCTTTGACTTCTGACATTTCCATTTTCCTTCCTTCACTTTTGTTTTCTCGAACTAATGCATCAGAATGACTACAGCTTTGGTTTACATTCTGCAGAAGCACTTTATTATCAAGTCGTATAATTGGTGTAATATCATTTTCACTTTTAGTTGTACACAGGGTAGCACTTCTAATCTGTGATGTATCAATTGGTGTAGAGTGTGCAGCAGCAGTTCTTGATGCAGTAGATTTAACACTTGTCCCTGGTGTCGTATTTATTACTGCAGTGGGTCCAGATTTCCCTTCTGGCTCAGACCTCTCTGGAAACACGGCTAAATGCCCTTGTGCAAGGGCCAGCCGTTCAATTGTGCTCAGGCGCTTCTCATCATTCCTGGTATCATCTGTATAATGTAGGTTGTACCTGCAACAATTCAATATCACTTTAAACAGAAAACTGTTGGAGAGGTAAGTCTAGCAGATAATGTTAGATGAAAACTGGAAACAATAAAGATAAACAGTAACAAGCCCTAGAATTTGACACAGTCCAACACATTCCCAGAATAAGTCTTCATCTGTAACCAACTGACATACCTATCACCATATTAAATAGATAATTTCACCAGAAGATGGAAGTAAGGTGACTGTGGTCTTCTATTTCTTAAGGAATGACAGAAAATTGTAGACACCAAGTTGAACCAACATTGATTACTGAAAGATTTTTTCTGCTTTTAAAAATGTTTATGTGGTTGGTGTTAATTTTAGCATATATCTTGAACACTGCAGGAAGGGTGCTGATAGATCTACAGCTTTTTTATCTTATCTGTCCACTTTCTTGTGAGGGAGAATAGTTACAGCATTGTTACATTATAAATATTTCAGAGTTAGATTTATGAAGATGTATCTTTATTATGAAAGGATAGTTGCTGCTCACCCTATAGCAGAGATGCTGAGTCGCAGATAGGCTTTGGCCAACAAGGCCTCTGCCACAAAATAGACCCCCCACCCATCCACAGACACACACATGACCACAGACTCTGGCAACTGAAGCCAGACGCTGAAGCTAGACTCTGGCTTCAGCTGCCAGAGACTGTGGTCATGTGAGTGTGAGTTGCGTTGCATTTGCATGGTTAGTATGAGTGTGTGTGTCTGTTGGCCAAAAGCTTATTTTGTGACAATACTATTGCTACATTTCATCCTGGTTTTTCCAATGTCTGAAGGTGTACCTTTATGAAGACAGATCTTGTTTTAATGTATTGTGGAGGAAAGTCACTGTACAACACCAGTTCCCTTACTTTTTGCAAATCAGCATTTGGATTGTTCATGATCATCACAATTTTCGGGCCAATTTCATGAGCTTATATTCGTATAAATATGGAAAGTAAATTCAGCAGCTTACAACTATCTCAAAGAGGAAACACTGACTGCATAAACCAGCAAGGTACTGTCAACTACAGTTGAAAATAAAAAAGGTAGTTTCAATCTAATCAGATGGACCTGCCTCACAATTTAAAACCAAATATATTACTGCTGTTGTACCTCAACTTCAGTCGTTCCACCAAATGGAAATCTATTGGAACTTTTCAGCTACATCCCACAGTAAGTGAGCTGTAGATAGAATAGGTGCAGTTGTGAAACGCCAAGTGTGGAATGCAGTAAAAAAGTGAAAGTTCATTGTAGGTGATGCATCAACTTTTGCTCAGGCAGCCACAATTACCACAATTATGCAGATTTGTCATATGTCTACCAATGAAATTCAAGGAAACTTAATCTGGTTCCAATATAACACTACCAAACTTAAGAAGCATCCACTGCTTTTACTACAAGAAAGGATTGCTACACACATATAGAATTTCCCTGCTGCAGATCATCATACTGAAGAAACTATAGAAAGTGTGGAAATTGGAGACTGGTACAAAGTAGGATATGATAATACATTCTATGCTCGAGAAATACATGGTGTCTGTGTATGTGCGGATGGATATGTGTGTGTGTGTGTGTGTGTGTGTGCGCGAGAGTACACCTGTCCTTTTTTTCCCCTAAGGGAAGTCTTTCCGCTCCCGGGATTGGAATGACTCCTTACCCTCTCCCTTAAAACCCACATCCTTTCATTTTTCCCTCTCCTTCCTTCCTTCCTGACGAAGCAACTGCCAGTTGCGAAAGCTCGTAATTCTGTGTGTGTGTTTGTGTGTTTTGTTCATGTGCCTGTCTGCCGGCGCTTTCCCGCTTGGTAAGTCTTGGAATCTTTGTTTTTAATATAAATAATGAGTTGATTAGAGATACATCCAAAATTGCAGTCACTTTCAACAACTTTTTCCTTTCAGTAGCAGACAACTTTGGTTTATATTTCAAACATGCATTTCCGCAGAAGTTTGACACAATTCAACTATATCCTACCTCAACAAAAGAGATTTCTAATATTATTAGCTCTCTTAAAAACAAATGTTCCAGTAGTTATGATGAAATCAGCACTACCATAATTAAATGTTGCTCATCAGAACTTTGTGACATACTGAGTTACTTACATAATGAATCACTCCACAGTGGTACTTTTCCAGATAGGCTTAAATATGCTACTGTCAAACCATTATACAAAAAAGAAGACAACTCATCAGTGGAAAACTTCCATCCCATTTCATTATTGGCAATACTTCCAAAAGTGTTTGAAAAGATTATGTACAATCAACTTTATAAACACTTAGTACAGAAAAATATTCTCCTTCACAATCAGTTTGGATTTCCAAACAGATTGTCCACTGATCAAGCTATATTCACTTTTACAGATGATATATTAGAATCAATAAAGCAAAAGTTATGACCACTTGAAATATTCTGTGATCTGGCTAAAGCTTTTGATTATGTTATGCACGATATCCTTACACAAAAGTTAAAATATTAAAGGATAACAGGAAAAGCAGGCTCATGGTTCTCATCCCATCTTTTTAATACAAAACAATGTGTGTCTGTAACAGGCTTACCACGTAACACTAGTCATTCAAAATATGAAACCATCAGACGAGGGATTCCCCAGGGCTCTATTTTAGGTCCCTTGTTGTTCCTATTTATTATAACGTCAAGTTGAACACACATATTTCGAAAAATGACGCAACACGTGTAAGTCACAGAGCAAGTAGACTAGGTAAGACGTGTGTACACAGTAACAATCAAATCAGCACAGAGTCCAAGTCTAGCGGCCGCTGGCTGGCTGGCCGCTTAGGTGGCGTGGCTGCTGCATGGCTGGCAGACAGCGCCGCATGTATAGGACACGCGTAACTGCGCAACGGCACTTCGAAAGATCGGCGAGTCACAACACTATTATATATTAAAGACCTTCCACATGCAGTCTCACAAAATCCAAATTTTGTCTTATTTGCAGATAATACAAGTATTAGTATCAAAAACAGTATCTGTGATCTCACTGAGCAGTCTGCTAATGAAATATTTGTAAGTATCGATGAGTGGTTCACAGCAAATGGATTGTCACTGAATTTTGACAAAACTTAGTACATACAGTTTAGTACCTCACAAAGAATACCTGACACTTTGAGTATAATATATTCGAACAATGAAATTAAAGCTGTAGACAGTGTCAAATTTTTAGGGCTACAAATTGACCACAACCGAAATTGGAAAACTCACACTCTAGACTCAATGAAATGTCTTAGTTCAGATACATTTGCAGTACGCATGATAGCAGAAATAGGTGATTTAAAAATGAAGAAGTTAGTTTATTTGGCCTACTTCCATTTACTAACGAGTTACAGAATCATCTTTTGGTGAAACTTCTCTCATATAAAGAGAACATTTTCAAAATTCAAGAATGGGTCATTAGAATTAGATCTGGTGTCAGTCCTAAATCATGCAGAGACCTCTTTAAGAAACTCTGTACACTAACTACTACTTCTCAGTACATATACTCATTGATGCCCTTCGTCATTTCCAACATGTCTCTTTTTACACAAAATAATGCAAAACATGATTATATTACCAGAACCAAAAACAATCTGTATAAGGACTATAAAAACTTAACATTAGTACAAAAACGATTCAAATAGATGGGTACCCAAATATTCAACAACTTATTACAGCATATCGAAGGTCATGTAAGTGATAAAGATCAGTTTCAGAGTGAATTAAAGACCTTCCTGTTGGCCAACTCCTTCCATTACATTGATGAATATATATAGCTCATAACTCTGACTACATTGGAACTGTACAATATCTATGTATCTGAGTAAAAAAAAACTTTGACTCTTTCCACATTCCAGAGACTCTTCTCCAAGGGATCCATGGAAAACAATAAATGCCATGTAATGTAATGTAATATTTTAGGTCCATTTCAATCTTTAATGTGGGTGTAAACCATTCAAACAAATTAAATAGTAGTCAGCAACATTCAAACATCAGTACCTAAGGCAACAGGGCTCCAGGAAAGATGTGAAGAGATCAAAAAAGAAATGTCTGTCAGATGGGCTGAGTCAGCTTACAAGAAGAGTCAAAAAGACTTCCAGTAAAATTAAAAGCATGGGTGTTAACATTAATAGTGCAATGGGAACTCCACTGTTAAGTGCAGCTAGGTGGGAGCATAGTGCAGGAAAGACTACACTGGAGGCCACTATGAGGAGGAGCACTTGTCTGATGATGTGATACATGAAGAAATGAAAGCTGATATGGAAGACATATGGGATCCAGGGTTCGGCGGTGGCGGCTGATACTCATATCCAAGTTTTCATATCTCTCCTGAGATTTCCTTTGTCACGATTCAGCCGTGGAAGTGTCGTTGATGGCTTAGCAATCCAATCCTAGCGTGGAACAGGCGGCCAGACATTAAAGCTGATGGAAGGTGGAGGATGTGGCTGAGCCAGGAGGAGTTTACGTTTCCGGCGTTTGTCATTCTCCAGTCTTCGACGTTCCAACTCAAAGTTTTGAAGAGCATTTGAGGTAACTGAGTGCCAGCAACTTCGATCTTCTGCTATTGTGAAACAGTTATTCAGATATATGTTCAAGTTTTTCAGATTTTTCTTGTACTGATCCTTATAACGTTTGAGAGGGGCACCAGGGTTAAAGTCAGAGTGTAATAGAGCTTTGGAGGACTTGTGATCACATAAGGCAGAAGGGGTGGATGACATTTCTTTGGAATTTCTGAAATCATTGGGAGAAGTGGCAATCAAGTGACTGTTCTAGTTGATGTGTAGACTATTAGTCTGGAGACATACCATCAGACTGAAAAAATATCATCCACAGACTACACATCCACACAATCCTGAAGAAACCAAGGGCAGATAAATGTGAGAATTATCACACAATCAGTTTAACAGCTCGTGCATTCAAGCTGCTGAATGGGAAACAGAGCTAAGGATCTGTTAAATGAGGAAAAGTCTGGCTTCAGGAAAGGTAAAGACACCAGAGAGGCACTTCTGGCAATGGGATCGATAATGAAAGGAAGACTTTAAAAAACTTACGATCCACATTAACAGGATTTGTTGGCTTAGAAAGAGCACCCAACAGTGCTACATGTGGCAAGAAGTTTCAAATTCTGAAAAAAATAAGAGTAAGATATAGGGAAAGATGGATAATACACAAGATGTACCAGAATAAAGGTGTAACAATATGAATGGCAGACCAAGACCACAGTGCTCTTAATAGTCTTTTGTCCTACTGTCCAATCTATACATTGAAAGAAAAAACAGATCTGTTGATGACACTGCTATCCACAGGAAAAGTGAAGAAAAATTACCGTAGGCCTACACATTGAGTGGAATGACCAGTGTAATGAGTAAACAATAAAGATCTAGAGAAGAAAAAAAAAAAAAAAAAAAAAAAAAAAAAAAAAAAAAAAAAAAGTGGAAGAAATGAAAAGTAGCAGAGGTGACAGCAATCAACTTATCATCAAAATAGGGGGCCATGAAGTTAAAAGAATTCTCTTACATTGGAAGTAAAATAATATAATGGATGAAGCAAAGGGGACCTAAAAAGCAGATTAGTACAGGCAATGAGAGCATTCTTGGCAAAGAGAAGTCTGCTAGTATCAAAGCTCCGTCTTAATCTGAGGAAAAAAACTTCTGAGAATGTACACCTGGAGAACAGCATTGTACGGTTAATGAATCACGAACTATGAGAAAACAGGGAAAGAAGAGAAAAACAAGTCTGAGCTGTGCTGCCATAGAAGTATACTAAAAACTACATGGAATATAAAGAGTTAGGAGGTTCTCTGCAGAACTGACAAAGAAAGGAACATACGGAAAACACAGAGAAGAGGAAAGAACAGGATGATACAACACACGTAAAGACCAGGAAATAACTTCCATGGTACTAGTGGGAACTGAGACAGGTAAAACGTGGAAGGTAAGTCATAACTGGAATAGAGCCCACATCTAACAAATAATTGAGTATAAACAATAGGATAGGTAAAAAATTCTACTCACCAAGCAACAGCAGGAGAACACGTAAATAAAAGGTTGCTAGCTTCTGGAGTCAGTGACTGCTGCTTCTGGCAGATGTGTTGAAGGGGAAGGAGGAGGGGTGAAGGAAAAGGACTGGTGAGGTTTAAGAAAAGTAGTAGAGTTCGTAAAAGCCACCCAGAACCCTGGGTCAGGAAGTCTTACCAGAGGGGATGAGGAGGAAAGACTGGTTGTTGGGAACCGCGCCAGATGAGATTTGAAAACCTGAGAGTTTAAAGGTAGAAGATAGGGTAATATACAAGACAGAGATTACTGCTAGAACATTGTGCACGAGTTAATAAGAGCGAAAAGCTAATTGCATCATATGTGATAGAGGTGGGAGAGGGATGGCGAAAAATAGAGGTCAGGAAAAGAAAGCTGCAGAGAACCAAAAGGGAGTGAAGAAAGAAACAGGTCTAGTTACTGTGAAGAAATGTTGATACCAAAGAAATTAATGTAAATTAAGCGAGATGGGTGGCGCGAACCAAGGACACAGCGTCATTTCCCACCAGCGGAGTTCCGGTGCCGAAAGGGGAATAATAAAGATGCATGTGTGTTGAAACAACCACAAGAGGTCACGACTGTGCTCTACAACAGGATATTGTGTGTTGGCAGTATACACTCTCTGCCTATGCCTATTCATCTTAACAGAGAGACCGAACAGTTTTTATATGATAAAGGACATGATTTCAGAAAGTCACAGCCTTGTCAAAGTAGCCGATTAATACATTCAAGACCAGGATAATGCTAAGTAACAACTGATGTACTCCAAAGCTGCTTTTTGGAGGGATCAGTAGTACCCGGGTTGTATGAGATGACTCAGGAAATTTGCATTTGAACTAAGTTGGTGGGGTAACTGCAACCAGTGAAGGCGGATGTGAGAATGGTGTGTACTGCTGTAAACAATCTGCACCTTAATGAGTATCTTTGCCTTGAAGGATAAGGCTGGGGTATGGGAAGGAATTTTTTACATGGGAAGGATAGCAACTGTCAAAATGGATGTATTGTTCTTTGTCAGTAGATTTAATGTGAACATAAGTGAGTAGCTGACCTTTGGTGAGGATGAGACCATTGTTGAGGAAAGTGGCAGGGGTTCAGAATTAGGAACATGTGAAATTTAATTGGAAGAATATTTAGAGATTCCAGGAATTTTAACAGGTCAGCCTCACCAAGAGTCCCTATGGTAAAGATGTCATCAATGTATATAAACCAAACTAGGGCCTGAAGGCTTATGGATCCCAGGAAAGCTCTCTCCAACTGACCAATGAAAAGGTTGGCATAGGAAGGAGCCATTCCAGTTCTCATTGCAGCATTCCTGATCTATTGGTATGTTTGCCCCTCAAAGGTGAAGTAGTTGTTTATATAATTATAAGGATGGTTAAGGGCAACAGGAAGGATATCGTAGGTTTGGAATCAGATGGGCATTGTCAGAGGAAATGTTCAGCAGCAGTCAGATCATGTACTTGGGGAATGTTGGTGACAAGCAAAGTGTGAGGTGGGAGTGATATGTGCACAGATTTCAGGTAATCTGGGCAATGGCTGGTGTCTTTAATACAAGAGGGACATCTTTTTACTGTGGATTGCATCTTGATCAACTAAGGCAAATATATGTTGGGTGGGTGCTATGAAGTCAGCAACTATGGGATGAACAGGGTGATTGGGTTTGTGTGGATGTTAGGAAGAAGGTAAAAGGTTGGGATGCATGATTTGTAATGGATATGAAGTTCTGCGAACTGAAGTCTCAGTCCCTGTAAAGGGCCTGAGGTTTTATTTGTGTGGTCTCCTGTTGCCGCTTGAGGAGTAGATTGTTTTTACCTATCCAGTTACTTACATTTTCACAAAATTGATTATTTTCATTGGTAAATAATTAAGTATGTATGGTACACATGTTACTCTGTGATGAAGAAGTTGACACAAGAGAGAAATTCATGGCAGACTGTGTCCAACCAGGGAGGGGGGGGGGGGGGGGGGGGGGAAAGGAAAGAAAAGGGGGGAGGGGTACTTTCGGTCTGCTTGACTGTTGTTCGAGTGAACAGGTTGGGAAAGGAGGAAGATTACAGTTCAACTAACCTCTTGTCAATGATGAGGCCATGACAGGAAGACTACAAGTTATTTTAAAACAAGAATATGATAAGTGATTGGCTGCATCATTTTTAAAGGAAGCATCATGACATTCAGCTTAATCAATTTAAAGAAATCACAGAAAATCAAAGCTGATTGGTTAGACAGCACTTCATGCCATACTACTCCTGAATATAAGTCCAGTGAGCTAAACATTGCACAGCCTCATTTAGTATCTGTCCATGGGAGTCTGATCTTGCAATTACACTCATACACAGTGCACACTTGGCATATTATCTGATTAAATCATCCCTTGTGTTAAATAGGTGCTTCAGATGTTATACTTTCTTTACTATCAGATTTCCATAAATACGTAGGTTGGAATTTAAATAGTGGCAACACCGCTGTGGAGACACTTTGGAATGGACTATACTACTGTCGCTGATAGCACACGTTGTTGACATACCTACCTTACCTCCGAGCAAATGGACTTGCCCATCCCACGTCACCAGCATGCCCACAATCGAGGGAAACACAGTCACTTGTGAGTGAGCGGTCTAACATAACAGTGACACTATGTTTTCGAAACAGGAACAACGGAGTTGGATCAAGATTGAATGTGCCAGAGGTCGTACAGCAAGACAGTGCCGTCAAGGTCTTCAAGAGGGTTGCCGGGAATCAGCATTGCTGTACAGAACAGTCACACATTGGGTAAAAGCCTTCAACAAACGTTGACAAACTGTGGCGCACAAACTTCGGGGAGGTCGGCCTACCATTTCTGAAGAAGAACTGCTGTTGCTGCATTAGTGGACAGAGCTTGACACCATACGATTTGTTTTAGGAGCATCAACTGCGACCAGCTTTGCAAAAGAAGCGGCGACACTTTCTACGCAACTCACCAATCATTCTGCACGACAATGTGTGGGAGCATACAGTGCAAGCTGTGGCTGCTCTGTTCGGTCGATGGGACTGGGAAGTACTGTACCATCCACCATACTCCCCAGACTTAAGTCCTTATGACATTGATTTGAGTCTGGAGATGAAGGAACCACTTTGTGGCATTCGCTTCAGAACTGTTCCAGAGATTCAACAAGCAGTAGACCGCTCCATTTGCACCATCAACAAAACAGGCTTTGCTAATGGTATATTACACCTTCCACGTCGCTGGCAACTGTTTCTACACAACGCCGGTGACTACTTTGAAAGACAGTAACAAGTGCAAACATATAACTCTTTTGTATTGGTTGTGAATAAATAGTTGCCACTATTTAAGTTCAAACCCTCATATTTATGAGCGTGTGTCAGTTAATAGACTACATCCAATATCTTCTCGTTCCTTGACAATTAACAAGATGTGAAAATTGAGGAATCTGTTGTAATGTTTGTCTATTATTCTTTTCTGTGTTACTTTCATTCTGATATTCCACTGTTCCATGTTTTATTAAAATATTTTGTTTTATCACAGTAAGTTATGTGAGCTATGCCTACATGTCCTAACATGTTACAAATGTGGTACAGATGTTCAGCTAAATAACAAATTAAATAAGTAGTGACAGCCTTACTCAGTAAGTCTGGTTTCTTGTTTGGAAAACAGCATATCTCAAAGCATCCCAATGGCAGTGCGAGTGAACTGTTTTTCTCGTAATGTCTAAGATATGTATCAACTTTGTGTTCTTTGATGCCACGTCAAAACTACACGACAACTCTAATATGTGCAGAAAAGTTCCAACTGAAGAAAAGAGTTGGAGGACTTGGGATTACGGAAGTGTCTGATTCCACCCATCTGCTTTGATACATGACGTCATCAATATGGCAGAAATGGCTACTCTAAGTGTCTCCAATATGTCGCCTATGATGTCACTAGATTTACACGGCAACAAACACAAAGATATGTATAAATACAATCAGACTAAAAGGACAGCCATGGAAGATTGGGTTTTTGGGTGAGGACAAGCTAAATATAACAGGGGGAAAAAAACCACCATGATCCCAAAACACACAAAAAGACAAACAAAAAATAATTACAAAAATCTATAGGAATCGGACACTTCCCTTGACCTATATAGGTCAACCACAGCTGAGGATACCAAAACATCACCACCTACAGCAAAAACTATGGAAATTGGGTCCAGACATTTCCCTTGACCATTGCTGATGCTCTGACGATACCAAAACACCAACGCCTACAGCGAAAACTACGGACATTGGAATCAGACATTTCCCTTGACAACTGCTGACGATACCAAAACACCAATACCTACATATAAAACTACGAAAATTGGAATAGGACATTTTCCTTGATCTTTATAGGTCAATCACAACTACTGATACGAAAAAACAAAAACCTACAACTACGAAAAAGGGGGCAATCCGTACCAAGTAGTCCAGCACTGGTTGCTTGACCATCTCAGAAAAATTTTATATTTGCTGGGTGAATTCCCCAATGATTAGTAGTCTGAAAAATATTTATTGTTTATTAATGATGATGTAAATAAAATAGAAAGAAACTTCCACATAGGAAAAATATATTAAAACAAAGATTCCAAGACTTACCAAGCGGGAAAGCGCCGGCAGACAGGCACAATGAACAAAACACACAAACACACACACAGAATTACTAGCTTTCGCAACCGATGGTTGCTTCTTCAGGAAGGAGAGGGAAAGACGAAAGGATGTGGGATTTAAGGGAGAGGGTAAGGAGTCATTCCAATCCCAGGAGCGGAAAAACTTCCCTTAGGGGGACAGGTGTACACTCACACGCACACCAGCACGCGCACGCGCACGCGCACGCACACACACACACACACACACACACACACACACACACACACACACACAGACATATTTATTAGCTTAATGTATTCTTGAATATATTTTTAATAGTTCGAAGTTACCAGCCACAAATTAAAAAAACTCAGTTTTTGAACAGTTGTTTTCGAAAGAAAGGTTAATTTCTCAGCTTTAATATTTTTTCTGCTATTACACTGTATAGTATAGCTACTTTTTTTATAGAGTATCAATGGTGAGCAGCTTACACTTAAAAAAATACACTATTTTAAAAATGGATTTTTTAAAAATTTTCCAGTTTGTGGCCTGCAATATCTTTGTTGGGGGACAGATAAAAACCTGAAAATGTCACAAGTAATAGACCTTTATGATATCAAACTTCAGTATAAATTTCAACTTTGAGATTCAATTGGAAGTTATGGAAAAAAGATTACAAACATGAGTCAAAAATACATTTTTAACATCTGTGATATCTGGTAGGCTAATCAAATAAAGTAAACCAATTGCATAATGTAACACACCACATTATACTAGCTAATGATTATTCGTTGAAACAATGATGTGGTAATTGTTTCAGCAGGCTAGCAATTGCATCTGCAATCCTATACAAGTCTGATTGTTGTCTTCCCCCTTACACCAACAACTGACTACTCACACTTATTAGCTAGAAGTTCTTGAAGTGTGCAGTTGAAAAATGGTGTTTCAGTGTTCTGTTGGTGTTATTATTAACGAAGCAGGTCATAAAAGTGTGTATGCAGACATTACTTAAATCGAAGATTACAGCAAAGAAGAAAAAATGTTGTTTTACTTACAAGTCGGCCCAGAGGTCATATCGACATGCAATACCATAAAATGAAATACTTAAAAATATTTCGTCACCTATTTGGTCAATCTTGCGTAGACCCTTTTGAGAACCACAAGAAACCTGTAACAAAAGGTCTGCAAGAAATAAAACTTGATCATTATTCTAAAAATAAAAGTCCTTTCATCAATCTCATACCAGTAAAATCACTGTGTCCAACATGTTATTCTAAGATGGATATTTGGAATTCACAAGAGAAAGGATAGTGAAATCTCAGATACAGAATTTTGTGACTTATTAGCAACCATTAAAAAAGTAGATACAGCTTATGAAATCCTAGGTATATCACCTGCTGGTAAAATTAGAAAACTAAGTCAAGATAAAAGACCACGTGCCTTGAATACAAAAATTGAGAAAGTGGCAGCTACATTCAAAAAGAATTTGGAAGTTTCATTTCAAAATACCATTTGTACAAAAACACATGGACGTTCTAAAACTTCACCAAACGAATATGATGATTTGATAGAAAAACTAAAAACTAAATGTATTACTTCAAACGAAGAGGATAAAATTATGACTATCAGTTTACTGCCACATTCTTGGAGTCAAGCAAAAGTTGGTGATGAATTTAATGTGTCAGAACATCTTGTTAAGTTAACAAAGCAATTAGTAAAAGAACAGGGATTTCTACCAGCATTACAAAAGAAAAGAGCATCTAATTTGGTAGATGAAAAAACAATCAATAAATTTATTAAGTATTATGACAATGACAATAACAGCCATTTGATGTCAGGCAAAAAACACTGTGTGTCTGTGAAAGAAAATGGTTCTAAGATTCAAAGACCAAAAAGGTTAATATTGTGTAATTTAAATGGACTGTTCACTGAATTTAAAAAATAAAATCCTGACATTAAAATTGGAAGATCCAAATTTTGCGAGTTAAGACCAAGATGGTGTATTGTTGCAGGGGCATCTGGCACCCATAATGTTTGTGTTTGTTTGTATCAACAGAATGTAAAGTTGACGATAGGTGGGGCTAATCTTAGAGTTGACTATAAAGACCTTTTGGAAGTTATGGTATGCAATACTGACAGTTACAATTGTACAATCAAGGGAAAATGTGAAGATTGTCCAGGCAAACTAGACTTACTTGACATGTTTGAAGAATCCGAAGGAGATGATTTGATGCATGACAATACAAAATACAAACAATGGGTAACACAAGACAGAAGGATGAAGGATATCAGACGGATGCCATATTCCTTGACTTCCGGAAAGCGTTTGTCTCGGTGCCCCACTGCAGACTCCTAACTAAGGTACGAGCATATGGGATTGGTTCCCAAATATGTGAGTGGCTCGAAGACTTCTTAAGTAGTAGAACCCGGTACGCTGCCCTCAATGGTGAGTGTTCATTGGATGTGAGGGTATCATCTGGAATGGCCCAGGGAAGTGTGGTAGGTCCGCTGTTGTTTTATAATCTATATAAATTATCTTTTGGATAGGGTGGGTAGCAATGTGGGGCTGTTTGCTGATGATGCTGTGATGTACGGGAAGGTGCCGTCGTTGAGTGACTGTCGGAGGATACAAGATGACCTGGACAGGAATTGTGATTGGTGTAATGAATGGCAGCTAACTCTAAATATAGATAAATGTAAATTAATAGATAAATGTAAATTAATGCAGATGAATAGGAAAAAGAATCCTGTAATGTTTGAATACTCCATTAGTAGTGCAGCGCTTGACACAGTCACGTTGATTAAATATTTGGGCATAACATTGCAGAACGATATGAAGTGGGACAAGCATGTAATGGCAGTAGTGGGGAAGGCGCATAGTCGTCTTCGGTTTATTGGTGGAATTTTGGCAAGATGTGGTTCATCTGTAAAGGAGACCGCTTATAAAACACTAATACAACATATTCTTGAGTACTGCTCAAGCATTCGGGATCCCTATGAGGTCGTATTGAGGGAGGACATAGAAGCAATTCAGAGGCGGGTTGCTATATTTGTTACTGGTAGGTTTGATCATCATGCGAGTGTTACGGAAATGCTTCAGGAAGTCTGGTGGGAGTCTCTAGAGGAAAGGAGGCATTCTTTTCATGAATCGCTACTGAGGAACCTTAGACAACCAGCTTTTGAGGCTGACTGCAGTACAATTTTCCTGCCGCCAACTTATATTTCGTGGAAAGACCACAAAGACAAGAGAGATTAGGGCTCCTACAGAGGCACATAGGCAGTCATTTTTCCCTCGTTCTGTTTGGGAGTGGAACAGGAAGAGAAGATGCTAGTTGTGGTACAAGGTACCCTCTGCCACACACCGTATGGTGGATTGCGTTGTATGTATGTAGGTGACAGAACTGAAAAGCCGACAGTCATAAAATCACAAGAACAGTTTTTTGAAATGTTGGTGGAAAACCTTGAAAATCTGAAAATGCATCATTTTATTGCAAAAGATCAAAGTAAAATTTTGAAAGACAAAAAGCAAAATTTGGCAGCTGATGAATGCTTAGTTCTTGCTGACTTTTCAGAAAATTATTGCTTTGTTGTTCAAGATAAGTACAAGGGCATCACTGGGTAAACAAATAGGCCACAGTTCAGCCACTCAAATTGTATTATAAGGATGAAGATAATCTAATAAGTCACAACTTTTGGGTCATAAGTGACTTCCATGAACACAACACTACAGCAGTGCACATTTTTCAGCTAAAATTAACAAACTACATGAAACACCCTTCCATAAACAAAAATTAAAAAAAAAAAACAAACAGATTTACTTTTCGGATCGGGCAGCAAGTCGTCAATATAAAAACAAAACAAAAAATTATTAATACCTCCTTTCATGAAGAAGATTTTGGGTTTGATGTAGAATGGCACTTTTTCGCTTCATGCCATGGGAAGAATGCTTGTGATGGTGTCGGGAGTACAACAAAGCGGGCTGTCACAAAAGCAAGTCTGCAGCGGACCGATGACAATTGTATCATAACACCTCAAGAAAAGTTTGAATTTTGTAAAAGACATATCAAACGAATTACCTATGTTTTTATACAATGTGAGAAAATACAATAAGTCCATGACAGTGTCTTGAAGGAAAGGTAGAACACTGACCAGAAGATTAAAGGCACTCAATATTTTTAATGTTTTGTACCCCATTCACACAACTTACTGAAGTGTAAGATCACATCAACTTCACCTGATAGTGAACTTCATCAGTGTGGAAAACTTGTACAACTGGTTCTTCAAAATAAAGACATAGTGGCTTGTGTTTACGATGAACAGTGGTGGATTTGCAAAGTTGATAATATTGACTGTCAAAACCAAGATTTACATGTTGTATTTTATCACCCTCCAGGACCAAGTACATCCTTTAAAAATATTGAGAAGGATCAAGTTTGGATGCCACTTAAAAATGTACTAAGGAAGCTGTCTCCCATGGAATTTACAACTATGACTGGGCAAACTTATGATGTAACACCCAAGTTGAGTGAACAAATTTCTCAAATGTTCAATGAGCGATGCACTAAAAACAAATAACAAGAGAACAATATAATGTAATTAGTAGAATTATTTGCAATAAAGTAAGTAATCATTGATATGATTAAATTATATACTGTAACTGATATATTTTATTCCATAAGCCTAGATATAGCAGATGTTAAAAAAAGTTTTTTTGACTAGTGTTTGTAATTTTTTTTTCGTAACTTCCAATTGAATCTCGAAGTTGAAATTTATATTTACGTTTGATATCATAAAGGTCTATTAACTGTGAAAATTTCAGATTTTTATCTGGTCCCCAACAAAGATATTGCAGGACACAAAATGGAATTTTTTTAAAAAATCCATTTTTTTAAAAATAGTGTATTTTTTTAAGTGTAAGCTGCTCACCATTGATAGTCTATAAAAAGTAACTATACTATATAGTGTAATAGCAGAAAAAAATATTAAAGCTGAGAAATTAATCTTTCTTTGGAAAACTACTGTTCAAAAATTGAGTTTTTTTCTTTTTTAATTTGTGGCTGATAACTTTGAACTATTAAAATTATATTAAAGAATACAATATAAGTGATAATGATGTTTATTTGTAGCCCAGAGTGTGTTGAAATAAATGCATTTTATCTGAAAGCCTTAGGACAATCCACTAATGAATAATTGTAAAAAATGTAGATGCCTGCAAATACGAAAAATCGCATGTTGCCTGGAACATATATGGCTGCCATTTCAAAATAATAAATTCTTTTTAAAAAATATTTTTGTGCCCATTGGGGAATTCACCCAGCAAATATAAAATTTTTCCGAGATGGTCATGCAACAAATTATTTTTCTCTTGGAGCAATTGGTATGGATTGACCCAAAAGAAAACCACAACCAGATCTTCACAAAAATTCACGAGTCAAACACTCCTACATAAATTAAAAGACATTCAATACACAACAAATACACAGAAAATTACAACAAACAGTCCCAAAAAACAATTACTTATCACCAACAGACACTAAACGACATCTACAAACACAACCAACTTAAACTCCGCACCATAATGACATCATATACAACACCCCTATGTCATGTGTCAAAGCAGAGGTTGGAATTGGACGCTTACATTGACGGGAGGACTTGAATTCTAATAGTCACACACATGTAAAACTTGTCCACTCAGTTTCAACACACAAGAAGTTAAGGGAAGCTACTTGTTTTTCTAGGAATATTAAGCACTCTGATAAAAATACACTAATTAACAATAAATACAAATAATTCAGCTACAGACACAACATAAGCTCGTGGTCTTGCAGTAGCGTTCTCACTTCCAGCGCACGGGGTCCCAGGTTCGATTCCCGACAGGATCAGGGATTTTTCATGCCTCAAGATGACTGGGCGTTATTTTGTCATCTGCATCAACATCATTCATCCCCATTATGGTCGGAGGAAGGCAATGGCAAACCACCTCCACTAGGACATTACCTAGTACTGTGGTGCGCATTGTCCCCTACCCTCCTCTGAGTATGGAACCTCATCAGCAACAACAACTTAACACCAGTATGACCAAAGCACTAAAACGCAAAGTCACCAAAGCACACACCTGTCTACTACATATGTAGTAGAAGTTACCCCCAAAACTACTGTCTTAATGTAATCTACATCTATCTGTTGTAACTTATGGTAAGCTCAGGTGTAATGAGCTATTGTGAATAGAAGCAGGACGCATTCTGAAAAAACAGAACATGTGAAACCCTACTCGAGCTTTTCTCACAAATAGTCATGAAAGCCTGGTACCAAGACAATCAAATGGATGCAGTATTCCTTTACTACCAAAAAGCATTTAACTCCCTGCCACATCAGTGTTTATTAATGAAAGTATAATAATATGGGGTTTCAATCAAAATTTGCGGTGGAACTCAGGATTTCTTAGTTGGGAGGAGGCAGCAAATTATCTTGCATTATGAGTCATAAACAAATGAAGAAATGGCTTCAGGGCAGTCCCAAGAAAGTGTGCTCAGACACTTGTATTCATATTATGTCGTAAATACTTAGCAGACAATATTAATAGCAACCTGTGACATTTTGCATATGTTCCAGTTATCTAAAAAAAACTACTAGTCTATCTGAAAAAAGATGGGCAAATATCCTGATAAGGTTTCAATGAGATAAAAGATAGACAACTTGCTTTAAATGTGCAGAAATGTATAGCATATACAATTCATAAAACGAATCAACATAATATCCAGTGATTTCAATGTGAATAAGCACTATTGTAATTAGTAAACTCTTAAAAATACCTGTATACAACAATCCCTGGCAATATAAAATGGAATCATTACACAGCACAAGTAAATGTACAGCAGGTGGCAAACTTCAGTTGGAAAAATACACTGAGTTCACAAGTGACACTGCTTGCTAAATGGTCATGCAGTCCATCCTAAACTAGTGCTCATGTGCATGTGATCAATTTCTTTATAATCAATCTAAGTCACCCAAGTTAAAGAAGTCGCAAAACAGCACTTACTTTTCAAAGTCACTGGGGCACGAGAAAAGCAGGTTTTTTAAATGAATTTGAAAGAGTAATTCCTGCTGAGTGTCTCCCTATTAATTCCCTATGAAAACTTGTAAGTCATGGTAACAGATAAGTTTTCGATGCATTTAGAAAAATATTTTCTCTACCTAACAACCATCTACGGGAAACACTAAATCGTGACCGGTATTACCAAAATCATTTCAGTGTCTAATACTCTTTAATGGTGGGCTCATTACCGCAGATCTGGTTTACAGCGCTTTACACAACTTAATATAAGTACATAAAATAATAGCAACTGGTCACTTACCCAACATCAGCACCGCTATCCCATTCTAGGCGTCGAGCAGAAGCAACGCTCGATGCTGACGACGGTGACGGTATTCTACCGACGCCACCATCTGAACTCGTCAAAAAAACTTCCTGCGTATCTTGCGACCCTAGAACCTCTTTCACTGGCTCTCCACTAGTAACAGGGAAATAACTGCTGAGTTTACTTCCTGTCGTTTCACCTTTTGTATCAGTTATTGTTCCTTTGTTACTTGATCTATGTCCAGAATTGACTGATACAGGGAGAGGACCATCGTTCTCCGAAGATTCTTTCTCATAACTGCTAGAAGAACCTGACAGTGCATTTGAATTTCGTCTTCTTATACCGGAATTTTTGTTTTTCTTACGTCTCTCTGGTAAGTGGGACATACTGTACTATTGATTTTAATAAATTACCGGACCAGGTAGATTAATTTCTACACAAACGTCACGTCAGACCCTGAATCACCATCATAAAACATTCGACATTTTGCTCAGATATAATAA
Organism: Schistocerca gregaria; assembly: GCF_023897955.1. NCBI lineage: Eukaryota > Metazoa > Arthropoda > Insecta > Orthoptera > Acrididae > Schistocerca > Schistocerca gregaria. Next base: position 238,045,039 of record NC_064927.1, read on the forward strand.
TTTTTCTTCTTCCCGTAGATAAATACGTCTGCAGTACCCTCAGACTAAAATCATACGACACTAAAATTCTATTAAAGGTTTCAACTACAAAAACAAACTAAACATCACTTTCCTTGACACTTGGAAACACATGCAAAGTGTCTGTTGTCAACACAAATTTGAAAAGTGGAAACAATCGCGTCGATTTGCCAAAGCTCATAACATCTAAGATAGTGTCTACATAACCATCATTAGTCGATACCTTTCAGTTAAAAAGGACAAAAAAGCCACCAATTTTAACTAACATTTCACAGTTATGTGAAACACGCTGGACAAGTAGCATGAGTGGTAATCGTCTAGTTACCGGAATGGAAATATATGCATATAGCAACACCTATATAGGCTTTAAACAGTTATACCCTAAGAATATCACACATGAAATTTTCACTTTACATCGGAGTGTGCGCAGATATGAAACTTCCTGGCAGGTTAAAACTGTGTGCCGGACCGAGACTAGAACTCGGGACCTTGCCTTTCGCGGGCAAGTGCTTTACCGAGTTCGAGTCTCGGTCCGGCACACAGTCATAATCTGCCACGAAGTTTAATATCACACATAGTTGCAGTTACTACGTAGCCCTTTGATTCAGGAGGCATTTTTAGCCTTGTGTTACTGACGGGAAGCTGAAGATAGGTCAAATGAAAACTGCCAATGAGAGGTTTCAATGTGACGTAGAAAGTGTCAGTCAAAAAACACCGTACTCATTCGCATTATAAAACAGATGTTGTCAACTTAGGACAAATACGAGGAATAATGAAGCTTCCAGCTCGACTGATTCGAATACTGCATTTCGCTATACTGGTGCAGAAGTAACTGTAGCATTAGAACATCGCGCTGTAAATCAACAGGACATTCATATCATTTCAACACCAGAACCAGTGTTTGCAGCATTAAATGTGATAAATGAACCATCAGGCGCTAGTACACCACCATTAGAAGAAAGTGAAATATGTTGAAGTACAAAAAAGCTACACTCAGCAACATCAATCAAAAAAGGTGGATAAACAGAAATGAAACCAATGATAACTGAGGACTGTCAGAGAATATAAGCAGATTTCCAATAAAGAAAAATAACGTTAAAACCATCTACAAAAACATTCAACACCGAGGCAACAAAAACCTAAAATTGATCAGGGTGAAACACAATTAGATGTATTATGCTTTAGTGAGCATGGGCTAAATGAAGAAAAACTTTGCAATCGTATTGCAAGAGACTATTATCTGGTTAATCGTTTCTGCAGATTACGCTAAAAGTAAAACGACAGCTTCCAAAATACAGAGTATCGTAAATATATTAACTTGCTACGATTCACAGGAAAACAAGTTAAAATTTACTAGCTTAATGAATGAAGAAATAATTATTTTGATCGCCCATAGATTTCCAAGTGGTAGTACTGAATCATATCTGAAAAAAGAAACAAAAGCATTACAGAGGATAAAAATGGTGGATACGATAATATGTGGAAGCTACAATATAGACATGTGCAAAGAATCAAAAGGAAAACCAGAATTAAAAAAAAACATTATTACAGAAAATCATCAAAATAACCATCAATGTGTCAATGATGATGACTGATTAAAGACAGAAACCGCTGACAACATTATAACCAATACTGATAACAGTGATTGTGAAGCAAAAGTTTTGAAAATACTAGTCTCTGATCATCAGGAGAAAATCTGTTATGTTTATGAGAATAGGAGCTAAAAAACAGAAACAAACGATGGGAAGAGAGCGGATATATAATCCAGTGTAAAACAACAGCAGATAAAGTCACTCTGGCCAACAAGGTGAAGGTTTGGAGAGCAGTAGCTGTTGGCTCTAATTGTCTTGTAAGGCTGATACCTTATGGACAGCGCAAATACTTTGAGAACCTAAATTCCAACTGCTCTACTGCACTTTTCTCCAAACCAGATCTCATTACTTGTTATTTAACTCAAAAAGTGGATTCACCCTTTCATGGAACATGTGGGGAGCTTGTTGTCTCTAATTACCATTGTCCTCAATGGACGCATCTGACTGCTGGGATATATGTAAAGAAAATGAAACGAAACAATGTCATTCATATAGCATAGGGTTATTGCACACAGAATTTTAACCAAAAGTGGTCCAGAACACTTAGAAAAAGTAGAGTGAGATATCGTTTCAATAGTATGAAATAGATGGTAATGTTGTTATAATTACCATTACAACAAATAAAGTAGAGAAAGTAGTAACAAATGGAAAAAAATTTGAAGAATTGACATGGGTTCAAACATACTATCTTCTACATCCAATTCCACAACACAACCTCTATACCACGGAAACGAATGGAACATTGTTATGTGATTAGTTTTTGTTCAAAATACTTGCTTAATTTATATTTACCAATGCACATGGAATTGTCACAGCAGCTTAAGGATGCATTCCGTAATTAAAAATTTAGTATGAAGTGCATACTTACTGATACTTGACCCAAAAGAGAACAATTATGGGTGGTTCATAAAGATACACAAATATTTTAATGTTATTCTACAATTAAAATTATAGAAAAAGTTGATATAAACATAGGTCAGCAAATTTTAGTTATGGAGTTATGGCTAATAAAAGATTTTCGCTGAAATCCAGCAGCTTTGCTAACATGAAGCCATTGCAAAACTGTACAAGTTAAAAATAAAGCACAATTCCCATTTATTTTGTTGTTATTAAACATATCTTAGATGTGTATCTGCAGTAATTTTTCAGAACATCCAGAGAACCAAAGAAGTAATTTTGTAAAATTTTTAATTTATTAACTACGTGGTCCAATTGTTTTTTATATTCCAGACAATAGCACAAAGTTATCAATAGAAGTTGTAGAGAATTTAATTTAGGAAAAAATGCTGGTAATAACAATGACATAAACGTTTCTACATTTTTAATGGAAAGTAAACAAATATGCATGTATAATAATCTTTGCTTCTGCAAGGTTTGCAGGAGAGCTTCTGTAAAGTTTGGAAGGTAGGAGACGAGATAATGGCAGAAGTAGAGCTGTAAGGGCGAGTCATGAGTCCTTCTTGAATAGCTCAGATGGTAGAGCCCCTGCCCACATAAGGAAAAGGTCCCGAGTTCGAGTCCTGGTCTAGCACACAGTTCTAATTTGCCAGGAAGTTTCATATCAGCGCACACTCCGTTACAGAGTGAAAGTCTTATTCTGGAAACATCGCCCAGGCTGTAGCTAAGCCATGTCTCTGCACTATCCTTTCTTCCAGGAATGTTAGTTCTGCTAGGTTTGCAGAAGAGCGTCTGTGAAGTTTGGAAGGTAGGAGACGAGATACCGGCAGAAGTAAAGCTGTGAGGGCGGGGCGTGAGTCGTGCTTGAGTAGCTAAGTTATAGTCGGCCCTTGGCGGTCGTAGCGTGCGGCAGTGAACTGTGTTTACGTCTCTGCTGCTTGCGGCCATGCACTGTTGTTGTTGGTGAGTGTAACGCCATGGAGTGTTCTTAACTTATTCATGCAGAGGAGATTCGATTTCTAATGGCAAAATAAAAGATACTTTGAAGCTTACATTTAACAATAATTATGCATGACCAAATCGTTTGAAGTAGAGGACTTTCTGGAGGAATTAGTTAACAGCTGAGGATATAACTGGAATCCATCTGTCGATCAGTAGTAGTACCGCCTATCTTAAGTTAAAGAATCCCGAAAAATGTGACCAAATTGTAGAATTATATGGGAACAACTTAAAGTTCAAACATTCTGACGGCAATGTCGATAACGTTAAAGTTACTCACGTTGGACTTGGAATCAGAAGTATTAGAGTTTTCGAACTACCATCTGAATTAATCTTGGAGCAGGTTAACGCAGTGTTGAAGCCTTATGGTACCATTCTAAGTAACATTGCTGAGAAGTGGTCTGGTGCACATAAATTCCCGGTCTTAAATGGTGTGCGGCAGTTTAAAATTGACTTGATAAAGAATATTCCCTCCTATGTTAACGCTTGTGGATATAGGGTCATTGGTATTTATGAGGGGCAGCCTAGAAAATGCGTTGGATGTGGCTCTGTAGGACACGTACGCGCTCAGTGTCTGCAGCGTCGAGTGACACAAATACCGACGGGGGAGGCACCTGTTCCACCCACTATGTCACAGCTACCAATAACGTACGTCGCAGCAGCTCGTGGAACCCCAGTTACGACATTAGAGGCAGTTATTGATAACACTACAGGCCATGTCGAAGAGGACACTCGAATCAGAACGGCCACTGCAGAAGAAACTCTAGAAGATACAGTTACAGCCCATTCCATTGACACTGAACGAGGCAGCGAGGCAGACATTGGCACGACCGTCGATCCGAACAAAGAGAAGCAGTCTTCACATGAAATTGAAGAACAGATGACAAACGACGAAAGACCAGAAAGTTCCACCAATGAAAATGAAAACAGAAAAACGTAGGATTGCCCATCAAGAAGCTGAAAAAAATTGTGCCCACCTTGAGAGAAAAAGCGCAGCAGGTTCGACAGAAACTACATGACATGCCATCGGACAGCCAGGAAGAACATCAACAAATGTCGAAGAAATCAAGAAGAGCAGTACCGTCAGATCGAGGAACAGGACAATTAGAGCAATCCACAAACACCATAATGATTCAAAAAGGCGCAGCAAACATGAACAACCATGCTACAGACGCACCGATGGGGAAAAAAGATCCATGGAGAGCCAACCATCTAGGGGCATGGCCGGAGGATAAGGACGCTGGTATTCGAAACCAAGCAATGGGGGCAACACCTGAAGGCAAGGTACGAAGAATAAGAGGAGCAGGACTCTGTCCAACACGAGACTCCCCATTGCAAGCAGCAGACGCTGAATCTACCGTCTCCAGAGAAACGTTTCGTAACACAGCGCAAAGCAGCGAATCCGCAACTTTTGGCACAGAACATAGTGATCGCCGTACTGACAGTCTCACTCCTAAAAGTATGGACGTGTCTGAAACACCACAGGACAACTCCCCTTGGCAGGATGATATGGAGGAGTGTAATTCGTTGGCAACACACGGTGGCGGACGCGATACGTTGAAGCTCGGTGGAGCTAATGCAGACATCTACATCTACATCTACATGACTACTCTGTAATTCACATTTAAGTGCTTGGCAGAGGGTTCATCGAACCACAATAATACTATCTCTCTACTATTCCACTCCCGAACAGCGAGCGGGAAAAACGAACACCTAAACCTTTCTGTTCGAGCTCTGATTTCTCTTATTTTATTTTGATGATCATTCCTACCTATGTAGGTTGGGCTCAACAAAATATTTTCGCTTTCAGAAGAGAAAGTTGGTGACTGAAATTTCGTAAAAAGGTCTCGCCGCGACGAAAAACGTCTATGCTGTAATGACTTCCATCCCAACTCGTGTATCATATCTGCCACACTCTCTCCCCTATAACTCGATAATACAAAACGAGCTGCCCTTTTTTGCACCCTTTCGATGTCCTCCGTCAATCCCACCTGGTAAGGATCCCACACCGCGCAGAAATATTCTAACAGAGGACGAACGAGTGTAGTGTAAGCTGTCTCTTTAGTGGACTTGTTGCATCTTCTAAGTGTCCTGCCAATGAAACGCAACCTTTGGCTCGCCTTCCCGACAATATTATCTATGTGGTCCTTCCAACTGAAGTTGTTCGTAATTTTAACACCCAGGTACTTAGTTGAATTGACAGCCTTGAGAATTGTACTATTTATCGAGTAATCGAATTCCAACGGATTTCTTTTGGAACTCATGTGGATCATCTCACACTTTTCGTTATTTAGCGTCAACTGCCACCTGACACACCATACAGCAATCTTTTCTAAATCGCTTTGCAGCTGATACTGGTCTTCGGATGACCTTACTAGACGGTAAATTACAGCATCATCTGCGAACAGTCTAAGAGAACTGCTCAGATTGTCACCCAGGTCATTTATATAGATCAGGAACAGTAGAGGTCCCAGGACGCTTCCCTGGGGAACACCTGATATCACTTCAGTTTTACTCGATGATTTGCCGTCTATTACTACGAACTGCGACCTTCCTGACAGGAAATCACAAATCCAGTCGCACAACTGAGACGATACCCCATAGCTCCGCAGCTTGATTAAAAGTCACTTGTGAGGAAAGGTGTCAAAAGCTTTCCGGAAATCTAGAAATACGGAATCAACTTGAGATCCCCTGTCGATAGCGGCCATTACTTCGTGCGAATAAAGAGCTAGCTGCGTTGCACAAGAGCGATGTTTTCTGAAGCCATGCTGATTACGTGTCAATAGATCGTTCCCTTCGAGGTGATTCATAATGTTTGAATACAGTATATGCTCCAAAAACCCTACTGCAAACCGACGTCAATGATATAGGTCTGTAGTTAAATGGATTACTCCTACTACCCTTCTTGAACACTGGTGCGACCTGCGCAATTTTCCAATCTGTAGGTACAGATCTATCGCTGAGCGAGCGGTTGTATATGAGTGCTAAGTAGGGAGCTATAGTATCAGCGTAATCTGAAAGGAACCTAATCGGTATACAATCTGGACCTGAAGACTTGCCCGTATCAAGCGATTTGAGTTGCTTCGCAACCCCTAAGGTATCTACTTCTAAGAAACTCATGCTAGCAGATTTTCGTGTTTCAAATTCTGGAATATTCCATTCGTCTTCCCTGGTGAAGGAATTTCGGAAAACTGCGTTCAATAACTCCGCTTTAGCGGCACAGTCGTCGATAACAGTACCATCGGCACTGCGCAGCGAAGGTATTGACTGCGTCTTGCCGCTTGTGTACTTTACATACGACCAGAATTTCTTCGGATTTTCTACCAAATTTCGAGACAATGTTTCGTTGTGGAACCTATTAAAGGCATCTCGCATCGAAGTACGTGCCAAATTTCGCGCGTCTGTAAATTTTAGCCCATCTTCGGGATTTCGCGTTCTTCTGAACTTCGCATGCTTTTTCCGTTGCCTCTGCAACAGCGTTCGGACCTTTTTTGTGTACCACGGTGGATCCGTTCCATCTCTTACCAATTTATGAGGTATGAATCTCTCAATTGCTGTTGCTACTATATCTTTGAATTTGAGCCACATCTCGTCTACATTCGCATAGTCAGTTCGGAAGGAATGGAAATTGTCTTTTAGGAAGGTTTCTAGTGGCACTTTATCCGCTTTTTTAAATAAAATTATTTTGCGTTTGTTTCTGATGGATTTGGAAGAAATGGTTTTGAGCCTAGCTACAATGACCTTGTGATCACTAATCCCTGTATCAGTCATGATGCTCTCTATCAGCTCTGGATTGTTTGTAGCCAGGAGGAAGACATGGAAGATAACTTTTATTAGCACACAACTGCGAATTTGACATAAATCTGTAGTAGCACTGATCTACAATCGTATAGAGTAGCTACAGTTAACATTAACAGAGTCACTAGACAAAAATTCAATGCCTACATGATTTTATATACGCTTTCGATATAGCTGTAGTCATGTTGCAAGAAGTGAGTACAGACAGAGCGGAATATATCACAGGATACAATGCTATCCTCAATAGAGGACCTGAAAGCGCCACTGCCACGTTTTTCAAGGACGGGATTATTCCTACATGTGTTAAAAAGTTAGCAAGTGGGAGAGGAATTTCTGTCGAAACAGACACAGATCAGCTTATTAATATTTACGCTCCGTCCAGTTCGCAAGCCAGACTGGATCGATCTAACTTCTTTCAGGAAAGTACAGATGAGTTAATCACTCCCGCGAAAGAGAACATCATCCTTTCTAGTGATTTTAACTGTGTTCTTCCCGCCGCCGACCAAACACCCAATCCTAACTTATGCCTGGAACTGGGAAACTTAGTGAACAGACTGCACCTTATCGACACTTGGCAAAGCCAGTCAAGAGAGAACCCAGGGTTTACATATATTACCAGCCATTCCATGAGTAGGACAGACCGCATGTACGCCTCTCATCGCCTAAAACATAGTGTTCTCAGAGTTGAAACTTCTCCAGTGAGTTTTTCTGACCATTTGGCAGTTGTGGCCACGATTAACATGCCCAAGCAAAGGACATTTCGGGCTAGGGACGTTTGGAAATTCAATGTCTCACACCTGATGGACACTGGACTTGAGCACGAGTTCACTCGAGGTTGGGAAATGTGCTTAAGGAATATACTGCGCTACAGAACTAAAATGGAATGGTGGGTAACACATGCAAAACCTAAAATACGAACTTCATTCAAACGCTACACTTTTGAAAAGAAAAAGTGGGAAGACACACACTGGAATTCTACTTCCAATGCCTCAGGGAACTATACGCAGATACAGACAATGTATCACGTCATCTGGACAGTGTGGGCGAGCGGTTCTAGGCGCTTCAGTTTGGAACCGCGCGACCGCTACGGTCGCAGGTTCGAATCCTGCCTCAGGCATGGATGTGTGCGATTTCCTTAGATTAGTTAGGTTTAAGTAGTTCTAAGTTCTAGGGGAGTGATGACCTCAGATGTTAAGTCCCATAGTGCTCAGAGCCATTTAAACCATTTTTTATATCACATCACAGCTTGAGAATGAAACGGATCAAGGCCAAAATAACCGCTCTGAAACGCCAGATAATAGAGGGAGTTAAAACTGCGGCATTGAGAATGAAAAAGCTGCACTTTTCCACCTTCAGGCCGAATTCAAAAGAGGACGCCGGCTGCACATAAGTTCTCTCCGAAATGATGATGGCGTCCAACTTATCCACCAGCAGGGCATCAGAAAGCTTGACCATGATTATTTCATGAGACTGTATGTTGAAGGAGACACTGGTGAGAATGACAAGAGATAGGCCTTTTTAAACTGCGTTGACCCGACGGATTCAGAAAACGCAGAAATGGAAGCTCTTATCACTAAAAAAGAACTGTACAGAGTGTTGAAAGGAAGCCCGAGGAAAAAATCCCCTGGACCCAATGGGTTACCCGTAGAGTTTTACCTAAAGTACTGGAATTTAATTGGTAGTGCTCTGAGTGGAATGTTTGATGAACTACATACGACTGTCAATATTCCCTGTGAGTTTTTAGAAGGGCTTATAGTGTTGGTTCCTAAAAGTGCATGTATTAATGATTTGACAACCACGCGTCCTACATCGCTCCTAAACACTGACTACAACATAGTTGCTATGGTACTGCTTCGTCGATTGACCACCATTGCTGGTCGCCTCATCGGTCAATATCAGTCGTGTGCCGTCCCAAGGAGGACAATACAGCAAGCGCTGGAAGAATACTTTGATGTAACAGCTGTCGCCCTGGCGTCCAGCTGCAGAGTGGCCATCATGTCGTTAGAAATGGACAAAGCGTTTGACAGGGTCCACAACAGCTACCTGCTACATATCATGTCGAAAATGGGAATGAAACCTTCTTTCGTCGATATCGTCAGGAGATGATACACTCATGCAACTTCAAGAATTCTTGTCATGGCCAATAGAAGCGGAATTCCCATCCAAGGATCGATACGACAAGGCTGTCCCCTCTCGATGCTGCTGTTCTCGTTATCAATCGAGCCTCTTTTACGTTCATTACTTGTGAAGCTCCCTGGAATTGAAATTGAAGGCAACAAATTTGTCTGCAGATGTTACGCTGATGACCTGGCCATGTATCTGACTGATCCGACCGATGTTATAAAGATACAGAACGTGATTCAGATATATAGTTCTTGTTCTGGAGCTAAAATTAATGTCAGTAAATCTTGCATTTTACACTTGGCAGAGGGATAGGATTCGTTGAAACAGAACAAGTTGAACAAGCGGATACCATCAAATTTCTGGGGATACGATTTAGCAAATGTCCTGTCAAGACAGCAGCCTACAATTGGAAAATGAATCTCAACAGTCTCTGGGCGTTATTACAAGAGGATTCCACCCGTTCTCTAGATATGACACAAAAAATCACGCTGACAAATCTCGCTATACTTCCTAAAGTGTACTACCTCGCAAGCATTTTCCCTTTGCCTTCAACAAGAGGGAAACGAATTGAATCTGCTCTAGCGTGGTTCATATGGGGAAGACGAATCCATAAGGTAGATTATCAAACCTTGACTCTACCCGAAAAGAGAGGTGGTTTAGATCTCACCAATATTAGAGACAAATGATGGAAATTTCACACCTTATGTTGTGAATGTAGTGTCTCCTACAGACAACAGGGTACCAGTTATGGTAGGCCATATAAATTATAGATTGTCGCATATTAAAACATATTATTGAGAACAGCTACAATTGACAAAGGGTAAGGAACTACACAAGCAAGGAAGTTTATTAAGTACTTACAGGAGATAAGTGTATAAGCAAATTAGCGAAGAAATTTCTTACAATCACTTGAAGTCGAGTTTGGCAAAACATTCTTGTTACAACCAAACCGTCACGTCTAAGAGCTACGTGGTATTGCGCTTTATACAACACCATAAGTACAAATAAGAGTCTCTTTAAGATTGGCTTGTCAAGTAACGACCATTGCTTGGACTGTCAGACGACTAATATTCTATTTCAGCATTTTACTTGTGACGCCACTAACGAAGTATGGCTATGGACACAACGTAAACGGGCTATAATGAACCACACAACTGATGACAATATAGATGTGGAAGAACTGCTCGCTCCCACAAGATGGCCTTATCCAAATCAGAAACGACTTTCAGCCTATTGGCTCTTGGATAAGTTCATAGAGTTCTGCTTGGCAAGGAAGAGCAAATTTCTAGTTGAATTTCAATACGACCTGATGCAAGAGTGCGCGAAAATTTCCCAGAAATGAAACTGGAAGGCCCAGATTGGTGACTACTTGCTAGCAGTTTTGAACACAGTGTGATAAAGCAAAGAGCGCTGTCTACATATGTAGTCGTGTCTTCCTGCCTTCTCGCGCTACAGAAGGAATCTGATTTAACGCAAGCGTTGTTTTCCTAAATGGAAGAAGTGTATCCTCAAGTTTCTTTACATTCTCATAACGTCTATGTTTCAATTTTCAGAAAGTTTGTTTGTTTATTTATGAGTGCACGGTGTATGGTTAGTGTCTTTAGAATAACGTTTTGTGTTTTGGAGAAATATAAAGGCACATTTAGGTCTTAGGCTACAGGCATGCCCGAAACCACCATTTCTGTTTGACTTACATTCTTACAAAAAAAAAAACAAAAAACATGGGAGTACTTTCGTCATTATCTGGAGCAATGATGATGCAATTGCAAGTGTGCACCGTCGGGCGAATGGCGCGCTACAAGTTACGAGAAGCCAAAATAATAAACTTAATGTGGAAAACGACTTACAGGACAATGCAGACATGATTGTGGATTCAATGGAATGCAATTCTTCGAGAAGACAAACTTGAAGTCGTCACTATGCTGCAATTGATTCCATGTAGCGAAGATCGTCTTATATTTTAAAAAAAGCTGCCTATTCCCTTTCCTGGTCCTAGAACAAAGAGGAAGTTGTGTGGGTGTGGTGATGGGCTCGTGTATCGACCCCTGCCTTACCTGCCGTCCTGCTCCTGCAGTGCTTTTCTCGACCAAAAAAAGTCGGAGAGCGCCCTTAAAAAAAATTGGCAGAGCACTTGCAGCCGAAAAGGTAAAAAAATGGGGGGGGGGATATGATTCCTGCTTTGGGTGCAGGAGGTCCAGGGTTCAAAGCCCGACGAGCCCTACCATTTAGACCATGCTGAAGAGTAGGTGGAGATCACCCACGTTTGCAGCTCTGCAATGAAGAGTAGATGCCTGCCGCAGCACGCTTTGTGTAGCACTACGGTCATGAAGGGACTGTATGACATGGCAAGAATCTGACACCAGTAAATTACATAGGTCGATTTTTGTAGAAGAGCTGACAGTAATGTTACATGCAACGGAAAACAGAGGTTGTCTTTGCAGAACATGTGTATCGTCATTAGAGACACACCTCAATCGTGGAGCAGTCTACCCTCATCTGATTAGCGACGATGACAACCAAAGGATGGGATGCAAGACCGAGTGAAGCTAAGAGTTTCTCATTATTAGTTACCTTCATACTTTCTAGGCTGCTTTTAATTTTATGAGTTTATTGTCTATGTTAATTTCTATTGGCAGCTTCCTGTACACAATTTTATCATAGTGTAGCGTTCCTTTCCTGCAAAAAACAAAGTAACTAGACAAAAAAATTCTCTCTTTGTCATTAAGTACAAACTAAGTATCCATCCTTCCGCCTCAGAACAGATACATGAACTCTTGACATTCTACAGATAAGATATTGCAGTATTTTGGAAGATATTTCAGTCCAACTGTCTGCAAATTGAAACTCCCTAGCAGATTAAAACTGTGCGCTGGACCGAGACTCGAACTCGGGACCATTGCCTTTCGTGGGCACGTGCTCTATCGACTGAGCTACCCAAGCACGACTCATGTCCCGTCCTCACAGCTTTAATTCCGCCAGTACCTCGTCTCCTACCTTCCAAACTTCACAGAAGCTCTCCTGCTAACCTTGCAGAACTAGCACTCCTGGAAGAAAGGATATTGCGGAGACATGGCTTAGCCACAGCCTGGGGGATGTTTCTAGAATGAAATTTTCACGCTACAGAGGAGTGTGCGCTGATATGAAACTTCCTGGCAGATTAAAACTGTGTGCCAGACCGAGACTCGAACTCGGGACCTTTGCCTTTCACGGGCAAGTGCTCTACCGACTGAACTACCCAAGCACGACTCACGCCCCACCCTCACAGGTTTCATTCCGCCAGTATCTTGTCTCCTACCTTCCAAACTTCACAGAAACTCTACTGCGAACCTTGCAGAACTAGCACTCCTGGAAGAAAGGATATTGCGGAGATATGGCTTAAGTGGGGTTTACACTAGCAAGTCGCTTGCAGAAGTTATTGCTGCAAGTTACTGGGAGCTGCTTGCAGCTGTGTTTACACAGCAGCGCAAGAATTAAGCAAGATTCTTCCGCAAGTTCTTTGGCAAGAAACTTGCTTCAACAACTTGCTGATACTGTTTACATATGCTTTCAGTACCACTACGACTGTCAACTGAAGTGTAAAATGACAAGTAGGCAGCTCTTGTAATTGTAATGAAAAATGTGAAAAAGAAAAAGAGAAGTATTTGGGTTAGAGAGTAGATAATGAGAAGATCGCAAAATGGTGCCTATAATAACCTTTTCCAAAAACTTAGTATCGAGAGTGTGGATACTTTTGAAAACTTTTACAGAATGTCCTCAAATGATCTGGAGTATTTGTTGATGTTAATAGCGCCCGTCATATCAAAACGAGACGCAAACTTCCGCACTGCTATTTCAGCAAAGGAACGTTTGCTAGTCACTCTAAATTTATAGCTACCGGTGAGCTACGAATAAAATAGGTATATCATTTATTTATGTGAAACATAAAACCAAAAAATGTTTGAATTTTGAAATCTTTTCTTTGTAGGAGACTCATACTATGTACTTGTTTCATATTCCTGTCAGAATGATTTTTCTAACCGTACCTGATGTATGTAGAGCCATTTTTTAACGTATTGAAAAGGGAAAATTATTTGAAGGTATGTGAAAACACAACAATGAGATTAAATTTTTATTGAAATAATCTGCATTTTGCAGAATGATATGCTTATAATTTTTTTTCTAATGATTATAAAATGGAAAGTGACAAGCTATTTAAATAGAACATGTAATAATTACACATCCTCTTTTTCTGGATTCCTAAAACAACAAGCGAGTGGATGCAGGTGGCAAAGGAGTTGTGTATTCAAGTTATGCTACTTTCTCTGTACTTCTTTCACAGATGTGTCGAATATCGATGAGATTTCATTTAATGTGCTTATCTTCTTCACTCTATCTTTAAAGTCTCAGTTATACACGTTCCATATTTTGGGATAGCTCTCCACAGCTTCAATAAAGTGTTCTGTATCCTGCTTCATCCATTCCCGTTTCTCCTCCATTTCTGAAATTTGTTTGCGTATAATACGTAAGATGGTTGCATAAAATTAAGTCACCACATTACGTAAAATGTTAAATATGAATGTTATGCAGACGACATACTCACTATAACTTGCGCTTCCTACTTGCAGGAAATAGAAATGAATCCTAAGAGCTGCAAGTTACTTGCAGATACTTCTTGCTTGGCGTTCACACTGGAAGTGGAAAAGGTGCAGCAAGACACTTCCGCAATAAATTGCTACGGTCGCAAGTCGACTTGGCGATATGTTTACACTCGCAAATCGCACGGCAAGTTCCTCCGTGCAACTAAATTGCTGCAGTAACTTGCTAGTGTAAACCGATCATTAGCCACAGCCTATGGGATGTTTCTAGAATGAAATTTTCACTCTACAACAGGGAATGTGCTGATATGAAACTTCCTGGCAGATTAAAACTGTATGCCGGACCGAGACTCGAACTCGGGACCATTGCCTTTCGTGGGCACGTGCTCTACCGCCTGAGCTACCCAAGCACGACTCACTCCCCGTCCTCACAGCTTTAATTCCGCCAGTACCTCGTGTCCTACCTTCCAAACTTCACAGAAGCTCTCCTCCGAAGCTTGCAGAATTAGCACTCAGTTTTTATCTTCCAGGAAGTTTCATATCAGCGCACACTCTGCTGCAGAGTGAAAATTTCATTCTTGTCTGCAAATTATTCTGCAGATCTTCAATATTAAGTAGCTCAATTTTTTGAACTCCGAATCCAGTTCATACTATAAGAGTTCAATGGGATTTAAGTTAGGTGACAGACTTGTCCAAATCATATTCTTCAGTTCTCCACATTTCTCTTTTCTGTTGTATACCCTTTGAGCAGTTCATAAGCATGTTTGGGATCATTGTCCTGCTGTTGATAAACCCATGACCAACAAGTGTCTTGTCACATGGGATCTCATTCTTGATCAGTATGCTGTCATATCGTTCCTTCTCCAATGTTCCATTAATTCTCATTAGATTACTAACTTTATCACTCACAAAATATCCCCGCACTACGATGACGCTCCAACATCCTTCACAGTTGGCATCACACACTAATTCAAACATTTACCCCAAATTCGATGAAGAAACATTCGACGATTGCTTCCAAATACTTCAGACTTCAGTTTGTTCATGAGCAAGACCTTGCACCATTGCTGCACACTTCAGTTTTCATGTTGTTGTGCCCATTGCAATCTTTCCATCTCATTTTTCCTTTGTAATGAAGGTCTTTTGACTACTGTGCACCTCTTTAAGAGAATTAAGTTGCTCACATACTAATTACTTCCTCACTAATTTGAGATGTGATAAGAGTCTTCTGACATTTACTCTGTACACATATAATGTGATGTCTGTATGATGTTACCTGGGGTCTTCCACTTCACAAAACACTGGCATTGTGACCAGTCTGCTTGAACTGCTAATATGTGTACATTGCTGTAGATTGTCCTAGGCCTACGTTTGTTGCTATTGTCCTTCTAGAATAGCTTTCCTGATACTGAACTACAATTATATCACGTTTTTGAATTCCAGTCCCCTGCTTGTGTCCCATTAGGAAGTAATACAATATGAGTCTGATCAGGTATACAGACATGCTGCTAGATATACACAGTGAACAGTAAACTAACGCTAACTGATTACTACACAGGTAGCTGAAGGGAATGAAGTCTATTCGATTAGAAACATCTTAAGTAAAACACATTAGTACTACTGCATACACACATCAGCATCCCTGTATGTGGGCAACCACTCATATATGCAAAAGAGGTGCTTAGTCTTTACATATTTATACCTGTTTTATTATCAGATTGAGGATATAATATATTTTCAAGAATAAACCACTGTTTAAACCACAAATTCATAGTTGTGATAAGTGATCGAAAATGTTTGACCCACATTGTACACATAATGTCCTTATTATGTGTTTCTTACACACACACACACACACACACACACACACACACACACACACACACACACACACACACACAAACACACACATCAATCATATATTCACAGTTCTTGCTTCGTATGAATCACTGCAGCAAGTTAGTCATCATGAAAAATGAAGACAAGTAATCACAACTGGAAACAATGGGTGCAATATGTTTTTTCTGTTACACAAAATAAACAAAACAAAACTCTTTAACAGTGTATTAGGCCTGTATCCATGTTAATATTTGATATATATTTAGTAATGCTATACAAGTTACACATTATTAACAGTTTCCATTTACAGTTAAATTAACTTAATTGTTTATTTCCTCAATTTGTTAAGGTAATACAATGAATATTATTGTTGGCAGACCCAAAACAATTTTATGATGCAGGGTATCACTATTTATTTCGCTATGAAAATCATTCCTTTGTCAATTAATACAATTATGAACTTGGCTTTGTACTACTAAAAAGTTCCATACAGATTTCTAAAAATAGTCCCATGTGTTTTTGTGTACCTGAAAAATCAACTGATCATTACTCAGAAACTGTTCATGTGATGTTTCTTCAGTGCTACAGGACTCTAATCTATATGTAAAAAACTTGCAGAAGATGGTGATCTTATGCTGTAGGCATTGTGTAAGAAGGGATTTTTCAAAATTCGAACCTTAAGGGAGTGAAATACAGAATGAAGTTTTTTTAAAAAAAAAGTCACTATTAAGGCAGTTTCAAAGCAAGACCTACGAAAATAGGTGTTTGGTTTCTCAATCAGGAATGAAGAAACATGTGTCCCAGCATTTTTGGAAAACTAAGCCTATGGGACTGAAATAATGGATGAAAGATGTTTTGAAAACATATCAGTGTTACAGAACTAATAAAGTATGAACATTGGTATTTGACTTCTCTGTTACAAATAAAAATATACCTGTTTCAGTGTTTTCAAATACTGAGCCCCTAATGGTTTGAAATAGGGGATGAGACTTTTCATGGATATATTTATTACGAAATTATTATTAAAGCGAAATTTACGAAAATTTAAATTTAGGTTCTTATCTGGAAATAAAAAAAATCGTCTTTTAATATTTTTGGGAATTCAACAACTAAGGGGGTGAAACGTTTTTTGAACATATTTCATTGCAAAAGCATTTTCAAAATTAATCTTTCAAAACTTGTATTTGGTTTCTCAGTTAAGGATGAAAAACACATGTTTCACTGTTTTTGGAAATACAGCTCCTAAGGGGGGGGGGGGGGAATAGGGTCAGACTGATTCACTGACTCATCATCGAACAGCCTAAACCGCTAAGGAGAGAAGCTTGTACTTCTTAAGGATAGAAACTCAAAGATAGGGGAGGGTTGTGAAGTTTATTCTGTCGACAACGTTTGAGAAGGGACTGTCCAAAATTCCACTCCTACGGCAGTGAAATAGGGGACGAAAGTGTTTTTGGAAGTATGTCGTTATTAAGGGAATTTTGAAGCTAAAATTGTGAAAACAGGTATTTGGTTTCCCAGCCAGAAAATAAAAAATATGTGTTTCAGCATTTTTGGAAATTTAATCACTAACTGGGCGAAATAGCGGGTGAATGTTCTCTTGAAAAAAAAAATTACTAAAGAACCACTAAAGGATTTTTAGGCTGCATCTGTGACAAATGGTACTTCACTTCTTGGTTAGAAATAAAAAAATATGTGTTCCAGTTTTTCTGGTAATTCATTCCGTAAGGGGATGCAAGAAGAAATGAAAATTTTGAAGAAAATATTTCGTTGCATTAAAAAATATTTTAGAGCTTAATTTTTGAAAACGGCCTTTCACTTCTCCATTACATATAAAGAAATATTTGTTAGGGAATGAAAGTTGCTATGGAAATATCCCCATAAAAAGTAAAAAGGTGTGATTAACAACAACTTGGGACTCCAGCCACAAGAATCGTGTTTTGGTCAGAAGTGCACTAAGAAAACACAATGCTTATAGCCTTAATTAACATGAAATGCTTAGTAGTTGCTGCAATTTTTGAACAACATAAAAAGCCTGTTAAATTAAAACAAAAAACGCCTCTAGAGGCCATAGAGACTACACAAGTGAAGCAGTGGGCACTAAGCTAGTACTTGTATAATTACAGTTGATGAGGTCAAGCAATTTCAATTATATTAGATTCATCCTACAGTATATTTCATCAAGCCTTATGGTATTCTGAGTTTATTTTTAGAAATCAGAGAAAGCTGTGTTTGATTTGGTTTTGGTTTTTCACTGGCCTATTCTGAGCGTCCACAAATATTAATTATTTTAAAGAACTTCGATAACTTTTTTACAAATGTTTCTAGAAGGTATATCACATATGCCATCCTGTTTATGGTATGATTCCACTGCTGATTAATTAAGAATTTTTGTGTGTACTCTTGTAATAAAAGAAATATTTGTATCAATTAGCTGAGATTTTCTTTGCTTGAACTTCATTAGATGGCTTTACTTGTGACAATATTAGTGCCTGAGAATTTGTATTTCGCGACAGTGTATCATATTGGTCTGGCCGCAGAAACAACGTATTTTCATTTTAGTGGGGTTAGCATCATTACCTGCACTAACATTCTTTGCAAGTGAATTGTCTGCTGTTCCTGTTTATTGATTGACAAGTATGTTAAAACCTGCATTTCATTCTACACGATTTGCTAAGGATGAATAAGAACTGATACCCTACATTTCCCATGAAAAGATTTAATATTAACTCTTATGTTCCGTTCTGGATATGTATTTTTCAACATATACCTGAATATAAAAAGGGGGATACGATTTTTTCATGTTTCAGAGAAGAAATTTTTTCTATTCAATTTGTTAACAAGTATTTGGAAATTATAAATATAAATTTAAATGCTTTTGATTTGATACTGCAGAGTATGTCACAAATATAACATACAAATCAGGATCAATAAATATCTTGCCTTGTGTTGTTTCATTCTTCAGTATGTATCTGAAAGTATGATGTATTGGGCGTTTTCGATTTGAGAATATAGGTTATTGGTGAAGGCTCGAAAAAATGCCAATGAAAATAAAAAGTAAATAAATCTTAAGTTTTATTTTGGACACTACCTATAAATCAGGCATATTACCACTACATTTCTATAAACGTATGTTTTAGTGTACAGGGAGAAAATCAAGTAAGACTAACTGTTCTATTCTGTGAACAGTTCAAGATATCAAAAAGACCTTCGCGAGAAAGAAGCACCTAATTGTTCTATACAGTTTACTCTCTTAACTATTTTGTCAACCGAGCTACTGAAATGACTAGTTTCTTAATGCAATGATATATTATTAAAACTCATTGAAACTCTCTTTAAAAGAGGAGTCCAATGTTACAGCACTTTTTAATGGTGAGTTTGAAGAATATTGATACAGTATCAGAGAAACGAGCTAAAACTGGAGGGAAAGATGGCGAGAATGGGCTCCTGCAAATTATAAATCCAACGGGGGAGCCCTCACGCCAGATTATGTCGGTATACACAGTAAGAGGATAGCCCTACTCTACTACAATGTCCAAACACATAACGTGGTCACCAGTCAAAAGCGTGATAAAACCCTTCTGCAGCAAGGACCACTGCGAGATGTGCGGGAAGAGAGTCAATGACGTTGTGGAAAGCACCAACAGTGAAGTGGAGCCACGGTGACTCCGGTGCCATGGACAACTGGCAAGGGGACCCTCCATACTGGAAATCATGGATTTTGAAGCTCTTCAAATATGTTGTAGAGGCACTTACCCTGAGTACCTGGCTATCCAGTCTTTTAGCAGCGGGTGTTGGTTTTTGCGAAAATCGCTTTTGAAGTACATTGCGCACTTTGTGTACTCGTAATATTACGTATATTCCGAGAAAATCAGTGTAGCGCAGCGGTATTGGTTACAGCTACCGCGGTACTGGTTACAGCTACCGCACTAGAGTTACCGTGTTCGAATCATGCTCCCCTTTTTTTGTATGCAAGAACCATACAGAAAATTTGGTTCTAACGTTCAAAAACGAGTAGACAAAGGAAATAAACTAACAAACGAATAACATTTGAAATTTTGACATTGCAGTCATCAAACTCCAGTGTGTATTTTGATTATTTTTTAATAGTATTAGAATACTAAAAATTAAGAAAAACAAAAAATATTTTTCTTTTTAATTCACACACACACACACACACACACACACACACACAGCTTAACAAATACTTTGAACAAGTTTCAGCCTTTTTGATCTATTTCCTTTAAGTTTTGCTCATTCTAAGAAATTCACATACTCCATTACAATTTGTTTTGTTTTCACAAGCAGTTTATCATTTCAAAATCTGCAGTTGTTTCTTCCAGTTTGAACATGTATATCCATTATGAATGAAAACACACACAACACTGATATAATATTCTACAATATTTATTATTTACTTTGCAAACTAGTTTTCAGCTGTTATGACATCAACAGGTTTGAGGATAAATACATGACATTTTGTGGTTAAAATAGTGCTTGTTCAGAGTATCTCCATTCACTGAGATGGAAAATGTTAATGTAAGATATATGAATAAAATGAGAGGTATTACACTCCTGGAAATTGAAATAAGAACATCGTGAATTCATTGTCCCAGGAAGGAGAAACTTTATTGACACATTCCTGGGGTCAGATACATCACATTATCACACTGACAGAACCACAGGCACATACACACAGGCAACAGAGCATGCACAATGTTGGCACTAGTACAGTGTATATCCACCTTTCGCTTCAATGCAGGCTGCTATTCTCCCATGGAGACGATCGTAGAGATGCTGACTGTAGTCCTGTGAAACGGCTTGCCATGCCATTTCCACCTGGCGCCTCAGTTGGACCAGCGTTCGTGCTGGACGTGCAGACCGCGTGAGACGACGCTTCATCCAGTCCCAAACATGCTCAATGGGGGACAGATCCGGAGATCTTGCTGCCCAGGATAGTTGACTTACACCTTCTAGAGCACGTTGGGTGGCACGGGATACATACGGACGTGCATTGTCCTGTTGGAACAGCAAGTTCCCTTGCCGGTCTAGGAATGGTACAAAGATGGGTTCGATGACGGTTTGGATGTACCGTGCACTATTCAGTGTCCCCTCGACGATCACCAGAGGTGTACGGCCAGTTTAGGAGATCGCTCCCCACACCATGATGCTGGGTGTTGACCCTGTGTGCCTCGGTCGTATGCAGTCCTGATTGTGGCGCTCACCTGCACGGCGCCAAACACGCAAACGACCATCATTGGCACCAAGGCAGAAGCGACTCTCATCGCTGAAGACGACACGTCTCCATTCGTCCCTCCATTCACGCCTGTCGCGACACCACTGGAGGCGGGCTGCACGGTGTTGGGGCGAGAGCGGAAGACGGCCTCACGGTGTGCGGGACCGTAGCCCAGCTTCATGGAGACGGTTGCGAATGGTCCTCGCCGATACCCCAGGAGCAACAGTGTCCCTAATTTGCTGGGAAGTGGCGGTGCGGTCCCCTACGGCACTGCGTAGGATCCTACGTTCTTGGCGTGCATCCGTGCGTCGCTGCGGTCCGGTCCCAGGCCGACGGGCATGTGCACCTTCCACCGACCACTGGCGACAACATCGATGTACTGTGGAGACCTCACGCCCCACGTGTTGAGCAATTCGGCGGTACGTCCACCCGGCCTCCCGCATGCCTACTATACGCCCTAGCTCAAAGTACGTCAACTGCACATACGGTTCACGTCCACGCTGTCGCGGCATGCTACCAGTGTTAAAGACTGCGATGGAGCTGCGTAGGCCACGGCAAACTGGCTGACACTGACGGCGGCGGTGCACAAATGCTGCTCAGCTAGTGCCATTCGACGGCCAACACCGCGGTTCCTGGTGTGTCCGCTGAGCTGTGAGTGTGATCGTTGCTTGTACAGCCCTCTCGCAGTGCCCGGAGCAAGTATGGTGGGTCTGACACACCGCTGTCAATGTGTTCTTTTTTCCATTTCCAGGAGTGTATTTTAGTGTGAATACCATACAAGAATATTTAACGACGATTGAATATGTATCACATTAAATAAGAAGCTATATAGAAATTACAACATTGTTCATAGAAGAAATTACACACACACACACACACACACACACACACACACACACACACACACACACACACATATATATATATATATATATATATATATATATATATATATTTCCTACTGATGTACAAAAAGGTGATATAGGTGAAAATATGGACTACAGGTCCAAGCTGGTTGACCCCACACAGTGTGTACAGGTGTGGATAGATGGAAGGGTGACAAAATAACAGAGACAGCAAGGTTCGCCGAGGGGCAGGTAAGAAGGGGGGGTTTTGTGAGCTAAATGACGGCAAGCATCACTATGGCAAGGGATGATGTGGAGAAAGGGAAACGTCTTGGTCATGTCACTATGAGAGAAGTCTACGGAGCTGAATGCGTGGAGAGAGTAGGGGCCACTGGGCACTAGCCCTCATCTGAATGGGGTGGGAGAGGAGGGGAAGGATGGACTGATGAGAGATTGATGGAGGAGCAGCAGGACTACCTGGCCTCACTACCGGCAGCTCAGAATAAAATTGAGCATATCTGCAATGTCTGTCAACAATAGTACATCAAACTCTTGTTATACTCTAATCATACTCTAACTATTTGATATAATACTGACAAATAAGTAGAATAAAGTTATATCAGGTGTGGCAGGGCCAGGCTCCTCTGGCCCTTATAAATGAGCCGTCCCTGCTGTGCTCCACTTGATGGATTTCGTTTATGGATTACATGTATTATGAAAGTTTTTAACTTCTGAACACAATGATGTTCCATAATATTATCATAAGTGAACATTTTAATTTAAATATTTAAGCAAATCTATCACACCTATACACTCAAATCCCTTTTCATTTAATGTTGTCTAAATCTTCTTCTTACATTTTGTAACAAGAGTTATGGTAACCAGCAGTGTTGCTATTGACAACATCTCTAGAAACACGCCGACATTCCAGAACAAATTGTGTACTGTAACTACTTGAAGTTAAACTATAGGACAAACGAATGAAAAAGAAATTGAAAACTATTAAACGAAAAACTAATTGTTTTAGCATACTGGCAAGGTTAACACTACTCACTTGGCGCTAGTAAAAAATGTAATATATTCTGTGAAGTTATCGCAGCTCCAAAAAAGTTTAAAAACAAGTTTAATAAATTACAATACGCATTTTTTTGCAAATATTCATGGGGATTGTACATCAACTGCAACAGGTGCTGAACTTAGCAGTTCATTTTCTGTAGCAGAACTTCTCATTATACTGTTTGAAATTGCTTGGCAAGTTGCTTGTGTGTGGTGGCACAGGACACCCTACACAACACAGTCTTCAATGCGACAATACCGCGCATCTGTCAACCAGACGGCTGGGCATGTATGGGCGTCTCGTTGTGCATTAAAAAGAACTCTCTAACACATCCTGCTGCGCATTTAAGACGTGTACACAAGAGCAAATCAGTGATAACTTCCCATTT
This sequence comes from Schistocerca gregaria, assembly GCF_023897955.1. NCBI lineage: Eukaryota > Metazoa > Arthropoda > Insecta > Orthoptera > Acrididae > Schistocerca > Schistocerca gregaria. The sequence continues at coordinate 238,068,403 of NC_064927.1, forward strand.
AAATATCTTCAAACGTAAATTTAACGAGTGTTGAAAATTATGAAAAACGGTAAATGAACACTGACACAATGCAAAAAATCTAGTTCTGTATATGGCAGAGCGTGACATACGCTCATACATAAATTCAACACTTTGAGTAATATATGTGCATATTACGAATCAGTAATACTGTTCCCATTCAAATGTGTAAGAATGGACTTTTAAAAAATGAAGAAAATTATGATATATGAAAACTAAACCTTGTGCAGCTGTAAAACTAATTTAGCGCTCAATATATGATATGCATAAACATAACACGTTAAAAACAATTCTTCCCTGGCAACAAATCTAAAAGATGTCAAATTGTGATCAACAACCTGGAGTTTCTATTGCTTACTCTAAAGCCATCAAGTATTACACATAAAACACACATAGTAATATGTAATGTTATTATACTGCCACTTAATTCAGTGAAGTTTCAGTATGTTTCCTTAGTGTGAACAGTAAGATGTCTGGTTTGACAAAGAACACTCTTGTGATGAGCTATTTTGGTAGATTCATTCCAGGTACTCGTATATCAAGAAGCAATTGGTCAAAGAAAAATCTAAAAAAAATATGGAATACAAGAAAATATGCATAATGTCAACACAGTTTCAGCGTTTTAAACTTTTTGTGGTAGGATAAAGATTTGTATGGCTTCGTTTGAAACTGGTATATACTTCATTTTTTGGTTACTTATCGCCTCAGTTTCTTCATCAGAAAAGTAACAGGTAAAAATATAAGAATAAGGTATGGGATTACTTGAATGAAGGTTTATATGACTTATTTGCAGCTGAACTGTGTAAGGAAGAAATAATTTTACAATAGTCAATCTTTACAGTTGTTTAAATTTATTGAATTCCTTCCACTAATAACCTGTAGAAACATAATTTAACGTTTCTTACAATATAGTTTACCTCCACATTTGCTAAAATCTAATTTTCACACATGTCTACAAAGCTTTTATAACTTTTTTCAAGCCATCTTTCTCTCTTACGAAAATCTTGATCTCGTTACTGTGTTCATTCTTTGTGATTTTCTAGCCTCTGTTTCTTGTTAGTTTTTATTAATTAATGTAGGAGACCAGAAAAAAATCTTGGGACTGTTCTTGGGCACTTCTGCTCCTTTGTCCTCTTTAAAATGTTCTTCAGAGGCCATAGATTTCTTGGAAATTATTCAGATTCTTCTCTGAATTGTTCTATATGTGTCTCTATCTCTAGAGGAAGGAAACCTACAATGTAGCTCTTATCTGTAATGACAACTGCTTGTACATACTAGGACAATGTATCTGTATGGCATCTACAAAATGTAATTTACGTAATAATAATACACATACACTGTCTGTAACATACAAAATGTTACTACTGTGTTTGTTGTTGTTGTGGTCATCAGTCCTGATGGTTCAAAAAATGGTTCAAATGGCTCTGAGCACTATGGGACTTAACATCTGAGGTCATCAGTCCCCTAGAACTTAGAACTACTTAAGCCTAACTAATCTACAGACATCACACACATCCATGCCTGAGGCAGGATTCGAACCTACGACCGTATCAGTCACACGGTTCTGGACTACAGTGCCTAAAACTGCATGGCCACTGCGGCCGGCTTCAGTCCTGAGACTGGTTTGATGCAACTCTCCATGCTACTTATACTGTGCAAGCTTCTTCATCTCCCAGTACCTACTGCAGCCTACATCCTTCTGGATCTGCTTAATGTATTCATCTCTTGGACTAACGTGTTATGTCATGTAATTTGTTCTGTCTCTTCACGCTGTCTTTGAATGTCATTTATATAATAACAAATCAGTATGAAAACTCGCCTTTAAAAATATATCAATGGTCTTTGGATGTCTAGGGAAAACATTTTACTAGATCAGGTTATCTACCACTCAGAAAGTGGATGCACTCAGCGACAGCAAATCTGGAACGTCATGGAACTGTCAGAACATGAAATTACAACATAAAAGTGATTACAGATAAAAATAAAATGTTTATGAATAGGAAAAAGTCAATCCATAGATTTAAGTAATAGCAATCAACAACACAACAAGAATCAGTATAAATGTTTTAAGGAACTCCTCAACAGAACAGAAGGAGTGACCTGTGAGGAAAGTCTTCAGTTTCGATTTGAAAGCGCGTGGATTACTGTTAAGATGTTTGAATTCGAGGGGCAGCTTATTGAAAATGGATGCAGCAGTATACTGCACTCCTTTCTGCAGAAGAGTTAAGGAAGTCCGATCCAAATGCAGGTTTGATTTCTTCAGAGTATTAATTGAGTGAAAGCTGCTTATTCTTAGGAATAAGCTAATACTGTTAACAAGAAATACTAGTAAGGAATATATATATATATATTGAGAGGCCAATGTCAAAATACCCACACTCATAAACAGGAGTTGACAACAGGTTCATGAACTTACACCACTTATTGCCTGAACTGCCCACTTCTGAGCCAAAAATATCCTTTTAGAATGGGAACAATTACCCCAAAATATGATACCATATGACATAAGCAAACGAAAGTAAGCAAAGTAGACTAATTTTCGTGTCGAATGATCACTCACTTCACATACCGTTCGAATAGCAAAAATGGCAGTATTAAGTCTTTGAACAAGATCCTGAATGTGGGGTTTCCATGACAGTTTACTATCTAGCTGAACACCTAGAAATATGAGCTGTTCAGTGTCACTGTAAAATTAAAACGTCAGGTTTTGTTGAATAGTGTATCAGGAACTGTAAAAACTGAGTGTTACTGTGTTTTAGTGTTAGTTTATTTTCTACAAGCCATGAACTTAGGTCAAGAACTGACTATTTGAAACCGAGCCAATATTACACACAACGTCCCTTACTACCATACTAATGTCATCAGCAAACAGAAATATTTTAGAGTTACCTTTAATACTGGAGGGCATATCACTTATATAAATAAGGAACAGGACTGGCCCCAACACTGATCCCTGGGGCAAAAATGGTTCAAATGGCTCTGAGCACTATGGGACTCAACTGCTGTGGTCATCAGTCCCCTAGAACTTAGAACTACTTAAACCTAACTAACCTAAGGACATCACTCACAACCATGCCCGAGGCAGGATTCGAACCTGCGACCGTAGCAGTCGCACGGTTCCGGACTGCGCGCCTAGAACCGCGAGACCACCGCGGCCGGCCCCTGGGGCACCCTCCACTTGACTGTACCCCACTCAGACCCCACATCACAGCCATTCTCACCATTGTGAATAGTGACCTTGTTCTGTATGTTACTAAAATAACAGGTGAACCAATTGCGAGCTACTCGTCGTATTCCATAATGGTCCAACTTCTGGAACAATATTTTGTAATCAACACAACCAAATTCCTTAGTTAAATAAAAAATATGCCTAGCGGTCGAAACCTTTTGCTTAACTCATCCAGTACCTCACAGAGAAAAGAGAATTTAGCATTTTCAGTTTTAAACGACTTCTAGGGCCGAACTGTATGTTTGATATCAAATCGTGTGATATCAAATGATCAGTTATTCTTTTCGATAATTTTAGCAACCACTGATGGCAAAGAAATAGGTCTAAAATTGTCTACATTATCTTTCTACCTTTTTTTATAAAGAGGTTTTAGTGCTGAGTACATTAATCATTCAGGAAACTGACCATTCCTAAAAGAAAAATTACAAATATGGCTAAATACAGAGCTAACTCGTGCAGTAAAGTACTTAAATATTCTCTAGGCACTCCATCATATCCATGAGAGTCCTTAGTCTTCAGTGATTTAATTACTGACTCAATCTCCCCCTTGTCTGTATCACAGAGGAGTATTTCAGACATGAATCTCAGAAAGGCATTTGCCAAGAATGTTACATGATTCCCTGTAGAAACTAAATTTTTATTTAATGTATCAGCAATACTCCGAAAATGATTGTTAAATACTGCACATATATCTGATTTATCAGTAACAGAAATATTTTTACTACAGACTGACTTTATATTATCGACCTTGTGCTGCTGACTTCCTTCATAATTGACCATATGGTTTTAACTTTTTCCGTAATAACATTTTTAAGCACCCATACAATAACGTTTGTAATGGGATACTGTAGCTTGATTGTGACTACTTCTAACATTTTAATATGATTCCTTCTTTGTTATACATGATATCCTTATCCAACTAGTCAGCCACCAAGGCTGTCTATTACTGCTAGTACCCCATTTAGAACGTCCTAACAGAAAGCAACTGTCAAAGAGCACGTGTGATGTGATAAGAAGAGCTTTATATTTATCATCTATGTTATTGTCACTATTAACATCCAGCCACTCTTGTTCCTTGACAAGGTATAAAACGCTCTATATTGCTGTTGGATTAACTTTCCTATATAATATGTAAGTATATGTGACATTTGTTTGAGTACAAAAGCCTTTTAGTATTATAATGTGTGCATGATGGTCTAAAAGTCCATTTATCCTTTTACTAACAGAATGCCCATCTAGTAATGAAGAGTGAATAAAAATATTGTCTATTGCTGTGCTAGGGTAGACCTGCGCCCTAGTTAAAAAAAAAACAAAAAACAAAAAAAACCACACAGTCTGCATAAGGTCATCACAACATTGAAATATCTGTTCAGTGCAGTGCCCTGATACCGTTTTTCACGTACATAGCCACTCCCCCATCCCACAAGGAACTCCATGAAAAACATTCAGCTAATCTGTATCATGAAAAGGGAGCCTCTGAATTGTCAAATTATTTAAGTGGTGCTCTGTAATACCAATAATTATTGAGTCAACATCTATAAGCAGTTCACTAACTTTTTCTCTAATACCTCTTATATTTTGATGAAATACGCTAATTCCTTCTCTACTTGAAAACATGATGGCCTCTGAAGGTGAGCTCTTAGAGGGACTTCCTTTAAGCAGGTGTACCTATCAGCTGACTTCAGTCTAAAAAAAGTGCAGCTCTAACAACAACTACTACATTAATTTTTCCATGAGTGATCCCACCATGACCCACTACAATGTCACCTACAAGCTATGTCAGCCTTCCCTTCCCATACATATTGAGGTGCAGGCCATGCCTAGTGAACCCAATCTACTGATAGACCCAAAGGGCACCACTGAAATGTGAACCATGGCCTCTGTCATCAGCACCCTCTCCATTATCACGCCTAACAGTTGCATTAAGATGAGGCTGATTATGATGCTGAAAAAGTTGCATGAAAAGCACATTAGTGTCACCATTTTTAGTAGCTATCTAAACCAAGTCACTACCTACATCATATTCCCCGTCCATATCAGGACTGTTCCTTCCTCCACCCACTGTCACTACCTGATCCTTCCTACCTAACTCCCTTATTCTGTCACTCACCTGAGCGAACCCTGCACTACGCTTCACAATGCTGGTGACCTGGTACTCACTTCCCAACACTTCCTGCAACTGCTGGCCCACATCTTTACTGTGCGGACTGCCTTGCAGCAGACCCTTTTTCTTTCTGTTAGACATTGCAACTGACCTAGGCGTCCTAACTGCTGGGGACTGCTGCATGTTCCCTTCATCTACAGCTACAAGAGGCTCCTCTCCAGTCAACTCTGACAGTTGATCAAATCTATTGCATATACGCAAAGTGTAACTGTCCATGTACCTCCTCCTATCTGCCCTCTTGCCAGCTACCAGTTCCCATCCCCCATCACCCCTCACCCTCCTCAGCTCACCTAGTTCCTCCTGTGCATGTTGTAACTGCACCTGAACAGCAGAGATCTTACGTTTCTGTTCCTCTTATTCTTATTTCTACTACCGATTCTGCATTCCCAGGAGTGGGTCTCGCTAGAATGCCCACTGGCTTCCCCACTGCATTCCCGCTAATAAAAATACTTTGATTATAGCCCACACTGTAACCCACTACTCACAAACCTATCACAGAGCCCACACTTCTCACTCATGGTAAAAGTGTAGAGTTACTGAAAAGAACTATAGATCTACATTGCCTAAGATCAATTACACCAGTGGAACTATTTATAGAAGTAACAATAGCGGTCGCGTAATTCTCTGTCTATTAAGAAAGCAACTACTTGTATTAAAACTACTACACGACCTCTAATACCAATACCAACAAAACTTAACAAAATCATTAGCTAAAACCAAAAAAATTCAAGTGGTTACAGGAACACTCAACGAAGTTAAAACACTGAATGAAAATTTTACTGAAATGTTTCACTAGAAACAATAATAAATGTCAGCTGACAACTAAAGCACGAAATTTACTAAACAACTTCAACACACAGAAAACTCTAAAACATACAGCGAGCGAACATTTGCAAAAGTTTATTAAATCGTTATTTCGCCACAAACAGCACGACACACCAAATGAAAACTATTATCTTGCAACAATTACAGTCAAAACGATCACAGTTCGTATTTCACTGGATATGGTACTACTTTGGCACTTGCCACTTGCCACGACTCCATCTTGTTTGTTTGTGTGTGTGTGTGTGTGTGTGTGTGTGTGTGTGTGTGTGTGTGTGTGTGTATGTGTGTGTGTGTGTGTGTGTGTGTGTGTGTGTGTGTGAAGTTGGCTATGTTCGTGGTGGCACGGCTGAGGTGAACGACCGACTGCAGCGATGCCACATGTAACAGATTGATGAGATGTGTGGGACCCTTCAAAGTAGCTGCATATTCAGATAGTACTGCTTTATTTTGTTTGCGATAGCCAAACAAATGACTATATCAATGAGTCAAAATTGGAATCAGACATCTAATTCATAGACTTTTGTGTAAGAATGTGTGGGCATATGAAATGGAGTGATTACATATGTTCAGTCATATGCAATGGAGATGGGAGACAACGGTTCATTGGGGGGATATTGGGTAAATGCAACCAGTCTAAGAAGGAGACTTCTCATCTGTCACTAGTGTGCCTACCCAAGAACACTGATCAAATGTTTGGCATCGATACCAAAATTGACTAACAGGGAATACTGAGTGATTACAAAAAAGGGCAGTGAACGCCACAAATATAATAAAAAATCTGAACTGGCAGGCACTTGAAGACAGATAACTATTGCACGAAAGCGTAGGCCTGCTTACACTCATGTTCAGAAAAATAGAACACCTTGCATGATTAGAAAGAGGATGTTCATATTTCCAAGACATGTACATTAGTATGTTCTGCAGAAAGATTAGCAAATGAAACAAGTTGGGCCTCGCTTTCAATGTCAACATCGACATCGCTGCTCTTGTTGTTGCTGCAAATCAAAGGTAATGGATCAGTGTGACTTGAGCAGACGTGCAGGAAGCGTCGCAGTCGTATGCGTGAACTGTATCGTCAAATCAGTGAGTTTGAAAGAGGGAGCATTATTGGCATGAGAGAAGGTGATGCATCCATCTGGGAAATTGCTGCTCATCTGGGATGAAGCGATTAGACATTGCTACAGGTGTATGCAGAATGATTCATAGAAGGCCGTATAACACAATGTGAAGCCTGAGATTGCACCCTTCCCCCTCCCCAAGAAGATCGACACCTGATTCGAATGGGAATGCAGAACAGATCTGCATCCTCCTCGACTCTAGTTAAACAGTGGAACACATGGCACACTATCAGTGGCAACCGTCTGTCACCTTTTATTATAGCATGGGGTACTTGCACATTGTGCACTTGCCCGCATACCATACCTTCAATGAATATGCAGAAACATGTTCGATGACAATGGTGTACACAACATCACTAGGGACAGGAATAGCATCAGAGAGTGTTTTCAGGCGATTCCAGGCTCTGCCTGTTTGAAAATGACGGATGCATTTTGGTTCGCCAAAGACATTGAGAGTTGCGCCACAGTCACTGCATTTGCATAAGACATACAGCACCATCTCAAGGCCTTATGGTGAGGAGTGCTATTGACTACAACCACAGATCACAGTTAGCGCATTTCCAGGACACAGTGACCAGTCTGACCTACATGAATGACATCTTGTGGCCCATAGCCATATTCTTTCTGCACAATACCCTAGATGCCATTTTTCAGCAAGTCAATGCACTACTACATGTCGCTGTATGAACATGTTCCTTATTGGTGTTACAGGATGTTAGCATTTTGTGCTGCCCCCTTGAGATCACCAGACATGTCACCAATCGAAAATATGTGGGCTATAGTGAAATGACAGGTGCAGTGCTGTGACCTGACCCAATGCCAGCCATCACCGATGAACCAAGGCCACCACGTATTGTACGTGGTCTCGGGTGTACTTTGGAAGCAGGTGAATGCAGAATGGGTGGCTATAACACATAATGCCATTCGCGCCTCATACGTGTCAATTCCATCATACATGGAACAACTTATCAGGGCTCATGGTGGTCACTGTGCCTACTAGGCAACAGGAAACATGCTGAACTGAGGTGACTGAAATGCAAATCATTCCAGCGGAACATGCTGATGTATATGTCCTGTAAACGTGAACGTCTTATCTCTAGTCGTTCAAGGTTTTACGTTTTTTCTGGAATGAGTGTATCTCAAAGACCTGCACAAAGTAAGCACTCTAGGAATATTCCTATAGCTTGCTCCTGTAGCGTCTGCTAATACAAAATTACAATGCGCACAGAAGCATTTTGATAGTTATTCTTCCCTTGCTCCATATGCGAGCGGCATAGTGATGGGGAGCTCGTGAATGAGTTGTTCAAGTGTGAACTAACCACTCAATTTCAATGAACTGGTACTTCAACAGAAGAAATATTGAATTTAATTGATGAAAGGAGAAAATATAAAAACGTAGTAAATGAAGCAGGCAAAAAGGAATACAAACGTCTCAAAAATGAGATCAACAGGAAGTGCAAAATGGCTAAGCAGGGATGGCTAGAGGACAAATGTAAGGATGTAGAGGCTTATCTCACTAGGGGTAAGATAGATATTGCCTACAGGAAAATAAAAGAGACCTCTGGAGATAAGAGAACCACTTGTATGAACATTAAGAGCTCAGATGGAAACCCAGATCTAAGCAAAGAAGGGAAAGCAGAAAGGTGGAAGAAGTATATAGAGGGTCTATACAAGGACAATGTATTTTAGGACAATATTATGGAAATGGAAGAGGATGTAGATGAAGATGAAATGGGAGATACGATACTGCGTGAAGAGTTTGACAGAGCACTAAAAGACCTGAGCCGAAACAAGGCCCCCAGAGTAGACAACATCCCATTGGAACTACTGACAGCCTTGGGAGAGTCAGTCCTGACAAAACTCTACGATCTGGTGAGCAAGATGTATGAAACAGGTGAAATACCCTCAGACTTCAAGAAGAATATAATAATTCCAATCCCAAAGAAAGCAGGTTTTGACAAATGTGAAAATTACCGAACTATCAGTTTAATAAGTCACAGCTGCAAAATACTAAAACGAATTCTTTACAGACGAATGGAAAAACTAGTCGAAGCCGACCTCGAGGAAGATCAGTTTGGATTCCGTAGAAATACTGGAACACGTGAGACAATACTGACCTTACGACTTATCTTAGAAGAAAGATTAAGGAAAGGCAAACCAACATTTCTAGCATTTGTAGACTTAGAGAAAGCTTTTGACAATGTTGACTGGAATACTCTCTTTCAAATTCTAAAGGTGGCAGGGGTAAAATACTGGGAGCGGAAGGCTATTTACAAATTTTACAGAAACCAGATGGCAGTTATAAAAGTCGAGGGGCATGAAAGGGAAGCAGCAGTTGGGAAGGGAGTAAGAAAGGGTTGTAGCCTCTCCCCGATGTTATTCAATCTGTATATTGAGCAAGTAGTAAAGGAAACAAAAGAAAAGTTCGGAGTAGGTATTAAAATCCATGGAGAAGAAATAAAAACTTTGAGGTTCGCCGATGACATTGTAATTCTGTCAGAGACAGCAAAGGACTTGGAAGAGCAGTTGGATGGAATGGATAGCGTCTTGAAAGGAGGATATAAGATGAACATCAACAAACGCAAAACGAGGATAATGGAACGTGTCGAATTAAGTCAGGTGATGCTGAGGGAATTAGATTAGGAAATGAAACACTTAAAGTAGTAAAGGGGTTTTGCTATTTGGGGAGCAAAATAACTGATGATGGTCGAAGTAGAGAGGATATAAAATGTAGACTGGCAATGGCAAGGAAAGCGTTTCTGAAGAAGAGAAATTTGTTAACATTGAGTATAGATTTAAGTGTCAGGAAGTCGTTTCTGAAAGTATTTGTATGGAGTGTAGCCATGTATGGAAGTGAAACATGGACAATAAATATTTTGGACAAGAAGAGAATAGAAATGTGGCGCACGCACAGCCTAAATGAAAATAAAATGCTTACCTTATGAGTCTGGAACAGAAGCATGCCTGGAACCCACGATTGAAAGATAATCGTTCATGTAGGAATGTTTATCTCGTACACATTATTGAAATAATTACACTAAATGTCACTTTGAGCATTGTCCTAACTAAATTAAAAAAAAAATACATATATATTTATGAATAAACATCAACGGATTTGGCGAATGTTCAGAGATTTCCGGTTGCAAACATGATTTGTTCCACTTTTTTTCTGTCAGGCGATTTCTTCTGTCAGTTATAAGGTGTCCTGCCTTTGAGAACACTCTTTCACACAGTGTGGGGGTTGCAACAATACACAGCCGTATTTTTGCAAGTTCAAGGAGCGAGGGGTATACTGAGAGCCGTTCAGACCACCACCGAAGTGGATTGCCTTGTCCCTGTAGCAGGGGCTCTTGTAAATGTTTGTCCACTTCCACTATACCAGCAGCTCTCGGGTGGGGATTACTCTGCAGCCTGGAAAACACTCCATCAAATTCGAGCCAGAGACTAGAAACAGATTCAGTGTTTGGAACTGAGATTGTTGCAGTAGCAGTGGATGTGTTCGTCACAAATTTCTACAGTGCCTTATGAGGTTGAATTTCACCTTCACAGCAGAAAATTAACAGAAAAACCATGTAATTTGAATTGGGGATCCAATGAAGTTGCTTCTGAGAAAGCGGAATTTTCCTCTATATTTCGTAATCGTCGTTTTAGGTCTTCAGCTAACTTTTCGGCCATCTGTTGCACGTTTACATGAATTTCAGTGTTATTAACAAGCTGCAACACCATTTGTTCAACGAGCGACTAAGAGGTATAACTTTAGAAGCAGTAACAACATTTTCACTTGACATTTCCTCAGTGCAGTTTTTGAAAACTTTCATCAGGTCACGGGGTTGTGTTCCACTTGAAATGTCCTCTGCAAATTTGGAAGATCCAGATAATTCAGAGTGTTAACAGTCATTAGGGAATTCTTAACCTCGATTATTCTTCGCAGCATAACATAGGTTGAATTCCATCTTGTAACAGTCTCCTGTTTTAGAGTCAGAACTAGCTCTTTTAACTGTCCCTGCATCTTTTTCAGTTTCTTGCAGGCTTCCGAACTGCTTTTAAAAAACTCAACCATATTTTTTCTTTACTCAGAATGGGTTGAATGTGTGGAAGCCCATTCTGAACAATGAAATTGAGTGTGTGTGCAATGCAGAGGATGTGTTTCTAGGCTGTAAGTCTTATAGCTGCCACAATATTAGCAGCATTGTCGCTAACAACACACACGACTTTTTCTTGAATGCCCCATTCCCTTGTGACACGCCGCAGTTCTTCGGAAAGTTTTTCTGACATGTGCCTTTCGTCGTATTTAAAGCACTCTAGGTGGGAAGGCACCTACTCCAGGTCTTTAACGTAGTTTGCTGTCACCGACAAATAACTCTCATTTGTGGTTGAGGTCCACCCATCCATTGTCAGCACAACCGCTTCTGTAGAATTAATTTTGACTCTCACAATTTATTTCATGGAGTACTGTTGTAGTAGTGTATTGGAAATGGTCTTCCGAGCTGGCATTCTGTAAGCACCATTCAGTTTGCTACAAAATGTTAGAAATGTTTGTTTCCCACTATGATGAAGGGCAAATAATCCTTTACAACAGTCTCCAGAAGTGCGAAATCTATCTCCTGATTTCTTTAGTTCGAAAGAGTTTTCAGAAAATACATACGTAATGTTCCGTGATATTGATATCTGCTGTCTGGTAATGAAGTGATACTGTTATTTTCTGGCACAGACTGCTGTTCGATTCTGGCAATTGCTGATGTTGGTTCCGGATTGTGCGGGTTATTTGTTCAAGAAATATTGGAAGATGCAGGAGCAGGGGACGCTAAGCGCCTGACTGACAATGACACTGATGGATGCAGCACTCGAACATGACGGGCTAGATTTAATGTATTTCCTCCTGTATATGAAATACACTTACAACAACAGTTGCACTTTGCTTTCCTATCACCTAAATCGGTGAAGAAACCTCAAATTTCCCTACTTTTACGCAATCGCGGGTTGCTAACCATTGTATTAGGGTGAACAGACACAAAAACTGCTTTCCGAATAAAGTAAAGAGGGATTTTACCTGAAATCGTAACAGTGAGTACAGGTGACAGTTTACATTTTGAATTTGGTGGGTTATCATTATCAACAAAAATAAAATCTACAGAAAAACTTCTGAATAATTACTTAACATAGGTATATAGACTTTGTGACAGTGGTAAACATACTCATTCTATTTTGGATTAAATTTTAAAAGGAACATAAAATTGGACTGCACTTCGTTGCTAGCGCTAGTTTTCAGTCCATGAATACAACAAATAAGGTTTCACTTGGCAGATAAAGACTTTTTTGGGCGCTTCATGAGAAACTGTCGAGGAAGATTAAATGTAATATCTTCTTTATATGTGACAGGCTTCTCTGTTTACCTTTTCTTTGTCCCCTTCGACCATGCTATATTTTAAGTTAACTCAGACGCTGTAAGAGCGTAAAACGTTGCGTGCACATTACTGCATAGTTCGGCCATCTGTTGGTAAAATTATGAAGTATTATGAAGCTTTATTGCACAAGCTAGGCGAAGCGAGTGTAGCCGCGGCTGAGCGGCGAACTGGGCAAATTCGCCAGGCCTTCCGTACTTCATGAATGAACTACTTCATTTGAAAGCTTCACGGCAAAGAGTTAAATGAATGAAGTAGTTCACGGGAATGAATGAGTTCGACCCATCTCTAGAGTGGCATGAGAACAACCCTAATGAGTAGAAGAACCCTCTACAGGGTTTAGCCTGCACGCAGTGTTGCCAATTTAGCGGCTTTGTCGCTAGAAATGGCGACTTTTGCCTTCGTCTTAGCGACAAAAAAAAAAAAAAACTTTTTAGCGACAAAAATTATTTAGCGACTTATCTGGCCACTAAAACTATTTTGGGCCAGTATTTTCATTAACAAAACTAAGATTTTATCTATAGAGTGGCTACTACACTGACTATGTTATAGATTTACTAAATTAAATTAAGTTCTTAGCAGATCATGTAGCATTGGTCAGCATTTAGTAAACCTGAATGTGGGAATTGCCTACAGAGTAAGAAAACCTTGACTATAGATCAATTCATTATTCATTACCCATTAGCCTGTTATCGTCGATAGCGTATCGATGTATAATTCTTCAACTTTTGATCTCCCTTTATTTTTAGAATTGACAAAAAACATACCTAATATTAAATATAATAAAATACTTGTCTGTCCAGGAACCTCTAATTTTTCGAAACGTTAACTCGCAGTCAAATTATTACCACATGCACAGTGGTAACGCAAGAACAATTCGGTGGGGGTATCTCAGACATTATTACGTTTTAAACAATGAACAATAGGACTGATATCGACTTACGGAGTGAGTAGATTGTTTCATGACCTCTAGTTTGCCAGAGTTTTAATACATTTTCAGTGATTATAAATTGGTGAAACTTATGTTGTGGTGCCTTACATAATGGATTTACAGCAAAAGAAGAAGCAGTACGCTCAAAAATATCGGGATGCGTGGGAAGCAGAACCTGAATTCAATGGGTGGCTGAAACTGGTCGTTGGAGACATATCCAAGGCAAGATGTCAAGTATGTGCAACAGAGTTTTGTGCTAAATTATGTGATATTAAAATGCATTCGAAAACTATTAAGCATAAAGAAAAAATTGATTAAAAAAAACACAAACCACCTTACCTGTGAAAATTGTTCCGAAAACTACAGTTAGAATAGCAAGCAGAGCGTAAGGCGCCCTTTCTTTATTTATTGCTGAACATTGTTATATTTTAGCTGTAGATCATTAGGAATACTGTGCAAGAAGGTGTTTTCTGGTGATAAGGATGCTAAAAACATGCAATTACATCGTACAAAGTACACTTAAATTATAAATGAAGTTTTGACTCCATGTTTTACACAATCATTGGTTGAAGATATAGGTAACCAAAAATACAGTGCACTAATAGATGAATCCACAGATGTATCAATATCTGGAAAGCTAGGTATCGTTATATGGTACTACAGTGAAACAATCAAACCATTAGATCAGCATTTCTGAAACTCGCAGTTGTAGAAACTGTAGATGCAAGAAATCTGGCTGCTGTTCTTGTGAATTCATTGAAAGATCTCAAACTTCCAATCGCTAATATGGTACAAATTGGCACAGATAATGCTTCTGCAATGGTTGGAATAAACAATGGGCTTTTCGAACAACTCAAGAGAGAATATGGTTTGAAGCATTTGCTATTGATCCGTTGCATTTCTCACTCTTTTCAGCTTGCAGTTTCGCACGCCTCAGTGAATACCATACCTAGAAACATAGAGTTTCTTGTACGGGAAATCTGCAATTGATTCTCCATTTCACCCAAAAGACAAGAGGAATATAAAACGGTTTGTGAGACAATACATTGTGGAAGACAGCAACTAAAAATTTTGAAGGTCTGTGCAACACGCTGGCTTTCAATTGAACCACCAACACGAGGAATACTGGAGCAATGGGAAGAACTAAAGCTACATTTTTCACTTGCCATGGTTCAAGACAATTGTTACAGTGCCGATCTTTTGTACAAGATGTATTGTGACGACTCAAATCATCTTTACATGTTTTACCTTAAACATGCTTTAAAAGACGTACAAATGGTAATAAAAGCTTTTGAAGGAGAAGACAATGACGCCACTAAATTACTAGATACACTTGTATTTCTCATGCAGTCACTTTTTCCAACTGTTGATTTGTTGACAACACCAGTTCCAAGCGGATGTATGTATGCAAATCCGAACCTTGGCTTTATGTTTGAACAGAAATTGTCTGAGTCAAATTTGTCAGAAGAAAATAAAGTTTATTTGAAGAAGAGATGCATTGAGTTTAGTCTGAAACTCATAAAAGAAATTCAACAAAGACTGGCAAGTAACGTTAGGATCCTGAAAAAAATGTCAATGCTGAATGTTGAAGAAACACTAAAAGTGAATAAAAATAATGCTGTAGCGGGTGTAGCCAAAAGAACTGGGTTTTAGTGGCGACTTCGTAGACGGTATGCTGCAAGAATGGCGTAATATCAACTTCGTTAGGTGGAATAACACTACTAGCACTGTTCGATTTTGGAGTGACATTTTGCAGTACAAAAATGCCGCAGGGAAGAATCCTTTTTCTATGATTTCACAGTTAGCAATGACTGTTCTATGCCTACTGCATTCAAATGCAGAAGTTTTGACATACCGTCAGATGTATTGGAGAGTATTGGAACGAACAAAAGTTACTGTTTTGCGACAAAACTAGTCGAACTGCAATATCATCTTTTGAGCGAGATTCAACCCTCTACATCAACTACAGTTCTGTCAGAGTATGAAACAGAACTGTTATTCGATTTTCTGAGTGACGATGATGAATAACACGCATACCAGTATGTATATATTTTGTAACCTAATTTAAGTTCTTGCTTTCTTTTGTTACAAATATAGTTGTATAGTACTGTGATTGAAACAACAGCCGGCCGTTGTGGCCGCCCGGTTCTAGGCACTACATTCTGGAGCCGAGAGACCACTACGCTCGCAGGTCCGAATCCTGCCTCGGGCATGGATGTGTGTGATGTCCGTAGGTGAATTAGGTTTAATTAGTTCTAAGTTCTAGGTGACTGATGACCTTAGAAGTTAAGTCGCGTAGTGCCCAGAGCCATTTTTTTAAAACAACAATTTATGTGTTGCGTCAAGTATGATAATATTTTTAATTGAATGTTAGCGTATTTTATATGTATGTTGTTGCAAGCGCTGCGTCATTTACTTAAGACAATGTAGCTATTAGGTATGAGACAATTTTTATTAATATTTTATTACCCCCACCCCCACTGACTTATTGCACCATTCACAGCACGAAATTTTCAGTTCACCTCTAGTAAAATCAGTTTTAGCGACTTTTGATATTGAATCCAGCGACTCGGGTTTTTTAGAGTCGGCAACACTACCTGCACGTTGATATTGTTACTTAAGCACATTATTGTTGTGTACTGTAATGATAGCATTGTCGTAGCGTAGGTAGAGTCACTTGGTTTGTAGTGACGGCTTTTCATTTTGAACTAGGAACAGTGCAAGTGAAATTGCTCGAAAAACTAAAAATTGACCATTTGACATACGACGTGTTGTTTTGGAGACATAAATAGTTACGCAGATGAAGAGACAAGTACGTATTCGTACATATTTCAGACTAGTGTAAATTGTGTCATGGTTTTTATCTTATTTACTGACGATTTATGAATTATAAAAAAGCATAGTAAGAAGGAGCGGATAGAATTAAGTATTGTGATATACGTACCTCGTACCAGTAAAAAGCCTAGCCATTCATAAATGCTGTACTCGGAGACAATACCGTATCTCTAGCAGCATTGGTGCCGTTTAAAGGTTAAAAAACCTGCTAAAAGCCCTCGTTTTTCGTATGGACGGAAGTTGAGGCTTCTGACGCATATGGCATTAAAGTAACGTCGTGTCTTACAAACAAACAAGGGTACCGTACCCTATTCGAATTGTGTTGTATTTTCTGAAAGTTATCGGCTTTCATTTATTTGACTGTCACCGTAACAACGGGGAAAACACACATTTAGTTTAATTTTATAATTTACTTTAAACTGTCGAAGACTTGCCAGCTATCATACCTCAAACCATGGCGTAAGTAACTTTGAATGACTTCATTTCAAATTTATTCGATGTGAAACGATGTCGTTCCGTAGCAGATCGCCCATGCGACATAACATTTATCATTGGCAAATTATGATGTATTCAATTAACGATGTTGATGGTGGACAACAATTGTCACTTTTAGACATGAGGTTGAAGTGGGCTAGATGGGTCTTTCGGCTCTACTAATAACGTGTTATTAAAAGTTACATATATACATACCGTACCAACTTGCCCGACTACTGGGTGTTCGTTCGTACAAAAGTGACAGAAGTATACCGTTTCACGCGTTGGCACTTCACATTAATAATGTCCGAAATGTAAGGCCGATGAATTGAGAAACGCGAAAAAAAAACCAACATGTTTTTGGATCATAAGGGACAGAGTAAAGCGGAGAAAACATTAGACTAATAGTTAGTCATCCGATATCCATTTCAGGAAATACGGCGCATATGGACTTTTCCACGCGTTATGTTCTTAAGAAATATGCAGTCCTATTGCTCCATGCCAATGTCAAACCTTTTAATGTTTTGGACAACAAATGATTAAAAGGTTCCTCATGCTAATGTCAAATATTCAACATCTGTTGGATTGTCGTACTCTAATGCATATTGACGAAAACAGTTGTTGAATGGTTTTTACATTAACCTGTGTGTCAATGTAACAGGTTAAAATCGTGGTAATATAAAATGTTTATTTTATCAGATTGGAAGTCTAGTTTTGAAAACCCTATTACGTTATCTAAATAATACCACACCATTTTTACCCTTTATGCTTAGGCCTTTCTTTTGTTGTCCATCCAGTCCATTATCTTTAACTGACCTAAATATAAAAACTCATTAAGTGACTCTGTAACAGTACGTGTATATTATGTTAGTTTTGTTATATCTGACTTTCAGGCCGATTTTCAAACATGCAAGTTCATATATTCGTTGCTGAAGTTTATCTGCCGTAGAGACCCACAGTACAACGTCATTGGCAAAATGAAGGTGGTCATGTGTATTCCATTAACACATGTTTTGTCTTCATTTTCCCAGTTTAAGAATCTAGAAACGTTGTTTAAGACTGCTAAGAATAAGTTTTCAAAATTGGGCTGTACTACTGACACACAGAATCGCCCTCCATTCTTATGATGTCCCATGGAAGCTTTAGCATTGACATATTTACTATACAAACACATTTCTCAAGGGCTGTTAGTATGAATTTCATAAGCTTTCTCAAAACCTTTGAATCTTAATACTGGTAGTACTGGTAATTCAAATTCATTGCTTCACTCATTGACTTCTTTCATAATTTTCAAAGGGCCTATTGTCCTCATATCCATTTATAAAGCCTGCATTCTTTTCTCCCTGATTAATTGCTTTAATGAACATAATACATTGCGGAATGTGGCTCTTTTTTTTTTCTTCATTGTGAAGTAGATTTATTTCAGCTTTTTTCCGACTTTGGAGTACTGAATTCTTTCACAAATATTCTTTGAACAATTTTTCAAGTTTATCCAGCTTTAACCCTTTCCATTGAAATGCCATCACCTCCAATGGCCTTTTCTTTCTTCATATCTCGAATGTCTTTTACACACAAATTGGTATTATTTTCAGAATGAATGTGTTTGGATTATCAGTTACCTGTATTTCCAATACTTCTCTTGAACTGTGCAAATAGTTAAAGACATCTATGCAGGTGTGTACATGGGATCTGACATTGCGAGATTCTTTGGGAAAGATGAAGAATGGAGAAGGAAGTGAATCATAATTTCTTTCTAAATAAAACTCAGAATAATTTGAAAACTGTTTATTAACCACCAAACACAGTAACACTACTAATTTATAATATGGACCTCAACTTCCAATGTGTTTAGCTATGGGAGTATAGTTTATATGAATTTTTACTTGCCATAATACTTCACTGCCAGTCGACGGCTTTTCTATATTTACAGTTTTAGTATTTTTTAAATGGTTGATAAGAAAAATCATTAGAGACTGAAGCTACAACACTACTGGACTCTTACTCTGAGTAATCTGACCTTTTCAATTGTAAGGAGAATGGCAGTGAATGGTGACATGGTTTTGAGGTTTTATGACAAACTGCTACTGTTACACTTCGCAATGATCATTATCCATAAATGGCTATCTTGGCTCATACCAGGTTCATATGTTTCTCTGTGTGGCATGGCAGGATTTGGATTCAGTTTATGAAGAGCATATTTCCATTGTTCTGGAGAGAGATGGTGGGTGGGAACTGCACTCCCCTGGCTGTTACTGTGTACATCCTTGAAACTTGGAATGCTTGAACAAATTTGCTTCCCTTGTTAGTTATTATGCTATCTGCTATCCATTGATGACATGTGATGTATTATCATAAGTTTCTGTTTGTTTTATGCATATTTTTTGCTGTCAGTTCACATCAAATCGTGCAGGTCATCTCACCCACAATCTCAGATTTGGATGAAACTTCACTTATTTGTTCTCCGTATGGGAGCAAGGAACCATTTCAGATGTTAGCGTTTGTCACATTGTTTGTTTTCATTTTGTGACAGATCATAGCATAGAACTTTTGTTGTTTTTTAAATTTTGATGGCACAAAACTACACTTGTAAATATTTTCAAAACAAATTAAATTTTTTTCCCTCTCATCCATAGCTAGGTGGCATATTCTATAGTTTAAGGGCCACAGAAAAAATACCTCATATCCTCAAGTAAAACCACCAAAATAGGAAAAACATATAGTTATATTTCTACATTTTATTTTGCAAAAAACGTGGTTCTACATTACATTGAATGTCACTTTAAGAGAAAGCATAATCAGTAGCTTTTTTCCCCCAAAATAACCCTCAAAGCATGGGCTGTCACTTGGACAAATAAAATTAATGTTTTTTGGTCTTTTGTTGTCTTAGTACCAGATAATAATTTTAAATTTTGTCATGAGAACCTGAAAGAAACCATTGATTTGCAAGGTTTGTGGATAACAGACCTTTGACATAAATGAAATTTTAAATGATAACATATAAAAGAAACATGCTCAACCAGCAGTATATCAAAAGCTCTAGTTAATTCAATTTTTAAACAGCCTTTAATACAATAGATGCAATTTATAACAGTAGCATTTTTTTCTGAATAGAGGAAATACACACCTCCGAAAACAGGTAAATTCTTCCAGATAGTGTTATAGGACATTCAACACAAGTAAACAAATGATTAAGGTCCTGAAGAATGTATAAATGAAATTATATGGTAACAAAATTTTCTGTTGTATTTGATTCAGTAATTAGGCCTATCCCAAAGTACCACGTATCTGAATATCTGCAAGCTACATATTGTAATGGGATATCAACTTGACAGGTGATACCACAAGGAACAATTTACACCACACCACAAAGTTGATACTAATTTAGTTTCAAAGTTTCTGAATACTCAGCATGGCAAGCACAGAATTAATTCAAAGAAAAAACTTTCTTAATGAAACCAAGCCTAAAAAGAAGAGAGAATATGAAACTTGAATTCATTCATTTAATGACAAATTTTTACCAAAGTAATGAACAGTCTGGAGTTTTACCAGGTGTAAAATATGTTGAAAGCACAAGCAAAAAGAATGTAGATAAAAATAGTTGATTTTAGGCAGTTTACTTAACATTTATTCATACTTTCAAAGTGAATATCAAGGAATTAAAGTAGGTTGTTCTAAAATAGGTTCACTTCGCCCCATATGGTGTGTTTTAGCAGGTATTAATAATGCCGTCAGTATGTATCTGCACCACTCGACAGAACATATTTTTTCTCACAAACACACCAGCATTTGAAGAAAACTATAAAGCTCTCACAAAAATAATTTTATGTGCAAACCTGAGCTCTGCATGCATATTACAGCGATGCAATGACTCCATTCCCAAAGGAATGCTACTGTGTTCCCTAGGGGGAAAAAAAGAAATTGAAACGTGCACTGCAGGTGGAACTGCTGATGTTGTTGTTGTTGTTGTCTTCAGTCCTGAGACTGGTTTGATGCAGCTCTCCATGCTACTCTATCCTGTGCAAGCTGCTTCATCTCCCAGTACCTACTGCAACCTACATCCTTCTGAATCTGCTTAGTGTACTCATCTCTCGGTCTCCCTCTACGATTTTTACCCTCCACGCTGCCCTCCAATGCTAAATTTGTGATCCCTTGATGCCTCAAAACATGTCTTACCAACCGATCCCTTCTTCTAGTCAAGTTGTGCCACAAACTTCTCTTCTCCCCAATCCTATTCAATACCTCCTCATTAGTTACGTGCTCTATCCACCTTATCTTCAGTATTCTTCTGTAGCACCACATTTCGAAAGCTTCTATTCTCTTCTTGTCCAAACTAGTTATCGTCCATGTTTCACTTCCATACATGGCTACACTCCAAACAAATACTTTCAGAAACGACTTCCTGATACATAAATCTATATTCGATGTTAACAAATTTCTCTTCTTCAGAAACGCTTTCCTTGCCATTGCCAGTCTACATTTTATATCCTCTCTACTTCGACCATCATCAGTTATTTTACTTCCTAAATAGCAAAAGTCCTTTACTACTTTAAGTGTCTCATTTCCCAGTCTAATTCCCTCTGCATCACCCGATTTAATTTGACTACATTCCATTATCCTCGTTTTGCTTTTGTTAATGTTCATCTTATATCCTCCTTTCAAGACACTGTCCATTCCGTTCAACTGCTCTTCCAAGTCCTTTGCCGTCTCTGACAGAATTACAATGTCATCGGCGAACCTCAAAGTTTTTACTTCGTCTCCATGAATTTTAATACCTACTCCAAATTTTTCTTTTGTTTCCTTTACTGCTTGCTCAATATACAGATTGAATAACATCGGGGAGAGGCTACAACCCTGTCTCACTCCTTTCCCAACTACTCCTTCCCTTTCATGCCCCTCGACTCTTATGACTGCCATCTGGTTTCTGTACAAATTATAAATAGCCTTTCGCTCCCTGTATTTTACCCCTGCCACCTTTAGAATTTGAAAAAGAGTATTCCAGTCAACATTGTCAAAAGCTTTCTCTAAGTCTACAAATGCTAGAAACGTAGGTTTGCCTTTTCTTAATCTTTCTTCTAAGATAAGTCGTAAGGTCAGTATTGCCTCACGTGTTCCAACATTTCGACGGAATCCAAACTGATCCTCCCCGAGGTCTGCATCTACCAGTTTTTCCATTCGTCTGTAAAGAATTCGCGTTAGTATTTTGCAGCCGTGGCTTATTAAACTGATAGTTCGGTAATTTTCACATCTGTCAGCACCTGCTTTCTTTGGGATTGGAATTATTATATTCTTCTTGAAGTCTGAGGGTATTTCGCCTGTCTCATACATCTTGCTCACCAGCTGGTAGAGTTTTGTCAGGACTGGTTGTCCCAAGGCCGTCAGTAGTTCTAATGGAATGTTGTCTACTCCGGGGGCCTTGTTTCGACTCAGGTCTTTCAGTGCTCTGTCAAACTCTTCACGCAGTATCGTATCTCCCATTTCGTCTTCGTCTACATCCTCTTCCATTTCCATAATATTGTCCTCAAGTACATCGCCCTTGTATAAACCTTCTATATACTGCTTCCACCTTTCTGCCTTCCCTTCTTTGCTTAGAACTGGGCTGCCATCTGAGCTCTTGATATTCATACACGTGGTTCTCCTTTCTCCAAAGGTCTCTTTAATTTTCCTGTAGGCAGTATCTATCTTACCCCTAGTGAGATAAGCTTCTACATCCTTACATTTGTCCTCTAGCCATCCCTGTTTAGCCATTTTGCACTTCCTGTCGATCTCATTTTTGAGACGTTTGTATTCCTTTTTGCCTGCTTCATTTACTGCATTTTTATATTTTCTCCTTTCATCAATTAAATTCAATATTTCTTCTGTTAACCAAGGATTTCTAGCAGCCCTCGTCTTTGTACCTACTTTATCCTCTGCTGCCTTCACTACTACATCCCTCAGAGCTACCCATTCTTCTTCTACTGTATTTCTTTCCCCTATTCCTGTCAATTGTTCCCTTATGCTCTCCCTGAAACTCTGTACAACCTCTGGTTCTTTCAGTTTATCCAGGTCCCATCTCCTTAATTTCCCACATTTTTGCAGTTTCTTCAGTTTTAATCTACAGGTCATAACCAATAGATTGTGGTCAGAGTCCACATCTGCCCCTGGAAATGTCTTACAACTTAAAACCTGGTTCCTAAATCTCTGTCTTACCATTATATAATCTATCTGATACCTTTTAGTATCTCCAGGGTTCTTCCACGTATACAACCTTCTTTCATGATTCTTAAACCAAGTGTTAGCTATGATTAAGTTGTGCTCTGTGCAAAATTCTACTAGGCGGCTTCCTCTTTCATTTCTTAGCCCCAATCCATATTCACCTACTATGTTTCCTTCTCTCCCTTTCCCTACACTCGAATTCCAGTCACCCATTACTATTAAATTTTCGTCTCCCTTCACTATCTGAATAATTTCTTTTATTTCATCGTACATTTCTTCAATTTCTTCATCATCTGCAGAGCTAGTTGGCATATAAACTTGTACTACTGTAGTAGGTGTGGGCTTCGTATCTATCTTGGCCACAATAATGCGTTCACTATGCTGTTTGTAGTAGCTTACCCGCATTCCTATTTTCCTATTCATTATTAAACCTACTCCTGCATTACCCCTATTTGATTTTGTGTTTATAACCCTGTAGTCACCTGACCAGAAGTCTTGTTCCTCCTGCCACCGAACTTCACTAATTCCCACTATATCTAACTTTAACCTATCCATTTCCCTTTTTAAATTTTCTAACCTACCTGCCCGATTAAGGGATCTGACATTCCACGCTCCGATCCGTAGAACGCCAGTTTTCTTTCTCCTGATAAAGACATCCTCCTGAGTAGTCCCCGCCCAGAGATCCGAATGGGGGACTATTTTACCTCCGGAATATTTTACCCAAGAGGATGCCATCATCATTTAATCATACAGTAAAGCTGTATGTCCTCGGGAAAAATTACGGCTGTAGTTTCCCCTTGCTTTCAGCCGTTCGCAGTACCAGCACAGCAAGGCCGTTTTGGTTAATGTTGCAAGGCCAGATCAGTCAATCATCCAGACTGTTGCCCCTGCAACTACTGAAAAGGCTGCTGCCCCTCTTCAGGAACCACACGTTTGTCTGGCCTCTCAACAGATACCCCTCCATTGTGGTTGCACCTACGGTACGGCCATCTGTATCGCTGAGGCACGCAAGCCTCCCCACCAACGGCAAGGTCCACGATTCATGGGGGGAGGGAACTGCTGATATTCATCAATAAATTTCAATTGTCAGAAAGTAACACATACGATCTCATATACTACTCACATCCCCGACTTTATTGGGGGGTCTTTCATCTTAATTGGAAAAACTTGTTCCACATTCTTGCATTGCCAAGTCTCAATGAAAATATTATTAGGCACTTGAAGAATCATATGTTGTAAACATTGCAACATTATCAATGCGCTTTAGTGGAAATCGTTCTTTAACCATGCAGGATGGAGCTCAGTGATACCATTTGACATCAGACTCTTGCCTGTACATCATGCTATAATTAATATAAAAATACTAATGGTGAAGGATTAATTAAATATCTTTGTTAAATCTAATGAAATGAAAGACAATGTCTGCATGATCCACAGCATGCAAGAAACTGACTAATTTCATCGAGGGAACACAACCAAATGTTAAAAAAGACACAAGTTAATGATTGCTGTGCAGGCAAACAAATACATGAATTTTGTTTGCAGGCCAATAAAAAGTAAAGTTAATTTTACAAACCAATATCTTCATGAAGGCCCTGGTGGACTAGTAAGTAGAGCATCAGTCTCCAGTCCTTGAGGTCCTGAGTTGGATTTCGGATAGAGGCAGAGATTTTTTGTTATTCCAGGACAGCCCCAGATCCAGATCCTCTTAGTCTGCTAGATCCTCTTAGTCTGCTGTCAAAACAAGGAAGAGGGCAGCTGGGGTGAGGGTCCGGCCAATTCTCCTCACAGCGTTGCATTGGATAGGACGGCACTTTACCTGCAGCCACATCGGTAGGATGGTTAGGGCTTGTGCTGGAGACTTTACCTCCATGTTTTACCTATGTCTTCATCAAGGTGATTTGAATAACATCGCCAAGTTGTCATTCTTTGCAACTAGCGATGGAAAAACTGAGATGGCATAGAAATGACAGTTAACAGACATGCACAAAAGCAAATTTTACAAACTACTCTTTAGGAAATCAGATGTTATGTACATCATTTGTATTTCATTTTTGTGATTTTAACTTCACAAAGATAAATTTTATTTTATTTTTGAAAAGTCTGTATGTAAGACACATGCTGGCCTTGCAGAATACTTCGCAAATCAGAAGTTTCCATAACTTGAAACAATTTGCTTTTTTAGGGAACCTAAACTGGCATCTTTTGGGAGAGGAGAAAGTGTGATCCTGTCAAGATACATAGCTTGTTAATATACCATTCTGTTGTATGGCCTGCTTCAGTGGAATCACTTAATTAAATACCACAGAACATGATGATTTCATGTAACTTACGCATCTCTCAGGCCTCCGACATCATTACAGTGGCCCAAATGAGAGGATTGGAGGATGTTTGACTGGTACTCATTTTTTAAAAAATTCTATTGATTGAAATGTCTCTTTTATAAGTTTAATCACTTAAAATTTCAGTTAGGTCAAAAGTATTTATTCAAAATCCTTGCAATTTCAGTGGTTTGTTTTACTTTCTGTAGAAAAATTTAAATCCATTATTTGTTACACACACCCACTCACACAAATCCTGATAAATTATCCGGACTGATAGCTCATGCAGTTAAAAGAAAATCATTTACCCAGTGATATAAAATCTGTGATGGACAGCTAAGTAAAATTTGAAAACACATTTGGGAAGTTTCACATTTATAACTCTTTATTTTCCTTAGAAGAATTTCTGTTATTGTCATAGTCCATATCAATTCAGGCAGGTTAAGAAAAGATCTTACCTTCAGAATATCGGATGTTATTGAATTTAGCATTTGTTAAAATGAAGGACTGAGTAAGGAACACGCATTTTTTTGTTTTCACCAAAAAAATTCTGCTCTGAGATAACAGCCCACCAAAAATGACACTGCGCATGCCATTTTGAAGATACAGATTTTGAAAAAATTTAAAATGCTGTACCTCTGGAACAGTTCTAGATATTTTGTTGGTTTCTTTGTAATTTAAAGGTTATTCCTTTATGATCACCATGAAATCCTCCATTTGGACTTATTTATCTAAGTTCTTTTACTATAGCGTTCTGAACTTTTTTTTATAATGTATTAAAATAAAATTTTTTAAATGCCAATCCATAAAAATTTGATTGTTTTTCTGTTGATTAGTACCGTATAGTTCTACATTCCCTGAAAAGAAGAGCTTCCACATTAAGGTTGAACAGGTTTTATAAACAACTGAAATTTTTGCCATACATAAAACCTGTTTTATTATCACATAACAGGCTCATAAAAATCAAAACCTAGCCTTATTTAACGTTTTTTTAGTTTTGAAAGATGAGTAAGATACATATTTTTCAAGCATTTTAAATGGTTCCAAAATGTATATGAAAGGTCCAAATATCTAAAGATTTCAATTTTTACATCTACGCACTCTGTTTTGTACTAAAATTAGACAGTCAGTGAACTAAAAATGTGTTCCACTGCTTCAGTAACTTTCTTTGATATAGAGTGATGCCTTCCTGTTGAACCAATAGGAACTGGAGCACTTATAATCTTCAAAACATTATGAACAGGAAGTGAGCACTGATGGCGTTGTTCCTGTCCTTCAGCTGGAAACCTGTATCCAGCAGCTGGTCCATGTGGTAGCATAAAGTTCACTACAATTTCGTTTAACTCATAACTGGTGTCTACAATCTCTGCAATCCACCAGTTACAGTCATACACGCACGCCACAAACATCCCCTTTCTAAGGTTGTGAATTTGAATATTATCCTGCTGTTTCTGAGGTGTTGGCTGAATGAACAAAATTTCTTGCTCTTTAAAGTGCAAGCAATATGAGTTCGCCCATTACTTTGGGTCCATAACTGTGTCTTCTTAATTCCTTTCACAGGAGTAGTTTGTTTGGACCATTTTTCTTTTTTCTGCTCATGGAATTCTTCGATTTCCTTTTTGGCTAAAAGAATGAGGGCTGTGGACTCTTGTAAAAGCCTCAGCATTCTGAATTGCAGCTGTATTTGGTCTGGAAAGTTTATGTTTTGTAGCATGGTGCTTCAGCAGGCCTCCTACACCATCACAAGGTCCCTTCCTGTGATCAGTTGCACTGTATACCCAGTCAGTTGGCACAAACAACTTACAGAGTTGAAACAGTTTGTAACGATTTTTAAAATGACCAGGAACACCATCGGAAATAATGATATCTCTGCTCCTGTCTGCAGTTGAAGAATTTTTCACATTGCTAGCAAAGTATGTGTTGAGTTGTGTCCTGTGTCATCACTTATAACTGCAATACTTGTGTTCTTGTTTTGGAAATATGTCACTCCTGTAAAAATTGTACCTGGTCATTACTCCAATGGTACCCTTCTACTTCTAGTGGGAGAATTACAGACCAGATCTCAGCAAAATCACTGTGAAGCACTAAACATAGTTCTTCCTCCTGTGCACACCCTTTCACTTCTGTAGTGTGTTGTTGCAATTTCTTCAACTGCTGATGTAGTACTGCTTTCACTGACCATTTACCAAGTTCTTCAAAGAAATTTGATTAGTTTATTTTCCTCCCATGTCGCATATGTCATTTCTGCAGAGTTATTTACTGTGTATTCCAGGCCAAGTGTCTGTAAAGACAGGTCCTCCCTTTCCAGGGATGTCACCACATTCTTCAAACAAACAAGTCTCTAGCTTGATGTCACAGATTACTAAGGACTTCAAACACCCAACCAAGGTGTCATATGTCACATGCTCTAGTAAATTCTTCAAAGTTATCACACAAAGTCCAAAAGTCATGCAGTACACACATAAAAAGACATCTCTAGATGGGTGTGGAACTACCCACATGGGTTGTAGTGCATAAAATTTTGATGTTCCACTATGTGAAGTTTTATAGTTGCTCTTATAAATTGAAAAAGTTTCCTTATTACTGCAAGTCATGTACCTCTTCACTTTCACCACTTTTTTACCTTCAACTGCCACATTTATAGTGACTTTTTTGCTGGCACTCTGGCGAGAACAGGCCCATTTATCTTCCAGATAAGAAGACTGCACTATTTGAACTTTAGCTGCTTCTCCAGGATGACCATAAAAGGGATCTGGTCTTCCAAAGACTCCTTTTACAAACCTCACATTTCTTGATTTGTCTACCATGTACTTTGATACTGATGGAATATGGTTCAAAATTGTTTTCTTTGAAAATGTCTCTGGAATAATAGTTAAAGCTTGCACCTTTTCACTGTATGATGCACAATATTTAACAGCTGAACTGATATTTTTGAAAAATTCCTGGCAAGAGGTGCAAGAGTGCTTTGGTTCATTTTCTTCTGAAGATGGAATTTCTACTTTGAAGAGTGTGGTCTACATTCATATTTTTGCCTAGACTGCTACTAATTTTTGTATTAAGTTTATTAATGGCTTGCACAGTGCAGTGTCCTCTTTGGAAACCATGCTGATTGTTCTGGATAATATTATGCAGATTATTATAGTTAACTATCTGGTTACGTGCAGCTCTTTCAAATATTTTGGAAAATATTGATAACAATGAGAATGGTCCATAATTACTCACTTCATCGTGTCTGCCATTTTTGTAAATGGGTCATATTTCAGCATACTTCAGTCTATCAGGAAACATCCTTCCCTGAAAGATTGATTCATTATAAGGGACGGAAGATATACTGTGGGTGACTGCCTTTATTATTTTTATAGGAGTTTCATCCAAGCCTACAGAATTTAAATTGTTTTAGGACTTTATGACTGGAAGCAGGGTACATGTTTGGCAGTGAAAGTTCATTAGTTTTACACGGATTTATGAAGTGACTGTTAAACGCTTCACAGATTTGTGTAGGGTCCTGAACAGTCTCACCTTCAACCGTCAGATCAAGTTTCCATTGCTTGCCTTTTTTGATACCTATTTCATTCTTCCTACCCCTATGAACCATGGACCTTGCCGTTGGTGGGGAGGCTTGCGTGCCTCAGCGATACAGATGGCCGTACCCAAGGTGCAACCACAACGGAGGGTATCTGTTGAGAGGCCAGACAAACACATGGTTCCTGAAGAGGGGCAGCAGCCTCTTCAGTAGTTGCAGGGGCAACAGTCTGGATGATTGACTGATCTGGCCTTGCAACACTAACCAAAAAGGCCTTACTGTGCTCGTACTGCGAACTGCTGAAAGCAAGGGGAAACTACAGCCGTAATTTTTCCCGAGGGCATGCAGCTTTACTGTATGGTTAAATGATGATGGCGTCCTCTTGGGTAACATATTCCGGAGGTCAAATAGTCCCCCATTCGGATCTCTGGGCGGGGACTACTCAGGAGGACGTCGTTATCAGGAGAAAGAAAACTGGCGTTCTATGGATCGGAGCATGGAATGTCAGATCCCTTAATCGGGCAGATAGGGTAGAAAATTTAAAAAGGGAAATGGATAGGTTAAAGTTAGATATAGTGGGAATTAGTGAAGTTCGGTGGCAAGAAGGAACAATACTTTTGGTCAGGTGAATACGGGGTTATAAATACAAAATCAAATAGGGGTAATGCAGGAGTAGGTTTAATACGGAATAAAAAAATAGGAGTGCAGGTAAGCTACTACCAACAGCATAATGAGTGCATTATTGTGGCCAAGATAGACACGAAGCCCATGCCTACTACAGTATTACAAGTTTATATGCCAACTAGCTTTGAAGAAACTGATAAAATGTATGATGAGATAAAAGAAATTATTCACATAGAGAAGGGAGACGAAAATTTAATAGTCATGGGTGATTGGAATTCGAGAGTAGAAAAAGGGAGAGAAAGAAACATAGTGGGTGAATATGGATTGGGGGAGAGAAATGAAAGAGGAAACCGCCTGGTAGAATTTTGCACAGAGCATAATTTAATCATAGCTAACACGTGGTTCAAGAATCATCAAAGAAGGTTGTATACATGGAAGAATCCTGGAGATACTAGAAGGTATTAGATAGATTATATAATGGTAAGGCAGAGATTTAGGAACCAAGTTTTAAATTGCAAGACATTTCCAAGGGCAGATGTAGACTCTGGCCACAATCTGTTGGCTATGAATTGTAAATTAAAACTGAAGAAACTGCAAAAACATCGGAATTTAAGGAGATGGGACCTGGATAAACTGACTAAACCATAGGTCGTACAGAGTTTCAGGTAGAGCATAAGGGAACAATTGACAGGAGTGGGGGAATGAAATACAGTAGAAGAAGAGTGGGTAGCTCTGAGGGATGAAGTAGTGAAGGCAGCGGAGGATCAAGTAGGTAAAAAGACAAGGCCTAGTAGAAATCCTTGGGTAACAGAAGAAATATTGAATTTAATTGATGAAAGGAGAAAATATAAAAATGCAGTCAATGAAGCAGGCAAAAGGGAATACAAACGTTTGAAAAATGAGATCGACACGAAGTGCAAAACGGCTAAGCAGGGATGGCTAGAGGACAAACGTAAGGATGTAGATGCTTATCTCACTAGGGGTAAGATAGATACTGCCTACAGGAAATTTAAAGAGACTTTTGGAGAGAAGAGAACCACGTGTATGAATATCAAGAGCTCAGATGTAAACCCAGTTCTAAACAAAGAAGGGAAAGCAGAAAGGTGGAAGGAGTATATAGAGCGTCTATACAAGGGCGATGTACTTGAGGACAATATTATGGAAATGGAAGAGGATGTAATTGAAGATGAAATGGGAGATACGATACTGCGTGAAGAGTTTGACAGAGCACTGAAAGACCTGAGTCGAAACAAGGCCCCGGGAGTAGACGACATTCCATTGGAACTACTGACGGCCTTGGGAGAGCCAGTCTTGACAAAACTCTACCATCTCGTGAGCAAGATGTATGAGAGAGGCGAAATACCCTCAGACTTCAAAAAGAATATAATAATTCCAATCCCCAAGAAAGCAGGTGTTGACAGATGTGAAAATAACCAAACTATCAGTTTAATAAGTCACAGCTGCAAAATACTAACTTGAATTCTTTACAGACAAATGGAAAAACTAGTAGAAGCCGACCTCGGGGAACATGTGAGGCAATACTGACCTTACGACTTATCTTAGAAAATAGATTAAGGAAAGGCAAACCTACATTTCTAGCGTTTGTAGACTTAGAGAAAGCTTTTGACAATGTTGCCTGGAATACTCTCTTTCAAATTCTAAAGGTGACAGGGATAAAATACAGGGAGCGAAAAGCTATTTACAATTTGTGTAGAAACCAGATGGCAGTTATAAGAGTCGAGGGACATGAAAGGGAAGCACTGGTTGGGAAGGGAGTGAGACAGGGTTGTAGCCTCTCCCCGATGTTATTCAATCTGTATATTGAGCAAGTAGTAAAGGAAACAAAAGAAAAGTTCGGAGTAGGTATTAAAATCCATGGAGAAGAAATAAAAACTTTGAGGTTCGCCGATGACATTCTAATTCTGTCAGAGACAGCAAAGGACTTGGAAGAGCAGTTGGATGGAATGGATAGCATCTTGAAAGGAGGATATAAGATGAACATCAACAAACGCAAAACGAGGTTAATGGAATGTAGTCGATTTAAGTCAGGTGATGCTGAGGGAATTAGATTATGAAATGAGACACTTAAAGTAGTAAAGGAGTTTTGCTATTTGGGGAGCAAAATAACTGATGATGGTCGAAGTAGAGAGGATATAAAATGTAGACTGGCAATGGCAAGGAAAGCGTTTCTGAAGAAGAGAAATTTGTTAACATTGAGTACAGATTTAAGTGTCAGGAAGTCATTTCTGAAAGTATTTGTATGGAGTGTAGCCATGTATGGAAGTGAAACATGGACAATAAATAGTTTGCACAAGAAGAGAATAGAAGCTTTCGAAATGTGGTGCTACAGAAGAATGCCGATGTTTAGATGGGTAGATAACATAACTAATGAGGAGGCATTGAATAGAATTGGGGAGAAGAGGAGTTTGTGGCATAATTTGACAAGAAGAAGGGACCGGTTGGTAGGACAAGTTCTGAGGCCTCAAGGGATCACAAATTTAGCATTGGAGGGCAGCGTAGAGGGAGACCAAGAGATGAATACACTAAGCATATTCAGAAGGATGTAGGTTGCAGTAAGTACTGGGAGATGAAGAATCTTGCACAGGATAGAGTAGCATGGAGAACTACATCAAACCAGTCTCAGGACTGAAGACAACAACAACAACAACAACAACAACAACAACAACATTTCATTCTTTACTAAGGACCATATTGCTTTAGACTTATTTTTAGTGTTTGAAATGTAATTATTATTCATCAATTTTTTGGCTTGTCTGACGACTTTATCAAAGATTTTCTTATAGTGCCTTACACAATTTAAGAATTCTGGGTGTTGATTGACTTTCACCTCCATATGAAGTTCTCTTTTCTTTGTGCTTGAAATCGGAATACCCCTCGTTATCCATGAACCCTTCTTAGGTGTGTCAGTTTTTATTGTTATAAAAATAAAGCATTCATTGAACATCATCAAGAAGGCCTCCAGAAAGTTACTAAAATTTTCATTTACTGGGGACTTAGCAGCAAACAGCCATGAGTTGAGGCTGAATTTATTGACGAAGATTTCTATATTTTCTTGTCTAAAATTTCTGATTTTTTTATTTGTGTGCTTTGGGCTAACACAGGGTAATGGCACTAATAGAGCATTGTGGGTGGCTTCAACTTGTTCATATACCATCATTGTTGTTATTTTGTCAAAACATGTAGAACACAAATAGTTGTCACTGGAAGCATCTTCACTTTGATACAGTGTCTTCAAATGGGAACACTTATTTCCAACCTGAAATAATTCTTTATTTTTTTGTTTGTCTTATGTATCACTCTTTTATGGGTATGTAAACAGTCAGCACACTTTTATCTCGTGTGGCTCCAGTCAGAAGACGTTTCAAACAGTCCTTTTCACAAAACACACTGTGACTGTGTCAACTGGCAAATTCCTCACAAAAACACAGAACTCAGTGGATGGTCTCAGATTTCTTAGAAGCCTCTTCAGTAAAAAAGTTAGCACTGAACAACTACAATACAGGTACATGCAATGAACAACTATGACAAAGAAACTGACAAGAAATGACAACAAAGTGTAAGAAATATCTGCAACAATGAAAGTGAAAACAAATAACTGCAAGAAAGAAAGTGATAAGAAATAACTGCAACAAAGACAATAGAAATAAACACTGTAACAAAGAAATTAGCAAAAAGCAACTTCAGTGAAGATGTACATTACCCTTGGAAGTTAAAAATAATGATTTTTTAAAAAATAAAACCTATCCAACTTCAATGTGGAAGCTCTCCTTTACAGAGAATATAGTACTGCATGGTACTAAGCAACAGAAAAAAATCTAACTTTTGTGGATAGGCATTTGTGTGAAAAAAATTTTTTTCTGTAAATTCAAAAGGAGACAGTAAAAGACTTTGACAGATGTGTCCAAACGGAGTATACCAATGTAATCATTAAACAATTATCTTTCAAATAAAAAAAGATCTAACAAAATAATTAGAACTGTTACAGAAATAAAGCATATTAAAAATTTTTCCAAAATTTACGTCTTCAATATGGTGTTTGCAATGTCATCTTTTGAGGCCTGTATCTTGGGGCAGGAATTTTTTTGGAGGAAACAAAAAAATATGTGTTTCTTACTTACTTCTGAATTTTAACATATGCTAAATCAATAATTTCTGAGACTGTGAAGGTAACCCTCCACCCCCACCCCCCTCCACCCCTCACCCTCCCTGCCAGAAGTGATACAGATTATGCCTATCGTAATGCGCAAAACGTATTGTATAGGAAAGAATAACCCAAATTTGTGTAATTTTCTAAAAAACATTTACACATGTGAGTTAGTAATTCTCCCCATGGCCTTGCAAAATTAAAATTATAGAAATTAATCTATGGAAAAGAAGGAGTTGTCAAGGAGAAACCTTTTTAAAAAAGGAAATAAAAAATGAGAAATGAACTGCAAATAGTCAGCAGGTAGTCACGTTTTCAAATTAATTTGTGGTGTGAATGTAAAATGATTCAGTTCACATTTTTACAATTTATTGTGCAAATGATCCATCACGGATCATGCAACTAACTGAATAACTAACAACAAAGAATTTACATTTGTCATATGTAAGGCTAAAGGTTATTTCTTCAGAAACTCCCACAATAAACATAATGTTGCATGAAAAGTCATAGAGACTCAACTGGACAACAGCAAAATCATATGGATTTAATATTCGTTTTGTTAATGCAGGTTACTTGAGCTGCACCACTACAACTGATTTGAACTGTAATATGACTAAATATAGAGTATGAAACATGCTGAGAATCATCAGGTTACCTTCTATTTAGAAGGCTGTTGCACTCTGCGACTGTTACATTGACTTGTAAATAATAGATTTCAGCTATCAGTCATCCTTTTTAAATTTTATTGGCAGATCTAAACAATAGATCAAGAGAATGGCTGAGAATTGGTGGTAGTTGGGGCAAGAGTCTGGGTGGTTGACTTATCTGGTTGTGTAACATACACTCCTGGAAATGGAAAAAAGAACACATTGACACCGGTGTGTCAGACCCTCCATACTTGCTCCGGACACTGCGAGAAGGCTGTACAAGCAATGATCACACGCACGGCACAGCGGACACACCAGGAACCGCGGTGTTGGCCGTCGAATGGCGCTAGCTGCGCAGCATTTGTGCACCGCCGCCGTCAGTGTCAGCCAGTTTGCCGTGGCATACGGAGCTCCATCACAGTCTTTAACACTGGTAGCATGCCGCGACAGCGTGGACGTGAACCGTATGTGCAATTGACGGACTTTGAGCGAGGGCGTATAGTGGGCATGCGGGAGGCCGGGTGGACGTACCGCCGAATTGCTCAACACGTGGGGCGTGAGGTCTCCACAGTACATCGATGTTGTCGCCAGTGGTCGGCGGAAGGTGCACGTGCCCGTCGACCTGGGACCGGATCGCAGAGACGCACGGATGCACGCCAAGACCGTAGGATCCTACGCAGTGCCGTAGGGGACCGCACCGCCACTTCCCAGCAAATTAGGGACACTGTTGCTCCTGGGGTATCGGCGAGGACCATTCGCAACCGTCTCCATGAAGCTGGGCTACGGTCCCGCACACCTTTAGGCCGTCTTCCGCTCACGCCCCAACATCGTGCAGCCCGCCTCCAGTGGTGTCGCGACAGGCTTGAATGGAGGGACGAATGGAGACGTGTCGTCTTCAGCGATGAGAGTCGCTTCTGCCTTGGTGCCAATGATGGTCGTATGCGTGTTTGGCGCCGTGCAGGTGAGCGCCACAATCAGGACTGCATACGACCGAGGCATACAGGGTCAACACCCGGCATCATGGTGTGGGGAGCGATCTCCTACACTGGCCGTACACCTCTGGTGATCGTCGAGGGGACACTGAATAGTGCACGGTACATCCAAACCGTCATCGGACCCATCGTTCTACCATTCCTAGACCGGCAAGGGAACTTGCTGTTCCAACATTACAATGCACGTCCGCATGTATCCCGTTCCACCCAACATGCTCTAGAAGGTGTAAGTCAACTACCCTGGCCAGCAAGATCTCCGGATCTGTCCCCCATTGAGCATGTTTGGGACTGGATGAAGCGTTGTCTCACGCGGTCTGCACGTCCAGCACGAACGCTGGTCCAACTGAGGCGCCAGGTGGAAATGGCATGGCAAGCCGTTCCACAGGACTACATCCAGCATCTCTACGATCGTCTCCATGGGAGAATAGCAGCCTGCATTGCTGCGAAAGGTGGATATACACTGTACTACTGCCGACATTGTGCATGCTCTGTTGCCTGTGTCTATGTGCCTGTGGTTCTGTCAGTGTGATCATGTGATGTACCTGACCCCAGGAATGTGTCAATAAAGTTTCCCCTTCCTGGGACAATGAATTCACGGTGTTCTTATTTCAATTTCCAGGAGTGTATAATCAACATGATCTTTCTATGTGGGTACTGTAAACAGTTAAGGGAGAAATTACAGTCATTATTTCTCTTGAGAGTATGCAGCTGTGCTGTATGACTTAAAATTGATGGCATTTACTTGGGTGAAATAGTGCTGTAGTGTCGCGGAATAGTAAAGAGTTGGAAATGTGGAATATTGTCGAAGTTTCATTGCCTATGCCGAGAGCCAGAGGCAGTAGGTTAGTCAAGAGGTAAGATTGCACATGTGTTGGAATGTGTTGTCACTCATGGGGCAGTGCCCTTGTTACACACAACAGGCGAGAGAGAATTTCTTAGCACGTGGGTTTGTGTTAGACGGAGACTTTCTTAGAGTGTAAGACAGGGGTATAGCGTCAGCTGTACTGCATTTCACAAATTCGCATAAGTCTGTCATAACAACACGTAACTCTGTCACAAGAACACCTAAGGGGCGAGTACAACAGATAAATCAGCAGTATAAGTGGAACGAATGTGGTCATTACAAACGAGCATGACGTCAGGACGTCGCTCGTGCTTCCTTTAAATACACCAGCTTTGATAGCAACAAGGCACTCGCAGTTAGAGTTGCAGTTAGATTCGTACTGGGTCACTGTATAGCGCTCAGCTCAGTGATCAACATGTTAATCTTTATTAAGGAAATGTTGCAGTAAGGGTGGCCCATCCAGCAGCAGACATAAGGGGACAGTACCAGCTCTGGTCCTCTCTGCTGTCGCTGTCAATCAACCCAGGATTAGCAGACATCGTGGCAGACTCGCTCGCCACCAATGCTGACCACATCAGTGAACCGTTGTCGAGATCGTGCGGGGTGTACGCCCTGTGCATCCGCCGTCACAACCGGGTGAGCCGACGACGCTGGGGGACTGCAGCCTTTTCCGCCCGTCCACCACGGACGAGCTGCCAGGAGTAGCACGGAAGAAGATGAGATGGTATAGAGTACACTCCACACCACGAGAATGCCTGCCGTGCCGACAGTGCAGGGACTCCAACCCGGAGCCTCCTGTCCGCCGCTGAGCCGGCCGGCCAGCCGGGCGCCACCAGCCACGCGCGCCCGAAGTATGAAGTAAGGACATTCCTCCGCTACGTCACAGCATGCGGCACTGCGCTAGCAAGACTGTTGCGGCCCGGAGCTGGTGTCATCGCTACGAGTCAGCGAGGACACGGGGAAGGTCGTTGATATCACCAAGCTCAGCCAGCCTGTGTTTCGTCGGGCCACATTGTACTCGGCAGGAATAAAGGTGTTATGAATTAATAATGTTTCTTTGGCTTTTCTGACGCGTCCACAGTCATTTCCTAGCATTCTGACAACTGGAGAGGTTACTGCTCGGCCTCCAGTCCACCATAGGCGACCGGGACCATGGAGGTGTCTACAGATTTGGTGTCGGAAGTCCTCGTGCTTACCACCTACAGATTTTGTGTAAGAAGTCCTCGCACTCTCCGCCTACGGATTTGGTATCAGAAGTGTTCGAATCGCCCACTACAGCACTAGCCTGTAGATCTGGTATCTGGAGTCGTCGACACTGCCACTACAGGACTGACACCACAGAGTTGCAGTCAGAACTGTCGACTCTACGCAGCCTTGTGGTAAGTGCACGAGGCGATTTTTGTTAATAACTATGGTTGCATCTTCTTTGTTGGGAGTGCACTTTGTGAGACCTGCGGAAAGAGCAGATTTATCTGAGTTTAAAAGGGAAACAGTTGGGAAACGTACTTGGTACCAGTCAGATGTACTGTGTGAAATTTAAGGGGGCAAGGGGAGCCATGCACGAAGTTTGTACCAGTGGAATGTTCAATTTGTAGATGGTTTGGTCACGCAGCACACAATTGTAGAGTGTGTCGCTGGGCAATAACAAGGCAGAAGGATTAATTTTGTTTAGCTGTGCATTGTGAGTATTGTTTGTCTTCTTGTTTGTAGTGCTTAACTGTGACAAAGGATATCAAAGCTTGACTTGCAGGGCAGTGGGTTATTGATTAATGGCACTGGATGTGAAATAGTGGGGAAGCATTTTCACCTACCAGCTACTTTCACAGGTACAACAATGATTAATGTGACACAGCCTATCTTGTATTATCCACAGGAACCACCACACATATTGCCTTACCAAAACCTAATGTTCATTAACGAGTCCTTGGATCCCACATTGCTACAAACTTTAGATAGCCTGATTATCTCAGAAAAAGAGCAGATCTCAGTTAATCAACTACTGCAGCACGTGCAGCAATATCGGGAGAAACGTAAGCAAAACACAGTTATATTTGGTGTGTCAACGACTGGCATAATCTTAGTTCTAGTGTTTATTTGTGCAACTTACTTTTGTATACAGAAAAAGATGTCTCATTCTGAAATAGCAACCGTACATTAAATACCTATGGGATGGATCGGGAATAGTGTAACGTAATATAAATAGGTAAACAATAGATTATTAGCGGATAAGAAAAGTTTGACAGTGTTGAAGGAGTAGTTGTAAGATACCTGTAGAGTATAAGGAAGTATGGCGTGCACCACCAGTAAATCCAGAATTCCAAAATTCGGGACAAATTTTCTTAAAGGAGAGGGATGTGTAGTGTCGCTGAATAGTAAAGAGTTAGAAACGTGGAATATTGTCAAAGTTTTGTTGCCTATGCCGAGAGCCAGAGGCAGTAGGTTAGACAAGAGGTAAGAGGATTGCACATGTGTCGGAATGTGTTGTCACGCAGGGCGCAGAGGCCTGGTTACACACAACAGGCGAGAGAGAATTGCTTAGCACGCGGGTTTGTGTTAGACGGAGACTTTTGTAGAGTGTAAGACAGAGGAGGTATGGCTTCAGCTGTACTGCATTTCCCAACTTCGCGTAAGTCTGTCGTAACAACATATATCTCTGTCACAAGAACACCTAAGGGGCAAGTACGACAGATAAATCAGCAGTATAAGTGGAACGAATGCGGTCATTACAAACGAGCATGATGTCAGGATGTCGCTCGTGCTTCCTTTAAATTCACCAGCTTTGATAGCAGCAAGGCACTCGCAGTTAGACTTGCAGTTAGATTTGTACTGGGTCGCTGCGTAGCGCTCAGCTTGGTGATCGACATGTTAATCTTTATTAAGGAGATGTTGCAGTAAGGGCGTGAGAGGACAGTACCAGCTCTGAGCCTCTCTGCCGCCACTGTCAATCATCAACCCAGGATTAGCAGACATCGTGGTAGACTCATTTGTCGCCAATGCTGACCACATCAGTGAGCCGTCGTCGAGATCGGGCGGGGCCTATGCCCTGTGCATCCGCCGTCACAATCGGGTGAGCCGACGACACTGGGGGAGTGCAGCCCGTTCCTCCCGTCCACCGCGGACAAGCCACCAGGAGGAGCTGGGAAGAAGACGGGGCGCACCACGAGAATGCCTCTCGTGCCGACAGTGCAGGTACTCCAACCCGGAGCCACCTGTCCGCCGCCGAGCCGGCCAGCCAGCCGGGTGCCACCAGCTACATGTGTCGTAGTACGAAGTAAGGACATTCCTCCGCTACGTCGCAGCACGAGGCGCTGTGCTAGCAAGACTGGTGCGGCCCGGAGCTGGTCTCATCACTACGAGTCAGCGAGGACTCGGGGAAGGTAGTTGATATCACCAAGCTCAGCCAGCCTGTGTTACTCGGGCCACATTGTACTCGGCAGGAATAAAGGTGTTATGAATTAATAATGTTTCTTTGGCGTTTCTGATGCATCCACAGTCATTTCCTAGCATTCTGACAACTGGAGAGGTCACCGCTCGGCCTCCAATCCTCCATAGGCGACTGCGACCACCCTACAGTGCTCCATTTGGATCTACAGGCAAAGACTACTTGGGAAATAGGTAAGTTGAAGTTGGGTGTAGTGGGAATTAGTGAAGTGCGGTGGCAGGAAGTACAGATCTCCTGGTCAGATGAGTACAGGCATATCCTTAAATTAAATGATCTCAGTTAGTAAAAATTTTGCAACATAGTTGCCTTCATTTCCAGTGCTGTTTGTGAGTGAAGGGATGAGCATCTTGATAACTTCTTTGAAAAGGTCTCCTGCTGCTGCTTGGTTTGCCAATATTCTGGTCCTCACTGTCATTAGAAAACCATTTTTCCCCTTAAAAAACTTCAGAGTGGTGAAAAGATGAAAATTTGAAGTTTCCAGCTCAGCACTGTGAGTAAGGCAGTTGAAATCCACTCAACAAAGGGACTGTGGTATTGGCCATGTGGAGACGTGCATTTTGTGCAGCAAGCATACTGCTTATATTAACATTCCCCTTATTTCATTGTACATCACTCTCCACAGATTTTTTTAGGGTTTCGCAGTTCTAAATAGCGTTAACTGTTTCTTTGTAGAACAAAAATTTAGTTAGAAGAATCCCTGTACTGTCCCAAAAGGCAGAGGCAATGAGTTTTCAGGGTAAAACAATGGTTTTTAATATTTACAGTGACAGTAAGGAGGGATTTTGCCATTGCATTGTCTGTTGTCTCATTTCCAGATTATAGTGGGTCACCCACATTTCATCACCAGTCACAATTCCTATTAAGATGTGACTCTGTTCACTTTGTGTTGATCTGAGAGCTTGTTTGGCACTCACCTTGCGCACAGTTATCGAATACCAAGTACTTAAATAACGATTTAATGCAGAAGAGATCTATGGATTTCTGGAAACATTGCATTTGTCTCGTCCAAAGTAGCATTTGTCTCATCCAAAGTAAATCAACTGTTGCCATCAATTTTGTTTTTGATCACATTCATTGTCTCATCCATCATGATTGAGGGACATCCACTCTTTACTTCATTATGAAGAATCATTCTGGCAGCTTTGAACATATATTACCTCGTGTACACATTAGTGTGATCCATCACACATCCTCAAAAACAGTATTGATATCATTTCAAATCTAGATCACCACATATGCTTGTATAGGAAGAAACTAGATTATGCTCTTCATCTTGCCATTGGCAGTATTCAGACAAGAGACATTCATTACAACAAGGTATTACAACAAGCTTCTTCAGCTGACTGAGCCAAATGAGAATTTATCCTACATCCATCAACTTGTCCTTGAACCCAGTGCTGCCAACTTTCTCGGAAAAAAAAATTCCTTTGAGCATGTGAGGCTCAGTACTCTTACTTTCTGAACATGTCTTATAAATACAAAAAGGAATAGGGTTAATGAAGGAGGAGGTCCAATAATGAATAAGAAATAGGAATGTGGGTAAGCTACAGTGAACAGCGTAGTGAACACATTCTTGTAGGCAAGTTACAAATCAACTCAGTACCCACCTCAGTAGTATAAATTCATATGCCTCTAGCTCTCCAGTGGATGAAGAGGTTGAAAGAATGAATCACAAGATAAAAGACATTATGACATTATTTGATGGTGACGGGAGATGAAAATTTAATTGTGATTGATAGCAAGAAAAGCAAGGGAAGGAAAAGTACTGTGTGGCTATAGTTAAACTTTCCCTATTTAACACATTATAGCATGGAAACTGATTACTGTAGGAGTACCAGACTTGGTAGCATTAATGTTCTGAGTATGGGGTGATGATTTCCATGTGTCACAGCACAACCTTCCTGTTCCAACTATGGCCACCAGGTGCCTTGATCAGTTATCGTGATTCCTAGTCTCACACACCTGACCAGCCGCAATGCACTTGTTGATGTGTCAGTATGAGCATGGACAGAAAAAAGAAGCAGGGCATTATTGGTGAAGCTCTATTATCAAACCAACAGTATTGCTGCAGCTGCATTTCAAGAAGATCACTGGCTGAAAGGATTATGGAAGGGTCCTGTTTCTCCACCTGGTGTGTGGAGCATGATGAAGAAGTTCAAATCAACTGGAGAACTGGGCATCACTCTGGGAAGAGGCCAAGGATCTGTTGCACCACAAGTGGTTGATGAAATCGCTGGTATCCATACAAGATCCGTATCATATAGCAGTTTGCACCACAGGACACACAATGACATGTTGACTTGCTCTCCACTTTCTCGCAAGGATTGAAGTTGACGTGGGCTGGCCTTGGACCATCCTGTGGACAGACAAAGTTCACTTTTCTCTGATGGGTGAGGTGAACACACAGAATTGCCAAATGTGTGGATCTTCACCTCTAGTCACTGTGCATGAAGTTCCTGTTTATGGTGAATGTGTCAATGTATGGTGTGGATTCGCAGCTACATTTGTACCGAGATATGCTTCGCCAGCATGTCATACCCACCCTAAATGAGAGAGATGCCTTGAACTCAGTAGTGAAATGAAATGATCGTGTGACTTTGCTGGCCAGGAGGTCCCATCTGGGGAAGTTCAGCTACCGAGTGTGAGTCTTATTGCAGTTGACGCCACATTGGGCAACTTACATGCCGGTAATGATGATGAGGACAACACAACACCTAGTCCATGAGCAGAGAAAATCTCCTACCCTGCCGGGAATCAAAACCAGGCCCGCTGCATGGGAGGCAAGCACGTAACCAGTCAGCTAAGCAGGTGGACAACTCAACAGTTGTCATCCAAAATGGGTCCCCACTGCGTATTGCTTGTGAAGTTCACCTGCTTCTCCGAAACACATTTGGAAATGAATGAATTATCAGCTGATCATTTCCAAGTGTTTGGTCAGCATGATCACCTGATTTCACTTCTTTTGATTTCTAGTTGTGGGGTTACCTGAAGGACAGGGTTTACCATGGGAACATTCACACATGTGCTGATCTGAGCCGGCCGGTGTGGCTGAGCGGTTCTAGACACTATAGTCTGGAACCGCGCGATCGCTACAGTCGCAGGTTTGCGTCCTGCCTCAGTCATGGATGTGTGTGATGTCCTTTGGTTAGTTAGGTTTAAGTGGTTCTAAGTTTTAGGGGACTGATGACCTCAGATGTTAAGTCCCATAGTGCTCAGAGCCTTTTTTACCAATATTTTGCTGATCTAAATTGCAGCATATCAAGAGAGGTAGTCAGTGTACCTACGAACATGCTTTGTTCTGCTGTGCAGAATGCAATCCTGCACTTTCAGATTCGTTTGGACACTGATGGGTGCCATATTGAGTACTTTTTGTTGCAGTAATGGTACCGGTATGTAATGGTATGATGTCTCATAGCAGCACATTAAAAGTGTTTCAGTTGACTTGATTCTGCACTATTTCTCTTCCCCATGTCCTTGTCATTAATGTCATTAATGCGGCCAATTTTGGTACTCATACAGTAAATAGTTTCCACATTGTAATGTATTAAATGGGAAAAGATAATTATAACCACCTCGTAGTAAGAGAACATGGACTGGTGGAAAATAATGAAAGGGGAAGCCACTGGTTGTCCTTGATGGTGAGTGCTTTTGAGACAAGCGTGTTGTCAGGAGTGCCCTAGGGAAATGTGAGAAGTGTGGCAGCTATAGACTTATGGCATAAGAAGCCACCCACATTCTACCAACGGGTTTGTCAAAGAGAGTTGAGGAGCAGAGGGAGGTTCAAGACACTCTAGTCCTTGGGGTCGGAAGCTGCATCTAAAATGTGGAAGATTCAGCAATGATCAACAATATGAGGAAGCAGAGGGCAATGAAAACCACTTCATCAAAGACACAAAAAGTGATCCATGTATCCATAGGGCATTAGACCTGTAATTGAAAAAGTGTCATGATGATCTCTCTGGCGACAGAAAGATTCCAGATTAGTCCCCTAGTCCCCCATTCAGAGATCCAGGATAGGACTGGCAAGTAGAAGATGACCATGAGACAAAGATGGAATAATCACTCAAGGGATAACATTCTAAGAGTCAGAACATGGAAAGTCAGAACTTTAAATTTAGTATGAAAGCCAGAAAATCCAAAAAGGGAAGTGTAAATGCTCAGTCCAGATATAGTTGGGTCAATGAATGAAATGGAAAGAAGATAAGAACTTTTGGTCAGATGAATATAGAATAATGTCAACAGCAATAGAAAATGGTGTAACATTAGTAGGATTTTGAATAGAAAAGTAGGGCAGAGAATGAGCAGTGATAGTTTAGATATACATGCTGGTGTTGCAAGCAGAGGATGAGGAAATAGAGAAAGTATATGAGGATATTGAACAGGTAACTCAGTTCATAAAGGGAGATGAAAGTCTAATAATTATGAGGGATTGGAATGCAATAGTAGAGGAAGGACTAGAAGAAAAGATTATGAGAGAATATGGGATAGCCAGTAGGAATGAGAGAGGAGAAAGACTAATTGAGTTCTGCAATAAATATCAGATGGTAACAGTGAATACTCCTTTCCTGAAT
The DNA here is from genome assembly GCF_023897955.1 of Schistocerca gregaria. Lineage (NCBI taxonomy): Eukaryota > Metazoa > Arthropoda > Insecta > Orthoptera > Acrididae > Schistocerca > Schistocerca gregaria. The sequence goes on from NC_064927.1 coordinate 238,112,720, forward strand.
CATAATAGGAGGAAGTATAGTTAGAAAAGACCTCAACATAGGAAGATTCCAGCTGGATTAAATTACGGTCAGACAGAGATTCAAATTTTTTTTTATTGGATTGTGAGGCACACCCAGGTTCAGATATAGATTCAGATCATAATTTACTAATAATGAAGAGTAGATTGAAGTTTAAGAGAATCATATACAAGAATCAGTGAGGAAGGAAGTGGAATACTGAAGCACCAAGAAATGACGAGATGCATTTGAAGCTTGCTAAGGACATGGATACTGAAATAAGGAAAATCACAGTAGGCAATTCAGCTGGAGAGGAATGCACATCTCTAAAAAGGGCAGTCTTGGATGTTCGACAAACTCTGAAGAACTCTTGAGTAACAGAAGAAATGGAAAAGAAAATGATCGTTAGAAGGACTGTCTCAGCTTATAGGAAAGTCAGAACAAGTTTCAGTGTGGTAACATTCAGAGTGTGATGGGAATTCCACTGTTAAACTCAGAGGAAAGAGCGGATAGGTGGAAAGTACACATTAAAGGCCTCTAAGAGAGGGCGTACTTATCCAATGGCTTGGTAAAATAAGAAAGTGGAGTTGATAAGAAAGACACAGATGATCCAGTATTAAAGTCAGAATTTAAAACAGCTCTAGAGGGGAGGAGATCAAATAAAGCAGAAGGGATAGATAGCATTCTGTCTAAATTTCTAAATTCATTGGAGAAATGACAACCAAGTGACTGTTCAAGCTGATGCATAGAGTCTATGAGACTGGCAATGCACCATCAGACTTTCAGAAAAATACCACCCATACGATTCCAAAAACAGCAAGGACAGATAGGTGCAAAAACTGTCACACAATCAGCTTAACATCTGCATCCCAGCAGCTGACAAGCATAATATACCAGAGAATAGAAAAGAAAATTGATGAGCTATTAAATGATGATCAATTTGGCTTTAGGAAACAAAAAGGCACCAGAGAGGCAGGTCTGGTTTTGCAGTTGATAAAGGAAGTAAGACTGAAGAAAAATCAAAATACACTGAAAGGAGTTGTTGTCCCAGAAAAAAATTTGGCAGTGTGAATTGGTACAAGATGTTTTAAATTCTGAGGAAAATAGGAGTAAGCTACAGGGTAAGGTGAGTGATATACAATATGTACAAAAGCTAGAGGGGGTCAAGAAAGACAGGAATACCAAGAATGAAGTACCGGGTTTAAAAAGGGTGTAAGACAGGGATGCAGTCTTTGGCTCATACTATTCAATCTGTACATTGAAGAAGCAGTGGCAGAAATATAAAGAAGGTTTGAGAGTGGGATTAAAATTCAGGGTGAAAGGATATCAGTGATTAGATTTGCTGATGACATTGTTATCTTCAATGAAAGTGAAGAAGAACTACAGACTCTGTTGAATGGAATAAACAGTTTAATGAGTACGGGATATTGGTTAAGAGTAAACAGGATACAGCCAAAGTAATGACAAGTAGCAAAATTGAGAATAGTGAGAAACTCAACATTAATATTGGAGGTCATGAAGTTGATGAAGTTAAGGAATTCTCCTGTACTGGAAGCAAAATAACCCATGATGAATGAAGCAGGGAGGACATAAAAGGCAGACAAACATAGTCTAAGAGGGCATTGCTGGTTCAGAGAAGTCTTCTGTTGTCAACACTAGGCCTTAATTTCAGCAAGAAATTTCTGAGGAGGTCTATGTGGAGCACATCATGGCATGGTATTGAGTCAAGGACAGTGTGAAACCAGAACAGAAAAGAGGAACAGAGCATTTTAGATGTGGTGCTACAGTAGAATGTTGAAAATTGGAGGAAATGGTAAGGAGTGGAGAGGTTCTCTGCAGATTCACCAAAGAACTGCAGTTTGCAGGAATTTAGAAAATTATGGGGAGGGGATGTGGATAAATTTCAACAACCAGGGATTGAGAGTTTCAAAGGCAGTATAAGGCAACAGCTGACTGAAACCAAGTAAGGAAATACAATAGATGATTGGTTGACTTTGAGAGACGAAAAAATGAAACCAGCAGAGAATCAAATAAGAAAAACAAGAAGACCGTACAGAAATCCTTTTATAGCACATGAGACAATAAATTTAATTGATGAAAGGAGAAAATATAAAAAAATGGAGCACCCAAAAGGTAATAGAAATGTATAAAAAATGAGATTGACAGAAAGGTCAAAATGGCTAAGCAAGAATGTCCAGAGGACAAAGCTATAGAAGCATACATGACTGTGGGAAAGATGGATGTCAGCTATGGTGAAATTAAAGAAAGCTTTGTAGGAAAGAGACGCAGCTGTAAGAATATAAAGAGCTCAAATGGCAAGTGCCGGCTGCTGGTGGCCGAGCGGTTCTGGCGCTACAGTCTGCAACCACGCAACCGCTACGGTCGCAGGTTCGAATCCTGCCTCGGGCATGGATGTGTGTGATATCCTTAGGTTAGTTAGGTTTAAGTAGTTCTAAGTTCTAGGGGACTTATGACCTCAGCAGCTGAGTCCCATAGTGCTCAGAGCCATTTGAACCTTTTTTTTTTTTTTTCAAATGGCAAGCCAGCAGTAAGCAAAGAATGGAAAATGGAAATGCGAAAGGAATGTATGGAGGTGTTATACAAAGAAAATGAACTTGAAGAAAAATGTGACAGAACACTGAAAGGCGTATGTCAAAACAAGGCCCTGGAGTAAATAACATTGCCTCAGAACTTCTGATATTCCTGGGAGAGCCAGCCATGACATACTACAGTATTCCACTTGGTGTGCCAGATACATGAGAAAGGCAATATACGCTCAGGAAGAATATACTAATACCGGTTTGAAATTTGAAAAATGGCACTTGATGATAAGTGTAAACTACTAGTTTAATAAGTCTTTGTTGCAAAATACTGACAGAGCTAGTTACAGAAGAATGGCAAAGCTGGTAGAGGCCAACCTTGCAGAAGATAAGGTGGGTTTCAGGAGCAATGTAGGAACAAGGCAGTACTGGTCCTACAACTTCTTTCAGAAGGTAGGCTCAAGAAAAGCAAGCCTACATTTATAGCATTTGTAGATTTAGAGAAAGTTATTGATGATGTTGACTGGACTACATCCTTTGAAATTCTGAAGGCAGCAAGAATGAAATATAGGGTGTGAAAAAGTTGTAAAGAAACAACAGTGCAGTTAAATAGAAACTTCTGAAATATGGTACTACAGAAGAAGCTGAGGATTACATGATAGTATGAAAAACTAATGAGGGAGTAATATACTGAATAAGTAAAAAAGAAATTGATGGCACAACCTGACTAAATGCGGGGATTGACTAATAAAACAAATGCCAAGTGGTCCAAATAAGAGGCATCCTTTAATCAGTTATACAATTGAATAACTGATAGCCAGAAGAGACTGGTGCTCTGTCTAATTTATTAATTTAAAAACTGTTAAACTAATAACAAATTAATTTTGTTTAAGTGTATACTGGATGTTTTCTACTGGCCGTTTCTGATCATGTTTAAAAATCACAGTAGTCATTTCCGTACTAAAAAGTGATGACATATCTTTTGAAGTCCATTCTTTATACAGATGACACTGTCAGCACTAGCTAGCAGTGTGTTATTGAATGCCTTCATTAACACTCAACAAAGATGGATGAAACAAAAAGCATTTTACTCTATAAAAGCATTTAAAATGTGATCTTTCAGATTAAAATTCCCATAGGCCCAATTGTAAAATGCTATTGATGTGGTTTCTTTGTGTGTTTATTGTTGAAAACTGTACTGTATCATTAGTTTCTTTGTGAACTTGTATCTTGTAATGTACCCTTTCCTTTTGTACCAAGCATTTATCTGTTCAGAACATTCCAGAACTTTGTCTACAAAATTTTTCTATGCTTACCTTCTACTTACTGTGCATGGTCTACTATGAAATACTTTCTGGTGCAATAATCAGGCACCAACAGGGATGACAGTGTGGGTGCATTATTGTAATTCAGGAAGTTTCTCCTGTGCCTGAGTCAAATAATTTAGGCTGCGTATACTATGAGACAAGTAAACTACAATTCACTAAGAGACATGAATTGTCTCGCCACTTTTCAGGCTATTTCCTTCTCACATTTTCTTGCAGGCATCACAACACATCCCGACAGTAGCATCAATTAACAGTTCATCCCTGTGGCACGAATTCATTATGAACTAATCCTTCAAATTCAAAGCATGGCTTTGACAAATTCAAAGCATGGCTGTGACATTTGAATTGACCTGATGAGCTTGTTTTGGTCTTGGAGAAACTTTCCTGACCCATTGTGAAGATTGTACCTTGGTCTCAGCATACTAACCATAGACCCACATTTCATCATCAGTTGTGATTCTCTTAAGGTACCTCTCATTCTTATTTGTGTGATCCAAAAGCTCTTCATAGATTGCAAGGCAAAGGTCTCTTTGATCTTGACTCATGAGCCATGGGAGAAACTTGGCAGCAACATGATGCATTCTAAGATGCCATGCCAGGATTTCATGATGACCCAACTGAAATGTTACGTTCTTCTGCAAACTCTCAGACAGTCATTCTTTGATTGGCACACACAATTTCGTGACATCTCTGACATGAGCATTGTCGGTAGACATCGAAGGGTGTCCTGAATGACGGTCATATTTAACTTCCACCCAACCGTTTTTTAAACCATCTGAACTGATCATAATGCTGAGTACAGCCTGAGCACTCATCACTGTAGGCATTCTGCAACATTTAGTATGTCTCTGTAAAGATTTTCTTGAGTTACAATCAAAATTTAAGGCAAACACATTGCTCCTCTAACTCTTCGATCTCAAAATTCGCAAACTGTTTGACACATTTTACACAGCACTGAACAATAACTAATAGACACACAACAATGAAACTTCCGGCAGTTACACATTAAACACAGATGTATGCAGAGATGCCAATAGCATTTCGCTTCAACACCCGATTGGTGCAAAATTAAAAATGTTCTGTGATTTTTTTTGAACAGACTTAATATTTAATTTTTATTAAGTATACATTTATATAAATATAATAGAAAGAAACATTCCACATGGGAAAAATATATTAAAAAAGATGCTGTGACTTACCAAACGAGAAAGTGCTGGTAGATAGACACAATAAAAAACACACAAACACACACACAAATTTCAAGCTTTCGCAACCCACGGTTGCTTCATCAGGAAAGAGGAAAGGAGAGGGAAAGATGAAAGGATGTGGGTTTTAAGGGAGAGGATAAGGAGTCATTCCAGTCCCGGGAGTGGAAAGATTTACCCTAGGGGGAAAAAGGGACAGGTATACACTCGCACACACACACACATCCATCCGCACATATACAGACACAAGCAGACATACTGTGGTCATGGGATTGGGTGCTGCTGCCACCATTCATTGTTGCCCCTTCCATACTGTGGTCATGGGATTGGATGCTGCTGCCACCATTCATTATTGGCCTTTCCATAATAATATTGACATAGCTGCAGAACTGGAAAAAATCTATCTGCTATTTGTAATCTGATTTCCCAAGTGTTATTACCATGTGAAATAATTGCAGATTTTTTAATTTTTTGTTATTATTAGTTCACATTTCTCTGAAACTGTGCAGCCGTTCTGCTCAATTTGTTTTGTGCATGCCACATTTGTATCTGCTGTTCCAAAGACCATGTTAATCATTGTAGCAAGGTAACTTTTACCACATCAAATTTTCTGCTGGCAGGTGATGATTGTATCACATCACCACTAATATTAGAAGCATATTCCCTGACTTTGCTGAGCAGTGTGGAAAATTTCAAAAAATTGTCCACTATACCACGGTTGTCAAGGATGATTACTGCATTTTGAGCAACATCGTTAGATGACCTGCCTGGAAAGGAGGTAGTTTAGGCTGAAAGCACTGTCTGACATGTACTTTATGAAAATCATTTCTGTTCATCACTTGTTATGATCTGAGGACTTTGGCAAACGAAACCCAATCAATTGTATGTGACATAGAAGAAACCCTGGAATCTTCTCATGTATGCCAGCTGGCTGGGCTTCCAATTTTTTTTACTAAAGGGTTCAGCTGCATTATGCCTGGTGCAGATCCACTAATAAAAGTATGAAGAGCAATGTTGCATGAGTATAAATTTCCACGAAAAGCAGAATTTTCTGTCGAACACTGTGCATTAGTTACAGAACATGGTCAGAATCATTTTTAAAATCACAGAGAGAATCAAACTTCGGCAAACAATGTCTGCACAAATATTCCCTATGTTAACACTAGGAGAAGGTTGCGGAAGTTCATCACTTTCTGTTTCCTTGAATCCATTGTCTATGGAGACTCATTAAAAATACTTAGAGAGCCACAATTAAAGTCATCTTACTGATCAAATTGTCCAAAGAAATGTTGCTTGTTGGAGGAGGATATTGTCACTGTGAAGCACTCCATTGCATATCTTGCATTTCACCAAAATGATTTGCTTGCTTGTTGTAGATTTCCACTGTGGATATTCCAGGTATGTATTGGGAATGATACGCATGTTACCTGCAGAAAGAATTGATGGTAATTTATTCATAATACTGCTGGTCACATTCACAATACACTGACACTATAGGAAGGCATAGAACAAATGAATCATGCAACACTTCAAGGATAGTATTCAACTCAAAGAAAAGTCTCACAAATATAAGTTTGTACAAAGCAAGATGTTGTTTAGAGGCAACATTCTCACAAGTGTGACCTTGACATACATCTTAATTTTTATGTAATGCTTTGCTATGTGAATTTGTTTTCAGAAGTGTTAATATTGTATACATCTTTTCTTTACAGATCTGACACCAGTAATATTACAAGCAAGTGTGGTGATGAAAGGAGTGTTTGTGCTTGCAGTGATGAAAAGCCAGATTTTGTTCAATGTGGTTATACGGATCCTTGCTTTTTGGTTCGAAAATTGTGTGACCTCTTAGATGAGGAATTCAGTTCTGCAATGATTTACAGACATATTATACTTGTTAATGAATATATAAAATATTCTCAAAATGGTTTTGTATCCTTTTTCTAAAGTGGAGTTCTGATTTACTTATGAAGTTTGAAACATAAAAGGAAAGACTAAGGACAAGAGTTTAATACATTAGTGAAACTTACTTATGTAAAACATAAGTGCATACATATGTTAGAGCTTAAGTGGCAAACAATTTTTATGTATGGATTGCTCACTGAATTAGGAATTTGTGAGATTTACTTCGCTGTTCAGAACTAGTCCCTCACCTAGCTTTCTCCCTACTTAATTCATTACCAAAAATCTAGTACCTTTTGATTTGCATAAAATGAAATATTTCTTTCTGCCACACAGAGTATATAGTGAGTATAGATTTCAGTGTATCCCAAGTTGTTGTAGGAATACTATTTTAACTTATTTTGCCTCATTGTTGAATGTTTTTGTCTTAATAGGCTACTCTCATTTCAAATCTCTATTTTAACTCGCAGATTGTATTCATATTGCATGAACTGTTACATGGTTTTCCCCTTACAAGTATCTTGATACCTTTTGACAGGAAAAATTCTCTTTTCAATTTATGTGTACATGCACCTGTGCTGTATTTATTTTTCTTTCATCACACTCAGCATTATTTTTTTGCTTTCTCTTCTGTTCATGTTACCTTGAACCCCTCGCTTTCACATGATCATTCCTTAGATGGTTGATAGAGAAGATTTTGTGTATCATCTTTTCACTCTTGCAGATCTTTGAGCAAAAGCAACAGGTTTGTTAAATGTGTCATGTTGATTTAATGTACAGTGTGGTGCAGGGAAATGGGAAATTTTGAACGGTAGTGTTGTCAGCACTGTCGTGTGGTAGTTGTTCAGATCTGGTGTGAAATTGTTATGAATGCCTTGCCATTTTAGTAATCAGGCAGCAGCGGAGTGGTGTAGGATATATTATTGCTGTGAGAGCAACTAATAAGTAGGGTGATGGTGTGACTGTTGTGCAAAGAATATTGCAATACTATTACCAGCTGGGATGTAACAGATATGTCCCAGACAGCATTACCAGTTAGGACTCCATAGACATGTTGTATCTGCTCATATGGTTACAATGCAGGTGCGTAATTTTGAAGAAACTACTTCAGTCATAAAGGGCATACAGTATATATTCATATCCATCAATAAATAATGTATTGCAAATTGTATTACTTCAAAATGTCCCATTTCCGTGTGCCACCCTTCACCACTATCAAAACTGTGAAAAGTAATTTTACCATATACATTTCAATCATTTTAGTCATAAAATGAAAATATAATGTGAATAAGAGTCTCTCTCTTACCTGAGAGCTGAACTAATGATACAGTTGCAAAATGTTGTATTTATGAGGATAGTAATGGAAATTTGCAACATGCATGAGCATCTGAAACAAACAAACACACACACACACACACACACACACACACACACACACACTTGTAAATGACAATAATTTTATATCTCATTCAAAATGAAAATGTTGTAACACTTTTTTCCCTGTTTATTCATTCATCACATTCCATTGATCAGAACAAGAAGGATGTGGAATAAGTCAAAGTATACATTATATTCATTTTTAGTGTATTTTTATTTTGTCTTCAGAGTTCCCAGATTTTGCAACCTTAGTGTAGAGGGAGAACTTTGTAGAGCGGATTTTTGCAGTACGTTTTTATTTTTTGTATTCATATTTTGTTTCCATCCCAACTTTAGTACCAGCACAGTTGGACAACTGTATCTCTTTATGATGTCTGTTTGTTCTTTCTCAATTAGTCCTGACTACTTTTTTTCCTTTTTTTAAATATCATGCAAGTATGAAATTTATAGCGGCTATCCTTGTCATGTGGAGACAAGAAGAACTTACAGCTGCAAGCCGCTTTGGCTACAATCAACACATGTCTACATTTCATATGTACTCTGCAAGCCACCATGCAGTGCGTAGCGGATGGTACGATGCAATTCATTTCCCTTGCTGTTCCACTCACAGATAGAGAGGGAAAATGACTGTTTGTTTGCCTCTGCATAAGCCCTAATGTCTGTTATCCTATTTTTGTGGTGCTTACATGAAATGTATGTTCTCAGTAGTAGGAGAATTCCGCAGTCAGCTTCAGATGCTGGTTCTATAAATTTTCTAATACCTTTCCATGAAAAGAATGTTGCCTTCCCTCCAGGTATTCCTATTTCAGCTCAGGAAGCATGTCCATAATACTAGTGTGTAGGTGATTGAACCTACTGGTAAAAAATCTAGCAGCCTGCCTCTGATTTGCTTCAATGTTTTTTCTTTAATCCTACATTGTGGGGACCCCAAACACCCAAGCAGCATTCAAGGATAGGCCACTCCAATGTTCTATATGGAGTTTCCTTTACAGATGAATCACACTTTCCTTAAACTCTCCCTATAAACCAAAGTCGACCATTTCCCTTCCCCACTGCAGTCCTCACATGCTCATTCCATTTCATATCACTTTGCAACATTATGACTAGATATTTAATCAGCCTGACTGTGTCAAATAGTCTACTCTAATGCTGTGTTTGAACATTACAGGGTTGTTTTTCCTACTCATCTGCATTAACTTAACATTTTCTATGTTTAGAGCTATCTGCCATTCATCACACCAACTAGGAATTTTGTCTCAGTCGTCTTGTATTCTCCTTGAGTCACTCAATGACAAGACCTTTCTGTACACCTCAGCATAATCAGCAAACATATGCTGATTGCTTCTCATCCTATCTACCAGATCATTTATGTATATAGAGAATAATAATGGTCGTGTCACACTTCCTGGGCATCCTGATAATCCCCTTGTCAGTATTACTTAAGAAGTCTTTGAGCCACTCGCATATCAGAGAACCTATTCCATATGCTCTTACCTTCATTAACAGTCTTCATTAACAATGTCAGACATTTGTAGGAAATCTAGGACTATAGAATCTGGCTTTTACCATTCATCCATTGTTCACAGGATATCATGTGAGAAAAGGGCAAGCTGAGTTTTGCATGACCGATGCTTTATAAAACTGTAGTGGTTTGTGGATAGAAGCTTTACCATTTGTAGGAAATTTATTATATTTGGACTGAAAATAAGTTCAAGAGTTCTGCAGCTAACCAATGTTAAGGATATTAGTCTGTAATTTTGCGGATCAGTTCTGTACCCTTCTTATATACCACCTTAAGTGTCATGGCGGCTGCAGTGTAACATTTGTTAAGTTCGACTCGCGAAATTTAGTTGAATTCGAAGGTGTTCTCGCAGGCGGTGTTGTCTAGTAGCAGTGGAAATGGTGTAAACAACAGTGTTCTGTGCAGTAGTGCTATTTTTTTTTTCTGTGCTCCGCGAATATCTTCGAGAAAATGGTAAACAGAAGAGTCAACAGCAACGCGTCCAGCAGCAGGGAAGCAGCAGGTGCGGCGGGCTCGCTCTTGGTGGAAGGTGTGGTCATGGTTCCGCTCTGAGGTAAATGCTGCACTTCACGATAAAAACAATCTTGATCTGATAGCAGGCACTATATCAGATACTGTAATGGTAGCAGTATTGGCTAAAATGCGTGAAACTGTTGAGGCCAATACTGCTGAAATTACAGCACTAAAAAAGTCTGTGTCTGAATACGAGAAAAAGGCATGAGAGTTGAAAGCGAAACTATCTGCCGCAACAGACAAGCTAGAACAGTACCAAAGGTGAAATAGTCTACGACTGTTTGGAGTAGCAGAAAATAAGGAAGAAGACACAGACAACCTGCTTATACAGGTTGTGCGTGTTGAAGTGACTAAGGCAGACATTGACAGGAGCCATCGGGTGGACGAAAACTACCAGGTGCTACAAAACTTCGTCCAATAATAATTAAATTTGTCTCATGCCGAAAAAGGGCAGAGGTCTTTACCCAGAAGAAGAAGTTAGCAAGGACAGGGCTTACAATAAGGGAAGATATGACATGCGAACAGCTAAAGATTTTAAACAGTGCCATATCCCAATTCTGTCTTCAGAATGTGTGGACTCAGGATGGCAGAGTAATCATTAAGACAGCAGCTGGAAAGAAGACAATCACAAACATGACAGAACTGAATAGTATTAAGTGATGCTACTCGAGCCAAAAGTCCAAACTTAACACTATTTGCAAATTGTAAAAGCCCTATACTCAGATATACTGTCTTGCAATTGTATTAACTTTTTAATTATACCCATATTTGTATCTTCAACTAATTGTTGTTTGTATCTGTATTAACTTTTTACTTTTTTTTTGTACCTGTAGCTCTAACCTTTACTTAATTTTAGTTACTGCTAATACTTTTTTCATTTTCTCAGTTTATTCTCTTCCATTCTGTATTAGTTCTATTGCAATTATGAGTCTCTCCTTTAGTTCATTAATCACCCATCTCTTTGGTTTAAATTGTTCATAACAAAAATCACTATCAGTAACACTTTAGCAAATTTCAATCTAATTGTAACTTCCTACGATAATCACTACCAGTATTACTTTAGTAAATTTCAATTTAATTCTATCTTCCTACGATAATCTATTAATTATTAAGCTTACTTCTCTCTGCTGGCAGCATCGGCCTCATAATTCACTCCTCTTTCCCTTATTTCCACCCTAAGCTGTTTCAAATACACTAATTACATTTCTCCTCTTACGACATAGGATACACAGTGACACACAGCCGTCACTATTTTGGTCATATTCTCCTTGCACTGAATACCACTAATATATTTTCTATACCCCTGTAACCCCAGGAAATCTCTTACAGTCGCCTTTCTTTCGCCACTCTCGGAGTCACAAACAGGGCGTGCAAAATCTCAGACACCACTGTGTTATGTCACTTGGTGGAAGCACCGGTCAGTGGCCCTTGCTGCAGGTAGTGCCTAACAAAGGGACAAACCAGTCTGCCACCCTACTCCAGGCTGCTCAGCAGTACGCGTCAGAGCTCTTTTAGCAGCTCACTGCAACATCCAGTCTTTACCTGCACATTACGAAGAACGTAGCCTCCTCTTCAACCAACTAAACTACCACGTAATCCTCTTACTTGGAACGTGGTTAAAACCACACATATCCTCTGCATCTACTCATCTCCCAGGGTACACATTTCTTAGGGCAGACAGATAAAAAAGCGAGGTGGCAGGGTCGGCACGTATATACGAACAGACCTTAAGGCGAAAGTCTTATGTACGTCAAACCCTGCTGAAGAAAAAGAGGCTGAATTCATGTGCATTTAAATAAACATACAAAGTCGGAAGTTCTTGACTGGCGTCATGTACAAGCCGCCAAAAATAAGCTCAATGAGTTCCTTTCAGTCGGAATTACATTCACTTCAGTGCCAATACGAACATGTCATCATTATGGGTGACTAGAACATAGACCTTCTAAGAGACACTCCCTCTGCAATAAACCTAAGAAGACTGTTTAGTTGCAATAGCATGAACATTCTTCCATTACAACCTACACACCATACGGCACACAGTCATACTCTCATAGACGTAATCGCAACGAAAGAGACTGACAAAGTAAGAGATGTTGGTCAAACATTGGCTCCTGGCCTCTCAGCACATGATGTAATATTCCTGGCTTACTATGTGCAGCCCCCAAGGATCAAATCGCGTTACATAACTTGTAGGAACATGAAACGTATTGACCTTGACGCTCTAACAGCCGATTGCTCAGAAATCTCATGGCATCAAATAATCAGAGAACCTACAATCGACAACAAAATTAATGAACTGGGTGATAAACTCTCTGCCCTCTATGACAAACATGCACCTGTATGCACAATCTGTGTAAGAAAATCTCCTGCTCCATGGCTGACAGCTGAATTACGTCAAATGATGACTAATAGGGATGCTGCCTGCAGGCGTTTCAAGGCAGATCCGAAACCCAAGCGTTTCGAAGGGTATAGAAAGCAATGGAACAGAGTGAAACAATGCATTCGCAATGCTAAAATCAGGCACGCTCACTCCCTTGTATGCAGTAATCTGACACCCACGACTCCATGGAAGAATCTCCGTAGCTTGGGGGTCAGAAAGGCAAAATCATGTGTCAGCTAACAAATTAAATGATTCTTGTCTGCACCTCTGAATACCCGCACGGCTGATAACTACCGTCCACAAGAATTCCCAAACAGGATAACTAACAACAATACCTTCCATCTAAAACATGTAACAACAAATATGGCAAGAAAAGCAATAATGAGAATCTCTTCTCATGCAATAGGCAACGACAGTATCGGTATAACCATGACTAAGAATGTTGCTGATTTCTTAGTGCCTGTCTTAACTGACATATTTAATTTTTCCCTCGGGAACAGAATATACCCCACTGCATGGAAAAGAAGCATAATTCGACCCATTCCTAAGATCGAGAACCTGCAAGTGCCTAGTGATTACCGACCAATTAGCATACTGCCTGCTGTTTCCAAATCACTTGAGTATATTGTCCATGACCAAATCACTGAACACTTGCATGAATTCAGCCTATATGACAAATTTCAATCTGGTTTCCGTAAACATCACAGAACAAACACTGCTCTAATTAAAGTAACTTATGACCTGAAATATGCCATCAACAATCGAAAGGCAACAATATTGACGCTACTGGACTTCAGCAAAGCTTTTGACACTGTTAACTTTGACATATTGCTCAGAAAAATGCAACAGCTTAATTTCTCAGATAGTGCAATGAGATCGTTTGAAAGCTATGTAAAAGACAGACAGCAATGTGTTGTCTGCGTAAATGAAAAATCTTCCTGGAAACATGTTTCCTCGGGAGTGCCACAAGGACCAGTCTTAGGTCCACTTTTGTTTTCTTTATATGTCAACGATATTTCGTCGGTTCTGTCCTCCTGTAAATATCATTTCTAAGCCGACGACCTTGAGCTCTACCTAAGCGTCAGACCCGAAGATGTAAACACTGCAATTGCTCAGATGAATGATGATCTGTCTTCAGTAGTGACATGAACGAAAAACCTGGGGCTTAAACTAAATGCAAAAAAGATGCAAGCAATCTTAATAGCCCAACAGAAATTAATAGGTTCAGATTTCCGTGAACGGTTACCTCCTATTCTGCTCGACGGTACTCCAACACCATATCAGAAAACAGTTAAGAACTTGGGTGTAACTTTGGATGAGCATCTCAACTGGGCGGAGAATACAGTTGCAGTGTGCCGAAAGACGTCTGCTTGTCTCTATTTTCTCAAAAAGTTTCGGAACATATTTCCCCAGGACTTGAAACGCCAGCTCGTGCAAGCACTCGTTCTACAGAACCTCCATTATTGTGATGTAATTCAACAAGGCATGAGTAGTGAAAACAGAAGACAGCTAGAACTAACCATGATTGTCTGTGTGCATTACACCTGCAACATTCGCCGATGTGATCATGTTAGTGCATCCTGGAACAAACTGCCCCTTACCTTGTGCAAAGTACAATCTCCTGCTGCTATAAATAAGAAGCTGAAGCATTTCCTACTATCATCTACATAATGTTCTCCACAAAATTAATGTACAAGGCCAATCCTCTCATCTGTCAAATAGCAAAGCTAGCGTCTCCTATCTTGCTCCTGAGATGCCTTCCTTTTCATCTATCTCTATTAACCACGCAATCTTCTTTTCCTTTATACTTCCTTAATTATGTTTCATCATGTCTCTCTGTTCTTCTCCTCCCTTCACCATCAGTCTCCCTCATACTCCCTGCTGCTAGCACTCCTATCTAAAATCTGTCTCTTCAGTAATATCTAATTATAACAGTACTTACGATCTACGAATATAAACTCTATATGCATGTATTTTTCTAGGTGTTCCTTTGTAATTGTTTATTTCACTTTTTGTACTAGATGTAGTTTAACATGCCTACTAAAACATATGAATGTAAAATAAGTAGAATGCCTGGTTAAATGTTAAGAGAGGGCCTGATGGTCATAATCTCGCCCGGTTAGTTTGTTTTTGCGAGCTTTCGCAACTGGCAGTTGCTTCGTCAGGAAAGAGGGAAGGAGAGGGAAAAATGAAAGGATGTGGGTTTTAAGGGAGAGGGTAAGGAGTCATTCCAATCCCGGGAGCGGAAAGATTTCCCTTAGGGGAAAAAAAGGACAGGTGTACACTCGCACACACACACACACATATCCCTATGGGGTACTGTAGTGCCTTGAGAATTACGGGGTAAATTCTAGAGACACTCAGTCTTCCACCATCTCGGACACACGATATGTTAAGTATGAATGTGGGAGAGTGGAGATGTGTCTACAGCGCCACCGGTTTTTGTGTGTGCAGGATGGTTGTGTGTCGGGAGAATACTGCAATTGTGGCGGTCGTTTGGCTTGGACAAGTGTTTGTTGCTCGTGCCATAGAAGCTGTTATGTGATGTACAAGGAGCAAGCACACTTTATTCTTTGATGGTGTAGTGATTGTAATTGTTAAGAACAAATGAAATATGATTTAGAGGCTCTTAATTTGAGTGTTAGACTTGCTAAAAGCAAGAACTGTCTTTGAATTTCTGGTGATTATTAAACTCACCACATTGTAAATATACTTGATTGTATCTGATGGTTAAAGACGCAACTGACTTGGAAGAATTTGAATACTTAAGTGAGACTTATGGAAATGGAAATATACCAGAACTGAACTGAAAGTATATGACAATACATAATTATTTCAAGAGCAGAGAGAGAGAGAGAGTTTTTTTTTATCCCTCTAACCAGCATTATTTCTTCAGAGAAGAAGAAGTGGAGATCGACATAGCCGCATTTCCAGAGAAGAGGATCAGCTGAATGTTTCAAGTTAGTCAATTGTAATAAGAGAAAAGGAAAGTGCACAATCCAGTTTTGCACCACTTATCTTGTCACCAAACCATTAGAACGTGTCGTCCGACATGATCAGGACTCAAAGAAAGAGGGATTTTAAAATGAAATCAAGATAAGAAGATATTTTGAGTTGCCATAGCAATCAATACTAATAAGACAGAGAAATTGTTTCACAGAGTTGGATTCTGCATAAACGGCAGAAAGGGTGAAAGATAAAAGAAGAAGTAAGGGAAATCTCAACAGTTTAGACTAAGAAGATTTACAACGAGATCTACTTGATGATGAGGATCCAGTGTGGAGAGTAAGCAGCCCTCATACACATCGCAGGGGCATGGACGCAGTAACCAGCAACCGACGCCAATGGTGCCAATTGCTACTCACCAGTGCTGACTACAAATCTGTTCACCGACACCAACACTAAAACTGAATTTTGATGCTGCTGGTGCCCGTGCTGTTCACCAGCACCAATTCCACAGCTGCTCATTGACGCAGCCTAAGACTTTATGCCGGGTTAGTGAAAGACAATAATTATTTGAATCCAAAGTTAAGGGCACACTTCAATAATAGACTGTTAGCACAGTTATTATACTCAGAGGTGATATTTTTCTTAATGATCACTCGATCCAGAAGCAGAAAGAATATGGATCAAGAACAGCAACTAGCAGAACCAGCCATAGCTGTTAAAGTGACTAGGGAAATGCCAGACTGGTCTGAAATAGTGAATTTAATTAAATCCCAGTGGGCAGATTCAGCAGCTGTAAATGCTCAAATTACTACTTTAGGTAAAAATCTAGAAGCTCAGAGTTTACAATTAAATTCTAGATTAGATGCACAAAGTAAAGAATTTGCTGCTCAAAATACTTCTATACGAAAGGAACTAAGTGCTACTTTAAGTAAAAAATTAGAAGCACAGGGTGACGTTTTAAATTCTAAGTTCAATGCCTTAAATTATAAAGTGTAGAGTTTGCAATTAGATTTAAAGAATGAATTAGTAATTTCCTGACCAACCATATGAACCAACTGTTCACTGACTTTAGTCAAACACAGAGTAACCAAATACTCTTCTCGGGTTTGCCGCCGGATTGTATTGTGTAACTCGCACAATATTTCATCGATGCAACTGCTCGACATCATCAGGTGGTGGTAGCTGCTGTTATCACTGCTGCAAGGTGCTACTGATGATAATCGCACGGCGGCGACGGAATTTATCATGCCGGGAGCAGGCAATACGCGTGCGCGGGAAGACACTCGTAGTTGGAGGGAAGCGGCGCTCCTGGTGCCCCCTGCTGGGAGCCGCAAAAAAGCCATCCGCGCGTGCGCTGTGGGCAATGACTGTGCTGCCGGACGCTCCTGTGGTTAAAGTCCGAACTAAACCTCAGTTGCGCGTTTCGTCACTTGACGGATCGGAAGTTCTTGTTTCCCTTTTTTTTTTCTTTCTGATTTAATGGCAGCCAGTGCTGGATTCCAGGCGGCGCTTAGCTGGAACCCTGCATCCCTGTTGATAAGATTGTCAGCTGTACGGATATGTATGGCCTCCTTAACAACACAGTCCCAGAAAGATGACGCTGGGGATAAAATTTCCGTCTGTTCGTACAGCATACGATGTCCCGTGTCCAGGCAATGCTCCGCTACCGCTGATTTATCAGGTTACCCCAGGCGTGTGTGACGATGGTATTCGACGCAACGTTCTTGCACGGTTCGGCATGTCTGTCCAATGTAAGATTTTCCGCATTGGCATGGGATTTTATACACACCACGTTTCCTAAGGCCAAGATCGTCTTTGACCGAGCACGATAAATTCCTCAATTTTGCTGGTGGCCGAAATACACACTTGATATCGTGCTTTTTGAGGATTCTTTCTATTCTCGAAGACATGCCGCCAAAATAGGGCAAGAACGCTGTTGCAGTGGGTGCCTCCTCATCTTCGTTTACATCCCTGCTTCGAATTTGCTTGGAACGGAAAGCATGGCGTACCTGCCTATTGGAACAGCCATTCTGTTGGAATACCGTTCTCAGGTGTTGTAGCTCACCAGGTAGACTGTCGGCATCTGAGACTACATGTGCTCTATGCACCAAAGAGCGTAGGACACTATCGCGTTGCGCAGGGTGATGGCAACTTGTCGCCTGCAAATATAGCTCCGTATGAGTTGATTTGCGGTAGACGCTGTGTCCCAGTGTACCATCCACTTTTCTCCTGACTAAAACATCGAGGAATGGTAAGGTGCCATCCCTTTCCACTTCCATGGTGAACTGAATGTTGGGATGGAGCGAATTCAGATGCCGGAGAAACACAGGTAATGTCTCCATTCCGTGGGGCCACACTACAAAGGTATCGTCTACATACCGCCAGAAACAAGAAGGTTTGAGACTTGCCGACTGCAGTGCTTTTTCCTCAAAGTCTTCCATAAAATAGTTGGCCACCATGGGAGATAGAGGACTTCCCATGGCAACACCGTCCACTCGTTCAAAATACTGGCCATTGAATAAGAAATAAGTTGAGGTAAGCACATGTTTAAATAATGCCACCATGTCTCTCTCAAACTGGTTGCTGATAAGCTCTAACGAATCCTGCAGAGGCACTTTCGTAAACAAAGATATAACGTCAAAACTAACTAAAATATCCGACGCTTGTAGCTTAAGTGTCTTCAGGCGTCCTATGAAGTCCTCTGAATTCCGGATGTGGTGATCACACTTGCCTACGATAGGACCCAACAGTGTAGCAAGATGTTTGGACAGAAAATAAGTGGGAGCTCCAATGTTGCTCACATTGGACAGACATGCCGAACTGTGCAAGAACGTTGCGTCGAACACCATCGTCACACACGCCTGGGGCAACCTGATAAATCAGCGGTAGCGGAGCATTGCCTGGACACGGGACATCGTATGCTGTACGAACAGACGGAAATTTTATCCCCAGCGTCATCTTTCTGGGACTGTGTTGTTAAGGAGGCCATACATATCCGTACAGCTGACAATCTTATCAACAGGGATGCAGGGTTCCAGCTAAGCGCCGCCTGGAATCCAGCACTGGCTGCCATTAAATCGGAAAGAAAAAAAAAAAAAAAAAAAAGGGGAAACAAGAACTTCCGATGCGTCAAGTGACGAAACGCGCAACTGAGGTTTAGTTCGGACTTCAACCACAGGAGCGTCCGGCAGCACAGTCATTCCCCACAGCGCACGCGCGGATGGCTTTTCTGCGGCTCCCAGCAGGGGGCACCAGGAGCACCGCTTCCCTCCAACTACGAGCGTCTTCCCGCGCACGCGAATTGCCTGCTCCCGGCATGATAAATTCCGTCGCCGCCGTGCGATTATCATCAGTAGCACCTTGCAGCAGTGACAACAGCAGCTACCACCACCTGATGATGTCGAGCAGTTGCATCGACGAAATATTGTGCGAGTTACACAATACAATCCGGCGGCAAACCCGAGAAGAGTATTTGCAGCAGATCCGTCGGGAAAGTATGAAAAGTCACACAGAGTAACCAGTTTCAGCACTTAGCTAACAAAAACTAGAATTTGATATTGAAGATAAATGTAATAAAGTAGAATCTGAATTTAGTGAAAAATTAGGATCATTTCAAACTGTATGCAATGTTACATTTGATGCTGTAAATAAAAGATTACACACTTTAAAGGAAAGTATTGAAAACCTTCACAAACTAATTCCTATAACCCAATCGCAAATTGCAGGTGTTAACATGTGAGTTGGTAACGTGGAAAGAAATTTTAAAGAGAACCTAGCCACTTCAGATATAATAAATATCAGTAATCTGGAGGAACAGGTAGAAGAGATGATAGACAGAAAAGTTGCTGCGAGAGTAACCTCCGTCAGAGTATCTCCAATCTTATCTTTCAAACCTAGTAATACCAAAAAGGATGTAGATGAACTGTGCAAGGAATTCAAACTTATCCAGGACAAAGTAGATAATAGAGTGACTTCTCCCAACGTAGTATTAACTAGTGAAGTGATGACAGATTTACAATGGGGGGCAAATTCAGGGTTATCTAGACAGTTCCCTAAGTTTAAGCCAGATGGGGAAGTATATCCTACCCATTTTCTGAACTAATTTAACCAAGCCTTGCCAAAAAACTGGGAATATTAAGAAAAGATCGAATTTGCAGTGAACATCAAGAAAATTTCATCTTGGACAGACTTCCAGAAGAAGTTTAAGGATAATTATTAGTCAGCTAGTGCCCAAGAAAAATTAATATCTGATTTGTGGGACCCTAAGTATTATTACATTACACGGGGTATGATGAGAAAATAATTCGACTGTCATTTAACATGTGTGAAGTATCGTCAAGCAGGGTGAATTTGGACAACGAGGTGAATTCGGACAGTATGGCTTATTTGCTCTTTGTTACTGCATAGAAACAAAGAGTTACTTATTTTAATGTCCATGCACCAGTTATTTTAAGGGCAAAACTGCATTTATTGCTTTACATAACTTTTATTTTGTGTCAATTGTTTCCCTAGGTGAATAATTGACGAACTGTCTCAGTGTTAAAAATCCATGCATTATCGAAAAGTGGAAACTTTCTATTGTTGCGCCAAGTGGGAAGTTATTGTAACCATAATTGTCGACGTGTTCAGTAGCTAACAGCATTGAGACAATTTCTGTACAAGTTTGTAGTTTCTTGTGCAAGGTTATAAAATAACAACAATTTTTGTAAAACTGTGTACTGTGTGCAGTGATTTCAGACAATGCCAAGAACATACAAGAGCAGGAGAGGTGCTACAGTATGGTGTAATTATGACCCACAACTTTTAGGTAAAGCTGTTCGTGATAATCAGAGTGGTAAATTATCATACAGAAAAGCATGTGATTTGTATGGTATACCTAAATCAACCCTACAAAATAAAGTGCAGGAAGCACATCTGAAAAAAATGGGAGTACAGTCAGTGCTAAATAAAGAAGAAGAAGAAGTGTTGAAGCAAGGTATCTTGAGGGGTGCACATTGGGGATTTCCCTTCACTAAATTGGATATTAGATATTTAGTTAAAGGCTATCTTGATAAATCTAGCCGAAAAGAGAAAAAAATTCGTAATAATTTGCCAGAAGAAGGATGGGTGCATTTATTCCTCAAACGACAGGCAGAAGATCTTTCTGTTCGCTTAAGCAAAAATATTAAATGAGCTCATGCAGAAGTGATCAAAGAGACTGTTTATTTAAATTCTTGCAAAATAAAAGCGTATCTGTAATATATAAAATTCATTGCATCATTCCATATCACTTATTCGTAACAAAGGGCTGCCTTAAAATGTGAAAAATGTCACCAAAATCAAATGAAAAGCATGTAGAATTTTAAAAAAAGGCAGTAACTGTCCCGATTTGCCCTCTATATACTGTAACTTTTGACAGAGATTTAAAAAAAAACACGTGTCCAAAATCACCTCAATCCATGGGGTGATTTCGGACACTTTATTTAACTGATTCAGTTAAATATACCTACACATACACTTTCTGGTTCTGGGATATTTTACTCGTTACACATATATCCTACCACTTCCATAACAATCAATTTAATCTAACTGTAAATACGAAAGTTACAATCAAAATAATGACAAAACCATCTAAAATCACCCTGTTTGACAGTACTTAGATATGCCTGGAGAGGAAGAAGGGTTAGTTTGAATTCTAATAAGATGTTTACCCATATTTACGCCAAAAAAGATATAATGTGTAGTGGGTGGAAAACAGTAGAAGAACTTTTGTCTTTTGTAGACACTCTTGATGCCTTAAAGAAAGACTACAACGAAAATGCACATCAGTGTGAAAATCAGAATTGCAGAAGAAGTGTTAATAATGGTATTAGTAATTATAAGAGACATGAGACCAACTTACCTAGAGTACACCAGTATAACCAGAATAAGGGTAGCGAAAATTACCAGAACAAACGTCCGACTTCGAATATAGGCCCAGTGGTGTCACAAGAATTTGTACCAATAAGTAATAAAATACAAAGTGGTTATGTAATACCCCAGTTCGGTAACCAAACAGTGATTACCAATAATGAGGATCCAGGGTCGGGGCCCAGGTTGTAGAAACACATAAGGAGGCCTAGTCCATAATAAGTATGTTAATTTCATGCATCAAATACCAACCAAAGGATACTTGATACTGGAAGAACCAAGCTTAACCACCATTAATTCACAACCAACAAAGATAGGAAAAGTAGAGGATTTTGAAGTTAACATGTTTAGAAATTCCGGGAATGAAGTGTCACTTATTTCTAGAGCTTTCTTTAGCACATTACAAACTAAACATCACTTACCGCTATTACCAGTAATGAGAGTGTACATAGTCGGTATTACTGGAATGAAGAGCTAAGCCTTAAAACGCGAGACTCAGGTGAACTGCCGCATTGGGAATATGCCATTTCGTCAGACGCTCTGAGTAGTAGAGAATATCAATAGGGATGTGTTGTTTGGCATAGATTGGCTGTCAGAATTTGATGTCATATTGAATTTTGAGAAGAATCTTCTTTATTTTGGTAGAGGTGGCTACAATTATTTTGTACCATTTGCCTTGAGAGAGCCAGTCCTGACAAAACTCTACCATCTGGTGAGCAAATTGTATGAGACAGGCGAAATACCCTCAGACTTCAAGAAGAATATAATAATTCCAATCCCAAAGAAAGCAGGTGTTGATAGATGTAAAAATTACTGAACTATTAGTTTAATAAGTCACAGCAAAATACTAACACAAATTCTTTACAGACGAGTGGAACAACTGGTAGAAGCCGACCTCAGCGAAGAACAGTTTGGATTTCGTAGAAATATTGGAACACGTGAGGCAATACTGTCCTTACGGCTTATCTTAGAAGAAAGATTAAGGAAAGGCAAACCTACGTTCCTAGCATTTGTAGACTTAGAGAAAGCTTTTGACAATGTTGACTGGAATACTCTCTTTCAAATTCTAAAGGTGGCAGGGGTAAAATCCATGGAGCAAAAGGCTATTTACAATTTGTACAGAAACCAGATGGCAGTTATAAGAGTCGAGGGGCATTAAAAGGAAGCAGTGATTGGAAAGGGAGTGAGACAGAGTTGTAGCCTCTCCCTGATGTTAGTCAATCTGTATATTGAGCAAGCAGTATAGGAAACATAAGAGAAATTCAGAGTAGGTATTAAAATCCATGGAGAAGAAATAAAAACTTTGAGGTTCGCCGATGACATTGTAATTCTGTCAGAGACGGCAAAGGACTTGGAAGAGCAGTTGAACAGAATGGACAGTGTCTTGAAAGGAGGATATAAGATGAACATCAACAAAAGCAAAATGAGGATAATGGAATGTAGTCGAATTAAGTCGGGTGATACTGAGGGAATTAGATTAGTAAATTGAGACACTTAAAGTAGTAAAGGAGTTTTGCTATTTGGGGAGCAAAATAACTGATGATGGTTGAAGTAGAGAGGATATAAAATGTAGACTGGCAATGGCAAGGAAAGCGTTTCTGAAGAAGAGAAATTTGTTAACATCGAGTACAGATTTAAGTGTCAGGAAGACATTTCTGAAAGTATTTGTATGGAGTGTAGCCATGTTGTTGTTGTTGTTGTGGTCTTCAGTCCAGAGACTGGTTTGATGCAGCTCTCCATGCTACTCTATCCTGTGCAAGTTTCTTCATCTCCCAGTACCTACTGCAACCTACATCCTTCTGAATTTGCTTAGTGTATTCATCTCTTGGTCTTCCTCTACGATTTTTGCCCTCCACACTGCCCTCCAATACTAAATTGGTGATCCCTTGATGCCTCAGAACATGTCCTACCAACCGATCCCTTCTTCTGGTCAAGTTGTGCCACAAACTTCTCTTTTCCCCAACCCTATTCAACACTTCCTCATTATTTACGTGATCTACCCATCTAATCTTCAGCATTCTTCTGTAGCACCACATTTCGAAAGCTTCTATTCTCTTCTTGTCCAAACTATTTCTCGTCCACATTTCACTTTCATATATGGCTACACTCCATACAAATACTTTCAGAAATGACTTCCTGACACTTAAATCTGTACTCGATGTTAACAAATTTCTCTTCTTCAGAAACGCTTTCCTTGCCATTGCCAGTATACATTTTATATCCTCTCTACTTCGACCATCATCAGTTATTTTGCCCCCCAAATAGCCAAACTCCTTTACTGCTTTAAGTGTCTCATTTCCTAACCTAATTCCCTCAGCATCACCCGACTTAATTCGACTACATTCCATTATCCTCGTTTTGCTTTTGTTGATGTTCGTGTTATATCCTCCTTTCAGGCCACTATCCATTCCATTCAACTGCTCTTCCAAGTCCTTTGCTGTCTCTGACAGAATTACAATGTCATTGGCAAACCTCAAAGTTTTTATTTCTTCTCCATGGATTTTAATACCTACTCCGAACTTTTCTTTTGTTTCCTTTACCGCTTGCTCAATATACAGATTGAATAACATCGGGGAGAGGCTACAATCCTGTCTCACTCCCTTCCCAACCAGTGCTTCCCTTTCATGTCCCTCGACTCTTATAACTGCCATCTGGTTTCTGTACAAATTGTAAATAGCTTTTCGCTCCCTGTACTTTATCCCTGTCACCTTTAGAATTTGAAAGAGAGTATTCCAGTCAACATTGTCAAAAGCTTTCTCTAAGTCTACAAATACTAGGAATGTAGGTTTGCCTTTCCTTACTTAATCTTTACTCTAAGATAAGTCGTAAGGTCAGTATTGCCTCACATGTTCCAGTATTTCTACGGAATCCAAACTGATCTTCCCCGAGGTCGGCTTCTAGTAGTTTTTCCATTTGTCTGTAAAGAATTCAAGTTAGTATTTTGCAGCTGTGACTTATTAAACTGATAGTTCGGTTATTTTCACATCTGTCAACACCTGCTTTCTTGTGGATTGGAATTATTATATTCTTTTTGAAGTCTGAGGGTATTTCGCCTGTCTCATACATCTTGCTCACGAGATGGTAGAGTTTTGTCAAGACTGGCTCTCCCAAGGCCGTCAGTAGTACCAATGGAATGTCGTCTACTCCCGGGGCCTTGTTTCGACTCAGGTCTTTCAGTGCTTTTGTGTTTATAACCCTGTATTCACCTGACCAAAAGTCTTGTTCCTCCTGCCACCAAACTTCAATAATTCCCACTATGTCTAACTTTAACCTATCCATTTCCCTTTTCTAACCTACCTGCCTGATTAAGGGATCTGACATTCCACGCTCCAATCCGTAGAACGCCAGTTTTCTTTCTGCTGATAACGACGTCATCTTGAGTAGTCCCCGCCTGGAGATCCGAATGTATGGAAGTGAAATATGGACAATAAATAGTATGGACAAGAAGAGAATAGAAGTTTTCGAATTGTGGTGCTACAGAAGAATGCCGAAGATTAGATGGGTAGATGACATAACTAATGAGGAGGCATTGAATAGAATTGGGGAGAAGATGAGTTTGTGGCACAACTTGTCAAGACGAAGGGACCAGTTGGTAGGACATGCTCTGAGGCATCAAGGGATCACAAATTTAGCATTGGAGGTCAGCGTAGAGGGTAAAAATTGCAGAGAGTGACCAAGAGATGAATACACTAAACAGATTCAGAAGGATGTAGGTTGCAGTAAGTACTGGGAGATGATGAAACTTGGACAGGATAGAGTAGTATGGAGAGCTGCATCAAACCAGTCTCAGGACTGAAGACTACAACAACAACAAAATTTGCAACAGACAGCTATGTTGGTAAACAAACAACTGAGTGTCAATGTTTACGATTAACAGCGGCAGCACAATTTTCACCAGAGATTGAAAAGGTAAGTCATGTGTCACATCGAGTTGACATAGAGGGCAAAGTAAATGAATTGCTACTATTAACCAGCAAACAAAAACTAGATTTATATAAAATTCTAATAGAATATGAAGAAGTATTTTCCTATCGTCCTGGTAGTATTGGTGATTATTTATGTAAATTTAAAATCAAAAGTAGTACTTCATTTTTCTGTAAGCCATATCCTATACCAGTAAGTCTAAAAGAAGCAGTTAAGGAAGAAATTGACTAGATGATTTGACAATAACATAATAGAATGTAGTTCTAGTATCATGAATAATTTCTTGGTGGTAATAAAAAAGGCTGCAGGAGGTGTGTCATGAGTGCTAGATGCGAGTACTATGAATAACCATATATAGACGGAACGAGACAGACCAATTAATATCGATGAATTATTGTCCATCTTTGAGAAAGCGAAGTATTTTAGCATGATGAGGCATATTGTTGGAGTGCAGGAATTAAACCTGATCCAGAATGCATAAAAGCTATAAAGGAGTGTCCACCACCTAAACACATAAGACAATTGAAGGGATTCCTTGGGATGGCTGGATACTATAGACGATATATACAAAGGCAAGAGCTGAATGACCCAAGACTTTTACATTTATTAAAAGGGAATACCGTGGTTTGGGACCAAGAGGCCAATGATGCATTTGCAAATGTGAATAGAACACTTGTAGAATCCCCTATATTACACCTTCCGGTTATGGGTGAGCCATGTAAAATATCAACAGATGCGTCCAACTATGGTATAGCAGCAGAACTTTTCCAATGAGAGTGGGGTTTGGAAAGTATAAATCACAGATCTATAGCTTTTGCTAGCTGGAGTCTTAACAAACATGAATTAATATATTAAAAACGAAGATTCCAAGACTTACCAAGCGGGAAAGTGCCGGTAGATAGGCACAATGAATGTATATATATATATGAATGTATATATATATATATATATATATATATATATATATATATATATATATATATATATATATGGGTGGATATGTGTGTGTGTATGTGTGTGTGTGCGCGAGTATATACCTATCCTTTTTTCCCCCTAAAGGTAAGTCTTTCCGCTCCCGGGATTGGAATGACTCCTTACCCTCTCCCTTAAAACCCACATCCTTTCATCTTTCCTTTTCCTTCCCTCTTTCCTGAGGAAGCAGCCGCCGGTTGCGAAAGCTCGAAATTCTGTGTGTGTGTTTGTGTGTTTTATTCATTGTGCCTAGCTACCAGCGCTTTCCCGCTTGGTAAGTCTTGGAATCTTCGTTTTTAATATATTTTTCCGATGTGGAAGTTTCTTTCTATTTTATTTACAAACATGAATTAAACTACACAGCCACAGAAAAAGAACTATTAGCAGTAGTATGGAGTATCAAAAATTCCAAACACTAGTATGGAGGTAAGAAATCCATGTCCATACAGATCATCTATCTCTATCTTTTTTAATGAGTAGTTGGTTATTACACAGTAGATTAAAGTGGTGGATGTTGTTCCTACAGGAATATGACATTGAAATACAGTATGTAAAAGGTTCTGAAAATCCTACTTTACAGAAATATATGCTACGTGTAACAATAATTCCTTACCTCTTAATCAAGTAGGGAGGTGGAAAATTTAGTGCATAATTTATTTTGGAGAGACAGTATAACATCTTGATGGTGGTGTTTATGCATCCTGAAGTTGATGGCTGACAAAATTGTGTGGTATGTCCATACGGAATAAAAAAGTGTATAGGCCAAATGAACAAATTCTATTATTTTAACAAATTAGGACATAAATTAGCATATTTAATTAGAACTTGTGAAAGCTGTCAGAAAGGAAATGTGAATAACACTCATGTTAAATACAAAATGTATCCAATCATTCCTAAGGAATTACACGATCTTACAGCAGCAGATTTCTTTGGACCAATTCCAAAAGGGAAGGGAGGAGTATCGTACATGTTAGTCCTCATAGAGTGTTGGTCAAAGTAGGTTAAATTATATCCTATTAAGAAAGCAAATACACCAACTGTGATTCACTGTCTGCAACAATACTTTCTCGAGCTAGGCAAATGAAGATGGGGCACAGTTTGTCAGTAATGAATTTAAAGAATTTTTAGCATGGGGAGATGTTTGTCAAGAACTAATATCCAACTATAATTCATCTTCCAATCTGTGTGAAAGGGTTGTGAAAGAAATTGGAAAATTATGCCGCACCTATTGCCATGAAAAACATACATCGTGGGCATTAAAAGTTGAAGACTTTGAGCTTATTTTAAATGAATTACCACATTTATCAACTGGATTAACACCTTTGGAAGTAATAGGCAAACCCTTTGTTGGAGAACCTCTTATTAAATATTTTACTTGGCCTAAAAACCTGTTACTTTCTAAGAACTTGGTTGAAAGGGCACAACAACAAGTAAGTGGACATAATGAGAAAGCTGTCGAACTCTAATACAAGGTCAGTTACCTGGTTCTAGTAAAACAGCATCTTCAGAGCTCTGCCCTGAAGAAGGAGACACATAAATTTTTCCAGAAGTATGAAGGACCTTACCAAGTACAAATGGTGATACATCCCAAAGCCTTAGCTTTAGTAGATCCTATAACAGGATCAGAAAAAGGGAAATACAATGTTAAAGATGTAAAGTTGTATAGCTCCCAGGGACGAGCAGAGTGATGTCTGTCGAATCCCTATTTGTATTCAGTGTTTCTTCTGTGCTATTTTTTCCTGCACCGAATTCCATTCAAATCTTAAACTATTTTGTAATCTATTCTTGAAATCTTAAACTACCCTATAATTTTAGTATGTAGAAAACTGGATATGACAGTAAAGTAGAAAACTTAAGATAATCACAGATGAACAGTGATCTAGAAATGAAATCAATATTATTTGAGTGATAGGTATAATATTTAAACCGAGTGATGTCTAGACAACATAAACTGAACAGAGTATTTTATGTGCATATAAAATATAAAGTGCTTAACTAATGAACTATTTGATAGTAGTTTATAATTTTCTATTTTTATAGAACATTTTATACCTTTTATGAGATGTGATGTAAAGGGGAGGGTTTGTATTAGTTTTGGAAGGGGTGGGTAGTGTAAGTACAAACATGGCTAACACAGAACACACACCACACCTTCCAAATGACCTTCACAAACAAATGTGACTGATTCTTCACCATTTGCCGTTACGTAGGGGTTGCTAAGATTTTCTTCGGGGACTTCAAAGGTGAAGGTGAGAAAGGCGAAGGTGAGAATGTCCATTCTGTAGGAGATGTTTAACACCATACCTTCTCCGGCTAATCACTCAAGTACTGGCAAAGTAAGGATCCTGGGGAAGGGGGCTGGGAAGGGTTTCCTGTCTTTAGGGCTATCTTCTTTCTCTTCTTCAATCTTTGCAACCATTTCTACTTTTTCCTTTCTTACTTCTCATCTGAGTACTAGTCTATCTTTCCCTCTTTACATATTCATATACTTGTATTGCTGATGAAATCCTTCGTATTTTCCGTGGTTTTCAATAACCTTCAACTTATTTCATATAAGTAGGCTGAAGAATCAGGATACACAGACACACTTAAGCATACACACAACGAAACACGAAGATGCAAACAGTCAAAGTACAGATAAAAATGATGTAAGATCCGACAAGTGTTGTAGGGGGAAAGAATGTGCACATAGAGAAATATGCATACATTGCTGTTTATTGTGATGGTTCTACGTCACCTAATTACTAGAGAAAACTATCTTGTAGATATTTATTAATATGTATATATAGGAAATATATGTATAAGGACAATGATGATTCTATATCACATCTGTACATATGGATATAAAAACTATGATAATTCCACATCAGGGATACGTAAGAAGGAAGTGTGAGTAGTTAAGGAGAGCATAAGCCAAGGACGAACTAATGAGCATAAGCCAGGGAGGAACTAATTGCGATAATTATTCAGGAATGTCAGTCAAACATTTGTTCTGACGATTTGTAGGACAGTGGGACAAGTATATCATAAGTAAATGTGTGGTATATTGAATAATATATATGTGGTGTATATTGGAAGCATAGGAGTGGAAGCACAATGGACAACTCTAGGGGATTAAATGAAATATTGGGAAGTGAGTGTTAAGTGAGAAACAGATTTAGATTCCAGACAATGTTTCATTGTAGTGTACATAAAGATGTATACAAAGATAATGAACCATGAGGCCTACTCAGAAAGGATAAGGAGGGTGCACCCAGCATGTATTGGATTTAAAAAGGCAGTAGGCAGACCTAAGAAAGGTTGACCTATACTGTGTGAACAGGGGCACCAAGAAGGGGATTGACCTGTACCATAAGAAGTAAAAAGGGGCATACATACCAAAACAGAAGGAGAAAGGGTACTCATAGGATCAACCCATTTGTAAGGTATAGGTACTGTTCCTAAAGGGGAAAGACCAGTATCGTGACAAAACAAAATTTTATAGGGATTATTCTGGTAAGTTTGGATTCTCTGTTCCACTAGCATTGTTATGTTTTATGTTTATGAGTGTTGGAAAGAAAACTTTCATTTTCCAAGAGTTCCTCCAGATTACAAGCTATGGTAGATAATGAAACTAATACTTACTAAAGAAAAAACAGTACAGAGAAGTAGAGTAAAGAATGACATAATTAAGTGTCTATGACACCTGGTGTTTGTGATTGGAAATCAGGAATGCTGATGATTCCTAAATATAAAAGTACTAACTCCGGTAGTAGGTGAAATGCTCAGATAGTTATCAAAATGAAGAAAGAAGAGCTAGATATTAAGTACACAAGCACTAGAAGAAATATAATGTATACTGATTAAAATGCGAATTCGTGTTTGGGAGATATTAATGTAAATAATGAATATGTATAAAATATCACGTGTTCGAGCTAAGGGGAGGGATATGTAGTGCCTAGAGAATTTTGGGGTAAATTGTAGAAACACTTGGTCTTCCACTCTCTCGAACACTTGATATTTCAAGTATGAGTGTGGGAGAATGGAGATGTGTTTACCGCATCACCAGTTTTTGTGTGTGCAGGATAAACATGTATACGGAGAATTCTGCAATTGTGACAGTTGATCGGTGCAGACAAGTGTTTGCTGCTCATGTCATAGAAGCAGTATGTGATCTACAAGAAACAAGCACGCGCCATTCTGTGACAGTGCTATGGTTGTACTTGTTATGACTAATGAAATAGGATTTGACTACAGGCTCTTAATTTGGGTGCTAGACTTGTTAGAAGCAAGAGCTGTCTTTGAATTTCTGGTAGTTATTAAACTCACCACATTGTAAATATACTTAATTGTATCTGACAGTTAAAGACACAATTGATTTGCAGGAATTCGTATACTAATGTGAGACTTGTGGAAATGGAAATACACCAGAACTTAACCAAGAGTATTATGAGAGTACCTAGTTATTTCAAGAGCAGAGAGAAAGAGAGAGAGAGAGAGAGAGAGTTTTTTTAATCCCTCTAACCAGAATTATTTCTTTGGAGAAGAAGTTGTGGAGATCGACACAGTCGTTTATCCAGAGAAGAGGATTTTCAAAATGTTTCAAGTAAGTCAATAGTAATAAGAGAAAAGGAAAGTGCACAGTCCGGTTTGCACTGCCTCTTGTCACCAAACCATTAGAGTACTAGGTCTAAAATATTTCCATTACGTGTTGGGGGCTGTTGATATACCTGCTCAAGACAGTTTTTGGAAAATGTGTTTGAAAGTACTCCATAAGATTGCCTTTCTGTACTCCTTGCAATGAATCCATAGATGTTCCAGTCTATACTTGGTGATTAAAGTCACCTCTAACTGACATTGCATGGTCTGGGTATTTCTGTACTGCTGAATGTTGACTTTCTTTGAATGACTCTAAAACTGTAATGATGGAATCGTGTGGCTGGTAGAAACGTCCAACAATGAACTTGATTTCACCTAGACCTATTATACACATCCGCTTACCAAGTGGGAAAGCGCCGGTAGGTAGGCCTATCTACTCAAACTCTTTGCCTTTAAATATGTCTGCTTGTGTCTGTGTATGTATGGATGGATATGTGTGTGTGTGTGTGTGTGTGTGTGTGCGAGTATATACCTATCCTTTTACCCCCCCTTAGGTAAGTCTTTCCGCTCCCGGGATTG
Organism: Schistocerca gregaria; assembly: GCF_023897955.1. Classification (NCBI taxonomy): domain Eukaryota; kingdom Metazoa; phylum Arthropoda; class Insecta; order Orthoptera; family Acrididae; genus Schistocerca; species Schistocerca gregaria. Next base: position 238,144,372 of record NC_064927.1, read on the forward strand.
AAATGACTCCTTACCCTCTCCCTTAAAACCCACATCCTTTCATGTTTCCTTTTCCTTCCCTCTTTCCTGATGAAGCAGCCGCCGGGTGCAAAAGCTCGAAATTTTGTGTGTGTGTGTTTGTGTGTTATTTTATTGTGCCTGTCTACCGGCGCTTTCCCGCTTGGTAAGTCTTGGAATCTTTGTTTTTAATAGATATCAAAAATACAACCTGAGGTACTCTGTGCCAATGTTACATTGGCTTTTTTTCACTTTCATTAGCACTAGTATCCTATTCTTCAGCTGAAATCAACATACAGAAAATTTGAATCATATACTTCAGTTAACCTTTATAGGTCACCTGAAGTACAGGATACAACCTATATATGTCAAGGATACATCCTATATACGTCAACTGAGGAACTTTGCATCAATGTTACATATGTTGCTTTTTTTTCACTTTTGTTAGCACTAGTATCCTATTCTTCAGTTGATCTATATGCATAACATTATCTTTGAAATATGGATTTGCATGATGTAAGTTCATCATCTGTTGTTACCTCTGAACTACATTCCTGGTTTCTCAGTGTTTGTCTATGCTTTTAAATCTTTGCACTACTTCACTTTTGGTGACTTGGGCCATCATTGGTCAAAATCGATGGGCCGTATCCCATTCTTCAGTATTCCCACTATCTATATCGTTGAGGCATGCAAGCCACCCTATCGCGGTAAGGTCCATGGTTCTTGGTGGGGTGTATTTCCATTAATAAAATCTGAAATTCTGAAATCTTAATATGGATGCTGCCACAGTTCACTGATATGTTAACCTTACCTATTTCCAATCTGTGAGCAAGAATTTTTTCTAGGAATAATGTGGCTATGTAGCTGATCTATTTTTATTTTCACAGGCAATTCATCACTGCCACAGGGGGTGGCTCCTCTAATCAAACAAAAATCTCTATGTGCATGCCGTACATGGGTAGTAGTCATTTCTTGTGTATAGCACATGCCTGACCTATTTAGGGGAGACCTAAAATTGTCAGCTCGATAGCAGAGGTCAAGAAACTCACATCTGATATCATCACAGAACTGTCTGAGCCTCTGGTTTAGACCTTCTACTCTTCTCCAAACCAGGGGACCACAATAGACTCTGGGAGAGATCCTACAAATAGAGACCTGCAATTGCGCTCCATGTGTGATGCTAGCTGACTTTACCAATTCACCAACTGCCACAATTTGCAGCTGGTTGCACCCAGTGCATTCAATGGCCATTGCCAGAGCCTCTTAAATATCTTGGATGAGACCTTCTGGCAAATATACACAGTTCATAACAGCATTATTTCCCGAGCTACCTATTATTTGTCTGAGGGGCTCCATTATCCACCTAATGTTGGAGCACCCAATGACTATCATACATATCCTCTGGGCATGTCTAGATTGGGCAGGAAAACTGGCTACAAGTCCAACAGGAGAAGCATCCTACACAGGCCCAAATGTGTTATCAGCACTGGGTAGTAGTTCATATTCATTGCTAAGGTGTAACAGAACAGCCTTTTGGCCAGTGTCCACTTTCACCGTCTGCCCACCGTCACTAAAGTGAAGACAGACTTGTCAGACATTGCGTGTCAGAAGATATAGTGACACAAGGTTTCCAGGGAATTCTAGTGGCAGCAAAGGTATTGCAGCTTTTACCACTGGTGCCCCAAATATGTTGCAGCTTTAAGCAGTAGCCTGAAGGGTAGTAAAATTGAGCCACAGGGACACTGTCCAATGTCCTTGACATTAGAACATATTCCGAGCACAAACATCATAAGGTAGCTCAAACAGAATGGCCTCCTCCATGTCAACCATGCTGGATTTCACAAACATTCATCATGTGAAATCCGGCTCACACTTTCCTCACATGACATACTGAAACCTTTGGATCAAGGTAGTCAGGTAGATGCAGTGTTTCTTGAGTTCTGAAAATTATTTGACTCAATACCACATCTACACCTATTGTCAAAAGTACAATCATATGGAGTTATTAAGTCAAATTTATGATGGGATTGAGCACTTTTTGGTAGGAAGGGCACAGCATATTATCTTGGATGAAAATTCATCGTCAGATGTCGAAGTAACTTCAGGTGCGCCCCAGCAAAGTGTGTTGGGGCCCTTACTGTTCGCATTGAATATTAATGACCATGCAGACAGCATTAATAATAACGTCAGACTTCTTCAGATGATGCCGTTATCTACAATTAAGCATTGTCAAAAAGATGCATAAATGTTAAGTCAAGCGGTGTAAAGATCAGCGATTTGCTTTAAATGTTCAGAAATGTAAAACTGTGCATTTCACAAAACAAAAAAACTAGAATTGCAATGGAATGATCAGATAGGCTCATTTGTTGGAGGTGGTACACTTCAGTTTACTGGTAGAATACTGGGAAATACAATCAGTCTACAAAGGAGATTGTTTACAAATCACTCATGCCACCCATTCTAGAATATTACTCAAGTATTTAAGACCTGTACCAAATAGGACTAACAGGGAATATTGAACGTATACATAGAAGGGTAGCATGAATAGTCACAGGTTTGTCTGACTCCTGGAAAGTGTCACAGAGATGCAGAAGAAGCTAAACTGGCAGACTCTTGCAGACAGACACAAACTGTCCTCAGAAAACCTACTTACAAAGTTTCAAGAACCAACTATAAATTATGCTTCTGGAAATATACCACAACCCCCACCTATCACCCACAAAGGAACCATGAGGACAACATTAGGCTAACTATAGAATGCACGGAGGTACTTAAACAATCATTCTTCCCACACTCCACACAGGAATATAATGGGAAGAAAGTTTAATAATTAACACAATGGGGCATATCCTCTGCCATGCACTTCACAGTGGTTTGTAAAATATAGATGTAGATGTAGATGGAGATGCAGAAGTAGGATGGGCAGTATTTTGCGATTCTCTGAGGAAGACTCACCAGCTAACACACAGATAGCGCAATCAGACCATGTTCAGACTGAAGACAACTCAAGTGTCAAAAGTTTATCAGTAAATTGTCAAAGTATTCATGACAAATTTTCTGAATTTACTGTCTTGCAGGAAGTTTGTCACACTCAAATTATTCTTGGGATCGCAAGCTGACTGAAATCCAAAGTAGAAAGCTCTGAAAAATTTAGTGAGTCATGGATGTATATCAGAAAGACAGGTTAGATGCCATAGGAGGGCAAGTGTTCAATGCAATTGAGAAAAATATTGTCTCTAATGAGGTTGATTTTGAGTGTGACTGTGAACTTTTCCACATGGGAAAAATATATTAAAAACAAAGATTCCAAGACTTACCAAGCGGGAAAGCGCCGGTAGATAGGCCTATCTACCAGCGCTTTCCTGCTTGGTAAGTCTTGGAATCTTTGTTTTTTATATATATATATATATATATATATATATATATATATATATATATATATATATATATGTTGTACCCTGTACTTCAGGTGACCTATATATATGTTAACTGAAGTACATGATGCAAATTTTCTGTATGTTGATTTTTTTGTCTTCACTAAGGTGAAGAATAGGATGCTAGTATTAGGAAATATGAAAAGAGCAACACACATAAAATTTGTGCCCTGTACTTTGGTTGGCCTGTATGGGTCAACTAAAAAACATGATACTAGAAGTAAGGAAGATGATAAAGTGACAAATGTAAAATTCACATCCTGAACTTCAGTTGACTTATATAGGACAGGTGAAGAATTGGATACAATCTTCACAGTTCAATTAAGGCACAAGATGCCAGTGTTATGAATGTCATTTTTTTGCCTTCGCTAGTACCAATGTCTTATTCTTCAGCTGATCTATGTAGTACAGGATATGAATCACTTGCAGAGGAAGCAGTACCTCTGACAGCAGATTCATGAAATACTGGTTTTACATAAACAGTAAACACGAATGAACCCAAACACAATGGAGAACAATATGAAATGACAATTAAGTACATGAAAGAAGACAAAAATAATATAAAATAAAAATCAAACAGTGGAAAATCCAGGATGGAAAGTAACAATATAGTGAAAAGAATAGTTGCTACTCACCATAAAGCAAGTATGGTGAGTCGCAGAAAGACACAATAAAAAGACTGTTGCAAAGTTAACTTTTGACCAAGAAGGCCTTTGTCAAAAATAGACAACACACACACACACATGCAGACACTCTTGCTAATGCAGTTTGCAGACACATGACCACAGTCTCTGGAAGATGGAGCGAGACTGCGAGCCACACCGCATTATAGTAGAGGCAACCGGGTGGGGCTAAGGAGGAGGCTGGGGTGTGGAAAGGAGGGATAGCAGGGTATGGGTGGGGAATGGTAAAGTGCTGCTTGGAATGGTAAAGTGCTGCTGGGAGCGTGCTGGGATGAGGTGGAGAGTAGGGCAGCTAGGTCAAACTGGAGGTTAGATGGAGGGTGGGTGAGAGAGGGGGGGGGGGGGTGGAGGGGGAGGAGGGAATAGCAGAAAAGGGGACAAGTAAAAAGACTGGGTACGTTGGTGGAATAGAGGTCTGTATAGTGCTGTAATAGGAACAGGGAAAGGCTAGATGGGTCAGGACAATGACATAATGAAGGTTGAGACCAGGAGGGTTATGGGAATGTAGGACATTTTGCAGGGAGAGTTCCCGCCTGTGCAATTCAGAAAAGCTGGTGCTGGTGGGAATGATCCAGATGGCACAGGCTGTGAAGCAGTCATTGGAATGAAGGATATCATGATGGATGGCATGCTCAGCAAAAGGGTGGTCCAGTTGTTTCTCGGCCACAGTTTGTCGGTAGAAATTTATGCGGGCAGACGGCTTGTTGGTTGTCATGTCCATGTAGAGAATGCAACACACCAGTTGCAGCTTAGCTTGCAGATCACATGACTGGTTACACATGTAGCCCTGCCTTTGATGGGATAGATGATGCTTGTGACTGGACTGGAGCAGTTGGTGGTGCGAGGATGTATGGGGCAGGTCTTGCATCTAGGGCTTTTACAATGATGTGAGCCCTGAAGCAAGGGATTAGGAACAGAGGTTGTGCAGGGATGGATGACGATGTTGTGTAGGTCTCGTGGGCAGCAGAATACAACTGTGGGAGGGGTGGGAAGGATAGTGGGTAAGACATTCTACATTTCAGGGCATGACAAAATGCTCAAATGTGTGTGAAAGGACCAAACTGTTGAGGTCATTGCTAGACTTACATGCTACTTAAACTAACTTATACTAAGAACAACACACACACCCATGCCCGAGGGAGGACTTGAACCTCAGGTGGGAGGGGCCGTGCAATCTGACATAGCGCCTCTAACTGTGCGGCCCCTCTGCGCAGCTCAGGGAATGACAGGGGGTTGTTAAAACCTTGGTGGAGAATGTAATTCAGTTTATCCAGTCCTGGATGGTTCTGAGTCACAAGGGGAATGCTCCTCTGTGGCCAGACAGTGGGACTTCGGGAGGTGTTGGGAAAATAAGGCATGGGAGATCTGTTTTTGTACAAGGTTGGAAGGGTAATTATTATCTGTAAAGGCCTTTGCCTTTGGTGTCATTAGAGAGGGTGCACTTGTCACTACAGATGTGATGACCATGGGTGGCTAGGCTGAATGGAAGGGAGTTTTTGGTATGGAAAGGGTGGCAGCTGTTGAAGTGGAAGTATTGCTGGTAGTTGGTAGGTTTGATATGGATAGAGGTACTGATATAGCCATCTTTGAGGTGGAGGTCAACATCAACGAAGATGGCTTGGTGGGTTGATTAGGACCAGGCAAAGCAAATGGGAGAGAAGGTTCCAAGGTACTGGAGGAATGTGGACAGGGTGTCCTCACTCTCGATCCTGATTACGAAGATGTCATCAATGAATCTGACCCAGGTGAGGGGTTTGAGGTTCTGAGTGTTTAGGAAGGATTGCTCTAGATAGCACAGAAATAGGTTGGCATGGGATGGTGCTCATAGTTGTACCTCAGATTTTTTTGCAGGTAATGCCTTTAAAGCAGAAGTAATTGTGGATGAGGATATGGTTGGTCATGGTGACTCAGCAGGCAGTGGTTGGTTTGGAATCCGTCAGGCGTTGGGGAAGGTAGTTTTCAATAGCGGTAAGGCTATGGGCATTAAGGATGTTAGTGTAAAGGGAGGTAGCATCAATAGTGAGGAGCAGGGAACCTTGGGGAGGCAAGGTTTGAGGTTGAGAAATTCTGGGAAGTTAACAGGGGGTGACTTGGGGGCAGTGGGGGTGGATCACAGTTGGATGGAGGAAGGAACTGAATCGGGCACGGTTCAACATTGGTGTTTGGTTGAGTCTGATTGGTTGGGTTGGTGGTGAAAAAGTGCTTCAACTGTAAGAACTGGGAGAAGGAGAGAAGATCTGTAACAGGTCCTGCATGACTGAAGTTAGGGGAGGGGCAAAATGTGAGGCCTTTGGAAAGGACTGATACTTCTGCAGGGCTAAGGTGTATGGAGGGGAGGTTCATGACTGTGTTTCAGGTCTGTTTAGATTCTGGATTCTGTGTGGTGGTGGGAGGGAGATTTTGAGGGTGGTGCAAATATAGTAGGTCTGCAAGCAGGGTTTGTTAGCTATGGGGGTATTTGTGTGAGATTTGGAGTTCGTTGCAGATGTAGTGTACAGTAGTCCAAGGTAGGTGTAAGAAGTGAGTAGGTTGGAGTGTTTTTTGAGGTGGTGGTGTGCTTGTTGCTCTAGTTCCTGGAGGGCAAGAGTTTCAAAGTGTGCTATGGGATCGAGGAATTTGGAATTGCATAGCAGGAGAATTTTGTGGATGGAGAGAAGTTATTGCAAGGAAGCTTGGGCCTATGGGGTATGGTTTTGCAAGACTGTGATGGAGCAGGCTAAGAATTGGCAGAATCTGAAAAGATGGAGGTCATTGAGGAAGGAGGGGTGGCAGCTGGAGATGGGTAATTTGATGGTAAGGCCATTTGGGAGGATTCCATGAGCCAAGCAACAAAGCAGGAACAATATGTGGGACTGGGTTCTGGCTAGGGAAAAGGAACCTTTTCTGTATTGATACGGATGGAAGGAGCAAGGACCCATTGTGGTGGAAAAAACGATAAAAACATGTAAATAATATTTAATTACAAACAAAAAACTCTCAAAAATACACTCAGGCATGTGGAAAAGAATGAAAATGATGAACTGATGAAATCAGGGGAAGCAAGTAGAAATGTGAGGGAGTAGACTGATAGTGAAAGGTGAAAGCCAGCTGAAATTGACGTGAAGTTACAATGAGATCAAATAAAAAATAAAAATAGTAGTAATGTGTTTTGCCGGCCTGTGGGTGGACAAGTATCAAAATGGGGATGGCAGAAGTTGCTGAGTGTGTGAAATTTAGTAGGTGCGAACTGGAATATAGGGGGGAAGGAGGGGGGGCGGTGGGTCACAGGGGGTGGAGAGAGGTTGGTAGAGTGAGGTGATGAGATAGAAGTTCATCTGGCATAGGAAAGGTGTGGGAAATAACACGAGAAAATACGCAAGAGTGACACAGGGAGAGTGATCAGTATGAAGGTATAGGATTAATGATATTGGCAGATGTAATGTTTGACATAAGATGTAGCTGTCTGGTTGTGTGGCCGAGATGGTTGATTCAGTTTGGCTTGTGAGTAGAGTGTTCAGTGCGATTTGTAAGACGAGAAGGGAAACACAGGAAAGAGGGGAAAGAAGTACAAACACGGAGTATAGTAATACAATAGAAATTAGTAACAGAGGAAAACAGTACTTGGTTACAATCGAAGAAAAGCTGTCAGGCAAAAGCAAACAATGGAAAATCCAGGATGGATTTTATGCACTCTTTTTCCACCCAGTCCCACATACTGTTCTTGCTTCGTTGCTTGACTCATGGAATCCCCCCCCCCCAAAAATGCTCTTGCATTAAATAACCCATCTTTGGCTGCCACCCTTCCTCCCTCAAGGACCTCCATCTGTTCAGACCTCACCACCTAGATGGGTAAGGACAGTGATGTAACAAAGGTTGAGGCAAGGAGAGTTCCCATTTGCAAAATTCAGAAAACCTGGTGTTGGTGGGAAGGATCAGATGGCACAGGCTGTGAAGCAGTCATTGAAATGGACATCGTGTTGGGCGGTGTGCTCAACAACAGGATGGTCCAGCTGTTTCTTGGCCACAGTTTCTCAGTGGACATTCATGGGGACAGGCAGCTTGTTGGTTGTCATGTCCATGTAGAATGCAGCACAGTGGATGCAACTTAGCTTGTAGATCACACGACTGGTTTCACAGGTAACCCTGCTTTTGATGGGATAGATGATGCTTGTGACCAGACTGGAGCAATTGGTGGTGTGAGGATGTATGGAGTAGGTCTTGCATCTAGGTCTGTCACAGGAATGTGAGCCATGAGGCAAGGTTTGGGGACGGGGGTTGTGTAGCGATGGACAAGGACATAGTGTAGGTTTGATGGGAGGCAGAATACAACTGGCGGGAGGGTGGAAAGGATAGTGGGTAGGGCATTTCAAATTTCAGGGTATGACCGGAGGTAGTCAAAACTGTGGTGGAGAATGTAATTCAGTTGCTCCAGTCCTGGTTATTGAGTCATGAGGAGACTGCTCCTCTGTGGCCAGACGGTGGGGCTTTGGGAGGTGTTGCGTGGCTGTAAAGATAAGGCACAGAGGATATATTTTTGTTCAAGGTTGGGGGGGGGGGGGGGGGGGAATTATGATCTATAAAAGCCTTAGGGAGACGCTTGGTATATTTCAAGAGGGACTTCCTATCACTACATATGCGACGGCAATGTGTGGCTGGGCTGCATGGAAAGGACTTCTTGGTAGCAAACAGGTGGTGGTTGTCGAATTGGAGGTATTGCTGGTGGTTTTATATGGACAGAGGTATTGATATAGCCATCTTCGAGGTGGAGGTCACCATTGAGGAAGATGGCTTGATGGGTTGAGTAGGACCGGGTAATGCGAATGTGGGAGAAAATGTTGTTCTCGAGGAATGTGGACAGGGTGTCCTCACAATTGGTCCTGATCATGAAAATGTCATCAATGAACCTGAACCATGTGAGGGGTTTAGGATTCTGCATATTTAGGAATGATTGCTCTAGGTGTCCCATGTAAAGGTAGGATGGTACCATGTGGCTGCCCATTGCCATACCCTGGATTTCTTTGTAGAGTAATTGTGGGTGAGGATATAGTTGGTGATGGCAAACAGGAAGGAGGTGGTTGGTTTGGGGGAATCCATCTGGTATTGCAACAGGTATGTTCAATAGTGGTAAGGCCATGGGCATTGCAGGGGTTAGTATAAATGGAAGTGGCTTCAATAGTGAGGGTATCGTGGACTGTGGAGAGTCGGTGGAGGAAACGGCTGGTATCTTTTATATGGGAGGGAGGTCACAGGTAATAGGCTGAAGGCGTTGGTCAATGATAGCAGAGATTCTCTCAGTTGAGGCACAATAGCCACCCACAATTGGTTATCTTAGGTGGGTGGTTTTATGGATTTTAGGAGGCATGTAGAAGGTAGTAGTGCAGGGAATGGTAGGGATGAGGAGAGAGTAGGTCTCCTTTTCCGCTCCCCCCCCCTCCCCCCCCCCCCCCGCCCACCCCCTCCACCTTCCGTCTAACCTCCCAAGTGCACCTAGCTACCCCACTCCCCATCTCGTCCCTGCATGCTCCCTTCAGCACCTACAAACTTTGACACAGTGACTCCATTTCAGAAGTTCAGGAGGATCTCCAGTCTCCCCTCAGATTCTTAGATCCATCTTAGAGTCTCTCCCCAGAGTCCATCTCTCTCCTCACACCTAGCACTCCCTACACTCTTTATCTTCTACATGCTTCCTCAAGTTACTGTGTCCCCTTGAGAGAATCTCTGCCCTCGTAGACTAACACATTCAGCCTATTATCCACAGTCTACCTTCCTATACAAAAGACAGAAACCATTCCCTCCACCAACTCTCCACAATTCCTGTTCCTTTACCACACGGAGCCCCACTTGTCACTATTGATGCCACATGTCTTAACACTACCATGCCTAATGCCCCTGCCCTTACTGCTATTGAACACTACCTCTCCAATGCCTGATGGATTCCAAACCAACCACCTCCCTCCTAGTCACCATGACCAACTATGACCTCACCCATAATTACTTCCCCTTTGAAATGGAAAGGCATCTGGACTGGATGAGATACCTGTAAGATTCCACAGGAATTGTTAGAAACAACTTGCTCCGCTTGTAGCAGTAGTTTATCATAGGTCACTGAAGCAAACCAAGGGTTCCTAGCAACTGGGAAGAAAGCACTGATTATTCCCATTTTCAAGAAAGGTCATAGGACTCATATTCATAATTATGGGCCATCAATCTGTTAAAGAATTATGGAACATGTTTCATACATACTTATTATGACTCTTTTGGAGAACAAAAATCTCCACTATGAAAATGTATATGAATTGTGCTTACATAGATTATATAAAACTCTTGTACTGTCCATTTGCTTCTGTCCCTGGTTCTTCAGCTGATATTAATTTAATGGTTGTGTCAGAAGTTCATTCTCCATTGCTGGTGGTGGAATGGAGTTGAGTTTGCAAAAAGTGGTTCAAATGGCTCTGAGCACTCTTGGACTTAACTTCTTTGGTCATCAGTCCCCTAGAACGTAGAACTACTTAAACCTAACTAACCTAAGGACATCGCACATTTATGCACGAGGCAGGATTCGAACATGCAACTGTTGTGGTTGCGCGGTTCAAAAATGGTTCAAATGGCTCTGAGCACTATGGGACTTAACATCAGAGGTCATCAGTCCCCTAGAACTTAGAACTACTTAAACCTAACTAAGCTAAGAACATCACACAGATCCATGCCCGAGGCAGGATTCGAACCTGCAACTGTAGCAGTCTCGCGGTTCCAGACTGAAGTGCCTAGAACCGATCGGCCACCGCGGCCAGCGGTTGTGCGGTTCCAGACTGTAGTGCCTAGAACCGCTCGGCCACTCCAGCCGGCCTAGTTGAGTTTGCAACCATAGATTATATGTACCTGTTGCACCAACATTTGAGGGCTGCTCCCAGGTTATTACTGCTGCTCTTTTCCCCTTGTGACGTTCAACAAAAAAGTTTTAAAGGTGTGGCATGCCACCCACACACAGAGGTGAATCTAACCCAATGACCACGGACCTCAGAGAAACTGTCTGGCCTTCAAATATGGAATGGAATGTTCACAAGCAGTCCCTGGCCAATTTTTAGATATACTACAGTTCTTAAGCTAATTTTGATTTGTTTTTTTAATACATAAATTGTGATAAAATGATAATGTGTGCTCTACTTCATAACTTAGGTGATATAACAAATAAATAAAACTAAGTATTTGTTGAAAATATTTTATTTCAATAATTACAACAAAAATTAAAATGTTGTGAAAGTGAAAACAGTAGTTTTACTGTCTTGTTGAGCCACCTTTTGCAGCCATAAGAGCCTTAATACGACATGGCATGCTGTTGATGCAGGAGTGAACTGTGTCCTGCATTTGTGGATGATGATACCACACATGGCTGATCTTCTCTGAGACCTGTGTTTTTGTTGTGATGACATCTTTTGCCACCTCTCTCTTCATTAGTTTTCATACATTTCATATATGGGGCTAATGTTGGGACTATTACCTGGCAAGTCTAACTGAGGGATTTTTTTTCCCTTCAGAAAGGGTTTAACTGACCTGGCTGCGTGATAGAGAGCTCCTTCCTGCATAAAAATAAATGGTTCCCCACTTGGGAACCATTCTCTGAGCTGTGATATTAACCGTTTTTACAAGACTTCCTTGTACTGGTCTTGCCGCATAATGCCTTTAACTACGTAAAGACATCCTGTACCCTTGCCACAGATGACAGACCAAACCATCACCTTAGTTGCATGTTTTACGGTCTGAATAATGCAGCTGTGATGAAATTTTTCTCCTGTTCGACCACTGAGGTTTGTTAGTTAAAATTTCAAATGTGCTTTCTTTGCTGAAGCATGCCTGTAAAAATCAGGAAACATAATTAATATACTGTGAATAAATGTACAAAGGTTATATAATATTGTAAATAATAATTTTAAAGTTAAATTACTGCTCTCCAGAAGTCCACGTCCTTATCATACCACTGTTTAGCCCACTTCAGATGCTGTGCTTTTATTGTGGCTGTTAATTTTGGTTTTCTAGCGGGCTGAAATCTATATCCTTCAACTTTCTGCGAACAGTGCATTTAGATGCATTCACATTACTCTCTTCCAGTTTTTATCTTTTTTGTTGTTTCAAATCTGTTTTCTAGGCAAACTCTTTTAAGAAATCTTTCTGACCTTGGGGTGAAAATTGGTTTTCTTCCATATTTATTCTTCCTTCTGGGGTCCAGTTCTTCACCTCAATCAATTTTCTTCTTTCTGCACCTCACACTGTCTTCTGATATTTCCAACCTTTGTGAAATTTCCCTGATTGAAATACATTTTTGTATTAACGAGGGCTTTGACCTTAGATTTTGAGTGTGGTGAAACCTCCCCTCTTTTATCAATTTTTAAAGGTCACAATTAATAATATCTGGGTGTTAAACAATCAATTGTGTTATAAAAATATTACAAAATTGATAATCAAAAGTGAACAAAGTATGACACCAGTTACATGTGAGAATGCCATTGAACAGGTCCTTTCCTGTACACTGTACTCTCCACATTGACACCTACAATAAATCAACAATCCATTGCCACTTTGCAACAATAGATACAAAATTCAAGAATGTAATAAAGTCCCTGAATAACTGTCATAAATATAACAATTAATCGCATTAAATATAGTACTCAACACGTAATTATTACAAATAACATACAAATGTGCAGTTCGCCTAATAGTTTGCCCAGGGACTGTAGATTCAGTCATGGGTAAAGCAGATGGTGACTTTAGTTTATTGGTAGAATACTGGGGAAATGCAATCAGTCTACAACTCACGTGACTGGTTCTAGAATATTGCTTACGTGTGTAGGACCCATACCAGATAGGACTAACAGGGGATATTGAACATTTACAGAGAATGGTTGTGCGAATGGTCACAGGTTTGTTTAATCTGTGCGAGAATATCACAGAGATACTGGAGGAACTGAGCTGGAGACTTGCACATAGATGTAAACTATCCTGAGAAAGGCTGTCAACACAGTTGAGAAAGTCTGTAACACAGTTTCAAGAACTGTCAGTGTATGATTACTCTAGAATATACTACAAGCCTCTATGTATCGCCTGCATAGAAATCACGAGGATAAGATTAGAGTAATTACTGCACACACAGAGGCAATCAAACAGTCATCCTTCTGGCACTCCATACGGGAATGGAAAAGGAAGAAATTGTAATAATGGGTACAATGGGATATACCCTTTGCTATGTACCTCATTGCAGAGTATATGTTGATGGACTGCCATCATACAGCGAGAGATGACCAATGTCAGAAGTTGTTGATAGTGAAATTAATAACCGACTGGTGAGGTAGCATTAACTCTGTCCTTCTGTCTTTTAGCAAGCGAAAGAGTAGGATTCAATACAGAATTTAAAGAGGGTAAAGAGTGGGATTCAATGCAGAATTTAAAGAAGAATCTCCACCTCTGTTTATAAGTTTACTTTCTAATTTAATTTCAAATGCTTCAGTACTGCTATCCCAGTTGCTGGAGATGTATGCCAGAAGCTCAATGTTATTACATTCCACAGGATGACTAGTACCAAAACAATGTTCTGCAATATCAGATTTGTATCACCCTGTAACAACAGAATAAACTGGGAATTTTTTTAGAATTCTGGAAATTTTTCATTGTTTTAGTTTTCAGTTAAATTTTTGTAGTTTTGGTGGTTAAGAACTGATACTCTGACAAAGAATTTTACTTTAACCTGTTACTCCAGAATATCACTGCAGCAGTAAAATGTAAATGAGAGAATAACACCAAAATAAAACTTAACTTGCAAAGAAAATTTGCCATTTACAACAACAAAACACAGTGCGCATGCAAGCATCTACCAACAGCAAAATGTGTCAAAGGTTTTAGGATGAAAACTATGCAATAAACATAACAAAAACTGTTTTTGATGAGTGTGACATCACTATTACATTTACTATCTACATTTCCAACAGGTTGCAGGAAAATGTTGTGAATGGTGGTTTGAGAAACATGCTTTCAAAGTAAATTTTCTTTTACATAAGATGAGTTATGTTATACATGTAAAAATGTGTGATGAATTTCTTGAATCATCGAGTGTTAGACTCTTATTCAAAACTTAACGCTGTAGTTGCTTCAAAAAATTTTGGGCCTGGAAGGCAAGCTTTTTATGCCTTTATAGAAAATTTTAGTGGCAGATTTGTGTCAGATATACCTTAATTAGATTAGGAAATGAGACACTTAAAGTAGTAAAGGAGTTTTGCTATTTAGGAAGTAAAATAACTGATGATGGTCGAAGTAGAGAGGATATAAAATGTAGACTGGCAATGGCAAGGAAAGCGTTTCTGAAGAAGAGAAATTTGTTAACATCGAATATAGATTTATGTATCAGGAAGTCGTTTCTGAAAGTATTTGTATGGAGTGTAGCCATGTATGGAAGTGAAACATGGACGATTACTAGTTTGGACAAGAAGAGAATAGAAGCTTTCGAAATGTGGTGCTACAGAAGAATACTGAAGATAAGATGGATAGATCACGTAACTAATGAGGAGGTATTGAATAGGATTGGGGAAAAGAGAAGTTTGTGGCACAACTTCACTAGAAGAAGGGATCGGTTGGTAGGACATGTTTTGAGGCATCAAGGGATCACAAATTTAGCGTTGGAGGGCAGCGTGGAGGGTAAAAATCGTAGAGGGAGACAGAGAGATGAGTACACTAAGCAGATTCAAAAGGATGTAGGTTGCAGTAGGTACTGGGAGATGAAGCAGCTTGCACAGGATGGAGTAGCATGGAGAGCTGCATCAAACCAGTCCCAGGACTGAAGACAACAACAACAACAACATACCTTAATGGGTAACATGCACTAAAAAAGACCAATATTATATGTGAAACCTTGGCTTGTCTTGTAGAATGCAGTTGATTTATGTCATAACATACAGTTACAAATCAAAGGTTTTTATACTGGAGACAGGTCAAATTACTCTAAAAATATAAGGTAATAATAATTAACACATTTAAGCAGGCATTTCTGAATTTTTAGACATTAAAATTTTAACAAGAACATATATAACACTTATGGTTGCTTTGCAGCTTGCAATACAATTTATACAATATATTAACAATTTATTATACAATACATAATGTTTATTGTTTCTTTTCTTTTCAAATTGCCGAACTGTACTGCATAAATTCTTCGATATAGTAATAACATTTTTCCACCTGTGTATTAAATAACAATCTTGTAGTGGGTCAAACTCCACATTTAACAGATTTGTGTTATTTAATTCACTGTAAATTTTTAATCCCATGTACAATGGTGTTTGAGCATAAAGTTTTAAATTATGAGAGATACGTTTGAAACTGTGTCTGTGATGAGTACTGTAATTGTGGTTGAAATAAAAATTGTCAAGTAAGTTTTAAATTTTATATATGAAAAGAAAAAAAATTGTAAGTGTATAGAGAAGGAATGGTTAGTATTTTTAATTTCTTACATAATGGGGGACGTGTTCTTTTTTGGACTAAACACATGCTTCATATTATTCTCTTTTGAAGTGCAAGTAATTTAGAGCTGTTCGTATGGTCTCCTCAAAATTATTCCATATTGAATTATAGTTTCAAAGTAGCTGTGGTAGACTATCTTTCTGGTATCCATAAGAGTGGAAACAGTTAAGACATTTATTGCATAGGCTAGGCTGTTTAGTTTGTTTGCTAAGAAGTCTACATGTGCCTTCCAATTTAACTTTTGTCAAGGTTTAGACCTAGGAACTTTACATAACTTGCTTCAGTCATTTCCTGATCGCCACACACTGTTTTTATGGGAGATGCTGATGGTGTTTTAACACTGAACTGCACTAACTGTGTTTTTGTGACATTGAGTTTTAATCCATTTTGCTGAAACCATAATTCTTGGTTTCCCATTATATTTTCTGCAGTATCATGAATTTGTTCTAATTTTCATTTTCAAGTAAAACCAATGTGTCATATGCAAATAAAATGGAGTGAACATCAGTGCTTAAAGATAAATAATTTATGTACAGCAGAAAAAGATAAGGCCCCAAAATTGAGCCCTGCAGGCCCCTGTACAAATCTTTTTCCGGCCCGTGAATGATTTTTTCCCATTTGAATTTAGAATAACACTCTGTTTTCTTTCAGACAAATAAGATTTGAACCACTGTAATGCCCTATCCATGATCCCATACCTCTCTAACTTGTGGGAAGTGACTGACGAACTCAAAAGCTTTGGTCAGATCACAAAAAATACCTGTGACCTTTTTACCCTTGTCTACAGCAGAGCTTATCTTTTCAGTGAATTCCCTGATAGCATTTATTGTATTTTTGCCTTTTTGAAATCCACATTGATTTTTTACTATAACATCGTTTTCTATAAGAAAGTTTTCAAGATGTTTTGGAACAATCCTTCCTATCATCTTAGCAAAAATTGGCAGCAGGGAAATAGGGCGGTAATTTCCCATGTTATCTGGTGAGCCTTTCTTGAACAATGGTCTAATTTCAGCATATTTAAACACATCCAGGAGACATCCTTCCTCAAATGACTGATTAATAATTTTAGACAATGGATGAGAAATGATGTTATAAACAGCCTTGACTACTGTGGTTGGAATTCCATTCCACCCAGTTGATTTCTTGTTTCTTAAAGACACTGTAGCACCTTCTACATCTTTTGTGATAATTCTTTTGAATGTTTTAAGGCTTACTTTTGTTTTATGTTTACAAAGTTGACATCTACCTTTTCCTGGTGGGCTGTGATATCTACTTCTGATTTTGCCACATTTCTGAAAAAACATTGAAACAGTTTGACATTTGAAAAGGATATATAATTATATCACTTTTAATTTTAATTTGGACAGTTTCTTGGCATTTGTTCTTCATTCAGAATTCAGATTTGATGACACCCAAAATTGCCTTTGATTTATTTTCATGTTCACTAATAGCTAAGGAATATGTAAATTAATTTAAACTATTAACTTTTCCGATTTATATGTTTACGCTACTTAACAGTGATATTGTTGGCTGTCTACATCACATGTCCTATGCTATGAATATATACTGTCATTGTCATTTGGTAAAATGTGTACTTTCACCCAGAAGAAAGTGTGTTTTTAACAGGGAAATCTGGGAATTAGTTTTTCTTGTTCTCATATGCATCCTGTAGTAAGCTTGTGTGGCACTTAAGGCTAAGTACAGATTCTCATCCTCAGTCTTGATAATCTGAGCAATATATGACATGCTTCAACTGCAAGGAATGCGGCAGATGCCCACCTTACACTAAGATCATCATTTACAGAACCTAAAGGGAGCCTAATCTTAGATACTGGTCAAAAAACACAATTCACACCATATTTACCCCAAAATGTGGCCAATCATGTTGGAAATGGTCCCTGCATAACGCAAAATTCCACTGACTTTGATGCAACCTCAGTATTATCATCAATCGCCCAGTGCAAGGATAGTCAATAGCTCAATGCATGTCTTATCTGCCTTTCACTACAACTGTTCTGATGAAAGGTGACCTGAAGGTGGGCTAACTCAGTTGATGAACCTTCAGGGTCTGACTCAATGTGGTCCACTGACCCACAGTACAAAGTACCCCTTCACACTGAGCCAGATGGTGACAACTATCCGCCTATAGATACAAGTGAGTGTGAGTAGGATCCCTATAAACAGCATGCTCCAGTGTACCATCAGCCTTCGTCCTAACCAACACATCAAGGGAGGGAAGGCAGCCATCTTTTACCATCTCCATCATGAGACAAATGTTTGGATGGATTGAATTCAGGTCTTCTAAAAAAGGTTATTCAATTTCTCACTGCCCTGATGCTAAGCAACAAAAGTATAGTCTCCATATTTAAATGTAGGTTTCAAAGCCACTGACTCGAAGCACGTTTTTTGAAATCATTCATAAACAAACTGGGGATAATAGGTGACAATGAGCTTGTATTGGAACTCTGACTGTCTGCTCATTGTACTGCCCATTCAATAAAAAGTAAGTGAAGGTCAACACATGTTGAAATATGTTTGTTACTGCAAGACCGAACCTAACCTCAATTAACCATAATGAATCAGGCAGAGGAATGCGAATGAAGAGACAGATCACATCCCAACTTACTAAGATATCATAGTTATTGTCCATGTGCTTAGCTGAGTGGTAACGTGCTTGCTTCTCATACAGTGGGTCTGGGTTCGATTCCTGGGCAGGTTGGATATTTTCTCTGCTCATGGACTGGGCATTGTGTGGTCCTCATCATCATTTCATCCTCACCCCAGCTCGCAAGTCGCCCAATGTGGCATCGGCTGAAATAAGACTTGTACTCAGCGTTCAAACTTCCCTGGATGGGGCTTTCTGGTTAACAATGCCACACGATTATTTAATTTTTATCAGAGTTATTCAAATACATTCCCTTTAATTCATAAGGAATCCGCTGATTACATAATGTGATCTTCAAACTGATCTACTTGTGGACTCAACAGAGTAGCAAGATGTTTTGCTACAAGTTATGTCAGAGAACCAGTGTTACTCACCAAAGGTCTTATAAGAATCCCTTCCCTCTGGATATTTGGATGGCCATATAGCCCAGGGGAAGGGGGAGGGGAGGAGGAAACAACAACAGCACAATAAGAATTAAGACTCTTGATAGTCTCTATAGCAAGGAACTTTTCCTCAAGAAGTTATTAGTCTTTCTCTCAACAGTGTTTGTGTGGTCAGCACCGATCCTGTGATACACCGAGTCAGACACTAAACACTGCATCATTTGAGTGTAATCCTTCTAGTCCAAAACAGGTAAGCATTTCCCTTCTCCAAGGGGGAAATAACAACATCTGGATTAGCTCTAAGTGAACATAAAGCAGCCCTCTCAGCTGCTGTTACATTATTCTTGTGTAAATGTGCTCCAGCCCGCAAACGTTCTCACAGAGAAAGCTTTTGACGACAGACTGTTTTTAAACTACTTCCTGATGTTGCAGAGGAGGCTACGAGGGAGGCATGTCATGTTGACTGGGGCACACCCACCTACTTATATGGAGTGTGAGAACAGAGAGATTCTGGCATGCACCTCTGGCTATTGGGACAGTGTTATTAAGGAAGCAGTCAAAATTAAGTTAGCAAGTAATGTTACTCTCTCTCTCTCCCTCTCTCTCATTAAGATACAGAAGGACAGAATCAAACTACATGGTGATTATTTATTTTCACTGTCAACAGCTAAATTCCCTTGCACAATTCTTACTTGCTGCAATTTTACCTACAAAATGACAGGATGTGCACCTGTCAAAATAATGGCAGTTGTTGACAACCACAGCTGGCTGCGTTCTCTTAACTTATTTGTACAGAAAATACCTAAGATAAGAAACCTAAAATAACTAACATTAGATCAGACAGCATTCTGACGGATGCTAAGTGCAGATTCAGCACAGTGTATCATTCAAAATATGAATTAGCTAATCAAGGCATCTTCTCTCTTATCTCACATGTGGAGGAACCAATACACCACAGAAGCCCTATTACCTTGGCTGTGTGGGTTACCAAAATTTTATGATCATGATGTATTATTAAGACCGATTGTAAGTGTTCTGTCAAAAAAAAAAAAAAAAAAAAAAAAAAAAAAAAAAAAAAAAAAAAAAAAAAAAAAAAAAAAACCAACACTGACGAAACACTTGGTCTCTATGCTTCAGCCACATGCAGGAAAGCAGGAAAGACTGACACATACATGAAAGACTTGGGAAAATTTCATTGAGAAGCTGAATAAATTAAAACAACACTGATCAGCTTTCATGTTGTTTCTTTGTTTAATAAAAATAAAGTTCCACTGAATGTCTCTCTGGAGCATATTGGTTCCATTTTCACATGGGATGTCACCAAGCTATTTCATGCATGTCATATCATGAGCTACCACATGCGGACTGCTGATTTCTACAAACTGCTGGAAGGCAACATCATGGGTAGCCTAGTTTGTCAAGTAGCTGGCAATTTCTTCCTGGAGAATTTCGAAACCCAGGCATGGACTTGGCACATTGTAAACCTAAAGAGTGATCCAGGTATGTTGGCAACATACTCGTCCTGTGGGTCCATGGCGAGGAACAGCTTTGTGACTACCTAAGAAACCTGAACACTCTCCATGCTAACATAACATTTACTATGAAAGTGGAAAAGAACCAAGGGCTGCCCTTTCTAGATGTGCTGGCTTTGAGGAATGGTGGTAGCATGGGACCCAGAATGTACTGAAAACTGCCACACACAGACCTATACCTGAACAAACTCATCACCTGAGGCGGAAATAGGAATGATTTAATACACTTGTAGCACATATGAGATGAATATCTGAGCTGCAGCACCTTGGACATGAGGTGCAACACCTGAAAATTCTTTCTGAGAGGCATTGGTACTTCAAGAAATGTGACGAAACTTAACACTTGGCAGAGTGATATGTTGGAAGACAAAATGTTGGGTACAACCTTTCTGCCATACGTCCCAGAAACAGTCTTATAATACATGGACATGGCATAAAAAAAACTATTTACAAACTTACAAAGAAGATCAAAGAGTGTCTCAGATCTGTGAAGGATGAAAGGGACCACTGACAATGTTGGGAATGTACCATGTAGCATGTACGTGGGGAAAAGTCTGTGTTGAGATGGCTTTAGTATCCATCCAGTGCTAAGACCACTGATCAGAAATGGTATAGAAGGATGGGCCTGGTGGAGAAATCAGCTGTGGTGAAGCATGCACTTTGTGAAACCGGCCACGAAATAAAATTTACTGATGTGTAGGTTCTTGCTGTGGAGAATGCGATTGGTCAGAGAAATCCACAGACATGACAATAACTTCAACAAGAAAGAAGAAAGCCTCAAGATAAACATATCCTGGGTTACCATGCTGTAACAAACACCATTGCAGATAAAAATGGGAGAACCAAAGCAGCAGTGACCTCTCAGATGTTTGTGTGGCAGGTACATATAATCTCCAGCTCCAAGCTCAACACCAGCCCCCCACCAACAATTGTGGGTAAACCTGTGACAATGCCAGCAAAACATCAGGAAAATTACAAAACTGGGAAAATCAGAAATTCTGTTGCAAAAGATATGATTTTTATTATGTACATGATAAAACATAATTGAAGTTAGCAACTGAGGAAAATGGCTGCAAAGATTAACAGTATTACTACTGCCTGTCAGACATTTCCAATACACACCTCATTTCCATACCAGACCTCATCCAACTTCACAGAATAACAAACAGTTTTCGGTTAAAACAAATAAATCCAGGAGCAAAAGTCAGAGTTTTTATTATCTAGATGATAAAATTTAATTGAACATTAGGAAAATAGGTAAATAGTGTCATCCAAAGAACCAGAGACAGAAACCAACAGGCAATATGACGCCATAAGCCCATGAAGACCTCAACAGTTCAGCTTGTTCTGTTCGTCCAAGAGATCCAGAATGCAGTAGATATCAGCGCTCAGGTTGATGCCTTATTGACTTTAAGAAAGAATTTGATACAATTCTGATTCTGCACCATTGTTCAGTGAAAACATTATGAGCTTACCAGATTTGTGACTGGATACAGGACTTTCTAGCAGACAGAAATCAACACCTTGCTCATAACACAATAAAATCAACAGTTGTGAAGGTAATTTCAGGACAAACCCCAAGGAAGTGTGGCATGATCATTATTGTTTGCAGTATATAAATTATCTAATGGTAACACTGGAAGCTACATGGAGCTGTTTGCAAATAAAGCTGTTGTTATAGGAAGGTAGCAGTGCCACAAGACCCTGTGGAAACTGCAGGAAAGTCTGCAGGGAAGTGATGAATGCGGCAGTGACTGACAGGTGGCCCTAAGTGTAAATAAATATAACATTTTGTGCATAAGTAGGTGAAGAAATGCATTACTGTACAATTACGCTATTGATGATAAATCGCTGGAAATGATAACTACCATAAAATACCTGGGTGTAACCATCAAGACTGACCGAAAGTGGAATGACAACAATAAACAAATAGTAGGAAACAGAAACAGAGAGTGTTAAGCTACTTAATATGCCGCCTCCCCTGCCTCTGCCTATCTGGTCTATCTGTCTCTCTCTGTTTCTCACAAACAAACACACACACACACACACACACATACACACGCAAACAAACAAACACACACACACAACTCACACACTTATTTTAAGGGTCATCTGTTCTGACTGATTTGATGTGGCTCACTATGGTTTCGTACCTTTACTAGTCTCGCCATCTCAGACACTTACACTCATATCCACAGTTATTTGTTTTACATATTCCGATCTCTGTCTTTCCCTGCAAAGTTTGCCCTCTATGGCACCTTCTGTTGTTAAGGCAGTTATTTTCCTGATGTCTTAATGCATGCCATAGTACACTATCCCTCCATCTAGTTAGTGGTTTCCATATAATCTTATCCTGCAGAGAACCACCTCATTTCTTATCTTGTCAGTCCCAGCAACCTTCTCCAACATTAGATATCAGTCATTTTGATTTTCTTCTTTTTTGATTTTCCACAGTCCATGAGTCGCTTTCATACAGTGCCGTGTTCCAAACATACATTCTCAGACACGTCTTAAATAGAGGTCTGTATTTGCTACAAGTAGTTTTCTGCTTCTTATATCATCTAACATGCATTATTTTCTTTCAGAGACAGCACAATTCATCCATTTTCTCTTCTATGTGGTTCCCAATCATCAGGTTCAGTTTGTCACTTATTTCTGACACCACAACTACTTCTGTCTTTCTTTTATTTGGCCAACCACATATATTGTGGTCAGTGTACTGTTCATTCCATTCAAGAGGTCCTGTGAATCGTCCCCACTATCACTGAGGATGAAAAATTCATCAGCAAATCTTTTATATTCTCCAATCTGAATTTTAATCTCACTCTTCCTTTTTATTTCCTTCACTGTGTCTATGATGCACAGTTTGAACAGTAGAGGAGGAAAGCTACATTCCTATCTTAAGCCATTTTAAATCAAAGCACTTCTCTCTTGATCTTTCATTATTATTTTTCTTCTTGGTTTTTGTATGAATTGTATGTTACTCAACTTTCCCTGTAGCATATATGAGTGCCAGATGGGTGAACTAAGTACAATGTTCAAGTATAAACTGTGACAGCAGTTTAGTTTTTAGTGTTTAGTTTTAATTGGTTCTTTCTTGTACTGCTTGGATGTCAGCAGTAGTAAGTGTTAAAATGTGACTTCAATGTAATTTTACAGTTAAAGATTGAGGGCATTTTATTTGAAAGACTAGAATAAGGGGATACTGGGAAACTGATGACTTTGGTAATTGCCATGTCAACTCCTTTGCACTTATAATGCATTATTGTTAAAGTAAGTATGGTGACTTATTTTATTTGCTGCAGTTTGCCTACTCACGAGCAACGATCTGTAATATCTGAATCTTGACATAAATATTGCAGAAAGAACTCTCAAACTGATGATGATACTAAACAAAAATGAGGAAAGTAACCACTCTCCAGATTGATACTTGGCACATAAACACACATAGCAGTACAGAGGTGTTACTAGCTTTCTACACTCATGCTCATAAATTAAAGATAATTGCAGAACATGGTGCCATACAATGTGGCACTTCACAAAACTGGTGCTAACATCATAGGCACATAGGGAACACACACGACGCAGATCTGTAAGTCCACGGTATTGGTGATAACCTGAGAAAACTGTCCTGAAACACATGTGCTACAAAATGCCACTGTTTTGTGCACATGTACCCCAACATCAATATGGGAAATGATTACCATGCACACGTATACAGGCCGCACAACCGGTTGGCGTACTCTCGATCAGGTGGTCGAACAGCTGCTGGGGTATAGCCTCCCATTCTTGCACCAGTGCCTGTCAGAGCTCCTGAAGTGTCCTAGGGATTTTAAGACGTGCAGCGATACATTGACCGAGAGCATCCCACACATACTCAATGGGGTTTGGGTCTGGAGAACAGGCAGACCACTCCATTCGCCTGATATCTTCTATTTCAGAGTACTCCTCCACGATGGCAGCTCGGTGGGGCTGTGTGTTATCATCCATCAGGCAGAAGGTGGGACCCATTGCAACCCTGTGGCTCACTATGGTTTCGTACCTTTACTAGTCTCGCCATCTCAGACACTTACACTCATATCCACAGTTATTTGTTTTACATATTCCGATCTCTGTCTTTCCCTGCAAAGTTTGCCCTCTATGGCACCTTCTGTTGTTAAGGCAGTTATTTTCCTGATGTCTTAATGCATGCCATAGTACACTATCCCTCCATCTAGTTAGTGGTTTCCATATAATCTTATCCTGCAGAGAACCACCTCATTTCTTATCTTGTCAGTCCCAGCAACCTTCTCCAACATTAGATATCAGTCATTTTGATTTTCTTCTTTTTTGATTTTCCACAGTCCATGAGTCGCTTTCATACAGTGCCGTGTTCCAAACATACATTCTCAGACACGTCTTAAATAGAGGTCTGTATTTGCTACAAGTAGTTTTCTGCTTCTTATATCATCTAACATGCATTATTTTCTTTCAGAGACAGCACAATTCATCCATTTTCTCTTCTATGTGGTTCCCAATCATCAGGTTCAGTTTGTCACTTATTTCTGACACCACAACTACTTCTGTCTTTCTTTTATTTGGCCAACCACATATATTGTGGTCAGTGTACTGTTCATTCCATTCAAGAGGTCCTGTGAATCGTCCCCACTATCACTGAGGATGAAAAATTCATCAGCAAATCTTTTATATTCTCCAATCTGAATTTTAATCTCACTCTTCCTTTTTATTTCCTTCACTGTGTCTATGATGCACAGTTTGAACAGTAGAGGAGGAAAGCTACATTCCTATCTTAAGCCATTTTAAATCAAAGCACTTCTCTCTTGATCTTTCATTATTATTTTTCTTCTTGGTTTTTGTATGAATTGTATGTTACTCAACTTTCCCTGTAGCATATATGAGTGCCAGATGGGTGAACTAAGTACAATGTTCAAGTATAAACTGTGACAGCAGTTTAGTTTTTAGTGTTTAGTTTTAATTGGTTCTTTCTTGTACTGCTTGGATGTCAGCAGTAGTAAGTGTTAAAATGTGACTTCAATGTAATTTTACAGTTAAAGATTGAGGGCATTTTATTTGAAAGACTAGAATAAGGGGATACTGGGAAACTGATGACTTTGGTAATTGCCATGTCAACTCCTTTGCACTTATAATGCATTATTGTTAAAGTAAGTATGGTGACTTATTTTATTTGCTGCAGTTTGCCTACTCACGAGCAACGATCTGTAATATCTGAATCTTGACATAAATATTGCAGAAAGAACTCTCAAACTGATGATGATACTAAACAAAAATGAGGAAAGTAACCACTCTCCAGATTGATACTTGGCACATAAACACACATAGCAGTACAGAGGTGTTACTAGCTTTCTACACTCATGCTCATAAATTAAAGATAATTGCAGAACATGGTGCCATACAATGTGGCACTTCACAAAACTGGTGCTAACATCATAGGCACATAGGGAACACACACGACGCAGATCTGTAAGTCCACGGTATTGGTGATAACCTGAGAAAACTGTCCTGAAACACATGTGCTACAAAATGCCACTGTTTTGTGCACATGTACCCCAACATCAATATGGGAAATGATTACCATGCACACGTATACAGGCCGCACAACCGGTTGGCGTACTCTCGATCAGGTGGTCGAACAGCTGCTGGGGTATAGCCTCCCATTCTTGCACCAGTGCCTGTCAGAGCTCCTGAAGTGTCCTAGGGATTTTAAGACGTGCAGCGATACATTGACCGAGAGCATCCCACACATACTCAATGGGGTTTGGGTCTGGAGAACAGGCAGACCACTCCATTCGCCTGATATCTTCTATTTCAGAGTACTCCTCCACGATGGTAGCTCGGTGGGGCTGTGTGTTATCATCCATCAGGCAGAAGGTGGGACCCATTGCAACCCTGAGAAGGTGGACATACCGGTGCAAAATGACGTCCCAATACACGTAACCTGTTAACAGTTCCTCTGTCAGAGACATGCAGGGATGTACGTGCACCAATCATAATCCCACCCCACACCAACAAACCACGACCTCCATACAGGTCCATTTAAAGGACATTAAGGGATTGGTATCCGGTTTCTGGTTCACACCAGGTGAAAACCCGGCAAGAATCACTGTTCAGACTATGCCTGGACTGATCCATGAACGTAACCTGGGACCACTGTTCCAATGACCATGTACTGTGTTCTTGACATCAGGCTTTAAGGGCTCTCCTGTAACCAGGGGTTAGTGGAATGCACCTTGCATGTCTCCAGGCAAATAAACCATGTCTGTTCAGCTGTCTTTTGACTGTGGGTCTGGAGACAACTGTCCCAGTGGCTGCGGTAAGGTCTTGAGCAAGGTTACCTGCAGTACTTTGTGGCCGTCTGTGGGCACTGACAGTGAGATATCGGTCTTCTTGTGGTGTTGCACACTGTGGACGTCCTGTACTGTAGCACCTGGGCACATTTCCTCTCTGCCGGAATCGTTGCCATAATCATGAGATCACACTTTGTGGCACATGGAGGCCCCATGCTATGACCTGCTATGTTTGACCAGCCTCCAGTTGCCCTAGTATTCTACTCCTCATAACGTTGTCAATATGTGTTCTATGAGCCATATTCAACACACAGTCGCCATTGGCACGTCTGAAAATGTCTGCACACTTACTCGCTGCACTGTACTCTGACATGCACCAACACACCTATATGTGGATTGCTGCCAGCACCACTGTGTGATGACCACAGGTCAAATGCACCACATGGTCATACCATGAGGTGTTTTAAACCCACATACTACCCACCAGATACACAACATGTAAATGTGGCCCAGGAAATATGTGGCAACTAGACAGTTATAAGATGTACATAATGATTTCTCACTTATCTGGAGCCATATATAAGCTACTGTGTTCAGATCCATGGTATGGGAAGCCATATTGTGTCATTCCCATCTACGCAACACAGGCCACTACTGTCCAAATAGCAAATGGCAGCTGCTGAGCTGCTGGACATTCCCGCAGGTGAGGAAGGCCATTGTGCCACTATCACAGTGACATATGGGGTACTAGGGGCTTAGCAAACATTGATTCCTTCAACACAGCTCTTCATGGTATGGCACAGCAGACACTGTGGTAACAACAGCATGTCCATCAGTTTTTTTCATTCTACTGATAATTGACTTACTTTTTCATTTTGTAAATTCTTCTCATAAGCCTACACACATCGTGAGAATTAGATGTTTCTGTGGGGAAGAAAGGTCAGTTATGTGAGACAAAAGTCGAGAAAATTAGAAGTACAAGATTCAAACAAAAAATGTGTTTCTATATGAATTCAAGGAATTGACTGAATCATTTCAAAACATGAATGACAAGATGAGAGGAGGAGTTGCCATATATGTCAAAAGCTTCCACAGTGCAAAAAATTTAGAAACTAAAAAATTTTGTGTAGAGCAACATATGGAAGCATGTGCCACTGAACTTAAACTAAAGGATGGCACTTTCATAATTGTAACAGTGTATAGGTCCCCCTCAGGGAATTTCCAGCTATTTCTGGAAAACTTGGATGCTTTGTTGTGCTATCTGTCAGACAGGGGGAAGCAAATTATCATTTGTGGGGATTTCAATGTTGATTCCCTGAAAGAGTGTAATAGGAAGAATGACCTTTTAGTATTACTCAGTTCTTTCAATTTGAGCTCCGTCATTGATTTTCCTACTCGGATAACAAAGAACAGCAGTACATTGATAGATAACTTTTTTATAGACCAAGATAAGTTTAAGGACATAAATGCTTATCCTGTTGAGAATGGTCTTTCAGATCATAGTGCACAGCTTGTTACAGTACATGACATAGCTCCATGCAGTATAATAAATCAGTCTTTCAAAGCAGTGCGTTCAATTAACAATATAAATATTGCAAACTTTAGGGAAAGCCTACAGCAGCTAGACTGGGATGAAGTGTATAAGGAACCCGATGCAAACTTGAAATATAACTTATTTCACAATACATTTTTAAGGGTATTTGAAAATTGTTTTCCCAAGAAAATAGTTAAACATAATTCCAAGAAAACATATAAAAAACCTTGGCTAACTAAAGGAATAAGAATATCTTGCAACCGCAAAAGAGAACTGTATCTAACAGCAAGATGGAGTACTGACCCCGAAATTGTTCAATATTATAAAAACTATTGTGCGGTACTAAGAAAAGTTATTAAAAAGTCCAGAAGCATGTGTATCATGTCTGAGATCAGTAACTCTGATAATAAAATTAAAGCAATTTGGAATATTATTGAAAGGGAAACAGGGCAACCAAGAGCACAGGAAGACTTTAGTGCAATAAAATTGAATGACAAGTGCACTAACAAACAATCAGAAATTGAAAATATTTTGAATAATCATTTTTTAAATGTTGTGGAGAAAATAGGATCTAGATCTTCACTAGAAGAGGCAAGGCTATTAATAGAAGAGGCCATACCTGCACAGTTTGAAACAGCTGTAATTCCACCAACCTCTCCCTCTGAAATCAGTAAAATAATAAACTCACTGAAAAGTAAAAGCTCTTACGGAATTGATGGCATTTCCAGCAAAGTACTTAAAGCTTGTTCCCCACAGATAAGTAGAATTCTCAGCCACGTATGTAATAGCTCTTTGGAGCAGGGTGTTTTCCCTGATAGACTGAAATATGCCATTGTAAAACCATTGCATAAAAAGGGGGATATGTCGGATGTCAACAACTACCGCCCAATCTCTCTTCTGACAGCTCTATCAAAAATTTTTGAGAAAGTAATGTATTCAAGAGTAGCCTCCCATATTTGTAAAAATAAAGTACTAACAAAATGTCAGTTTGGTTTTCAGAAAGGCTTTTCAACAGAAAATGCTATATATGCTTTCACTGATCAAATATTAAATGCTCTGAATAACCGGACATCACCCATTGGTATTTTTTGTGATCTCTCAAAGGCCTTTGATTGTGTAAATCATGGAATTCTTTTAGATAAGCTAAATCATTATGGTTTGAGTGGGGCAGTGCACAAATGGTTTAATTCATACTTAACTGGAAGAATGCAGAAAGTTGAAATAAGTGGTTCGTGTAATGTTAAAACAGCTGATTCCTCAAACTGGGGTGCTATCAAGCACGGGGTCCCACAGGGTTCGGTCTTAGGTCCTTTACTGTTCTTGATATACATTAATGACTTACCATTCCACATTGATGAAGATGCAAAGTTAGTTCTTTTTGCTGATGATACAAGTATAGTAATAACATCCAAAAACCAAGAACTAAGTGATGTAATTGTAAATGATGTTTTTCACAAAATTATTAAGTGGTTCTCAGCAAACGGACTCTCTTTAAATTTTGATAAAACACAGTATATACAGTTCCGTACAGTAAATGGCAAAACTCCAGTAATAAATATAGAATTTGAACAGAAGTCTGTAGCTAAGGTAGAATTTTCAAAATTTTTAGGTGTGTCCATTGATGAGAGGTTAAACTGGAAGCAACACATTGATGGTCTGCTGAAACGTCTGAGTTCAGCTACGTATGCTATTAGGGTTATTGCAAATTTTGGTGATAAGAATCTCAGTAAATTAGCTTACTATGCCTACTTTCATTCACTGCTTTCGTATGGCATCATATTCTGGGGTAATTCATCGTTGAGTAGAAAAGTATTCATTGCACAAAAACGTGTAATCAGAATAATTGCTGGAGCCCACCCACGGTCATCCTGCAGACATCTATTTAAGGATCTAGGGATCCTCACAGTAACCTCACAGTATATATATTCCCTTATGAAATTTGTTGATAATAATCCAACCCAATTCAAAAGTAATAGCAGTGTGCATACCTATAACACCAGGAGAAAGGATGATCTTCACTATGCAGGGTTAAATCTGACTTTGGCACAGAAAGGGGTAAATTATGCTGCCACAAAAGTCTTTGGGCACCTACCAAACAGCATCAAAAGCCTGACAGATAGCCAACTAACATTTAAAAATAAATTAAAAGAATTTCTAGATGACAACTCCTTCTACTCATTGGCTGAATTTTTAGATATAAAGTAAGTAAAAAAAAAAAAAAAAAAAAAACTTAATCATTAGTGTCATGCAATATTTTGTGTAATGTAATTTCTTGTACAGACATCTTTTATTAACCTGACATGTTCCACATCATTACGAAGTGTCGTATTCATGATCTATGGAACAAGTATTAATCTAATCTAATCTAATCTAAAGAAGAAATGAATATAGTAAATAAGTTGGTCAATCACTTAAATATGTATATTGTAACCTTTTATTTAAGGAGGACCACAGTCACAATGATTTTTCCGAAAGAACTTTATGCCATTTGACTGTTAATTCTTCATTTATTTTACACAATCTTAATTTAGGCTTTTATAGCCATTCTCAAGTGCATTACGATGACATGTCACAGACAGATCAGACAAATTTTATCATTTCATCATGCACTTGAGAATGGCTGTAATGCCAAAAGTCGTGACTGTGTAAAATAAATGAACAATTAACAGTCAAATGGTGGAAACTCTTCTTTAGAAAAGTTTATTGTACCCTGGCGACAGCCATCATTTGAATAGGATGAATAGATTCCCTGAAGAACATTTCCTTGTGCTTTAAGATGTCCTTTCAGTTCATTGAATGTTGATATACTCATTAGAAAATATTGGTAGAATTTCTTGGGATTGCTACAGACCTCTGGAACCAGGACATTAAACACCCTGCATTTTCATTAGGTGAAATGAAATGTGCCTATGGCAGTTGTGGCCAGTATACCCCCCTCCCCCCACCCCCGCCCCCTCCCCTTCCCTCAGGGAATTTGGCCACCTGGTGCAAGTCTTTCTAGTTGATGACACATCCAGTCCCGAGCAGAGAAAAATCCCTGGGAATTGAACCCAGGGCCCCGAAGCCGAGAGTCAGCAGTAATTACCACAAACTACTGACGGCATTGGATCAATTCACTGAATTCTGTTTCTCCTCCTCCTTTTTAAAGAAAGATAAGCTAAAACTCATGCTAGCATCTCTTCACATTCCATTTTACTGGGTCTGTCCTAAGAGACTGGGAAAGAGTAAAATGAAGGGAGCTAACATGCCGTGCGTAACAGCAGTTGGATAAATGTGAAACCACTGTGGTGACATGAGTTTGCTGGTAGACAGCTGCCAGACTTGTGAAATGGATCCATAGAAGAAGCTGTGGGGGTAACAGGTAGCATGATACATAGGAGAACAAGTGACTCTCAATAACATCTGTGTCCATCCTTATTTCACCCCTGCTCTCACCCCATGCCCTATGACTCATCTCCCTGTAAAAGATCTAGATACATCTTCCTATTATGACTTATTACAAACCTATCACAGACATTTCCTACTTCATGAAATGCAGAGCTATCTGTGAAACCAGCTATCTGGTCTACCAGCTTACCTGCAAATGCTACATGGCATTCTACGTGGGGATGGCCACTAACAAACTGTCTGTCCACATGAGAGACCACTGCCAAATTGTAGCCAGGAGACAGCTGGACTACCCAGTCACTGAACAAGCTGCCCAACATGATGTGCTTCATTTTAATGACTACTTCAAAGCAATATTGACTCTGTCCATCAACACCAGCTTTTCTGAGCTGCACATCTGGGAACTATATCATCCTTCTTTTTTGTAAACATCCTGGTCTTAACCCTGTCATTCACCTGTCTGTACACACTCCCCTGCTCCCACTTAAGTCTCTCACACATCTTGTAACCCCCCTCCCCCTCAGAAAATCTGCATAGTCTTGATCATCTCTGTTCCTCTCCTCCCCCCCCCCCCCCCCCTCGTGCCCTGCCCCTTGCATAGATAGCCTCCCAATGCTGTGTAGACCACCATCCTGCCACAGCCCTGCACATTCGCTAGGAATCCAGATAGCACTACACCTTCCCCCACCCTTTCCCTGCTATCACTCCTCCTCCACACCTTACACCTGTTTCGTACCCCCACTAACTGCTCCAGCCAAGACCACTACCCATCTCAGTCAGTCCTCAGTGTACAGTGGTGACAGTGGTCTTATATGTTTGAGTTGTGTATGTATGAATGTGTCTGTGTGTTTATCACCTGATGAACAACTTAGTCCGATAGCTTATCCAACAGTCTACTTTTAAATGTTTCTGTCTGTTGCTTAACGGATCCTAGACATGTTGAGCAGCAGTGTAAAATTGAAATTGATGAGAGGTAAAATGCTACAGTTTAACTGAGTCTGTAGACCAATGGTTAGTGACTCTGCCTTTGGTGCAGATGATATAGGGCTCAACTCCCAATAACTCATCAGAATTTTGCTGAGGTAGGGAGATCTGGAAGGGGGTCCACACAGTGTCATGAGTCCAAATGAGTAGCTGCTTGAATAAAGAAGCAGCAACATCACCAGGATTCATCTACCAGCTGTAACAGCTGGTGTAACTGGTGAATAAGAGCTGATGTGATTCGCGACATGTTGATCACATGTGCCATGATAATGAGTCTCTCCTTGTACTGCCTTCTAGACAGCAGTATGCCTATCAGAACAGGCCTAAGGCCTAAGTGGTGTTTTTCGTTGTTTATCTTCGTAGGGAAAACAAATAAGTCAAATTTCATCCACATTCGAAATGGGGATTGAGATGGCTTGGCTGGCTTGATTTGGAATCACCCATTATTGTTATTGTTATATTTAGTGCTACAACTACTACTGTTACGATACAACAAAAAATCAAGTATGGTAGAAATAGTTAAAGACCAAAAATTGTTAATAATGTGGGCATTTCATAGATAGTGTGTTAGGACCAATACTGTTATTAACTACTTTTCAATAGTGTTAGATGGAGATAAAATCAATTTATTAATTACACTAGTAAAATTTTCAGTGGAAAGGCTCTAGAATTCCTGATAGAGGAAGCAAATGAAATGTGTAAAAATAGTGTATGAGCAATAAAGTAACATTAATTGAAGAGAAAATTAGCAGTGTAGACTGCATATTTTAATTCATGCATGCATATAAAGATTTCCACAAAACTTGAAACTTTCAAGGCACCTTCAGAGAGTATATATGCTAACACAGTTTTTAGATATAACAATACATAAAGTATATCTTACATTAAAAAAAGGTAATAACCATAATTGATGTGTGACTGGGGCTTGCTACAGTTGGGTTTTCCCCAGCACTGTTCCCCCTGGACTCAATCTACTTGAGATCATAGCTCTACTGATCATGTCTATGAAGCTAGTTACTATGCTGACTGCCACGTACAGTGGATTTAATTACATAAAATTGTGTGTTATGGGCAAGTTTTCGTATTTTGATAAATTTGTGTAAATATCACCAAATTTAGTTTGTGATAGTAGCAGTACCGTAAAAGGAACCACCAGAAATAAAAAAAAAAAAAAATTCATATTGTATACAAGAATTTTTAAATTTGCAGAGCAAGAAACAGTGATAAGGCCTACCTGGAAAGTAACTATTCTAGTATTTTTTTTTTGTAGCCTATCAGACATTAAAGTAAATTTAAACAACAAAAAACCTTGGGTGGAATTATGGCAGTATTATGAAAGGATAGATTGCTTTTCACCTTTTGGAGGAGATAGTGAGTTGTAAACAGGCACAAAAAAAAGAAAAAAACTGCTAAACATGTGAGATTGCAGCCAAAAGGTCTTCTTTTAAAGTAGGCACCACACATGCATTCTCGCAAACACAACTCAGACACACACAACTACTTTCTCTAACCACTGAGGCCAGACTGTAAGCTACTGCACATGACGGGAGAAGCAATTTGGGTGGTGGGGGTGAGGGTGAGGGGGAGGGATGGCATGATAGGGCTGGGGGACAGTAAATTGCTGCTCATGGGAGCATGCAGAGACATGTTTTGGACAGGGAAGTGCAACTAGGTGCAGTTAGAAGGTTGGGGAGGGGGAGGGGGAGGGGGGGTTGAATTATCAAGCATCACGGAAGAGACGTGGAGGTGGGGAAAAGGACAATATGGGTGTGATGGTGGAGTAGAAGGCTGTGTAGTGCTGCAGTGGAAGCAGAGAAGGGGAAAGGTGGGTAAAGGACACAGACTAATGAAGGATGAGACCAGGAGTGTTACGGGAATGTAAGATATATTGTAGGAAGATTTCCCGTCTGTGCAGTTCAGAAAAGGTGGTGGTGGTAGGAAGGATCCATGTGGTGCAGGCTGTGAAGCAGTCACTGAAGATAAGAGTTTTGTGCTGGGCAATATGCTTAGCAACAGGGTTTTTCAGTTCCACCATCTGGCTGCAAAGGAGCATTCCCCTACTGACTCAGTTCCACTCAGAACTGGAGCAACTGAATCACATTCTCCACCAGGGCTTTGACTACCTCCTGTTGAGCCCTAAAATGATGACTATCCTACCCACTATCCATCCCACCCCTCCCATAGTTGTTTTCCGCCAAGTGTTGAACCTACATAATATCTTAATCCATCCCTAATTCATCCCTGCTCCCAACCCCTTCCCTCATGGCTCATATCTCTGTAATAGACCTAGATGCCAGGCCTGTCCCAAACATCCTGCCACCAGCACCTACTCCAGTCCGGTTGCAAGCATCACCTCTCCTATCAAAGGGAAGGGCTCCTCTGAAGAAGCAGTCATGTGAACTATAAGCTTAGCTGCAACCACTATGCTGTGATCTATGTGGGCATGACAATCCACATGCTGGCTGTCCTCATGAATGGCCACCAATAAACTGTGGCCAGTTGACAGGTGGACTGCCCAGTTGCCAAGGATGCTACCCGACACAACTTTCTTCACATCAATGATTCCTTATGTACTGGATCCTTCATACCAACACCAGCGTTTTCTGATTTGCTTGTGCGGGAACTTGTCTCTTCAATGTATCCTACATTCCTGTAACCCTCCTGACCACAACCTGTGCTATCCCTGTCATTTATTTCACTATCCCTTTCTCTGGTCCCACTCCAGCACTACTCAGCCTTATACTCCATTGACACATCCACTAGTCTTTTTCCTCTCCTTTGTTTCTCTTCTGTTTTGCTCCCCTCCCCATCCCCTCAAACTGCCCGATCACATGTAGCAGCCCTATCCTGTCCCCACCATGTCACTGCACGCTCCCACAGGCAGCATTTTACTGTCCCCCACCTGTACCCTGCTATCCATCCCCCTCTTCGTCCCAGTGTCATCCTTACTCCCACCACCCAGTTTGCTTCTCCCATCATGTGCAGTTACTCACAGTCTGGTGTCAGTGGCTGGAGACAGTGGTTATGTGTGTGTGTGCTGTGTTTGTGTGAATGTGTGTGGCAGCTACTTTAGAAGATGGCCTTTGGCTGTAAGATGACCTGTTTAGCACTCTTTTTGTTGTGCTTGTCTACAACTCAACATCTCCTCTCTATAGTGAATAGCAATCTATCCTTTCATAATATTGCCATTAAAGTAAATTTATTAGACAAACCTTAAAAGTACAACATTGTATTACTTCTATACTTAATCACCATTCAGCATCAACAGTTTATCTTACCTCATAATAAATTGAAAAATTACCTGTGAACAAAATTCTGCTGGCTGAACTTTGCAGCCAACCATGAGAGCAAGTTGAACTTTTCCATGAGATTTGAGGCAGATGTTCAGAAATGTCCCATTTAAACTGAAGCAACAGTTATTATGGTTGTTGGGCACACTGTGGTTTAACAATATTGTGCAAAAATATGACACTCAAGAGATATTATCAGTTGTTTTGAAAGACATTTCTAGTGCTTTGAATGCATACCTTAGGCTTCAGAGTCAGTTTTCCTTCTACAGTCCATAAACTCTACAAACAAGACTCCTTTAGAATCCCAAAAAAAGTGGCTATAATCTTTCTGCCTAATGGAATTTGGTGTGCTTTTGAGACAGAATGATTCTATACCATTCTCTACCGTTTTATCTGTGTTAGCATAAGGAACACTTATTTCATCAGCAAGCTTTCTCCTTCTTCACCATAATAAAACATGAAGTCAAAATATGCAATTCTGATTCTCAGAAAGGAGTTTTGAAACCAAATGAGCACAGCACAGAACTGTTGGTACTGTAACTTTTCAGTTATAATCTCATGAATAATCTTTGATAAATGCGTGGAAAGTTATCCAACAGTTGAGATATTGTGGAATGCTTGTTTTCATGAACTTCTCATCATTTTTCCGTACCAATTTGTTGCTGATGCAGAGACAGGTGGATACTTGTGTCATCATCATGAGCATTCATCATTGTACACTTAAAAATATGACACAATTGACTTACAACTACTTCAGTGATCACAGTTTGTCTGTATATAGCACTAATGTCGACCCCCGGTAGCTGAGTGGTCAGCACGACAGAATGTCAATCCGAAGGGCCCGGGTTCGATTCCCGGCTGGGTCGGAGATTTTCTCCACTCAGGGACTGGGTGTTGTGTTGTCCTAATCATCATTTCATCCCTATCGATGCACAAGTTGCCGAAGTGGTGTCAAATTGAAAGACTTGCATCCGGTGCACGATGGGAAGCCCTAGTCACATGACATTTACATTTAGCACTGATTTGATGATGAATTTTACAGCTTTGGAATTTTTTGTTATTAGACACCATATTAGAGAAGAGATTCCATATTTAGCAAGATTTTGATTTGCAGCCACTGCAGCCACTGCAGGTAAACAAGGAACAAATCTTCCTTTCACAGTGCTAAGCGCACTGACCTACTGCGTAAGTCACTACATGTTGACTGTTCCCTTCTTCCCACTACAGCCAATGCTACATGACAGTGGAAGTTCCTTTTTGGCTAGTCCTCATAATATGTCTGAATTCAGTATCTCATCAATGTACTAACAGCGCTGGTTCACTTCCACTTTCTTCACTTTTTATGTTTTAAAAATAACCAGTAAAATACACCCTTTCTTCCTCATGATACCAACTCTTTGTACATAAAATATTAAAATATAGAGACTGAGGCTGTCTTTGGGCCAAATAAGTAGGGCATGGCAAGCAGGGATTCTGATTAATGTGATCTCAGAAAGGTTACAGTTGCTTTTCATGCCTCTAAAAAATACCTTGAAATTAAATGTTTTCAAATCTGAAGATAAGTTTTCTTAGCAATGCAAATTTCCTGGCGGATATTACACATGTGGAGTTTGTGCTTCATAAATTTGCTGGGCACTTACTGCGTGTTCCTGAGTATTGTGATCCCTTCAGACAACTACTTGACCTTTCTTGCAAGTTACCTCTTATTACTCCTGATGATCTGAAAAAAGAAGGTGGTGTCAAGTTTTATGTTCCCCAACTGGCAAACTTTTTCACATTTCTTGGTAAGTATATAAGTTATTATCACAACCTACTTTGTGTCAATTGTACATATATTTATAAAAATGGAGTTTACATTTCAAAGCAGTTAGCTCTCAGGAATACTAAAACAATTTTTATAGTTCTCATTTGAAAACATACTTTCCAATTATTCTTTCCATTTATCAATTAATGTTACCTTTTTAGGGTTCTGTGCCTTATTCAGTAAAAAGGGAACTTTTATAGGATTGCTCTGTTGTTCATCTGTGTGACTATTTTCTGTCTGCCTGACTGTTAAAAACCTTTTTTTGCAGCAGTGTGTAGACGTATCAAGTTGATATTTATGTCACATACTGAGTGAGATTTTTGGTGTCTTGGCAGTGTAAAAATTGAAAGTTCTAAGTCAGTACAGTCAAAATTTGTCATATATTTTAATACTCACAAACTCACTCATCAAAACCTAGAAGGTACTTCCTGTTAGCCTAGAACCATGAAATGTTGCAAGAAGCAGAGTTTCACAGTACAACCAAAGGAAAAATTGAAGAACTGTGTATGTGTAATTGTATTACAAGATTTTATTTTTTTTCCCATTTGTTTTGAGACTGTCTGTCTGTTTGTCCATTAAGACCCGTTTTTCTCAGGAACAGGTAGATCTATGAAGTTGAAATTTATGTCACATGCCAAAGTCTATAGGACTTTGGGAATGGGATAAATGTAAGATTCTAAGCCAGTGCAGCCAAAAGCTACGGCCATTTAGATAATATATTTTGATACTCGCAGACTCACTCACCAAAACCTGTAAGATACTTGTTGCTAGCCAGAATCATGAAATTTGGTAAGAAGCAAGATTTCACAGTAAAAGTAAAGGAAAAAAGTGTTAATGTGGAACTATATCACAAGAAAAACATATCCCTTTTGTCATTTGTTATCCGATGTCAAACTTGAAAATAAAACAGTCAGTAGTTCTGCATTCAGGATGACTTGGTCATAATGGTAAATGTCAAACATCAGGCAATGAATGACTTTATTGCTCATATGATGTGTTTCAGAATTTATCCATCATAATATACCCAGGAGCGATTAATGCATATGGATATGGCGTTTCAGGTTGTATGATGGGGTGTATTTTTCTTTCTTTTTCTGCTGGTGTTTATTTTTTAATATGTGTGATGGGTCTTATGCCAGCACTAGGAGGAAGGTGCGTTCCAGGCCGATATAACAGGGCCGTATTTTGCTGACCCCAATACACCGCCAGATGAAAGTAGTATTACCTTTACCCTCTTGGTGATGCGGATCCTTCCATGCTATCTCCCTGTCTATCCAACTGCGATGAAGATTCCTGGAATGGTTCCGCAAGTTCTGTCTAATGCACTACTAAATAAATAGCCACAATTCTCACAAACAGCGGTACTTTTTGACCACCATTTTCGTTATTACCTTTCATAACTCAACTGACAATTGCTACGGTAACATCACTCTCTTGAGTACATTCAAAGGTCCTTCCATGTCTGTACATGCATTCTGTAGGATCTGAGAGAAAAAACAGAAAAACAACTACCACTCTTCAATTGGTCATTTTTCCCTTGTTGGTGCATTGTTTACTCCATGGCTCATGGATTCAGGCACTTGCTGGACCACTGGAACAAATGACTCTTGGATGACCAGTGGTTGTAATATCATTTTCACTAGTCCCCGTCTTGCCGGCTCCACCACTGCTCCACATTCACTGCATACAAGAAAGGAAAGCACAGTTCCCTTTCCCACTACATTTATCCTAATTCAATTTTCTCATGAGCATCTCTTGTTAACAGCTTTCCAAGAGTGTGTTGGGATGTTTACAAATATTCTGAAACACTACTGTATGGGAACTATAACTTGGCATGTGCCCCCGCCCCACTTCCAGATCGGGAAACTATTGGCAGCGGTCGGGAGATTTCATGGCTTGGTATGGCAGTTTGTACCTGTTGTCAACTGTGCGGTGTAGACTGCAGTAGTCATTTGCCTTGTTGCCTGCTGTGTCGGTTGCTTAGCTGCACTGTTGCTGTCAGTGTGTAGTATCTGTGTTTTCACTGTCTTGAAAATGAGGGATGATCCAGTTGCTGGCCAATCGCTGGAGTTACCATTGACTCCAGTTCTGAAAAAGAATATGGTTACAAGGAGCGCTTGTCATAAAATGATGATGAATATAGTGAAGTGCTGCGATGATGAAAAAAACCATAAATCACTTACACCCGATTTGGCAGTCTTCCCCCAGGGCTGCGACATACACTGGGAAGAGCCTGCATAGTATTGTGCAAGTTAGAGAATTTGCCAGGAATCACCAAGATGTATCCCCAGGAACTTGTGGTAAAAAGAGATTAATTTTCAGTTACAATCCTATTAGAGAATATTTCTAAGTAGCTCCACATTTAGTTGTAATTAATCTAAAATGTGTACTCTTTTGCTGATGGAACCAATAGAAAGACAGATGGTTACAGTAATGACTAATCATACACACTTTAACCCATTTATGAAAATGTCTGAATGCACTTTGACTCTTTTGGGAGCAAAGCATTACAGGTGACATGTTATCTGAAAATCTATTTGACTCTTTCAAGCGCTCGTTTTCAGGCTGTTACTGAGGAAGACTGGCAAGGTTACTGCAAAAAGTTACAACAGCTTGAACAGGAGTACTGGAAGCATGATGGTGTGATGGAAATAGCCGTTGCCAAGCTCATTGTTGACATTGGCAGTTCAGATACCAGTGACAAATCAGAGAAAACAATTACGTGCGAAAGTGAAACTGTTAGTGCCTTTCGAATTATCAGAAGGTTCAGCAAAATTAGCCTGTTTCATTCTTTTGTTATTATACAACTGTGTTGAATGTTATTATAGCTTTGGTATAATGTGTGACATCCAGTAAATTTAAAAAATAAACAGTAAGTTAGTATCTCCCATTCCTAGTGTTGTAAACTGGTCTTTTACCTACTTCTAATTCTGCATTTATATTAATACGATAACTGATAATGTAGGACGTTAATGTCTTTATTTAACATGTCAGTGCAAACAGTGATCTCAATTTCGATAGCATGAAGTATTTAACTGATGATTAACTCTGTCCTACACATAGCTGCTTTTGTGGAAGTTCAAGAAACATGTTTTGTTGCCTGCACTGTGCACTTGCAGTACATGGAGGTGGAGCTTGTTCCCCTCACCACCCTGCCTCTCCCCTCAGCAGCCCTAGTGCTCACTCGCCACTCCCTGCGCCCGCCGCTGGGAGATGCCAAGTAATAGTTTGTTTATAGTACAATATGAAACAAACATTTGCAGCCATACAACTTGAAATGCCATATCTATGTGCTGTAGCCATTCCTGGATATCTGATGATCGATAAATTCCAAAATGCATCATATGAGCAATTAAGTCATTCCTTGTTTGACATTTACCATTGCAATCCAGCAGCCTGAACAGAGGACTACTGATTATTAAAATAATGGTTGTCTGCCTCCTGCATGACTTTATGCCTTATTTATATTATTGAAAGTAAAACATTCTTGAAAATCTTGGAATCCATGGCACTGATATCTTGCCAATATCTATGTCAATAACAGGCAAAAATGGCTGAGGTTCTCAGTCTCTCAATTGGATGAACTGTGTATGTACATAATTAAGTTTGTACAGAACCCTGAGTGTGCAAGTGGTACTTGCACCTGCCCAATTTTTGCTCTTTGGGAGGCCAACATTTGTGCACTTTGTATTGACTGAAGGGGTACAGTTATTTATTAAGATTTTTTATATTTCTGCAAAGAATTAAGCATGCTATTGGATATTTCATATAGATTACAGGAAAGTTTGCACATACAGACTGTATAGGGTACATACGAGCAAGTTTGTGTATATACAAATGTATCTGAAACTGGTAAAT
Source organism: Schistocerca gregaria (assembly GCF_023897955.1). NCBI lineage: Eukaryota > Metazoa > Arthropoda > Insecta > Orthoptera > Acrididae > Schistocerca > Schistocerca gregaria. Next base: position 238,185,709 of record NC_064927.1, read on the forward strand.
GATGGAGGAAATGTTCTTACATGAAAACACACAGTACACTATACCAGCTATCTGCTTATCCATATATCTAGCAAAATTATTAAGGGATGGTTATTAATATCATCCAACATTTGTATTTGTATATTCAAGTATCCATTCAACCATTGAATGTACAGAAGTGTACAACATGATACGAGACAAGTCCAACAAATGATATGAGAACATATATGGACATAGCACTGTTTCCTATAGTGTAAATCTCACTGAAGATACATTACGTATGTATTTATAATAATACCAGTGCTAGGATAAGTTCAAATAATAATAATTGTGGTTGTAATCAAACAGCAAAAGTTCACTAATGGACAATAAGTTATTTCTAATGCAACCCTTTGATTTTGAAATATAATAAAGATACATAATTTAATTTATGGTAGATCACATTCAAAAAAGTATTGTATGCTGTAAAGTAATGCTTTGTTAGGAGTGCTCTTAAGGTTTTTTAAATTTTGTTGATTCTTGAATACTTTCTACATCTTTTGGGAAATGGTTGTAGACTTTGATTCTCATATATTTAACACTGTTGCTATACCGTTTAGTAGAATGGGGAACTGGACCTAACAATTTTTTTTTGGACCTTGTGTCATGATGGTGCCTGTGCTGATTCCTGTGCAATCTGTTGATGTTTTGTTTAAGATTAATAAAACAGGTAAGTTAAAATATATATTGGCTAGAGACAGGCAGTATGTTTAATTTTTTATAGAGAAGTTCATACATTTTTCTTTGCTTTTTGGACAGGGTTATTCTGATTTTTTTTTTTTCAGTTTAAGTTTCTTAGATTCAGTCCTATGACCCCAAAAAATATGGTAATTTCATAACATAGTACTGAATGGAAAAGAGCATAATACATGCATGTCAATGTGCTGGCCTTTAACTCGCCTTTCACTGAGTGGAGCGTAAAACAAACTTTTCTTAGCGTGGAACTAATCATGTCAGTGTATTTTTTCCATGTGAACGTATCAGTGATGTCGATCTGTAAGAATTTTGTTTCATTGACAAATTCTACATTGCTGCCACTTAGTGTTACTGTTGGAATCTGGGGAGTTCTGTTCTGAATGATGTGGAAGGTTAGGCATACTGTATTTTTTTTCATTTAGGAGTAGCCTGTTTGATGCAAGTCATGAATCTAGTTGGGTTGTATTTCTATTAACTGCTGACTGAATAAATTCATATGTATGTGATATAAGGGTATCAGTACCAACAGCAAAGAGAAATGCCTTGCTAGTTGGTAGGGTGGAAGGGAGGTCATTTATATAAAGTATAAATAACAAGGAACCTAGAACAGAGCCTATGGCACACTGTGTTTTGTGACTTGTGTAGATGAGTGCACCACATTGAGAATTCCTGATTGATTGACTTTATTTATGTGAATGTATTTTGCTCAGTCTTTAACATAGCTGTTGGGCCAGTCATGGGTACTTCCCCTTATTACAAAAGAATCCAACTTTTACAAAAGTGTTGTGATTTACCATATCAAAAGCCTTTGTGAGGTCAAGAAAGACACCTATAGCTGGGCATTTCTTGCCAACAAGATGTAGAGTAGTATCAAGAAATCCATACATGCATCAGTAGTAGTTTTATTTTCTTGGAAACCATATTGAGCAGAAGAAAGAATGATTTTAGTCTGGTAGCCATTGCACATTCAAATATTTTTCTGAATACTGACAGCACTGCAACATGACGGTAGTTACTAGGATCTTCTTTCCACCCCTTTTTATGTATGGGTATGATTTCTGTTATTTTAAGTTTTCTTGGGAATACTACATCTGGGAATGAAGCATTTATTACATAAGACAGTGGCTTACTAATATGTTTGCTACAACAGTGGAGAAGGAAACAAGGATCGTGTCTTCTCCTCCTGATAATTTTTTTCTTTATTTTACTATGAATTATCTTTTCTATCTGTGCTTCCAATGCTGGTGATAAAAACATTGTATTGGTAAAGGCCTTGAGGACTGTTTGACATGGACAATTACTTTTTAGATGTTCTGTTAGTTTTTCTAAAGTTTCAATAAAGTATGAGTTAAATTCTTGAGCTTCTTTCTCTTGGTCAGTAATCAACATTGCATTTACTTTAAGTTTAATGTTACTAACATGATTCCTATTCTTACCTGTTTTTGCATTAATTATTTGTCACATGCATTTGCTTTTGTTATATGAAGACCCCAAAAGAATGTTATTGTGTAGTTTTTTACCACATTTCTAATTTTCTTTTGTATGCAGTGAAGTATTCTCCCAGTTGTCTCTTTTGCCAAGGTTAGTCTTCTGATGGAGAAAAGCTCTCTCTTCCTCTTTGCTGAAGTTATAGTACCTGATGTCATCCAGTTGGAGAATACTCTGTTGTTAAATATATTTTTTTGTTTTTAAAGGGAAATGGCAGTTGAAATAGTAACAAAAAATGTTTAAAACAGTTTCACATTTTTCATCTACTGTTTGAGAGTGGTATACCGTCTCCCAGTTTTCTCTTTGCATATGGTACAAAAAATTAAGGTCATTGCTTTGACAAAAATTTCTCCTTTGTATTCTCATTTTTTTGGGTTAAGGTTTACTTCTCAGAAAAACTGTCTATATAATCAGTGCACTATGTTCAGAAAATCAAAGATTTACAGACCTGAGATGAACAGTCCATGTTGTTAACTACTTGGTCAAGAGCACTTACACTTTGGTTAGTTACACTAGTTGGAGGTTACACTTTATATCAGGGTTGTAACAGTTCATCGAATGTTTAAAATTATGCTGATTTTCACCTTCTGTAAGGAAACTGATATTAAAATCACCACAGGTTATGATCCTTGAAGGTTCCCTGCTCATCACTTTTTCTAATACTGGTGTCATATTTCTGTAAAAGGAGCACAAGCTGCGTGAAGGAGTTCTATAAACTGGTATTACCTACCGGTACACACTTATATAATAAACAATGGAAAATCCATAATGGTACATAACAATATTATAAAAAGGATAATTGATACTTACAATATGGTGGAGATGCTGAGTCGCAGATGGGCACAACAAGAACACTGTCACAATATGAGCTTGATGGCTGAAAGTTTATTTTATGGCAGTCGTTTTGTTGAGCCTATCTGTGACTCAGTATCTTCACAATATGGTGAGTAGCAACTATCCTTTTCACAATATTAGTACACACTGATATCTGTGATTTCAACACCTGACAATTCTATGTCTTTTTCTATATAGTGAGAGTCGCATATGCCCAGGGGTGAAGCTGCAATACTGTCTTTTACAAATAAGCAGCTTCCTCCACCTCTGAAGACTTTTCTTGTTTGAATTGTGATTACACAACTGATTATATGTCATATAGTTTACAGTAATACACAGTATTTTGGCATCTGACAGTTCACTAGTAATACTTGTTAGAAGTTCTACAAGTTTTAGCTCTTTCAACTACATTATGAAAATCAGTTTTTGGGGCAGAGTCATGTTTCACACCAATCAATGCATTTCCATGAGAAAATTCTGGATCTGTTTCATTTATTACAACTGAATGTTTGGATTTATTTATAACACTACCGTATATCTGAACTTTAACTGAAGTTGATAAGTATGATCTTTTTTGGGGGGCAGGGGGATAGCAAAAATCCTCCTCCTTTGTTGTAGGCTGCACACTTACTGTGTCTTGTGCTGTGGATGCCATTGCTGTTGTTGATACCTTTACTGGATTTTTTGCAACATCATTTGCACCTGCTATACACACAACTTAATATCCATACAACACAAAAAAATCTCAACTGTAAATATTTTGAATTCTGTTCTAAATTTTTTGTCTTAGAACTACTTGATGTGAGCTGACTATGCATAACAAACATTGATTCCATTGTGTGTTTGAGAAACTGTAATTGCAGGTTCTTTCCACTCATTCTAAGTCACTGTGATAGTAGTTACATTAGAGATTCATTGAGTTATCTCTGTTGTTAAAAGTAATATTATTACAAAAACAGGAGAGACTCAAAGTAAACCATAGTTGCACTTCCTATGATTTACACCTAAAATACCCTCCTGGAAATTGAAATAAGAACACCGTGAATTCATTGTCCCAGGAAGGGGAAACTTTATTGACACATTCCTGGGGTCAGATACATCACATGATCACACTGACAGAACCACAGGCACATAGACACAGGCAACAGAGCATGCACAATGTCGGCACTAGTACAGTGTATATCCACCTTTCGCACCAATGCAGGCTGCTATTCTCCCATGGAGACGATCGTAGAGATGCTGGATGTAGTCCTGTGAAACGGCTTGCCATGCCATTTCCACCTGGCGCCTCAGTTGGACCAGCGTTCGTGCTGGACGTGCAGACCGTGTGAGACGACGCTTCATCCAGTCCCAAACATGCTCAATGGGGGACAGATCCGGAGATCTTGTTGGCCAGGGTAGTTGACTTACACCTTCTAGAGCACGTTGGGTGGCACGGGATACATGCGGACGTGCATTGTCCTGTTGGAACAGCAAGTTCCTTTGCCGGTCTAGGAATGGTAGAATGATGGGTTCGATGACGGCTTGGATGTACCGTGCACTATTCAGTGTCCCCTCGACTATCACCAGAGGTGTACGGCCAGTGTAGGAGATCGTTCCCCACACCATGATGCCGGGTGTTGGCCCTGTGTGCCTCGGTCGTATGCAGTCCTGATTGTGGCGCTCACCTGCACGGCGCCAAACACGCATACGACCATCATTGGTACCAAGACAGAAGCGACTCTCATCGCTGAAGACGACACGTCTCCATTCGTCCCTCCATTCACGCCTGTCGCGACACCACTGGAGGCGGGCTGCACGATGTTGGGGCGTGAGCGGAAGACGGCCTAACGGTGTGCGGGACCGTAGCCCAGCTTCATGGAGACGGTTGCGAATGGTCCTCGCCGATACCCCAGGAGCAACAGTGTCCCTAATTTGCTGGGAAGTGGCGGTGCGGTCCCCTACGGCACTGCGTAGGATGCTACGGTCTTGGCGTGCATCCGTGCGTCGCTGCGGTCCGGTCCCAGGTCGACGGGCACGTGCACCTTCCGCCGACCACTGGCGACAACATCGATGTACTGTGGAGACCTCATGCCCCACGTGTTGAGCAATTCGGTGGTACGTCCACCCGGCCTCCCGCATGCCCACTATACGACCTCGCTCAAAGTCCGTCAGCTCCACATACGGTTCATGTCCACACTGTCGCGGCATGCTACCAGTGTTAAAGACTGCGATGGAGCTCCGTATGCCACGGCAAACTGGCTGACACTGATGGTGCACAAATACTGCGCAGCTAGCGCCATTCGACGGCCAACACCGCGGTTCCTGGTGTGTCCGCTGTGCCGTGCGTGTGATCATTGCTTGTACAGCCCTCTCGCAGTGTCCGGAGCAAGTATGGTGGGTCTGACACACCGGTGTCAATGTGTTCTTTTTTCCATTTCCAGGAGTGTAATTCACACACCTATACATGCAAATTTAAGTGACAGTCGAAGTTAACTTACAGTTTTTCCTGTTTAAGTATACACCATCAAACATAAGATTTTTCTGGATTTTCTGTGATTTACTTGATTTACATGAAGACAATCTGTTTACATGTAATGTGGCCCTAAAAACAAGTTGTCAGTGGTAATTGCAAGGTGCTGACCACCAGATTTCTCTGTGCCAATTAACTGTGAGTGTCAGCATCATACCTCAACAAGACGAAGTTAATTAATATTCAACTTCAATGCTATCAATCAGTAAAATAATTCTCACACAGTAAAAAAGTACTCTTATTCCTGAGGAAATAACAAGATGCTCCATTTATTGACTGAGAGTATGACATCCATAGACATGATCCTCAGTACAACATAAAAAAGACAAACATGGATATTAGTTATTGAATTTTACCAGAGAACTTGTTGGTGTCTGCAAGGAGGAAGATGCATGCTGAAAGGGGGCATACGCCCTCATCTGGAATCTGGGTATAGACTTCTTATTCATTACTCAATTCTTATTCATTGCCATAATAAATTGTCTCTGATGCTACAGATATCTACGACTAGATTAACATCACTGAGTGCAACAGGAAACAATGCAACTTTAGTGAACGCTGTATAATTTAGGTTATTTGTGGTTGTCAAGCTCTTCATGGTAAATCATGTAGTTTCCTTGCCACAGGGGCATTTTTGAGTCAAGGTGGGTGCAAACCTGATATTTCATGTGTCTTTTCATTCTGTCTATTGATTTCAGAGGTCCCTCTGTTTTATTTCCAAGCTTTCACATGTTTTACTGAAAGATATTAAAAACGTGATCTTTCACATATGCGCATTGTCTAAGGTGCATCTTTTTCTTTGCTATTAGCAGTTTCAGCTGTAACTATTAGTGTATTTATATTATATGTAAGGCTCAGAATATCATATAGGCATTATGACAATATGTGTCTGATTCTTTGTCTCTCATGGAATATTAATTAATGAAACAGTCCAGTGGTGTCCAGCAGAGAAATTCTTTCAGCGATCAGAAATGTTGCCATTATCAGATACAGTGATGAACTGATGTCCTAGGGTCACAGTGCCGGTTTATGTCCCCTTATCTTTGGGCCTCTTTGTGCATGTGCATGAGTGTGCATGTTGACAGCTGAAGAGATGGCAGTGTTGATGAATGTGGCTGACTGCACCTGGTGGGGCACCGTGGCTGCGACAGTGTGTGAGACTGTGGGGACACTCTCAGCAAGGCTTTGAAACCAACATAGGTCTAATTAAAGTGAAGGCAGTAACACATCGAGCAGGTGACTGGGGCTGACAGGGTGCTTCGCCTTCTGTCTTCGGCCAGTGGTGCAAGCCCGTGGGCATGCACCACATATGAAGCAGTCCAAGCGGGGAGGAGATATAAGTTGGCTATGTACACAAAGGAGATCAATTCATCAATCCAGCTGGCTATGGCAACAGGTCTGATTATTGAAATACACTATGTGATCAAAAGTATCTGGAAACCTGGTTGAAAATGACTTACAAGTTCATGGCACTTTCCATCTGTTATGCTGGGATTCAGTATGGTGTTGGCCCACCCTTAGCCTTGATGACAGCTTCCACTCTCAGATGCATATGTTGAATCAGGTGCTGGGGAATGGTAGCCCATTCTTCACAGAGTGCTGCACGTAGGAGAGGTATTGATATTGGTCATTGAGGCCTGGCACGAAGTTGGCATTCCAAAACATCCCAGAGGTGTTCTTTAGGATTCAGGTTAGGACTCTGCGCAGGCCAGTCAATTACAGTGATGTTATTGTCATGTAATCACTCTGCCACAGGCCATGCATTATAAACAGGTGCTCAATCATGTTGAAAGATGCAATCATCATCCCTGAATTGCTCTTCAACAGTGGGAAGCAAGAAGGTGCTTAAAATATCAGTGTAGGCCTGTGCTGTGATAGTGCCTTGCAAAACAACAAGTGGTGCAAGCTCCCTCCATGAAAAACAAGACCACACCATACCACCACTGCCTCCGAATTTTACTGCTGGCACTACACATAGTGCTAGGTGATGTTTACTGGGCATTCACCATACCCACACCCTGTCATCAGATTGCCACATGGTGTACGGTGATTCACCACTCCACACAACATTTTTCCACTGTTCCATTGTTTATGCTCGTTACACCAAGTGAGGCGTCGTTTGGCATTTACTGGTGTGATGTGTGACTTACGAGCAGCCTCTCGACCATGAAATCCAAGTTTTCTCACCTCCTGCCTAACTGTCATACTACTTGCGTGGATCCTGATTCAGTTTGCAATTCCTGTGCAATGGTTTGGGTAGATGCATTCTTTTTACACATTACAGCCCTCTTGAACTGTCGGCGGTCTCTGTCAGTCAGCAGACAAGGTTGGCCTGTACAGATTTGTGCTGTATGTGTCCCTTCATGTTTCCACTTCACGATCACATTGCAAACAGTGGACCGAGGGATGTTTAGGAGTGTGTAAATCTCCCATGCAGACGTATGACACAAGTGACACCCAATCACCTGGCCACATTTGAAGTCCGTGAGTTTCGCAGAATGCCACGTTCTTCCCTCTCTCGATCTCTAATTAGTACTTAGGTCGCTGATATGGAGTACCTGGCAGTAAGTGGCAGCACAATACACCTAATATGAAAAACATATGTTGTTGGGGGTGTCTGGATACTTTTGATCATGTAGTGCCTAACTGTCATACTACTTGCGTGGATCCTGATTCAGTTTGCAATTCCTGTGCAATGGTTTGGGTAGATGCATTCTTTTTACACATTACAGCCCTCTTGAACTGTCGGCGGTCTCTGTCAGTCAGCAGACAAGGTTGGCCTGTACAGATTTGTGCTGTATGTGTCCCTTCATGTTTCCACTTCACGATCACATTGCAAACAGTGGACCGAGGGATGTTTAGGAGTGTGTAAACCTCCCATGCAGACGTATGACACAAGTGACACCCAATCACCTGGCCACATTTGAAGTCCGTGAGTTTCGCAGAATGCCACGTTCTTCCCTCTCTCGATCTCTAATTAGTACTTAGGTCGCTGATATGGAGTACCTGGCAGTAAGTGGCAGCACAATACACCTAATATGAAAAACATATGTTGTTGGGGGTGTCTGGATACTTTTGATCATGTAGTGTACTATGCCCACCGGACACTATGAACCAGCACTAGACCTGTTGACTCTTCAGGTACTAACATAACTTATAACTACAGTCTTTTCACAAATCTAATGATTGACCATGATCCAGTCTGTATTAATTTGTGCACTTTACAAAATATTACTTGTTATATCTTTGGCTACAGGGTTAATGAGTTACATATGTTGATCATATAGCTAGCTGGAAGCAGGAAATGAAATTAAAGGATCAACCACATACAAAACAAGGGACAGACTTTATTTCATTTGCAGGGTATTAGGTTTATTTACAAAAGATTTAGTGTCTGGTGGTGATGTTAACAGCGAACACCAGCGACATTCAGCCATCTGTGGGCACTCACTCAGCAGAGGTACATCTCATGTTGCACGCATGCAGCCACAACAGCATGAGTCACACTATCTGCAGTGGATATGTCCAGTATGACATACTTCAAATAAATGCCACTGCAACATCACTCACGTGACTTTAAAACTTTGCCAAACTGCTCACCTCTAGCACGTGTCAGAGTGATTTCTTTACAATGCCTACTAGTTTTCCTGGGAGTTGCCTGTGGATGCTCATCAGACTTTTTATGATTGTGCCTTTGATGAATTTTGAGTGTGCACTAGTTTCCTTGTAGGACATGAGCTCTCCAAATGGAAATATTTCTGCCATTCATTGGTTTGTACTTTTGCTTTCTCATGTATTGTCTTATTTATAATTGTAATAAAATGCTTACTTGGTCATGAGGTGCTTCTTAAATTATGTGTGAACCAGCAGAGAGAAAAATGGGCCTGGGAATTTTAAAAGCTTAGCAGCAACATATGGCCTTACAAGAACAACAACTTCAACAACAGTGATGGCAGGAAGAAAAGCAAAGGCATGATGTCAGGAACAGTTGTATGAACTACAGCAACAGCAGAAAAAATTCTGAAATTACTTTGTGCAACAGAAACCACATTCAGCTGATCAGAAAATACTGGAAACATCATCTGTACCAGCTTCAGTGTTGCCTCCAGCTTTTCCATCACTCAGTGAAGACAAAGAGGATTGAGAGTTTCATATAAAGTGACTATGGCAACACTCCAGATCATTTCACATAAATGATGCATAGAGGCAGAAAGCATTTTCCTTTCCATTGCAATGGGTTTTACTTTCATTTCTTACAGCTAGCCCAGCAACAGATCTAGATTCATTATCATTTGTAGAAATGGATAACTTACTAACACCAAGTTATCATAAACAAACTCACATTATACCTGCAAGATTACACTTTTGTCATCCACCTAAATGTGTGTCGATCATATAAGGTTTGGGTGACAGCGTAAGTGTGCCTTCACTTGTTATCAGTGCCAGACATCATATATGGATTCTTTAATTGTTGACATAATAGTACAGCATGCAACAGGTACAGAAGATCAGCATGATACAGTGAAGCTATGTGTTACATCATGAGATCACATGTATTTCAACTTGCCAGCATTTCAATTTTTAGATAGTGTAGTAGCCTGGAAAATCACTGTTGCCAACAGTGTAAACATTATCTTCATCATCCACAAATAACAGTTCAAGATGACAACAGCAGCCCCATTTTTGTTGGTGACATAGCACACTAGAAATACTATGTCCATCTGTCTCTAACAGGAACACTGTTGCCAAGAAAGAAGCTCAAAAGGCAGCCAACAAATCAGTACCTGCATATGGCATAGTGACTGTCTTGCTGCCCATATGCTTCATTGTGCATGACAGATAGAAATGCCAGTTCTGTAATTCGGTCTGCTGGGATTGTGATAGATAATGCCACATAGCAAAATATGTGCAGCAGCAAGCTGGCACTATCACACTCAGAAAATGAAACTATCAAAATACATGTTAAAACATTAGAAGCTCAGTGTTACCCAGGATCAAATAAACCATATAAAAAGACTATGATGCTTAGCCATCAAACAGCACCTGGTGTCCTTTCAAGATGATGCTGGTACCACGGCCACAAAAGTTAGTAGGAAATCTATTACAGATTACATTAACTTATGTCACAGATAAACCACTGGTTAATCCCATACAGTGAATCTCAAATGAGGACGTATGTATTGTTAAGAGAAGTTACAACCAATAGTATGTAAAATTCCTATATTTGTGATAGCACCAGTTCATGTGTCATATATTTGTGGACTGGTTACATTAACTACATTCAGGTTCACCATTCAATATGCAGTGAACTTAATGGTGAAATATTGTACAAGACATCCCCTTTATTAAGTGTGAAGAGTTATACAAAGAATTTGAAGTATTATTTAAGCCTGGTCTCAGGTGCACTAACAATTTAGAATCTCACATCATCTTGAAACTAATGACAATCACATAAGAAATTAAAGAGAAACTAGACCACCTCCAGAGCACAGGTTTCACAAAACCTGTAACTACAAGAATTGAGCCACAGACACAGTGTATATAAAAAATCTTAATGCTTCACTTTGGTTATGCAGAGACCTAAAGTCATAATAAATGCCCACACAGACACATATTTCTGCCAAATTCTCAGACCAATGAAAATAATGAGCTGGTGAAAAACATTTTTTTGAATCACATTTAGAAGATGCATATTTATAGTTACCACAAGACATGGAATCTCAGAAAATCATGGTGATCAGCAACACCTTTAGGTTATATAGATGACTGTGGCCCCCATTTATTGTAGCAAAGAAGCAAATGATATTTCAGAAGTTCTTAGAACAGCTTACAGCAGCCATTCCATGTTGTTCACACTATATAGATGACAATAAAATCTTGGCTTTCTTGGTGCATCATTTTGCAGTGCATCTTCGACATTTCAGAAGCAACAATATGGAAAGGCAAGATGGCCAATCACCACATGGAGGAGCACTGAGTTGCAGAAAGGCACCACGAAAAAGACTTCTTATAAATTTTAAGCTTTCATAGTGCTGGAGCTCAGAGACAGTTTCCACGTGTATGTGATTTCAGCTCGTGTGAATGAGTCTGTATTTTCTATTTTGGAAGAAGGGTTTTGTCCAAAAGTATAATGTTTTAGCAGTATTTTCCATTGTGCCTATCTGTAACTCAAAGCTGCCTCTATGTGGTGAGTAGCTATCCTTCCTTTCTATACCGTTATTTGACATTACAGAAGCACATACTCTTCTTTCATCTTACAATGAATTACCATTTCTGGCAGTCTATTCAGTCTATCTCCTAAAGTAGGTGTTGGTGGAGGCAGATTTTTAATCCCTGCAATGACCAATACAGAACCCTGTGTTTATGTAGCAACAGCTTTCACTTACTGTCGACAGCTGCCCCACAAACTGTAGCATGTTGTCATTTCCATTTTATTGCTTCCAACATGGATTACCAAGTACGAGGTCTGTACAAAAAGCAATGGAACTTTGTCCACAAAATTTTTCTACGCTTACCTTTTACTTATTGTACACTGGCCTTCAAAATACTCACCACCACAATTGATTCACTGCTCCCAATGCAGTTTCCATTTCTGGAACCAGTATTGGTATGCATCTTGCTGGATTGCACAAAGCACCATTTGCAAATTTTCTTTTATCTCATCTGTCACTGCAAATCTTTGTCCTTTCAATGGGGTTTTCAACTTTTGAAATAAAAAAGTCCACTGAGGTCAGGTCTGGAGAGTACGGATGATGAGACAGCAGAGTGATTTCGTTTTTGTGCAATCGTCATACACCAACAGGGATGAATATGCAGGTACATTGTTGAGATGCAAGAGCCGTGAATTGTCTCACCACATTTCAGGTTGTTTCCTTCACATATTCTCTTGCGCATTGCAATACATCCCAATAATACCATCAATTAACAGCTTGTCCCCGTGGCACTAATTTTTGATGAACTAGTCCTTCAAAGTCAAAGAAACTATCAGCATGGCTTTGACATTTGACCAGACCTGATGACCTTTTTTTGGTCTTGCAGATCCTTTATTGATCCATTGTGAAGATCGGATCTTAGTCTCGATATCATAACCCTACACTCCCATCTTACCATCAGTTATGATTCTCTCAAGCACCTTCTCATTCTCATTTGTGCGATCCAAAAGCTCTTCACGGATTGTGAAACAAAGGTCATTCTTGACTTGACTTGTCTCCCGTGGGACAAACTTGCTGGCAACTTGATGATTTCTAAGATGCTGGGTCGGGATTTCATGACATGATCCAACTGAAATGTTACATTCTTTTGCAATATCTCAAACAGTCAGTCTTTGATTGGCACACACAATTTAATTGACTTTCCTGACATGTTCATTGTCGGTAGACATCAAAGGGCATCCTGAATGAGGGTCATCTTCAACTTCCATCTTTAATCCATGTGAACTATTTGTAACACGGAGTACCGCTTAAGCACTCCTCATTACTGTAGGCTTCCTGCATTATTTGGTGTGCCTCTCTAAAGGTTTTCTAAAATTTCACACAAAATTTAATGCAGACGTATTACTCCTGTACCTCTGCCATCTTGAAATTTGCAAACTGTGCAACACAATGTTCCACTCAGTAAAGCACCAAATAATAACTAACAGACATACAACAACGAAACTTATGGCAGTAACACATTTAACACAAGTGTGTGCAGGGATGCCAACCGCATTTCATGCCAACGCACCATATCACGAAATTATGAATGTTCTGGAATTTTTGAACAGACTTCATACACTGAGGGCAAAACCTCCAGAACAATTCATGAGATGCAGCATTGTGTACATTCAGTGATAGACGCAATCCTTATGATGACGTAAGTTATCTTTCTTGCTGTGTGAGGGACCAGTAACATTCGCTCACATGTGTCTGTGTTAACAAGTAATATTTCCCCATACAAAATGTTTGAAATGATTTGGTTGTAAGTTTATATTTCATTTGCCTTGCTGTGTGTAAGAAATGTAATGAGTCTAGGTACTGAGATGTCAACAGGTTGAATGATTCTGATAGGAACACTCTTGCATTTCCTTGTGTCACCCAAAAGTGGAATTTTCAGTGGAAGCAGAGAGAAGAGGCAAATCCTCAAAATAAATATTAAACTTAAAAAATATATAGATGTACAAATATTAATGTATTACCGAGGGCTGAGCAGAGACACCTCTGTGTGAGATTAAGATAGCTGTGGGGAACCCGTGAAACATCAACAATGCCTGTAAAACATTATTAAGTTCAGTTATTTATTTGCAATGATTACAAGTCATCAGTTTTCTGCAGCAGCCTCGGCTGTTGCTAATTCAGCTGCATATTGGATTCTAGCTGACGTCCTTCAATTCAGCTCATGGTTGCAGGTGAGGTCAGCAAGGCATGGCAAGTGTCAGTGAATGGGCCAGTGGCTGCCCAACATGAAATGGTTCTCTTGCTGGCTGCAGAGTGTGCTCAGTCCCACTCCAAATTCTGTCATGACCCTTGATGACCCATCCATGTGTACCTGGTGTCAATAGTCATGTACTCAGTTGATCATCTTCCTTTCACTTGTACGTTTCAACACCCATGGGTGCCTGAGTGTTGAATGGGAATGTGGACCCCAAGAGACTTTATTGTTGGCTTCTGTATTGAAGTCCAGTATTGACTGCACTCTGAAATGTGGTGTTGTTGGAAGACAGCCAGGTTCTCCATCATTAGATGGTAGGCGGTGAGGAGCATGAACTTCATCTGATGAAGACCATCATCTTGAGTACCAGTACATGTTCAGCTAGTTCATAGACTGTGCTGGAACATTAGGAAATAGATTCACTACAGAATTGTAATCATGGAATTGAGTACTATTACTGTGAACACAATCGGTACAAGTGATCAACTCATGACAAGAGCTGGAGTATTTAAAGGGAGGTAGCATGAGACTGTGATGTGAAGCTCAGTTCGTAGTGACCAAATGTGTCCTTATTCTGCTACATTCACTTACCAGACTGTTAAGTGCTGTATTGCTCCCTCGCTATGTGCTAATATGAGATTGATATAGTTTCTTGCAACATGCCTTATGAGCTAACGAATATGCATGTCTCGCTTCCTTTGGTTTTCTGTCCTCTTTTCTGCTGAATGCTTATTCCTTGCCCTTACAGTGCCATCAGCTTGACCCATTTGAGACATAATGGCTCACTTCCTGCTTCCGTCTTGGTCTCTGGGATGACTTGAATGTTCCTGAGGCAATATGCGTGTTTTAATAAAATATTTTCTGATTGCTACCCCTTACTGTTCCATGCTACACTACATTACTCATCTTTAAAAAAACTGTCCCATATTTTCCTTTTGTTTCACTTATTACTAATTAGTATAAGCCAGGCCTGCGTTGGAAAAAAAGGTACTCTATAACTGTTTTCTGGGTTGCTTCTCATCCTCAGTCTTTAGTCTTAGGTAGCTTAATTAATCTACTTTGTCATTCTGTCCTGATGGATACACTATTTACACTTTCCACTTACATTACGTATTACTTGTTCATATCCATTCTGCAGGTATCTGATGGATGGTGTCCTCTTTTGAACAAGATGTCATAGTCTTTACACAAAAGTAAGTTGCACATAGAACACTAGAATGAAGATACTTGTTGTTGATACACTGATAATAATTATTTGACTGACTGAAATTTTTCCTTTTTCTGAAGTTAATAATTCATCTGCAGATTGTAGTGAAATGGAATCTAAGGTATTGTTAATAAATGTTATGTTTTGCTTAGGTAATACGTATGGTGGTTCCTCTGGCCAGTATAATACTGGTTGGAAAACATTAATCATGGTTGTGCCCATGATGGCAGCTGGAAGGTGAAATTGTCTTCCTGCCATTTCGCATCTAGTTCCATTAATTAACAATCCAGTGGCCTGCAATTCAAGTTTCATTATCCCAGTTGGTTTAACATTTTTATAGCAAGTTATAGTTACTGTTACAGGTGTATATATGGAGTAAGTCCAGTTATCTCAAATTTTCTAGGATTTTAGCTGAGAAGCTAAAACTTTTTTCTCGAAATATACTGCCTTCATTTTCTGTAAGAATAACTGCACTTCCCATGACTGGTTGTTCATTTGTATCACCCTTATTGGACAAGTAGTAACATTTTCTGTAATACAATCTTTTAAATCTGCTACAGACATAATGACATGAGCCTCTCTCCATCTAGGAACTAATAATACTTTGTGAGTTTGTATCTGTATCCATTTCTCAATTGTCTTCCATTTAATGGGATATTGCACATAGCTCAGCTGCATGGACAGTTTGTTTGATGCTTAGATCATCTTGTGATCTATGGATATCCTCATCCTTGAGTATCTCTGAAATTGCTGTAGTTAATCCTTTTGGGGCATTCACTTCATCTATCCCAAAGTTATCAAAGCTTATCAAAGTAATCAGTTCCCCATTAATATTGGATACATGTGCAGTGACTCTTTATATGAAACACTGCATTTTATTTAATGATTCATTGGTAAAAAAATTATGCTCAATGCTTCATTATTCAGTAATGACTCAACCAACATAATCTCTTCTGTGGCACACCGGCATCTGCAGATACCCAAACTAACTCCCTGTACCAGCAAGTACTTTGTCATGTGTAATTATTTTCAGTGTGCAGATACAGAGTTTAGCTGGTGACATTGAAATGGTTACAGCTTTTGGTCTCATCAGAAAAAAGTTCCCATCAAGTTCAATTGTGCACTGTTAAAGATGATTTTTTGCGTGATGCCTGTCCTGTAAGTCAAGTCCAAGAATCATGGAATACCCTTGTCTTACAATTAACAATACTTCCATATGCTCACAAAACTCTACAGTTCCAATACTAAAAATGAGCTGATAATTATTTCTCACTGCACGTAATTTATATCTTGGAGCCCTATTCTTCTACCCATGAGCTCTAGAGTAATCACAGATACATGCGCACTGGTATCACAGTATTGATTAGAAATTTGTATTCTCCACCTTGTAAAAGCCCATCCAACAGTATTCCATCTCTGCATTAATGTCTGCAGTACTCTGACTTACTGGAAGTATTTTCTGTTTATGTTTAATGTTTTCTGTTGCTTGTTTCTATTACCTGCTTCCTAGTCGCACACTCATTTGCCTTGTGGCCAAAGCACTTACATCTGTAATATTGCACCTTCAAATTCCCTTTCTTCCCACAGTGATAAAAATGTTTCCCAGAAGCAGAAATTTGCTTATCATTATGTGCTCATGTAGCAGTATCTATTTCTTGCAAATGCAGGGCAACACACAGTGTTATAGGCAAATCCTCTGAATTTTCCATGCACATTCTCATGGAAACTTTGCAGGAATTCTTCACAAAATGCAGTGAGAGTTCTGTTTTATAGCTCCTTAAGTTTGATGTGATCTGCTTCTGGATTCATATATGTAATTTACTTTGCAGGTTCTGTCTGAAAAAGTCTTTGCAGTATCATTTGTCTTCTGTGCAAACCCACTCAACTTTTCTCTAAAAAATCTAGCACTGTTCTGTTTATGGTATCTCTGATGCAACCCTTCACCTAATTGTTCAAATGTATTTGCCTTGCTCAGTGTTTTGTGATATATCACATGTATTGGTTTCACTCATAAGTCACAAATTGGCCACCTACAGAGTAGTTTAGTCTGACCAATTACCCATTCTGGTTCCAGCCATTACACCATTAATGAATATCATTATGTCCTCTGTTGTTCTTTTGGAGAAGAGTGTCGCTAGGTTAGCTACTGAAGGACCTACTGAAAAGTAGGGCATTGCTACTGGCACCTTAAATTTACGTGAGCCTGACTGTGACTGTTGTGCAGCCCACAAAGGATCTTATTGAACCGTCAATTCATTATGGTGTAACATTTGTTAACCATTATCCTCCAGCAACTGGAATACTTGCTCCACCAAAGCGGTTATTCTCTCACTAGTACTAGCTGGCATTGCTCCTAGCATTTTTATGCAGTTTACCGCACACACGCGCCCACACACACACACACACACACACACACACACACACACACACACACACACACTAATCGTGTACAGTGGCTACATTCCTCCCAGGTCTTTCTGTAATATCTCATAAAGGAACATCCACGACCTAGTTCAAATTCAGTGAGATGTTGATAATGACATATTTTTAACATTAAAGGCTTTCTTGACTGACATCAATTCCCTACGTCCAAATTCAAAGGTAACTAATGCTCATCACCATTGCAGCATGTATTTAAAGCATACATGATTTGCATCCTCACAGTAGTGCTATTAGTACCGCTCTTAGCGGCTGGTGCGAAATTTGAATATAAGTCATCTTTCTGATGTAAAAACAGACCTACCAACTTCCATTTGTGTCGCACAACTTCTTCTCAGTGGTGCGATTTTTTTTTTTTTTTTTTTTTTTCTGTCAGTGTATATCGATATTT
This sequence comes from Schistocerca gregaria, assembly GCF_023897955.1. Lineage (NCBI taxonomy): Eukaryota > Metazoa > Arthropoda > Insecta > Orthoptera > Acrididae > Schistocerca > Schistocerca gregaria. Next base: position 238,203,700 of record NC_064927.1, read on the forward strand.
TTCACTAAATGTCCCCTGTCATTTGGGACTGTATATACAGTTCTGTGGATATATGTAACATTGACTGTGGTCTTTTAATGTAAAATTTCAACATCCAGAAGCTGTAAATTGGCAGCAGATATTTTTGTTATGTTTGTGGACATTACATTGGATCTGAACAATGAAACATAAAATTATGTACAGTACAAAGTTCTGTGAGATATACCACATTTATTGTAGTGTGCATGCTGAAAACCAACTTGTGATTTGGGTCAACTGCCAGTCTACTTTAGAGCGTTGGCTGTGTGGAACAAGAAAATGTATGGCATTTGAAATTCCTTGAATATGGTGAGAGCCTACAAATCATAATCACAACCATTACTTTAGTATGGTATATATTATGAATTACAAAAGTACCAAGAGCAGAAAAGAATTCCATATCCTTGCATACCATCATCTGTTCCTCCAGCACCACATAGTGAAGAGCTGCCTGTTCCCATCAGCACTAAAACAGAATACTAGTGGAAAGGACATAGAGATGAAACCAAATGATGGCAGTGATTTCAGTTTTACCAATGATTGCTGTTTGGAAATACAGCTGTTTACACAGCTGAAGTTGGATGATCTTGTTAGAGAGTTGCAACTAAAGAAATTGAAAGCTGAACTTGCATCATATCTGAAGCAATGTAACATGCTCAGTAGATCCTGTAAAATAACAAAATACAGGGTAAGGGATTAGAATTTGGCATGCTTCTACCAAATGCACAGATATCTTGGTTTTTTATAGTGATGTTAATGGTCTCTTTGAACACATTAAGGTTTTTCATGAACAACTTCAATTGTGTCTAGTTATAGATAGTTCAAGTAGAAGTCTCAAAGCTGTTCTATTGCACAATGGGGGCAAGTTTCCTTCAATATCTGAAGCTCTTTCAGTGCAACTTCAGGAGTCTTATGAAGATATAAAACTGCTCTTGTAAAACTACAATGTGGATTTTGCGAATGGGACGTTTGTGTTGATTTTAAGATTTTTCAATTTTTTCTGGGGATTCATGGTAGGTCCATGAAATATTCTTGCTTCATCTGTATGTGGAGTAGAAGAGTAGGTGATCAGCATTACACCAGGAAAGAATACTAAACAAATGAGAAATCATTCCAGGTGCACACAATGTAAGAAATGAGCCCCTTCTGCCCAGGGAGAAGATTCTGTTATCACTGTATCAATGGAAGGTGAGACCTGAATGCCATGTGCATCCCGCAGTCTGGTAATGTGAGTTGGTAATTCATGAATTTGTTGGCTCTGGATCTGAAGTAGTGCAGTGAGTTGTTACTCTCCAGTGGTTGCCATTTGATCCATAAAATTAAGACTGCTTCGAGACAATGAAAATACACACAACAAACAAAGTTTTGCATCACCTCAGTTCCAAGGGTTATGGAACCTGTACAGATAATTGGAATAGAGATCAACATAAACACCATTTCCACCCTTTTTATTGCTCATGAAAACCACACATTACATGTTGTATCACCACACAACGAGACCTTCAGAGGTGGTGATCCAGATTGCTGTACACACCGGTACCGTCAGTACATAGTAGCACATCGTCTTGCATTGATGCATACCTGTATATGTCATGGCATACTATCCACAAGTTCACCAAGGTACTGTTGGTCCAGATTGTCCCACTCCTCAATGGCGATTCAGTGTAGATCCCTCAGAGTGGTTGCTGAGTCACATCGTCCATAAACAGCCCTTTTCAATCTATCCCAGGCATGTCGATAGGGTTCATGTCTGGTGAACATACTGGCCCCTTCAGTTGAGACATGTTGTTATCCTGAAGGACTTCATTCACAAGATGTGCATGATAGAGGCCGAGAGTTGTCGTCCGTGAAGATGAATGCTTCGCCAATATGCTGCTGATATGGTTGCACTATTGGTCAGAGGATGGCATTCACAAACCGTACAGCCATTACGGCGCCTTACATGACCACCAGCGGCGTAAATCGGCCCCACATAATGCCACCCTGAAACAGCAGGGAACCACCATATTGCTGCACTCACTGGACAGTATGTCTAAGGCATTCAGCCTGACCAGGTTACCTCCAAACACGTCTCCGACGACTATGTGGTTGAAGGCATATGTGACACTCATTTGTGAAGGAAACATGATGCCAATCCTGAGCGGTCCATTCGGCATGTTGTTGGGCCCATCTGAACTGCACTGCATGGTGTTGTGGTTTCAAAGATGGACCTTGCCATGGACAGCGGGAGTAAAATTGCGACTCATGCAGCCTACTGCGCACATTGTGAGTTGTGACACAACGTCCTGTGGCTGCACAAAAAGCATTATTCAACATGGTGGCATTTCTGTCAGGGTCCCTCCATCTGACAGGCGCTGCTCATGCATGCTTGTTTACATTGTTGGGTGGGTTTAGTGAGATCTCTGAGCAGTCAAAGGGACTGTGTCTGTGATACAATATCCACAGTCGACGTCTATCTTCAGGAGTTCTGGGAACCGGGGTGAGGCAAAACTTGATGTGTGTAAATTCAAGAATACTCTTCCAGGTAATAAAAAGAGAAATTTGAGTTATTATTTTTGTTTTTCTGATGGGAGTAGTGGAATCCAGTTCAAGAAAGATCGCTTCATTGTAACCAGTGATATCTAATCATATCCCATGAGTCCAGTATATAACAGCAAACCTACCCTCATCACCATGAATGTCTGTTGTGACCATAGTTACTAAGATGTGGCCTGGCTGTGAACACACTAAACATTTAGTACATGAATCAGATACCATTTTCATTTATGGTGTGCACTGAAAATGAAATATATGTAACTTTGGAGTCTGAGTTGTGCCATTAATATCTATCAGTCGTAGATCACAGAATAGTAGTTCTGAATATAGTCTGAAGTTAAGTAGCACCATGCACTGTTCTTTGTATTCTCACTGTGAGTCTTCTGAGATGTGAGGGCGGAACTTGGTGTGTGACATCTAAAGAAGATGCACAGTCAGACACTCTGGTACACAGTGAGTGGAAATGAATGCAGCATCCTCTGGTGGCATCCATAGTGTCACCCAAAGGAATACGGTGAGCTGTGTAGTTAGCATGACTCATGGTGGTGCCCACTGGTGGCGCAACATCTTCTGTTGTGATGTGGGCAATGTGCAGCATAACATGTGTAGTGAGCATAGATACCATCAACACTGCAAATTGTATAGTAAAAGACACTGTAATTATTTTTTTGTGTGTGAGAGAGTCAATTAGGGTCCTAAAGTTTGTCTGTACCTGATACATAATGTTAAACTGAATGAGACAGCAGGAGGTTATGTAGATGTACACTGTCTAGTCACATTAATGTGACCACCTGCCAAAAGCCTAAATAACCACCTTATGCAGAGCTGACCAATCCAAGATGTGCAGGAAGAGAGTTAGTGAGGCTCTAGAGGGTATCAACAGGGATGTAGAGCCATCCCATCTCCTGTGACATGGCCAATTATGCTAGGCTTCTCACTTGATGATCCAGAGCACAGAGTCTGATCAAGGTGGTCCCTTAGATTCTTGATTGGGTTTAAATTGATGAAATTTGATGGCCAGGGGATTATGGTAAACTCATCCTAGTGCTCTGAACATGCATATACTCTGCGAGCTGTGTGATATGTTCCATTGTCCTGCTGGTAAATGCCATTATGCTGAGGAAAAATAAAACTGCTTCCAGAGATGGACATGATCCCCAAGGATAGATGCATACTTGTGTTGATCCATTGTGCATCCAGAATGATGACATCACCTAGACAATGCCAAAAACACGTCCCCACCTCAAAACTCTTGCGTAATGTATGCTTTCAGATGCTGCATGCCATTACACACCGATGGAGCATAAAACATTATTCACCTAAAAAGGCCACCTACTGCCACTCAGTGGATGTCCAGTTGATCATCCTTCATCACCAGTGAACTGCAGTCAGCATGGGCACATGAACCAGGCTGCTGCTTCAAAGGCCCATACAGCAAAGTTCACTCAACAGTTAGTGAGGAGACATGGTTGGTAGCCACCATCTGGGTAGTCAGCTGCTCAACAGTTGCACATCAGTTGGGGCATACACCTCTCCACAGCTGTTGTTCACCCCTGTCATCCTTGGCCCGTGGTGTATTACATGATATTTTCTTTTGTTCGTCATCTGAGATCCTCTTCCTGTAGTCCTTTTATTGCTCTTCATTTGTAGCCTGGTTTGTGTGTCTTGCAGTATTCTAGTTTTCTCTATTTTGTTTTTTAAGTCATATACTGTAATTTGGAGTTCTCTTAGGTCTTCTTTGATTTCTGTATTCCATTTAATGTTGATCTTATTATTCCAAAATTTTTCTATTATTTCCTTTCTAATTCTGTTTTCTGATACGTTTCTTTCTGATTGTGCTCATTACTGGTTCTATTTTCTTGTACACTGTTTCAGTTGAAGCTGTTCTCCAATGCCCATTTACTTAATATTGTTTATTTATGCCTCTCCTAATTATTCCCCTCCTTATCTTTAATATTTTGTCAATTTCTGCTTTATTAGTTGTTTTGAAGATGGTTTCAGCACAATGTGGTATATCTAGTTGTGTAACTGGTTTATAGTGTTTTAATTTTGTGTCTGTGGATAGGCTTTTTTTTATTACTTGTGTTTTTGGTATTGCAATTTGCTTTGTTCAGTTTTTTTATTGTATATTGTTATGATGGTTTCTCATTTAGATTGTAAGTTACAATTTCACCTAAATATGTAAATTTATCACCAATTTTGATTTCTTGTTCACCTATTGTAATTTTCTTTGCAAGTGGTTGGTCAGTTAGCTTAATCTGTATTTTTTCAAATGATATTCTGAGGCCAGGTTTCTGAGCTATTTCTTGTAGTGACTTTATTAGTTGCCTGGTTTCTTCAAAATTTTTGGCTAGGAGAGCAATATTATCAGCAAATCCCAAGCACTCTTGGAATTTTTTTTGTCATTCTCTTGCAGGCATAATTTCAAGTTTCAATAATAATATCCATTAGATACCAGTGAGGAAAATAAGTATAATCAGGTAGAAGACTGTATTACAATGTGGCAGTGTACAGCCTAGACATACAGTTTTCTGCTCATTAGAATTGATACTTTCAGCTGTGTTTCACCGTGAGCTTCAGGGATGCCATTGCAACCAATTAAAGGGCATGCAGGGCAGCCACCAACATAATTCTGCACGCAGGTTCTGCAGTAATGCTGCTGCAGCACCAAGAAACATGGTCGTGATTCACTCGTTGCTACATGGTGTATCACAGCCAATGTGTCTTATGGTAAAATTTTTGTCTTTTCATCATGCAAAATCTGGCTTTGAAATACCACACTATGCAAGATGGGTCATTCACTATGACACCATCACTGTATTGCTTACAGCCACACAAAGGTCAGCCAGTGTGATAGCAAACAATCTGCCTGAGATAAATGTCAGAACCATATGGGCAAAAGATCAAGGTTGTTATTATGAGAGCCTTTTGCAAGCTTAAAGAGGAAAAATATGATGATGAAAAACAGCTAAGTACATAATATGAGTTGAAATAACCTAGCACAGATTGAAGCTGAAAGAGTACCTCTGGCCAGTTGTGAAATGTATGTTGTAATAAGATATCACAGACTGGAGCTGGTAGATAATCTGTGGCTAATCAGATACGCCAGTCATATCATGGAGCTTATGGAGCATGGTGTGCTGAACTGTTCTCTCTGTGAGGGAAGATGAAGTTGTAAGATTTGGAAGCTAGGTCTCCAAGCATTATGATTGCTAATGAGAAACTGTGGTGATTCTGCAATGTATTCTTCTTGTAAATACAAGAGCTATTCAGAAAGTAAGACAAGATCACTCCCAAAATGGAAACCACACTGAAAATCAAAAATATTTGGTTTGCAACAGGTAGCTACACCTTCCAGTGACTTCTGTACATAGTCAGCAGTCTGACAGACATTTGCCATAGCCTTGTACCAACTTTCCAATTCCTTATCAGAGAAGGCTTTCTGCCAATTCTCTATGCTGATCTGCAGCTTGTTATATGCTAGTGTCATCGGCAAACAGGGTAGTTTTTGTGGGAGTCATATATTCAACTAAGTCGTCCACATAAATCAAGAAGAGTAGTTTACCTAAGATTGAGCCCTGCAGTACACCCTATTTTATTGGTAGTTCACTAGAAAGAAAGGAGTTGTTTCTTGTTTTATTCATACTGAAGTGATACTTTCTACCTGCGGTTTTTTAGGTATGAACACAACCAGCTATGTGCTACACCTCTTACTCCTCGTCTTTCTATTTTTTCGACCAGAATGTTATGGTCCAGGACATCAAAGGCGTTTGATAGATCTAGAAAAATACCTGCAGCTAATTTATGTTGATCAAGGGATTTTAAAATGCAGTCTAAGAATTCGAAAATTGCTGTGTGTGTAGATTTAGACTTTCTAAAACCATGTTGTTGCACTGTAAGAGGTGCATATTTGTTTTTGAAACTTAAAAGCCTATCACAGAAGAATTTTTATAGAATTTTTGAGAAGGAACTTAACTGTGACACGGGTTGATAGTTTGATATTTTTTCAGAACAACCTTTTTTTAACAGTGGTGAAATTTTTTTTAATCTGGAAATACACCAGTTTTTAAAGAGAGGTTGAAAATTGTAGACAAGGGGTTTGCTATGTGGTGAGCACATGCTTTTAATATGAAATCAGGTACTTTATCAAGACCACTTGACATTTTATTGCTTAATGATTTAATTTTACTTATAATTTCATTGGGGTTTGTTTCATATACATAAAAGCAGGTGAGATCACTGACTTTCTGGAGAAACTTGGGACTGGTCCTTGACATTGTACTTGAATGAGGTCTTCAGCTAGTGAAGTGAATTATTCATTGAATTTTTCCACAACTAAATTAATTTGGGTCTGTGACTTTTTAGCCTTATAGTGTTAATGATATATTCTTTTTCTTTGGATCTGAACTACAAGTTTCTTTCTTTATAACTCTCCATGTTGATCTCATTTTGTTAGATGAGTTTCTTATCAAATTGTCATTCCACATAATTTTTGCTTCTTTGACTACTCTACCATATATTCTTTTGTAGACTTTTGAATAAACTGCGAATTCTTGGGTTACTCTATATTTCTTACAACAGTACTGCAGAAATCTGTTTCTCTCACTGGAAATTTTTATGACTTTAGTTACCCATTGCTTATTATTGTCAGGTTTTACTGTTTTTACTTCTTTTGGAAATGATACATTAAAATAGTGAAAAAAGATGCTCTGAAAACTCGTGTATATCCTATCAACATTGTTCTGAGTGGCCGAGTGGTTCTAGGCGCTACAGTCTGGAATCGCGCAACCACTGCGGTCGCAGGTTCGAGTCCTGCCTCGGGCATGGATGTGTGTGATGTCCTTAGGTTAGTTAGGTTTAAGTAGTTCTAAGTTTTAGGGGACTGATGATCTCAAAAGTTAAATCCCATAGTGCTCAGAGCCATTTTGTCAGTGCTTTCCCAGTTTTCATTTGCCAGTAAGAGATTAAAAATTCTGATGTTGTCTTCAGAAAAGGTTCTTTTTCCAACTACTTTTTCGGAACTGCTACTACTTGTTGGCATTTCTATACACAGCAGCTGTGACTCATGATCACTATAACCCACGCTCAGTACTCTGCTTTTGAAACTATAATTTGTTTCTGAGATGAATATTTGGTCAATAATGGAATTTGTGCATTCTGTTAATCTTGTTGGGCAGTGTATTGTGGGGATCATATTGAATGTGTTGGTCATATTTATTAAAGCATCTCCGGTGCTGCTGTCTTTTGAAAAATTAATATTGAAATCCCCACAAAGCACTATCTTCATATCTAGTGTTCTGATCTTGTTCAGCAGAACCTCTAGTTTAGCCTATTCATGAAGACTGGCAGGCTTCCACTTGGTGCTCTATTGTTGGGTCAATGTAACTTTTACTGACATTACAGAACTTTATTTGTTCTTTCACAAAGATAGCAGAGCCACCATGTTTGGAAAACTCTCAGCTAAAATTACTTGTTAATCTATATCCTGAGATTGAGGTTAATTTTACTTCGTCATTTCGTAGCCAATGTTCAGTATTGCTGATTATGTTCTAATTTAGTGCATACTGGAGTAGTGCTTAGAACACGGAAATTTTTGTCATCATTCTTGTGTGTGGTTTCTGTTTGCTGGTGGCAATCAGCAGGTGGGTTAACTGCTGGAGCTTGTACAAGTTTAGCTTCATCCACATCTGTCCTCTTCGGTTTAAACCATTTCGTAATTTTTGTTTGGCTGACAACTTGATTGTTTGTTACTCACCTAATTGGTTTAAACCACTTGGTAATTTGCGTTTGGCCTATGGCACAGCTTGTAACTCGTCTAAAGCACTTCTTAATCTCCATATGTTTGTCACTTATACTTTTTTCTTCACTATTCTTCGAGATACGAGTAGCCTACATATTTTTTTCAGTTAGTAATTTCTTTCCTGTCCGTGGACTGTATGGAACCTTCACTCCAATCTGTTTATACACTCCTGGAAATTGAAATAAGAACACCGGGAATTCATTGTCCTAGGAAGGGGAAGCTTTATTGACACATTACTGGGGTCAGATACATCACATGATCACACTGACAGAACCACAGGCAACAGAGCATGCACAATGTCGGCACTAATACAGTGTATATCCACCTTTCGCAGCAATGCAGGCTGCTATTCTCCCATGGAGACGATCGTAGAGATGCTGGATGTAGTCCTGTGGAACGGCTTGCCATGCCATTTCCACCTGGCGCCTCAGTTGGACCAGCGTTCGTGCTGGACGTGCAGACCGCGTGAGACGACGCTTCATCCAGTCCCAAACATGCTCAATGGGGGACAGATCCGGAGATCTTGTTGGCCAGGGTAGTTGACTTACACCTTCTAGAGCACGTTGGGTGGCACGGGATACATGCGGACGTGCATTGTCCTGTTGGAACAGCAAGTTCCCTTGCCGGTCTAGGAATGGTAGAACGATGGGTTCGATGACGGTTTGGATGTACCGTGCACTATTCAGTGTCCCCTCGACGATCACCAGAGGTGTACGGCCAGTGTAGGAGATCGCTCCCCACACCATGATGCCGGTTGTTGGCCCTGTGTGCCTCGGTCGTATGCAGTCCTGATTGTGGCGCTCACCTGCACGGCGCCAAACACGCATACGACCATCATTGGCACCAAGTCAGAAGCGACTCTCATCGCTGAAGACGACACGTCTCCATTCGTCCCTCCATTCACGCCTGTCGCGACACCACTGGAGGCGTGCTGCATGATGTTGGGGCGTGAGCGTAAGTCGGCCTAACGGTGTGCGGGACCGTAGCCCAGCTTCATGGAGACGGTTGCGAATGGTCCTTGCCGATACCCCAGGAGCAACAGTGTCCCTAATTTGCTGGGAAGTGGCGGTGCGGTCTCCTACGGCACTGCGTAGGATCCTATGGTCTTGGCGTGCATCCGTGCGTCGCTGCGGTCCGGTCCCAGGTCGACGGGCACGTGCACCTTCCGCCGACCACTGGTGACAACATCGATGTACTGTGGAGACCTCACGCCCCACGTGTTGAGCAATTCGGCGGTACGTCCACCCGGCCTCCCGCATGTCCACTATACGCCCTCGCTCAAAGTCCGTCAACTGCACATACGGTTCATGTCCACGCTGTCGCGGTGTGCTGCCAGTGTTAAAGACTGCGATGGAGCTCCGTATGCCATGGCAAACTGGCTGACACTGACGGCGGTGGTGCACAAATGCTGCGCAGCTAGCGCCATTCGACGGCCAACATCGCGGTTCCTGGTGTGCCTGGTGTGTCCGCTGTGCCGTGCGTGTGATCATTGCTTGTACAGCCCTCTCGCAGTGTCCGGAGCAAGTATGGTGGGTCTGACACACCTGTGTCCTTGTGTTCTTTCTTCCATTTCCAGGAGTGTATATAAAATATCGATATTCTTAAAGTTAGTGCATATTTCAGTGATATACTCATTTGCAACATTGATTTCGCGGTTCACATACAACCAGTATGGTAAATCATGACAATGTGAGGTGTTCACAATGAGTACATTTCTGTGGGTTATATTATTCAAACATTTCCTCATTTCTGTAATAACCTTGTATGTCTCGTTTCTATCGTTTGATTCTCCTATTAACACAGTGAAATTGTCTTTATTCAAACTAGCTACGTCAGTTGATGTTGTTAGGACCATTATTGTACTCAATGGAGCCCCTGGCTTTATGAAACCAGATGCCTTGAAACTACATGTTCCCTTCAACATTGTAGAAATTTCATGGCCATGATTATCACCTAACACACACATTGTTTTGTGTTTCACACTTTTTGCAATCGGAGGATTTAAGGTTCTTCTTCTCACCTGACTAGTGTTTTTTTTTGCCACACGTATTCTAAATGTTCTTTAGTTTGCAGTTCTGCTGGAGGTGCGTTTTTTAATGTAGTTTCCTTTGTTGCATTGAAGTCTGCGGTGTGCGCACTTATTTTTGGAGTTTTTAAAATATGCACTGATGCAGTATTTTCACTGTTTGACCTACTTACAATGAGCAATGGTTTGCCTTCTTTGTTTTCCAACTTTTCAACCTTTTCCAACGTGTTCACTGAATCCATGCAGAAAGCCCTTCAAAAGAGTTTTTTTGCACTAAATTTTCACCGTCTTTCAGATCTTTTACCTTCTGAGTACAACTTCCTTCAGTCATTGTCTTTCATTTTCCTGAGACCAAATCTTCTTTCTTCATTAGCGTCACACGTTTTTCAGATTGTAGTTTACTTATTTCCACCTTTTGAGAGCTGATTGTAAACTGTAGACTGGATATCCGGTCGTTCAGCTTCAATATTTCATTCTTACAACTTGCACACGTTTTCCTTTAACTACCGAAATTTATGTTTTTTCGTGGAGACACATTATAGATACACTTTCGACTTTGCTGCCATCTTTACCACTAGCTATCCTTGCCTAGAGTGCCTGTGGGACAGCATAAAAAGTGTTGCATGAAATAGTGAGTGGATTATGTAAAAACTAGACATGAGTATGTAAAGTATGACAATGTCAATGGGGGACATAAGGTGAAACACACAAGTGGATCATCATATGGAGTGTGATGGAGTGCATGGTGATGAAGTACAGACAATGTTTGCAGTGTAAATAGAAGTGTGGGAAAGAGTGTATCTAAGGGTCAAGAGAAAAACTGTGAGCACAGTAGTACCATGTTGTTTTAGTAGTTCACAGGTGCAACAGCAGCCTGGAATTGGGTGGACCAAATTCTTGCAAAGGAAGAGGAAATGTTGTGGAATGAACTTTTGGCAGGCCCTCACAACCAGCCAAGGGATATATGGGCCAGCCATCATGTAATTCAGCAACTGGGCACCGCAATAGTACTGATGCAGCACTTTGATATGCAGCATTCTGCCCTCAGTCGTTGACTGTGTTGCTACGGGATGTAGCACAGCATTATATTTTTGTAGTAACCCTTGGCAGGTTGGTGTGACAAATGTGTGATTGATTACCATTTTTGTTTATTCATCATGAACTGACTAAGTACCACTGTGGAGGAATAACGTTCACACATGAGTACAATTGAAATGTTCGTCTGTAACGATGCATAGCCAATGCAACTATGATGAAGCCTACGATCATTGGTAGGAGTGATGAATTGAGGAAGCGGTCCTTACAGAGTAGCTGTCAGATGGCAGCAACTGTGATCCTGGTGAAGGTGTGGGATGACACATATGATGGGTAGTGGCAGTGGCCAGTGTTGTGGTCCGACATGTAGGTCTGAGGGTAACTGGCAATCCGTCTGAAGCTCAGAGGTGAATTGCCCATCGAGGAGCTTACCAGTGACTTTAATACCCATCAGTGGAGAAATACAAGCATGGTATTATGTGGACATGTGACTGTGTGGACATGAATGGGTACCTGTAACAGCAGCCCTGTTTACCACAACCAGCACATCATGTAGCAGTGTGGCTTGGCCAAACTTACAGGGGCTCAGCCCTGCATACGCTTCAGTTTTCACAGCCAGCTATGTGACAGGAGCGTACCTTCTGTCATAACACACCTGATTGAAGGGTTTATAAAAGCTCCCAGCTCTGCCATTTGCAGCATTCCTTCAGCACTGTTCATTTAACTTGAACAGTCTTCACATGCCACTCTTTGAGTGCACAGCTAAGCTGCTCCAGCCTTATTGTACAGCATCAACAACTGGGAAAAATTGCTTATTCCAGGGTCATCAGCTAACCCTGATGATTTTGGGCTTTGAACAGGATTTGCTGAAGTGAGGTGGCCCAGTGGGTGCCTGACACTCCAGCCACTCTCCAATGGTCCTGAGTTCATCTTGGATGCATGCATGTTTCTGTGTGCTGCCACATGCCACTGCTGGCCTGCACATCCCAACAGCCTTGTGATGCAAGGACTGACACTATATGTGAAGTAATCTGATCAAGGTGGTAGTATAATATGAAATGTATGATACTAGTGACTATCGGTCATTTCAGTTTGCTATGAGTAATTTTGATATATACACATTCATAAAAATGAGTCATAATTTAAATTAATGTTGAAGCCTTTCACTTGAATTCATGTAAATCTGTTTTATTAGTCGTTTTGAAGTTGTACCAGCAATTATTATCGATAGTACTATAAATTCTTTGAGTTCTGCATGAAGTCACTGTTCTTGTTTATTGAGAGGGATTATGGTGGGAATGTGGTGGAATGGATGCTCTTGGCAGAAGAGTTGTTGCAAAGTACTTGATATTGTTTCGTAAACTGCTGAAGGCAGAAGTGTTGTATGTTAAATGTACTGAGTGTGGAAATACTGAAGAATATATCTGTGTCAAAGTTCAGGAGCTGCATTTATTGGAGTAAATGTTAGAAGGTACCTAAGTAACAATCCTCTGTTCATTTAATATTTCTTAGTACACAGGAAACAACATGGGACCAGCATCATACTACATGGAAAAGAGCGAGATCAGCAATGAACACACATGATAAGTACTCATTTAGAACTATATGTGTGATGTGGGACTCAAATGCAAACTAACCGAAAAATAATGGTCAACTTCTTGTTTGAAGATAGATCATTGAACAAACAGTATTGAAGAATCCATTACAGTGATCAGTAAGAACACAATGCTGTCAGGCTGCAACATTGTCTCAGTCATGGACTGCCTACTATAGCCATGACTAGCACCTGCGTCGATACCCCTGAAGTACCGTATGGAAGGCAACAAATATTAAAGAATTTCCTTGTCAGTTAGCATACTCGACTTTGTGCTCAGTGCAGTGCAGTACACATGCACACAGAGCTGTGTAGCCAGAACTCTACAGCCTATAACTTATGATTTGGAAGACATTGTGCTGCAAGCCAGCAAGCAGTTAACAGAAATAAGTTAATTAATTACTGTACCACATAGTGCGATGATGGTAAATGATTAATTTAAAAGCAGCTCTGGCAAAGAAGGGAGATATAAGATGAATTTTTTAAAATCTCTTTTCACATTGATGATCAAAGCCATGCACAAGGATGTTTAGAAACAGAGATTCATTTTCCATTACTTGTTTATATTGTATAAGGTACTCTCGCCTGGAGATGAGGCATAATTTTAAAAATCTCAATATCTGGTCTCACAACTTTACCAAAAGTTATTAGTAAAACAAATGTGGTTTCTACAGTGAAAGGAAGGAATGAGCCTGTGAATAATTACATAGCCTTGTCAAAATAAATAGAAGGTTAATTTATTAGCACTATGATTATTATTTTGTTGTTCTTATTTCAGTATTGACTCTCTGAGCATGATATATGGTGGTCAATTGTAGTTAAAATACTTCTCTGTTGCTGATTACTTGGGTGATGAGCAACAGAATATCAAATTTATGTGACAGTTTAAAAGTTGCTCTACTTTAAGCAAATGTTAGCCCACAGTCTATTTTCACATGTAGTTAGAATGTGGACTTGATTAATTTCATGTTTAGTGCTCAGCTGATTCTTGTGAATGCTACACCAGCATATTGTAAGGAGTTAATTACCTAATGTTTTCCACTGCACCGACATACTACAAAAGCTTCCATTTGTATCTGGACAGGCTTCACTGTCACAATGTAAACAAGAACACCATATTGTCAGCATCTGTATATTGTGTTTAGTCAAATTTCAAGTTCAGGATTAACATGCAACCTCCCAAAATGCAAATCCTTTGAATTCTAAGACAGATACATAGGATACACCCTTAGTACAACAGGTATGGAACCCTCAGGGCACTACTTAATTAATGTGGTATGGCATGTAAATAATCTTAAAGAATTACAAGCATTTTGGGTGACATATATTATTATTTGAAATGCAGTCCAGGAGCAATGGACATAATGCATCCCTTCAATATGTCACCCTTAAAGGACATAATCATTGAGTGGTCTGAGACATGCAAAAGTCTTACTAACAAAGAGATAGAGGGGCTGGCCAGTACTTACCTCAGCTCAGTACAGCCAATAGAAACACAAAAAACAACCGAAAATTTAAGTTCCTAGCTTTCGGAATAAATGTTCCTTCATCAGGGAGGAGAGAGGGGAAAGAAAGGGAAGAAGGGAAAGTGGATTTAGTTACTCACAACCCAGGTTATGAAGCAACAGGGAAAGGAAAACTGGGAGGGTAGCAAGGATGGAGGCATGGTTGTCAGAGGGAAGCCAAAGATATTCTGCTGTAGTTACTGTGCCGGCTTCAAACCAAAGAGGATGCATACAGAAGTAAAGAGGTGTATAGTATAAAGATGTAGGATGAAAAGATGCATGAATGGCTAAAGAGGAAAGGGAAAGAGGAGAAGACTGAAAAGTAAATGGGAGTGAGGTTGTTTAACATAGGTTCAGTCCAGGGGGATGGCGGGATGAAAGGATGTGCTGGAGTGCAAGTTCCCATTTCCGCAGTTCAGAGGGACTGGTGTTGGGTGGGAGAAGCCAAATGGCACGTACGGTGTAGCAGGTTCCTAGGTCCCTAGAATTATGCTGGAGGGCATGCTCCGCTACTGGGTATTGGACATCTCCTAGGCGGACAGTTCGTCTGTGTCCGTTCATGCGCTCAGCCAGTTTAGTTGTTGTCATACCAATGTAAAAGGCTGTGCAGTGCAGGCATGTCAGCTGATAAATGACATGTGTAGTTTCACATGTGGCCCTGCCTTGAATTGTGTATGTTTTACCAGTAGCGGGGCTGGCGTAGGTGGTTTTGGGGGGATGCGTGGGGCAGGTTTTGCAGCGGGGTCGGTTAAGGGGTAGGAACCGCTGGGTAGAGAAGGTAGTCTGGGAATATTGTAGGGTTTAACAAGGATGTTACGGAGGTTAGGGGGACGACGAAAGGCAACTCTGGGTGGTGTGGGGAGATTTTTGTCAAGGGATGATCTTATTTCAGGGGTTGACTTGAGAAAGTCATATCCTGGTGGAGTAATTTATTGATGTATTTGAGGCCAGGATAATATTGGGTGACAAGGGAGATGCTTCTGTGTGGTCTGAGGGTAGGAATATTGTTGTTGGATGGGGAGGAATGTATTGCTCGGGAGATCTGCTTGTGGACAAGGTCTGCAGGATAGTTGCGGGAGAGGAAAGCACTGGTCAGGTTATTGGTGTAATTGTTGAGGGATTCGTCACTGGAGCAGATACGTTTGCCAGGAATACCTAGGCTGTAGGGAAGGGAGCGTTTGATGTGGATTGGATGGCAGCTATCAAAGTGAAGGTACTGTTGTTTGTTGGTGGGTTTGATATGGACAGAGGTGTGGATGTGAGCTTCAACAAGATGAAGGTCAACATCCAGGAAGGTGGCTTGGGTTTTGGAGAAGAACCAGGTGAAATTCAGATTCGAAAAGGAGTTGAGGTTATGGAGGATATTAAGGAGTGTTTCTTTACCATGAGTCCAGACCACAAAGATGTCATCTATAAACCTATACCAGACCAGGGTAAGCAGCTGCTGGGTCTTCAAGAAAGCCTCCTCCATGCGGCCCATGAAGAGGTTGGCATAGGGCGGAGCCATCCTGGTTCCGATGGCAGTTCTCCTGATTTGTTTGCAGGTCTGGCCTTCAAAAGTGAAGTAATTATGGGTGAGGATGAAGTTGGTAAGTGTGATAAGGAACGAAGTTTTTCGAAGATCTTCTGGTGGGCGTTGGGAGAGGTAGTGCTCAAGGGCAGAGAGACCATGGGTGTGTGGGATGTTTGTGTAAAGGGATGTAGCATCTATGGTGACAAGAAAGGTTTCAGGTGGGAGAGGAGTGGGAATGGATTTGAGGCGTTCTAGGAAGTGGTTTGTGTCCTTGATGTAGGATGGGAGTCTGTGGGTGATAGGTTGGAGGTGTTGGTTACCAGAGCTGAGATATGTTCTGTTGGGACTTTGAAGCCTGCTACAATGGGACGGCCAGGATGGTTCTCTTTGTGGATTTTGGGTAATAGGTAGAAGATAGGGGTACGTGGCTCAGGTGGAGTGAGTAAGTCTATGGAAGCCGTTGTGAGGCCTTGTGAGGGACCTTGGATTTTTAGGATTTTCTGCAGCTGTCTGGATGGAGGGAATGGGATCCTGGGTAACAGCTTTGTAGGTTGAGGTGTCGGAGAGTTGACGCAGTCCTTCTGCCACATACTCCACACGGTCAAGTACCACAGTTGTGGAGCCTTTATCCGCCGGAAGGATTACAATAGAGCGGTCTGTTTTCAGCTGCTTAATGGCACGGGATTCAGCTGGGGTGATGTTGGGGGTTGTCGGGATGTTCTTCAAGAAGGACTGGGAGGCAACACTGGATGTGAAGAATTCCTGAAATGTCTGCAAGAGATGGTTTTGGGGGAGGGGAGGAGGATCCCTTTGAGAAGGCGGTCGGAACTGTTCTAGACAAGGTTCAACACTGGGTCTAGTATTTGGGGGCTGTGTTTGGGTAGTGAAGTGGTATTTCCAGTTGAGGTTCCGGGTGAATGAGAGGAGATCTTTAACCAGGGCAGTGTGGTTGAGTTTAGGTGTGGGGCTAAAGGTTAATCCTTTTGATAGAACAGATGTCTCTGGAGGAGAGAGGGATCTGGATGAGAGGTTTAGAACTGAATTGGGGTTGGTGATATGTGGCATTTGACTGTGGTTATAGTTGAGATTTGGTCTGTGTGGGGTATGTGCTGGGATGGGGAGATTGAGTAGGGTGGCTAGGCTAGGTTTGTTGGCTATGAGGGGGGTTTGTTGACGGTTCTGTTGTGGTTGGTGTTTGTGAGGGATAGGGAGAGGGACCCCACTTCTTAGGTGTTGCACTAGCACTGTGGATAGTTTTTTTCAGGTGGTGTGTGGCATGGGACTCAAGTTTGCGGCTGGCTTCTAGGATGATGTTCCTGAGTGTGTTCTCCAAGCAAGGGTTTGAGAGGTGGAGGACTTTGAAGAGAGATAGGAGCTGTTGGGAGTGGTGGTTACATGAAGTAGTGTAGAGATTCAGGACAAGTTGGGTAAGGACTAAGGATTGAAGGTTCTGGAAGTCCAGGAGAGATTGGTGGAAGGAGGAATTGCACCCATAGATGGGAACTTTTAAGGTAAGCCCTTTAGGGGTAATTCCAAAGGTTAAGCAGGAACGGAGGAAAAGTCAGAGTCCACATCTGCCCCTGGAAATGTCTTACAATTTAAAACCTGGTTCCTAAATCTCTGTCTTACCATTATATAATCTATCTGAAACCTGTCAGTATCTCCAGGCTTCTTCCATGTATACAGCTCTCTCAACCTAAGGTCTAACTATTTATTTCAGTATTATTAGAAATTTTACTTCCTGAAGGTATGTACTGGACAAATATTCTGTCTCTTGTTATTTAAACAGTTCTATCAATTGAATTTTTTTGTTGATACAGTAAATCATTGTATTATGTTCACCTTTTCTTATGTTAACAGAATTTTTTTCCGTTGTTGTAGGTACAATGATAGCATCTTTGCATGAAGAGGAATTGCAACTGAAGGTTATCTTAGCAATTCATCAGTTAACATCACGGCATCATTGTGTTGACATGTGCCGTGTACCACTGCATGTCTCTTATCTAGCACTGGAAGCATCCGGTCTTCCAACCATTGTTACTCATTTAATTAAGATAGTACCTGAAGGATTGTATCTTCCAGTGTTACGACTTACTCAGCAGTTTCTTTCAATATCACCTGAGTTATGTAAGTATGTGGACTGCAGTGAGATTATCAAATTATAATAAGAACAGTGAATACATAAGTCATTGAATTATAATTGATTTGCAGTGCTGTTGCTATTTTCATGAACGCATTGAAAAACATTGAAGTTGTTGTGTATGACTTCATAAATAATGGTAAGGAGAGGTGGACTACGGAGTGATGAGACAACTGTCATTGTAGGAAAGCTGGACAGGAGCAAAAATGATCAGTGAACAAGTAACACAACAAATAGAAGATTTACCAAACTTGCATTTCTCCAAATGCATGAAGACTCATTACAAATAATGCAGCAAGAAATAAAAGTCCAGCTATCACAACAGTAACAATGGTGACGTCAGAGCAGCAACTAGGCAGCTTCTGCATAATGTCCTGAAATGAAGTGACTCTTAACTATTCTTGAGCCATGACTGGTCATTATCAGTGCAAAGCAAAATGACACATTGGTGAACTGAAAGGGCATGTCGACAGGCAAAATATTGGCAAACCACAGAGCTATGAATCCATTTGGCTGAATGTGGCCAACAAGTGTGGATATAAGGCAACAACATCTGCAAATCAGGATCCACTGCTGTTACTGGGCATTGTGATTAAGAAGAGAGCTGTGCAAAGTGTTTCTGTCTCATGCATCAGAGTAGCAACAAGAAGCAGGGGACTCACTCAAAGTGGAATCAGAGCCAACAGGGGAGTGAGAAAGAGCATCTACATTGGCATGCATAGAAATGGGCCAATACATAATCTCGTATTGGTAATCTGACAAAAGAAGAACCCACCGTTGCAGCTTCTATGCTGTGTGAGTTGGGTCTGACTGAGCTGGGCTGAACAAACATTGTAGAGGTTTATAGTCAGTTGCCAAGTAAAATTTGCTCCCAAAAAGATATTGCTAAACTTATTGATACCGTAGACAATAGTAACAGCTTCCTTTTCAATCTGCAAATAATTATACTGAGCTTTGTTCACCAACTTTGAAGCAAAGGCAATTGGCTAGTAAATACCACCAATTTTATGCAACAGAGCTGCACCAATGCTGTAAGAGCCAAGATCACATGTTTGGCTGGATCGAAATGAACAAGGCATCAGTCACTAAGCAAAGCATCTCTCAAGCAGACTGACACTCTTGCAATAATAAAAAAAAAATCCACATTATTCCTGCATAAGTGATGCAAGGAAGTTGTGATTTGAGTGCTGCTAAATCAGATGTAATACACGAGCTTACCTAACACAGACTTTAATTCCCACACATTGCATGGGGATGTAAGGTTACGGATAGCAAGTAAATGCGATTGCAATGGGTGAACACCCTGGCTATTAATGGCATGTTCTAAGTACTCAAGTTCAAAACACATTTGTTTCTGTAACATTTGAGACCAGCTGTAGACAACACTTGAAACAGAGTGTGTAGATTGCTAATGTTTTCACCAGGATTGTGACCATATACAACAATATCGTCTAAATAATTTGAGCAAAAAGAAACTTTTGGAGTCAGCTACTCCAGAAAGCTCTGGAATATGATGGGTATAGAAACACAGCCAAATGGTAATCTCAAGAATTTGGAGAGTTGCAGATGACTATTAATAACAAAGTTAGCAAGTAAGTGTTATGCAAATCAGTTTTGGAAAAGGTATGGCAGGTATCCAGTTTATCCATCAGTTCTTATGGGCACAACAAGGGGTAACTGCTAGTAACTGTTTGAGGATTCACAGTTTTCTTAAAACCAGTCTGCTGCTAGAGGCTGTCAGGTAGCTTCTTTAGAATAATGAGATGGGACATCCACTGACTGGCAGTAATGGGTGCTATGTCCCCAATGTCTTTCAAAGCAGAAAGTGCCTGAGCCACGTGTTCTGGAAGAGCATGTGGAACAGACAAGCTGTGACAAAATGTGACCATCCAGTGTCCTTCATTATGACATGGGCAACAAAACTATTGGCTTTATAAAACCTCAGAAACATATCCTGAAATTTCTTCACATAACATAGGACACAGTCCCAAGGATCGAAGGAAGAAACAGAAACTACATTATCCTGAATGCTTGACCCAGACAAACTCCAAACATATTAGCAATGTGTCAGGAGGAAAATACTTCAAATATCACTTACTGGTTGTAGGAAGGATACAAATGACTAGGACAGGAATGTCTTGGCCATCACATATGGCATGATATGCATAACATAGGTTTGAAAAGAAATTTGTAAGTGCTTTGGTTGAATAAAGTCGCTGAAGCTCCACTTGTCTCATGCATCTCTCCATGCTACTCTGTCCTGTGCAAGCTTCTTCATCTCTGAGTAACTACTGCAACCTACATCCAATACTAAATTGGTGACCCCTTAAAGCCTCAGAACGAGTCCTACCAATCGATCTCTGCTTCTAGTCGAGTTGTGACACAAATTCCTTTTCTCCCAAATTCTGTTCAGTACCTCCTCATTATTTATGTGATCTACCCATCTAATCTTCAGTATTTTTCTATAGCAACACATTTCGAAAACTTATATTTTCTTCTTGTATAAACTATTTATCATCCATGTTTCACTTCCTTACATGGCTACACTCCCTACAAATACTTTCAGAAAAGACTTCCTGACACTTAAATCTATACTCGATGTTAACAGATTTCACTTCTTCAGAAATGCTTTCCTCGCCATTGCCAGTCTACATTTTATATCCTCTCTACTTCGACCTTCATCAATTATTTTGCTCCCCAAATAGCAAAATTCATCACTACTTTAAATGTCTCATTTCCTAATCTAATTCCCTCTGAATCACCTGGTTTAATTCAACTACATTCCTTTATCCTCGTTTTGCTTTTGCTGATGTGCATCTTATATTCTCCTTTCAAGATTCTGTCTACTCCGTTCAACTGCTCTTCCAGGTCCTTTGCTGTCTCTGCTAGAATTACAATGTCATCAGCAAACCTCAGAGTTTTTATGTCTTCTCCATGGATTTTAATTCCTACTCCAAATTTTTCTTTTGTTTTCTTTACTGCTTGCTCAACATACAGATTGAATAACACTGGAGATAGGCTACAACCTTGTCTCACCCCCTTCTCAATCACTGCATCCTTTTCATGCCCCTCAACTCTTATAACTGCTATTTGGTTTCTGTAGAAATTATGAATAGTCTTTCACTCCCTGTATTTTATCCGTGCCACCTTCAGAATTTGAAAGAGAGTATCTCAGTCAAAATTGTCAAAAACTTTATCTAAGTCTACAAATTCTCGGAATGTAGGTTTGCCTTTTCTTAACCTATCTTGTAAGATAAGTCATAGGGTCAGTATTGCCTCACATGTTCCATCATTTTTGCGGAATCCAAACTGATCTTCTCCAGGGTTGGCTTCTACCAGTTTTTCCATTTGACTCTACAGAATTCATGTTAGTATTTTGCAAGCATGACTTATTAAACTGATAGTTTGATAATTCTCACACCTGTCAATGCCTGCTTTCTTTGGGATTGGAATTATTATATTCAGCTTGTAGTCTGAGGGTATTTCACCTGTCTCATACATCTTGCTCACCAAATGGAATAATTTTGTCGTGGCTTGCTCTCCAAAGACTATCAGTAGTCCTAATGGAATGTTGTCTACTTCTGGAGCCTTGTTTCAATTTAGGTCTTTCTGTGCTATGTCAAATTCTTCATGCAGTACCATATTTCCCATTTCATCTTCACCTACATCCTCTTCAGTTTCCGTGACATTGCCCTCAAGTACATCTCCCCTGCATACACCCACCTTTCTGCTTTCTCTTCTTTGCTTAGGATTGGTTTTACATCTGAGCTCTTGATATTCATGCAGATGGTTTTCTTGTCTCCAATGATATCTCTAATTTTCCTGTAGGCAGTATCTATCATATTCCTAGTGAGATATGCTTCTACATCTTTCCATTTGTTCTCTAGCCATCCCTGCTTAGCCATTTTGCACGCTCCATCATTCTCATTTTTGAGACGTTTGTATTCCTTTTCGCCTGATTCATTCACTGCTATTTTATATTTTCTCCTTACATCAGTTAAATTCAGTATCTTTTGTGTTTCCCTGGGATTTCTACTAGCCCTTGTCTTTTTACGTACTTCATCTTGTGCTGCCTTCACTTTTCGTCTCTCAAAGCTACCCATTCTTCATCTACTGTGTTTCTTTCCCCCATGCTTATGAGTCATTCCATAATGCTCTCTCTGAAACTCTCTACAACCTCAGGTTCTTTCAGTTTATCCAGTACCCATCTCCTTAAATTCCCACCTTTTTGTGGTTTCTTCAGTTTTAACCTACAGTTCATAACCAATAAACTATGGTCAGAGTCCACATCTGCCCCTGGAAAATGTTTTACAATTTAAAAACTGGTTCCTAAATCTCCGCCTTACTGTTATATAATCAATCTGAAACATTCCAGTGTATCCAGGCCTCTTCCATGTGTACAACATCCTTTCATGATTCTTAAATGAAGTGTTACCTATGATTAAGTTGTGCAGCTTCATCTTTCATTCCTTATCCCCAGTCCATATTCACCTAACACTTTTCCTTCTCTTAATTTTCCTGCCATTGAATTCCAGTCACCCCATGACCATTAAATTTTTGTCTCTCTTAGCTATCTGAATGATTTCTTTTATCTCATCATACATTTTTTCAATCTCTTCATCCCCTATGGAGCTAGTTGGCATATAGACTTTACTGCTATGGTAGGCATTGGCTTCATGTCTGTCTTGGCTACAATAATGCGTTCACTATGCTGTTTGTAGTAGCTTACCTGCATTCCTTTTTTATATTCATTATTAAACCTACTCCTGCATTACCCTCATTTGATTTTGTATTTATAACCTTGTATTCGCCTGTTGAGGAATCTTGTTGCTTCACTAAATTCCACTATATCTATCTTTAACCTATGCACTTCATTTTTAATTTTCAAACTACGTGCCCAAATAATGGATCTGAAATTTCACACTCCGATCCATAGAATGCCAGTTTTGTTTCTCCTGATGGGTGGCCCTCATGGGTAGTGCCCACCCAGAGATCCAAATGGGAGGCTATTTTACCTCCAGAATATTTTACCCGAGAGGATGCCATCATCATTTCACCATACAGTAAAAGCTGCATGCCCTCAGGAAAAATTACGGCTGTAGTTTTCCCTTTCTTTCAGCCATTTGCAGTAGCAGCACAGCAAGGCCATTTTAGTTGATGTTACAAGGCCAGATCAGCCAATCATCCAGACTATTGCCCCTGCAACTACTGAAAAGGCTGTTGCCCCTCTTCAAGAACCACACATTTGTCTGGCCTCTCAATAGACCACCCTCCATTGTGGTTGCACCTACAGTACATCTATCTATATTGCTGAGGCATGCAAGCCACCCCAACAATGGTAAGGTCCATGATTCATGGGAAGCTCCAGTCTCAATTTGCAGATGAACCAGTTGTCCAGCAATATAAAGGGTCATAAAATCATGTTGTTTTCATGTAGCATTGCAGATGAGGGAGCGTTTCCTCAACTGCTATTACACTGCTGTTTTGCATTAACAATGCACTAGAATGAGATTTTCACTCTGCAGTAGAGTGTGCACTGATATAAAACTTCCTGGTAGATTAAAACTGTGTGCCAGACTGAGACTCAAGCTCGTCACCTTTGCCTTTTGCAGGCAAGTGCTCTCCTCTCTAAGCTACCCAGGCATGACTCACGACCTGTCCTCACAGCTTCAATTCTGCCAGTACCTCATCTCCTACCTTCCAAACCTCACAGAAGCTCTTCTGCGAACCTAGCAGAACTAGAGCTCCTGGAAGAAAGGATATTGCAAGGACATGGCTTAGTCACAGCTTGGGGATGTTTCCAGAATGAGATTTTCACTCTGCAGTGGAGTATGCACTGATACAAAACTTCCTGGCAGATTAAAACTGTGTGCTGGACTGAGACTCGAACTCAGGACCTTTGCCTTTCGCGTGCAAGTGCTCTACCATCTGAGCTACCCAAGCATGACTCATGACCCGTCCAGGAGTGCTAGTTCAGCTAGGTTCCCAGAAGAGCTTCTGTGAAGAATGGAAGGTAGCAGATGAGGTGCTGGCAAAATTGAAGCTATGAGGATGGTAGAGCACTTGCCCATGAAAGGCAAAGGTCCTGAGTTCGAGTCTCGGTCCAGCACACAGTTTTAATCTGCCAGAAAGTTTCACATTACACACAGTTTGTGTTTTAGGATTACATGAAGGCGTAACAGAAGGGGTATCTTATTTTCCTACAAGCACATGGACCATACATGTCCCCATTTTCTGCAAAAAAAGCAAATCGCTTCACACGAGGGGCAAGACTGGCGAGCATGTGCTGTATTACAGTGAGGGCGTAACTCCATACCTTGTGCCAGATGTGACATGTTGACATGAGAATTTTGGCTGTGGCCAGCGGGGCTGATGTCTGTGAGCGAGCAGCAAGGCCTATGTTGCAGTGGCGGCGGGCGCCTGTTGTGGAGCTGCTGGAGGTATGTCTAAGTGGTTGCGTACCATAGGGTCCACCAGATCCTATGTGGCAACTATTGGCTCAGACAGAAACTTGCAGTTCCATTGCTATGATACCTGTGGCATGGTATTGATACATAAAAGCAAAGAGATAGCTATACATTTATAATTTCCTATGAACTCAAAATCAAAGTTTTTCATGGCAGCATACTAGTATAAAATCATCTTGGTATTCTGACCATGTAAAATCAGAGTTTACACGCACAAACTTGTTTCAGAGATAAGACGAGCTTTAACTGTGCATATAATGTATAGTTGATGAATATTTTAAATTATTCCACACACATATTATATTCCATATGGGATTTTCCATCAATACAGATTTTTAAAATATTTTTTGGATGCAATTTATATTATGTAGCCACTTGCTACAGATTGCATTTCTTGTTGTGGTACTCTTCACAGCAGTTCTTATGTCATCTCATTTGCATATCTACATCTACATCTACATCTACATCCATACTCTGCAAGCCACCTGGTGGTGTGTGGCGGAGGGACCTTGAGTACCTCTATCGGTTCTCCCTTCTATTCCAGACTCGTATTGTTCGTGGAAAGAAAGATTGTTGGTATGCCTCTATGTGGGCTCTAATCTCTCTGATTTTATACTCATGGTCTCTTTGTGAGAAATATGTAGGAGGTGCACAACAAACAAAATGTTACTTCACCTCAAGTCCAAGATATAAAAGAAGAAACCCTTATACAGTACTACCCTCAGTTATATACTTCAGGGTGTAGATGCAGATGTAGATGTACACATTTCAGATCATGACTCTGTATGTGATAATACAGTAATCAAGAAGCATACCTAAGGCTTAACTAAACAAGACCCCAGTAAACATTTAACATTTTGCGGCGTGTTAATTTAAGAGTCTGGCAGTCCGATGAGATATGATGCGCTCCATTTGTAGAAGCCATATGTTTGTCTAAAAATACAATCTTTGTGTTTGTGTATTTAATGTTGAGTGGCAGCTACTTTTCATCCCATATTTTTCTCAATCCTTAGACACCTTTATCCTAAACTGAGTGTTAATTTATCCATAATGAATGAGGCACTCTGAATTCATCCAAAGAAAAGGTCATGAAGCTGGCTGTAACTTGTGTCAAAATTTTCCACCAGTGCTAATGTAAATCTGAATTAGATTTCTTAGATTAGATTCATTTTTCGTTCCAGAGACACAAAAATGAGATGATTCTTGCTGTGTGGAAAAAACTTGAACTACAAAATAAGCATACATAAGTGGAGATGTAGAACGGTAATCAGTGAGAATATCAACATTGTGTTTAGTTATTAAGATCTGAATGAGGCCCCACTTTCAAATTTGACAAAATTTTATAGTTTAGATATGTAAATATATGTATCCACCAAAATAAAAATTATAGCAAATCAGGCTCAATATCATAAAACACTGTAGGTGTACTAGCCACAAATCAGTGACCACCCTGCACTAATATTGTCAATCTAGGTGTCCTAGACTGAGCAATTACTAAAATGAAAATAAGAGGGAGTCCATAAATTAAGTACTATCCTGGTAAAAAATTGAAAAAAAATATTTTTCAAATCAAGATTTTTTTTTTACAAGAAGGAGTATTCCTTAAACTGTTTTTCTACACAGTGCTGCCATTGTTCAACATTTTTCACAGCAGGAAACCAATTTTCTATGTCCTCTTCATAGAAAGAGCCACCAGTGAAGACAGCCACCACTGAACATTGTTTTTAGCATTGTCATCACTGTCAAACTTCCTGCCTCCAAATTTGCACTTGAAGTTCAAGAACAATTGTAGTCAGAAGGTGTGAGGGCAGGGCTGTACCGTGGGTGGTCAAGCTGCAGCCATCTGAATTGTCGAACATGATTTTGAGTGATATCAGCAGAATGGGAGTGTGCATTGGCATGAAGCAACACAATGCCTTGACTCAACATTCCACCTCTTTTATTCTGAATTAGCTTTCTCAGTATTTCACAGTATTGTATCACATTGTCAGTTTCCCCTCTGGGAAGGAACTTAAGAAGCAGAATGCTGTGTCTGTCCTAGAAAACAGTGCACATGATTTCTTTGTGCTGACAACATCGTTTTGAATTTTTGTTTGTTGGGGACTTGTGATTGCCTCCACTCCATTGACTGTTATTTTGATTCTGGAGTGATGTGACAAACCCAATTTCATCATCGTTCACAATTCTGTTTAAGAATTCACGTCCCTCATCAGTGTATTGGGTAAGAAATGTCAAAGCACTGCCAAGTTGCTTTGCTTTCTATAAGCATTTTTGGAAACCCATGGGAACACAATTTGTGAAAATTTAAAGGATTTGTGACAACCTCATGCAAAACAGTTTTACATATAGGTGAACCACCTGTTTTTAATAATTTTTTCATTCAGTTTCTCAACCAAACTACCATTGACAACATAAGGTACCCAGTTCATGCTTTGTCACAAACATTGGTTCACCATTTAGTCAGTCATTACATTTTCACTATAAATCTCTACAACTCGACAACAAATTTCAGCTGGCTTTACATCTTTTGCTGGTAATAAATAAGCCATTCATGTTAAATTGTCTTGACAGCCTTCAGTATACTTTACCATGATGTCATATCTATTGTATTTTAAATAAATTTGATTGGGAGAAAAGAACTTTGATACTCATAATGACAAAATCAGTTTAAACAGAGGATCTATATGTAATACACACTGCCATAAGATTTTGCCACAAGTGCATATTTCACATGACCTTAATACTTTGTAATTAGTCACTGGAGGTATAAAATACCCAGTAGTACAGTGATCCTTTAAATAAGAAAGTTCTGGCAATGTTTATACTGGTGGTAAAGGAAATTACTCAGCCAATTGTTATAAAGTCCCACCATAAGCTGTTGTCTTCTGTAATATTCATTGTTTAGGTAGAGAGAAAACGTATTAATTATACAACTAGAGTTTGGAAATAAACGTGTCAGTTTATACAAAAAATGTAAATAAAAGGAGGTCAACATATATAAATATATCCATAATCGTTAGAGATGCTGTGTCTATGTGGGACATTGTGGATGGAGGAATGCAACTTTCGAGCTTGTGATGTACACAGTCTTCCTTATGTTTCCACGTGAGTTAATGATTTGAACTTATAGATGGTAAATCTGTCTATATTTCAAACAAAACTTTATTAATATTATTATATTTATGTATGGTTCATTTAAATGTGAAAGCCAAGATATTATTTATGTGTGATGTAATGTTGATGTTTAAATTTGTGTAGATGTAGATTGCATACATTCTAAACAACCCAGTCTCACAGTCCAATTGAAGATAAAGATGTTTAACTATCACAATCTGGATTTAACCACATCGAAATGATTTGTTCACTTTGCAGGACATAGGATGCAGATCAACAATTCCTAAAGTTGTTTGTTGATGACGTCAGTAATTAAAAGAGTTATACTCATCTTAATTATCTTGACGTTGTCATAATTGCCATTACTTGTTGACCTGTAATGAAACAGGGTGTTATCTTGGTGAAAGTGTGCTGTATTCGTCACATTTCTGAACAAAGTTCACATCCCTGTAACCAGTGTCTCATAACAGTGCGTGCTTCACACAACTGTGATACTAATCAGCTTCTGTTCACAGTAGCAAAAACATGTCTGACTAATTTTTAAGTGAAACAGCTTTTAAATATCGCTTCCATGTATTTCACATGATCATATCTGGAACAAATCTTCAAAATATTCACTTTTTATACACCTCTGAAACTTTACAAAATGTGTTACATGGTTACAGTGAGGGTAGTCCCAAACTTGTGTCCCCCATTGTGTCCACCATTGACACCTGAAACAGCTTCTTTACAGTTCTCTCACTACATACCAACTTCTGAGATATAAAAGAAATACAGTGATATCACATTTTAGCAAGTGTCAATTTTCAATAATACTAATGCAGTTTAACTGATATAACATTTATGTACAAAATAATACAAGTATTTAATTCGTGAGTATATTGTGTGAAATATAATTTGTTAAATCATTTTTAAGTGTAGTCTTTTATAACAGGTTTTTAATTATTAAAGTTTGTTGAATAAATTCAGATGGACCTTCAAACTGTCACAAAAAAATATGCTTTGTAAATGCTAAGAAATATCACAAGGACAAATATTGTGTCAAGATTAGACACATATGTTGTTACCTACTACTGCACAAGAGTTGTCAAAGTATAGGTTCATTTCAAACTGATGTAGCAAATTTGCCTTTTGATTTGTAGCAAGCAGCACAGTTGCAGACAGGGGGGAACAATAAATAAATAGGCATAGCCTGGGACCATTCATATAGTATGTCAACCTGTGGCTGGTGAGAATTTGGTCAGGTGAGTTGAGGTCCTTATATCACACCTTATACCACACCCTATATCACACCATATAATGGGCATAGATTTTGTTGCCATAACTAACTTCCACTTCATTTCAATGTGTAATTACAGTATTCTAAACACAATAATTTGAGTTATCTCCCCACTTGAAAATGATATACTGTATCTGCTATGGTTGGCAATTTTCTGAAATCTCAGAACTGTAACAAATCAATAATGGGAGAATTTCAAAAAATGTATATGTTTGTGTCATAGTGTTCATGTGGAAGCTAAATAATTCTGGCTGAAAATGTTTCAGGCAATACAATGTTTAAACAAGGGTGTTTGGAGACATTACTATGCCACTTGGATCCAAGGCATAAAGAAAGAGATCTATTGCAGCCACTTCCAGATCCAGTATGGAAGATCAGTGATTGGTCTAGTCGTTCTACAAGTATTACTCTGCAGATTGGTTTGTTATGGACACTGGTACTCCACCTGAAGGATAACCCTTCATTTCAGAGGAAACCAGTACCAACCAGAAGAGCTGTATGGTGAGCCTGTCAGGATACACCTTTGGTTTAAACATTTTATACTATGTGACATAGTCAAGAAAACCACATAACTGTGATTAATTAAGTAAAAATGTGTTTGTTCACTGTATAACTATTGCAGATATGATAGTACTTTGAAATAGTAAAGGCTGAAATAAATACTGCACATTTTGGATGTTCCTGTTGTGAGATAGATGGCAAGTAAAATTATAGAAGTAGCAGGATTCTCTTGTGTCCGACATTGTAAATTTTAAGAATTGTGATAACAGTGAATAGTAACAGATGGTTTGCAGATGGAAAATAATTTACAGAGTAGTCATAATGAGAAAAAATATTTACTTGGCGCATGATAAGTCTAAAGGTGTAGGATAGATACAGGGAAATGGGTCTCAAGAAATGTACTATAGAAATGTTAGAGACATGTAAAATCATAGGACAGCTGAGACAGAATAAAGGCAAGCAAATAAGTGACAAAATAAAGAGAAATGACTAAAATAAAATGGGAAAGCAAATTGGTAACTAGTACAAGGTGTGAGAGAAAAGTAATGAAACTGACAACACTGCAAGTGATCTAGCAATTCTGTGATATTCTACTTGTGTAGGTCAGTGTGTTCATCCCTTCTAGATTCCGATTCAAAGTTTCAGCTCCATACAGCCATTATTTTTTAGAGTGCCATCAGTAAAGTAGTGTTTTTGTTGTGTGTTACAAAAATGGTAGAGTGGAACTGAGAGCAACATTATGCAATCAAGTTTTGTGTTAAACTTGCAGAATGCATGACCTTAGAAAAGTTGAAACTGGTTTATGGGGGACACTCGTTATCAAGAGTATGTGATGGTTTGACTACTGCAGGAGAGAATCTGACAGGTTGGGTGACCAGCTGTTAGATGGTTGTGACAGGTGAGGTGAGCAGAAGTAAAAGCAGCTAGCAAGCCAAGAGACCCAGTGGTCATCAGGTTTTTCAGGGAGGAAGAGGGGTGCAGTCTGGCAACATGGTTGTGGGACAAGCTAATATGGAGTGACCTATGATTTGAATGTCATAACTAATATGATTTTAATGAAAATACATTAAAATGCATTACAAGCACGCTGGAAAAAAACCAATGACAGTTTTGGAACCATGGCAATGGGACAAGCTCATTGAAAATAAATTTATGTCTGAAGTTTTAGTAGTTAAAAGGTCATTGACATTATTACCCTTATTGTAACAACTGAATCTATCGTGAAAGTCACACTTGTGAACACTGGATGAAAGAGGATAATCCCCGCAATACAATGAACAGATTATTTTTCTAATTAAACACTTATAAAAGTGTTATATTCAGTTTAGTTTATGTAAATAGTGCCATAACTATGAACTTCTCCACAGAGTCACAAATGATCTTATCAGCATGGGTTTCTTTCCTTAATATTCCAATAACTTTCATTGTGTATTAAATTGTAATTGTGGTTTATAGAATAGGTCAGGTTAGTGTTTTGGGTAGAGTGCTGAATGTAGTAATTTATGTGTTTGAGATCTGTTTAAAATAGTTAAAATAATGTATAAATTAGTTTGTTAAGAGATTGGAAAATTACTGCATACATTTTCATGTATTTTATCATAAGTTATTACACGAAATTGTTATGAAAATTAAGAATGATGGTCATGATGAAAGTATCTACTCTGAATCAAGTAGTGGTCATGTGACCAAACCTTTAAATAAGTGTATGGGGCAGAGTGTATTGTCTTTTACCTGTCATCTTGCACCTGGAGTGTTGGCGAGGAATTTGGTGCAGAGTCGGTGATGCTGTGGGTGGCATGTATGCTGTGAATGTTATTTTTGTGTACTGGGTCTAGCGAATGCTGCTGGGTATAATGCTATGTCTGCACAAAATAATACCAAAATTTGCACTGATGATAGACACTGTTCAGTTATTCAACGAATTATTTGTTTGTGGCCACTATTCACATACACCGTGCTTCTCTAAAAAATAAACGAAAGAGATTTATATAAAACTTAAAACCAATCTGTTCTGAGCAATGTTACCATCCTGCAGGATTTCGATCAACAGATACAACCTGAGTACATGTTTTATTAAATTATTCACTAATGTCCCACTGCTAACAAAAGGCTTTTTGTTGTAGTGTTGTTGGGCTAAAGAGCAACAGCGCACAGCTGTCCCCTATTGATGTTAGTGGGCCACACTCAAAGTTAATGGCAGTACAGTGCCACACCTTGGTAAATGGGCAAAAAAGTTATAATTGTGGGGTTGCCTAGGATTGAACTCTATTATCGTTCTACTTATACTTTGGATTGGTTATCCCAGTATCCAAGCAGTTAATGTGAGAGCTTGCGAGTTTCTGTATGGTGCAGCAGTAGTAAAAGCAGCAGCAGCAGCAGTATAGCGCACTTAGTGCTTATGTGTAATACTGCATGTTAGTGACTGCAGGGCAGATGACGATGACACGATACATTGCCGGTACAGCAGCCCACTTGGACAAAATCACCAAGCAGCAGGCGCAGTATCTACACGGCACCGCACATGGGTGAAACTGCATCGGCCTGAGCAGAAGAGGCAGTGGCTTCACAAAACATCACATGTGGCAAATGGTAGTCCACATTGTGGGCAATATTGCATCAGCAGTGGACAAAATGAAGAGCAGCAGAGGTTATGTACTTTGGTGGGGAAACAAAAGTTCATTCCTCAGATGCATTGTAAATGTTCTCATAGCCAGCCACGGCCAATGAAATTAGTAATTCACTAAGTGATTGTGGGTCAGAGGGTGGAGGGAGTGATATTAGTAGCATTAGCTTACCAGGGAGAAGGAAAGAAATAGGTTAGGGCCAGGAACTGATTTGAATGTGTTTTTTGAAACACTGAGTAAGAAATTAGAAAAGATAGATTTACCAATGGGGAGTATAAAATCTGAGATAGTTGGAGATATAGATTCAGAAATTGAGAGTAAAATTGGGACTGTAAAAACTGAAATAGTTGGGAACATAGTTTCAAAATGGAGGAAATGGATGCAAAGCTTGGTAATAAGTGCAGTGAGTAGAAAATTTGATCAGCTAGGTAGTAAATTCACTGACAGTGAGATTACAAATAAATCTGAAAATGCAGTTAAAATAGTCAAGGGAGCTAATCTTAGAACTGATGAGATAGGAAAGGGATATGTAGTCAAAGTGGAATCCTTGGAAGATTGTCTTGTGAAATGAATCGAGGCACAAGAAAAGAAATGTCTAAATTATCTTTCCTTCTTATCTCGTCTGGTAAGTCTCCCCTGACCTGTTGTTCTGGGTGACTTTTTCCTAGACCTCTCCAGTCCTTTTCCTTCACTTCTCTTCCTTAACCTTCAATCCTTGTGCCTGAAGAAGTAGTCACTGGCTCTGAAAGCGTGTCTAATTATAACCTTCTTTTATGTGTTTGTTCTATTGCCACTTGGTGAGTAGATTTTTTTATCTATCCACTTATAGTATAATGTATAAATTATGTAATACAAACAAATGTAGGCTTTAAACCAGTGAATGTATGCATTGCTAATTGTTATAAAAGTGTAGGTGAAAAGCTGGAAGAGAAAGTTAGCAAAAGAGAGAAACAGATACATGAATTGGAAGAGTCAATAAATTATGTAGCTGTTGGACAAGGGAATTTAATGATGGGCATGCTTTGGAGCAAGTACTGTGTTCAAAACCATTTAGTGGAGAGGTCACCATGTAGTGGACTTCTTGGCTGCATGTGAAGATAATTTTGTTGCTGT
Source organism: Schistocerca gregaria (assembly GCF_023897955.1). Lineage (NCBI taxonomy): Eukaryota > Metazoa > Arthropoda > Insecta > Orthoptera > Acrididae > Schistocerca > Schistocerca gregaria. The sequence continues at coordinate 238,236,964 of NC_064927.1, forward strand.
CATTAGCAATATGGCTAAAATTAAATTTGTAAAGAGGCAATTAGAAGAGGGATCTGAGACATGGGGTAATCAGCATGCAGAGCAATTTGTTGATTTCAGTACTTTTGAAATGATGTTCTTAAATAAATTCTGGGGGTAATCTAAACAAATAAAATTACAAAATGAATTTTTGAATGGGCCAGGATATAAGACTGGTAAAGAGAGCATGAAGGAATTTTGTGCAAGAAAATTAAATAAATTAACTCATTTGGAGTGGCCATTACAGGTGCTTACAGAAATCTCTACATAAAAGAGGAGACTTCCAGAATCACTACTGCGGGAACTCATCCATAGCCCTACTAACTCTGTAGAAGAGTTTATGGATTTGATAGAAAGCATGGATAGGGCCCTGTGTTACAGACCAACATTTGTTGAACAGAGGGATAGTTACAGAAATCATGACAGAGATAATTACAATAATAATTTCCTTGGAAATCATAGACATCATGGGAGAGATGGTAAGAGTGGACATAATAATCACAGCAGGAATTGGAGAGAGAGAGAGAGAGAGAGAGAGAGAGAGAGAGAGAGAGAGAGAGAGAGAGAGAGAGACATTAGGAAGATAATGGGAATTACAATGAAAGAAGGGAGAACTCTAAACAGAGAGGAGAGGAAGTAAGACAAGGGCCAAGACTTGAGAGTGCATAGGGGCTACGTTTCAGGCCAGACTGCTGGGAAATGAATGGAAACCTCACTCAAGATCCACAGGGTGGCTAATGGATATGCCAAGAATAGGACCAGACAAGGTTACAATAGGGAAGAGAATTGTAGTGAGAAATAAAGAAGAGAGATTAGCTTATGTAACATGGGTGCAATAATAGGTGATGAAAATATGTGGGAAGGGTTTAATAACTACAGTAATTGGAATAGGAGGAACAATATTAGTTGTTGTTGCTGTGGTCTTCAGTCCTGAGACTGGTTTGACGCAGCTCTCCATGCTACTCTATCCTGTGCAAGCTTCTTCATCTCCCAGTACTTACTGCAACCTACATCCTTCTGAATCTGTCTAGTGTATTCATCTCTTGGTCACCCTCTACAATTTTTACCCTCTACGCTGACCTCCAATGCTAAATTTGTGATCCCTTGATGCCTCAGAACATGTCCTACCAACTGGTCTCTTCTTCTTGTCAAGTTGTGCCACAAACTCCTCTTCTCCCCAATCCTATTCAATACCTCCTCATTAGTTATGTGATCTACCCATCTAATCATCAGCATTCTTCTGTAGCACCACCTTTCAAAAGCTTCTATTCTTTTCTTGTCCAAACTATTTATCGTCCATGTTTCACTTCCATACATGGCTACACTCCATACAAATACTTTCAGAAATGACTTCCTGACACTTAAATCTATACTTGATGTTAACAAATTTCTCTTCTTCAGAAACGCTTTCCTTGCCTTTGCCAGTATATATTTTGTATCCTCTCTACTTTGACCATCATCAATTATTTTGCTCCCCAAATAGCAAAACTCCTTTACTATTTTAAGTGTCTCATTTCCTAATCTAATTCCCTCAGCATCACCCGACTTAATTTGACCACATTCTATTATCCTCAATTTGCTTTTGTTGATGTTCATCTTATATCCTCCTTTCAAGACACTGTCGATTCCATTCAACTGCTGCTCTTCCAAGTCCTTTGCTGTCTCTGACAGAATTACAGTGTCATCGGCGAACCTCAAAGTTTTTACTTCTTCTCCATGGATTTTAATACCTACTCCGAATTTTTCTTTTGTTTCCTTCACTGCTTGCTCATTATACAGATTGAATAACATCGGGGACAGGCTACAACCCTGTCTCACTCCCTTCCCAACTGTTGCTTCCCTTTCATATTTACAATATTAGTAATACATGCAATTTGAGTAAATGTATCACTGATAATTCTAGCTATGATGTTGGGGAATTATTTGACAGAAATAAAATCATTGAATTTAGCTTCCATGAAGATTACAGAGAATTTTGAAACAGAGGCAGTCACTCTGCCAGAAGTAGAAACAGGTGCTCTCACAAAGTAACTAATAGTGAAATTATTTTTAAGCAGGTTATGTACATGGCCGTGGATATGAGTATTAAGGGAAGTTCTTCAGATATTTATGTATGTTAGCCTGCTCAAGGTGGAGCATGTGCTGTTACTGACAATATTCATATCGTGCCTGAGCCTGTGGGTGCACATGGTGAAGCAGTAGGTAATGATGTGTATGAAAATGTTATTACTGTATCAGTTGGTGCACCTAATAATGTTGTGTGTGGTAATGATGATTTAGTGAGGGATGCTGAGGTTGATCACAGTTATGAAAATGTTGTTGGGTTTTGTCCTGAGGAAGGAGTTGAGACACATGTTTTTATGGAAGGTAGTCAGATGGTTCTGAATAAGAACATTAGAAGTGATTGGAAAAGAAAAGAGGAAACTGAGAATAATGTTAATGACTGGGCATCTAATGGTAAGATCCATAAAATGTTAATTCTGGAGGAATGGGACAATTTAGAATTTCAAGGAAACTGAATAGGATATAAGCGAATTGGTTAAGGATTTGTTTAATGAAGATGTAGATGTAAAATATAGGGATATGTATAAGAGTGTTCATGTGATGGATAGAGAGAGCAGGAAAGACATTGAGGCAGATGTGTTGGAAGAGACTGTGTTAAAGAGTGTAATTATTGAAAAAGTTCAACAAGTTACTAATGTCAAAGTGGGAAATTTAGAAGGTATTGCATTATTAGATTCTGGGTGTAGTGTGTCAGCTGTATGTGAATCATTCTGGCAGCAGATAAGAAGAAGAGATTTGGTGGAGTTGACTGTCACTGTGGTTAAAATAAAGATTGCAACTGGAGGATGTAGCAAGCCACTAAAGGTGGAGGTTCTATTGGATTTCATGATTGAGGGTCAGTATTTTGATATAGATTGCTCTGTGGTGCCTGGTCTTGCTACGAACATTATACTTGGGATGAATTTTCTTAGTGAGTGTGGTTGCAGTATGATTGTAACAGATAGAATTCTGAAATTTAGTGATGAGGGTAGCAGAAAAAGAGTTAAATCTAGAAACAAATTGACAGGGGGTAAAGTAATGGCTCAAGAAAAAAGGGAGAGTGGGTGTAGGCTGGAGGAATGTTCTCTTGAGCAAATAAATGATAAAATGAAAGAGATCAAACATTTATCAAAGGTCACAGCTTAAGGAACTATTTATTAAATATAAAGATGTGTCTTCAGATAAGCCTGGGAAAGTAGTTGATTTTAAATGTCATTTAAAGCTAATGCCCCATGAAGTAATCAGTGTTAAATCTTTCACTCCTTCTGTGGCAGACAAGGAAGCGGTGTAAAGAAAATTGGAAAGTCACTGAGTTGGACAGGACTGAGTATAGTAACCCAGTAGCTATAATCAGAAAGAAAGATGATTCTGTAAGGATTGTGATCGATGTGGGAACACTGAACAAAATAGTTGTAAAAGAAAATGACCAACCAGGAAACGTGAACGAACTTTTGCAAAAATTTAACAATACACAGCTCATGTCTGGTGTTGATTTAACTTTTGTTGTCTGGCAGATGAGGTTAGCTGAAGACAGTATGAAGTATACTGCTTTCTTATTTTAAGGGAGAACATATATGTTTAGAGTTGTTCCATTTGGATTATGTATATCAGTGGCTGTGTTAGTCAGGGCTGTGAATCATGTTCTTGAATATGATTTGTTGAGAAAATGCACTGTGTATGTTGATGTCATATTGATAACCAGCAGCTCATGGTAGGGACATTGGAAAATAATGGAAGAAGTGTTCAAAACTATACATACAGAAGTGATGACTCTTAATGTGAATAAATGTAAATTTGTGCAGGCAGAATTGTCATTCTTAAGTCATCTATTATCTTCTAACTATCTAACAAGGAGAAGATAAAGGCTATTGCTGAGTGGAAGAGACCAACAAACAGGAAGCATCTAAAGTGATTTACTGGAATATTTACATTTCATCAAAAATTTATCAGTGATTACAGCATGAATTCACCAAATCCATATAGGTTGTTAAAAAAGAATATTATCTGGAGTTGATCTGTTGAATGTGATAAGGGATTTGAAGCTATTGGTAGCTGCTTAACTAATAGTCATGTTATTACCTTTCTGCATTGCATCTGACAGTTCAGATTAGAGTATGGGATCAGTCTTGTTCCAGGAGAAAATGATAGATGGAAAGATAGAGAAAAGAACTATAGCATTCACAACCCCGTGAGATATCAGAAAAGGAGTTCTTAGCAATGGTATTGGGCTTCCAAAAGATTAGGATTTATCTGGAAGGCAAGGAGGTTTTTGTCTTTACTGCTTTGAGCTACCTCCATGAATGTAAGCTGTTCAACAATTGGTTAACGAGATGGGTCATGTTTCTGCAACAATTTAGATATTGTATTGAGTATATACCAAGGATGGACAACAGTGTGACATGTTCCTTGGACCAGCTATAGTGCAAACAGAATAGCATGGCTAGTAGATGCTCAGACGGGAAGGCACGTGTGAGGAGAGCATTAGGGGTGAGGGTTGCGGGCGGGTTCCAAGTGCTGGAGGGGAAGTGTCATTCTAAACTGAAGCCTACACTCAATGTGTTGTAAATATTAAGTGCGGCCCCTTCATGCCCACATTTGTGTGGTGACCATTCAAAAAGATCTGTCACCGTTTCTTTGGTTAGTACCTCAAAAGAATTCCAGCAAAAATGCAGCAATTTATTTTCACCTAGTTTGTTAACCATTTGTAACTTTTAGAGAAGTGTCATGAGTGGGGAATTTTGAGTAAAACCTACACATTTCTCTGGTTGTCATGTTAAAATTTGCTTATTTTGCCAAAACTCAGTGGAGTTTATACAGTCTTACCTCAATAATATGTGCAGATGCAGTTATGAGAGAATTATGAAACACTGGCTTATTAAGTTTATTAAGTGAGGAACGGGGGTAAAGTAAGGTCAGCAGCTTATGAAAAAGCACATAATTGGTACAAAATAAATGTGTAATGCCTTCACTTATATTGTTCCAAAACCGATAGCATTTCTCATTTCACTAACTATCAATAGCCATTAAAAATTACTTTATTTCATCAGAAAAGTCTTTAGTTAGTGGAATAACACAGTATTTAATGAATTTTTGCATAATAACTGTACAGCAAAATACTCTCCTCTTTGTGTGCTATCATTTGCCAAAATCTCGTTTCAATATCCAACCCGTACATGAAATATGAGGAATGTTGTGGATATTACACTCTAGCTTTATCACTGGTGCAGTGCGATCGCAAATGGGTGTGCTACATCAGATCAGTTTTCTTGAGATTGGTGACAGATAGAGAGACCTCCATCCAAATCAAGCGAAAACTTCAATATCTTAGCTAAATTTCATATGCAACAACATATTATGTAATATGCATGAAATGCAAAATCATAGCGACCGCTGTTTTTCATTGCAAACTTTTTCGAATTTTGCAGTGTCTTATTTCCACATAAATATCACAATACTATGACAATTAATGAAAAGATGGGCACATCATAGTAAACATGTTCTACAAAGCTACAACGAAAGCAAAAATGAAATCTTTTTACCAAACAGTTTCTGTAAAATCATGTGAGAAAGAATGTAAGGGGGTGTGCATCAGTTCTGTCAATTTTGATCGGCTGAGAGGTGGCATATATTTGGTGGCCTCCCCCTCTGGACAGATGAATGAACTCACCCAGTACTTTGGACAAAAACTGGTCTCTGCATATTGGCCACCATATCCTACATGACCTATGCCAATGATTAAGGAAGAGTGTGAGGAAGAAATGGAATCTAATAAGGAGTTCCAAATAATTTATATAAAAGATGCAGAGGACAAGAATGAAATGAAAGCAATATGCAAAGATATGCACAGGCTCCATACTGGGGATCCAACACTGAAATTCATGAAAGTTAATTTTGGGAGTAAAAGATATGAAAAAATTAAACAGTGTTATAAGAATTACAGAAGTGTACCCTTTAGGTGGAGAAGTTTGGAAAGGGAAGAATGGAAGCTGTGTTTCTCATATGAACAGGTAGAAATATTAATTAATTACATTCATCAAAGCTATGGGCACTGTGGAACACAGAAGTGTTTAGAAATAATGCAGGAGTATGTCACCTTTAATAAGATGGCTAGAAGAGTAAGGAAACAGCTGGCTATTTGTGACCGGTGTGAAAGGGTGAAGTTTAGCACAGTGGCTATGCAAGGAGAAATGCAGAACATCATCCCCAGTAGAGCAGGTAAGTTATTTGCTATTGATTTTTTTGAACCCCTGCCAGCAGGTCATGGTGACTGAAATATGTATTATTAGCAGTAGATCTATTCTCTAAACATATCATATCGTGCCTTCTAAATAGCCACAAGTTAAGAAACTAGAAAAGGACTACATAGTGAATGTCACATTGCCTGAAAAGATCGTGTCAGACAGTGGAGCACAATTTACATCCAGAGTTTGGGACAAATTTGTAACAAGGGCAGGCATTAGACACATTAGGATATCAGTGTACCACCCGGCAAGCAATCCTTCTGAGAGGTGCATGTGGGAATGGGCTGGTTATGTGAGACCTGGTGCAGCAAAAAACACAGTGTTTGGTTGGGGCATATAACTGTATTTGAAGATCTTGTGAATGCAGTTAAAAGTAATGCCATTGATTTCTCTGCATATGAAGCAATGATGAACACTTGATAATTTGATAGCAGAGAATATTGAGTTTCCTTCTACCCTTTTAACCAGACAAGAGAGGAAGGCACTAGTTAATCAACATTTTCTAAAGAAGGGTTCTGAAAGAAATAAGACATGGTCAAAAAATGTAGGACAGTTAAATTTAAAGAGGAGATTGTGTCTTTGGCAGAACTAAAGAAAAGTCCAGTGAAACTGATGGGGAGACCAAAAAAGTTTTGAATTATGCTATGGGCCATCTAAAATAACAGAGGTCCCACACTCCAACACCTAGAAACTAGTGTACCTGGTGTCGAAGAAACCCTTAGGTTTGCAAAATATAACTGAGCTGAGGAGATTTATTGAAAAGTGAATGAAAAGAACATAATGTGCTCAACTGTATATTAAATGTATATTTATTACTATGTTGTATAGTTATAAGTAATTTTGGGGGTTTCTCATTGTTAAGTGTTTTGTGTAACATGGTTTGCACAGCTAATACTGGTGGAACTGATGGCAGAAGTTTGATTTAAATGGGGTTATAGGAATTTTACTGTTCATGAGGAGATCTGCATTACTGTACTGTATATTTAAAAAATTTAAGTGATTTGTTGTTGGTATATGTATGGGCATATGGGGAAAATTAGGTCTATATAATGATATGATTGTCCTAGATAAAGGAAGAGTTATGAGAATGTAACTATAATGTTCAGATTTAGGATCATGGTAATCAATGGATTTTGGGTTAGGTTCATGTATTTTGGGAACTAACTATTCATGTCAATATGAAAGGACGAATTCATTGTTTATTTTGTAAATTAGAATCAGGGTAACTTGTGGGGTGCAAAGGAATTTTTTCAAAATTTAACATGATTTATATGTTATCAATTAATATGTGGAAATATCCAACTTTTTTCATATGTATTTAAGCATTTGCGTTGTTACCTTGAGATTTAACACAGTGGGTACTTGGTGAACCAGGGAAGGGTTTGTATAGTAGCCTGATCACTGTAAAGTCATGGGGAAAAAATATTGGGCACTTGCTCATTGGCACTTTTGTTTGAACATTTTAATAGGGTATGGCTTGGTTGATGATGGCTGGGACACCTCTGCTGACTGTATACGGACAAGTGCAGAAGGGAAGGTGTACAGTTGCACCAAGACTGCCTTTGACACAAGAATCCAGTTGCACCAACCTGATGCAGGAACCTTTATGTGTGTGTGTGTGTGTGTGTGTGAAAATAATTGAAAGTGATAACATATTGTAATTGCGAGTGCTATATGTACAAAGATTAACATGGGCATTTATTTCATGTAATAACATTTTGGTTGCTAGACCATTGAAAGATTTGATTATCAAATTATTAACAACATCAATTGTGTTCTGTATGTATGCCAGAGACAATGCTTACAATGATTGATGTGTGGCAGCATGCAATTGGTCATGTGACCGGTCATTGGACTGCCATCTTTGAGAGTTTCCCGAGATGGCACTCGAACCTTCAATCAGTTTCGAACTTTGGAACTGGAGTGATTGTGTGATTATCTATATGATATCAAGCTGATCATTAAAGTGCTTATCTCTACACATGGAATATTAGCATATTCATTTAAGCCACTGTACCTACTGACAGCTCTATCAAAAATTTTTGAGAAAGTAATGTATTCAAGAGTAGCCTCCCATATTTGTAAAAATAAAGTACTAACAAAATGTCAGTTTGGTTTTCAGAAAGGCTTTTCAACAGAAAATGCTATATATGCTTTCACTGATCAAATATTAAATGCTCTGAATAACCGGACATCACCCATTGGTATTTTTTGTGATCTCTCAAAGGCCTTTGATTGTGTAAATCATGGAATTCTTTTAGATAAGCTAAATCATTATGGTTTGAGTGGGGCAGTGCACAAATGGTTTAATTCATACTTAACTGGAAGAATGCAGAAAGTTGAAATAAGTGGTTCGTGTAATGTTAAAACAGCTGATTCCTCAAACTGGGGTGCTATCAAGCACGGGGTCCCACAGGGTTCGGTCTTAGGTCCTTTACTGTTCTTGATATATATTAATGACTTACCATTCCACATTGATGAAGATGCAAAGTTAGTTCTTTTTGCTGATGATACAAGTATAGTAATAACATCCAAAAACCAAGAACTAAGTGATGTAATTGTAAATGATGTTTTTCACAAAATTATTAAGTGGTTCTCAGCAAACGGACTCTCTTTAAATTTTGATAAAACACAGTATATACAGTTCCGTACAGTAAATGGCAAAACTCCAGTAATAAATATAGAATTTGAACAGAAGTCTGTAGCTAAGGTAGAATTTTCAAAATTTTTAGGTGTGTCCATTGATGAGAGGTTAAACTGGAAGCAACACATTGATGGTCTGCTGAAACGTCTGAGTTCAGCTACGTATGCTATTAGGGTTATTGCAAATTTTGGTGATAAGAATCTCAGTAAATTAGCTTACTATGCCTACTTTCATTCACTGCTTTCGTATGGCATCATATTCTGGGGTAATTCATCGTTGAGTAGAAAAGTATTCATTGCACAAAAACGTGTAATCAGAATAATTGCTGGAGCCCACCCACGGTCATCCTGCAGACATCTATTTAAGGATCTAGGGATCCTCACAGTAACCTCACAGTATATATATTCCCTTATGAAATTTGTTGATAATAATCCAACCCAATTCAAAAGTAATAGCAGTGTGCATACCTATAACACCAGGAGAAAGGATGATCTTCACTATGTAGGGTTAAATCTGACTTTGGCACAGAAAGGGGTAAATTATGCTGCCACAAAAGTCTTTGGGCACCTACCAAACAGCATCAAAAGCCTGACAGATAGTCAACTAACATTTAAACATAAATTAAAAGAATTTCTAGATGACAACTCCTTCTACTCATTGGCTGAATTTTTAGATATAAAGTAAGAAAAAAAAAAAAAAAAAAAAAAAAAAAAAAAAAAACACTTAATCGTTAGTGTCATACAATATTTTGTGTAATGTAATTTCTTGTAATTTCTTGTGTAATGTAATTTCTCTTTTATTAACCTGACACGTTCCACATCATTACGAAGTGTCGTATTCATGATCTATGGAACAAGTATTAATCTAATCTAATCTAATCTACTTCCACAGATACACCACTCACAAAATTTTATTACACAAGTTTTGACATGATTAAATATCTGAAAAATTGGTATTATTTAACATTATGTCAATGGTAAGGTATGGTACTACTCCATATACCACTCACCAGGTGAGTAATATATGAAGTTGGGCTATGTGACATTACAAGCAGCTGGTTTGACTGCTGCAGGACTGACTGAATCTCACAGGTCATGGGACAAGCTAATATGGAGTGAACTGTGACTTGAAATGTCATCACTATCACAATTATAATGAAAATACAATAAAAATCATTTCAAGCATGCTAGAAAAAAACAGTTTTGGAACCATGGCAATGGGACAGGCTCACTGAACATATATCCACATCTGAAGCTTCAATAGTTAAAAAGTCATTGACATTTCACTATTATAGTAACAACTGAATGCATTGTGAAAGTCACACTTGTTATACACCAGATAAAAGAGGATAATTCCTGCACTATAAAGAACAGATTATTTTTCTAATTAAACAACCAGAAAAATGTTATATGCATTGTGAAAGTCACACTTGTTATACATCAGATAAAAGAGGATAATTCCTGCACTATAAAGAACAGATTATTTTTCTAATTAAACAACCAGAAAAATGTTATATTCAGTTCATTTTATTTATGTAAATTGTGGCATAACTACAAACTCCTCTACAGAGTCACAAATGTTCTTCTCAGCATGGATTTCTTTTTTTAATATTCCAATAAGTTTTGATGTATATTGAACTGTAGTTGTGTTTTACGAAATGCATCAAGTTAGCATTTTGATTAGAGTGCCAAATGTGGTGATTTATGTGGTTGAGATTTAAACAAATAATAATAAATAAAGTTCTTAAGAGATTGGAAAATTACAGCAAAGATTTTCATATATTTTATCATAAGTAATTATGTGAAATTGTTATGAAAATTGCAAATGGTGGTCAGGATGAAAGTTCTGCAGACGCTTGCTAAACAGTGTCAGACCTTCGCTTCCCTATACCGAAACTGCACAGCGTTTTCCACAGTGCAGCAGGTTTTGATATGCCGCATAGAGCGGGCATGTCTGATTTTGGCATTCCTCATGCTTTGCTTGGTTCTATTTCGGAGTTTCCTATAAGCTTCGTACGCCTCGGGAGTTGGGTTACTCTTGAAGGCCCTATGTGCAGCATCACGTTTATTCATTAACTGGCGTAATGCAGTGGTGAGCCACAGAGCGGGAGCTCTCTTTACCTTGACAGTGCATTGAGGGGCATGTTTATCACACAGTGCAATAATTTTGCGACATAATTCCCGAATTTTTCCATCTAAAGTCGGTTCATTGCTTACATCATGCCAAGGGATGTCTAAGCAATCCTTTTGAAGAGCGCCATGGTTAAAATTTTATGGGTTTCTGTAGGTTACCAGGTGAGATTTTTCTTTGGTAGTATGCACTGAGTAATTTAAGAATATCACATCATGAGCAGAGAGTCCCGGAGCGGATGTCTGATTGGTGCAAATTATTTTATCTGGTCACTTTGTTACTATTATATCTATGAGTGTATGGCTGTGTGGCTTGTGATGAGTTGGGTCCAGCGGTGTTAAACTCATATCATTGGAGTGAAACAGTCTCCTTAGTTTTTCTGCAGAGGGAGATTTTAACTGTAAGTCGATGTTTGTGTCGCCCATAATGATTATGTGTTCATACTGCGTCACGAGTGAGGACAGGGCAGACTGAAAGGAGGACATAGCACTGACGTTTGGAGGTTTATAGACTACTCCAATTAGCAGTTTCTGATTTGATGTATTTATTTCGAAAAACAAGAACTCTGCTTCTCCTTTGCTCTTTGCATCCGATGTGCATAGTATAGTAGGTCTCAGGTCAGAGCGAACATATGCACCCACACCACCCCCACGTCATGTTTCATGATCTGCCCTTAGGAGAGAGTAACCAGTGATTCGGATAGCGTCGGAAGAAATGTTTGGTTTCAACTAAGTTTCAGAGACGAGGATAATATTGAACAGCGATTGGCAGAACAGTTCACAGAACTCGTCGAAGTGAGCCGTTAACAACTGAGTGTTCACGTGGGCCACAAAGGGCTCACCGCCGGAACTCGTCCGTCCCATTGTGGCCACTTGTAGGACCGAGCGCGCTCCGTATACCTGCTGGCCGGAAGAGGGGCAAAAGCTGGATTTCGTGTGGGAAGACATATTTACAGGTGTGTCCAAGGTCGTGACTGACTCAAGCGTCTGTGGGCTAAAGGTGAAAGACAAGCTGGAGGTATCGGAGAAGGGAGCAAAAAGAAAGATGGAAAGTGGCAGTAGTGGTTACAAAAAAGATATTAGTAGTAGTAGTGGTAGTGATGAGGATGAAAATAACAGATATAGAAAGGCGGTTTTAAGGAGATTCCTGTTAATGGAGAATGTTAATTCCCATTTGACTGACAATATGAATATACATGAGCACTTATGATAGACAAATGTGTTTGGTCTTCTGAGATCAGACTGATGTTTAACAATAAAAATGATGGGTGGTCTTTCAAACTTCTGCACTTTCACTGTACTTCAAATTTTGACTGAAGTGCTGCACATACTAAAGGTTTGTGCCAAAATGGTGAAAAAATCTCACAACTGAGCAGGACAATCAAAAAAATGTGGTTTGATCTTCTTGAGAGGACTGCCAAATCATAGGTGGTGAATAACGGATATTTGAATATAATACTGAGACAAAGTGGAAAAGTGAAGAGTAACACACTGTGACATCTCCTCAACTGAAAAAGTTCGAATGAGCCAATCAAAGATCAAAACAACACTGATATGGTTTGTTGACAGTAGGGGTATGGTGCATAAAGAATTTGTTCCTCCAGGACAAGCTGTCAGCAAAGTGTTTTACAAAGATATCCTTGAAAGGTTCAAGAAAAGTGTTGATCAAGCGAGACTGGACATTGCAGACAAGAGAATGCTGCATCATGAAAATGCTCCTTGTCACAGGACCACTTCCACCACAGAATTTTTTACCTTAAGAGGCATTCCAGTTGTTCAATCGCCCTCTACTCACCATATCTGAGTCCTTGTGACATGTTTCTTTCCCAAAAATTGAAAAAGTCTTAAAAGAAAATCAACTGGTATGGAAGGGAGGGGAAGGGTGGCTAGGAGCTGGGACAGATAGGACACAAGTATGTGGGATATAAATATGGCACTGCTGAACTCATTCTGGTTGCAATTAGTGGGAGCTGCACAATGACATAGATGTGTTTGTTTGGGGGCAGATAGAACAAAGAAAGAGGGAGAGTTGAGAGGAATGTGTGAGTACAGGATGAACAAAGTTAGAATCAGATGAGTTGAAGTGGATGTGGGACAGGGTCTAATGGTGACTGAGGCTAGGAGGATTACAGGATCAAAGAATATGTTGAAGAAAAAATCCAGATGGCACAGGTTGTGAAGCTCCCTTTGAAACTGAGCATGTTGTGCTTGTCAGCATGTTCCTCCAGTGAGTCTACAACCTTGATCATGGCCACAGTTTGGTGGTTGCCATTCATTTTGGTCCTCTGTGTTACTAGTTAGATTCTATTGCAGCTCTGCTGTAATTTCTGCATGACATCTTACATGGGCATGACCACCAACTAGCTGTCCATTCAAATTGCCACCATCAATCTGCGAGCAGGAGCTGAGTTGTCCACCAAGGGCTGGAATTTGCTGCTGAGCACAGTATGCTCAGTTTTAATGACTGCTTTGGTGTCTGTGCCATTTGGATCCAACCTGTCCTTTGATTCCATAATCCTTTAGCGTCTACATCTACAGCTACATGATTACTCTGCTATTCACAATAAGGTGCCTGGTATAGGGTTAAATTAATCACCTAAAAGCTGTCTCTCTACTGTTCCATTTTTGAACAGCATACAGGAAAAACGAGCACTTAAATTTTTCTGTGTGAGTCCTTATTTCTCTTATTTTATCATGAGGATCATTTCTCCCTATTTAGGTGGGTGCCAATAGAATGTTTTCGCAATCAGAGGAGAAAATTGGCGATTTAAATTTCATGAGAAGATCCCATCACAACGAACAACGCCTGTGTTTTAATCATTGCCACTCCAATTCACCTATCACGTCTGTGGTACTATCTCTCCTACTTCGTGATAATACAAAATGAGCTGCCCTTCTTTGTACTGTTTCAATGTCATTAGTCAGTGCCATCTGATGCAGATCCCAGTCCACACAGCAATACTCCAGAACAGGGCAGACAAGCATGGTGTAAGCAGTCTCTTTAGTAGACCTGTTGCACCTTCTAAGTGTTCTGACAATGAATCACAGTCTTTGGTTGGCTCTACCCACAACATCATCTATGTGATCGTTCCAATTTAGGGTATTTGTAATTGTAATCACTAAGTATTTAGTTGAATTTACAGCCTTCAGATTTGTGTGACTTATTGCGTAATTGAAATTCTTTTAGTTTTCATGTGAATAACTTAAAACTTTTCTTTATTCAGGGTCAATTTCCACTTTCTGCACCAAACATATATCTTATCTAAATCATTTTGTAATTTGTTTTGGTCATCTGATGACTTTACAAGATGGTAAATGACAGCATTATCTGCAAACTATCTAAGACGGCTACTGAGGTTGTCTCCTACATCATTAATATAGACCAGGAATGACAGAGGGCCCATAGCACTTCCTTGGGGAACACTGGATGTTATTTTTGTTTTACTCGATGACTTTCCATCCATTACTTCAAACTATGACCTTTCTGACAGAAAATCAGGAATCCAGTTGCACAACTGAAGTGATATTCCATAGGCATGCAGTTTGATTAGAAAATGCCTGTGAGGAACGGTGTTGAAAGCCTTTTGGAAATCTAAAAATATGGAATATGTTTGACATCCCCAGTCAATAGCACTGATTACTTCATGAGTATAAAGAGCTAGTTGTGTTTCACAAGAACAATATTTTCTGAGTCCGTAATGACTACATGGCAATAAATCATTTTCTTCGAGGTACAATGTCTGCTAGCTCTTGTAACACACCCATCTCCATCTGTGACCCCACACAAGCCTTCATCCCAGTTGAACTGCAGTGCTGGTGTATTGTAATCATCCAGGACCACATAATGGTGCAGGTGTATTTGTGAGTATGCAAGTGTTCTCTATAGCTCTAAAAATGATTTGTCAAAAAACTAGTTCTCAGTCTTGTCATGTGGCTGTTGACAACTCAGTGCCTCTTCTATTTGAAGAGTTATTGTTTTTCTTCCTTCAATTATTTATGTTCTGTTCTACACAAAGGATATTTTGCACTGACTTCTACTGTACAGGCCATCTCACATGTCTCAGTTATTTTAACGGTTACAAAAAGACAATGTGCTTGCTTTTTGATCAGTTGTGCGTTGATAAGCTAATGCCGAATCATGATCATATTTTCAGTTCAGATCTTTTTTTCTCTTTTCCTCCCTCCCTTTATCCTTCCTCCTCCCCCCCTCTCCTCCCACCCACCTCTTATTTCTCTCTTTGTGAACTCAAGATTTAAATTAATTATTGTGAACTGTTTGTAGAGCTGACCAGCAATTGTCTGATCTGTGTTTGGTTGTTCTAGATATAATGACAAATAGAGAAATGAGTGAGGAACCAGTCATGGTGTAATGGAGGCATTAAACTGAGGATACAAGCGTAAAAATTTGGACATCGAAGTTGACCATTTGTCACATACACACATTCACACAGAAGCCTTCTACTGACATTTTGGTCCATCACTCTAGATAAAATTGAATATGATGGTATTGTGATTGCCATTTGTAAAGCTGTGACTAGGTGTGTTCAAAAAATTCTGGAACTTTGTCCATGAAATTTTCCTACACTTACCTTTTACTTATTGTGCATGGTCTCCTTCGAAATACTCCTCTCCACAATTGATACGCTGCTCTGAACTCTGTTTCCTCTTCCGGACGCAGTCTTGGTACACTTCTTGCTGGATTGTGTGAACTGCTGTCTGCAAATTTTCTTTTATCTTGTCTCCCATTACAAATCTTTGTCCTTTCAGCAGGATTGCAAACTTTGGAAATAAAAGAAATTGCACAGGGGCCAACTCTGGAGAGTACAGAGGATGAGGCAGCACAATGATTTCTGTTTTTGTGCAATAGTCGCACACCAACAGGGCTCAATGTGCAGATGCATCATAATGATCTGTGAATTGCCTCACCACATTTCAGGCCATTTCCTTCTCACAATTTCTCACAGACATTACAACATGGCCTGATAGTACCATTGATTTACAGTTTGTACCTGTGACGTGAATTCATAATGAACTAATTTTTCAAGTCAAAGAAACTATCAGAATGGCTTTGTCATTTGACCTGACCTGATGAGCGTTTTTTGGTCTTAGGGAACCTTTCTGACTCCATTGTGAAAATTGAACCCTAGTCTCAACATCATAACCAATGACCCACATCTCGTCACCAATTATGATTCTCTTGAGGAATATTTCTCTATCATTTGTGTGATCCAAAGCTCTGCGCAGACTGCGAGGTGAAGGTTTTTCTGGTCTTGACTCATGAGCCATGTGACAAACTTGGCGGCAACATGAAGCATTTCAGGGTGCTGCGTCAGGATTTCATGACATGATCCAAAAGAAATGATACATTCTTCTGCAATCTCTTGGGCAGATGATCTTAGGTTGGCATGCACAATTTTGTCGATGTTTTTGACATGAGCATCGTTGGTAGATGTTGAAGGTAGTGTTGAACAAGGGTCAACTTTAACTCCTGTCTGACCATTTTTAAACCATGTGAACCATTCGTAACACTGAGTATGGCTTAAGCACTCTTCACCAAAGGCTTTCTTCATCATTTAATGTGCCTCTGTAGAGGTTTTCTTGGTTTCACACAAAATTTAATGCAATTGTGTTATTTCTCTAACTCTGCCATCTCAAAATTGGCAGACTGTGTGACAAATGTTTTACACAATACAGCACTGAACTATAAGTAACGAACATACAACAATGAAACTTCTGGCTGTTACACATTAAATACAGGCATGTAGAGAGATGCCAACCACATTTCACGTCAACACACCATTGTCACAAAATCAAGAATGTTCTGGAATTTTCTGAATAGGCCTTGTACTTGTAACATGAGACACTATTGTGCTTACAATCTAGTCTATATGCATAAAATCCTTTTGTCTGAAGAGGATGTTATTTGTGCTTACTTGTTTTACATCCAATTATTGCTTTATTGTGCCAGTGTGAGTGACATTTTATGCCTTCATAAAAATAACAAAAAGCACATATTTAATTATACTAATAACAGTGAAATTGACCAAATAACCTACCAACTGATACTGGCATATTATAGATTGAAAAAGTACTAAAACACGTATGTAGGAAATACTTCAGAGAGTCTGGATTTCTCCTCACTTTTAGAACTTTGTACTGCTTTATTCGTGCTACAAAAATGTTTTTAAGTTATTTTTTCCTTAACAAGGAAAATACTGCTTATGAAAGTCATGTTTCTTACAGCATATTATGTACGTAATAGATTAGGTTTCAAGTTAATATTTCTTGTTTCCTTTTCAGGAGCTTGCGGTACACATTGCGTATAAAAATCTGGAAAAAGAGCAGAGAATTGAGAAATAGTTTTGTTGCTTTGATTTGTGCAATTCTGGATGTCTTTCCAAATGCTCCTATCATTGAATCAGGACTGGCTGAAGGTACTTTTGCACAGATACAGAAATATACGCAGATAACACTAAAATCTAACAATGGTCTTAAACACTAGGAATCAATATTTCTTATCTGTATTGACATATGACTTGAATCTGTATGGAGCGATATCAGTTTCGACCAAGGATCATCTCACAATGATGTAGGAATTGTCAGAGTTATGCAATAAAAATCAGTTCTCAATACATAGATATACACAGAATATGTAAGTATAATAACAGTGGAAATTGCTGGATGAAGCATTAAGTAAAATAAGGGAAAGGGAACCATTCATCCATAGTGGATCGATGAATGGAGCTCTTCTCCTCTCCTTTGTTACTGCATCTCTTTATTTATCTACAATGTGAGATCCATTCTTTTTTCCTTAATATTTCAATACACCTTTCTCCTCTACAGCTCATACCTTTAAAACACGCACTGGCCACTTTCTGTTGTGCAATTAGAATGACTCTTCTTGTGCCCACTGCAGTTTATATTTTGGTGTTGGTTTTATTTTGACCCTTGTCATTTGGTTGTTCAGTGAGTTGTATGTGTTATAGTTTTTGTGGTCAACTATGTATGTTGTGAGTTAATTACAATTCCTACCTGTTAATCAGATCTGAGTAAATAAGCTTCTGTTCTTCCTAACAGACTCCTTTTCCTCTGCAGTGTCTTCAGTTCTAGAGGCTGCAAGAAAGCTGGAATCTTCCTCAGATCTCTTATTAACTGAGAAAATTTCTTCTTTCAGTTCCAGTCTACTAAGGCTTCTACATAGATGAAAATTAACTTGCATCCAACATGTGTAATACATTCATATTATGGTTTCATGAGTTACCGCACAATGCAAATAAATTTTGACAAAATAAAACATCTGAGAATGAGTGGCAGAAGACAGTTTTAAAACTTCTTTAGATTTAATTTCAATAATGTCACTACTTTTATTGTGAATGCAGTTCTTCTATGGCTGCAACGTACTTCCAAGCCATGATGTCTAAGAACAAGCAGCCCACAGCAGTTGGAGACACTATAAATGCATTGTCCTGCTGTTCCCATGAACCTCTTATTATCTGCACATATTAGTAGATTATTGCCCCCATAACATACTGTTGAAACTTGACTATTAACAAAAAACTTTATTAACCCTTTGTTGAGACTCACCGATCTTTCAAAGTGCCACCACGCAGTTACGCGTGTCCTCTACATGCGGCACTGTCTGCCAGCCATGCAGCAGCAGCGCCACCTAAGCGGCCAGCCAACCAGTGGCCGCTAGACTTAGGCTCAGTTCTGATTTGACTGTTAAAGTGTACACACGTCTTACTTTGTTTACTTGATCTGTGACTTACATGAATTGTGTAGTCCTTGACATATATTTGTTAAACTTGATGTTATAACACCCTTGAGCAGTCGCATTGGTTGAGTGAGTCAACCAGAGTTTGTTTTTTCGCTCTGAATTCAAAATACACATTGATGCAGTGCTGGTGGTTCTACCTATCTTCAAGTTGGACCTCTATCAATCACTTGTATTGTTGCTGCATTGGCAGTGCTCATACATTGACAACAATTGAAGCTTATTTTAATCCATGTTCTTTTTAGTGTACAGAGTCAACCATGCGACCTGTGATGTAAATATTTATTTTTAATGGTAATTGTGAATACCATCTTTATCTTTCACTATCAACTATGTTTTACTTTTATTTACACTTTTAAGGCCTTTTTCAAAAATGGGTTCTGAATTTGACTGGTCTGAGAGCGAAGAAGAACAAATACTATTTAGTGATCACAACGGTGAATCAGAAATAGAAGTAATTCCTTTAGGGGGAGGAGGACATACACATACTGAAGAGTAAATGCAATGTCATGAAGATGAAGAAGATGGTGATGATAATTTTGATTTTATATGTGAGTATTTTGTTGGTAAAGATGACAAAACTAAGTGGTCTAAGGAATGTATAAGAGCCAAAATGGCAAAAACACCCTCAAAAGAACACATTAAAAATTCCACCTGGTCCAAAGAGGTCTGCAAAGGGTATTACACAAGAAGTGACAACATTTAATAAAATTATTAGTGCAGATATGATTGATTCAATTGTGGAATAAACCAATTTGCATATCAGAAACTTAGTATCACAGAACATCTAGTGTAGAAAGAGAGATATGAAGGTAACTTCTAGGGAAGATATATATGCTCTCATTGGAATCCTTATACTGACTGGCTTGAAGGGTGGAAATAAAACAAATGTTGAAGGACTTTGGAGTAAATGTAACGCTGGTATGAAGATCCTTAGAGCTTGCATTTCATACAGACAGTCCTTGTTTCTCCTCAGAAGTTTGTGATTTGATGACAAATTGACAACAACAAAAAGATGTGAGAGGTCATATTTAGATAAATTTTTCACCAAATGTAAGGAAAGCTATAGTTTGGGAGAGTTTGTAACCATAGATGAGATGGTGATGTCCTTTTAGAGGGAGATCTTCATTTTTTCAGTACATACCGAACAAACCAGCAAAGTATGTCTTGAAATTCTTTGCTACTTGCGATGCCAAAACATTATATACAGCATCTGTTGAGCTGTACTGTGGAACACAGCCAGATGGCCCTTAAAAGGTGTCAAATAAACCGTACAATATTGTGCCTTTTGTGGCAGAACCTCAAACCGTACAATATTGTGCCTTTTGTGGCAGAACCTCTGCTGGGATCAAATCGGAATATTACTTTTGGTATACCATTTATCCATTGGCAGTCTCACTTTTGCAGAGAAACATCACATCCTACCTTTGAAATCAAGGAACATTGGCTCTTTACTGTTTGGATACCAGAAAGATATCACACTGGTATCATATGCAACCAAAAGAAACAAATTTGTTGTTTTGCTTAGTGCTGCACACAGTTAAGGCACAGTTGATGAGAATACCAATAAACCACACATTATCATGGACTATAACATGACAAAAGAAGGGGTTGACACAGTCGACCAATTGTGCAGTAAATACTCTGTTGCATGAGTAACAAGGAGGTGGACAGTGGCTGTATGGTTCACTTTACTAAACATTGCTGGTCTCAATACCCAAATACTGTTTCACTGCAATGCAGAACCCCCCCCCCCCCCCCCCATCCACCTCACCCACCCCCCCCCCCCAAAAAAAAAAAATATAAAGGAGGCTGTTTTTGAAACAGTTGTCCCAACAACTTATGAAAGATCATTTAGTTACAAGATCCCACTTTTCCATGCTTCCAAATGATCTCAAAATATTTTTGGCACCTTATATACTGCAAGAACGTCAAGAACCAGAAGAACCTCCAAACAAAAAGAAGAGTCACTGTGTTATGTGTGGCAGAAAAAACAATGTTGTTACCACAATTCATTGTAGTCAGTGTAACTGTATGCAAGAAGCATTCCGCAGTTGTGCGTGAAAAGTGTGCACATAGTACCGTGGATGAGGTAGAGGAACAGGATGAGTAAACTCTGTTTTTACACAGAAATGATATAGTCATCTTCAATAAAGTGAGTATAATCCAATAAATTCTGTGTGAGTAACAGGTACTGAGAAATAAATGTAGGTCAAATGTGATTTAACTTTATCCTATGTGCCAGGAATGTATTATTAAATGAAAAACTAGGATTCTTTAATTAAATTTGTAACTGTATCTTTAGAAATAATAAAGATCAAATATTAAAATTTGTATTTATATTAATTAAAAACCAAAATAAACTTGTTATTTTTCAGTAGCAAGCATATTATGGTAGAACTTTTCACTTCTTAATGAAAACAATGGCTGGTTTGACAAAGTCAACCATGCGACCACTGGTGTTACAAAAATTGATGAAATCACTCGAGGGTTACATATTATGGTCATCTATCATGGATTAGAAGGACGAGAATGGAATCCATTATTTTCACAAAAATGCTGTGTTACACTTCCCACAGAGTTGAAAGATGACTTGAAAGTTACTTTCTTTAAATAACTGATAACAAATTTTAATTCTTTTTATGCAGTTAACATAACAAATAAATGCTGACACTTTGCCTTTTTTAGTAATTCTAAAATATTTTCAATGAAAAAGAATAACTTTTATTTTAATATATTTAAAAAACAAGAGTATAGTTCTTTTCCCAAAAATGCTGTGTTGCATCTCAGTGCATGTGTGGTTGTGTATGTGAATGTATGTACTAGTGCTAGAAAAAGAACCAGTGTTCAAAAGCTAATGGGAATGCTGATTTCTGTTATGCATTTCTGTGCTTCAGACATCAATCTACTGTAAGGTTTCCCACATTTTGCAGAATACATAAGTATGCTCTTTTAGGATAGTACAGTTGGTCAGCTGTGGCCTTGATGAAAGAACTGTCCCACGGAAAACCCAAATCAGAATGGATGGACAGAGCAAACCCCATTCTCCTGAATATGAGGCCAGTGCTTTAACAGTTGCAGCAACTCATTTGATTGTTCCATGTTACACAATGTTCCTTTTACTATACCTTCCGATAATCAGTAGTATAAAAACCTAGTTTCACTCTTCATTGCCGCACACACTAAGGACACACGCTGATGACTTCAGGGCCATGAATATGCTGCTATGCCCTTTGCGATAACTCCAGTCTGTTTGGACAACTAATTCTAGATCCACGAACACAAGTGTATTCCATCTTTCATTCCTGTCCAGCTCAAAAATATGTTATTGCCTTGCACTTTATATCATGACACATGACTTTCTTACAAAAGCAGTAAATCATGATTGTGTATTCATAGCTGACTGGTTGTTTTATAACACATGACTTAATAGATGTTTTAATCCTGTGTGTAAATGAGCACAGGTTAGGATAGGATATTATATTATTATTGTTGTTGTTGTTAAACTCTACAAGCCATGAAAGCTCTTCACTGCAGAATGAGTAACTTTGAATCGCTTCATTCTGACCTCACAAACAATTTTCTAATCTCTACTCTGTCTTAATTTTTCCAAATCACTTTGTGGGTTGTCAAGGCATCATTTAATTGATCCAAGAGGCCATCTTTCAATGGGAATGCCTTATGTTACTGCCTTGGTGGACCTGTTTGGTGGTACTCCAATGACAAGACCCAAGAGTTTTGGTACTAAAATGTGATGAAAAGGTGCTATGTTTTAGGCAAGAATGGTGCTAAAATATACCAATTTCACAAGTGAAAATTATATAATTATTTAATCACAGATCTCCTAGAGAATTGAATGAAGTGTTAAAAAACTGGTGAAACACATCGCTGAACACACTAAACTACTATGGCCACTAATTCAGAAAACTGTTGCACAACTAACATTCACCAATTCAATATTTTTTGAGAGACTTTATTTGTGACTTCTTAACAAATATTTGCAAATAGGAAAGGGATGTTCTGCATCAACAGGCACAAGAGGTGCATTTTTTCTTAAATAGTAATCAATATTCTAGTTTGTTACCAAGCCCTCCACATTAGGATTTTTGGTTGAGCTTTGCTTAAGCTTCTGTTTTCCAGTACCATCAAGTACATTAGGATTTTTGGTTGAGCTTTGCTTAAGCTTCTGTTTTCCAGTACCATCAAGCAAATTCTTCACATCTGTCAAAATGGTCCACTGTGCTTCTTTCTCAAAACATTCCTCCACCACTTTTTTAATGGTTGTTATCAGGAAAGTTCTTATTTGGCTGATAATTCTCTAGCCTTTCTTAGAGTTGAAGATCTATCTCACAAAGCATAAAAAATATGCAAACAACATGAAAATTTTTCAGATAAACACCACAGCTTCCAAAAAAGTACTTCATGTAGTAATGATTTGGGGAGGTGGTAAAGAAAGTCCTCTAATTTGTTTTTACTTTTGTAATCTGGCAGGAGTTCCATTCAAGATTTTTTAATGCAAGGTAGAAATTCATTGACATATGAGTATTCTTCTCTTCCTGTGTCTCACCAACTTGATGAATAGCACGTGCGAGGTCATGTGTTTTATGCCACCTAGCATAGACTTCAGATTGGAAAATGAAAGTAACATGTTAGGAGCTTGTCTGTATGTAAAAACCATACTTGATCATATCTTAATCCATCATGCCATTACACACAACATGCATTGTTAAAACTTTACATCATGGAGACAGCATCTGTTTTCTCAGGAAAGTGAGTTAATGAAAGCACAGATTTCATTTGGTCTCTATTCAGTGGTGTGGGTCCAAAATAAATATCTGTTCCACATGTCAGTGGTGTCATCTAGAATAAAATACACTGTATCATCTGATTTCTGAAACTTTATCATCGTATAGTGGCTGAATACATAACTTCCTTAAAGCATTCTCACTGGGAATAGACTTTCCAGCATCCTTCTCCAGGTACAGTTATGTAATGGGATTGATAAGCTTTGTATTGGGAATATCACTGGTTAGAAATGCTGCCAATGTATCACAATAATTTTATTTTTATTTTTGGAAATTGAAAATGCTAGTATCTGACTAATAAACTATAAACTCACTGTGCTCTGCCATGTTGCAGTTCCTTATTCATGGTGTACTTTGTGCTTTCCATGTGCTACCGAACATAGTTTAAGTGATGATTTCTATCATTTGTGAGTGATATGTTACAAATTCTGCACTTTACAACAGTCTGTCACCCTGAATACTAAACTTTTTAACTATATCATACTTTCTCCCAGTGCTTGTTTTGTATTTTGATAACTTGGATGCAATTAAAACATAAAAGTCAAACAAGCAAAAGAGCACCACAAGTCACAAAAGTTGCTCTCACCACTGTGAATACTTGAACCTCAAACTACTTCTGCTTATGGAGTGTAACAAGTCAGGTGCACTGTAAACAATCAACATGGTGATCATTGCTAGAACTTAAATATTTATGTACACAGCCATACCAGGATTTTTTGTAAATTTTAAAACTGAATCGCTTAAATAATAATGACAAGCATATTTGTTGTTTCATTCGATTTTTTGTGACTGGTTTATTCAAGGCTTTTATCAGAGTTCCATGAGTTTTTTCTTGAATATATCTTTTCATTTTGTTTTATTTCATTTTTTTTCTGTTCTTCATGACAGTGTAAAAACAATGTTTTGCAGTACCAAATTTCATTTTGTTCCTCACTATATGTGAAGTGGCAAAATACTCCTGCAGAAAGTGTAATGGTACTTTTCCTATTTTGTTGGCTCAATTGCTGATGTGTAAACGGTAATATAGGTTGTAGGCTCCCACAACTCTTGTCATTTTGGATAAAATAATTTTGGGTACTGTACTGGGTCATTGCAAACTACTAATATAACTAAATTACTGACATTTCAGCTTCGGACCCCCCTGAAGAGGCCCACAGCAAGTTGGTTGAAACATTTAGTTGTTTTGGTAGCTCACAATGACATAACCCAATATCTGAAATTATTGTATCCAAAATGTAAACAGTAAGTTTTTTAATAGAAATAAATATAGAGAAAAATAAGAATATTCCCAAATATTGTACTTTTTTCTGGGAATGAACATGAGTTAGAAGAGGAGATTTACAGTGTGACAACAAATGAAAATTTAGTGTTAGTAGTGTTGAAAAGGGTGTCCAATGAGACAGTAAATGGACATTTAGTGTTATTAGTGTCTAAAAGGTTCTCAAAGAGGTTAAATGTTCCTGATGCTACTATTTCAGAGGAAAATCAGTGAGAATATGTGGGTGTGGACGAGTATTGCAACAGATGCTGGTAGCTGGCAACAGCACGGTATTCTCATTTTATTTATAGTAACCAAGCTGTTGAATTATTCTGAAACAGGCTAGATTTGCTTGGTGAAACTTGCTAGCACAGTGGTAATCCACAGTTCTTGCAGTGTGTATAAGGAGATTTCTCTAGCAGCAAGTTTTGGTGGCGTGACCCCAGATCACGTAAGAAACAGATTGCCCGATTGCATGGTCTAGCAGGCAACCCTTGTCAGGGAACAGACACCAGGCAGCAACAGCGTCAAACCCTTACTTGTGGGATCAACCACTAGATGGCACTCCGTTCTGTGAAATATGTGGCAACATCGGCCAAACGCGTGCAACTTTCCACTATTTGGCGTCTGTGAAGTACAGCTGTTTCTGACATACTGGTGGTAGTGGATCGAGTCGTCATGCTGAGGGCCTGCCAGTATATCAACTGTGGAAGGAGTAGATGAACAAATCCTGAACTAAAAATGTTCAGATTTCCCGTCAAAGATAAATAAAGGTTACGCGAGTGGATTTTAAATTCAGATAAATCAATAAATTAGTTACGAGTAAGAATTGATAAAGAGCCCTAAGCATTCAATCCTATATAAATTTTGTCGATCTTATATTCTGATATAACGTGGCAGCCCTTCCTGTACAAGAATCATATCATATAATTTTTAAATGAAATCTTTGCTGTGATTTGGACTTTTTTAAACTGTTTATTCACTTCACTACTGTAATTTTGGCTGTGGAGGCATCTTTGTGTGCAATGTGAAGACTGAAAACAATATAAGATATGGATAACAAAATGCAAAGCATAGTGTGGTAACATTTGGTAAACAATTTAAGAAGCATTACCTTAGAAGACCTTTCCCTTGGTACTTTAAAATGGCTCTAGAGATGAAATCGCAACAGTGGAATAAACAAATAATAGCCATCATCTAACTGCTAGGTCATCGGTCCCTCTAAATCCTTGTATATACTAGAGCGAACGAAGTGAACGAGTGTAAAACCTCGTTTACACTGCTGCAAATAAGTTTTCATAGATAATTCGCCAATGTTCACTGCTATTCATTTATGCTTGTGAACAAGTGTTTATACTGGAATGAAGGGAGGAGAATAGAAGAGAACGAGCATAGCATGCAAACTATACACGCTGCCTATTTTAATGTTTTTTTATCTGTGCGCTAATAATCCTCACACAGCTTTCATTCGAAACCAACACTACTTACAGGAACAGGTCTGCGTGAGTGTGGATATCCCTAGTAGTAACTGCGTTGCAGATAAAAGACAATGGCTGTTGCAAATATTTGCAGGTTATCTTTAAACCATACAAAGTAAATTTTTAACATAATTATGGTTTGCCATCTGTGGCTCTTCAAAGTTGACAGCGCCAAAATATGCTCGAAAAACACGCTTTCATTTGTATATTACCGCGTTTGCAGCCCACTTTCAACAACAATCCAAAATTCATCGTTTTGTGCCACTCTTGTATCATTTTCGATAAGTTACATGTAAAGTAAAAGAATTTAAATTTGAAATGACTGTCACTGAAATATGTCAAGCCTTAATTCGCATCACAACTGAGTGCGGACATCAGCAGACAAAAATTCAGGCCAGGCACAAGTCTCTTTTCAGAGCAGTGGTGGGTTAAACTGATTTACAAAACGTTAATATCTCAGAATGTGGATAAGCAAGTTGGCAGATGTGGATAATGATCTTGTGGATGCAGTGCACTTATGGACGGCGGCATTTTTCCTGTCCACGCAGACTTCTAGTTAGAGCTACAATGTAAATCTTTGATACTGAGATAAGATTATTTTGCCCACTGGTTTTGACAAAGGAAACAAATGGTGTAGGAAAATAATTATGTCGATAATGTCAGGACGCGAAACCCACTGCTCAGTGCAATATTTGTCAGTAAATTAACGGATTATATTTCAAAGATGTTGAGAAGATTTTGAAAATTTTCTAGTGTTAACCTGCACGTAGAGATCTTTTTTACCACCATAATCTGTATCAGAAGAGCTGTATAACAAAGAGGAAATAGACTACATGGAAGGCGAGTGTAAAACCTATGCGACTGCAATACAGTCTACATTTAAACAGATAAATATTTGTGTGTTACTTTCCATTTATTTCATTTCGCATGTGACTGTAAGAAGTACCCCTACAGTAGAAATAAACTTGGTTTGTAGAATTACAAGAGCTAATCTACATTCTTCGATTGAAAACTCGGGAAAAACTATAACCGATCATGGTCTACAGTCAGTTGTGTGACGAATGCCATTCGCGCGCAGCACTCTAGCCGAACACAAATCAGCATCATTCACGTCACCGAAGATACAGTGTTGCCAATTCTGCAACATGGACAGGTCATTTAGCATTGTAGCATCGACTGCAACATCTGTTGACCGAAGGGAAGTTTATTTTTACGGTTGCCAGTTCAGCCGTAAGGACGGTCAATCTGTTTCGTATGTGATCTGGGGCGTGACTATGTAACTAGAAGCAGTGCATTGGAATAACAAAGGTGCTGGTACCTTGTATAAATAGCAGAAATTTTTGTCGCATTTCATTCATAGCCCAGCAGTTCTACCAGTACGTGGGGGCTATGCTGGGCAAGGGGACAACGTGGAGCAGCCAGGAGCACTCACAACTTTGAGTTCCCATTGCAGTTCCAATTCCTACTCTATGTCCACTCCCCTCCCCTCTCCTGCAGACTTACTATCGCAGCACAGTGGATCTTCTGCACTCCCTTCAGCCACAACAAGACTCCTACTCAGGGGGCAGCAGGTCGCATCCTGTGCACAGCAGAAGACTTCTGCCACTGCAGTGTGCGTGACTCTGTGCTGCACACCAGTGGCCTCCTGGACACTGTTGTTTTTTGCAGAATTGTCTACTGCAGCAAGATTCCTGTCTGTCTTCATATGCTACTGATGCGTGGAATTGGTAGCATGTCTCACTCATCGGGATAATGTGCTAAGTACTGAATATAGGTGTAAGCAAAGCTGGATGCATGTGTATTGCAACGAGGTGGCCATGACACAAGCTGACATCTTGCCAGCCACTGGTGTGTGGGCACTACCCCGGACTCATGCACCACAGATGCATGAGTGGGAAATAAAGTATTAATTTTGACAATTGGATCCATCTGGGCCTTTCCTGCTGTGCTACACCACCACTACTCTCTGCCACCTACCAGCCTGGCATCAGCCTGGCTACCCTTCCATCCCAGACATTGGCTACAATTGGCTTTGGAAGTGGTGGCATCACCTTGAGTGGGTAACATATGGTGCATCATACATGCACTATCTATTGGTTAATTTTGATGGGCATCACAAACATGGGGTCTAGGTGGGGGATCACCATAACTTGAGGGCTACTTTGTTTAGGTCAGAGGAACTGGCTGATGTGTCTGAATTTCAGGATAAGTGCTAGGCGCAGTACTTGGAGCCTGTTAGATGTCCATGGTTGCTTGGACACTCTGTGCTGTGCACTGTGGCACCATTATGGTCATGTTCAAGGTAATGTAGGGAGTCTGGATGGTTAAAAATAAGGTGAAAAAGTGGCATTTGTTGGCCTGTGAATTATTTTTGTATGTATTGTTTGTGAATGAAGGGTAAAGGTGTTGCAGTGGCAGAGTCAGAGAAATGGGGTCTTTCGGAACCAGAGGCATTGCATTTGTAGATGCAAAATGTAGCACAGTTGTTGGTAGATAACACGGAGTTGGAGGGATGGGAGTTGCAGTTAAGGATGACCAAATAACATTCCTCCAGGTGCCAGACCATGTGGTAGACCCAGCTGCCACTAGCCTAATGTTTTCCTTTCCTGAAATATCATCTGAAGATTTGATGTCACTTGTGCAGGACCTAATGATGTCAGCAGATGTGAGTGGTTGGCCCAATAGCCACTTATTATGGTTGGAAAAATTATGTCTAGTGGGAAAAGAGTATGGGGGCTTTTGAGCATTTGAAGCAGCGGCTTCTGTAGATGTACAAGAAGGAAAATAATGCATGATCCTTTTGGATGTGACTGAGTACAGTTATATAGAGGCATCGGGAAACAGTATGTAATTTTTCTGAGAGAATAAATTTAGTTACTGAATTCTGGTAAGACCATGAATGACTCAACAGCCAGTAGAAATTGGCCCTCCAGCTGAGGGCATCAGCAGTGAGTTGCCTGAGTGTAAACAGTTGGAAAACGAGATGGCGCTGCAGAATAACACATCCAGTGAGTTAACATAGGCTGAAAAACCTAAGACTTAGTGAACCAAGAACCAAAACAATGAAGCGTTGTGAGATCAGTATCAGAAAGCAATGAAATCACAACTGACTGAGTGGGGTGCTGGCTTTTAAGGGCAGCTGTGAGTGATGGTAAGCCAGAAGAACAGGCGTGGCTCCTTAGCTTGCATTGCAGTTGTGACAGCAGCACTCCCATGTTATAGTTACTGTCATTGAGATCCATGGCTTCATGTGGCCTTCCCAAATTGCCAGTCTGAGATACCAGATCCCTCCCCCCTCAAATGGGCACATAGGGCCGTAAGTGTCAAGGATGATGCCTGGGAAGTCAAATTGGTTGTACAGAAGGAGTCCCAGCACTGAGGTCTTCCTGCTGGAGGGAAGAACCTGGGTTATCTGACAGTGCACTGGGACTTGGTGCTGCAGACGTTGACAGCATGGGTGATGGTGGCTGAGTGGGCGGAGGCTGCAGTGAGACCTCCACCTCTACACCTACATCCATGGGAACTGCTGCAGGTGCCTCGAATGCAAGTTGTACCCAAGTGGATGTGGGATTAGCGAGGGTGGGCCTTCCAGATCCAGTTGAGCCACTGATGGAGGTGCAGTTGGAAGGCGTGATGGAATTGGTCTGTATGCCAGCAGTCCAGACCATTGTCAGGTTTGCTGCTCACATGTCGCAACCACCATGGACAGCAATCGTGAAGGTTTTGCCCTGTAGTGGTGTCCCCACACTGCTGAGACCAGCAGACAGTGCCCAGCACACCAGGTCCGGGGCTTCTTCGGCTGTGGTACTGGGAGATGAGGGCGAGTACAAGGCAGCCGCTCAATGCAGGCCTGTGATCATGGACAAGAGTGGTCTTGTATGTGCTCAGAAAATGGTGAGTGTAGCCATGGTGGTGGAAGTAATCATCACTTTTAAGATGTATTGTTTAAATATCTGCACATATGCTCTGTTTGACCATTGGAGAATGGTTGAAACAGTGGTCTAAACAAGTCTTGATGTAGTTGGAGGCACAGAATTTTTCAAAAGCCATTGCCATTAATTGGGGCCCATTGTCTGATGTGACGCTGCAAGGGATCTCTTCTATAGCTAACATTTAAGCTAACTGATATAAATGGATAACTGTGATTATTAGAAATTCCTCACAAATGTTTAAATTTCTCTGTTGTTTGTTAAGGCACTGCACTAATCCATGGTTCTATGAGAACTATCAAAACTATAAAAAAACCTATAGAGGAAGGCCGTAACTGCAAAAAAGAAAAAAAAGTCCACATTCAGTGATAATATGTAATGCAGAAAATAAAAGCAAAGTGGTATGGGATGTTATAAAACAAGAAACTATGAAAGGAAGATACAAGAATAATAACATGCAAATCAAAGATGAGAACAGAATAGTAGAAAGACTATAGGAAATTGCAAGTTTTGGAAACAATTATTTCTCTGTTATCGCAGAGAAGCTGCACATCTAGCACACACAACGAACTATGCATCAAGCACAGTGATGTTTCCCATGACAGCTTGATGTTAGGAAGACAGTACAACAAAGACATAAATGGGGTTCTTATTTCTGTTCTGAAGGTGTGCGTGGATGGGATACAAGCCCTATTAATAAAATTAACAAATAAGTCTTTGTTTTCCCAGATTACCTAAAGCATGCACAAGAAAAGCCCTTGCTAAAGAAAGGTAGAGCAGAAAGCATTGTGAACTACAGGCCAGTTTCACTGCTGTCTTCATTCTCAAAAATAATTGAAGCAATCATGAGACTGTTATCATGAGTAAATACAACCTCTTTAATAAGACAAAGTTTGGATTCAGAAGTGGGAGAAGTGCAATATCGGTTATTGCACAGTTCGCAAAAGTGATACTTGAAGCTCTGAATAAGGCATTTTCTTAGACTTGTCCAAGATGGGAAGTTTGGTGTGCATCTGCACTGAAGAGATCCTAGGCCATCTTTGCCTTAATTGTACATATATTGTCCTAAAAAACTGACACCACATATTAGGTTCCAGGGCAGGAACAGTTTATGGGCAACAAGCCATTACACAAAGACATTAAAGTTCATGATGCTTCAATTCCATTTAAATTCCAAAGCAACACCATACAGGTTTGAACAGTTTTGGGCAATAAGCCATTACAGAAAGACATTAAAATTCATTATGCTTCAACTCCACTTGAATTCAAAAGCAACCCCAAATGGGTTCTCTAACACTTAATTCCAGATGTAGAAGTTATCCCACATGTCTTAGGGTTAATAACAAGCCTGTAATACTAATAGGATACATATGGCTTCAAAATGACTGCAGCTCATAATTCTGCCAATGCAGTCTTCAGTGTGAACCCTTCATGTACTCCCAGTCATCCTGTGTCCATACATCTCTATATTATAATTTCCTACAGAAGGTCCTCTGCACTCTTATTTGAAAATTTTCTTGTAATACCAGTAACAGAATTACTCAAATCAAAATCTACAATCTAACTCATTCATTTATAAATCTGAAAGCACATTCATTTAGGACATAAAGATACAAAACAAACATTTATGTTACTTTCGAACATTGGGTAAGTGGCTCATATAGTTGCATCTTTCATTGTCAGCGTGGTACAATTCTACTCATCTAACAGTCATTACTTCTTTGGGCATTTCTGTTTACTTTCCACTCAGGTAAATGGTAGAAGAAAGACTAAGGAAAGGCAAACCTACATTTCTAGCATTTGTAGCCTTAGAGAAAGCTTTTGACAATGTTGACTGGAATACTCTCCTTCAAATTCTAAACGTGGCAGGGGTAAAATACAGGGAGCGAAAGGTTTTTTACAATTTGTACAGAAACCAGATGGCAGTTATAAGAGTCGAGGGGCACGAAAGGGAAGCAGTGGTTGGGAAGGGAGTGAGACAGGGCTGTAGCCTCTCCCTGATGTTATTCAATCTATATATTGATCAAGCAGTAAAGGAAACAAAAGAAAAATTTGGAGTAGGTATTAAAATCCATGGAGAAGGAATGAAAACTTTGAGGTTTGCCGATGACATTGTAACTCTGTCAGAGACAGCAAAGGACTTGGAAGAGCAGTTGAACAGAATGAACAGTGTCTTGAAAGGAGGACATAAGATGAACATCAACAAAAGCAAAATGAGGATAATGGAATGTAGTCGAATTGTCGAATGATGCTGAGAGAATTAGATTAGGAAATGAGACACTTAAAGTAATAAAGGAGTTTTGATATTTGGGGAGCAAAATAACTGACGATGGTCGAAGTAGAGAGGATATAAAATGTAGAATGGCATTGGCAAGGAAAGCGTTTCTGAAGAAGAGAAATTTGTTAACATTGAGTGTAGATTTAAGTGTCAGGCAGTCTTCTCTGAAAGTATTTGTATGGAGTGTAGCCATGTAAGGAAGTGAAACATGGACGATAAATAGCTTGGACAAGAAGAGAATAGAAGCTTTCGAAATGTGGTGCTACAGAAGAATGCTGAAGATTAGATGGGTAGATCACATAACTAATGATGATGAGGTATTGAACAGAATTGGGGAGAAGAGGAGTCTGTGGCGCAACTTGACAAGAAGAAGGGACCGGTTGGTAGGACATGTTCTGAGGCATCAGGGCATCACAAATTTAGTATTGGAGGGTAAAAATCGTAGAGGGGACCAAGAGATGAATACACTAAGCAGATTCAGAAGGATGTAGGTTGCAGTAAGTACTGCAAGATGAAGAAGCTTGCACAGGATAGAGTAGCATGGAGAGCTGCATGAGACAAGTGTCTGGACTGAAGACCATAACAACAACAACAACAACTGGTAGTCATCATACCTAAGGTTTATCTGAAAGAGAGATTAAAATGATACATCTCCTAGAGCCCAGTAAGATGTAGAAAAATCCACTGAGGTCCAATGACATTGATGGCACTGTCCTCTCAGTGATGTATGACATGCAGCTCATCAACCACCACGCTGTATCGATAGGGTAAGATATGCCAGCCGGTACACCATATATGATATATCTATAGATTGTGTAGCAAACAAAGTTTCTAGGGGTGAACAGTGAGTGTCAGCTAACAAGGCATGGACATACAAAGATACTAGCAAAAAGAATGTCATGAGCATGTTATGTGCTTAGGGTGTTAGCAGTAATTTGTAACAGCCAATGTCTTGTGCTGAAGTGCTATGTCTATATACAGTGAGTCCTTAGTTGTGGTATTCTTTTCTGGAAATCAGAGGTTCAGAACATGGACATGGTTTTTAAGCTGCATAAAAGGGCCATAAGAATTATAACTGGAAGTAGTAATTGGGCTCATATAAAAAAATAGCTATTTAAACAAATGAGTGTCCTTACTGCACCAAGTGAGTACATTTACCAATCTGTAGTGTATGCCGTGGAAAATGTTACTAAATACTTCACTAATAGCTCTGTCCATAATGATGGAACAACAATCAGTTTTGAGTTAACAAACAAAACACTCAAAATGTCATTTCGCATCATGGAATAATATATTATAATAAATCACTAAGGGACATGACAAAGATTACTGAAGTACGTCCATTTAAATAGGCAACTAAAATGTTCTTCAAAAGTAATGTGTATTACACAGTTAAAAGATTACTTGGAGGACTCAGAGCAGTAGAAAGTAGTGTAAGAGATAACTGCAGCACCTTGCTGCATTTCAATACAGTGGAATCTCGCATAGCGAGCATAATTCATTCCAGAATCTTACTTGTTGTGTAAAGCACCCATTAAGCAAAACAATTTATCCCATATAAATTACTGTAAAATAATGTTCCCATGCAGAAAAAAATATGGCACTAAAAGTTTTATCTTATTCATGCCATTTCTTCAAAGAAAGCTATACGCACAGTATTATGTACTTCATTGTTATTTTTATTATTGTTAATGTTAATTTCCTGTAAGGAGACCACTAAAGCACAGTCAATTTTCATGGCTTCTTTTCTGTCTCTTTCTTTTTTTCTTTTTACTTCCCAAAAATCTCTCATGTATTCATTGTGTTTCTTCTTCCTCTTTTCTGCCCACTTCTTTCCTGTTTTCTTCTCTTTGAGAATTTGCTGAAATTTCTGTTTTCTGATTTTTTTCTCTGTATTTTCCCTGTCTGTCATGTCTTCTGTAGAGATGTTCAGTTTCTGGAGGTCTTTCATGGTTTCTTTTACATGTTGGCTTTCACTGTATTAGTTATCACTATGTTAAAAAAATTCTTGGTCAATCTATTTCTGTTCATCCTGTCTATGTGTCCATAGAACTTTGCCCTTATTTTCCTGATGTTGTCTAATCTTCTCTGTCTTTTCTTACTGTTCTTTTGTTGGTCTCCTTATCCAGATTTCTCTTTCTGAACTGGCCTGTAGATCTTTCTCAGTATTTTCCACTCATGTTTTACAATCTCCTTAATTTTTGTTGATTACTGTTGTTTCTGAGGCATACAAGGTCTTTGGCAAGACTACTGTATTGTAGTCTTGTAATTTGGCATTGATGGAAATACTTCTTTTTTGTAATGATTCCATGTAAGTTTGTATGTGTTTTGTAGTTTTGTGATACTTTTTCCATTGGATATTACGCTCAGTCCCGTTTTCTGTATAACCTCCCCCAGGTATCCAAAACTATCTACTTGTGTTATCTTTCCATACTTTGTTACCAGTGGGTGTCTGTCTGTGGATTCTGTGTCCATGTATTGCATTTTTTTCGTATGAGATTTGTAGTGCTGTTTTGGCTGAGATTTCACGTAGTGTCTCTAAATCTTCCTTGGCTTCGTTTCTGTTATTTGTCATGATGGCTATGCCTTCAGCAAAGGCCAGACATTTTATGTTGCTGGTTCTATTCTTGTGTCTCCCCATCTTTACACCACTGATTCCTTTGTCCCATGTTCTGATTATTTTCTCCAAAACTGAATTGAACAGAGTGAGTGACAGCCAATCTTCGTGCCTCACATCTGCCTTGGTTTCGAAGAGTTCCGCTATCTCGTCATAAACTTTACTTTGGATGTTGTATTTGTTAATGTTTCCTGAATTAGCTTATTGTCCACCTTCATTTTTTCCAGTATGGAGCCGTAGACATTCTTGAAGTCGATAATGTTATTGTGGCATTCCTGGACTTTCTTGTAGTCAATATTATTCTCAGGCACCAGATCTGTTCATTGCATGATCTTCCCTTTCTGAACCCTCCTTGGTATTGTACTGTCTGCAGATCTATTTGAGGCTCTAGCCAACTTAATAGTGCTTTAGATAGAGTTTTGTATGTCACAATTCCTGTGTAATTATTAGGGTCTGTTTTGCCTCCTTTATATGAGGGGGTGTGTTATCGCTGACTTCCATTCTTCTGGTATCTTTTCTATTTCGCAGATGTTTTTGATGCTTCTGTTTAGTTTGCGTATTATGTATTTATGTTCTAATTTCCAGATTTTTGCAATTAGTCCGTCTTCTCCAGGTGCTCTGCTATTTTTCAGTGATTTTATTATTTTCATGATCTCCTCATGTGTTGGTGGTTTAGAATTGAGGCTGGGTTCTGGTTTCTCAAATTGTGTGATCTGCATCAGTTTATCACAGTTTAGTAGTGTGTCAAAGTATTGCACTAATATTTCACAGGTTTTTTGGGTTTGTTTCCAGTGTTCCATCTTGTCTTTTGATGCATAAACTTGGTGGTAGGTATCCTGTCATATTTTCTTGGAATGTTCTGTAAAATTTGTTGAAGTCTTCATCTATCTCTTTCAACCTGTTGTTTTCACAGCATCCTTTTTCTCTGTGGACTGTTTTTGAAGTGGTCTTCTGTACCCTATTGAATCCTTCCCATTTCTCAGATATTCTATGACTGTTAAATTTTTTCCAGGCTTGTATTGTGTCTTCTATGACTCTGTTGCATGTCATGTTCCACCATCTGTGTTTCCTTTTTCTTGGTGGTTGGCCCTGTTTTTTCAGTTCTTTAACTTTTTCTGATGGTTCTGTTTAGTTGTTACTGTCAGTTTTCTTAATTTTTTCTATTATTTCTTTCTTGTTTAATTGTAGCTAGTCTGGGACTGTTTGGAAATTTCTGTTGGTCCTCTTGATTTATCTACTGGGTATAAATTTCACTTTAATTTGGAGTAGGTGGTGGTCTGAGTCAAAAAAATCTTTCCTTTTTCTTACACTTATAATTTCTCTGGTGTTTTTCATGGATATCACAATGTTTTCTATCTGAAATTCTCCTACGACGTTGTTGGGGGATTTCCAAGTTTGAAGTTTCTTGTGTGACTTCTGAAATTGTGTAGACATGACTTTGAGGACGAAATACCAACAAAAGTTTTTCAGGTTCACTCCATTCTTGTTTGTCCACTTGTGGGCTGTGTGTTTTCCTATTGCGTCTATGAATTTTCTTTCCCTGCCTAATCAGGCATTAAAATCTCCTAGTAAAGCTTTCACATGCTTCATGAGGATTTTGTTGGTGGTTTCTTCCAGATCTTCTCTGATATATTCTATCCTTTGTGGGTTTTTCTTATTGTGATTTTTTGTGGGAGCACGTGCATTGATTAGCGTACAGGCTTTGTTTCCAGATAGTGTCATAAGAGTTAATATTTTTTCTGAATATGAAATGAAATCTATTGCAGAGTCCAGTATCGATTTATGTATTACAAATCCCTTTCTGTAGGGTTTAAGATTTATCCCTGGAATAGTTATGGCTGGTTTCCTCTTGTATATTCAGCAGTTTCTGACTCAAAGAGGTTGTCATCTTAGAATCATGTTTCCTGTATTACCAGAATTTTGATATTGAATGTAGCCATCATGTTCGTCATTTGTTTCAGTCCACCTGGTTTCAGTAGCATGTTCATGTTGAGTGTTTCCATGTAAAACATTCTCTTAGTTTTGAGGGTTTCGGAGAAGCTCTAATTCTGCTCTTCATGACGTGCCTGATCTCGTGGAATCTGATGATCAGGTCTATTACTCAGTCTTATTGAATGTGACTCAGGGTAGTGGATTCTTTCCCATTGTTCTGTCATGATTATTGCTTTATGTTGGGATTTTGGAGGTGACAGACGAAAGGATCTCACATAATTTTGACTGGAGCTTTGAATTCCAGGAGATTCAGTGACAGCCAAGCTCACAGAGCCAACAGATGCTGACCAGAGTACTGGTGACTACCACACAGGCAAGCCTGGATTTTGGGGTTTCACCCTCACAGGATGCTACCATGCAGGGCCAGAGGGACCCAAGTTTCTTTAATGAGTTTGTTTCTCCTCTCCTTCCTCCTTCCTCATCACTTTCAAGATGAGGCTCTAGGCTTGTGACCAGTAGTGGTGGATTTATATTATGTACTTTATTATTCATGATAAATAACTAATTCTTTTTTACTAGGATGCTATCTGTAGTCATTTGTTGCTGCTGACTGTTCCACACTTGGTGAAAATGTGACACACCATTATCATGAAATAAATGTGTATCATTCAGTGTACGATGCAGCTGATTCCCATTACTTCAGTATTTCTCTTACTGCACCAGAAGATTGCTACATGCTGTTATTGCTTCCTCCTCCTCCTCCTCTGAAGTATTCATCTCCACAACTTCCTGCGGTGAAACTTCCTAAGCTTGTCAGTGGTCATTCCTTGTCTGTGATTTTCCACAAGCTCACGAATATAATTTCTGTTCAGTTCTAGTTCCATGCCCTCAGCCAAGGACACAATCTCTTTGACTACAGGCATCACAGGTACTAACTGAAATGTCTCAGAGTCACATACAACAATGCACTCCAGCTAATGCTTCTTCCCAGTAGAAGTGAGAGTTCTCTTGGTAACCCCTTCCCACACATTTTTAATTATTTTGAAGCAGGCAATGACATTGAAGTGATATTTCCAGAACTCTCTGAGAATGAGACTGGTAGCTTTGGTTAATTCAAAGCAATGCTAAAAGAGTGTTATAGTGTAGAGATGCTTCAAGTTAGAAACAATCTGCTATTCCATAGGCTGGAGTAACAGAGTGGTGATGGGAGGCAGACATTGGATCTTGATGAACTGAAATTATTTGTGGAGGTGGTCTTATAGGCCTGGAGAATGGGCAGACGCATTGTCCATAACAAGTAATACATGGAGTGTCAGATTCATCTCAAGCAAATATTTTTTCATGAAAGAACCAAACACTTCATTGAGCCAATCACAAAAAAATCATGTGTCACGCAAGCGTTATTGTTGGACCTCCACACCACTTTTAACCTGCTCTCCTAGACTTTACATTTCATGAAGGCTCGTCTAGTTTGTGAATGGTAAACAAGCAGCAGTTTATTTTTCATATTGCCACTTATGTTGACACAGAATAGTGTGAGACAGTATTTTATTGGCTTGTGACCAGACAATGCATTCCACTTTGCTGTTATAAAGGTATGCTTCAGCACCTTTTTCCAGATAGAATTTTCTTGTCACCATTAACAACGTGTTGTGGCAGATAACCCTCAGAATCTACAAGCATCCTGAAGTTT
The DNA here is from genome assembly GCF_023897955.1 of Schistocerca gregaria. NCBI lineage: Eukaryota > Metazoa > Arthropoda > Insecta > Orthoptera > Acrididae > Schistocerca > Schistocerca gregaria. The sequence continues at coordinate 238,275,803 of NC_064927.1, forward strand.
CTGATGAAGTTGTCTGCTGCCTTCAGGTCAGAAATGGCTGCTACAGTGTGCCTTACAATGCTGTGGATGCCAGTTCTTCTCTTAAACGTCTTGAACCACCCATGGCTTCCCATAAACACTTTTTCAGCTGCTGATGATTCTGGTGTCTTCTTAATAAGGTTGGCAAACATCATTCTGGCCTTCTCACAAATGATACTCTCATTAATAGTGTTTCCTTGCAATTGCTTTTCATTTATCTATTTAAGGAGCAACCTTTTGACATTGTCCAGAATACAAAATAATTGTTTAGATACTCTTGTCACTCCCTTTGAGGCATCTATCTCATTAATCTTGCCATTGTTCTTAAGGATCGTGCAAATAATTGATGTAGATCGATTGTGTGTGCGTGCTAAATCAACAATGCTCACACCTCATTCGCATTTTTCAATGAGTTTACATGTCATTTCTAAGGTCATTTTCTTTCTTTTATGGTCATCCACTTGTGGATTTATTTTCAGGGACATTTTTATGAACGTTATTAAAATTTGCACACAAAAAGCACTGTGTGAACACAAGTTTAGAAAAATGTGTGATGACAAGCTGCACTAAGATGGTAGCAGAAAGAGCGCTAAACCCAGACTGCAGTACATACTAAAGACATTGTTCGTAAGCTGCTGCTGACAGTGAAAGGTGTTCAAATTGTTGAATGTTTCCCCTGTCACATGTGAACGGCTGATGGTGTCACAATATTTCATCATCACTCAGTGTGCAAAACATCACTCGTTAAGCAAGTAATTTTTTTATGATATGTTTTGCTCATTATGTGACTTGCACATTATGGGAGGTGCTTGTTTAGTTTCCAACGTAAATGATTATGGTTTACTGCTTTCATAAGGAAGTCATATGTCAAGATGTAAAATGCATTATAATATAAGTTGGCTTAGTTTTTCAGTTGGACAGTGACACTTAGCTGAAAATGGAGTCTGGAGTTGACGCAAGGGGCACAGCAGCATTTTTACAGCCCAAGAGTCTTCCATGGGTGCTGTAGTGTGTGCTGAAGTGGAGAGCAGAACTATGTTTTAAATAGCAAGTAACCAGAAACAATCCTGGAATCACCAGTATGCATCTGCACACAGTTTTGTCTCCATTGCTGCACACCCTGTGGATGCACATTGAGTGATTCCTGGACTGTTTCTGGTTACTTGCTATGTGAAACATAGCTGCAAGTTACCAAAACAAATAGTGTGTAAATCCAGGAACATATAGAATAGAAACTTACAAAATGAGACCGTACAGTTGTTAAGACACTGACATATTCAGGAGGTAGAGTTGCTCTTCCAGCCATTTTAATTTGGTTTTTCTGTGGTTTTTCTAGATCACCCATTCAATGCCACAGGCAACTTCCTGTCGTATCCCCATGGGCTACCTGTCCTATCCTGATGAAGCCTGTTATGTACGCTGTGGTTGTATATTTTGGCCTCTTGATTTGCAGTGTATTACCTTGATAAATCCTGTATCTTTTGATATTATCCTCAGAGGAATAAATCTACGCGAGTGGATTGAGTGTGGCATCAGTGGTGTTGGACATCAAGCTGACCGCATGTGGGTAGTTTTAGTTAGCATCCTTGATAGTGAGCCACAAACAGCCCAGAAATGGACCAGTGAAGTCCAAATGAATGCAGTCCCTGGGGCAATAGGTTGTTGGCCAGTGGAGAAAAGACTGGAGTGGAGCAGGTTGGTTCCAGGAGCAAAAAGAACAGCTGTGAACCATGGCCTCCTTGCCTTTGTTCATTCCTGGCCAGTAAGCATGTCACCTTGCAAGAACTTACCTCTGTGCCATACTCCAATGCTCTTGATAGAGGAGTTGCAAAACATGAGAGCGCAAATGGGGTGTTGAGTATCCATGTTCACTTCAAGCAGGGGAACATTAGAAATAACTGATAAACGGTGGAAGAGGTGGGTCCAGGCCCGCAGATCTGGAGTGATGGTCTTTGAAAAATAAGTGGGCTCCCGTGCACCACATAGTGCATGATACCCCATAAGACATAGTTATGATGCATGTCTGTAGTGATTTGAGTAGCTGTAATGGGAAACCGATCGAAGACCTGGTGTTGTTCCACATCAGTGTGGAAACAAGAGATTCCCTTTCGGTCAAATGCCAGGTCTGGTCCTGAGGGTGGATGAGAGAGACTACTTGCATTTGCACATTTTGGTGTGGGTTCATATTTAATGGTATAATTGTAGAAACTGAGGAAATGTGCGTAACACTCAAACTGTTTTGCTGTTCACTCTTAATGCTTTGAGCAGTATCCAAAGAGTGCTAACAGAGGTTTATAGCCCATAATGAGGGCAAACTGGTCCCACATGGGTAAACATGGAATTTCTCAATGGCAAATATGATTGCTAAAGCTCCTTTCTTGATCTGAGAGTAACTCTTTTGAGCAGGTTTCAGTATCTTTGATGCATAGGCAATCAGTTACTCGGTATTTTTATCATTCAAATGTGCCAGCACAGTGCCAGTACCATAGGGAGAACCATCAGCAGCCAAAATCAGGGGACATATGGAAGAAAAGGATGTAAGGCAGGGTGCCGAGTGCAGCAGATACCCTAGCTGTGTGAAAGCCTGCTCACAAGTGGCCACTCACCTGTACTGAACACCATTTTTCTGTAACTGATTTAGCTGATGTATAAAGTGAACCACCTGTGGGAGAAACTCTGAATAACAATTCACTTTACCTTAAAATGCCCACATCTCCTATAAGTTTGGGAACAGTGAAGGAGTCAATGGCTGCAACACTGCAATCAGTGAGCAGGATCCCTTTTTTGTTGAGTAAGTAGCTAAGATACTCCACTTGCTCCTGAAGAAACTGACAACTGTTTAAGTGACACTTGAGCCCTGTGTCATGCAATGTACTAAAGAGCATGCAGAGACTATGAAGCTGTTCCTGACATGTCGAACCCTGGCCAGGTTTGAATATAGGCATGAAGGTATCACAGAGGTCACTGAGTTTCTGGAAGGGAACCATTACAGAGAGGATCTGAACTTCATTAGTGGTGGAAAAACCAAACTGCAAGAAAACATCTAGACCCAAAACATTGTGGGATGGATGTGTACTGACAACAAATGGTGTGGTCAGCCAAGGGGCCTTTTTGTAGGCAGCAGTGATTGTGAATTGACAGTGGAGGGGATCTGAACTGTGTCCATACATGACCAGTGTATAGGAGGGTGAGGGTCAAGTCGGGGGAACCCAGATGAGCGTGAGCATGCAAGTTGATTAAGGAAACAGTAGCTCCAGTATCTACCTGGAAACGAACATCCTGGTTCACAAGTATGAGGGTGAAAAACAACATAGCTGGAGAATGATCTCTCTTGGAACAGCCACTTGAAGTTTTTGCATTATCCTGGGATGGATGTGGGGAACAGGGCCCAACTGTCCTGACAGTTTACGACAGACAATTTGGAGATGCCCATCTTTTGCACAATGGGTGCAGTGGACCCAGCAATCCAGTCAGCAGATGGGTGTGTTGTGAAGATGGGAGACCCTGCTGCTGACACCAGCTGGGTGTGACTGGCTGTTGAGAATCTATTGACACATCAGAAATCAATGAATCATCATCCCATCACTGAGGGAGAAAGATTTACAAGAAGTTCAACTCTAAGATGGAGTCTGGACCACTGTTACTTGTAGTTGAGCCATGAGGCATTCATTTGTTGGCTGTGTGAAACCAAAAGAGTGCACAACCATCAAAATACTATCCAAGGAAGAGCTGTCTAATTTGAGGACTGTTGTGCATACTTTTTGATCAGGAGTCATTTAGCCCACGACATCTTAAATCAAAGAATCTGCTTATGATGTTCTGCAAGCCATGTTTGCACAAGTGACATCACAGTGGTGACTCAACCCTTGCAAATCTGCGACCCATGAGTGATACTACTGTCCAGATTGCTTGTGGTATTGATGGAACTGGAGGAACAGTGTGACCATATGGAATTGTTATGACTCTGTCTTTAGGCCACGAGTGGCCTACTGGGACCATCCAACTGTCGTGTCATCCGCAGTGGAGGGACGTGGGGTCAGCACACTGCTCTCCCAGTTGTTATGATTGTATTCTTGATCGAAACTGCTACTGTTTGGTTGAGTAGCTCCTCAATTGGCATCATGAGGCTGAGTGCACACAGAAAAATAGCAACAGCACATGGCAGCCTGGATGGTCACCCATCCAAGTGCCGACCATGCCCGACAGCGCTTAACTTTGGTGATCTCACGGGAACTGGTGTATCCACTGTGGCAAGGCTGATATGGAATTGTTGCAAATAATAATTTGAAAGCAAAGAACACATCTCCTTGAACATGAGTGTGCAAGGTACAAGAGTGTAGCCAACTCCTTTATTAAGAAAAACGTCTCCAGTGAAGCCCAGAGCTTGGCTTGGGAATGACTTGAAAACCAATAGAAACTGGCTGCTTGCTGAGGCCATCAACAGTGAGTCACCTGAGGATAACAAGAAGAGGACAGAAAATGGAGACTGTGTGGTGGAATAAGTCTAGCACATACACCAAGAAAAAAAGGATGGTAGGATGGATTTGATGCTAATCTTGGTAGTGTGGAATGTCTTCATGTGCAGTGGCATGTGGATGCTGTGGAATCAGCACCTGAAGGGAGGGCCTCTTTTTGCCAGACAAGACAATGTGATGGTTACCAGCCATCAATTGATGCCGAGTTCAGTTTTTAACACATGAGAATTCCTGAATGAAGTGAGAAGAGTGGAAAAGGTGTTTCCTGGGTTTGATAGGGAGACAAGAGTAGTTGTATGCTGGGAAATGTGAGAAATTGCATAAATCATATGGAAAATTGTGAGAGCAGGTGCAATGAGCAGTGAAAGTCGTGCTACATCCACTATATCATTGGATGGTGGAGGTGGAGAAGAAGTTGGCAGAGGATAGCAAGTTTGTGGTGGTGTAGTGTGCCATGCAGATAGTAGGCTTGCAGGATGAAGTGCTGAACAATATGCTTGTGCTACAGAAGCTGATCACTCAAGTAATGGAATATACAAAGGCATCAGAGGACATTATAACTCAGGATCTGGGAATAATGCAAGTACTAGTGGATGTGTTGGACGCAAAAATCACTATGATAAGGCTGTTATGGTCATTAGCAGACAATGTATGGGATGCAAAGTTGGTAATGGTGAGCTCACACGGAGCTGTTCAGCATATATTGCATGAGCAGACGAGGAGGACAACACAAGCACCGAAGTCAACATTACCTTCCTTCAATTGGGCCAACTGGTGGTGATTCTAGGAAGTACAGTACATACTCACGAAACTAAAATGTGCTCCAACATGGAAATTAAGCGTTTCCGGACACATGTCCACAGAACATATTTTCTTTATTTGTGTGTGAGGAATGTTTCCTGAAAGTTTGGCCATACCTTTTTGTAACACCCTGTATACTTTACAATATGAAAATAAACTCTGTGTGTATCTTCTCGCATCAAACAACTTTCCAAACGCATTGTTTTTCCTGGATTTTGTTTCCTAAAGTGGTGGGATGTCTTCCGCCAGTATAAGATCTTTACGATTCAAAGGACTGATAGGTTTTTCAGCTCTGAGAGAAAGTATACTGTTACTTAACATGAATGTATTTTCACCCGCTTTATACGTAATTTCATCCGGGAGAAATTGTGTTTTTAACTGTGAAATCCGGGAATTATTTTTTCTTGTCCATGTAGATACCCTGAATAAGCTAGTGCGTAAAAGATAGTTTGAATGCTGTTTTCTGTTATGTGCTTCATACAGTGACCCACTATAGGTACTTGGTTGCCTTTCCCGTACTTTATATATTGCTTAGTCCAGAAATTTCCATTATTGTTGTATAATGTGAAAAGGACAGGTTGCTACTTATCAGAGAGAGGAGACATTGACCTGCAGACAGGCAAAATGAAAAATCCTTCTTTCAAAATACAAAATACACACACATGCTCATGAGTACAAATCACACACACACACACACACACACACACACACACACTGTGACTGCAGCTTATATGAGCAGCAATCTACTGGAGTGGGTGGTGGGGGTAAGGAGGAGGTATGGGATGGGGAGGGAGAGGTATGTGGCGACTATCGACCAGGTCGCATGTAGTATCTTTGTTTTTGGCAAGATCTTTGCACAAGTCTGTGGTCGCGCGCGAAAGAGTACGGATGTGTACCGAGAATTCAGAATGTAAACAACTGTATATGTGTGCTTACGAGAAATAAAATAGTGTTTATTACATGTGGTGTAGCGTGCATCATTGGATTCGGCAATCCTACAACGCTAAATCCATACTGGTGACCCAGAATTTTGTTCACGGGTGCTACAACGAAAACTTATACTGTCGAGCAGTACACAATGGATCGCTTGCCGCCTGCTACACCGAACACGTGCCAACTAAGTGTTTCAACGGACGCTTCGGCATGGTTTTCCATTTATCCACCTGGCGTCCGCAATAGTTCTACGCAGTTTCCGAACACATCGACTAGCTGTACTCAACAGGACAGTTTTTATACAATTCCACAGCCACGTGTGCCGGCATCATGTACGAACAATAACTTTCCATTACCATACACAAGTCAACCGTCGTGTGACAGTGTTCTGTACCATCAGAACGTTTTTCGCACACAAAACTTTGAATATGAACGTATTACGTCCAATATGAACTTTCCACGTGTTCCGAGTGCTCAACAGCAGACACAATGTGCTCAAACCCCAGTGACTATGTTTACAGGTTTCCCAAGTGCAAGTGTGAATTTTCCACCCAAATCAGTGACTGTACAAATCGAGCCGGACGTTCAAGACAGGAGAGTTCATTTTTCTGCCGGAACTCCGGATTTTGCACCAACCCCCCCTACACCACCAGCGTCCGCTTCACGAGTGTTTCCGAAGGCACACGCCCTTCCTGCCGCGTGTGTTCCACAAACATTAGGTGATTTTAACTATTTTAATGCACCTGTAGGGGAGGGGCCCGGAAACTGTATTCCGTCGTTCGCCGCACATCGGTCGACTACGGTCGATTCTACCGCACCGGTCCATTCTACGCCCGTTGGCGTTACTCCGTCGACCGCTCGATTAATTGATTTCTTGACCAAGGTCGAGCCAGCTGCGCCTACCATGCCATGTGCCACTGACAGTGGCGGAAGCTGGTGCACCGCTACTGCACCTGAGACAATTACGTTGCAGAACTATGGACAGGGAGTGACAGTTTTTGATAAACATTTATGTCAAGATTTTCCCACCCGTTGGCTGAAGCTACCACCCCTTCGCAAGGATAACCCACACACATGGTTTGCCTTGGTCGACCACGTCCTGCAGCTACACGGTGTCACCGACGACAATTCAAAGTTCCTATGCTTACTGTGTCACCTCCAAGACGAACTGGATCTGATCTGCGACATTGTGGCTTCGCCCCCCGCTACGGACAAATATGCGTTCGCCCGACGCACCATCCTCGAGCGACTATCCACATCGACAGAGGAAGCTATCCGCCTCATCAGTCAAGAATCGCTGGGATCCAGGTCCCCGTAGCAACTCTGGCATCACCTCCGCGCCATGATTGACACGCATCACATGCCGGACATTACAATTGGACCATCTGGTTGCTGAAACTTCCCTCGCAAGTTCAGCTTCACCTTCTACATGTAACTTCGGCCCCACTAGATGCCAAACTGAAGATCACAGACCAGGTTTACAACATTCTGGCCTCCAACCCCCCCTCCCGGAACCCCCCCCCCCAGGGTGCCCTCAGGCCTCAGGGGTTGACACACCCGCGCGGCAGTTTCCATCATGCAGTACAGATTGCGCACAACTTGCCCCACACATACGCGCGGAGCCAAAGCTGCCTGGCAACCGCCGCAGTAACTCCTCTCCTACCAGCACTACTGCAGCGCTGCCATCGGAGGGAACTACAAACAAGTCCCCCTCCACTGCCGCTTCGACCTCAACCAGTGCGACGGACGACGCCACGCGCCACCACGTTTGGTGTTATTTCCACTCCCGCTTTTTCCGACGTGGCTAAGAAATGTTCTCCATGCGCGTTCCCAAACTAATAACACGACCCAATACAGGCGCTACGGGCCGCGTTGCACCGCACAGACGCCTATCACTAAATACTTCTTCTCCTCACGGGGTAGGACACTTGTACGTGAAAGATGCAGTGTCTTGCCTTTCATTTCTAGTCGACACGGGGGCCGAGGTTAGTGTGATACCTTGGTCCGCAGGTATTAAATTCGAGCTGCAGCCTTGCCCCCCACTTCGAGCCGCCAATAATTCCCTGATCTGCTCTCATGGAATAGCGAATTTAAGCCTTAAACTGCAGGACATTAATACGCCCTTACAGTGGACTTTCGTTATCGCGGATGTGGATGAACCCGTGCTTGGGGTGGATTTTCTCTTAGCCCACGCACTGTCACCCAACCTACAATGAGGTACACTAACCTTTAACTCGGGAGACCGTACCACCGGTTCGGATATCTTACCCCTCTCATCCGAAAGCACCATTCTGCTGTGTGAGCTAGCGGAAACTGCTGTTGCAGTGCTTTCTCTTAGATCACACAATGACGAACTTCAGGACAGCAATGAGGCCCTCCACTTACGCATCGCCGCTGTGAAGGCAAGCTCACGGACGCGCGTAAGCAGACCGACCAGCTGTCGCACACGGCCAACGCCCCCAACCCCCGCACCACTTCCTCGCACCTGCAGCCGACACCGCATGACATTTCTACTGCCGGACGGAAGCTGTACCTGCGATGCTACCAGGTACCCCACCGAGCTCTTCTACAAGAACTACCAGTGGATCACCGCCACTGTTGCTGAACTGCCGGCCTTGGACACACACACGTGTGCATTACAGGTTAGTCACAGTGCATCGGGTGCGGGTCCATCAAGGCCATCGGTGTTCGCGATCAATAACAGTATTGTCCACAGAATAAATACCACAGAAGGCCCACCGGTACGTGCAAAGGCTATGCTTTTAAATCCGGAAAAAACTTAAACATGCCAAAGCTATTGTTCAGGAACTTTTAGATAATAAGACTATCCACCCTTCTTCTAGTTGTTGGTCGTCACCCATTCATTTGGTGCCCAAGAAAGATGACACTTTCCACCTCTGCGGTGACTATCGGGCGCTTAACGCCAGAACAATTTTAGATAATTATCCCGTCCCAAATATTCAAGACCTTGCTTCCCAGCTGCATGGGGCACAAATTTTCAGTGTAGTCGATTGTCATAAGGCGTACCACCAACTGCCAATGGCACCTGAGGACGTTGAAAAGACCGCTATCATCACCCCGTTCGGGTTGTTCGAGTATTTTTTTATGCCATTCGACCTTAAAAATGCTGCACAGACGTGGCAACGGTTCATCGACTCGCTGGTTGGAAAACTGGACTTTGCATATGCGTACCTGGATGGCTTGTTAATTTTTTCTTCCTCCCTCGAGGAACATGAACTCCATTTAAATACAGTATTCCAACCATTAAAAGCAAACGGTATCGCAGTGAACGATACTAAATCACTACTCCGCGGCACCAGTGTCACTTATCTGGGCCATGGAGTTTCTGGCGACGGCATCCGCCCCCTAACTGAATGGGTTGAGGCCATTAGTACGGCGCCTTTGCCCAAAAATTTTCAGGGCCTCAGCCGTTTCCTTGGAACGGTAAATTACTACCGTAAACATATTCCCCGCGCCGCCGACATACAAACCCCACTGACGGATGCCCTCGCAGGGAAAAACACATCAGGGTCTCGGATGGTCACGTCGACTCCAGATATGTGTCGCGCATTTGATAATACACTCCTGGAAATTGAAATAAGAACACCGTGAATTCATTGTCCCAGGAAGGGGAAACTTTATTGACACATTCCTGGGGTCCGATACATCCCATGATCACACTGACAGAACCACAGGCACATAGACACAGGCAACAGAGCATGCACAATGTCGGCACTAGTACAGTGTATATCCACCTTTCGCAGCAATGCAGGCTGCTATTCTCCCATGGAGACGATCGTAGAGATGCTGGATGTAGTCCTGTGGAACGGCTTGCCATGCTATTTCCACCTGGCGCCTCAGTTGGACCAGCGTTCGTGCTGGACGTTCAGACCGCGTGAGACGACGCTTCATCCAGTCCCAAACATGTTCAATGGGGGACAGATCCGGAGATCTTGCTGGCCAGGGTAGTTGACTTACACCTTCTAGAGCACGTTGGGTGGCACGGGATACATGCGGACGTGCATTGTCCTGTTGGAACAGCAAGTTCCCTTGCCGGTCTAGGAATGGTAGAACGATGGGTTCGATGACGGTTTGGATGTACCGTGCACTATTCAGTGTCCCCTCGACGATCACCAGAGGTGTACGGCCAGTGTAGGAGATCGCTCCCCACACCAAGATGCCGGGTGTTAGCCCTGTGTGCCTCGGTCGTATGCAGTCCTGATTGTGGCGCTCACCTGCACGGTGCCAAACACGCATACGACCATCATTGGCACCAAGGCAGAAGCGACTCTCATCGCTGAAGACGACACGTCTCCATTCGTCCCTCCATTCAAGCCTGTCGCGACACCACTGGAGGCGGGCTGCACGATGTTGGGGCGTGAGCGGAAGACGGCCTAACGGTGTGCGGGACCGTAGCCCAGCTTCATGGAGTCGGTTGCGAATGGTCCTCGCCGATACCCCAGGAGCAACAGTGTCCCTAATTTGCTGGGAAGTGGCGGTGCGGTCCTCTATGGCACTGTGTAGGATCCCACGGTCTTAGCGTGCATCCGTGCGTTGCTGCGGTCCAGTCCCAGGTCGATGGGCACGTGCACCTTCCGCCGACCACTGGCGACAACATCGATGTACTGTGGAGACCTCACGCCCCACGTGTTGAGCAATTTGGCGGTACGTCCACCCGGCCTCCCGCATGCCCACTATACGCCCTCGCTCAAAGTCCATCAACTGCACATACGGTTCACGTCCACGCTGTCGCGGCATGCTACCAGTGTTAAAGACTGTGATGGAGCTCCGTATGCCACGGCAAACTGGCTGACACTGACGGCGGCGGTGCAGAAATGCTGCGCAGCTAGCGCCATTCGACGGCCAACACCGCGGTTCCTGGTGTGTCCGCTGTGCCGTGCGTGTGATCATTGCTTGTACAGCCCTCTCGCAGTGTCCGGAGCAAGTATGGTGGGTCTGACACACCGGTGTCAATGTGTTCTTTTTTCCATTTCCAGGAGTGTATGAAGTCAGCCTTACAGACGGCTGTTACGCTTGCTCACCCCATTCCTGATGCTCCCATCTCGCTTACTACAGACGCAAGTGATACAGCAGTGGGGGCAGTACTTCAGCAATCCGTGGGTTCTGTTGTACAGCCGCTCAGAATTTTCTCCCACAAACTGACCGCTTTCCAACGTAAATGGTCAACCTTTGACCGGGAACTGTTTGCTATTTACGCTGCTATCAAATATTTCCAAGACGATATCGAAGGTCGCCATCTCGTGGTATTTACCGACCACGAGCCATTGGTTTACGCTTTCCGTAACCCAGGTAAGGACTCATCCCCGAGACGTTTTAGGCATATGGACCTTATATGTCAGTTTATGAACGACATACGTTATGTCAGAGCTGCAGACAATGTTGTCGCTGATTTTCTGTCTTGTGTGTCGGTTTCATCTTCACAACTGGACTTCAGTGAACTCCCTAAATTGCAGACAGAGGATACTGAACTCGCAGCATCGCGTTCCGATATCAAAACAGGACTCAAACTAGAGTTACGGACACTTCCTGGGTTTTCATCACCCATCTGGTGCGACATTTCAAGAGGACGCATACGCCCGGTGATTCCTGCACCTCTCCGCCGGGACATATTTAATAGTATCCACGACTTGACACACCCTGGCATTCGCGCCTCCGCACGTCTGGTATCTGAACGTTTTGTTTGGCCTGGGGTGATAAAACAGTGTCGCAGTTGGGCACGAGCATGTGTGGCTTGTCAGTGCGCAAAAGTAGGACGTCATGCACAGCCCCCCATGGGTATGTTCAATGTGGCAAAAAGAAGATTCCAGCACATACACATCGATATTGTCAGGTCTTTACCCCCCTCAGACCCCTTCCGTTACATACTGTCTGCAATTGACAGGTTTACCCACTGGGTAGAGGTAATTCCTCTCACTACTATCACAGCCGATGCAGTGGCCCGAGCCCTGTTGTTAATGTGGATCTCGCGCTTCAGCTGCCCAGTCTCTGTCACCACCGACCAGGGCCGCCAGTTCGAGTCTGCCCTCTTCCGACAGCTTTGTGAACTGTGTGGGGTGAAACGATTTAGGACTACAGCATACCACCCCCAGAGCGATGGGCTTGTGGAACGCTGGCACCGAACGCTTAAAGCTTCCCTGATGTGCCACGGAGGTGAGTGGGCCGATGCCTTACCATGGGTAATGTTAGGCGTTCGGGCCGCGTACAAAGAGGACCTTGGCGCATCTCTGGCAGAGGTACTGTATGGAGAACCCCTCACACTCCCAGCAGAGTTAGTCGAGCCTTCACTTCCTCCAGATAAAATCTGCGACTCGACATTCGTCGGGCAGGTCAAGGAGCTAATCGCTAACATCCGCGTGCCTCCTCCTCGACCACACACGCCCCCTCGCATATTTCTGCATAAGGACTTGGCATTGTGCACTCATGTCATGGTGCATGATGACACCGTCCGACTGGCACTCAGACCTCCATATACGGGCCTGCACAGAGTCACATCACGGCGTACCAACACATTTGAAGTGCTCATTAACAGCACGCCTCAAACGGTATCCGTCTGCCGCCTCAAACCTGCATGGTCTCTGGGAGAACTGCCCGATACCCCACCCAGTCAGACCCCATCCCCCGCTGCACCCTCCTCGCATGAGGCATCTACCGACAGTCCATGGATGAGCGACGCCCATTCCCGCACGTGTGACGTTCCCCACTCCCAGTTGTGTGACAGTGCTACAGGTGTGTGTGACATACCTATGCAAAGTGATGCGTGTGATGACTTACCCTCCTACAGACAGCCCCTCGCCTCTCCCCTGTTAGGATTCAGTGATGTATCAGGGACCAGCCTCAGAGCGTGTGATGTCACCGATGATGACTCATGTGGAGATTCTGTCAACCCGTATAAGGAAGTGGTAGTGAATGTCAACACAGATTTTATTTGCAGCTCTAATGTGTTTTTTGTTATTCAGCCGGATAATGTGTACATCTATGAACAAGCCAGCTCCTCCAATGAAAATTTAACCCACATTCATCTCCTCCAGTCTGTCCCCTTGCTGTTGGTACTGACCCATCAACGGTCAAAGTCCTACGTACCGCCACAGGCACTCAGATCCGCTATCCCGGCCCCTCACAACCCACCATCCCCTCCCCAGATCCTTCAACTGCTGTACGAGGATTCACCCGGTCAGGCAGGACCATCCGCCCCCCTCGCTGGCTCGAAGACTTCAATTACTAATGTAGTGTAATGTAATATAAGGTATGGTTTTGGATTAAACATCCTCTCCCTCCCCCCTGGGTGTTCCCTTTACATGTATGCCCCAATATTTATGTTTGTGCTCCACACTTTGGGGGGGGGGGGGGGGCTAATGTGGCGACTATCGACCAGGTCGCGTGTAGTATCTTTGTTTTTGGCAAGATCTTTGCACAAGTCTGTGGTTGTGCGCGAAAGAGTACAGACATGTACCGAGAATTCAGAATGTAAACAGCTGTATATGTGTGCTTACGAGAAATAAAATAGTGTTTATTACATGTGGTGTAGCGTGCATTATTGGATTCGGCAATCCTACAATGCTAAACCCATAGGTATAACAGGCAAGGGAGGGGAAAGCAGCTGTGCTGCCTGAGGGAATATGCAGGGACATAGTGGGGATAGAATGGGCTGCTAGGTATAGAGTCAGGAGACTGTGCTGGAGGGTGGGGAAAGAGGAGGGGGTGCTGAGCACCTCTGGGTGTTGAGCTCTGTTATTCCATCCTGGACTATGCACTGTTTGATTGTACAAGTGAATAAATTTAGATGCACATCAAAATTATCTATCATATATAACAGTCAACAATATTAGTTGTTGGGTAGCATATTCAGCAACTGGACAGTCCAATTGTTCCTTGACCACAGTTTGTTGGTGGCCATTCACATGGATACACAGCTTGTTAGTTGTCATGCCCTTGTAGAAAGTGCACATCTTAGTTTGCAGATTGCATGGCTGCTTTCACAGGGGCCCCTGCCTTAGATGCTTGTGACAGGTCTGGAATAGGAGGTTGTGGGAGCATATGTGGACAAGTCTAGAATCTGTGTCTGTTGCAAGGATATGAGCTATGAACCAAGGGGATGGGAGCAGGGGTGAAGTAAGAATTGACAAGGGGACAAAGATATAGCATAAGTTCTGTGGGCAGTGGGATACCAGGGGTGGGGATGATGGAGGGGAGGGCATTCCTCATTTCAGGACATGACGAGAGATATTCAGAACTCTGGGAGAGAATGTGATTCACTTTCTGCAGTTCTGTGTGGTACTGACTCACGAGTGGTGTACTCCTTTGTAACTAGACAGTGGGATATGAGGGGTTTGGGATTCTGGGAGGTTAGGAAGGATTTCTCTAGATGGCCCATGAATAGGGTGGAATAAAATGGTGCCAAGTGGTTGCCCCTTATGGTACTATGGAGTTGTTTGTAGATGATGCATTCAAAGGAGAAGTGATTGTGAGTGAGGATATAGTTGGCTGTACTAACCAGGAAGGAGGTTGCAATCTCTAGAGACAGTCAGGCATTGAGAAAGGTAATATTCAGTAGTGGAAAGGCCATGAGCATTGGGGATCTTAATGTAGAGGGAAGTGTCATCAGCAATTAATAGCAGTGCTCCAGGTGGTAAAGGACTGGGAACTGTGAAGAGCCCATGGAGGAAATTGTTGTTGTTCTTTATATAGGAGGGTACATTACAGGTAATAGGCTGAAGGTGTTTGTCCATGAAAACAGAGCTTCTCTCTGTGGGGGCACTGGAAATGGCCCCAATGGAGTGTCCTGGGAGGTTTGGGTAATAGACTTAAAATGTTGGTCTATGAGACAAGAGATTCTCTCAGTGGGGGCATAGTCCTGGTTGGTTCGGTTTATGGATCTTCAGAAGTATGTAGAAGGTAGGAGTGTGGGGAATGGTGGGGGTAAAGAGTGAGATAGACTTGAGGTGAGCTTCAGGGGTGGCCCTAATGATTTGAAGAGGCGCTTGAGATCCTACTTAATTTCAGCAAAGGGTTCAATGTTGGCAGGGTTTGTAGATGAACACATCTGACAGCTGGCATGTCTATCTGGCAGTCAACCCTTGCACTTCATAACCAAAGTGATGGTGCTGTAGTTGACAAGTAGGATTATAAGGTCAAGATCAGTTTTTAGATAGTGGACTGTGGTTATATCGGTGGATGTATTCTTGGTTTGGAGAATGGTGGTAAGGCAAGAGTCAAAGTTAGAAAATTGTGGAAAATTAGTATAGGGTGATCAATCCAGAGCCAATATTAAATTCTTCCTGATTCAATTCACTCCTCCATGTAACTGTGATCTACCCCCACTCTCCCAGATCAACCCCTATTAAATTTCTGGGATTTCCTAGTATTTAACCTTGCCTCAGTATTGCTCACCACTGTGGTTATCAACCACAGGGATTAGCTGACATCCCCCAGGTGTGAGATATGTCCATCTACAAGCCATGTCCCAGTAACCCCATTCCTGAAATCCAGCAGGATCTTCACTCTCCACTAAAATCCCCTGGATCTATCTCTCTCCCCACCACCACCACTCCCTCACTCCAGTCATCTACATGCTTCTTAAAGTCTGTAAAATGAACCACTCAGGACACCTTATTGTGGCTGGTTTCTGTGCTGCTACAGAGAGATTCTCTGCTCTCATGGATGGAGACCATCAGCCTATTACCAATAACCCACCCTCTTATATACAGAATCTCAACCCTTTCCCCCAACAACTGTTCCTGTTTTTGTTATCAGATAGTTCCCTGCTTATCACTTTTGGCACCACCTCCCTTTACACTAGGGATGTACGGACTTGCAAGGACTGTGGTCTGTTAATCCCTAATTGAGGTAATAAAATATATGTACATACACACACACAAAATTAGTTCACATAATTTGTTTCACAAATATTCATTTTATGTAACAAATAGAATTACAACAATATATTTTTACAGCAACATGTCATTCCCTCCAGGCACAATTGTGCACATTCAAAAATAAAGTGAAGTGAGACTAGTTACTATTTTGAATTGGCCTCCATTGCCCCATTGGCCTCTAAAGTGGATTGACTGGCGTAGCTGAAAATAATTCTGAGCTATAAGGGCCCACACTCTTCTTCGTGGAAGGGGAAAAAACCAAAGAAGAAAAAAGAAAAAATAATTACAAGGACAAAATGTGAGGGTCATGACCTGTGAGCCACAGTCTACACATCCCTGCTCAATACTAACATACCTAGAGTTCACATAGCCTTGCCACTATTGAACACTACCTTTCCCAATGTCTGACTGACTCCAAACCTACAGCCTCCTTCCTGATCACCATGGCCAACTATATTGTCACCCATAATTAATTCTCCTTTGAAGGCATTTCCCTGAAACAAATCCATAGTACAGCAATGCGTACCTGCATGGCACTACCCTAGGCCTTCCTATTCATGGGTCATCTAGAGGAATCCTTCCTAGCTATCCAGAACTCCAAATCCCTAACCTGATTCAGATTCATTGATGACATCTTTGTGATCTGGACTGAGGGGTAGGACACCCTATCCACTTTCCCCCTGAATGTCAACACCTTCTCCCCCATTCACTCACCTGGTACTCATCAACTGAACAAGCCACCTTCCTTGATGTGAACCACTACCTCAAGGATGGCTATGTCAATACCTCCATCCACATCAAACCTACCAGCCACCAGCAATACCTCGACTTTGACAGCTGCCACCCATTTAATACCATGAAGTCCCTTCTACACCTAAGGTCATCATGTCAGCAGTGATGAGCAGTCCCTCAACAAATAAGCCAAGGCCCTTTGAGGGCCTTACAGAACAGACTTACAACCTTGACTAGAAACAGAACTCCCATACCAATCACCTATCACCTCTGACATATCCACTGTCCAGCCACAAAGGTGCTATCCTCTCAAGACTCAGTACCACCCAGACTGGAGCAACTGAATCACATTCTCTGACATGATTTTGACTATCTCTTGTGATGCCTGCCACTCACCATACCTATGCAATATTCTTTTTCACCACTATTCATCCCTGCCCCCAACCCTTGCCTTATGCCTTATATCCTTGCAACAGACCTAGATGCAAGACCTGTACCAGAAATTCTTCCCATATCACCTACTCTAATCCTGTCAGAGGCAGTGCCACCTGTTAAAGCAGCCATGTTATCTACAAACTAATCTGCAACTAATGTGCCACCCTCAATGTGGGCTGGCACAATAAGCTGTCTATCTGTATGAATGCCCACTGTCAAACTGTGGCCAAGAAACAGCTGAATCACTCAGCTGAAATGTACTGCATGTTCATAGTAGTGTATTGTAGCCACACTGACAGCAGTGAGCATGAGATGTTGTCACAGCAATAATTCAACAAAGCCGATGCAATCTTGCAAGGCAGGTTAACATGCTGAAACAGTGAACTCAGCAGTACACCTCCAACTGTTGCTAAAAGGGGCAACAGAGATTTCCATGCTGGCAGTGGCTGTGGTGTTTCAGGATATGTGATTACCAGTTGCACATACACATAACAAGCACATCACTGCTGACTATAAGTGCTGCAAATTTTGTAATAAAATTATTCTCAGCCTCACAGCTCTACCAGGATGCTGTGGCTGTGCTGGGTAAGGTTGCCACATGGAACTGCCAGTCAGTCACTGGTTTGATGCCATGGTTCAAGGCCACAGTCTGAGGCAATAGCTGTGTATGTGCTGTGTCCCTCATGGACTTAGTGCCCTAGCACCTGGAGACAGTGACCACATGTGTGTAAACTGTGATTGTGTGTATTTTCTATTTCAGAAGTAGGGTTTTTTGTCCAGTAACTTAAATGTTTAGCTGTCCTTTTCACTGTGCCTCCTCTCTCTGACTCAACAACTCCTCTATGTTGTGAGAAGTAATCTATCATTTTCTTAGTGTTGTTAAAATTAAGTGGAAAATGATGACTCATGTCAGTGCATCAGGCTTGTCATGTAATGTCATTAAGTGTCTTAGAAGGTAAGTGGTTGTGCCATCATGACTATGTGGGCCAAGGTACATAAGGAAAGCATTTCAGTATGAGTCACAGTAATATACTATACAGTAGGTGGCAAAGAACCTGAAACAGATTCTCAGAAAACATTTGGGGAAGAGTGCAAGCACCACATGTGCAACATCATGAACAAACTGATGGCTTGGCGATGGGTAATCCATTATCACCTGTTTTGGTGAACCAGTACATTGAATATGTGTGTATTTTCTATTTCATAAGTAATTTTTTGTCCAATTTAAATATTTAGCTGTGTTTTTACTGTGCCTGTCTCTGACTCACCTCCTCTATGTTATGAGAAGCAATCTATCATTTTCTCAGTGCATTGGGCTTGTCATGTAAGGTCATTAAGTGTCTTAGAAGATAAGTGAAAGTGCCATCATGACTATGTGGGCCAAGGTACATAAGGAAGGCATTTCAGTATGAGTCATAGTAATATACTGTTTAGTAGGTGGCAAAGAATCCATAAGTTGAAGCCAATACTACTCTTTCAGTTCATGAATGAGATAAACAAGGAACAAAAATACTTGAAGAGTACCTGGAACATTTAAAATCAATCTGTCCTAATATAAAATTCACAATTTAATTTGAAACTGATTCATTCCGCAGTGTGTTGGTGGAGAAACGACTCAGCTGATCACTAGTTCACAGTATATGTAGAAAACCCGTGCTCACTGATCTCTATCATCACACCTTGAGTCATAACAATTCATCACAAGCAAATTGGTGCTGAAGACTTTTATCCGCAGAACTCAGTAATTGTCAGACAAAGAGAATCTTGCCAAAGAATTACAGTATGTACAAATGGTTTCCTGAAGGTATGGATATTCAGATGGAGAACTCAAGTAGGGGGTACAATCAAAATCGACAGTTTCTGAGGAAGAGGTTGACAGTGAGAGAGAAAAAGAAATCCCCAGGAGTGCTAGTCTGCTTTATGCTGCCCCAGCCTCAATAAATATTGGTAAACTCCTGCAGAAACATGGCATCCAGTGTATTTCATACTTGTCACAAATATTTTATTTGTAATGTTAAAGATGATCTAGGACCCTGAATGCCAGATGTGCACAGTATTCTATGTGAATGTGACGTGCCCTATATGGGATAGACTGTTTGAACAGTTGAGGAGAAGTGCAAGGAACATCAGTGACATACCTCGCTAAAAAAACTAACCAGATCAGCTTTCTTGAAGCAGTTTCTCAAGAATAATCATAACATTAATTACAATGAGATGAGTATTGTGGTGCAAACACCATATCTCTATCATTGTGTAATTAAGAAGCTTATCAAAATATAGACTGTGGGAAACCTAATAAATGATGCCAGGGATTTTCATTTAAGTAAGGCTTGGGATCCACTGGTCAATTAATTATGATGTCTCATTTTATTATTTTGCTTTACATGATGAGCATTTCTGGCTGAAGCAAAAAATGATGCTTTCTACTGGCTTCATTATTGTTTGGTTTTTCAATTGTAGCCATGGTACAGTAATTCTTCACCAATAATGATCTCCAAAAAATGTCTGAGGCAGTTTGGTGCTGTTCTTTCAAAGCATAACATGCCTGACTTTGATGTTCTTCTTGCTGGTCATTCAGAATGTGAGGCACAAATTTGGCAGAGATAACTATCATTCCCAAGTCACCTTTTAAAATTTACAGAACCAAGCCCCAAGGCAATTGGGGTAACTCCATCACATGCTCAGTGCCCAGCAGAGTAGGGGTGGGGTACAGTAAAGTGCTGCTTGTGGGAGCATACGGGGGTGAGGTGGAGAGAGGGTAGAGCGGCTGGGTGCAGTTGGGATGTTAGATGGAGAGCAGGGGGGATGGAGGTAGCAGAAAAGGAGATATGTAAAAATATTGTAGGAGTGTTGGTGGAATAGATGGCTCTGTAGAGCAGGAATGGGAGTAGGGAAGCAGTTGGATGGGCAATGCCTAATGAAGGTTGAGGCTAGGAGGATTATGGGATTGTATATTGCAGGGAGAGTTCCCACCTGCACAATTCAGAAAATCTGGTATTGGTGGGGAGAATCCAGAGGGCAGAGGCTGTGAAGCAGTAATTGAAATAAAATGACTAATGTCGCACTGAACAGTATGCTCAGGAATGGGGTGGTCCAGCTTTTCCTTCTCCACAGTTTGTTGTTGGCCATTCATGCAGGCAGACAACTTATTGGTTGTCATGTCCAAAAAGAATGCAGCACAGTGATGGTAGCTTATCTTGGAGGTCATGTGATTAGTTTCACAGGTAGCTCTGCCTCTGATGGGAAAGGTGATGATGGTGACCGGACTGGAGTAGGCGACGTGAAAGAATGCATGGGATAGAGTTGGATATAAGTCTATTACAGGGATATGAGCCATGAGGCAAGGGGTTGGGAGCAGGGGTTGTGTGGGGATGAACAAGGATTTTGTGTAGGTTTGGTGGGTGGTGGAATATGATTGTGGGAGGTGTGGGGAGGATAATGTGTAGGACATTCCTCAACTTAGGGCACTATGAGAGGTAGTCGAAACCCTGGCCAAGAATGTCAGTTGCTGCAGTCCTGGGTGGTACTGAGTCATGAAGGGAATCCTCCTCTGTGGCCAGATGGTGGGATGTTGGGAGGTGATGGGTGACTGGAGAAATAAGGCACAGGAGATTTGTTTTTCTACAAGGTTGGAATGATAATTACAGCCCATGAAGGCCTCAGTGAGACTCTCAGTATATTTCGAGAGGGGCTGTTCATCACTACAGATGAGCTGGCCATGGATGGCTAGGCTGTATGGAAGGGGATTCTTGGTATGCAATGGGTGGCAGCTGTCAAAGTGGAGGTATTGGTGGTGATTTGTAGGTTTGATGTGGATGGAGGTACTGACATATCCATCTTTGAGGTGAAGATTAACTCTGATGAAGGTTGCTTCTTGGGTTAAGTAGGACCAGATGAAGCGAATGGAAGAGAAGGTGTTGAGATTTTGGAGGAATGTGGATAGGGTGCCATCACCCTCCATCCAAAACATGAAGATGTCATCAGTGAATGTGACCCAGCTGAGGATTTTGGGATTCAGGATGTTAAGGAAGGATTCCTCTAGATGGCCCATGAATAAGTTGGCTTCATATGGTGCCATGTCGATGCTCATAGACATACCCTGGATTTGTTTTTAGGTAATACCTTCAAAGGAGAAGTAATTGTGGGTGAGGGTATAGTTGGTCATGGTGGTAAGGAAGGAGGTTAGGCATCTGTTAGACATTGAAAAAGACAGTGTTCAATAGTGGCAGGGACATGGGCACTAGGGATGTTGGTATAAAGGGAGGTGGCATTAATAGTGACAAGCAGGGCACCATGTGGTGAAGTAACAGGAACTGTGGAGAGTCAGTGGAGGAAATGGTTAGTATCTCTTTTATAGGATGGTAGGTTGTGCATAATAGACTGAAAGTGTTGTTCTCCATCTAACCTCCTGACTGCACCCAGCTGTCCTCCCCCCCCCCCCCCTCTCCATCTCATACCTATACACTCACACAAGGAGCACTTTACTGTCCCCACACCTAAACTGCTATCTCTCCCCCTCCCAGCCTTCTCCTTACCCCCATCACCCAGTTCCTTCCTCCATCATCTGCTGTTGCTCGCAGTCTGGTCACAACAGCCAAACTGTGGTCATGTGTGTGTAAGTTGCATTTATGTGAGAGTATGTGTGTTACGTTTTCTATTTCTGACAAACGTCTAGTTGACCAAAAGCTCAGTTTCTGACAGTCTTTTTATTGTGCCTATCTGCGACTCAGCATCTCCACAATATGGTGAGTGGCAACTATAATTTTCGTAATATTGTTACATTTCATAATGGATTTTCCATTGTTAGAATTAGTAGTAAAGGAAACTTCATGCCTGATACTGAAGTTCTACTGCATGATCAGCGAAATAGCAGTAAGCAGTAAAGATTTTTCTTTCATAATTTTGCGAGGGGTGTCAGTGAGACATAGTTTTGAAAAGGTTTGAAATTATGTGTTAAATGTGATTGAAGTTGGTAAGTGCTCTCATTCTCAAATACTAGATGAATATAACCTGGGTATTTTGGCACAATAAGCTATGCTTCCTCAAGACATATACACAATTTCTAAATTTTTAGTACTTGACTTATTGTGTTAAATCTTCAACTTAAGATTATACTTCGTAATAAGAGGATTGTGACATTACTGTAAATTTTGAAATTTGGCGAGTAATTATACGAAACACTGAAAATTAAATTTTTGAGCCCACTGGGAGCCATTTAATAGACAAACTACAGTTAGGAATGAGTGTCTTTAGTGATTTTGTAATACACATGTTGAACAAAGAGTCACCCACTGCATGATAAAATAGTCTCGGTTGAAAAAATCAGCATCCATTTGCATGAAAGAAAGTATATTCCTTTATTGGTTTAAGGCTCCTGGTGCCCTTCTTCAGAAGATTATTGTTGTCCCATTACTAGCAAGTGTCAGAACTAAGCAGATGTATGCACCATATTGCTATAGTCATGTGGATGATAGTGCATCTACAAATATCATATATAAGAAAGCAAAAAAGTGCAAACATCGTGCCACAACTGGCATGATGCACTTGTTGTTTTTCCTTATGCCATATTTGTATGTGCACCCTTACACCTACTTATTTTTGACTCTTACTAAATATGTGATAAAAATAATCTTCTGAAGAAGAGTGCTAGGTGCCTGAAACTGGTAAACCAATAAAATTTCTTTTGTGCAGCTGGTAGCTAATTTTTTTTTAACAAGCAGACATATAGTTCCTGAAGATGGACAAAGTACTAACACTGCATGTGCTATGTGTCTATGATATCTTCCAAATAGACAGGACATTGCACCCATGTAAACACTGATGTTTGTATCACATTCAGTTCCTTACTTTTGACATGTTTCATGTGTAAATACGGGATAGATTTTAAGGCCGAATAGTTCAGTATACTTGCTTCTCTTTGCATTCTCAGCAGTTTCATTTTTGGTCCTTATTTTTCATGGCAAATTCTTCTTTTTCATAATTTGGTGAATAAACTGACTTTTTTTTGTGAAAGAAAGGAAACAATAAATATGTAACACCAGCAATTATTATAATTAAAAAGATATTTTTTCATGACTTTTAAAACTGTTACAGATCTTATTCAGATGTCTGTTGCAACAGAAAAAGATGTGGACTCTTGGATGAGAGAAAATATGTATACTGAACTTTATGAGGATTATGAATTGAAGAAACATTTGCTTTTGTCTCTCTGTTTGCTGTCAAAGCACCCATCAGCCATTGAGGTACTTAATAACTAAAGCCAAGTACATCTGGACTGAAATGTAAATGTTTTCTCATATATAGTTCATTTCAGATAATGAAACGAAATAATGTTATGCCATCGATTCTGAAATTAATAAAACCATATGTGAAGAGTTCTTCCAAGTTGTGGTCAATTGCAGAATACTGGGAGTTACTTATTATATCACTGCGAGTACTATGTGTGCTTGCTCCAGCTTTACTACATGAATTTCTGAATGCGCGAGGTTCCACCAGGTACGTAGATATATGTCTTCTAGTGCTCTGGACTGCAAAGTGAATTGTATATTTTCAGATAAATGCCCATAGTGTTGTATAAGAAGATTCTGCAGGACAGCTAATGTATTTTGCGTTGTTTATTTCAAACAATTTTCCATTATTTTATTACTGTTGTTTCTTGCATATATTTGCCTTTCTGGTGATCCCTGTACTTTCCATGATGTGCAGAATTATGACACTGCTGCAGTGCTACCTTCTGAAACGTTATGAAGATGAAGCTCTTGAGAACTGCCTGAAGATTTTATGTTTCATCTCAGCTACTGCCAAGAGAGCTGTACTGGATGATATGAGACATAAGAAAGCAATATTTATTCTTATTAGTAAGTGACATTCTGCACATTTATTCTTTATGTTCTTGCAGGTGAAGAGAGATGTATAAACAGAACCAAAATTTGCACTTTGATTTCCACCCATCTATAATACTCAACATTCATTTGATTCTTGGCACACTCTAATAGGTATAAGTGCAGATATTTTTATATGTGGTACCTTAATAAGTACACACATCTGTGCATTGGTTGTGTTTTTCTTTGTGTCAAACAGTCTTGCTACTAATGAGTCACAGACTTTAAGATCTGATGTTTTCTGCACAGTTGTAACCTTTCAATATAGACCCACCATTTTGCACCCCTGACAAGTTCCCCAGGGGAAAATAAGGATTAATGGTTTGCTCTTTTCACTAGAGATACTATCCAACCTAAAAACAAATGACCTATAATAGCTATAATTATCAGTCTACAAATGACGTAAATACTGATGTAATGTTGTTTTCAGTACACCTTCCTCAGTCCCCAACAGAAACATCTGCACTTAAATCTCCTTACACCCTGTGTGTATGAAATATACATAACAAAACAAAGTGGCCATACTGATTGTGGATGTGTGAGGTTGATTCTGGTAACACATAAGAACACCTACTGTAGAAAAAAGTCTGATGTGATAAAAATTGTCCTTCAGGAAAAACTTTACTGTGGCAGCCTATCTGTCTGAGTGGCCTTTGAAGACATCTGTAAATCAATATGGGTAAAATCAAGCTGTTTTTTTAATTTTTTTAAATGTAATGCTCTTGTCATTATTGAAAATACTATCACTGTGTGGTTTAAGCTGTGGATCCTACAGAGATTTTTTCTATTGCCTTATACTCATTCTACTACATCAAAATAACTTAGAGTCAATGTGAAAGCATTGAGTTGCTGACAGACACACAAAAAAAGGAAAAAAAACTTGCTAACTTTCAGGGTAATCCTTTATTGCTCTAGTATACAAATATATAAAAAAACACACACATATACACATGCAGCCATACACATGCCTGTGCCTCCACATGGCGTTGCTGGATGCAAATGTAGGGTATGTGGGTCTTGTAGGATCATAGGCATATGTATACATGTCTGTGTGTGTGTGTGTGTGTGTGTGTGTGTGTGTGTGTGTGTGTGTGTGTGTCTGTGTGTTTATTATCTGTGTGTATTTGTACCCTAGCTCAAGAAAGGATAATTTCGAAAGCTAGCATGTTTTCTTTCTTTTAGGTAAGTGATCTCCTTTACATCTAAAGTATTTACAGTCTAACAGAAATTTTTCTGCTATAATTAAGGTCGCTTAAGTTGAAATGAGTGTTAACAACAATTTCCCTGGGAAAAGGAGCATCTCCATTCTAGCACTTGGACAGTAAGGGATACACAATGGTAGCTTCATTTATCCTTGGATCATACAGGGTTGGGCAAAAATATGGAAACACAGCAAGAAAAGCATGCTTGAACATAAACGAAGATGCTAGCCAAGCCTGCAGGTTGTGCTGTTGTATTGACCATGAATGGTCCCTATGAAATATCCTCAATACATTGCAAGTGTCAGTCATGGTTGGTGCTTGTATGGTGGGTGCTTCCACAATCAAGGGGATCAATGTTTCTAGAGGAATTTTATTGCATATTTATACTGTATACAGAGAAAGCAGAAAAACTTCATCTGCTAAGACTCAGTTTTTATGAATAATAGTGACAGATGATCTCTGAAGAAAGTGGTGACAAAAAATAAGAAGATGACAGCTGTAGAAGTTGCTACAAAACCAAATATTGCACGCATGAACCCTATCATGGCAAAACAACAAGAAGGAACTTCATAAAGAGAGAATTGCATGATGGGCCAGGATTCAAAACCATTCATCAGTGGTGCAAATTTCTGTACAGGAAAACTGTTGTTCTCTTCCTTTTAGTGAGCAGTGCTTTCCTTGGTTTCTGCTTGAGCAATGTCACATAGGCAGTAAAAGTGTATTATTTAGTTATGTGCTTTGTGTATGATGTATGTAGCAAAATGATTTTTTTCTGTTTGTAGAAGTTGACAAAGTAATCCAATGGTGTACTACTGATGTGGAAATTGACAGTGCAGGTCATAAGACAAAAGGGCACCAATGGTTCATGGCAGTAAAAACATTATGCCATCATCATCAAATCTTCTAACTGCATTCTTATTAAATGGATGTTTGAAACTAATTTATATGTAATTTGTTAGCAATGAGTACTGTGTGTTATATCACCATGTTATAAATGCAAAGTGTGTTAATTTAAATATGTTCAGACTACATATGATGAGTAGTGCAGTGGTCCTACCAACAAGCCAGGAAGAGATATTTCAATTTTACTGATTTGTGAATAACAATGAAAAGCTTATGAGTGATATATAATTGCAAGAAAATACATTAACTTTGGCTTTATGTTGAGCAGGTAATGCTGTTTTGGTAGTTATTAGTGAGCAGTTTTGAAAGTATTCAGTGCACTAGAACATATATGAAAAGTTTCATCTCTTTGAGAAAAAGTGTTTGAATTATAATCTGGGAAATTAGAAAGAGGAAAAGCTTTATTTTTTAAAGTGACTAATTTTGAACAATCTCTTAAAATTGTTTCACTTAAATCCTTTAGCTGGAATTTAACATTTGTGGTAACTTAAGATTAATATCAGAACAGTACAGTTCTGTGAACTTTACTTCAAGTTGTAGAACATGTGGTAATGACTCAAAAACAGTTTAATATTCAATAAGGATTCCGTGATTAAGTGAACTAAATAACTTACAAGAATGACAGATCTCATGTTATCACCAAAAGTATCAATTGAAATTTTGCAGATAAACAGTTTGAACTGATATGCTTAAACATGTGGCTGCAAACTCAAATAGTATCTGTGGATGATCAAATTTTGTGGCACAACATGTCATTGTTTTGTGGAACAGCTAAAGCAGTTGTTGCACTACGGCGATGGTTTACCTGAATCTGAGAAGCAGATCCTTGTCAGCTAGGCAGTCCCACAAATTAACACAGTCACTTATATCTATCAAAGAGGCTAGCTGAAGGATATTAACTATTTTCTAATACATCCAAAGGCAGAGTACAGTGCATATATATAGTGAAGGGAAAGCAGCTCACTCTGTCACCATTTATGCAGTGACATGTAGTCAACTGAGATACTGAATGCGTGCAAAGACCTGACAAAGGAAATGCCAAATCTAACAACAGGACTGTGCAAATGGAGAAAAGACATCTGCTATGAAATTCTATATACTTATATCCAACAGGTGAAGAAGTAACAAGAATCATAAACAAGTTGAAAAACACAGAGACTCAGGACACCTACAGTATCTCAAATAAGATTATTAAACTTTCATCCAAATACATTGTTAAACCCTTGACCAAAATGATTACAAATAAATAAAAATCTACTACCTCAGCAACACAAGAACTTATGGACTACAACACAAGAACTTATGGACTATGAACTGCAAACGCTTGGCATGAAGAATCAATAACTGGAGTATTCTGTGATCTGTCAAAAGCTTTTGACAACATTCTCCTTGAAAAATTAAAATTCTATGGGGTGAGAGGCAGTCTTATAAAATCCCACATAATGAATAGATACCAAAAAGTAGATACAAAAAAGTAGATGGGAAGAGAAATAAATACTACTCAGTCATGAGATGATTCAGAAAGGCATGCCTCAGGCAAGTGTCCTAGGGCCACTGCTCTTCATGATATATATTAATGACCTACCAGAGGAAGCTAAACAAAAATCAATATTATTTGTGGATGACACAGACATTTTAATTAAGGGAATGGATCTAGAAGAACCCAGATATGAAGCAGAAAGTGTATTATTCAGATTAGAAAACTGATTTTGAAATAATAAATTTATAAAAAATAATGAGCTTTAAAAACACTCAACAAAAAGATGAGTTAGAATTAAAAATCAAGGAAAACGAACAAGTACCATCTGTATAATTTCTGGGTCTCCACATTGATGATAAATTAACTTGGACAGAGCACATCAGTTGTATACCAAGGGTACCGGTATGAATTGAGTGTTAAGATACAAATGTGTCAATAGGGAACATTTGTTGTGAACGAGCCTTAATATTTGTTTGTTTGGTTGGTATGACATCTGTCAAAGGTATTTAGTATACATCAAGTCATGGGAAAAAAAACATCATATGTTTTAATCGTGTTAACAATGTAGAATTTTGTACCAGAAAGTGATGATTTGCAGAAAGCATTAATTTTTTGTTTTCATTTGAAAAAAAGTGCTGCAGAGTCGCATCGAATGCTTGTTGAGGCATATAGTGATCATGCTCTATCAGAGGCAACATGAAAAAGATGGTTGCAATGGTTCAGAAATCATGATGTTGATGTAATAAATGAAGAATCTGGAAGACCACCAAAAAAGTTCAAAGACGCCAAATTGCAAGCAATATTGGATGAAGATGATACTTTGAGTCAGAAGCAAATGACAGCAATGCTAAATGTTGCACAACAAACAATTTCTGACCGTTTGAAAGCTATGGGAAAGATCCAAAAGTGTGGGAAATGGGTGCCACATGAATTGAATGAAAGGCAGATGGAAATCCGAAAAACCATTTGTCAAATTTTGTTTCAAAGACATGAAAGAAAATCAGTTTTGCATCAAATTGTTACTGGCAATGAAAAATGGATTTATTTTAAGAATCATAAATGGGAAAAATCATGGGATAATCCAGGACGACATTCAACATCGATTTGGCAAGAAGACAATGCTCTGTGTTTGGTGGGATCAGAAAGGGGTGGTGTATCATGAGCTTCTAAAACTGGTGAAACTGTGAATACTAATCACTAAAGACAACAAATGATCAATTTTAACTAAAGACAGAATGGACCAGAAGACATGGCAAAATAATTTTTTTACGCGGCAATGCACCTGCACACAAAGCAAAACTGGTTCAGGATACAATCAAAACACTTGGCTGGGAGCTGCTACCCCACCTGCCACATTCACCAGACTTGGCCCCTTCTGACTACCATTTGTTTTCATCAATGGGACATGCATTGACTGAGAAACACTTTGATTCCCACAAAGAAGTCGACAATTGTGTGTCGGATTGGTTTGCTTCAAAAGACGAACATTTTCATTGGTGTGGTGTCCACAAATTGCCAGAAAGATGGTCAAAATGCATAGAAAGCAATGGTCAGCACTTTGAATAAAATGTTTTTAGTTTTCCATTCAAAATTAGTGTTTCATTTTCACAACAACAACAAAAAAAAAAAATGTTCATTTCATACCGGTACACCTGGTAAATAGTAAATTAAATTCAGGCTGCTATGCACTATGGAAGTTAGCCAGAACTGAAAGTTTTCAAGTTCTCATAATAGTTTACTTTGCACACTTTGAATCAATAATATCATTTGGAGTGGAACTATGGGGAAGCTCAGTACATATGAAGAAGGTATTCACTGTACAGAAAACAGCTATACACATAAACATCAATGTGAAACAATGGACTATCTGAAGATTAAAATTTAAGTGGCTAAACATTTCAACAATATAATAATGTATGGAAAGTTGTGTTTGAAAATGACGAATTATTTAGGAATAAAGAAGATGACTCGTCAAAAAGCATACAAACAAAAAACAAAAAATACAAAGCTTGCCTACCTTTCAGAGTGCACTTCCTTTTTCTAGATGTAGGAAAAACGTGAACACACACACACACACAGACACACACACACACACACACACACACACACACACATGCATTCGCCTGTCTACCTACATTGTGCTCAGTTGATTGCCAACTCTTTACCCGACGACGGTGAGTTAGTTAGTTAGTTAGTTATATTACTTGTTCCATGGATCATGAACACGATTCTTTCGTAATGATGTGGAACGTGTCAAAGTACAAAAGATTCATTTATCCCAAATAATCTTTGTTAGTCTTATATACGGTACAATTGTTAATACTTACTGTATTTCTTTAGCCTATGTCTAAAAATTCATCTATGGAGTAGAAGGAGTTGTCATTCAGGAATTCTCTTAACTTACTTTTTAATGCCGATTGGTTGTCTGTCAGACTTTTGATATTGTTTAGCAAGTGACAAAAAATCTTTGTGGCAGTATAATTCACCCCCTTTTGTGCCAATGTCAAATTCAATGAACGGTAGTGAAGGTCACCCTGTCTCCTAGTATTGTAGCTGTGAACTGTGCTATTAATTCTGAAGTGATCTGGGTTACTAACAACAAATTTCATTAGGCTGTATATATATTGTGAAGCTACTGGCAATATACCTAATTCTTTAAATAATTGTCTACAAGATGATCTTGGATGAGCCCCAGACATTATTCTGATAACACGTTTTTGTGCAATAAATACGTTCTTTCTTAGTGATGAATTGTCCCAAAAGATGATTCCGTAAGAAAGCAACGAATGAAAATATGCATGGTAAGCTAACTTACTGATATGCTTGTCTCCAAAATTTGCAATGACACTAATAGCATAGGTAGCTGAGCTCAATCATTTCAGTAGATTGTCAATGTGTGTCTTCCAGTTTAAATTCTGATCAATACAGACACCCAGAAATTTTGAACAATCTGCTTTAGCTAAAGATTTTCCCCCACACTCTATATTTATTTCCGGTGTTATGCCTTTCCCTGTACTGAACGGTATGTACAGTGTTTTTTCAAAGTTCAATGAAAGTCCATTTATAAAAACCACCTAATAACTCTTTGAAAAACATTATTTGCATTTTCCTCAGTTGATTCTTGCTTTTTAGGCTTGATTACAATACTTGTGTCATCTGCAAAGAGAACCAAGTTTGCATCTTCATGAATATAATTAGGCAAGTCATTAACATATATTAAAAACAATAAAGGCCCCAAGACAGAACCCTGTGGTACCCCATTCTTGATACATCCCCAGTCTGAATAATCTGATGCCCTTTGTGTACTATGTGGGTTTACTGTTTCAACCTTCTGCATTCTACCAGTTAAATATGAAGTGAACCATCTGTGTACTGAACCATTCTTTCCATAGTACTTCAGCTTATCTAAGAGGATTTCATGATCCACACAATCAAAAGCCTTAGAGAGATCACAGAAAATCCCAATTGGTGATGTTCTACTATCCAGAGCATTTAAAATTTGATCAGTGAAAGCATGTATAGCACTATCTGTTGAAACACCTTTCTGAAAACCGAACTGACATTTTGTTAAAACGTTATACCCACTGATGTGTAAAGTTACTCTTGAGTACATTACTTTTTCAAACACTTTTGAGAAGGATGTCAGAAGTGAAATAGGACGATAATTGTTGACGTCTGTCTTGTCACCTTTTTTATACAAGGGTTTAACTATGGCATATTTCAATCTGTCAGGAAATATTCCCTGATTCAATGAGCTATTACATATGTGGCTAAGAACTCGACTTATCAGGTGTGGACAAGATTTTAGTATTCTATTGGAATACCATCAGTTCCATGTGAGTTTTTATTCTTAAGTGAATTTATTATTTTCTTGATTTCAGACGGTGAGGTGGGTAGGATTTCAATTTCATTTGTTTGCACCGGGCTGTACTGGGGTGAGGTGGTGGTTTGGGGTGGGGTGGTGTGAGGGATTCAGAGTGGCAGGAGGCAGGGAGAGGGTTGGGGGAAAGTGTCTAGCAGCTTGTGGGAGAGTAGGGATCATTCTGTGAGATACCTAGGGAGGGAGCCATTAGAGGGGGCAGAGGGAAAATGGCTGACTAGGCTGTGAGATAGCACCCCACAGCTAGCAGGTGTGGGGACACAAATATTGGATGAAGGTACTGGAGCAGAGTATGGCTTACATATGCATGCACACACACACACACACACACACACACACACACACACACACACACACACACACACCAGACACACAGTATTGGGTGGGGGTGGGAGGGGGACAGCGAGTCACCTTAGAATTAAGTGAGGATGGTTACAGGAGTGACGGATATGTTGTAAGGATAGCTCCTATATGTGGAGCTCAGAAAAGCTGGTGGTGGTGGGGATGATCCAGATGGCATGGGCTGTGAAGAGCAGCCATTGAAATTTCACACTGTGCGGGATTAGCCAAGTGGTCTGCTGCGCTGCAGTCATGGACTGTTCGGCTGGTCCCAGCGGAGGTTCGAGTCCTCCCTCGGACATGGGTGTGTGTGTTTGTCCTTAGGAAATTTAGGTTAAGTAGTGTGTAAGCTTAGGGACTGATGACCTTAGCAGTTAAGTCCCATAAGATTTCACACACATTTGAATATTTTTTGAAATTTCACGTATTGTGCTCTGCTGCTTGTTGTGCCACAGGGTGGCAGTGGAGTTGGGTGGGGCACAGCAGAACTTCACTTTGGGAGGGACTATAAGTATCTAGGATAGGATGGCCCTCATTTCAGAGCATGATGTCAGATAATCAAAGCCCTGACAAAGGATGTATTTCAGATGTTCCAGTCTGGAGTGGTAATGGGTGACAAGAGGGGTGCTTCTTTGTAGTTGGTTCTTTGGATAGATGTGAGGATCATGTGTGTGAGGATATGGCACAGGAAACTTGCTTGTCAGTTAGGTCTGAAGTGTATTGCCTGTCTGCAAAGGCATTTGTGAGGCCACCAGCATACTGGGTGAGGGAGCTTCGATCATTGCAGGTATGCATGCCATGGGTGGCCAGTCTGTATGAAGTGGAAGGGGAGGCAGATGTGAAAGTGCACATACTGTATGTGATGTGAACTGAGGTGGGGATGGAGTCATCTGAGAGGAGGAGATCAACATCTGGAAAGGTGGCATGATGGGTGGAGGAGGACCATGTGAAATGGATGGAGAGAATGTGTTGAGGTTGTGGGTAATGAGGATAAGGTGTTCTGGCCTTGGGTCCAGGTTATATGGATGTCATCAATAAACCTTTGCCGCCAGCCCCTCCAATCAAAGCCAATCCAATCCCAACATTGAACTCTGCCTATCCCACTTTGTATTACCATCTAACCACAACCCTCCCACACTCCCACCTCACCATGCCCTGGTCACCTTCCAGGAATTGCTAACTTCCAACCTGAATTCCGCATCCTTCCCCATGTTCCTCCCCAAGGACAACTGCCTCTCAACAGAAGTAGGGACTGTGCTACGCAACCTAGAAACAGACCCTGACTTTATCTTCCTCCCAGCAG
Source organism: Schistocerca gregaria (assembly GCF_023897955.1). Classification (NCBI taxonomy): domain Eukaryota; kingdom Metazoa; phylum Arthropoda; class Insecta; order Orthoptera; family Acrididae; genus Schistocerca; species Schistocerca gregaria. The sequence continues at coordinate 238,309,078 of NC_064927.1, forward strand.
ATAAAGTTTCCACCACTGTTGTGATGAACTGGAATGAGCACCTGGCATAGAGCATCCACCAGTTGTCCGACAAGCTCCGCCAGAGTGACCCCATCCAACAAGTCCAACATAACCTTGAGTCCCTGCTGAAATCTTTTAGCCCTTTGAGAACCTCTCTTCTAAATCCAACTCCCTATTCACCACAACAACAGCCCACACATCCACTTTCTATGTGCTCCCCAAAATCCACAAACCTAACAATCCTGGACGCCCCAGAGTGAGTGATTAGAGTGGCCCCACTGCAAGAATTTTGGCCCTGTTGATCAACATCTCAAACCAGCCTCCCACATGAAAGATACCAACCACTTCCTACACCGGACCTCCACCGTCCCCCTCACACTTACCTACCATATCCTAATTGTCACTGTTGATGCAGCCTCCCTATACACCAACATCCCTCATGACTAAGGCCTTGTTGCAATTGAAAACCCTCTCTCCCAGTGCCCTGTAGATTCTAAATCCACCACTTCATTCCTCATACAGCTAACCAACTGCATCCTAGCTCATAACCTCTTCACCTTTGAAGGGAAAGCATAAAAGAAAATTTGTGGCAGAACCATGGGCACCTGCATGGCACTCTCCTATGACTGCCTCTTCAGGGGCCACCTAGAGGAAACATTCCCAGCATCCTAATTGCCATGTTTATTGATGATATCTTTATAAACTGGGCCCAAGGCCAGGACACATTATCCTCATTCCTCTACAACCTCAACACATGCTCTCCATCCACTTCACATGCTGCTTCTCTACCCATCATACTGCCTTCATAGATGTTGATCTTCTCCTCTCAGATGGTTCCATCTACACCTCAGTCCACATTAGACCCACCAATCACCAACAGTATCTGCACTTTAACAGCTGCCACCCCTCACACACCAAAAAACCCTCCTACACCAAAAAATCCCTCCCTCACACTCAGTCCACAAAGATAAAAGTCCATCATCCAGTACGCTGAAGACCTTACAAAGGCCTTTGCAGACAGGCAGTTTCCTCCAGACCTAATTCACAAACAGATTTCCCGTGCCATATACTCACACCCATCTCATCCTCATATCCATCCCAAGAACCAACCATGAAGAAGCACCCCCCCTCCCCCCCCCCCATTGTTACCAAACACCACCCCAGACTGGAAAATCTGAACCACATCCTTTATTAGGGCTTTGATTATCTATCACCATGCCCTTAAATGAGGGACATCCTATCCCACATACTTCCAACCCGTCCCAAAGTGGAGTTCCACAACCCACCCAACCTACACAGCATCCTAGTCCATCCCTATGCTACTCCCAACCCCAATCCACTGTCACAGGGATCGTACCCCTGTGGAAGGCCCAGATACAAGACCCACCCAATCCACCCACCCAGCACCACCTACTCCAGTCTCATCTCAGGCGTATCCTACGCCACTGTAGGCCAGGCCAGCTGCGAAAATGACCATATTACATACCAGCTCTGCTGCAACCACTGCACAACATCTTACATTGATATGACAACCAACCAGCTGTCAACTAGAATGAATGGCCACCACCAAACAGCTGCCAGAAACAAGGTGGACAAAACAGTGGCACACCATGCGAAATTTCAGTGGCTGCTCTTCACAACCCATGGCATCTGGATCCTCCTCACCACCAACAGATTTTCTGAGCTATATAGTTGGGAGCTATCCTTATAGCACATACTTCACTCCTGTATCCATCTTGGCTTAAACACAAGGTGACTGGCTGTACGCTTCCCACTCTCACCCAATACTGTGAGTGAGCGTGTATGTGTGTGTGTGTGTGTGTGTGTGTGTGTGTGTGTGTGTACACCATACCCTGCTCCAGTACCCCCATCCAATTTGTGTCCCCACATCAGCTAGCTGTGGGCTGTTATCTCATGGCCTAGTCTGTGAATTTGCATGTCCAGCCATGTTCCCCCTGCCCCTCTACCTGTGCCCCTAGGTAGCCCACAGAAAGCATGTGAGTGAGAGTGTGTGTGTGTGTGTTTGTATGTATGTACCTCCTAGGACTAGAAAAAGGAAATGCATTCAGAAAGGCAGCCAAGCTCCATACTTTTTGTTTATGTGCCTATCAGTGATTCATGTAGAACATTAGTACTTTTAAGAAAAATGAAGAGGTTCACATCAGTGTTAAATAAGAAACTGTTGGAAACTTAGAGAAATCCAACACAGGGCAAGTTGCTATGAGAGAAGTGTGACACACATGGTGATGTACCTATTCAACTGTTTTCTGAACAGTATCAGCAAAATAAATAACAGTACAGTTAGAGAAATACTGGAGAAAAATCCATTTTATTCTGTACATGAATGTACCAAGTACTGCAAAGAAAACTCAAAAATGTGATAATAAGTAACCATCAGTCAAGTCAAAAAACAATAAAAATGTATCTATGTAAATTTAAATGTAAGGGAAATATTCAGGTTCCGAGAAAAAGAACTAAATATGCTGTACATTATCAAAAATATGTTATGGTATAATCTGTGCTATAAATACTCTTTAAGTTGGAGAAAATTGTCACTGTATAATCAAAATTGCAACTCCTATATGTAAGATGATACATGATGTATCATCTTACGTACATCAGTAGGCTAAGTAAATAAACAAATTTACATGCAGTTTGAGAAGCAGTTCATTCTCACCAGGGTGGGGTAAATGATCCTCCTGCATATAAGAAGAGATAGGAATCCATCTTCCGATAATAAGAACATAAAATAAATGCTTAGAAATATTCATATGGGGTGTAATCCTACTGATTAGCATGGTCACTTCTATCTACAAAAGAAAGCTAGCTGAAGTATGTTAACTATTTTCTAATACATCCAAATCCAGAATACAGAGCTTCTTTACAGTCAAGGGAAATCAGCTCAATTTATCGGCAACAATTATGCACTGAAGGGTACTCAACTCCATGGGATACTGAAGATAGGAAAGCACATAATTATCCATGTCAACACCAAGGGAGGAAGTATGCAGTTGCCAGAGTACATCATCACAGCCGATGCTGGCACGGGACACCTCAAAACTTTGGCCAAAGCCATAAAACCCATACTATGTAGCAGTGGCAGAAAGCCATTTGGTTGTAAGTGTCTTGGGAATGCAAGCTTTCTCAGTGACTTTCATAGATGAAATTGTCTTGGGATTATCTGCTGAGTCACGGCATCGTTGTGCAGAAATGTTTTGCCAAGTTTCCTACTCATCATCTTCAGGTGACGTGTCAGGTTCATGTCCAGTTTGTATCTTTATACATGCTGGACCACAGGTACCTCTGCCTCATCTGCAATGTGTGGCCCTCACGCGGCTCCAGAAGGGGTGTTGCAGATGGTGGTGGGCAAAATCGCAGACGGTGGTGGATGGAGAGAACTCCCAGCATATTGGAGGTTCCTGGTGCTGCATCCTGGTGTTGCATCCTGTTGTTGTGTCCTGGTGCTGCCTTTCTGTTCCGCTTGCTGCCTTCACCACTTTCACATTAGAGCATTGTTAATGTATCCTTGCTAGTACAACATCTCATGCAGGGCTCAGTTGGAAACTGTTACCCTAGTTAGCAAGATAATGAATATGTATCTTCATTGCCTCTTTTGTGATCGAGTCCCAAAACCCATTTGTCTGGCACAACACCTCTGTCTGTTCAAAATCAAATGTATAACCTTTGTTGAGGCCGTGCTCTTCGCTGAGGCAGGATGTATTACTTGCCACTGGTGTTCTAGACTCCAGGTGTCCATAGTTCTAGTTTGTCTTTCAATGAGTCAAGCATATTTTTGGTTTTAGCTGATGTGTGGAAAATGGTTTTAATGTTGTTGTTCTCTAATATCCTAGCAATCATGGCAATGGATGGCCGAGAATACAGAAGGAAAACAGACAAATGAAATGTGATGGTGCGGCTATGGTCAGTTGACTACTGGCAGAAAACTGAGATGCTATTACAAGACACAGCTTACAATCCAGCAGGAAGGGATCCTACACCAGCAATGACTCTGAAACTATCTCACTCCCAAACAGCTCAGGAATGGATGAAGATGTGGTCAGAGGGCTTTACACTAGAGCACTGATACCCCCATAGCTCTATTGCCTTCCAAAGATACAAAAGAAGGGAGTGCCACTATGTCCAGCAGTGGACATGATAAGTTCACCAACATACAGAATAGCTAAACACCTTGTATAATTACTAACACCTCTTGTGGGTCACTGCACATCCCATGTCAAAGAAGTGAACTGAGTTTCTGATGGTGCTTCAGAGTACACATATGGACAAGGATGGTCTCCTGGTCAGTTTCGACGTCACGTCTCTTTTCACATGAGTACCACTAAAGGATCCTTGACATTATTAGGGAGTCACTTTGATGAAGACTCTGTTGAAGTGTTTCCCCATGTGCCCACTACCACCTGCGTCCAATATGATGGAAAGTTCTACAAGTAGTTAGACAGAGTTGCTATGGGATCCCCCCTTGCACAAGGCATTGGAAACCTATACACAACACATTCATGGCATGGCAGCATGGCGAAGAAGATCTGCAGGGATTTCTTGACCACCTTAACAGCATACACAGCAATAGAAAGTTCACTATGGAGGTAGGAGAAAACAGATGCCTGCCTTTCCTTTATATCCCAATAAGAAAAAAACTGGTGGCACTGTGGGACATTCTGTTTGTACAAAAAAGACACACAGGGACCTGTACCTAAATGCCAATGTTTCTCATCAGACAGCACAATGCAAATGTGTTCTCACTACCCTGGTGCTCAGAGCACAAAACATGTGCAACAAGGGAGTCCAGTCACCAAGCTGCAGCATCTGATGAAATCTTCCATGAGTACAGCTACTGGTAGAGACAGATAAGATGCACTCTCCAGCCGAGCAAGAAGAACAAAGATGATGAGTTGAAGAGAGACACAAAGTGTCTGACTTTCCTTCCATATATGGGGCCACCCACAGAAAATATTGCCAGAATATTGGAGAACAACAACAGTAAAATCATTTTCTGCTCATTGGCTAAAATCATACATACACTTGGCTCAATGAAAGGCAAACTAGTATTACAGACACCTGGATTCTACAGCATCAGTTGCAAATGTGGCAAGCAGTTTATTGGCCAGATACAATAATGTATTTTGCTTCACCACTCACAACGTGTGGGAAGCATTCCCTCAGCCAAATGGACAAATCTGCAGTGGCAGAGCACAGCCTCAATAAAGGTCACATATTTGAATTTAACAGACAGAGATTTTGTGCCAGCAGTGGACATGATAAGTTATGGGACTTGATCATCAAAGAGGCAATGGAGATCTAGTTGTCTAGGATAGTAGTTTACTGCTGAGCTCTGTAAGGGATGTATCACTAGCAAGAATATGTGAAGAGCACTCTGATATGGAAACAGTGAAGGTAGCAGGTAGAATAGACAGGGAGCACCAGATATGAGACCAGAACCCTTCAACACACCAGGAGACCCCAACCCCCACCACTGCCCATGATTACCCCAACCAATGTCTGTGACACTACTTCTGGAGGTGCACAATTAGCCCAGAAATTTCAGAAATGGCAGAGGAACTTCTGCTCCAGTGTCTGTAAGATATCAACTGGACATGAACCTGTAATGAAGCAAACTGGGATATCCTTACTTCCTTTCTTGTTTTGTCACCTGCCTCCTTAAATACATTTTATTTTAATACTATGGTGGAGGAGAACTACCTTCAAGGAAATTGACAGCAGTGCAGTTCTTTACCAGCTGCCACTTGGACCTGTTGAAGGCATGGACGACTTGGTGAGAAAATGTGTTAACACCCATTAAAAGAGTGAAAGTGCTTGTACAAAATACTAAATATTGAAAAAGTGAAATTTTCTCTCTGAAAATGAACTGGAAGACACAGTGCAATTTAACTTTTTGCAACCCATGAACATTTATTCTTTGAAACAAGGCAGGACTTTTATAAAGTGAGGTGTACCTTTGAATGTAATCTGTGTGTGTCCAGAAAGGACATCACTTATGATGAAGATGCCTACTTTTATTAAAAATATAATTTGAGGATATTTTGTGCCTATGTGCAATACACTATATGTAAGTATTTTATCTGGTGATTTTCATATGCCAGTAGAAATTTGAAAAAAAGTATGAACAGTAGATTTTGATAAGGTGATTTCTTATGTAATATTATTTTGTGTGTATAATGTTAAACCAGTTTCTGGGCTCACTTGTGGTCATTGAATTGCTCAGCTAGCTATTTACAGTATCTATCTGGTGAGTCCAATGAGGGGGTAATGTTACGAAGCAAGTCACTTCCTATTTTGTTTTGGCATCTGCCTCATTAAATTCATTTTATTTTAATTTTTGCCTAATTGCCATTAACATGCATGAGTATTATCTGCATTTCCATAAAAGAGAAAGATTGGATCTCAGTCTTAAGGAATATAGTGCCAGGAAAAATTTTATCCTAGTTTGTCTGTATGTAATTAATTTCCTAATTTATTTTGACCATTCCTAGATAATACCTTTGTTATAGGGTGAAATCAGTGATCGTTTTGTGACTTAGATTCTGTTGTTGACTTATAAGCGAACATAAATTGTCTACTAATTATAAACATTTGGAAGAAGAACTACTAGGGTTCTTAAAGTATGTATTTGGCTCTATACAAAAACATATTAGCAAAGCCAGGCCTTAATTAATTCCAAAATAATTAACAGGTTTGTCAAAACTTTTGTTTGTGTAACTATATATGTTAATTTCATTATTTAAACAAATAATTCGGTCTAGCCTTTGTAGTGGAAGAATATGTTGAAAAGACCGAGTTTTTTATGTATTCGGTGAATTTAATGAGTTAAGTTTTAATTGTAATTTCTGTAAATTTAACTTCAAACAATGTGTAGTTCGGTGCTTATTATTGTGAGTGTATGAAGATCCAAATTTTGGTGCCAAGACAGTCAGTCCATGACTGATTTTTAGATGGGAATTATGTATTGGTTAAAGTAACAACACTGTATCAACTTAACAGTGGAATAAGTATAACACATATAGACTATGTAACGACAATGTTTGTACAGTTTATTTGAGAAATAGTGTCACATGTACCTTATTATTCTGTAAGAGCTGTGAACTGTGTGGTTAGGTTTTTGCAGCTCGTAGATGTTCAACAGCAAACTATTGTAGCAGTATGCTGTTGTTTGCCTGCAACCTATTGTTGAGGCTTATCGTGTAATATTGGGGGGGGGGGGGGGGGGGGGGGGCTTGGCTTGAACAGTGAAAGCAAAGAACTGTGAAACACAACTATGCAAATGTCGGTTACACCATTTACAGTAGTCAATGGAGAAATAAAGCTGGCAAAGGTCGCAAACCAAACACTTCACCTGAAGATGACAACAGGAAACTTGTTGAAACATTGCCGCACAGCAATGCCTTCACTCTCCTAATAACCTGAGAAGATTTCAGCATTGTAAGTGCCCTGTTTCACACTGTTTTCCAATTTATGTTTGAGTTTACGCCATAAGAGTGAAATGTGGATGGGGTTCAAAGTTAATTTGGGCAGCCATATTACAGTATTCCATGAGCCCCATGGTTACTCTGCGAGGTCATGTTACTGTCAAGGTTTATGTGACCATCTTGTCAGGTCAGGTACATTGTATGGTTTGGTCCCGAATGATAATGCTGTGTTACAAGAATACAGGACCTCTGTTTACACAGCTCACTTAATTTAGGTCTGGTTTTGTGAGCATGAGGATGAGTTTTTGTGTCTTCCCTTACCACCACAGTCACCATGCTTCAATATTACTGAGCATTTTTGGTCTATGTTGGAGAGAAGGGTATGTGTTTCATATCCACCTGGATCATCATTATTTGAACTTGCCATTATTTTGTAGGAAGGATGATATAAGGTTCCCTTGAAAACCATACAGGACATATATTCATCCATTTTGAGACAGCAGGAAGCTGCCTTGAATGCCAATGTTCTCCTACACGATATTAGGCACTGTAATGTGTTGTGTTTCCGTATTTTTGTCTTATTGCCTGTAAGTGTCACTGACGTTAGACACATTGAAATTATACAGACGCAAGCAAAATATACAAACAGATATTTTTCTTATTTATAATACAGACAAAGAAAGAAAAAAACATTTGATTAATGAAATGTACTAAGTGCAATTTTGGATATGTTTCCCTTTAGGAATGTATTGATATTAATGTGTAAGAAGATTTTATTTTCAGAATGAGATTTTCACTCTGCAGCGGAGTGTGCTCTGATATGAAACTTCCTGGCAGCTTAAAACTGTGTGCCCGACCGAGACTCGAACTCGGGACCTTTGCCTTTCGCGGGCAAGTGCTCTACCATCTGAGCTACCGAAGCACGACTCACGCCCAGTACTCACAGCTTTACTTTTGCCAGTATCTCGTCTCCTACCTTCCAAACTTTACAGAAGCTCTCCTGCGAACCTTGCAGAACTAGCACTCCTGAAAGAAAGGATATAGTGGAGACATGGCTTAGCCACAGCCTGGGGGATGTTTCCAGAATGAGATTTTCACTCTGCAGTGGAGTGTGCACTGATATGATCTGCCAGGAAGTTTCATATCACCTTCCGCCGACCACTGGCGACAACATCGATGTACTGTGGAGACCTCACGCCCCACGTGTTGAGCAATTCGGCGGTACGTCCACCCGGCCTCCCGCATGCCCACTATACGCCCTCGCTCAAAGTCCGTCAACTGCACATACGGTTCACGTCCACGCTGTTGCGGCATGCTACCAGTGTTAAAGACTGTGATGGAGATCCGTACGCCATGGCAAATTGGCTGACACTGACGGCGGCGGTGCACAAATGCTGCGCAGCTATCGCCATTCGACGGCCAACACCACAGTTCCTGGTGTGTCTGCTGTGCCGTGCGTGTGATCATTGCTTGTACAGCCCTCTCGCAGTGTCCGGAGCAAGTATGGTGGGTCTGACACACTGGTGTCAATGTGTTCTTTTTTCCATTTCCAGGAGTGTACATACATACATTAATCCTTGTTCCAAAGATCATGAATGCGACATTTCATAATAATGTGAATATCATCCTTTCTTCTAATGTTGTAGCTATGCACTTTGATGTTATTTTTGAATTGAGATGGGTTCTTGATGACAAATTTCGTAAGTAAATACACTCCTGGAAATTGAAATAAGAACACCGTGAATTCGTTGTCTCAGGAAGGGGAAACTTTATTGACACATTCCTGGGGTCAGATACATCACATGATCACACTGACAGAACCACAGGCACATAGACACAGGCAACAGAGCATGCACAATGTCGGCACTAGTACAGTGTATATCCACCTTTCGCAGCAATGCAGGCTGCTATTCTCCCATGGAGACGATCGTAGAGATGCTGGATGTAGTCCTGTGGAACGGCTTGCCATGCCATTTCCACCTGGCGCCTCAGTTGGACCAGCGTTCGTGCTGGACGTGCAGACCGCGTGAGACGACGCTTCATCCAGTCCCAAACATGCTCAATGGGGGACAGATCCGGAGATCTTGCTGGCCAGGGTAGTTGACTTACACCTTCTAGAGCACGTTGGGTGGCACGGGATACATGCAGACGTGCATTGTCCTGTTGGAACAGCAAGTTCCCTTGCCAGTCTAGGAATGGTAGAACGATGGGTTCGATGACGGTTTGGATGTACCGTGCACTATTCAGTGTCCCCTCGACGATCACCAGAGGTATACGGCCAGTGTAGGAGATTGCTCCCCACACCAAGATGCTGGGTGTTGGCCCTGTGTGCCTCGGTCGTATGCAGTCCTGATTGTGGCGCTCACCTGCAAGGCGCCAAACACGCATACGACCATCATTGGCACCAAGGCAGAAGCGACTCTCATCGCTGAAGACGACGCGTCTCTATTCGTCCCTCCATTCACGCCTATCTCGACACCACTGGAGGCGGGCTGCACGATGTTAGGGCGTGAGCGGAAGATGGCCTAACGGTGTGCGGGACTGTAGCCCAGCTTCATGGAGACGGTTGCGAATGGTCCTCGCCGATACCTCAGGAGCAACAGTGTCCCTAATTTTCTGGGAAGTGGCGGTGCGGTCCCCTACGGCACTGCGTAGGATCCTACGGTCTTGGCGTGCATCCGTGCGTCGCTGCGTCCAGTCCCAGGTCGATGGGCATGTGCATCTTCCGCCAACCACTGGCGACAACATCGATGTACTATGGAGACCTCACGCCCCACGTGTTGAGCAATTCGGCAGTACGTCCACCCGGCCTCCTGCATGCCCACTATACGCCCTCGCTCGAAGTCCGTCAACTGCACATACGGTTCACGTCCACGCTGTTGCGGCATGCTACCAGTGTTAAAGACTGCGATGGAGCTCCGTATGCCACGGCAAACTGGCTGACACTGACGGCGGCGGTGCACAAATGCTGCGCAGCCAGCTCCATTCGACGGACAACACCGCTCTTCCTGGTGTGTCCGCTGTGCTGTGCGTGTGATCATTGCTTGTACAGCCCTCTCGCAGTGTCCGGAGCAAGTATGGTGGATCTGACACACCGGTGACAATGTGTTCTTTTTTCCATTTCCAGGAGTGTATATGTATTGCGAACGTATTGTGAATATCCCGAGTTCCTTAAATGTATGTGTGCAAGGTGAACTTGGGTGGGCTCCAGCTATTATTCTGATTACACACTTTTGTGCAATGAATGCTTTCTCTCTTAATGACTAATTGCCCCAAAATTTGATATCTTATGAAAGCAGTGAATGAAAATAGGCATAGTAGGCTAATTTACAGATATGTTTATCACAGCCAGCAGAAATATTCTGAGGTATGTAATTTCTGCACGGATACCATCTTCAGATATCTGAGTATAATAGTCAACTAAACTGTTTATAGTCATGCTAAGTTCTATTTATGATATTTCAATCAGATTTCTGTGCTCTAAAACAGCAAAATTATTTGATACATGTTCCACAGTTTTGTAACATTATCAGTTTCTAATAGAAACCCATCAATCCACTTTAACATTGACATTTCCCAACGGCATGCAGCTTTACTGCATGGTTAAATGATGATGACATCCTCTTGAGTAAAATATTCTGGAGATAAAATAGCCCCCATTCAGATCTCCGGGCAGGAACTACTCAAGAGGACATCGTTATCAGGAGAAAAACGACTGGTGTTCTACAGATCAGTGTGTGGAATGTCAGATCCCTTATTCGGGCAGGTAGGTTAGAAAATTTACAAAGGGAAATGGATAGGTTAAAGTTAGATATAGTGGGAATTAGTGAAGTTCGGTGGCAGGAGGAACAAGACTTCTGGTCAGGTGAATACAGGGTTATAAATACAAAATCAAATAGGGGTAATGCAGGAGTAATAATGAATAAAAAAAATAGGAGTGCGCGTAAGCTACTACAAACAGCATAGTGAACGCATTATTGTGGCCAAAATAGACACGAAGCCCATGCCTACTACAGTACTACAAGTTTATATGCCGACTAGTTCTGCAGATGGCGAAGAAATTGAAGAAATGTGTGATAAGATAAAAGAAATTATTCAGGTAGTGAAGGGAGATGAAAATTTAATAGTCATGGGTGACTGGAATTCGACAGTAGGAAAAGGGAGAGAAGGAAACATAGTAGGTGAATATGGATTGGGGCTAAGAAATGAAAGAGGAAGCCGTCTGTTAGAATTTTGCACAGAGCATAACTTAATCATAGCTAACACTTGGTTCAAGAATCATAAAAGAAGGTTGTATACATGGAAGAATCCTGGAGATACTAAAAGGTATCAGATAGATTATATAATGGTAAGACAGAGATTTAGGAACCAGGTTTTAAATTGTAGGACATTTCCAGGGGCAGGTGTGGACTCTGATGACAATCTATTGGTTGTGACCTGTATATTAAAACTGACGAAACTGCAAAAAGGTGGGAATTTAAGGAGATGGGACCTGGATAAACTGAAAGAACCAGAGGTTGTACAGAGTTTCAGGGAGAGCATATGGGAACAATTGACAGGAATGGGGGAAAGAAATACAGTAGAAGAAGAATGGGTAGCTTTGGGGGATGAAGTAGTGAAAGCAGCAGAGGATCAAGTAGGTAAAAAGACGAGGGCTAGTAGAAATCCTTGGGTAACAGAAGAAATATTGAATCTAATTGATGAAAGGAGAAAATATAAAAATGCAGTAAATGAAGCAGGCAAAAACGAATACAAATGTCTAAAAAATGAGATCGCCAGGAAGTGCAAAATGGCTAAGCAGGGATGGCTAGAGGACAAATGTAAGGATGTAGAGGCTTATCTCACTAGGGGTAAGATAGATACAGCCTACAGGAAAATTAAAGAGACCTTTGGAGAAAAGAGAGCCACTTGTATGAATATCAAGAACTCAGATGGCAACCCAGTTCTAAGCAAAGAAGGGAAGGCAGAAAGGTGGAAGGAGTATATAGAAGGTTTACACAAGGGTGATGTACTTGAGGACAATATTATGGAAATGGAAGAGGATGTAGATGAAGACGAAATGGGAGATACGATACTGCGTGAAGAGTTTGACAGAGCACTGAAATACCTGAGTCGAAATAAGGCCCCCGGAGTAGACAACATTCCGTTAGAACTACTCAGCGCCTTGGGAGAGCCAGTCATGACAAAACTCTACCAGCTGGTGAGCAAGATGTATGAGACAGGTGAAATACCCTCAGACTTCAAGAAGAATATAATAATTCCAATCCCAAAGAAAGCAGGTGTTGACAGATGTGAAAATTACCAAACTATCAGTTTAATAAGTCACAGCTGCAAAATACTAACGCAAATTCTTTACAGAGGAATGGAAAAACTTATAGAAGCCGACCTCGGGGAAGATCAGTTTGGATTCCGTAGAAATGTTGGAAAGTGTGAGGCAATACTGACCTTATGACTTATCTTAGAAGAAAGATTAAGGACAGCAAACCTATGTTTCTAGCATTTGTAGACTTAGAGGAAGCCCTAGGCAATGTTTTGACTGGAACACTCTCTTTCAAATTCAATAGGTTTCAGGGGTCAAAAAAAGGTAGTGAAAGGCTATTTACAATTTATATGGAAACCAGATGGTAGTTATAAGAGTCAAGGGGCATGAAAGGGAAGCAGTGGTTGGATAGGGAGTGAGACAGGGTTGTAGCCTCTCCTCAGTGTTTTTCAATCTGTATATTGAGCAAGCAGTAAAGGAAGCAACAGAAAAATTCGGAGTAGGTATTAAAATCCATGGAGAAGAAATAAAAATGTTGAGGTTCCCCAATGACATTGTAATTCTATCAGAGATAGCAAAGGACTTGGAAGAGCAATTGAATGGCATGGATAGTGTCTTGAAGGGAGGATATAAGATGAACATCAACAAAAGCAAAACAAGGATAATGGAATGTAGTCGAATTAAGTTGGGTGATGCTGAGGGAATTAGATTAGGAAATGAGACACTTAAAATAGTAAAGGAGTTTTGCTATTTGGGGAGCAAAAGAACTGGTGATGGTTGAAGTAGAAAGGATATAAAATGTAGACTGGCAATGGCAAGGAAAGTGTTTCTGAAGAAGAAAAAATTTTTTAACATTCTGTTTAGATTTAAGTGTGAGAAAGTCATTTCTGAAAGTATTTGTGTGGAGTGTAGCCATGTATTGAAGTGAAACATGACAATAAATAGTTTGGACAAGAAGAGAATAGAAGCTTTCAAAATGTGGTGCTACAGAAGAATGCTGGAGATTAGATGGGTAGATCACACAACTAATGAGGAAGTATTGAATAGAATTGGGGAGAAGAGGAGTTTGTGGTGCAACTTGTCAAGAAGAAGGGTCCGGTTGGCTGGACATGTTCTGAGGCATCAAGGTATCACCAATTTAGCATTGGAGGGCAGCTTGGAGGGTAAAAATCGTAGAGGCAGACCAAGAGATGAATACACTAAGCAGATTCAGAAGGATGTAGGTTGCAGTAGGTACTGTGAAATGAAGAAGCTTGCACAGGATCGAGTAGCATGGAGAGTGGCATCAAAGCAGTTTCGGGACTGAAGACCACAACAACAACAACAAAAAATAGGGTGGCATAATTTTTATAATTTGCAAGAGAGAAAGTTAGAAGGCAGAGACTCTAAGATATGTGTTAAAGTCACCTATCAGTGCAATTTTTGGTTATTTGTACTGCTTTATTATCATCAATTAAATCCTGTTCTTTAGAGTGTGTTTGGTGCTTATGGGTGCTCAGTGCTGAGGCTATCAGTGCTTAATTGTAACAATGCATTTTACTTATTGGTTTCCAATTCTAAACATGTTCACAAAATAGTTATCATATTTTGCTTACTTATCCATGTGCATGAAAAATTGCTCCCCACAAGATAATTATTTCATGTTTCTATGGGATTCATGGAGGTGGGATGGGGGTACGGAGTAGGGGAGGTCAGTAAAATCTCTGTACTGGGTACCAAGCTGCCTTGCTATGATACTTGCATTGATGTCACTCACAAGTTCATAAAATACTTAAACATTGTATTTCTCTATGTTCTCATCCTAGTACTTTATTTGGGCAAATGAATGTAAATAATAACCAGTTTTCTTTTAAACATCCTGTTCAAAATGTTAGTTGCAACTTGCTATAATACAAATCTGAAAATATTGAATTTAAACATTTATACATAAAAATTTATTATACAAAATTTAGTTTTCTCTTTGCTGACTACAATGACACAGTTCATTTAATCAAAAATTAATTGTTTAAAAGAAGATGAATGAAAATTAGGAGATAAATGAAACATGTTATGCAAGAGTTACACAAAATGAAAAGTTATAGAAATTGATTGTCTCATAGGAAATAAGGTTTTTATCATCCCCTTGTTAGTAAAGGTTTTATTTTGTCAAAAAACACATTTGTTCAAATATTATTGGTCCTTAAAATGTAGGTTTCTGAAATGTTTCGTCCAAAAATATAAGTTCTTATTGTCAATGTGTGATTGCTCTGATTTTTCTGAACAAGAACATATAGGATTTGTTTAAATTTGTGTTTCAGTACTAAACTGATGTAATTAAAAAATCTGTAGTATCCAAGAAATTTCTGTCACCAGAATAAACTTGTAAATATATGTAAGAAGCTCAGCCGTTCTTGATTAGTTCTTTGTCTCATTTGTTTATCACATTTCTGTTTAGTTGGTACATTGTTCTCAGTAACTTTGTTGTCACAGTCAACCGCCAGTAACATGGTCTTTGGAGACTCAAGAGTCTTTGGGAGTCCCATCTACGTCTTGACTGAGTGATACATGTGTCGGAAATTTCTGCATTGTTTTTCTTGTGTTAATGTAACCATACGAATCTTAATAAAAGTGTTTTATTGTAATAAGTTGGAGTTGTTGGTGCGTGGTCCATCACTACAGCCAAAAAAACCACATTGGTGACCCCGAGTCGCGAAAATACGTTGCAGTTGCTCACTGTGTATCACCGGTTTCGTGCCAATAGATAGTGTTGCAGCCTCCAGTTTTTCCGGCAGTGCAGGACGCCGCGACCACAGAACGGGCATTTGACTGCGATTCGCAACACTTTACCCTGTGTGCTACTAATAGGTATTTCCGGTGTTTGCCTCTCCTGGCTGGACGACTCTAACCTCTGCCAGCATACCACGCCGAGTGCTGTACACATCATCGTGGATACCCTCTACGGCATTCTATGCTCGACAGAATGCTTCTTCAGTTCACGACCCCGGAAACCCCGATCTTCTACCGCACAACATGGACTATGCGGCTGTCCAGTTTCTGGGTCCACATGCACGGCTGCCCCCCCCCCCCCCCCCTCCCGGAGCGGCCCACCATTTAACGTGTCCCCATCCATGCCGGTTGAAGGGACATTCGTACCAACCGCGCCGGGCCATTTATATGCCTATCCACCCTACCGCCCTGCACACACCTCGGGTGACACACCTGCCGTGGTTCCACCCAGTCACTCAGTGATCAATCGCGATCTCGCGCCTCTGCTTGAGACTTCAGCTGCATCAGCAGTTGATCCTGCCACCCCTGCCATGCCGTGCTTGTCTTTTGGTCATACATATTCCGTGCCTACAAGGACTGGATACCACTTCTCACCTACTCAGCTAACAGATGTTCAATGCAACACATCGCCCGCCACTGAGGCACAGTTCGCACCAGTGAACACCATGCAGAATCCCTGTATGTTTCATGCCTTTCCTACAGCCCCTCAAGCACTGGCCCCCGGTTGTTTTCCAAAGCTGCCGCCGTTACAACCAAACAACCCAATGACATGGTTTACCTTGGTGGACAACATGTTGGACATACACGGTATTGCGGATGACAGCTCTCATTTTGTGTGTTCAGTGAACCACCTGCACGACCACCCTGATCTCGTCAGTGACTTGTTGCTGAACCCACCTAAGGGCAACAAATATCCCACTGCTCATGCATTACTCATCAAACACCTCTCTCATCTGCCAGCCGATACTATTCACAACATAATTTACGACGAGACTTTAGGCGACAGAACACCTTCACAGCTGTGTTGGCGCTTGCGTGCGCAGGTCAGTACTGAGACCTTGCCGAACTTAGTGCTCTGGGCATTGTGGTTGGTGAAGGTGCCCCAAAAACAACAGTTACATTTGCTTCTACATACTGCCGCGTCACTTGAAGATAAACTATGACTGGCATATCAGGCATATGCCATTATTCGACACTGCCCCCTCCCTCCATGCAGCACAGTGCTTAATACCACCATGGTTGGTAATCCTGTGATTATACATCCAACATCGGGTGGTAGAGGCTGGGTGCATGCATATTGCTGACAGCACACAGCACACAGAACAGCAGCCATCTAGCGGCCAAGACCTGGAACTGCCAGCAGGTTGGCAACAGCCTCTCCCCACCCCAACCGGGCTAGCGCCTGCCTGCCCCGCCTTCCCCTCGCCTGATGCTTCGGCTGGCGGGATGAGTACAGCTGACTCACACATATGCTGGTTTCACACCACTTTCAGGGATGCCGTTCACCACTGCTGTCCACCCTGCGTGTTCCCAAATGCGGCACCCGGGCCACAGTAGGTGCCACGGCCCGCGGATACATGCAGGGGTGCCCACAGACATTGCATTCTGTCAGATCCCCCACCTCACGAGGACGTCTGTACGCCTTGGATTTAGGTTCACGCCGGTATTTTCTCATCTCTATGGGCATGTATTGTTCGCCCATCAGACAGTAACTGGTCCTTGCCCATACATTTAGTCCCCCGAAAGAATGGCACTGTATACCTCTGCGGAGACTATCATCGTCTCAACGTGTGGACGGTATTAGACAATTACCGATACCTCACATACAAGACTTTGCGCAAGTACTTAGCGGAGCACACATCTGCAGTGTCTTGGACTGCTGCAAGGCATATTTACAGATACCAATGGAACAGAATGACATACCAAAGACAGCAGTGACCACACCTTTTGGCCTGTACGAATTTTGCTACATGCCTTATGGTCTAAAAAACGCGGCCCAAACTTGGCAGCGTTTTATAGATTAGCTTCTGTTTAACTGCACATATTGCTATGCATACCTTGATGACGTACTAATTTTCTCCCCCTCTGACAGGGAACATGAGCTCCACCTTGTCATAATACAGGACTTATTGACTCGTAACAGAGTCGAGATCAATAATGACAAGTCACAACTCTGCTGCACCGCTGTCACTTTTCTGGGGTACACTGTCTCCTCAGACGGTTTATGCCTCCTGCAGGATCGGGTTGACTGCATTCATGATCTACCCCTCCCAGTGTCATTTCGCAAATTATGCCAGTTTTTAGGAACTGTCAATTTCTACCGTCGTAACCTGCTGGTGGCGGCAACAATTCAAGCCCCTTTGACTGATGCATTGGCCGGGAAACAAATCTATGGCAGTCGCCAAGTACTGTGGTCTGACAACATGGTGAGAGCTTTTGAAGACCTAAAATCAGCGTTAGCACATGGTGTCACTCTTGCCCACCCTTTGCCAGACTCCTGCTTCTCTCTTACAGCGGATGCAAGTGATTTTGCAATCAGTGCTGTCCTCCAACAGCATGTCAATGACACGACACAACCACTCCAATTTTTTTCCAAAAAACTATCTGCAGCTCAACATAAATGGTCGGCATTTGACAGAGAATTGCTTGCAGTTTATGAAGCTGTAAAATATTTCTGCACAGACATTGAAGGAAGGAATATAACAATTTTCACAGACCATCGCCCCCTCGCGGAGCCTATCCATAACCCCACTGCTGACCTTCCCCCATGGAGATTCTGGCAAATGGACTTAATTTGCCAATACACAACAGACATCTGTTACATCCGAGGTTCAGAAAATGTGGTGGCTGACTACCTATCATGTATCATTGCAATTTCATCCCCCATTAATTTTGACAAATTGGCCGACTTACAGGATAGTGACACCGAATTGCCCAACCTCTGACAGGACCCAGATACTTCCCTTCAGACCGTTTCATGCAACCTACCAGGCTCGGCCAAGCCATGTGGTGTGATACATCGATGGGCACCGCTTGGCCTATTGTTCCCCCTGCGCTGCGTCGCCAAGTGTTCACTACTTTACATAACCTGGCACAGCCTGGTGCTAAGGCTACTAAATGCCTGGTTACACATTGCTTTTTGTGGCCATGTGTGAAGAGGGATTGTCGTACTTGGACTCGCGCTTGTTTACAGTGCCAGCGCAGCAAAGTCGGCAGGCACACACAACCCAGTCTAGGTAAATTCAACATCCTGAAAGGCCTCTTCCGACATGTACATGTGGATCTTGTAGGACCATTACCCGTGTCTGATGGTTTCAGGTATATCCTGTCCGTCACTGACCATGTTACATGCTGGGTGGAGGCAATACCCCTGCAGGACATCACAGCGGATTCCGTAGCATGCGCATTCATATACACCTGGATAGCTCGATTTGGCTGCCCTTCATCGACGACCACCGACCAGGGAAGACAGTTTGAATCCCTTCTGTTTATCAAACTCTGCGTCCTCTGTGAGATGGATAGATTCCACACTACAGCTTACCACACTCATAGCAATGGATTGGTTGAGTGGTGGCACAGAACTCTGAAAGTGGCACTGATGTGCCAGGTTGGTGAGTGGTGCAACGCCATTCCCTGGGTTATGCTAGGAATATGCGCATGGCTTACAAGACAGACCTCCAGGCTTCAGTCACAGAGCTCCTGTATGGCTAGGCCCTAGTCCTCCCTGCAAAGTTTGTCAATGACGAAGCAATTGCCGACATATCCGACCTCCCCACGCTAGTTGAGCATGTCCGGACGCACATAGCCGCGATACGCATGCCTCCTCCATGACTACATACCCGTCCTCGGGTGTTCCTGCATTCGGCACTGGACTCTTGCGAGTTCGTTATGATGACACAGTCAAACTGGCATTACAGCCACCTTACTGTGGCCCGCATTGAGTAGTGGCTCACACAGACAATAGTATGGACATTCTTGTCAGCGGTTACTGGCAGACAGGTTCCCTCCAATGCGTGAAACCAGCCTGGATGATCGAGGACTCTGTAACCCCCCCTCCCCCCGAGTCGTGTATTCTTCCATCAGGTGACAACTCCGATCTCACACAGATCACTCACTCCCCTGCACCCTGCCATGATCAGATGTGTACCGAGCCTATACCTGTGGGCAACTCAGTGGTTGCGTATGATACCCTCATTTCCAACAGACACTGCGTGTGACAATCCACAACCTCAGGCTCAACCACATGTTGCGTGTGACATTACATCGTCCCAAGTGTTGGCACCCAATACCCCCACAGAGTGTTCCAATGTTTCTCCTGAGCTATGTTACTTCCCCCCCCCCCCCCCTCCCGCAGGCCCCCCTTCATCCACTGTCAATGAAATTTGCATCGCAATCAACGCCTCTGAGTGCCCAGGCGATGAGCTTTCCTTGCAGCTCCATGAGGGATCCATCTTCGTCCTCCGCATAGGGGACACTTCACGTGGGTCCACACCCACGTCGCTTATCACCACCCTGCGCACTGTCCCTATCCCAAATGGGGTAGATACATCTGCCATAGCTGCAATGCTCAGCACTGACGGATTGCTCAAGAATCACTTCCCCCTCTCCGCTGGTACTGCAACGACGACATCTTCCATGCCAGTGCAGTTCACACATGCAGGTCGACCAGTCCCCCAGTCAGTGGTGACAAGCAAGGTGTGTGGTGGGAGTGGGACAGGCACAGATTTCAGATGATCTAGGAAATGGTTGGTATCTTTGATGTAGGAGGGGAGTCTTTGTACTATGGGTTGCAAGCGTTGATCAATTAAGGCAGATACATGTTCAGTGGATGCTTTGAAGCCAGCATCTATAGGATGACCAGGATGATTGGATTTGTGGATCTTAGGAAGAAGGTAAAAGGAGGGTGTGTGTGGTTTGTGTGAGATAAGAAGTTGTATGGATTGAGGTGTTAGTCTTTGTGAGGGACCTGCAGTTCTAAGGAGGGACTGCAGATCAGTTTGAATCACAGGAATGGGATCTTGATGGCAGATGCTGTATGTAGAGGTGTCAGACAGCTGGCATAGACCTTCACCAACATACTCATTTGAGTCAAGTACTACAGTAGTAGATCTTCTCTCCGCTGGGAGGATAATGATGGAGTCATCAGATTTTAGGGAATATAGAGCCTGAAGTTGTGCAAAGGACAAGTTAGGGTCATGTTGTAGGGACCTGAAGATTTATTATGAAGTGATTATGGATGTGAGAAACTCCTTGAAGGCTTGTAAGGGATGATTTTGAGGTAGTGGTGGTGGATCAAGTTGGAATCAGGGTCTAAACTGTTCAACTTTTTTCATTGGGGCGACTGTAGTGGCGTGGGAATTGGGAAAATGAGCGAGACTCATCAGTGGTTCTGTAGGCTATGCAGTAGAGATAGGAAGATTGTGGAACAGGAGGGGAAAATTGCTGCCCTTCAGGCTGAGTTAGATGAGGCTAGGCTAGAACTGGGCAGGTGAAGGGGGGAGAAGGGTAAACAGGGGTGGGAAGTGGCAACAGGCATGAGGAACAGGCCAAGAAATTCTTCTGACAGCTTTGTTATTAATGTACAAAATAGGTTTGACCTGTTGCCTCAGTCAGAAACTAATGAGCCTCTCACAGAAGTAGATGTAGACAGGGCTCAACAAGCTTTCAGCAGCAAATTGATTAAGAATGTAGGGAAGTCTGCAAAGAGAAAGAAAGTCTTGTTGCTAGGTAGTTCGCATGCTAGGGGTGTGGGCCAACTTCTGCAGGATGAATTAGGGTTGGATTACCAGGTCACAAGTTTTTTCAAACCTAGTGCTGAACTTGGGCAGGTTACAGAGGATTTAGGTTCACTATGTAAAGGTTTTACTAAGGAAGACACCGTGGTTATTGTGGGTGGGCCGGGCAACAGTATTGACAGAGATCCGGGGTACAGCATAAAGTGTGACCTGGCAAAGATTGCATCAGCATCGAATCATACCAGTGTTGGGTTTGTGTCGGTTCTGGAGCGCCATGACCGACCTCATTTGACCTCTTCTGTCAGGAGAGTTAATTTGGAGTTGGAACGGCTACTTGGATCTGGTGCAGGGTCACACATTGGTGTGGTTCCTGTTGATTCACTCTGTAGGTGGGACTATACTAGACATGGCCTACACCTCAACAGGAAAGGGAAGGGTAAACTGGCTGGGCTGATAGCAGGAAATTTAAAGGGGGGAGGAACTACATCTCATGGTGGAAACTCTTTTTTAGTGTAAGATCAGTGTCCAGTGGGAAACTCAGCCAGGCAAGTACTAAAGATGTTAAAAAAGTTCAAGATACTCACAAAAGTAAAGTGAAAAATAATGTTAGTATATTTCATCAAAATATTGGGGGATTGAAGAATAAAAGTACTAAAGATGTTAAAAAAGTTCAAGATACTCACAAAAGGAAAGTGAAAAATACTGTTAGTATATTTCATCAAAATATTGGGGGATTGAAGAATAAAATTGATGAGCTTCTGCTTTGTTTAGAAGATATAGAAACCAAGAATGTAATAGATATACTATGCCTGTCTGAGCATCACATTGTTACTGATATGCTAAAGGTTAGCATCAATGGGTACAAATTAGCTGCACATGTAAGTAGAGATAATATGATGAGAGGAGGAGTTGCCATATATGTCAAAAGCTTCCACAGTGCAAAAAATTTAGAAACTAAAAAATTTTGTGTAGAGCAACATATGGAAGCATGTGCCACTGAACTTAAACTAAATGATGGCACTTTCATAATTGTAACAGTGTATAGGTCCCCCTCAGGGAATTTCCAGCTATTTCTAGAAAACTTGGATGCTTTGTTGTGCTATCTGTCAGACAGGGGGAAGCAAATTATCATTTGTGGGGATTTCAATGTTGATTCCCTGAAAGAGTGTAATAGGAAGAATGACCTTTTAGTATTACTCAGTTCTTTCAATTTGAGCTCCGTCATTGATTTTCCTACTCGGATAACAAAGAACAGCAGTACATTGATAGATAACTTTTTTATAGACCAAGATAAGTTTAAGGACATAAATGCTTATCCTGTTGAGAATGGTCTTTCAGATCATAGTGCACAGCTTGTTACAGTACATGACATAGCTCCATGCAGTATAATAAATCAGACTTTCAAAGCAGTGCGTTCAATTAACAATATAAATATTGCAAACTTTAGGGAAAGCCTACAGCAGCTAGACTGGGATGAAGTGTATAAGGAACCCGATGCAAACTTGAAATATAACTTATTTCACAATACATTTTTAAGGGTATTTGAAAATTGTTTTCCCAAGAAAATAGTTAAACATAATTCCAAGAAAACATATAAAAAACCTTGGCTAACTAAAGGAATAAGAATATCTTGCAACCGTAAAAGAGAACTGTATCTAACAGCAAGAGGGAGTACTGACCCCGAAATTGTTCAATATTATAAAAACTATTGTGCGGTACTAAGAAAAGTTATTAAAAAGTCCAGAAGCATATGAATCATGTCTGAGATCAGTAACTCTGATAATAAAATTGAAGCAATTTGGAATATTATTGAAAGGGAAACAGGGCAACCAAGAGCACAGGAAGACTTTAGTGCAATAAAACTGAATGACAAGTGCACTAACAAACAATCAGAAATTGAAAATATTTTGAATAATCATTTTTTTTAAATGTTGTGGAGAAAATAGGATCTAGATCTTCACTAGAAGAGGCAAGGCTATTAATAGAAGAGGCCATACCTGCGCAGTTTGAAACTAATGTAATTCCACCAACCTCTCCCTCTGAAATCAGTAAAATATAAACTCACTGAAAAGTAAAAGCTCTTACGGAATTGATGGCATTTCCAGCAAAGTAATTAAAGCTTGTTCCCCACAGATAAGTAGGATTCTCAGCCACGTATGTAATAGCTCTTTGGAGCAGGGTGTTTTCCCTGATAGACTGAAATATGCCATTGTAAAACCATTGCATAAAAAGGGGGATACGTCGGATGTCAACAACTACCGCCCAATCTCTCTTCTGACAGCTCTATCAAAAATTTTTGAGAAAGTAATGTATTCAAGAGTAGCCTCCCATATTTGTGAAAATAAAGTACTAACAAAATGTCAGTTTGGTTTTCAGAAAGGCTTTTCAGCAGAAAATGCTATATATGCTTTCACTGATCAAATATTAAATGCTCTGAATAACCGGACATCACCCATTGGTATTTTTTGTGATCTCTCAAAGGCCTTTGATTGTGTAAATCATGGAATTCTTTTAGATAAGCTAAATCATTATGGTTTGAGTGGGGCAGTGCACAAATGGTTTAATTCATACTTAACTGGAAGAATGCAGAAAGTTGAAATAAGTGGTTCGTGTAATGTTAAAACAACAGCTGATTCCTCAAACTGGGGTGCTATCAAGCACGGGATCCCACAGGGTTCGGTCTTAGGTCCTTTACTGTTCTTGATATACATTAATGACTTACCATTCCACATTGATGAAGATGCAAAGTTAGTTCTTTTTGCTGATGATACAAGTATAGTAATAACATCCAAAAACCTAGAACTAAGTGATGTAATTGTAAATGATGTTTTTCACAAAATTATTAAGTGGTTCTCAGCAAACAGACTCTCTTTAAATTTTGATAAAACACAGTATATACAGTTCCGTACAGTAAATGGCACAACTCCAGTAATAAATATAGAATTTGAACAGAAGTCTGTAGCTAAGGTAGAATTTTCAAAATTTTTAGGTGTGTCCATTGATGAGAGGTTAAACTGGAAGCAACACATTGATGGTCTGCTGAAACGTCTGAGTTCAGCTACGTATGCTATTAGGGTTATTGCAAATTTTGGTGATAAGAATCTCAGTAAATTAGCTTACTATGCCTACTTTCATTCACTGCTTTCGTATGGCATCATATTCTGGGGTAATTCATCGTTGAGTAGAAAAGTATTCATTGCACAAAAACGTGTAATCAGAATAATTGCTGGAGCCCACCCACGGTCATCCTGCAGACATCTATTTAAGGATCTAGGGATCCTCACAGTAACCTCACAGTATATATATTCCCTTATGAAATTTGTTGATAATAATCCAACCCAATTCAAAAGTAATAGCAGTGTGCATACCTATAACACCAGGAGAAAGGATGATCTTCACTATGCAGGGTTAAATCTGACTTTGGCACAGAAAGGGGTAAATTATGCTGCCACAAAAGTCTTTGGGCACGTACCAAACAGCATCAAAAGCCTGACAGATAGCCAACTAACATTTAAAAATAAATTAAAAGAATTTCTAGATGACAACTCCTTCTACTCATTGGCTGAATTGTTAGATATAAACTAAGTAAAAAAAAAAAAAAAAAAAAAAAAAAAAAAAAAAAAAAAAAAAAAAAAAAAACTTAATCATTAGTGTCATGCAATATTTTGTGTAATGTAATTTCTTGTACAGACATCTTTTATTAACCTGACACGTTAAACATCATTACGAAGTGTTGTATTCATGATCTATGGAACAAGTATTAATCTAATCTAATCTAATCAAGGAAGGGTTCAATGTCAAGCTTGCTGTTGGAAAGATTTTGGGATTGTGTTGCAAAGCGATATTTCCTGTGGATGGTTCAAATGTCTTTGAGCACTATGGGACTTAACATCTGAGGTCATCAGTCCCCTAGAACTTAGAACTACTTAAACCTAACTTACCTAAGGACATCACACACATCCATGTTCGAGGCAGGATTCAAACTTGCAACTGTAGTGGTCACTGGGTTCCGGACTGAAGCGCCTAGAACCGTGCCTGGCTTTTCCAATGGATATTACATGTGAAGGAAAGTTGGTCCTTCACCAAAGCAGCGTGATCAAATGGAGCTTTAGGGCTGAAAGTGAGGCCCTTATATAGTACAGATAATTCAGGAGGGGAGAGTGCTTTAGGTGAGAGGTTAAGGACACTGTACTGTTGTGACTGGTTCTTGGGATGATGGGTTATTCTTGGTCTGGAAGGCAATGGTGAAGGCTATGGGATGTTAAGGATGTTGGCCAAGCTCAGTTTGTAACAGAGGAGTAGTGGTTGATGGTGTGGCTGTTTAGGGAGCTGCAGAGGGACAGAAAGGGAAATACCACTGTTCAGGTAGATTAGTAGAAGGTGGGATAGTTTTGAGGTGAAGTTTGGGATGTTGTAATAGTTTGAAGTGGGCTTGGCAGATGATACCATTCAAGAAAACTGGAGGATTTTGTAGAAGGGGAGAAGTCCAGTTGAGTGGAAATTTGCTGATGAGGCATATAGGTCACAGATTAGCCGGGTAAGAGCAAGGCACTGCTGTTTTTGAAACTGTAAAAGAGCCTGGTGTAGGGTAGGATTGCACCCAGAAACAGGAACTTCCAATGTTACGCCTTCTGGAGTAACTCCAAGGGACAAGCAGGTTTGAAGAAACAGAACCTGGGACCTTAGTTTTGATACCACAGTGCAAAGGCATGTTTTTGAAAAGAGCACATACAATATGAGATGGGATTCACCATGGCAAGAGAGGACAGTTTGGAGAGTTAGAAATTGCGGGAGTGGCAAAAAATAAATAAGTAGAGGCTGCAAAATATAGAACAATGGATGAACAGCAAGGAAAAAAGTCAGAAAAATTAGAAAAATTCATACGGAAATCATTAATAAGCGGTAATGTGTGAGCGATCTATGTGATACAAAAAGTTGTAAAAGGAAACATCGATCAGGCAAGTCATGAAAACAGATGAAATTTTGGAAACTGGGTGCCGGTAAACAGAAAGTGGTCAAGTCGTGAAAACAGACAAAATTTTATAATCTGAATGCCGGTAAACAGAAAGCGCAAGTCATAAGGGAAAATGTAAACTACTTACCTTGGCAATTAAAGTGGTGTAAGAGACAGCAAAAAAAAGTCGATCAGGGCGGTTTGCTGATAAACAAATGCACAAAAGCGTGAAAGAATGACGTATAAAAAAGATAAGTGGATAATGGAAAAGACATAGCTGTTAAATTTTTGAATGTGTCCAATTAAATGATTTCCTAATTTGTAATTTGAAATTATGATTCTAGCTGATAACTGGTTTGACATTGTATAATTGTTTGAAACATTATATGTTTTTTTGTAAAAATACCATATTGAATATGTTATTATTATTAATCATTTTTAAATAATGCAGTTTCATATCAAAAGTTTTGAGTGACCACTAGTTTTAGCAGAATATACTTAGTAAAATATCAATGCTGGATCTCAAAACTAGAGATGATAGAGCATAACGGTTTCCATTTGCGGAAACAGCATCCCAAACATACTCAAAATCTGGTACCAACTTTAAAGGCGTCGAGATTATCATTCCCCAATGTTAATACGCATTTACTCAGTGTACTTTAGTCAATGACACATTTTAGTAATTTGTTGTTTATTGCAGTGAAACTTTATAATCATTTTTCAGAATTATGCAATGAACTTCTTGTGGGTAGCACAATGACATCCGTCACACAGCGCATACTTGGCTATGCTTTCTTTGTGCTTGAAACTTTACTTCGAAATAATAGGCAAGATCAGATTGAATATGGAGAAAATTGTATTGCACTGGCAATGGGATGTTTAGACCGTGTCCTTCAACAGAATTCATGTAATGTGCCTGCTTTTAATAGGTAAGTATGTAATAAAGTACTTAACAAGGGAAGGAATGTGAACCGATACATTTTTTTTTTTTTCAGGAAACTTTGTTTTTATTTCATTTTTGCCATGCAGGCTCAAACAGCCATTATATATGTCAAAAATGCATGACACAAAGCTGTATTAACCTTCCTTTATTGTCATAACCAGTTCTGGGAAAATACAATTACCACAATATGAAAGAAGGCTAATATTTATCCCATGTCATTACATACATTGACATGGAAACTCAGGTGAACTATACACTCATCGTCAAAGAGCATCTCCAGTATAACAGTAGATGTTCTAACACATAAGAATAGAATAGAAACTTTATTCTCACATAACATGTCATAGACAATCACATGATTGGAACATAGGTGTCTCATCAGTTTAAAGCTACTTTCTAATTGTAAATATACAGAATTATTACAGGTATTTTGTAATTTTAAGTACCACAAAATGATTTAAAATTGTGATGTTGAAAATGAAGTAAAATTAAGACTAAGTATTTACTTAAAGTACTTTTTTAGCATGACAGAATAAAATGTAACATCAGACACAGTTGTTGTGACAGTCAGTCATAAATTCTTCTACACTGTGATAATATTTACTTGCTATGTATTTTTTTTAAAATGATGTCCAAATTCTTCTAGTTCATAATTTTAAAATTTTTCACAGATTTTATTTCCCAGGCTCATACCCATATAGTAAGGTGACTTCTCCAGCAGTTTTAGCCTATGAGTTGGTAACCTATACTGATATTTGTTTCTTGTTTTAATAATCATGCTTAAACATATTATCCTGAAAAATTTGTAGGTTTTGTTTAGAAAACCTAATTGTCTCAGAGGTATAGAGGCCAGGAACAGTCATAAGAACAAGGGCCTTGAACAGAGGTCTGCATGATTGTCTTTTTTCTGCACCTGCCGTGGCTCTAATGATTTTTTTTCTGTAGCCTAAAGACTCTATGTAAGTTTGTTTTCCAGAGAAAATTATACCATATCTAATCACAGATACAGAATATGCATGATACACAACTTTTTTTGACTGGTGTTTCTATTATATTGCTTATAACATTCATTGCAAATATTAGACTATTTAGACGGTGATACATGGCATCTACATGGTCTGTCCATGATAAATTCTTGTTCAGCATTACACCTAGAAATTTGGTACACTTTGTGGTGGCTCGGTGATTGTCCTCATATGGTATTTCTAGTATATCCTTTACGGCTTGTTTTGTGCTGAAGTGAATGATTTGTGTCTTTGTTAGAGTTAATTCCAGACCATTATTTCTGACCCAGGCCTCAATTTCAGCCAGAGACTACAGAAGATGACTAATTAAATTTTCACTTTTCTTGCAACAGACTACTGCTGTAGAGTCATCTGCATAAATAAAGCGTCTCAATTTATGTTAGTCAGCAGGTCGTTTATATAATACAAGAACAATATTGGCCCAAGGATAGGTCCTTGTGGCACACCTTGTTCTGTATTTTTCCAACTCTTACCAGTTTATTCTATTACTGTTCTTTGTTTCCTGTTTAATAGGTAAGATGACCTCCATCTGAGTGAATTTTCGCTAAAACCATATGCTTGTAGCTTGCAAAGTAGTAGTTTGTAATCTACTGTGTCAAAGCAACACCTCCTAGAGAGACAAAGGCTTTACTTAGGTCACAAAAGATGCCTGATACATTCATATTTTTATCTAGACTGCTACTAATTTTTGTAATTAGTTCATTAATGGCTTGCACAATGCAGTATCCTCTTTGGAAAGCGTGCTGATTGTTCTGGATAATATTATGCAGATTATTATAGTTAACTATCTGGTTACATGCAGCTCTTTCAAATATTTTGGAAAATATTGATAACAATGAAATCGATCAATAATTACTTACTTCATCATGTCTGCCTTTTTTGTAAATGGGTCGTATTTCAGCATACTTCAGTCTGTCAGGAAAACATCCTTCCTTTAAAGATTAATTCATTATAAGGGACAGAGGATGTGCAGTACTATGGGTGACTGCCTTTATTATTTTGGTAGGAATTTCATCCCAGCCTACAGACTTTAAATTCTTCAAGGAATTTATGATATCAACTACTTCAGAATATGATATATGGGTGAATTTAAATTTAGTGGGGTTACATAAACTGGAAACAGTGTGCACATTTGGCAATGAAAGTTCATTAGTTTTACATGGATTTATCACAGATTGTGTAGGATCCTGAACAGTCTCTCCTTCAACCACCACTTCAAGTTTCCATTGTCTGCCTTTCTTTGATATCTATTTCATTCTTTACAATGGTCCATATTGCTTTAGACTTAATTTTAGCGTTTGAAATGTAATTATTATTTGCCAATTTTTTTGGCTTGTCTGAAGACATTATCAAAGATTTTCTTATATTGCCTTACATAATTTAAGAATTATGGGTCTCAATTGACTTTTGTCTCCATATGAAGTTCTCTTTTCCTCATGCTTGAAATCTGAATACCCATTGTTATCCATGTACCCTTCTTAGGTGTGTCAGTTTTCTTAGTTATAAAAGGAAAGCATTCATTGAACACCATCAAGAAGGCCTCCAGAAAGTTATGAAATTTTCATTTATGGAGGACTTAGTAGTAAATGGCCATGAAATGAGGCTGATTTTATTGATGGTAATTTCTATATTTTCTTGTCTAAAATTTCTGATTTTCTTATTTGTGTGCTTTGGGCTTACACGGGGTAATGACGCTAATTGAGCACTGTGGTCTGAGATCCTTATGCTTACCATACATTTTACTATTACTCTGTAGTTTAAGCTACTAGCAATGTTATCTATGCAGTATGTTGATGAAGCAGTTACCCTTGTCATTTCAACTAAATTTAGAATAAAACCATGTGTAGACATCAGCTCCTTCATCTTAAAGGGAAATTTGTCATTTTTTCTCACATCTGTATTAAAATCAGCAGAAACAACAATTTCTTTACATAACTTTTCAGTTTTGAGTTGGTGGGGTAAATTTTCAAGTTTGACCAGAAAACTGCAGGAGATTGAGTAACCAGGGGTACAATATATGGTGAATATCAGCATGTTACAGTCCTTAAGTTGTATGCAGCAACTTTCAAAAGTGCGTTATTCATTTAAATTATTGAAATTTTGCTGAATTTGGTATTTTACTGATGAATGGAGCAGAATAGATGAACCACCATACCCTACAGAAGCTAGCTGTTACTTCATAATCTGTAAATTTGTTCAATAAATTTATATTTTCATCTTTAAGCCAATGTTCATTTAAGCAAATAACCTTTACAGACCATTTTGTTCTTTCTAGAAATATTTCTAAGTCATGAAGCTTACTGACCAGATTACTTGATAAACCTCCAATATTCAAATGCATAATATGATCATTATTTGCTATTCTTGATGTGATGTCATCAAAATTATATACTCAAAACTGGCCAGACACAACTTTTTATATTACTTATCTTAAGGTTTTTTCCTCCCACTTTCTACTAAAAATTCATAAGATAGAATGGTGGGGAGTTTTTTTCTTGTTATGAGTGGCTCCTATTGATTCTTCTGCTGTTGTTTCTTCTGTTGATGTTGTTGGTTCTTCTGTTGTTGCTTATTCCCTTGTTGGTTGTTCATGTGATGATGATAGTCCTGATTCTGGAAATGCTGATGCTGCCACCACTTCTGATAGTGGCTTTGTTGTTGTCTCTGATGATGGTGGCTCTGCTGTTGATTGAGATGATGTTGCTGCATCTGTAATTCCTGCCACATCTGATGAAAATTGTCTTGCTTCAGTCGATGCTGTTTTTTCTGCCATTGGTGGAGGTTGTGCTGTATCAGCTGATGATCGTAGTTTTGTTTCTGATTTTGACAGTGGTTTTTTTGTTGCTGTAGTTTTTGATGGTTTCTCAGGTGTAGTTGGTGGTGCTTGCTGTACTATTATATGTGGCCAGCATGGTAATCTTGGTTCTGCTGTTGCCATCATCGTCTCCATAATTTTAGAGCTGAGAAGCCTCTTTCCCTTTCTGTTTGTGTGCGTACCATGTCTTGTAAAACTGTCTCTCTCTAGATAGTTAACAGGTAGAAACTGAGTGTTTTCATATATTTTGCATATGTACTCGAAGTGTTTGTTGGATTGCAAGATTTATTTATTTACACACAATTTGCTTATGAGGTCGTGTCTATGCGGAATTCCAATGATGATCATTATTTTACTCGGATTGGTATCTAGTATTTCCTTTAAGTTTTCAACAGCACTCGATAATTCATCTTAGTAAACATCATTGGCTCCCCCCACTATCACTGTGCACTCATTTGTATTTGATGAGGTTCCGGCATCTATGTTTTTTGTAATTTTGTGCATAGGTGCCACTGGATTCACATAACTAGATGCGTTTGTCCCATGCCCATACCGTAAAATTTTTGAGAGCCCACTACTCCCATGGCTATCCGAGTGTATGTTTGCTTTGGAAAATTTTGTTCCTACCTTTCTCATCATAATTATACAATGCACTTTTAGTTGTGTTTTGATTTGCATATAATTTGTCTTGTCTTTCGTCTGTTTCTAAAACATTTAAGCTGTTTTTTAATGGGACTTCAAATATGTTTTCACTTTCTTTTGCACGAGTGAATTGTTTAGGCCTAATAGACTCAGCACAGCTTTTGTTTGGCATAACATGCAACATATTTGCACTTCTGCATGACTGTAAATACCTCAAGTCTTGCCTTAATTTTATAATATCATCACACAAGATGTTAATAATTTTTTCTTTTGAGTCTATTTCATGAAGTATTTCACCTTTGTTTTTCTACAAAGGTCCACATTTTGAGAGTTGGTCACTGTCACTTTTACTTGCACTAGGATTTGCTTGTTCTTTTCTTCTAGTTCTGCAAGGTTTGCAGGAGAGCTCCTGTTAAATTTTGAAGGTAGGAGACGAGGTACTGGCGGAATTAAAGCTGTGAGGACGGGGCGTGAGTTGCGCTTGGGTAGCTCAGTGGGTAGAGCACTTGCCCGCGAAAGGCAAAGGTCCCGAGTTCGGGTCTTGGTCTGGCACACAGTTTTAATCTGCCAGGAAGTTTTAATTGCAACATATTTGAATGCCTGACCCTGGAACAGGCCAGAGCATGCAGACCTTATTACCTACAGACTTGCCTCCATGGTGTGATTTTGTTGCTAGTCTGTCAAGCAGGGCACTATGGTGCTGGGATTTCTTTCATACATCCTATTCACAGAGAGGTGATATTATCACCTTTCACAATACTAACCTATGGGCTACAGAGAATCCCCATAGTATGGTGGCAGTCAGTAGTGGTTCAGCCTCAGTGTGTGGGTAAGTATTACTGGTGACCACTTCTTGAGTGTAGATCTAAAACACCAGTACAGACAAAAAGGTCCCACATTCCTGGTGTATTCTCCTGTGTGCTTTCAATCACTGAAACCTATACTGCCAAAAATCTTCTATCTCAAGCTTCAAACAGATGTAACTCCCTTGGAATGCATTTCAGGCCTTATGTCCATTTGAACCTTTTTGGTCCTTATGCTCTCAAAAATGATTTCATGCAGTTTTCCCCATTTACAAAATCACCCATGTAAATCTGTTCCGATGATGTTGTGAACAATTATTTTAAAAATCAAATTAAAGTTCTTTTCAGCTTATGAACTTTGAGAAGAAGAAGGCGACTGAGGAACACAGCTGGTAGGTTAGCATGTTTACACACAATTCAAAGTGACAAAAACTAATCCTAGTTCCTTCCTCTGAGGGGTAAGAGGGATAGGTTGGGCATGGATAAAAAGGAAAGGTAGGTCTCCTCTGACCCCAGGATGAGGGGGATCCAGTGCTGTGATACAATGGTACGAGCCAAGAGAAAGCTATTGATCCTAAAAAGAGACATGACAAGAAATTGCTAAGTTCACACAGGACTATGCCTTAATGATGCACTCTCTAGAGTTGTGACGATGGCTACATGGCTCATGAAGGACTCAAAGAACATGGGAAATTGTCATACATCCTCACACTCATGTGAAAAGTACTGCCACTTGTGGCTGTGTGTCAGGATATGTACTAGACATTCCATAAGTTTTATATTGATTTATTTATTTATTTAATTCATGTGATCTGATAGTAAATGGTGTATTACAGATGTCATATAAAATTTATTGACATTATGTTAACATTTATGATGTTCCTTCACTCATGACACACATGGTTTCACAGATTGTACATCCAAACAGTTCACAGGCCCCTTACGGAGGCCACCTGCATTGGACCCCTGGTGCACTGTGGTGAACACAAAAGGAACAGAATTAATTATTAATGGCTGCAGTACATTAGCTCTTTGTTTTTATGAAACAGATTTGATGATGGTCATTAAAGACTGAAACCGGTAAACAGTTAAACAAAAAATATTGTGACCATAGAAGTAAATTAAAGAAGCTTAAAGCTGCATTGTACCACACCTTCCTTATGAAACTCTGCTTTGTAACTAGTATGACTGTATCTCTTGACTTCCATGATGTCATTAAGATTTGCCTGCAGGGTTGGGCGCTCAGTCGTTTCCCCCTGTTGCGACAGCTTCTGTGTTTGTCACAACTCACTCAGCATTTCCCCCTAGCTGGCAGTCTATGGTCATTGACACAGGCATTTCACCTTCTGGGACTATCAAGGTAGAAATTGGATGAATTTTTAGTGTTCATTGGGGGTGCTATCCTGGAGCATAACATCTCCCCTTCCTTTAAGAAAATTCATCTTGAATATTTCGGTTTGGTGTAGCTCTAATAACCCCATTCTAAATATTTTACACCACTAGTTACAAATTATACAACTTAAGTTATTCTTGCATTACCATACGGCTAATTTACATGATTTTCAATGACTGATGTATCAAAGCACTAATGTAGGTCTTTGAGGAAGTCATTTCTGACACATTAACACAATTATTCATACACTGTTAGTTTCATCTATTGGTTTACTCATAATTCCCTTACTATGTCTGAGCTTTACTTACAAGCCAATCAACAGATATCTGACGCACAGGTAAATCAGAGCAGTGCACTAACTTTTGTTTAATACAGAAGCAGATTACACAAATGGCAATCAGAACCACTACAGCACTGGTAGATGTTACACTTATAGTCATGATACTATGATGATGTCTATCACGGTGTTCCTGTGTGTGCTGGAACATTTTGTCCAGCTGTAATCTTCCCTTTTTGCATTGATACTAGCTCGTCTGGTGCATGCAGAATGTCTGGGTTCAGGGTATTATTTAGGAAGATTAAGTTTTGGGAAGGCAGTCGGTTGGTCAGTCAGTGTGCTCCCTGCCGCCGTTGGATAAGCAGCTGCAGCAGCAAGTCGCATAACCCTAGCTTACTTGTTTGTTAGATAGCTTAATTAATTTCTTTGCGTGTTTTTGGGTACTTGCATTGTTTAATTCATATATTTCGGGCGTATTATAGTATTTGAGGGTTGTAGCATCGCGCCTTAGTACCTGAATAGTGTAAATTCGCATAGTCGTCTGTCTTCTGTTTTTGTTTTGAACAGCCAGTGTCGGTTGGTTACAGCCATTGTGCTCCCTGCCGCCATTGGATAAGCAGCTGCAGCAGCAAGTCGTATAACCCTAGCTTACTTATTTGTTAGATAGTTTAATTAATTTCTTTGTGTGTTTTTGGGTACTTGCATTGTTTAATTCATATATTTCGGGCGTATTATAGTATTTGACAGTTGTAGCATCGCGCTTAAGTGTTTACTTCGTAGATTCTTATTTAAATTGCGTGTGAGTTTCATATAGGAGGTGCAATTTCGAGTTTTAGTTACTGTAATCGTAAATTCAGCAGATTGTAGCACAGTCGTTAGGCATTTGTACAGGTTAGTTGATACATAATTTGCGTGTTTCGCTTGCGTTATCTAGGCACGGACTTGTGTTTCAGGAACTGTTGTTCAACATCGATTAGAAGGGACAGGGACTGCGATTGCTGTGTTCGGATGAGGGCTGACTTGGCATCCCTTCGCTCACAGCTGCAATCGGCGCTGACTTCGGTCGCGCAGCTTGAGGCTGTTGCCAATGGGCACCACTGTGGGGAGCCAGACTTGGGTATCACGGGGATGTCAACGTCGTCCCGTCTGTCCCCAGATCGGTCTGCCGCTGTGGTTGCCCCGGTTGCTGCCCACAGTGGGGCTGAGCCCTCGCCTGTGGTTGATTGGGAGGTCGTTCCAAGGCGTGGCAGGCAGCGAAAGGCGTCCCCGGAGGCTGATCAGAAAGCCTCCCCAGTGCGTCTGACAAACCGGTTTCAGGCACTGTCTCTGGCTGAGCCAGATGCAGCTGCCTGCCCTGTTTCAGAGGATCATTCTCAGCCTTCAAGGTCCGGGCAATCGCAGAGGGTGGGCTTACTGGTAGTTGGGAGCTCCAATGTTAGGCACGTAATGGGGCCCCTTAGGGATACGGCGGCTAAGGAGGGGAAGAAATCCAGTGTGCACTCCGTGTGCATTCCGGGAGGAGTCATTCCTGATGTGGAAAGGGTCCTTCCGGATGCCATGAAGAGCACGGGGTGCAGCCAGCTGCAGGTGGTGGCACATGTCGGCACTAATGACGTGTGTCGCTTTGGACCTGAGGAAATTCTCTCTGGATTCCAGCGGCTATCTGATTTGGTGAAGGCTGCCGGTCTTGCTTACGAGATGAAGGCAGAGCTCACCATCTGCAGCATCGTTGACAGAACCGACTGCGGACCTTTGGTGCAGAGCCGGGTGGAGGGTCTGAATCAGAGGCTCAGATGGTTTTGCGACCGTATTGGCTGCAGATTCCTTGACTTGCGCCATAGGGTGGTGAGGTTTCGGGTTCCGCTGAATAGGTCAGGAGTTCACTACACTCAGCTGGCGGCTACATGGATAGCGGAGGCTGTGTGGCATGGACTGGGCGGTTTTTTAGGTTAGAAGGCCTCAGGAAAGTACGGGGTGGGCTGCAATGTCAAAGGGTGCATGGCAATTACTGGACATGCTTGGATCAAGGAACAGTCAGAATTATAGTTGTAAATTGTTGTAGTTGCGCTGGAAAAGTCCCTGAGCTTCAAGCGCTAATAGAAAGCACAGAAGCTGATATCGTTATAGGTACAGAAAGCTGGCTAAAGCCTGAAATAAGTTCTGCAGAAATTTTTACGAAGTCTCAGATGGTGTTCAGGAAAGATAGATTAGGCAGAATTGGTGGTGGAGTGTTTGTGTCTGTCAGTAGTGGTTTATCTTGTAGTGAAGTCGAAGTAGATACTCTGTGCGAATTGGTGTGGGTGGAGGTTATACTTAACAGCTGAATTAAGTTAATAATTGGCTCCTTCCACCGACCCCCAGACTCCGATGATACAGTTGCGGAACAGTTCAGAGAAAGTTTGAGTCTCGTAACAAATAAATACCCCACTCATACGGTTATAGTTGGTGGGGACTTCAACCTACCCTCGGTATGTTGGCAAAAATACTTGTTCAAAACCGGTGGTAGGCAGAAAACGTCTTCCGAGATTGTCCTAAATGCTTTCTCCGAAAATTATTTCGAGCAGTTAGTCCACAAACCCACGCGAATTGTAAATGGTTGCGAAAACACACTTGACCTCTTAGCCACAAACAATCCAGAGCTGATAGAGAGCATCATGACTGATACAGGGATTAGTGATCACAAGGTCATTGTAGCTAGGCTTAATACCATTTCTTCCAAATCCATCAGAAACAAACGCAAAATAATTTTATTTAAAAAAGCGGATAAAGTGCCACTAGAAGCCTTCCTAAAAGACAATTTCCATTCCTTCCGAACTGACTATGCAAATGTAGACGAGATGTGGCTCAAATTCAAAGATATAGTAGCAACAGCAATTGAGATATTCATACCTCATAAATTGGTAAGAGATGGAACGGATCCCCCGTGGTTCACAAAAAAGGTCTGAACGCTGTTGCAGAGGCAACGGAAAAGCATGCAAAGTTCAGAAGAACGCGAAATCCTGAAGATGGGCTAAAATTTACAGACGCACGAAATTTGGCACGTACTTCGATGCGAGATGCCTTTAATAGGTTCCACAACGAAACATTGTCTCAAAATTTGGTAGAAAATCCGAAGAAATTCTGGTCGTATGTAAAGTACACAAGCGGCAAGACGCAGTCAATACCTTCGCTGCGCAGTGCCGATGGTACTGTTATCGACGACTGTGCCGCTAAAGCGGAGTTATTGAACGCAGTTTTCCGAAATTCCTTCACCAGGGAAGACGAATGGAATATTCCAGAATTTGAAACACGAACATCTGCTAGCATGAGTCTCTTAGAAGTAGATACCTTAGGGGTTGCGAACCAACTCAAATCGCTTGATACGGGCAAGTCTTCAGGTCCAGATTGTATACTGATTAGGTTCCTTTCAGATTACGCTGATACTATAGCTCCCTACTTAGCACTCATATACAACCGCTCGCTCACCGATAGATCTGTACCTACAGATTGGAAAATTGCACAGGTCGCACCAGTGTTCAAGAAGGGTAGTAGGAGTAATCCATTTAACTACAGACCTATATCATTGACGTCGGTTTGCAGTAGGGTTTTGGAGCATATACTGTATTCGAAGATTATGAATCACCTTGAAGGGAACGATCTATTGACACGTAATCAGCATGGATTCAGAAAACATCGCTCTTGTGCAATGCAGCTAGCTCTTTATTCGCACGAAGTATTAGCCGCTATCGACAGGGGATCTCAAGTTGATTCCGTATTTCTAGATTTCTGAAAAGCTTTTGACACCGTTCCTCACAAGTGACTTCTAATCAAGCTGCGGAGCTATGGGGTATCATCTCAGTTGTGTGACTGGATTCGTGATTTCCTGTCAGGAAGGTCGCAGTTCGTAGTAATAGACGGCAAATCATCGAGTAAAACTGAAGTGATATCAGTTGTTCCCCAGGGAAGCGTCCTGGGACCTCTACTGTTCCTGATCTATATAAATGACCTGGGTGACAATCTGAGCAGTTCTCTTAGACTGTTCACAGATGATGCTGTAATTTACTGTCTAGTAAGGTCATCCGAAGACTAGTATCAGTTGCAAAGCGATTTAGAAAAGATTGCTGTATGGTGTGTCAGGTGGCAGTTGACGCTAAATAACGAAAAGTGTGAGATGATCCACATGAGTTCCAAAAGAAATCCGTTGGGATTCGATTACTCGATAAATAGTACAATTCTCAAGGCTGTCAATTCAACTAAGTACCTGGGTGTTAAAATTACGAACAACTTCAGTTGGAAGGACCACATAGATAATATTGTCGGGAAGGCGAGCCAAAGGTTGCGTTCAATTGGCAGGACACTTAGAAGATGCAACAAGTCCACTAAAGAGACAGCTTACACTACACTCGTTCGTCCTCTGTTAGAATATTGCTGCGTGGTGTGGGATCCTTACCAGGTGGGATTGACGGAGGACATCGAAAGGGTGCAAAAAAGGGCAGCTCGTTTTGTATTATCACGTTATAGGGGAGAGAGTGTGGCAGATATGATACACGAGTTGGGATGGAAGTCATTACAGCATAGATGTTTTTCGGCGCGGCGAGACCTTTTTACGAAATTTCAGTCACCAACTTTCTCTTCCGAATGCGAAAATATTTTGTTGAGCCCAACCTACATAGGTAGGAATGATCATCAAAATAAAATAAGAGAAATCAGAGCTCGAACAGAAAGGTTTAGGTGTTCGTTTTTCCCGCTCGCTGTTCGGGAGTGGAATAGTAGAGAGATAGTATGATTGTGGTTCGATGAACCCTCTGCCAAGCACTTAAATGTGAATTGCAGAGTAGTCATGTAGATGTAGATGTAGCAGCGTCTTGGGCCAGTACAATATAGGTTATTTCCATTGAAGTGTGGTCATACTAATGATTATAGCTGATAGACAAAATGTAACACCCGCTACTTCACAAGTGATACCGTTCACTAATATTCCACTATCGCTTAATTAAACTCTGTTTATACTTGTTGGCTTTTTGTTTTGTAACAATGTATATGTATGGGTTCACAGATACCAGCTGTGACACTTTTATATTACAGCCACAATATTCTATGTTTTTTTGTTTTGTGAAGTGCACACTTTTACATTTCTGAATATTTAAAGCAAGTTACTGGTCTTTGCGGCACTTTGAAACCTTATATTCACTGGTATGCAAAACTCAGGGATGAAAGAAACTTCTGCATGATATGTCACTACCAAGTAATATAGCTTGATGAAACTTTGACGATACATAGAAACAACTGAGACAGTATAGTGCAGTAGAAGACAATAATTACACTTGAAGTCACCATGATTAATAATGATCCCCTGGACATTACAAATGCGGGACATTGTTCTTAATTAGGTGTGTGATTACCATGGACAACTATGCATGCTCTATAGCATGCTGCCATGCTGGCCACAAGGTTGATAAGGATCCTCAAATAGCACAGCCCACAACTGCTCGATGGTTGTTGATGCATGTGGACATGCTGCAGTATGTCTCTCCAACACATCCCACACATGCACAATGGGACTTAAGTTGGTGGAATGGACTGACCATTCCATTTGCCAAATACCCTCTCATGCCAAGAGCTCCTCCATCTGTTCTATTGATGTGGTCTCGTATGTAGTCCATAAAATTGCAGTCATGGACTAATGCATTCCTGAAAAGATGCATATGAGAAAGGAGTACATTGTCACAATAATGTTGACTGGTGAGTTTTCAAGGATTTGGAGGTCAGAACACCCATGCAACACTGTGCCTCACAGCACCATGACACCTGGATTGCCACAATGATCATATTCGGTGGTAGTTGAGATACCATCACATAATGAGAGATGGAAACACATAATACAATGGAGAACATTGTCAAACACAATTGTTTTAGTGGTCCATGGTTTTCGGTAAAGTTACCAGTTAAATGAATTGTGACACTCTACTCCTCCCTGAAGTGCATCTTTTCATGGGTGCATTCGGCCCTGATTTAATTTTT
Organism: Schistocerca gregaria; assembly: GCF_023897955.1. Classification (NCBI taxonomy): domain Eukaryota; kingdom Metazoa; phylum Arthropoda; class Insecta; order Orthoptera; family Acrididae; genus Schistocerca; species Schistocerca gregaria. The sequence continues at coordinate 238,349,133 of NC_064927.1, forward strand.
ATGGATGACAACATATATCCACATTGAGCAATGTAGGTGGAGGAGTTCTTGGAATGAGAGGATATTTGGTGAATGAACTGACCTGCTCATTCCCCTAACTTAAATCCCATCCATCACATGAGGGTTACATTGGGGAAACATATTGCAGCATGTGCACATGCACCAACAACCATCTGGTTGAGGGATGGAAAGTCTATCACAAGAACTCCTTACCAACCTTGTGGCCAGTAAGTGAGCATGTTGCAGAGCATACATTGCCATCCGTGGACATTCCACATTCCACTAAGAACCACACCCCATCGTCTGTAACATACAGGAGACCATCATGAATCATGGAGACTTCAGTTAATTAATGTCCTGTAATATTCTGTTGCAGATCGCTGTATTTACAGTCCAAGTTTCATCAATCTGTATTACTTGGCATTGACACACCACGCATAAGTTACTTTCATACTCAAGTTTTGCACTTCAGTGTAGATACTCCATGTGCAAAAGCGACACTGAGCAGTCAACAGGCACATAAGCAAGAGTGAAAATGAGGCTGTGATTTTGAACAGTGTTCTTCTTCCACACTAATTAATACAAAACACAATACACACACACACACACACACACACACACACACACACACACACACACACACACACACACGCACACACTTTCATGCTACATTGTTTTTGATGACTACATCATCTCAGCACTACAGCTCTGCTGGGTAGTGGGATTGAAACAGAAAAAGTTGCTACACTGTTCTGCTGTATTAATTGTGTTGTTTCAGGTGTTCAGATGAGTTGTTGAACTCATTTTTATGTAAAATATTTCTGTGACTGACCCTCTTGTCTTCTTCAGCTGCTGCAAGCTGTGTTGTACTTCACATTTGTTGCTGGTTTATAGCAGAGTTTGACGCTCTAGTGCCTGCTGTGCCTTTTGGTGCTCATTTGGTCTTCAGACCCTGCACTGTTATTCCATGAAATGAACATTCTCTCAGCTTTTTTAAGCTCTGGTGGACAAGATGACCAGCAAGATCTTAAAAAATTGAGTACCAGACCACAAGCATTGTTTAAATTAAACCTTCACCACTTTATAAGGTTTCCTGACACCTTTATTTCAGTAGACTTCTTAATTATGTGGCCCAGAAACTTAGCATTTGCGGCACAATACTGGGATGCCAGTATTTCATTTCATGTATACAATTAAGTCAATGTTCTGCAACAGCTGATTTGCTGGGTTGTTTTAGTCTGATACATTGCCGATACTTGTTCTGCCTCTCCTTGAATGTTCATTTAAATGAAATGCAGTATATATCTGCCTTTTGGAGCTCTAGATTATCTATAACATTACAAAGGCAACTTTTATCTTTTTTGATGGGGGTTAATACACTGAGATGCACTAGATGCTATGTTTCCATAGGAGGCTACCACTCTTCCCTGAGATTGGGCCAGCATTAGTCAGATAAGAGATTCTTTGCTTGTTACTTTGCTTCTGTCCCAACCTCTTCCTCGGGCATTGCTGATTTTGACTGTAACATCTGCTCAATTTTTCAAATGGAGACCACATTGAAACTGACATAACTATTCCTCAAAGACCTGCAGTTAGTAATAATGGTAGACATAATACCTGCCGGCAAAATACCTGAAACACATTGCGGAAGTGCAAACACCACATTTGCAGCACCGCTCACTTTGTACGCCACTCAGTCAGTTGCAGCTCTGCAAGATGTCTAGTATGGTCAGTTTTGACATGGTTTTTCCCTCTCCAAAACTGCCAATGACTCTTTCTAATCACAGAAAAGTTTAACAGTGGTTTCACTGAGCTCTTTAGGCACATTCTCACATCAACTTATTTGCTGTTTGATAGAAAACATTATGAACAGACCAGTGGAGTTACAATGAATAGTCTGCTATTGCCTGTTGTTATCAATCTGTAAATGAAAATCTGAAGAATTGACAGCTACTCACCAATGAGTTCCTGTCGATAGATGACATGTCCACATGAAACAAAAAACCTTGAAGAGTTCCTGGAACATACCATTATAAAATTCATGTATAAACTTGAGAAGAGGGCCAGCTATCTTCCTCCAGCATGTTAGTTAAGAATGGATGGCACCCTGGAGCACAGTGTATATTGAAAATCCACTCACATGAACATCTCTCTCCATGCCTTGAACCATCACCATCCAGCGAAGAGAAATTCTGTGCAAAATACTCTGGTCTATAGAGTTTGAATATTCTCAGAAAGGCAGAGCCTCCCTGAAAAATTGTAATGCATATGAATAGTGTTGGAAAGGAATGGGTACTCATATTGACAAATGAAGCAGGCATTGCAGTCAAAATCACAATGCCTGAGTTAGGGGTTAAGGCTGACAATGAAAGAAATGAGCCAAGAATCAATTATCTGCCTTTTGCAGACCCAATCTCTGGGGAGATTGCTAGACTCTTAAGAAACATGGAATCCAGTGTATTTTACTCACAACAAATATAAAAAGTCTGCTTTGTAATGTTAAAGATGTTTTTGCTATGGAAGATAAGTTAAAGAAGTTTAATATCAACTCTAGGTGTTCTTCATCAATACTATAAGAGTGAATATTGATGTCGAAGACTCCACAAAAATTGCCTTCCAGTTATTCATAATATTCTTAAGAAGGACCCTTCACTTTCTTAGTAGGCCACAGTTCATGTTGTCTGCAGTTGGAAATTGACTTATTTGAACTTCAGTGTGCTGAGATGAAAAATTTTTTTTGGAATACTGTTCCAGGAAAAACAGCAAGCTACTAATATTATAGCTTATTTAACAAACACAGTCATGATCACATTTAAGATGTCACTTTTTATTTTTAGATGACCGGTTTTGATCTTCTAAGAGATTATCATCAGATCTACATTCCTCGATGACAGTAGGATTTGCTGACATGGAGCAGGTCTCTCTGTGCAGGCATGGAGGACACTGTCATCAAGAAATGTAAATCTGATGAAGATATCTTAGAAAATCAAAACTGGTCATCTAAAAAGAAAAATTGATAACTTAAATGCAATCATGACTGCGTTTATTAAATAAGTTATTGCTGAGATGTATTTGAAAGGAGAAGGATGCTTCAATGGCTGATTGTGCCCTCTTGTTGTAGGGAATGAAACAGTGTTACAACCATTTTTACAGAACTGTTTTCCAATGCATTAATCATTCTATTATTATCTTCACATTTCACTAAATGGAGGTTTCCCCCCATCTTAATCCTCTATATTTTGATCCCAGCTCATTGTGTATGGTGCATGACACACCTTACTACCATACTCATAACTAATAATGAGTTATCATGCCTTGTTTTTTTTTCAAATTTTATGCTTGAAATAGTGATCTATGTATTTTATTTTTTTGATTCTACTTGTAGACACCCAACTCCAAGCGTTATGCAACACTGTTACTTTAATTTAATTTATTTATTTAGATTTTTTTGCATGGAGTTACAAACAAGAATACATTTAGATCTTAGCCTTACAGGTAATAATTAAACAGTAAATTGATACTTGTCAAAATATATTACATCTTACACATATTAATACAGCCAATTATTTTTTATACATTATTTTACAGCTCTTAAACTTAACCATTTAATATTCATTGAATGAATAAAGACACATTTCAGTTAAGAATTCTTTTATTTTTGATTTGGATTGCTTTTTATTACTTTTTTATCATGGGCTGTGGCAGTTTATTTTGCCTTATCAGTCCATTTGTATATGGCCTTTGGTCTGTCATTTTTAATCTTGTTCTTTGTCAGTAATAATTCTCGTTGGACCTGGAGCTGTGAACATGTATATCACTACATTTAGTTACTTCAGTTTTCTGTGAGACAAAAAATGTAATTAATTTATAAAGATACAAAGAGTATACAGTGAAGTACTTGTGTTGCCTGAAAACATCACGGAAAGTGTCTTTATAGCCTAGTCCATGTATACTCCTTAACCATCTTTTTTGTAGCAATAGTATTCAGTTTAGGTGAATGTCTGCAGCACAAGCCCATTTTTCTATACAGTAGCTAAGTTGGGGTTAGATTGTGCCATAATACACAGTTTTAAATGTGTGGGTGGGCACCATTTTGGGCAGTTGGCTAACAAGATACAGCCCATTGCTAACTTTTTTACAAACAGCATTAATGTGGCTAATGCAGCAGAGGTTTGAGTTCAAATGGATCCCTAGAAATTTACACTTGTTTGTTTCCTCTGCCACTATGCTGCATACCTCATTTATGCATGAGTGGAGTGAACTGCCAGTTGTAAATATTAGCATCTTAGATTTATTTACTTTGACCTTTATTCATTGTGCATGAAAATATAAACTTAATTCTAGTATCACATCACTTGCTGAGAATTTCAGTTCCTTACAATCTTTACCATGAAATAAAACTGAGAAGTCATCAGCATAACTTACAGTGTGTGAGTTAATGGGGTGTACAACGTCATTAATACAGGGTGTACATAAAGCCTGAGAACACTTACAATTATTTATTGCAGTTTGAAGAGAAACTCTGAAAGTTTTTTTTACAAACATTCGATATATGAACCATGAGTGACCCGGCAGATGTCAATATGGTAATCGAATTCTTGCCATACCCATCCCAGCATGGCATCGTCGACTGTGGCAGTCACTCCTGTATTCTCTTCCAGATCTCTGATACATCACGTGGTAGAGGCAGTACATACACCAGATCTTTGATGTTTCTCCATGGAAAAAACTCACACAGAGTGAGATCTGGTGACTGAGGAGGCCATTTCAGGAAACAGCTTGCTCCACACCTGAACTCGCCATGTTTGCAACTAGCACTGACTATCGGCAAATTACCAAACTACACTGTGGCGGTATACGTGTAAAGAACATTCAGGGGTTCTCTTCAAAATGACATATATGATATCTGTACAATGTTTGGTTCTTATGCAGTAAATAATTGAAAGTGTTCTCAGAATTAATGTACACCCTGTATATGCTAAAAAGAGGAAATGTCCAAGAACTGAGCCTTGAGGGACTCCCTGTCTCACTGTTTTACTTGTGGATTTAAAGGTTAAGATCTTATTGTCAATCTGATGTGTAAGTTTGGTACACGGTTTCTGATTCACAAGATAGGAGGATAGAAGTTTCATTGATGCATCACTGATATTGCACACCTGCAGTTTTTTTAAGAGAAGCTCATGTTTTACTGAGACAAAAGCTTTGCTCAGGTCAAGGAATATTCCAACTGTGTGCATACCCCATTCTATATTGCTATATACTTCATGGAAGAAACTGGTAGCAGGAGTGGTCATGCTTAGGTCTTTCCGAAATCCATGTTGCGATTTGGTAAGCATTTTGTGTCTTCAGAAAAATGTTGTTAGTTGTGATAGGATAACTGTTTCAAATATTTTACTGAAGATAGGGATTAGTGATATCGGTCTATAATTTGAAACTACTTCTTTACTTCCCTTCTCATGGATTGACTGAATTACATTTATTTTTGAGGCAGTTGGGTATACATTTTCATTAATACTACAGTTGATAAGATAGGAAGGGGTTTAGTTATTTCATTGGCACATTTCTGTAACACCACACTTGAGATACCATCCCATCCAGATGAATGCTTGTGCTTTAGCTTTTGCATTGTGTTAAATATTTCCTGTTTATTTACCTCCATAAGTTCCAGCTCTATACCATCCATGACATCATTTGGTGCACCAGCCTGTAGATCAATAACAGGGGCTGGTTGGTCAAAAGGAGAGATAAAATGCTTATTAAATAAATTATATACTTCATTTGGATCTTTCACTAGATGGCCCTCTGTCCCTTGCTGGTGGCTTTACAATGTTTACTGATTAGTCTCCAGGATGCCTTACCTATGTTGGCTGAGCGCTCTATTGCATTATTGTTTATCTGTTTCCTCAAATGTAAAAGATCTGACTGAAAAGCTTTTTAGCTTGATTGAAATTTTCCTTAAGTAAATGTAGCTTTGTTTCCTTGTATAAACAGCCAAGAGCATATATATTCTGCCTTAACTTAATCAGCCTAGGTGTAAGTTTCAGCCTAGTATTACTTTCAAGACAAAAGTTGGTTCATACCCTGGGCATTTCTTTGAGATGGCAGCAGCCTAGTATTAATTTCAAGACGAGAGTTGGTTCATACCCTGGTTATTTCTTTGAGAGGGCAGCAACAGTCGAAATGCTTCAGCACTGTCATATAACATTTTTCCCATTTGTTTTCTGACCCTTTAGTTTGCAAATAGTGTCCCATTTCTCCTCTGCTAACTAAGTTTTGAAGGTGCTACTCAGGATCCGCTTCTTCTCAATTATTTTAGCTGCTGTTGGTACAGTAAACCTTAAATATTCTTACACCTGACAATAGTGATCTGAGTAATGAAAATCAACACTTTGAAAGTTAACACCGTCTTTTACATTTTTGTTGACTATTACATAATCTCTCTTACTGGAGCTTGACTGTGGTAAACTCTGTTGTCAGAGTTCACTATATTTGTGAGATTATATGAGTTTAATATATCTGTTATTTCAAATAGGTTATACTACAGGAGTTTGCATCAATATTTAAGTCTCCAACTATGCGAAGGTAAGTGGGGCCTCTTTGTCTAATTGCCCTTTTAAGTCTGTCAAGATAGCATAACACATCTGTATTTGATGGCCGGTACATACCAATAACTTTATGTTTAGCTAACCTGCTTGAATGAGTGTTTATGTTTAGCTAACCTGCTTGAATGAGTGTTTATTTGGACAACAACACCAGCCATTTCAATTGTTCTTAAATGGAAGATGTTCATTTACAAATAATGCCACTCCACCCCCTTTGTGTTGTTGCCTGCAGTAACTATCTGGTAACACATAACCATCTAATTTGTGATACTCAGTTTCATTGTCTTTTAGTCCATGTTCTCTAATTACTAACAGGAGTGGTAAATTCTCATCCACAAATACTTACAGCAAATTTAGCCTATTCCTAAGATACTGCACATTTAGATGCATTATCCTAAAGGGCACTGATATTTTACAACATTTTGTGACATGGTATTCTGAATCAGTCAAATTATTACACAAGTCTTCCACACTGCACTGTAATGACAATTTACTCACTTCCAAGTCAGTTTCTTCAGCATGTGACCTTTACAATCCAAGGGGTTTAGTTCAGTAAAATAGTATTGCTTGAAACTGATCTAACAAAATTTGTTGATTAATGGAAAATCTCATATAAAGATGTGAAACAATTACTAACAAAGAGATAGAGGGGCTGGCCAGTACTTACCTCAGCTCAGTACAGCCGATAGAAACACAAAAAACAACCGAAAATTTAAGCTCCTAGCTTTCGGAATAAATGTTCCTTCATCAGGGAGGAGAGAGGGGAAAGAAAGGGAAGAAGGGAAAGTGGATTTAGTTACTCACAACCCAGGTTATGCTTCATGCTTCATAACCTGGGTTGTGAGTAACTAAATCCACTTTCCCTTCTTCCCTTTCTTTCCCCTCTCTCCTCCCTGATGAAGGAACATTTATTCCGAAAGCTAGGAGCTTAAATTTTCGGTTGTTTTTTGTGTTTCTATCGGCTGTACTGAGCTGAGGTAAGTACTGGCCAGCCCCTCTATCTCTTTGTTAAAAATTTGTTGATTATAATTTAAGATGATTGGTTCTGTGGTTTTATGAAGCTCCTTACAAAGTTCCATTATCTGGTTCACTAACTTGAGCTTTCCATTTCTGTTTAAGTGAAGTCCGTGCCTTGAATGTTCTTCATGTTTCAGTTTGCTTATGTCTAGCAAGAGGACATGATTTACTTTTTTACATAGTTTCGACAGTTCTAAATTATAGTGCTCAATTTCTGTATTAATACATGACCACTGCAGGAGATCATGTCACAGTGGTAGGTTTATTAGGGTAACATTTGTGTTGTATAGTTTTGGCAATAACTTCCTGTAAATTGCGAGTGCTGAATTGCTCTCGTTTTTGTAAACATTGTTGTTGCCACCACTGATTACAACATGGTCAACTTTTTTCAGATTGGTTGTTTCTTATAAATTCTCAACTACAGCACTTAATGTAACTCCAGGTTTAACTTTTGCGAATACAGAAAATTCGTTGTGTAAAGCTTCATGAAGGGGAGCTGAAAGGCTTTTACCGTGGCTGTCTGCATACAGTGCTTCCAGATCTTAGATTTTTTTGTTTCGGCCTTTATCGGAGGATTCATTATATTTACTTTTGCTTACACTATTCACTGTTTTGCTGGCTGAGTCTAGTGAAGAAAACTTATTCGGTGTAACCGGTGCAGCATTTATAGTGATTTGTTTTTGTTTTTCACTTTCTTGACGGTTTCATGTTCTGTTTTTGGACTTTACTGTAGTCCACATAAATTTAATTGTAATTTTGACATATTCTGAGTTTGATACTATGTTTGTTTCGTCATAAATGACACGTTTTTAGGTTTGCAAATCACGTTTAACAATATCAATACAACTGCTTTTGCGGCTATTTTACGCCGCTGTTTCACTGTTTTCACTAGACCACAAATTTAATTCACTTAGGAGTTTTTTGTTTTCTTGTTTCAGGAATGCTATTTCTTTCTTGGTGGTTTCGATATCACTATTTAATAACTTGATAATTTCGTTTCTTGTGTGTACCACGTTGAGAAGATCTTTATGTTTGTCATGCACACAATCGCCACAGGCCCTACAAATATCATTGTTTTCGAACTTCAGGTTTATGTTCACACACCTCTAATGTAACCAGAAGTTGCACGTCACACACAGGATGCCCTCCATCACATGTCTTTCACATTTTTACACAATGAGGTATTATAAAATTGCTTTTCTGCTGAGACTGATGCAGCACTGCACTGGTGTACCAGCGACATTGCTATCCTCTGTGGATAGTCATGTTTTCTTGTGATTATTTTGATAATATCTCCAAAACTGGAATCCATATAACTTCAGAACTGAAAACCACATGTGTAATTTTCCTTAAAAGAAAGAAAGATTAAAAAGACAAACCCTTGATCTGAAATTCTTATTACTGCATATATAACACATGATGTTATTTCTGTAGTTCTGTTTTCAAAATTATAGCTACAAAGACTTGTGGTGTCCCCTTTGACTCTGATTTCTTTGGACTGCTTTGTTGTAGCTCATGCTAGGTGCGTAACTTGTTCTCCTGCTATGTTTGTTCATTATGTCTCAGTGATTAATAAATGCATATTTGATACTTAGTGTGTGGTATTGCCGACCAACATGTGACAGCCATAGTGGTGACCCCAGAATCATCATTGTCTCATTGTGGGTTATATTGTGCTTGTTTTTGTAAGTTACGAACTTCGTGTGCCAGCCCCCTGTTTGCCGCCACAATGAATCTACCAATGTCTTTTGACTACGAATGGACAAGTGTACCTACTTCGAATTTGGTTAAAAGTAAACAATTATTTACACCAGGCCACCCACAACATGGCCACCGCCAAGCGTGGCAGCACAACAGCCACAACATGGACATTGGAAGCCACCTAACAACAATGTGGACGATCTTCCTGTTAAAGACATTTTTGTTTATCCTTCATCTATGCCGTCACCTGCAGGACAGTTCCAGAACTGCAAATTGAACATGTCTATGCGTGGGGTAGCAACCCCCCCCCCCCCCCCTGCCTCGATCTCGCTGGTTTCCGCAACTGTTGCACCGTGGTTGCACCATGATCGCCTTCCACCCACTTTCGCAATGGCACCGGCCATTCCACCCACACTGGTTGCTGGGTCAGCCCCCCCGGGGCTTCACTGCATCTGCCCCCTGTCTGCCATTGCAATGGCACCGGCCATTACACCCGCGCTATGTTTTTCGTCTGGCTTGCAGATTGGACACACCATGCCGACTTATACACTGGCTCCCTCTGCCCCATGTTCTGCATGTGGCCACCACCCCACTCAGATCTCGGGTGACTCACCATTCACCACTACCGCACTTCCGCTGTCTGAGGCATGCTGCTCTGCTCGCACCGATGTCTGTCTGCCGGTTCTGCCTCAACATGTGTTACTTGGCAGGCTCCCTAAGCTACCTGCTTAGCAAAAAGACAATCCAAAAACTGGGTTCATTTTAGCGGACCACCTCCTGGACATCCACGGCATTTCTGACGATGGCATTTGTTTTGTGTGCCTGATGAACTGCCTCCACACAGATAAGGAAATCAGTGACTTGCTCTTCTCACCACCCATCTCACACAAATATTTGAAGGCCAAATCATTGCTTATCGAGCACCTTTCCCATTCTATGCCAGAGGATTTCCAACAAATTATTCATAAGGACCATCTTGATGACTGCACCCCTTTGCAACTTTGGCAGTGCCTACATGCTTTAATTGATGATCAAGTATTACCTGACGCCACCTTTTGGACATTGTGGAAGGTTAAATTGCCTTCACATCTGCAACTTCATCTACTGTCTCATGTCGATGACCCACTAGAGGTTCATTTACGCATGTTGGATCAGGCTTATGCTATCATTTGTCACCCACACTGCCTGTCATGAATGACATCTCCATCTCCCTCAACTGGCATGCCTTCACCTCCAGTTTCATACTCAGCCAGTAGAGGCCAGTGCAGTCGCCTCAACGTCTCAGCTGCCAGCCAGGAGCTGCCACCTAGCGGTCTTCAGGAGTTGCTGCCAGCACGCTCCCGACAGCCTCCGACCCTGCCCGAGCAGCAACCGAATCTGCTACTGGCCCCGATGCAGTCAGCTGTGGCCCTCTTCCACGTCCATCGCTGCGCCACTCACTTGTCATGCAATGCCTCTATGCTACAGACATGTCAATGGGCATCCGCTTTCTCATTGACACTGGTGCCAATGTTATTGTCATCCTGGCCAAGCATGCCATCGATACGCTGTCACTTTCTACCCTCTCCTTGATTGCCACCAATCATTCTCCTATTGTAGTTCATGTGCCCATCAAGATGCTGCTTCGTCTATCACCATTGGACCTTGCATGTTGCAAACATGGATGAACCTGTGATTGGGTTGGATTTTCTACACCATTACAAACTTTCACCAGACCTGCAGGCTGCTGTGCTCTACCATGCGTCTGCCTCTACTGTTCCGTGCTCATGTGGAGTTCAGCAAGGCTTCGCTCTCCAGCTCCTTGGCTACCACTTTCCACATGTGCCTCCTTGGTCAAGTGCATTACTACACAGCCCTCTGATCTCTCCCATGTGCACTCACAAATCGATGAACTCCACACCCATAATGATGCCTTATGCACCCACAACGCCTCTGCCTCCACCGAATTGTCACATGCACGGTGTACCATACATCGCTTATCTGCAGCTTCACAGTGAGGTCCCCCACATGCCCCTACAGCGTCTTCTCACCAGTCTGCTCCTGTGTTGAGCATTCCACCGCCTGCTGTTGTTTTCTCACCACCATGGGTAAATCTACAATCTGCATGTTTCGCTCATACATCATCCCTTCCTTCGCTGACACACTGTCTATGCTGCCCCGGTTCACAAAGGTCAGTGAACCAACACCTATTCACCTGGTTCCCAAAACGGACAGCACCCTACACATGTGCAGGGACTACAGGCATCTTAAGGCTCACACCATTATCGATAACTACCCCATTGCTCACATACAGGATTGCACACAATTACTTCATGGTTCTAATTTTTCTCCATTTTAAATTTTTTTCCGAGGTGTACCATCAGATCCCTATGCATCCATTGGATATTCCTAAGACAGCCTTCATCACACCCTTTGGCCTATTTGAATACTGTTACATACTTTATGGGTTGAAGTGCTGCACAGACATGGCAGCAGTTCATTGATTCCATTTTGCTTCCTCTGCCATTTGCTTACACTTACTTAAATGATATACTGATCTTTTCCTCCTCCGCTGAGGAGCATCAAGTTCACCTTGATGCAGTTCATTCAGCCCTTGCTGCCAATGGTGTGGTGATGAACCATGATAAATCTCAACTGTGTTCCCAGTCAGTGACATTCCTAGGCCATACCGTGTCCAATGATGGCCTCCGGCTGATGAGTTCTCATGTCACAATCACACTTTAACCCCCTGTCCCTGAGTATTGTGTTCAGATCTGTTGTTTTCTGGGTATGGCTAACTTTTATTACTGCCATATTCCTCAGGCCGCCTACATCCAAATGGCCCTCACCGATGCCCTCTCCGGAAAAAAACACTACTGGGAAACAGAAGTTGGAGTGGACCAAACCCATGCTCAACACTTTTGGTAACCTTAAAATTGCCCTTGCCAAGGCCGTCACACTCACCACCCTGATCCTGAGGCCCATGTCTCGATCACTACTGTTGCCAGTGACTCAGCTTTGGGCACTGTTTTACAACAGCACACTGCCAACTCCACCCAACCCCTTTGCTTCTTTTCCAAGAAACTGACTAATAGTCAGTGTAAATAGTTGCTTTCGACCAAGAGCTCCTCGCAGTGTACAAGGTGATTAAACATTTCCATAGTGACCTTGAGGGGCAACCATTCATGATCTATACAGATCACAAGCCACTAATGGATGCTATTCTTAATCCAGCTAAGGACCTTCCACCAATGTGTTTCTGCCATATGGACTACGTCTGTCAGCACTCTTCCAACGCGTGCTATATCCGTGGCATGGAGAATGTTGTGGCAGACTACCTTTCCCACATCTGCATGCTAACCGCACTGCTGAATCTGCCTGAGCTCACCCGGCTATAGGCCGAAGATGATGATATACAGTGAATAATATCAGACAACGAGTCATCGCTCTGTGTCATGCCCTATATACTACACAGGTCAATGATCCCTGTTGTTTGTGATACTTCTATGGGCACACCCCACTCCCTGGTCCCCACTGCCCTTTGTCATGGGGTCTTTACTGTCTTGCATGGCTTGGCCCACCCTGGAACGCAAGCCATGGTGCAGCTGGTTATGGACTGTTTTGTCTGGCCTGGCATGAAGCACGACTGCTGCATTTGGACCTGTGCGTGCGTCCCGTGCCTGCGCAGCAAGGTTGGCAGGCATGCTCAACCTCCATTGGGCAAGTTTGACATTCCAAAGGGGCGTCTTCGGCACATCCATATTGACATCGTTGGTCCCCTGCCCCCTTTTGAGTGTTGCAGATACACCTCATCGATCATCGACTGTGTGACCCACTGGGTCGAGGCGGACCCGCTTATTGACATCATAGCTGAGACCATTGCATGTTCTTTCGTCTCAGTGTGGGTTGTTCATTTCAGCTGTCCCCTGTCTCTCACAACTGACCAAGGATGCCAGTTTGAGTTCATCCTCTTTGCACAGCTCTGTGAACTCTGCAATATAGCCAAATTTCATGCCACGGCTTACCACTTTCAGGCGAACGGCCTGGTCGAACGGTGGCACCAGTCACTCAAGGCCGTACTTATGTGCCTCAGCTGCCTATGGTCCAAGGCCCTATTCATTCAGCCCATAAAGAAGACTTGAACACCTCACTTGCTGAGATTCTATACTGCAAACCCCTCCTCCTACCTGCTGATTTTGTTGAGGATACACTGTCAGCTGCTACTGTGGATTTACCCACTCTGGCTGAATGGCTTCATACGCACATTGCACACCTCCACACACCCCTCCCACACCCTCACTCTAGCCCGCCTTTGTTCATTTACAAGGACCTTGCTTCATGCGACTTAGTGATGCTGTGGGATGGCACTGTGCGAGCAGCCTTGCAGCCATCTTATTTGGGCCTTCACCACATGCTACATAATGGTACGAACATGTTTGATGTCCACCTACATGAACAACCAGAGACTGTGTGTGTTAATCAACTGGAACTGGCATGGTCACTCAGCGATCTGCCTCCTGCTGCTGCCGACCTACCTTCGGCCAATGTCTCTCTGCTTGTGCAGCCATTGGAACCATGGACACTTGCCCTGCAGATTCTGATGCACCTACTTCTCTTGCCAACCGCCACCTACAAGGGGGGGGGGGGGGGGGGCACCTCTGTGGCATCTCTGGAGCAAAGTGCCCTATCTTTGACTCCTGTTTCTTTGGACTGCTCTGTTCATTATGTCTCAGTGATGCATATTCAATATTTAGTATGTGTTATTACTGACCAACCTAATGTGATAACCACAGACTGATTAACTGTTATTAACTTAGATATCTTTTCAGGTTGGTGATATGTGTGATTGATTTCCTATGGGAATCAGTTGTTTGGAATCCAGCAAACAGCCAGTCATTTGTGAATAGAGGTGGTCCATACCAGCTTTTGGATGTTCTTGAGGTATCTGAAAGTCCAATTATTGTATTTATTTTCAATTATTTTACAATATTGTGTGAGTGTGTTTGACAGAGAGACAAATAATACTATTTTTCCTGCTTCCATTTTAACATTTGTAGTTATTCTAAGATTTATTTTTAAGATAAACTGTTCTTAATTGGTGATGGCTGTCATTCTTGCTTCCAATGACTTCACATAATGACTCATAGTATTGAGAGCCTGAACCAATAACGGAAAGTGCACACTTACTCTATGGTCATATCTCTACTCAACAACAGATGCAGTCCCAAAGAAGCTTCCTGAAATCACCTAAAGACTCACTGTCCCATCTGAGAAGGCAGGGTTAGAAGTATGGAAGAGGGCAGAGAATTGTCTCTGCAAGTAGTTGATGGCAGCTTAACAGTTACCCCTGGATGCAGAGGAAGCTGGAAGTTGTGCAAGGCAATATATAGAATGCACTGAACAATTTACAGTCAGAAATGGCAAGAGACAAGCTGGAAAAAAAAACAGAGCTTCTGTGCAGTGAACTGAATTGTTGTTACGGGCAGCATTGTCTTACAGTAATGTAATTCAGTTTCTGATGAACCAAACATTTTACACAGAGAATGATCTTTTGAAAGCCTTTCCAATTGCTTTAGACATTGCAAAGTTTTCACACATGTAATAGAAAGAGGAAAAATACACACATCAAAAAAAAGTTTTGCATCACCTCGGTTCCGAGAGTTCTGGAACCTGTACAGAAAGTAGGAACAGAGATCAACATAAACATAATGTTCGCTCTTGTTATTGCTCATGAAAACCACACATTGCATGTTGCACCACTATACATTGAGACTTTCAGAGGTGGTGGTACAGATTGCTGCAAACACCGGTATCTCTAATACCCAGTAGAACGTCCTCTTCCATTGACACATACCTGTATTTGTCATGGCATACTATCCACAAGTTCATTAAGGTACTGTTGGTCCAGATTGTTCCACTCCTCAATGGGAATTTGGTATAGATCCTCAAAGTGGTTGGTGAATCACGTTCTCCATAGTCAGTGCTTGATAGGGTCATGTCTAGAGAACATGATAGCCACTCTAGTTGGGCGATGTCATTATTCTGAAGGAAGTCATTCACAAGATGTGCACCATGGGGGCACGAATTGTCATCCATGAAGACAAATGTCTTGCCAACATCCTGCCAATATAGCTGCAGTATCGGTTAGAGGATGGCATTCACGTATTGTACAGCTGTCATGGCACCTTCCATGACCACCAGCAGCGGACGTTGGCCCCACATAATGCCACCCCAAAACAGCAGGGAACCTCCACCGTGTTGTACTCACTGGACAGTGTGTTTGAGGCATTCAGCATGACCGGCTTGCCTCCAAACATGTCTCTGACAATTGTCTGGTTGAGGGCATATGCAACACTCATCGGTGAAGAGAACGTGATGCCAATCCTGAGCGGTCCATTTGGCGTGTTGTTGGGCCCATCTGTACTATGCTGCAGGCTATTGTTGTTGCAAAGATGGACCTCGCCATGGATGTTGGGTGTGAAGTTGTGCATCATGCAGCCTATTGTGCACAGTTTGAGTCGTAACATGATGTCCTGTGGCTGCACGAAAAGCATTATTCAACATGGTGGCATTGCTGTCAGGGGCCCTCTGAGCCATAATCCATAGGTAGCAGTCATCCAATGCAGTAGTAGCCCTTGGGCGGCCTGAGTGAGGCCTGTCATCAACAGTTCCTGTCTCTCTGTATCTTCTCCATGTCTGAACAACATTGCTTTGGTTCACTCCAAGATGCCTGGAAGCTTCCCTTGTTGAGAGCCCTTCCTGCATGGTGCCAACTTGAGAATAATAACAAAAGCACATATAAAAAGGAAGAGGCTTGTGACATTATTGGTTGGTAGGCACCAAAGGATAGGTGTGGCACTAATCAGTAATGGTTTCACCCTCTATGGAAAGTGGCCTTTTTCTTTGGCTTTGTTAGCTGTGTCTTCAGTGTATCTGTTGAATGTAGGTGACTGAAATTGGTGTGTGCTGTCACTTTTGTCCTGTGTGATGATGATAGAAGGAAAAGGGTGAAAACTGGTACCAGCATGAAAACTGGCACCAGCACATAACATACTCCTCTTGAAGAGCACCAAAGCTGCAGCTGAGCTATCCAGCAGACAGATCACCAGCAACAGTGTCACATGGCCTCATTTCGTGGGACACTGTGGAGAGGTGTAAAATTTAATATACACTACTGGCCATTAAAATTGCTGCACCATGAAGATTACGTGGTACAGATGCAAAATTTAACTGTCAGGAAGAAGATGCTGTTATATGCTAATGATTAGCTTTTCAGATCATTCACACAAGGTTGGTGCCGGTGGCAACAGCTGCAACATGCTGACATGAGGAAAGCTTCCAAATGATTTCTCATACACAAACAGCAGTTGACCGGCGTTCCCTGGCAAAACATTTTTGTGATGCCTCATGTAAGGAGGAGAAATGCGTACCATCACGTTTGGGGACGTTTGCAAGACAACAACCATCTGCACGAACAGTTCAGCAATGTTTGCAGCAGCATGGACTATCAGCTCAGAGACCATGGCTGCAGTTACCCTTGACGCTGCATCACAGGCAGGAGCGCCTGCAATGGTGTACTCAATGATGAACCTTTGTGCACAAATGGCAAAACATCATTTTTTTGGATGAATACAGGTTCTGTTTACAGCATCATGATGGTCGCATCCATGTTTGGCGACATCATGGTGAACGCACATTGGAAGTACGTATTCATCATCGCCATACTGGCGTATCACCTGGCATGATGGTATGGGGTGCCATTGGTTACACGTCTCGGTCTCCTCTTGTTCGCATTGATGGCACTTTGAACAGTGGACATTACATTTCAGATGTGTTACAACCTGTGGCTCTACCCTCCATTCGATCCCCGCGAAACCCTACATTTCAGCAGGATAATGCACGACCGCATATTGCAGGTCCTGTATGGGCCTTTCTGGATAAAGAAAATGTTCAGCTGCTGCCCTGGCCAGCACATTCTCCAGATCTCTCACCAATTTAAAATGTCTGGTCAATGGTGGCCGAGCAACTGGCTCGTCACAATATGGCAGTGACTACTCCTGATGAACTGTGGTATCATGTTGAAGTTGCATGGGTAGCTGTACCTGTACACACCATCCAAGCTCTGTTTGATTCAATGCCCAGGCATATCAAGGCCGTTATTATGGCCAGCAAGCTCTGTTTGACTCAATGCCCAGGCGTATCAAGGCTGTTATTATGGCCAGAGGTGGTTGTTCTGGGTACTGATTTCTCAGGATCTATGCACCCAAATTATGTGAAAATGTAATCACATGTCAGTTCTAGTATAATATATTTGTCCAATGAATACCCATTTATCATCTGCATTTCTTCTTGGTGTAGCAATTTTAATGGCCAGTGGTGTAGTACATTGGTGCAAAGTCTGATGGTTGGGAACTCGATGCCACCATTTCTCCTCCCTTTAATGAAAGTTTCTTCCAACACTAGGACTGGAAATGGCTAGCTCTAAATCAATTACCATGGATTTGTTGTGCATTGATGACCTTGGCTGTGAGATGAAAGAACATATGATTGACTGCATACCTGGGAAGTTATTCCAGTACACAATATAAGATTGTGGACAAGTTAACTAAACTGCTAAGTTTTACCCTGTTGGCACTCGGAAACCTTTCTCTTTCTGATAACATGCAAACGGGATAGCTGGTACACTTTTGCATTCATTCACTGAATTCTGTCCTGCAGCACAGTTTATTAGGACAAAAGCTAAGGTAAAAATGTTTGTAATCTATAAAAATATGCAATAAGATTATTGTATAAATGCAGTTACCAGACATACTGCAGACACTTCTACAAGGAGCGTGAGATTCTTAATACAGGCAATGTTGGAGGATTGTTCCAAAAGTAACCAACCTTATTTTTTATTGTTGAAACCAATGATGGTAACTGGGCATGCATACACTCTATTTCTGTAGGCATACATAGTTCACATGCTTGATTTTTTTCCTGACTGCAGAAACAATGAGTCACTACCTAGCCATTGGCAAGCAAACGCATTTAAGTCGTAGTCATCAAATATTGTACTGTGGGCAAACTGACAGAAAAGTGGAACAACTTTATTGCATCAAATGTTATCTTAAGCTTGGTGATTTTCAAATTGAAACAATTTGCAAGATGCAACAGGTGTTTGGGGATGAGGAAATGGGTACCACACAGATAAAAGAGAGACACGAGCACTTTGAAGATGGCTGCTCATCAGTGAACAGTGAAGCTGGTTCAGGAAAGCCCTCAGCAAAGGAAAATGAAGTTGTTACTGATCATGTAAAGACTCTGGTGATGCAGGATAGACAAATCATGACTACAGAACTTGCAGCTGAGGTTAAAACTTGATCCATTCAGTCCATTTTAATGGAACATTAGGACCTCAGGAGGTTCTCAGAGAAATTAGTGCCAAAGTTGCTAACAAATCGGCAGAAGCAACTTCATTTGGAGATTGTACAGCACATGATAGATATAGTGGATAATAATCCTATCTTTCTTAACATGATGATCACAGATGATGAGTCCTGGGTTTATAGGTATGACCAAGAAACAAATTTATGGTCATTGCAATTGAAGCATCCATCATCCCTGAGACCCGTAAAAAGTGAGGGATGTCAACAGTAATGTGAAAATCACACTAAATATATTTTTTGACCCCAGTGGCATGGTCCATCATGAGTACATCCCAAAAGGTACTTATGTTAATAAGCAGTGAAGCAGTGAGAAACAGCTGGACTTGTGGGCTGCAGTCATTTGAGACCTTTACCGCAATAATGCACCCACTCATTGTTCTCAATTAATTCAGAGTTATTCAACCGAACACAACACAGCTGTAGTTTGGCAGCCTCCCTATTGCTCTGACGTAGCACCTCTGGCTTTTCCCTAATGAAAAAGACTGAAAGGGAGCAGATTTCAGAACAGGGAAGACATTACGCAGAATTTGATGGAGCAGCTCTTCTCCATACCAGAAGAAGCTTTCCACCAATGCTTCCAGCAGTGGCAGCAGTGCTGGGAGAGATATGTAGAAGCTGAAGGGGACTACTTTGATGGTAACTAGCATCAAATGATTGTATCTGAATAAAGATTGATTTTATAAATAAAAGTCAGATACTTTTTGAGCAGCCCTTTTATTACTTCCTGGTAGCTTTTGTGCCTAATAATAAAAGTGGAAGGCTGCATCAAAACAGTCACAAAAAAAAATGAATTTAAAAAGAACTGTGAAATTCACAACCACAGTCGTATAAGTAACATGTATTTTCAAACAGACTATGTCTCCATGTCTAACATTCAGAATGGAAATACTTTTGGATTAAAGGAGACCACTCACCAAAAAGCAGAAATGTTGAGTTGTTGATAGGCAAACACAAACCAAAGAAAACTAGCTAGATTTTGGAGTTATCCTTTGATGAGTTAGAGTAAAATACACACACCTATGCCCCTGTCTGGTACCAGTTCTGTTTTTTGGCAGGTGGACTGGTTGTGATGGGAGTAGTGTCTAGTGGGGTGGGTTGCGGGGGAGGCAGGCAGGGGACACGAGGCAGATCAGCGATTGGCAGTTGGTTTGTTGGCTAGGAATGCGAGAGAGAGATAAATGAGTTAGGCATATAAGGCATGGCTGAAGGGAACAGTGGGGAGCTACACAGGCTGAAGGCATCATGGGGATCATGAGTTGGGAGGGAGTGACAGGATGGAGAAAAAAAAAAAAATACTCTTGGGTGAAGGGTGCGGGCATAATGGGTTACCTGAGGTGAGGGCAAGATGAATAAAGGAGTGAAGGATGTGTTATAAGGATAACTCTCCTCTCCATAGTCCACAGAAGCTGGTGGTTGAGGGAAGGTTACAGATGATCTGGTTTATGAATCAGTCGTTGCTGTTGAACATGTTATTCTCGGCTGCATGTTGTACCACTGGGTAGTCAACTTTGTTTGTGGCATAAGTTTCGACAGCTGGTTGGTAGTCATACCAACTTAAGAAGCCATGCAGTGCTTGCAGGAGATGATATATAACATGGCTGCTCTCATGCAGGGCCCAGCCAGTGATGGGGTAGGATAACCTGTGACAGGATTGGAGTAAGAGGTGTTGAGTGTGGGGATTGGGCAGGTCTTCCACCTTAGTCTGCCACAGGTCTTTGCCGTGTATTTGTTTGTAGATTGGTAGGTAGTTGTGGGTCAGGATGTGGTTGGTAAAGAGAATAAGGAATGAGGAGGTGGGTCTGGACTCTGAGGGAGTTGGGAGAGGTAGGGTTCCATAGCAGCAGAGCCACAGGGATGAGGGATGTTGATGTGTAGGGAGCTGGCATCAACAGTAACTTCAATTGACTTCAGTAGTGATTGGAGGTTGTTTTGGGCTTTGGGGTTAGGATCACTCTGTTGGTGCAGGAATCAGACAGTTGCCAGAGGCTTTCCATCAGGTAGTCACTGCAACTCATCATGGCAGTGGTGGAGCCTTTGTCTGCAGGGTGGATGATTAAATAAGAATCTGTTTTCAGGTTTCATATGATTCTTCTGCTGAAAAGTTAGTGTTCTTAACAAGGGAGCTTTATTCGATGAGATTTCGGGATTGCAGCCGGATCACGTTGACTTCTTGCCACGATATTTCGGCTGGCAATCGTCCAGCCATCTTCAGGTGAGTGTGCGTCACTGGAGACTGCAAGTTCCGGGAGTCAGCTTTATAGCAAAAATTGGCGCGAAAACGCATGCGCATTGGCCACCGTCACAGGAGCGTCCTCTGTCGAAGTCCGCGCCCTTTGGAGCTACTGTTCTATCTTTGGAGCGCAGGCACATGCGTAAAGGTGAAAACTACATGTCCGCCCTCTGTCGGAATGCGCGCCCGCGTCGCTAAAACAGACGTCAGATGTCGCTAGACGTGTCATTTAGAATAAACCGTCTTCTCTCAGAGGAAATTAGAGAGATCACCGGGTCCCAAGCCTTGTCCAGTTGAAAACCGCCGTCACGATTTATAAGATTTTGCGCTAGGCGTATCTCCACAGATTCTTTAATAACGGAATCCCAAAAAGTTTTCGCTGGGGCCAAGATTTTCGTGGCCGAAAATTCCATAGCGTGTCCTGTGGTAATACAATGCTCAGCTACGGCCGACTTACTGGGCTGCAAAAGGCGAGTGTGGCGTTCGTGTTCAACGCACCTTTCATGTACTGTGCGCGTCGTCTGACCGATGTAAGCTTTGCCACACTGGCAAGGAATTTTATAGATTCCGGCCTTCCGCAGACCCAGATCGTCCTTTACCGAACCGAGAAGGGCACTAATCTTCGCCGGTGGCCGGAAGATTACTTTTACTTGATGTTTCCTTAGGATCCTGCCTATTTTAGATGAAAGGTTGCCGGCGTATGGAAGGAACGCCCTGGACCTGAAAAGCTCCTTATCTTCTTGATGTGAGTGGTCACGTTTCTTCCTTTTTAGCGCTGCTCTAATCTGATGTGGAGAGTAACCATTACCTCTGAACACCGACTCTAAATGTTCCAGCTCCTTTGTAAGGCTGTCTCCATCAGAAACAACATGAGCCCGGTGCACCAACGTTCTAAGGACACCAGTAGTTTGTGAAGGATGATGACAACTCGACGCTTGCAGGTAGAGGTCCGTATGTGTGGGCTTACGGTAGACAGAATGCCCTAATGACCCGTCCACTCTCTTGGTAACCAAGACGTCCAAAAACGGCAAGCAACCATCCTTCTCTATTTCCATCGTGAACTGGATGTTATTGTGGATTGCATTCAGATGCTGCAAGAACCGTGACAGTTCTTCTTCACCATGGGGCCACACTACAAAAGTGTCATCTACGTACCGCCAGAATACACTCGGTTTAAGTTCTGCCGAATCTAGTGCCCTTTCCTCAAAGTCTTCCATAAAAAAGTTTGCTACCAAAGGCGAGAGAGGACTTCCCATGGCAACACCGTCAGTCTGCTCAAAATACTCGTTATTAAATAAAAAGTAGGTTGAGGAAAGGACGTGATGGAAAAGTGCTGTTATGTCGGCCGTGAACTTATTGCTGATGAGAGACAAAGAGTCCATAAGAGGAACCTTAGTGAAAAGTGAGATGACGTCGAAGCTGACTAGTAAGTCAGTTTCACTGAGCCGAAGTGACTTTAGTCTACTAATAAAGTCAGCCGAATTGCGAACATGATGCGCACACTTCCCCACAAAAGGTCTCAGTAGAGAGGCGAGATGTGTCGCCAAATCATACGTGGGGGCGTCGATATTACTGACGATCGGCCGTAAAGGAACCTCTTTCTTATGGATCTTCGGAAGACCGTATAACCTGGGTGGCACAGAACTGTGAGGTCTTAGTCTTTTCGCCACTTCTTGCGGAATAGAAGAAGAATTCAGCAGTGCTGATGTTTTCCTTTCCACTTTCGCTGTGGGGTCTTTGCCAATCTTCCGATACATTGGTTCATTCAGCAAGTTGTAAATCTTCTGATTATAGACCTCACGTGGCAAAAGCACTGTAGCGTTTCCCTTATCCGCTGGTAAGATCACTGTATGAGGATCTTCTCGTAGCTTTCGTAATGCGGCCCTTTCCATGGCAGAAATGTTGCTCTTCTGACGTGGAGCTTTCGTGAGTGCACGGCAGGTTTCACGTCTAATTTCTTCTGCAGCATCACTAGGAAGAGGTCTTACAGCTTCCTCATCAGCACTAATAAAATCAGTTAAAGGCAGGGTCCTCGGCGTAGGAGCGAAGTTCAGGCCTTTCCCAAGCACAGACAGTGTTACGTTGTCCAAAACTTTATCCGTTAAATTAACCACGGAGCGTCGTAAAGCATCTTCTTGCGGTAACGTTGCTGACAGCCGGGTGAACTTCGAAACCTGTCTTGATGTAGATTCTTTATGAACCCAGTCCGATTTAGCCCAGGTCACGCCATCGACCCATGCCCAGGAAAGTGATGGCAGGCTGGATGCAATCTCCATATGCAGATGAAACAGCTGTTTCGATATGGCGTCCAGTTCACGCCGAGTAAACCGGATCCTCTCCTTCACTAATGCCAAGCTCGCCTTTCGTGTAATGAATTTTGCAGCGGCGGTCTGGATAAAATGCCTCACTCTGGCAAACTTCGGTATAAGGCCATTGTCCCGACACTTCAGTAAAAAACACAGAGAACTTAACAGTCTCGCTCGCTTATTGCGTAGCTTGTCCAACCTCTGGATTTGTAATGCCATCGCCTCCCCGAAGAGGTATCTGATGTGATTCTTGAAGTTTTCCCGGCGTACTGAGTATTCGATGAGATTTCGGGATTGCAGCCGGATCACGTTGACTTCTTGACTTCGGACTGGGTTCATAAAGAATCTACATCAAGACAGGTTTCGAAGTTCACCCGGCTGTCAGCAACGTTACCGCAAGAAGATGCTTTACGACGCTCCGTGGTTAATTTAACGGATAAAGTTTTGGACAACGTAACACTGTCTGTGCTTGGGAAAGGCCTGAACTTCGCTCCTACGCCGAGGACCCTGCCTTTAACTGATTTTATTAGTGCTGTTGAGGAAGCTGTAAGACCTCTTCCTAGTGATGCTGCAGAAGAAATTAGACGTGAAACCTGCCGTGCACTCACGAAAGCTCCACGTCAGAAGAGCAACATTTCTGCCATGGAAAGGGCCGCATTACGAAAGCTACGAGAAGATCCTCATACAGTGATCTTACCAGCGGATAAGGGAAACGCTACAGTGCTTTTGCCACGTGAGGTCTATAATCAGAAGATTTACAACTTGCTGAATGAACCAATGTATCGGAAGATTGGCAAAGACCCCACAGCGAAAGTGGAAAGGAAAACATCAGCACTGCTGAATTCTTCTTCTATTCCGCAAGAAGTGGCGAAAAGACTAAGACCTCACAGTTCTGTGCCACCCAGGTTATACGGTCTTCCGAAGATCCATAAGAAAGAGGTTCCTTTACGGCCGATCGTCAGTAATATCGACGCCCCCACGTATGATTTGGCGACACATCTCGCCTCTCTACTGAGACCTTTTGTGGGGAAGTGTGCGCATCATGTTCGCAATTCGGCTGACTTTATTAGTAGACTAAAGTCACTTCGGCTCAGTGAAACTGACTTACTAGTCAGCTTCGACGTCATCTCACTTTTCACTAAGGTTCCTCTTATGGACTCTTTGTCTCTCATCAGCAATAAGTTCACGGCCGACATAACAGCACTTTTCCATCACGTCCTTTCCTCAACCTACTTTTTATTTAATAACGAGTATTTTGAGCAGACTGACGGTGTTGCCATGGGAAGTCCTCTCTCGCCTTTGGTAGCAAACTTTTTTATGGAAGACTTTGAGGAAAGGGCACTAGATTCGGCAGAACTTAAACCGAGTGTATTCTGGCGGTACGTAGATGACACTTTTGTAGTGTGGCCCCATGGTGAAGAAGAACTGTCACGGTTCTTGCAGCATCTGAATGCAATCCACAATAACATCCAGTTCACGATGGAAATAGAGAAGGATGGTTGCTTGCCGTTTTTGGACGTCTTGGTTACCAAGAGAGTGGACGGGTCATTAGGGCATTCTGTCTACCGTAAGCCCACACATACGGACCTCTACCTGCAAGCGTCGAGTTGTCATCATCCTTCACAAACTACTGGTGTCCTTAGAACGTTGGTGCACCGGGCTCATGTTGTTTCTGATGGAGACAGCCTTACAAAGGAGCTGGAACATTTAGAGTCGGTGTTCAGAGGTAATGGTTACTCTCCACATCAGATTAGAGCAGCGCTAAAAAGGAAGAAACGTGACCACTCACATCAAGAAGATAAGGAGCTTTTCAGGTCCAGGGCGTTCCTTCCATACGCCGGCAACCTTTCATCTAAAATAGGCAGGATCCTAAGGAAACATCAAGTAAAAGTAATCTTCCGGCCACCGGCGAAGATTAGTGCCCTTCTCGGTTCGGTAAAGGACGATCTGGGTCTGCGGAAGGCCGGAATCTATAAAATTCCTTGCCAGTGTGGCAAAGCTTACATCGGTCAGACGACGCGCACAGTACATGAAAGGTGCGTTGAACACGAACGCCACACTCGCCTTTTGCAGCCCAGTAAGTCGGCCGTAGCTGAGCATTGTATTACCACAGGACACGCTATGGAATTTTCGGCCACGAAAATCTTGGCCCCAGCGAAAACTTTTTGGGATTCCGTTATTAAAGAATCTGTGGAGATACGCCTAGCGCAAAATCTTATAAATCGTGACGGCGGTTTTCAACTGGACAAGGCTTGGGACCCGGTGATCTCTCTAATTTCCTCTGAGAGAAGACGGTTTATTCTAAATGACACGTCTAGCGACATCTGACGTCTGTTTTAGCGACGCGGGCGCGCATTCCGACAGAGGGCGGACATGTAGTTTTCACCTTTACGCATGTGCCTGCGCTCCAAAGATAGAACAGTAGCTCCAGAGGGCGCGGACTTCGACAGAGGACGCTCCTGTGACGGTGGCCAATGCGCATGCGTTTTCGCGCCAATTTTTTGCTATAAAGCTGACTCCCGGAACTTGCAGTCTCCAGTGACGCACACTCACCTGAAGATGGCTGGACGATTGCCAGCCGAAATATCGTGGCAAGAAGTCAACGTGATCCGGCTGCAATCCCGAAATCTCATCGAATACTCAGTACGCCGGGAAAACTTCAAGAATCACAAGGGAGCTTTATATTGTTATTCAGAAGTCTGTAAGAGGTCTGACATCAGGCAGGAAATGATACGTAGTCAGTAGTCTGTAAGAAGTCTGACATCAGGCAGCAAATGATACCTAGTCAGAAACAAAGCAAAAAGTACCTTAATAATCATTCTTGTAATTTATTGGAATATTTGGATTTGTGGGTGTAAATTCAAGATTTATTAATATTCATATCAAATATGTTTTAACTTTTCTACTGTATGGATGACTGATATTTGTCCTCAGAGTCTTTTGTTATGGAATACATGAATAAAACGTTCTTGGTTTTCCAGCCACGTCAATTCGAATAAAATCCTTGAGCTTTCGATGGCCATCTCCGCCATCGTCGTAAGGAGTTCACTGACTGTCAGGGCTACTACGGTTTCTTGCTTATATAGGCATGATGAAGTCATCAGTAGCCAATCAGATCAATCCAATGTGGTGCGCATGCGTAAGGCGACCCAGGCAGCTAGTGGAGCTATTGCCCGTAGCAGCACTGGTGATGTCAGGTGGTGCCAGGGGCATGTGCATGTTTGAAACTGCCGCTCCCATGTCGCACATCTGTCTCTGCTTTCTTTCAATGTCCAACACCCATTCCCATGCCCTGCTGAGTGTGTATCCCTAGCCTCGGTTGAAATTGTTGTTGTTTAAACGAATCTCGGCCACTTCCTTTATAACTGAGTTCCAATATGGAGATGCATGAACCAACACTTTTGTATTTTCGAACTGTATTTTATGTCCTTTTTCTAGGCAATGCTCCACTATGGCTGACTTGTCAAGCTCCCTTTGTTTTATATGGCACTTGTGCTCAGAACAACGCTTCACAACCATGTGAATTGTTTGTCCAACATACATGACCCCACATTCACAAGGTACACCACACACACTGGACGCTCGAAGAGCAATGTCGTCTTTAACAGGGCGCAACATATCTTGTATCTTGGTTGTGGGCCGGAACACTGGTCTTAGCCCATGTTTGAGCAACAGACGTCCTAACTTACTGCTAGTTGCTCCACAGTACAGCAGAAATACAGAGATTTATTTAAACAACAACTATTTCAACAGAGACCAGGGATACACACTCAGCAGGGCATAGGAATGGGCGTTGGACATAGAAAGAAAGCAGAAACAGATGTGCGATGCGGGAGTGGCAGTTTCAAACGTGGTGCCTCCCCTGGTGCCACCTGATGTTACTGTTGTTGCCACGGCCAATAGCTCCACTAGCTGCCTGGGTCGACTTATGTGCGCACACCACATTGGATCAATCTGATTGGCTGTTGATGATGTCATCATGCCTATATGAGTGAGAAACCATAGTAGCCCCGGTAGTCAGTGAACTCCTGACAACGATGGCGGAGATGGCCATCGAAAGCTCAAGGATTTCATTTGAATTGACGCAGCTGAAAAACTGAGAAAATTTTATTGATGACTAATATTGTTGTCTGAAGTTAGTAAAGCTATAAAATGGGTAGGAAGTTGAAGATAAAAGAAGCATCTGAGTTGTGTGACAGAAAAAACAGTGGCTGCATTTTGTCTAATTATTAACCTGTAAGGCATCCTCATAATTATCAATGTGACTACATTAGCAGTAGTCATAACTGTTCAAAAATGATCAGCTTTGGCTGCACCTGCTTTTTAATATATAGCGTAACTCATTTCATCTCCTTGAAAAGTCTCCTTTCTAATAGAATTTATTAAACACAGTGTGTTAATGAATGAATGAACATGTAAAGAATATTTATCAAGTGATATATCAATTTGAGTGATGGTTTTCAATTTGAGATAATAAAATTAGAATTTAGTGAATCTTGTAATATTTTACCACACTTTAAATAATAATATTGACATTAAACAAGACTATCCCCCTGATATTTCAGAACAGCATCTTCCCAATACAAGTGATTATACTTGGAGCTTTAACAGATTTATGTGAAGAAGGCACATGTATACCACATCTCTTAACATGGAGGGGTGGAAAGGGAAAGAAAATGGTTTTCCAACAGCTTCTGGCTGCTATATGGAGAACAGAGGAAGACTGGATTGGTGTTGAGCTTGATGGTCAACGATGTATAACTGGTACATGTGCTTTGTTTCATTCATAGTTTAATTTATGTTCTTTTTAGTAATTATATAATAATTTGATCTTCATATGATAATGGTTTTATGTTTACAAAGAATGCTGAAATAGAGGAAATACAAGGGCAAGCTGAAAGGCAATGCCTTCAAATTTTTTGTGTGAAAACTCGTAAAATGCACTATCAGATCATACCTGAGTGCTGTGACATCTGTAGCTGTCTGACACTTTGGGTTCATGGACATCTATCATGATCCATACATCCCGACTTGGCCACATCAAGGTTTCATCTGTTTTCAGAACTTAAAGAATACTTTTGAAGACTCCACTTTGATAGTGATGAAGTGGTGCAAGCAAAGGTGAGGTTGTGGCTGTGTTAATAAAATCAAGCATTCTACAGTGGCAATATCAACAAATTTGTCTCTCTTTGGGAGAAATGTGTTCATTTGCAGGTTGTATAATTTAAGAAATAAATGTGTAGACATGAAGAATGAAGATGTAGCATGTTAATAATATTTGTTTTATTTAAAACGCTTTAAGAGTGCTCAAATATAGATTTGGAGGCATCATTTTTCAAGGGATTCTTGTATCATCCTGAATTCAGTAAAATAAAAGTAATCATTGAGGAAAGTTTTATAGAGGTTTAAGGTACTATATCCATCCGAACGTGAAATTATGAAAAGAATATAAACCAAAATGGCATTAACAGCTTTATTGAACATGTTATGAGATCTACTAACCAACATTTGAGAACTGCCTTCATAGAGGAAAATGAATTTTAAAATGAAGAAATCTTGAATGTGTAGTATACTTTATATGTGTGTGAAGCATTATATGTGATGATCCTAATCTGATGTTATAAACTGTCCAGTACACATATTAAAAATAATGACTGTACTAAATAAGTAAAAAGAACACTGCTTCAGGCATTAATGTTGATAAGCAATTAACATAGGAGAACTAAAAGATACCCTGTGCAAAATATTAGCACACAGTTTTTCCTGTTACACAAGTCCACAATGCTTATTGATGACAAATGACAATATATGAGGGTCATTCAGAAAGTAAGGAACATTTTGTTTTGACACGTTACTGCATCACCCCACCATCAATGCCCACCAACCACTGACCTTGGTATTCATCTGCTTCAGTTTGGTGGCAACTACGATCCAATATGATTGCATACTGTTTAGTTGTGTGACTTTAAAATGTCAGATAATATTGATGATCCCACCAAATGTGAGGTACCGGAGTTATCTGATTTTTAAACATGAAAAAAGCTTGTTTTCATGATGAAGATGACTTAAGCCAGCTGTCAATGGTGACTGATGGATTCAAAGTGAGGATTGAAACAAAAATCCAAGAACATAGGCATTTCACAACAATTGGACTGTACTTATTTTTTCCAGACATTTCAAGAACAGTCTTGTATGAGATTGTTAAAGCAAATCTGGGCCATAAAAATGTGTGCCAGTTGGGTTCCTCAAATTTTGTCAGATGGACACAAAACAAAGCGAATGGCAGCTGCATTGATGTTTCTGAGTCACAGTGAAAAGGATGTTGATGAATTTTTAAATGAATTTGTCACTAGTGATGAGACTTGGATATTACTTTTAACACCAGTGGAATGGTATGATTCACAGTCCTCAACAGAGCTAAAAAGAAGGAAAACAAGTTTTGAAGACCAGAAAGATAATGGCTGCGATGTTCAGGGGTCGTAAGGGTGGCCTGCTTATCGACTACATGTCTAGAGCCTGCAGTGGCCTACTGTCAGATACTTCAGTAACTTCACCACACCATTAAAAACCAGCAGCACATAATGCTAAGCAGTGGAGTCATCCTCCTTCATGATAAT
Organism: Schistocerca gregaria; assembly: GCF_023897955.1. NCBI lineage: Eukaryota > Metazoa > Arthropoda > Insecta > Orthoptera > Acrididae > Schistocerca > Schistocerca gregaria. The sequence goes on from NC_064927.1 coordinate 238,379,013, forward strand.
GCATGTCTGCATGAAATAGAGTGACACACAATTTGCTTCTATGGTTTCAGTGGGAAACGTTTCAACATCTGCCATATAGTCTAGACTTACACCAAGTGATTATTACTTACTTCCCAAATCAAAAGATTTTTTGAGTGGTCAGCACTGGTGAACTTAAAGAATCTGCTAATAAGTGGTTCAATAGCTCAGTGGCAACTAAGTGTGCATAAGTCATAGAAAAGTTGGTAAATGGTATGGCAAGTGCTGAAATTTTAATGCTGACTATGAAGAGAAACACTTGAATATCAAATTGTACATAAAACACAGTTTTGTTTAATTATATCAAGTAAAATTTTCTGTAGGAAAAAAACATTCTTTATTTTTCAAATGACCATCTTACTATGAAGTCATATTTAGATATGTGTGCCTTTCCATTGTCCTGTAAGAAAATGATGAATGAGTTGAATATGTAAAAATGTTACTTATATAACTTTTTTTTAAAGTGTGTTTGTGAAATTTAATGATGGCGGTGTACTCCCTGCGTGTATTCCTATTTATTATGGCTGTAAGATGCACTTTCTTCATAAGAACTTGTTGTTATATTCTGTTATACAATCATCGGACAATTTGCAGGATAAAATTTTTAAATTTCTTTCATGCTTAAATAATGCCTATCACATCAAAATATGTTTAATGACAAATCAGTAAAAAAGGATCTCTCTCTCTCTCTCTCTCTCTCTCTCTCTCTCTCTCTCTCTCTCTCTCTCTCTCTCTCTTGTACTCCCCCTCCCCTCAAGCCCCCTCTTATCACTATGTAAAATAATACTGTTCTTAAAATACCTCCCAAAAATATTGACTTTAACTGCAGTGTAGACCAACACATTTAGATGTTACCAAACAATTTATTCTAACGGAATCCTATATTTTGAAGCACAACCAAGTATCACTGGATGTGGGTAAAGCCCTAACTTTACTTGTTATTCCATGACAATTTTTCAGCCTGTCTTCTCCATTGATTGGGCACTGTCAGTCTAACCCAGTATCTGAAGTCTGAAGCCCAATGCACCACCTCTTGCAACTCACTACTGCACACGCTTCAGAAAAAAACCTACCTCAGTTCATTTGAAATGCAAATTTTATAATTAATCCATTAGCAAAGGCAAGTAAGCCATGTGCCCAACGATTTAAAACTGCACAATTGGGAATATATTTATTTCCTTAGTAAGTTTTTAAGGGACTTTACCCCATGTTCCAAGGCATATTTTTCCAACTAATGGTTTGTGTCTTAGTGCTAGGACATAATCAGAGGCTATAAAGACACAGGAAGCAGTATCAACTTACATGAGCTCAGCAAGTTGAATTGCTTATACTTATTAATGTAATGGCGAGTTTGTGACATCATATCACTGCTTAAGATCCCCAACTTGAAGATCAGAAAAGGTAGATCACCAAGGATGCAAATACTGGCCATGAAAGTCTGGACAGTACTTTTATTGTTGTGAATCTGGATTCACCAGCTACCATGTTTCAAAAGGTGAGTACATGGGTGTGCAAAACTTAAGAAAGAAAGTAACTTTCACAAGATGTGTCACTGCCAAGTACATTTCTTGATGAAACTTGGACCATACACAGAAAGATCTACTACAGTACAGTAAAGTACAGAAAATAACTGAAAGAAATACACAGTGACAAAGAGGAATGCTACTTTTATTCAAAGACGATAATTACACTGTAAATGCCATGAGTTATGGTGGTCTCTAGGACATTATAAAAAGTTGGACATGGTCCTTAGTGGGCTGTGTAATCAACAGGGAAAGCAAAGCATGCTCTACCGTGTGCTACCATGCTGAACACAAGGTTTTTAAGGATTTCTTGTGGTATGGCATTCAGTTCCACAACTAGCTTGGTTGATATATTCCAGATGGTCATTAGTGCATGAAGACATGCAGCATTATGTCTGTTCAATGCTTCCCTCATGTGCTCTATGTGACTTAAGTTCATGGAACAGGCAGACCAGTCCATTCGCCAAATATCTCAGTGAGAGCTCCTCCATCTGCGTTGCTTGATGTGGCCACTCATTGTTATCCATAAAAATGAAGTCAGGACTGAATGTTTAGTCTCTTACACTTTATATCTAGTTTCTTGTTGTTTTAAAATTTGTTTCTCAAGTTGCTATACAGAATGCTTTATTAACTGCACAAAGTTGCAATGATATTTGTCCCAAAACAACAACTGAAAGATTGTTCATGATCACTAAATGAACAAACACAAAGTTTACTCTCATGGTAACCGATTGGTAGGGGAACGTCATCCCATATGGCTCTAGGGTGGGGTCTGATGATGGACGTTATAGCATGAAATAGCACGACAATGGTTCAAAGCAAAGCAGAGCATCCTGGCTTGTCTCAGTGATTGCACTGCACTTTATGGGAAATGAACTGCAACTCAAACAGCGACTCGAACTGGGACCTGAACTGGCCTGCTGGAGGCTGTGTCTGGCCTTGTGCACACAGTAGGTGGAAGCATGTATCAATTCACATGATGTGCAGGCTGTGTTTGTTCAGCACTGCCAGTTTTGTGGTGTGCACACTACTCAGAAGCATAGCTGGTGGTCCCTGCTGGAGCCTGCAACAAATGGCGTATAAACATACTGTTTGTATTCAACCCAGTGTTGTGACATGTGATACCCATCAGAGGAGAGAGACTTGTGAGTGACGAGTAGGCAACACCGCGCAATAGAAGTGTTGGGCTGGCACCACCTTCCATGACCTTGTTCTACCATGTTCTTGGACACCAGTCATAAATTGTCTCCCTTAACATTGTTTCGCTGCCAGCAGTGACCTCCAAAAACACTACAGAACAACAAACAAACAACTGGCATTGAACAGAACCATAGACAAGATACATAACCAGAATCATTGACTTGATGTAAACATCTGAGTACAAGATACAGTGAACACACAATGAACAAGACTGCTGAGTATGGGGTGCAGGATCCATGACACAAGAATAGAAAAAGTACATAAAAACTGCATAATAACTTCCAAAAGCTCAGTGCCATTTGCATGGAAATAGAGAACTCAACTACCAATAAACATCAATAGGTTTACTCTGTTGCTTTCCTCTAGCACCACAAGGACTTTGTGGCATTCTGCCATAATTGGTCTTGTTGTAAAGGCTGCCAGTGCTTTCAGGGCTGCTTGGCTGTTTGAATAAATGAAAATGCTGTGATCTCTGTATCACCTCCGCAGATTCTCCTCCACACACACACTGATAGCAGATACTACTGCTTGAAACACAGTGGCCATCTTCCCGAGAGAGATTGCACTTGCGAGCCTTGGCTGCACCCCATGTACCCCAAATTCAACACCTTGGTCTGTTTTCGAACCGTCAGTGAACCAGACTATGTCCGCAATATGGTATCGAAATTTGTTCTCCCAGTGCTTTCTACTTCCAATTACTGATGTTGATGCAGCTGGGAGTTGTTATATAGTCAGCTGGAATTTCCCAAACCATACCTATGTCTACGTCACTCAGTATTTTAGTGTGAGATCCTGGATAGCCACTGAGTTCCAGTTTTTGCCAGTCCTTAAACTGTGTGCACCAGCTGCTGCCTCCATCTTTACACACAGCTATCTCAGCAGTGGGTGTGTTGCTAATTCTACCTGTACTGTCTAAGCAGGCAATCTCTGCACCTTAGCAAGCTCCTTAGCAACTACCTGCTGTTCTGCCTTTTTCCAGCACTCTGTAGCCGCATAAGTGATCATAGGCCTTACTACTGTGGTGTATATCCAGTACATACTCTTGGGGCTTAAGCCCCAGCAGTTTTTACTACAAGCTCTCCTGGGACTCATTAGAGTATGTTTCACCTTGGAACATATGCTCCTTACATGAGGGTCCACGATAGTTTCTCATTCAGGGTTACCCATAGATATTTCAACATCCCCTTCACTGGAAGGGTTCCATAGAGAAGCTTGAGATTCCAATGTGTGTGTTGGATCTGCTTCCTCATAATTGGTACTACAATAGTCTTCTTAGGACTGACCCTTAGTTCCCATTTCCTGCACCAATTTTGCACAATCTTCAATGCTCCTTGTGCCATAGCTCTGACTGTACTTGAAAATTTGCCAAGTATTACTATGACAAGATTGTCTGCATATCCCTGGCAAAAGTACTGTCTAGAGTTTAATTCTACAATGAGTTCATTCACTATGAGGTTCCACAGTAGAGGGGACAGGACCCCTCCTTGTGGACAGCCTCTGTTGGTGTTGATTACCATTCTTTTTGCATCATGGTGGCTTCCACCTGCCTACCACTAAACATGGCTATAATCCACCTGGAAATGGTGGTCTCCAAGCCATGTACCTCTGCTGCCTTAATCAAAGGTCATGTTGCTAAAAGCCCCTTTGATGTCGAAGAATATGCAGAGGGCTATTTTCTGAAAGTGCAGTACTTTTTCCACCATCCCAACAAGTTGGTGGAATGCAGTTTTGCATAATTTTTCTGGCTGGTGTACATGTTGGTTTACGTGCAGGGGGACCCTAGTTAATCTCCTGTCCCTAAAATGCATGTTAACCAGTTTTTCTAATGTTTTAAGAAGAAAGGAGGATAGACTGATCGGTCTCTTATCATTGGCCTTGATATGATCAATTCTCCCTGGCTTTGGAATGAAGACAACTGTCACTGCCCTCCAGATCTTATGAATGATTCCTGCTGCTAGGCTAACACTAAATAAGTTACATATGAATCTTAATAAGTTCACTCCTGCTTGTTGCAGGAGCACTGGAAAATTCCATCTGGGCTGGGTGACTGAATAGTTGGAATGTTCCCACTGTCCACTGGATTTTACTGTGGTCAACTCATTCTCTGGCAGGTTCCCATTTCTCCCTTTGAATACGTGAAAACCAATATCTCACAGGGATCTCATCCTGGTCTATGTTGTCTGTCAGTGTAATTTGAGGTAAATTAGTCTTGAGAACAAGTTCCAGCATTTCATGTGCTGTCCTTGCATACACCCCAACCACTTTCCTTAAAGTTTCACCTGGATTAGTTGGTATCCTAGTGAGATTAGCTCAAGTCTGGCCTGAACAGCCATACCCTCTACCTCCTCACAGAGTACCCTCAAGGATGCCTGCTTTGCTTGCTTAATTGCAAGACTGTATTTGACAAGGGTTTCCCGATATTCTGCCCATTGTCCTTTCCTTCTCACAAGGTTAAGCAGTCTTCATATCTGTTTCCTCTGTGATTCCAGGTTGTTGTTCCACCATGATACATTCCTATTCATGCACTTCTTGATAATTGAGCAGTTGCCATCGTACGAGGTCATGATGGTTGAGGTCACTGCCTCTGGTACCTCCTCAAACTCTACTGGATTCCTTATCGAAGTACTGACTACTGATAGGCTTGAGTCGAGGTCCATTCTATACACCTCCTGGTTTGTTTTCCTGGGATTCCTATAGGACATGGTCTGTCTAATGCCAATTTAAACCTCGAACTTAATGTACATGTCGTCTGATGAGGATGGCACTAAAGCCATGTGCCATTGTTTGACATAACTACCCTTCAAAGTGGAACCGAAGGTTATGTCACTTACCTCTTCCCTTCTTATATTCCTGAATGTAGGTTGCTTGCCGCTTCTTGTCTTCCCAGAAGATGACTCAGGGCAGCAGTGGCCCCCATACTGCATTGCAGATTTGTCTGAAGCTTGTTAAGTCTCCATCTTGCTGCCATTTTCACTTCTGATATCTTTGATTACCCTGACATCAACCTGTGAGAACCTGAAGGATAGTCTCAGGTCCTGTTCCTGCATTCCCTACAGAGTCTTCTCTCCGACTTCCACCACAAGGGTTTGGCCGTTTGGTATGACCTTCCAGTTGATTACCTTCCAATCCTCTGTTGAGACTTTCAGCTTTTGAGACCCTATTTTCTCAATCAGAGTCTCTGGAGAGGTATCTCTAAGGAGTTTTGGCACCCAGATGTGGTCTTGAAGAGCTCTGCCACTTTCTTTACCAGCAGCTTCCCATCCTCTCATGGTGATTTCCTTAAGCCAGTCCACTGTACCCACCCCCTCACAGACAAAGATAAAAAGAGAGCCATTTGCATGAGCTCCTCCTGCTGTGAGGTGATCTTGACCAGTGGATAGCCTTGCTGGATAACTGCCATCCTAAAAACCAAGACTGCAGTAGTATAGGTGTGTTTCCCTATTTCTTGCATCGGCTTTTTCTGGATATCCTTATCCTGAGAAGTTGAGTCTTAGATTCTTCCCTTGTTCTCTTACTGCCTGCCCTCAATGTAAAAGTGGCTTTTACACCCCCTTCACACTGAGACAGTCTTTTCTTGAAGGTGTTGGGCTCAAGCCCTTTTAGTCCCCTTCACTTTTGTTTAGGAAGCCACTCTTTTCCTTACTTTAGTTTTTGTTCTCTAAGAAGTTTCCTTCTCTGAGCTTCAGACAAGTCTTTGATCTTAATATGGTCCAACTTCTTGGTAACCATTCCCACTTCTTGAACAGGTCTGTCCCCCTGTTCAGCTGAGGTCTCAACTTGACCCTCAGTATTGCTATTTTCTTTCATGTCCAATTTGATCCCATGAGAGTTGGGGATCTAATCGGTCCACACCGCGGAAACCCCATGTGGTTCAAGGCTAATTACTCAGGGAGGTTGCCTGGTATCCCTGAGGTTCCATTCATGACACATCTTCCCATGTGCCTTGCATCCCCTGGTGGATTGTGTCACATCTTGGGTTGGGTATTGAGGAGTTGGGAAAGGGTAAGGAATGGATGTGGAGTGACAGGTAATTGTAAGGCAAATTTAGTCTGGTCCATCGGCCAAGACCTTACTGACAATAGGTTCCCACAGCTGGCATAGCCCTCTGCTTCACATGAACACACAAGCCTCTCCACTTGCACAGACAGTGCTACTTCAAGGTGGTGTCCGCTGGAGAGGTTTCTCCATTAGGAATTCACACACATTTGAACATTTTGAACTTTGACTAAACCTCCAGGAACTCCTAAATAAGCGTTACGTAATATGTTGCACCATATTAAACTGCTGATGGACCACTGGTCTACAGACCTAGGTGTCTGGCACTCTATTGCCTGGCTGTTTCTAAAGCCTAGTTTGAGACAATGTTGAAAGAAGACATTATCCGACTGTGAAATGGCCCATGCACCCCCTCTTCATCTAGTGCCAAAGAAGTGTTGATCTTGGTATCTGTGAGAAGAAATCATGCTCTTAAAACCAGAACTGTGCCGGATCACTATCTGGCAGTATTGTTGCCTTGCTCGGTGCAAGCATATTTAGTGTTCTCAGTTGTGCCAGAACTTAAACCCAGATCCTGGTAGCAGAGGAAGACATACCAAAAAAAGCATTTATCACTCTGTTTGAGTTATATCAAAGAATTTATGTGACCTTTAGCTTCTGGAATGCTGCTCAGATATGACAATCATTTATTGATTCAGTTTTGCAAGATATGCCATTCTTTTTGGAAACCTTGATGGTATTCTTTGTCCTGGGCATGACGTTAAACTGTATCCAAAACTGAGTGATAACTGGTATAAGTGATCCCCTTCTACCAAGTGCCAATTGTCTCCTTGGAGGGTGGATGAGTGGGTAAAGGACAGGGCACTCTGTTGTCCGTGGGATGAGAAATCGTCCCTGAAGGCAGAAGTACCAGATTGGTCAATGGCATTAGAATGTCGGAGGCAATGAGAAACCACCATATTAAAGATCCTATGGATTTCTCTAGTTACAAATCATGACTGTGTTCAAAACCAAATTTTCTGGAGTTTCAAGTCCCCCAGTCAGATCTCCAGGGGGGACAGTTTTGAGCAATGCTGTCACAAAGAAGAGATTATCATTGAAAGTTAGTATAAATACATGTAATGTGAAGATGATGGCTCAGGCTGGAAAAATCAGCAATGCAATCCAAGAAATGGAAAGTATGAGCATTAAGATCATGGGCATTAGTGAAATATGATGGCCAGGTTCAGGTTCTTGTAACATCAATGAACACAGAATTTACTACTCGAGAACTTGTAATGGTCATTATAAGTCTGGAGTAGGATTTATAGTATTGAAAGCAATTGCAGAATGTGTCAATAATTGTGTACCTGTTTTAGAAAGAGTAATATTACTCCAGATAAGTACTCTACCTGCACAACTGAACATTATTCAGGTCTGTGCTCCAACAACAGACCATAGTGATGAAGAAGTTGCAGAATATTATTCCCAAATCTCAGGTGTTTTGCAACATCTACCAAAGAAAGATCTTACAATAATTATGGGGGATTTTAATGCCAAAATGGGAAGGGGATCCAAAGGTGACATTATAGGTCAAGGTCACTGTGGGCTTGGTGAAAGGAATGAGAGAGGCAAACTACTCAGTGCATTTTCAAGAGAGTGGAGATTCATAATAACTAACACATTCTTTACACTACCACCCAGACATCTCTGCACGTGGAACTTCCCAAGACATTCAGATGAAAGTATTACCCGGAATTGATTATGTCTTGATAAATCAAAGACATAGAAACAGCTCTCTCTCTATCTCAATGAAAACCTATCCAGGTGCCGACATTAACTCAGACCATATTCTCCTAGTTGGTGTCTTTAAAATAAGAATGAACAGAGTTCAAAAGAAAAAAGTCAAAATGTATCAAACTGAAAGGATTTTACATACGAGAAAATTCAGGAGTCCATCTTAATAATGAAGTAAAGTCTCTGTCAGGTAACTTGTGCACTGAAGAGAAAATTAAAAGATAAATTCTATAATGGAATCAGTCAAAGAAGAACATCTGAAATCCAATGTCACCAGAAAGAAGTCGTGGATGACTGAAGAGATACTGAAAGTGATGGGCAGAAGGAGGAAGGTGAAAAGTAATCCTGATGAATACAAAAAAATCACCAAATAGATCAGGACACAGATACAAGAAGCTAAGGACAGAGAAATACAGGAACAGTGCAATGAAATAGAGAAACTACAATTGAAGCATGATCGTTTCAGTATTCAAAAAAATGTCAGAAAATTTCAGAGAAAGGACAGAAAATAGGCTGGTAAATAATAAAGGAAAAATAATAGTTGGACAAGATGTGCTTAAAGAAACATGGAAAACATACACAGAACAACTCTTTTATAACAACCAGCCAGAACTTCCTCAAATATATTGTGAAACAGGACCTAGAATTCTGCTGGATGAAGTCAAGCTGTGATAAATGGAATGAAAGATGGTAAATCACCTGGTCCCTACAATGTGAATGCTGAAGTTGTCTGTGACAATAATTTAAAATGGTTGACTGCAATATTCGACATCTACGGCTCGGGTAACATTCCACAGGAATGGCTTAAGTCTGAATTTATTACATTGCTCAAAAAGTCCGGAGCTAAGACTTGTGGTGAATACAAGACCATCAGTCTCATAGTCACCTGCTAAAGATCTTTCTGAGGCTCATTAACCAAAGAATTTACAAGATCTGTGAAGAACATATTTCTTCTACCCAGTTTAGTTTCAGAAATGCATTTGGCATGTGTGAAGCATTATTTAGTATCCAGGTACTTTTTCAAAGGTGCAGAGACATGAACTGCAACATTTTTGCCTGCTGCCTGCTTTATTGATTATCAGAAGGCTTTCAACAGAGTAAAACATCAGAAGATTTTTGACATTTTAAGAAGCACTGATTTAAATAATAAAGACCTACGTATAATTGTGAACCTATATTGGAACCAGTCAGCTCCTGTGAGTGTGGACAGAGAAAATACAGAAGACATAGACATTCTACATGGTGTAAGGAAGGATTGTATATTACTCCCACTGATTTTCAACATCTATTCAGAATACATCTTTAAGGAAGCTCTTGATGAAGTAGAGATGGGAGTGCTCTTAAGTGGAAAATATATCAACAACATCTTATATACTGATGACACAGTAATATTTTCTGATAGTGTGGATAGTTTGCAGTACCTTGTCAATAAACTTACACAAAAAAGCTCTGAATATGGTCTACATGTCAACCCTCAAAAAATGAAAACAATGCTAATCAGTAGAAATAGAGTCCCTGAAAGTCACATTAAGATAGGCCAAAATCACATAGAGCTAGCACATAAATACATTTACCTTGGCACTGCAATAAATTACCAGTGGAATCTTCCTGATGATATGAGAACTCAAATTGGAAAAGCCAGGGCTGTTTTCAGTAATATGAGTAACCTTTTCAAGAATCGTGACTTAGCAATGACGATGAAGATCAGACTTCTACACTACTATGTATTTTCCTCCTCTTCTATGGTGTTGAAACATGGACTCTGACAGCATCATCGGGTAAGTAGATGGAAGCTTTAGAGATGTGGCTGTACAGGAGAATGTTAAGAATACTGCGGATAGCACATGTCACAAATGTTGAGGTTCTATGAAGAATGAAGAAAGAGAAGAAGTACTGGTCACCACGAAAGCAAGAATGATCCAGTACCTGGGACACATCATGCAGAACAACAGATACCATCTACTCCAGACCATCCTGCAAGGAAAAATACCAGGGAAGAGAAGCATTGGCTGGAGAAGAATATCCTGACTTAAGAACATCAGAACATGAACGTCTAAAACATCTACAGACCTATTTAGAGATTCAAGTGACAGGAAAAGTACTGTGAAGATGGTTGCCAACATCCAGAATGGATAGGAACCAGAAGAAAAAGAAGAATATGGTATTCTTATCCTTTGACCACCAAGGAGCAGCACCAACATCTTATTGAAGTGCTCAAGTCCTTAGAGCAGTATGGTGTTGTCTTGAACTTTGCTAAATATGTATTTGGAATATCTTTTGCAGGTTCCCTACCATTGCCAGAAAAGTTTCAAGCCATCCTGTAGGTACTGAAGCCAAACGTTGTTAAAGAATTATGTCATTTCTTTGGAGTGTTGAATTTCTATTGCCACCATCTACCATATTCAGCAGAATTACTGGAACCTTTAACTGCAGCACTTGCTGGCTTGAAGGTTGGAGGGAATACTTCAGTTCAGTAGACTCATGCAGTGTGGTCTGCTTTTGATGCTGCAAGGACAGAGTGTGGCAAATGCTGCACTTCTTGCTCACTCTGAACTTGATGCATCCTTAGCATTAATAGTGGTGACTTTCTGTTTCACAGACTGTCACCACCACAGCAGAAATGGAGTGCCTATGACCAGGAACTTCTTCCTGTGTGTGGAGCAGTCAAGTACTTTCAGCCACAGAGAGAAGCAAGGGAATATACCATCTACACATATCATAAGCCACTGACTTACACCTTCAACTGGAACAGCAACAACTGCCCACCTCATCAGTATAAGCTCCTAGAATTTATAACTCAATTTAGCATTGTTGTCAAATACATTTTCACAATTCACACTGTAGCTGCCAATTGTCTCTCATGCATCAATAATGTGCCAAGTACTGTTGATCTCACAGAACACACCCAGAAACAACAAGATGACCAGGAGCTCCATAGTTTCCTGAACAATGCTACATCAGTGTTCCAGGTGAAGATGTAAAGGTACGTTGAGGTGTCACTTAGGAAAGATCTCATCCTTTCCAGCCATGTTTCTTAGACAAGCCTTTGACAGGCTTCATAACTGGTGTCACACTGGATGTGACCAACATTTTGCCTGGTATCAAATTTTATTGTCTGGCCTGGGATGGTAAAATACTGCCATGAGTGGACACATACTTGTTTACAGTGTCAACATAGAAACTATCTCACCACACTCACACACCAGTCAATGTTTTAGCCAATACAGCCTTACATTTTGTGCATGTGCATATCTGTGTTGTAGGACCTTGATCAAACAGCCAGTGGTACTTCTCTACTATGATTAACTGTTCTACATACTGGTGAGAAGTAATGCTGGTAGACAGTATTTTTGCAGAAACATTAGCCTCCACTTTTGTGTTGCTGTGGTCATCTAGATTTGGTTGCCCAATGTACATTACTATTGACTGTGGCCAACAATTTGAGTCTGACTTATTTGCAAGCTCACGAAGTTCTGCAGATATGTGTACCATAAGACCACCAGTTATCATCCAGTGAGTAATGGCATGATAGAGGTAAGCACCATTGCTTTAAAGCAGCACTCATGTGTCTTGATACTAACTGGAAACCACTCTCCCAATAGTTCTCCTTGATGTGTAGAACATGCACAAGCCACATAGATTCCTCATCAGCGGAACTTTTTTGTAATGAAGAATTACATCTCTTGGGAGAATTTATTGATGCCAGTTGTCTGCAACCATCCATTCAAGACCAACCAGACTTCATATATCATCTAAGGGACTCCATGGCTCACATTCATCCTCACAAAGCTCCCAGACATGGTGTACCACTCATTTACAAGGTTCATGATTTGGACAGCCACTCTCTCATAATGCTACAAACAGACTGTTTGAAACCTTCACTACAACCTCCTTATACTGGTCCACACCATTTTTTAAGAAGAGGTGTACAGATACTGGACATTGTAATGAATGGCAAGACCACAACAGTTTCTCTCAAATACTTCAAGCTCACATGTGTTTTCCTACCAGCTGAAGCACCATGAAGACAACATCATCTCTAAGAACCAGCACCACAACCACACCTGAAGGTGCAATAAGACACAGAACTGCAATCATTGCAGATGGCTCTATTTAGGCCTTGTTTTCATTTTCTAGCATGTTTTCTCTCTGACACTCTGCTTCCACTAAGAGGGCTGTTGGAGCATCAGACTGTTGTCATCTGCTGCGTGTGTTGCATATTGCTGTCACACCTGTCAGGTTTAATTACACACCAACCAATGATGCAGCATGCAGCAGCAGCAGTAACAATTTATTCTTTGATCTTTTGCCTTACATACTTCTTGCATTGGAATGTTATATAGTTACAGAGTTTCCCATTACAAGCTAATGCTTAACATTCAGGGGGGATTCTACTTTCATGTATGAGGGGCATTCAATAAATAATGTGAGACACTTTTTTATGAAAGCAGGTTGGGTTTATTTAGGATTCCAGTGCAGCTTGTTACTCTCCACTCTTCTGGTAACAGAAAAATCTCCATTCAATGCAGCACTTTTACACCACCTTACTGGGAATAGCGATCCTATTCCAATCTAAATATAGATGGCAGAAAATCTAATAAACAGGTCTCGCACTCAATTTACTAAGATCTCACCAGCCATCAGATCCACTAGAGCTCAAAAATTCCTGGAGAAACTTTATTTCACAGAATATCAGCGCAGGCTCTGAAAAACAAAAGAGTATCAAGAGGCATAGTGGGTACTGGGAATCAAACTCAGTTGTAAGTAGAGGCATGAGGCCAAACAGCAATTCACAGTTTGGTTTGAGCCCAGTTGGCAAGTGCTCATAACAGCAAAACTCACAGCACCTGAATAAGACTGCTGGGTCAGATTGTTAAAATATTGAACATCAATTGGAAACAACTTGCTGAAAAAACCTGAGAGATCACATTATTTCACTCCAGAGGGGGAAGGTGCTCCAAAACATCCACAAGTTGGATAATGGTCATCTGAAGGAAGATTGACTTCCCACTGTACTGACCTTAGGTGTTGAAATGAACACATTATACTTAAGTCTGAAAAATGAAATTTCACATTTATGTATGTATTTATTTATTTATGTGCTTATTCCTTAGATCCTTTAATGCATGTTAGGATGATGATGATGTTTGGTTTGTGGGATGCTTAACAGTGCGGTCATCAGTGCCCGTATGGATTCCAAATTTTTACACAATTCAATCTAGTCACTGTCACAAATTATGATGATGAAATGATGAGGACAACACAAACTCCCACGGGCAGAGAAAATCCCCAATTTGGCCAGGAATAGAAGCTGGGGCACTTTGGTCTAGAGGTAGCAATGCGAGGCACTAGAACATGAGCTGTGGATGCATGCTAGGGTGTAAAACAACTTAAAGAATAAAGAAATGTATTTTCATAGAACATAATAGTAACTTCACAAAAACAGACATAGGACATAATACTTATTTTACAAAAACATTTGCAGGGAAAGTGCTCAATATAAAACTACAACAGAAAAAATAAGTTAATTTTACAAAAACAAAAGAATGTAAGATAAAACTACAACAGAAATAATTAGCAGAGTGATAAAGACAAGGATTAACACATGTTTAAAACACAATGAAATATATATATATATATATATATATATATATATATATATATATATATATATATATATATATAAAACAGAAGGAACTTCCACATGGGAAAAATATATTAAAAACAAAGATTCCAAGACTTACCAAGCGGGAATGCGCCGGCAGACAGGCACATGAACAAAACACACAAACACACACACAGAATTACGAGCTTTCGCAACTGGCAACTGGCAACTGACGAAGCAACTGCCAGTTGCGAAAGCTCGTAATTCTGTGTGTGTGTTTGTGTGTTTTGTTCATGTGCCTGTCTGCCGGCGCTTTCCCGCTTGGTAAGTCTTGGAATCTTTGTTTTTAATATATATATATATATATATATATATATATATATATAAAACAGAAAGAAACTTCCACATGGGAAAAATATATTAAAAACAAAGATTCCAAGACTTACCAAGCGGGAAAGCGCCGGCAGACAGGCACATGAACAAAACACACAAACACACACACAGAATTATGAGCTTTCGCAACTGGCAGTTGCTTCGTCAGAAAGAGGGAAGGAGAGGGAAAAATGAAAGGATGTGGGTTTTAAGGGAGAGGGTAAGGAGTCATTCCAATCCCGGGAGCGGAAAGACTTCCCTTAGGGGAAAAAATGGACAGGTGTACACTCACACACACACACACACACACACACACACACACACACACACACACACACATATCCATCTGCACATACACAGACACATGACCTTGTATGTGCGGATGGATATGTGTGTGTGTGTGTGTGTGTGTGTGCGCGAGTGTACACCTGTCCTTTTTTTCCCCTAAGGGAAGTCTTTCCGCTCCCGGGATTGGAATGACTCCTTACCCTCTCCCTTAAAACCCACATCCTTTCATTTTTCCCTCTCCTTCCCTCTTTCCTGACGAAGCAAGTGCCAGTTGCGAAAGCTCGTAATTCTGTGTGTGTGTTTTGTTCATGTGCCTGTCTGCCGGCGCTTTCCCGCTTGGTAAGTCTTGGAATCTTTGTTTTTAATATATATATATATATCCAAAATTTGTGCTTCTCTTTCAAAAAATTGATTTCAGTTAAATGTATCTTTAATTTATTTTAAAATAATACTTTGTTACTTCATAAGTGTTTGATGGAGTTGGGGAGTGAATTAAAAATTTTAAACAGGAGAACTGTACACGTTTCTGCACCTGAGCTAGATTATTTAGTTCACAGTGTAGGTCAGCTTTCCTTTTTGTGTTGTGATCATGCAACATTTAATTGGTTGAATAGTGGGCAGAATTGTCAACCATGAAACTCATAATTGAATAAATATATTGGGATGTCATAGTAAGTATCCTGAGCTTCTTGAACAGATTGTAGCAGGAGGTTTTTGGGTATACTCTGCACATTATTCAGACTACCTTCTTTTGTTACAAGAAGATTTTCTTTGATGAAGATGAATTGACCCAGAAGATAACTCCATAGCACATGATGGAGTGGAAGTATCCAAAATAAGAAGATTTTGTGACACTGATGTCCAGTTTGTGAGGTTGTCCTAATGCCAAAAGTAGTGGAGGATAAATATTTTATGATTTGGAGTATATGATAGTCCCTGGTGATCCTACTGTCTATGAGGACACCTAAGAATTTGATGTAATGTACTGTTCATATTTGTTGACTGTCAAGTAAAATATCAAGTAAAATAAGAATCTCTTGCGGGACTTTGCGATCAATGCTGACATGGATGTAATTGGTTTTGGTAAAGTTTACTGTTAGTGAGTTTACTCTCAATCATGTTGAGAGTTCTGAAAGTAATTTATTGGCTTCAGCTTTCATGTTGGTGGACTGTTTGTTGTTTATCACAATGCTAGTATCTCCAGCAAACATAGTAAACTTGCATGTTTTGTATGAAAAAGGTAGGTCATTTATGTACATCAGAAACAGAAGTGGACTGAGAATCACTCTATGGAGTGCAGTGTCCTAGTCAGACTACACCTGCTCCTCTGCTCTCATCAAAAACTACTTTCTGCTTCCTATCATTTAGGTAAGATTGTAGCCAGTTTTTCACAGCCCTCTGATGCCATACTGGCTTGCTTTGTTGACAAATATTTTGTGATCCTCACAGTCAAAAGCCTTAGAGAGATCACAGAACATCCTGGCTGGCTTCATTTTTTTAATTAATGGATTCCAGTATGTTGTTTGTGAATGAAAATATTGCTGCAGTAATGGAAATAACTTTTTGGGAACCAAACTGTCTGTCACTGACAATGTTAAAATTTTTGAGGCGCCTTCCAATTCTGAAATGCAGTAATTTTTCAATGGCTTTTGCAAAAGTGATCAAAAGTGAGATACAACAATAGTTAGTGATGTGTTTTGTGTCTCTCTTTTTGTGGAACAGCTTCACTATAATAAGCTTCATTCCATCTGGGAAGACACTCTGACACATACAGGAGTAAATATGTGGGCTAAATCTATGGATAGTTTATCAGAGCAGAATTTTAGTAATTTGCTGCAAATATTGTTCATGCCTGATGGTCCTTTGGTTTTTAATGTTGCAGTGGTTTTCTTTACCTCATTTCTGGTTATTGGGGCTACACTTATTTCACTTACTGGATTAGGAAACTGATGTTTCAGTATGTCCATGACACTTCTTAAAGAGCCATTGTGATCCATTTGTGCAGCAGCACTTATGAATTAGTCATTTAAGGCTTTTGGCAACAACCTCTTGATTGCTTATATGTTTATTATCAGTGTTTAAATACATTCTACATGTTTGATGCCACTGTTGGCACCTGTCTTACTACTGATTATGTCCCAAATTGTTTTGATTTTATTACATCGTTGGTTGATTTTGGTGTTAAAATATGAACTTTTTTAATGTTTAATTACTTTGCGTGATATTTTGCAGTACTTTTTATAATAATTTATTTGGGCAGCATTTCCTGAATGTTTTGGTGTGATGTACAATTCGCATTTGTGTTTGCAGGATATCCTTTTCCCTTGGTGATCCATGATTTTCTTGTCAGTTCTTGTAAATCATTTCAAAAAATAATGTAGTTCCATTGCAAAACAAATT
Organism: Schistocerca gregaria; assembly: GCF_023897955.1. NCBI lineage: Eukaryota > Metazoa > Arthropoda > Insecta > Orthoptera > Acrididae > Schistocerca > Schistocerca gregaria. The sequence goes on from NC_064927.1 coordinate 238,396,191, forward strand.
ATATTTGGAACTGACATGTGTTTCATAGAATATGTGATTCCAATTTACATTTTGGAGGCATGACTTAAAGGCCTTAATTGTTTCATCATTGATGGACCTGAATACCTTCCACTGGGGCTCAGTTTTACTCTGGCAAGTAATCATGATATGAATGTTAAGTCTCTGACCATCATGAGCAGAGAGGCCATTCATAGTTTACTAATGGTGAAACTACCCAGATTCCCTTGGTCTACTAATATGTTGTCAGTCAGGGTACTTAAGATAGAATGTTCTATGGTGGGAAAATCGACCACTGTGACAAGAGTGTAGGTGTGCATCAAATTTTCCAGTTCTGACTTCCCACTAATGTGTGTTAGGAAGCTGATATTGAAGTACTATGACATTTCTTGAAGTACTATGACATGTCTTTTAGAATTAAGTAGATGAAGTAAGAGTGAGTCAAGCTGCTTCAAAAAGAGGTCAAGATTGCCTGAGGTTGCCCTATATATTGCTGTAATTAAGAGAGTACAATTACTTACAGATACCAGGGGCGCTAGTATGAGAGAGAATTCGTGAGATCCTACAAAAACTAGACATTACTTCAGAGAGCTCTTTCATCTCCATCTTCACATTTTGGCTACACTCTCTGCAGATTCTTGGGAGTAGGTTGTCAAAACAACGTGGTCACAAGCAGAACGAATGCACACAAGAAAGCGAAGTTCAAACACCAAGATGTAAGCAGCCTTGCTGTAATTAATTTCACTGGTATACATCTGCCTTGCTAAAGGTACAAATTTTATACTCACTCCAAAAATGGCACCAATGACAGATTACATCAGTTTCATGAAGTATGTTGCAGCTCCTCTCCCACTGGAAGTAGCAGATGAGGTTTGCCATGAAACCTGTAGAGGTGTCAGTGCTATGACCAAACATCTTCAAGGAAGAATGATTAGCACTGAAAAGTGGGGAAGAACAAGAAAACACTAGTTATGCCTGGCGACAAGAACAGTTTCACCGCTGTAATGCCATGTGTGGACTACAGTAAGAACACTTCCAATCGTTTGAATGATTTTGCCTGTAGGTGGATAGATGTCAGTTTTACAAAGAAAACTGAGGAGAGAATTATGATTCTTTTCAATGAATCAGGATTGCCATGTAAAATCATTATGGGGTTTTGGAACATGATAAATTTATTTTATTTTATTGTGGGTTCCATTGTTCCTGATAGCAATGGAGTTGCAAGGATGTGAAATGAGTCAGTATTTTTACAGTGTTAATGATACAGCAGCACGCAATATGGTTAATTCATGACAAGACTCGTAGTAACAACATGGGACATTAGGAGAAATAAACACCTATTACACACATCAGAATCAGCACTTATATGTATACATTCAGATTAACAATATCAAAATATTTGAGCAACAATATAACATTACAGCTACAAATAGTTTACTTTTATGCTTACATTAATGGATAACTCAGTTGTATAATAAAAACATGCTCCTCTGCACTAAAAAATTCACTAATTGAGTAGAATGACTTTAGTGTTAGGTATTCCTTCAGTCTGCTCTTGAACTTTGGTGTTTCCGGAGCAAGTCTTTTGATGGTACTGGGTAGAGCATTGTAAATTTTGATGCCTGTATAATTTACTCCTTTCTGTACATGGGTATACTTTGACTGGTTACTATGAAAGTCCTCTTTTGACCTTATGTTGTGACCATGATATTGACTACTGGTTTTGAAGAGAAAGTGACTTTTATTAATGTAAAATGCAAGGGAGTATATGTGCTGAGATATCATTGTGAATCCTTGTAGCTTCCTAAACAGATTCCTGCATGAGTGCTGGGTTGCACTCCACTCACTTTTGCATCATCACTTAAATTATCATCCCTTTCCTTACACATCTGTTTTTCTTATTTTTCATAATTGTATACACATTCATAACTGCAAATTGTGGAGCCTAACCTATAGCACAGATATGTAGACCAAATACTATGAGGGCAGTTTGAAAAGTTCTTGGAATCACCACAAGAGGTCATCACTAGAGCGAGTTGTTCTCATGATATTCATTGCCATGCCACATCAGTGCTCTTGGAACAGAGATGTGGCAGTGATGTAGCTCTGTTGTTCCTGCATAGTGATTTGCGAATATGGAAAAAATCAAGATTCAAGCAGCAGTTAAGTACTTTGTGAAGATTGGCATGCAAGCAAAGGACATTCATGCCGATTTCCAGAATACACTGGGGGACTCTGCTCCTTCATATTCAATTGTTGCCAAGTGAACAAATGAATTTAAATTTGGTTGGAGAGCTTAGATGATGATCCATGGAGTGGTTCGCTGAGATGTGTCACTACTCCAGAAATCATTGCAAAAGTGCACAAAATGCTCATGGAGGACCATCTACTGAAAGTGCGTGAAATTGTTCACGCTTGCCAGATGTCATCTGAAAGGTTATATCACATTTTAACTGAAGAATTAGAAATGAAAAAAGTATGTGCAAGACAAGTGCCATGACTCTTGACGCTGGATCAAAAGAGAATGGACATATCGGAACTATGTTTGGCCAATTTTAAGAGAAACGAAGGAGATTTTTTTCACTGGTTTGTGACCACAGATGAAACTTGGGTGCACTACTATACCCTAGAGACAAAACAACAGTCAATGCAGTGGAAACATGCTGATTCTCTGCCACCAAAGAAAGCAAAGACAATCCCTTTGATGTGAAAGGTCAGGGTATCAGTGTTCTGGGATGCAAAGGGGATTCTGTTTGTAGATTATCTCCCCACTGGGCAAACAATTACTGGAGAATACAATGCTAACCTCCTGGACAAATTGCAACAAAAGATACACAAAAAAGGTCAGGTTTAGCAAGGAAGAAAGTCATCTTCCATCAAGACAATGCGCGCCTGCTCACGTGCCGTTGCCATGGCAAAATTACACGAACAAAGGTATGAATTGTTGCCACATCTTCCATATGCACCTGATATGGCCCATCAGACTTCCATCTCTTCCCAAAACTGAAAATTTTTCTTTGTGGATGTAGATTCACTTCAAACAAAGAATTGATATGTTGAGTTGACAACTATTTTGCACGCCTGGAGGAAACTCATTTTCGAGTTGGGATCAAGGCACTGGAACATTGTTGGACCAGGTGCATTAATCTTCAAGGAGACTACCTTGAAAATAAAAAAAGTTTCAGTAGTGTAAGTACTTTTTTCTATTCTGTTCTGATAACTTTTCAAACCACCCTAGTATGTAACAGAACTAAGTAATTTGCTCCAGCTACAACCATGGCCGCCCCCTGTGGACTGCTGCTCTCCTCTATCAGTCCATCTGCCAGTTGTTCATCAATAAATTCTTCCAATACTGACTGCAAACATTGTGGTAAATAAAAAATAAAAAAATAAAAAAAATAAAAAAAAAATAAATAAAAAAGAACCACTCAGTTTCAAACAATAATTTCTCTGGTTCTATTCTGTCTGTGCCGTTAAAATACTCTTACACAATGTGGTTTATTAGCAGTTTGCTTATATCTGTGGGGAACATTGACTTGTCCCTATCCACATCATACAGGACTTACAAATTAGCTACCAAAATTCCTTTGGTCAGCTCTACTCCATTGGTGCGAAAATTACTCAGATTCATGGGGGTACTACAATCTCATCTACCATATGTATGATATTGCTTCTTAGAAAGCAATATGATTTTGTTTTGTAAATAACTAATACATCATTGTCTGCAAGTGGTTCTCTGCCAAACACAATGCATTAGCAGGCCACGACACTTCTACATTTACCCAGATGAATTTTGTGGCACCTTGTGGCACAATATCATGTAAATTAAACGTTATTGTTGTTGACTGTAGTTCATGTGGTCCACACCTTAAGATTGATGCACCTTGCAACAGTACTTCACTGACAACAGCCCCCCATAGCTGAAACATTGTCCCTCTAATTTCATCTACGCATCACCTAAGGTCAATTTTGGTATGCTGCATTATCAGAAAGTGTAACCCCGTATTATGCAGTCACCTTCACTTGTTGTTGTTGTTGTTGTCTTCAGTCCTGAGACTGGTTTGATGCAGCTCTCCATGCTACTCTATCCTGTGCAAGCTTCTTCATCTCCCAGTACCTACTGCAAACTACATCCTTCTGAATCTCCTTAGTGTATTCATCTCTTGGTCTCACTCTACGATTTTTACCCTCCAAGCTGCCCTCCAATGCTAAATCTGTGATCCCTTGATGCCTCAAAACATGTCCTACTAACCGATCCCTTCTTCTAGTCAAGTTGTGCCACAAACTTCTCTTCTCCCCAATCCTATTCAATACCTCCTCATTAGTTATGTAATCTATCCACCTTATCTTCAGCATTCTTCTGTAGCACCACATTTCAAAAGCTTCTATTCTCTTCTTGTCCAAACTAGTTATCGTCCATGTTTCACTTCCATACATGGCTACACTCCAAACAAATACTTTCAGAAACGACTTCCTGATACATAAATCTATATTCGATGTTAACAAATTTCTCTTCTTCAGAAACGCTTTCCTGGCCATTGCCAGTCGACATTTTATATCCTCTCTACTTCGACCATCATCAGTTATTTTACTTCCTAAATAGCAAAACTCCTTTACTGCTTTAAGTGTCTCATTTCCTAATCTAATTCCCTCATCATCACCCGATTTAATTTGACTACATTCCATTATCCTTGTTTTGCTTTTGTTGATGTTCATCTTATATCCTCCTTTCAAGACACTATCCATTCCGTTCAACTGCTCTTCCAAGTCCTTTGCCGTCTCTGACAAAATTACTATGTCATCGGCGAACCTCGAAGTTTTTGCTTCTTCTCCATGAATTCTAATACCTACTCCAAATTTTTCTTTTGTTTTCTTTACTGCTTGCTCAATATACAGATTGAATAACATCGGGGAGAGGCTACAACCCTGTCTCACTCCTTTCCCAACCACTGCTTCCCTTTCATGCCCCTTGACTCTAATAACTGCCATCTGGTTTCTGCACAAATTGTAAATAGCCTTTCGCTCCCTGTATTTTACCCCTGCCACTTTCAGAATTTGAAAGAGAGTATTCCAGTCAACATTGTCAAAAGCTTTCTCTAAGTCTACAAATGCTAGAAACGTAGGTTTGTCTTTACTTAATCTTTCTTTTAAGATAAGTCGTAAGGTCAGTATAGCCTCACGTGTTCCAACATTTCTACGGAATCCAAACTGATCCTCCCCGAGGTCTGCATCTACCAGTTTTTCCATTCGTCTGTAAAGAATTCGCGTTAGTATTTTGCAGCTGTGAATTATTAAACTGATAGTTCGGTAATTTTCACATCTGTCAGCACCTGCTTTCTTTGGGATTGGAATTATTATATTCTTCTTGAAGTCTGAGGGTATTTTGCCTGTCTCATACATCTTGCTCACCAGCTGGTAGAGTTTTGTCATGACTGGCTCTCCCAAGGCCGTCAGTAGTTCTAATGGAATGCTGTCCACTCCAGGCGCCATGCCTCGACTCAGGTCCCTCAATGCTCTGTCAAACTCTTCACGCAGTACCTTATCTCCCATTTTGTCTTCATCTACATCCTCTTCCATTTCCATAATATTGTCCTCAAGTACATCGCCCTTGTACAAACCTTCTATATACTCCTTCCACCTTTCTGCTTTCCCTTCTTTGCTTAGAACTGGGTTGCCATCTGAGCTCTTGATATTCATACACGTGGTTCTTTTCTCTCCAAAGGTCTCTTTAATTTTCCTGTAGGCAGTATCTATCTTACCCCTAGTGAGATAAGCTTCTACATCCTTGCATTTGTCTTCTAGCCATCCCTGCTTAGCCATTTTGCACTTCCTGTCGATCTCATTTTTGAGACGTTTGTATTCCTTTTTGCCTGCTTCATTTACTGCAAATTTATATTTTCTCCTTGCATCAATTAAATTCAATATTTCTTCTGTTACTCAAGGATTTCTAGCAGCTCTCATCTTTTTACCAACTTTATCCTCTGCTGCCTTCACTACTTCATCCCTCAGAGCTACCCATTCTTCTTCTACTGTGTTTCTTTCCCCCATTGCTGTCAATTGTTCCCTTATGCTCTCCTTGAAACTCTGTACAACCTCTGGTTCTTTCAGCTTATCCAGATCCCATGTCCTTAAATTTCCACCTTTTTGCAGTTTCTTCAGTTTTAACCTACAGGTCATAACCAATAGATTGTGGTCAGAGTTCACATCTGCCCCTGGAAATATCCTACAATTTAAAATCTGATTCCTAAATCTCTGTCTTACCATTATATAATCTATCTGATACCTTTTAGTATCTCCAGGATTCTTCCATGTATACAACCTTCTTTTATGATTCTTGAACCAAGTGTTAGCTATGATTAAGTTATGCTCTGTGCAAAATTCTACCAGATGGCTTCCTCTTTCATTTCTTAGCCCCAATCTATAATCACCTACTTATCTGTGGTAATTCTGGGTGTTGCTTAAAATGCTGCACCCCAACCTGAAAATCTGCTATTGCTGAATCCAGAGACTCCAAATCACTGTCTCCAACTCCACATAAACTGTAGCATGGGCATTCATCATCTGACCCATAAGGTCCATACTTGTTATCAACACATGTGTCCCATAAAACCCTGTGCTTTCTCTCCTTCACTCCTCCCACCATACTGCATCATAATTTACTGGGAACTCTGCACAGTGAGTCTGGGGTTCCCTCTTGTGTTTAATACTTGCTTATTCATCCCTTGCTTCCGCTTACCATTCTCACAATTATGTCGGTCATGTCCAACCACACCCATCTATTGAGGTTGGCGATATTGCTTCTGTACATATCCCATCCTCCCACATCTGTAGCACCCTGCATTAGTGGAAAGTACTCCCCTCTTATTCCACATTAGTGTTGTTACATCAGTTTCTTCAAACTCTGTGACCAATCTGACCACAGAGTACAAATTCTTTGGGGTACCTGTTCTCCCTCTTTTTGACATATCAAGGCCCTTAAAAATGCATCCATGCCCTGTGAATTGTGATTTATTTGTCTCATAATGTACATAATATAAATCATTTGATTCAGATTAAAGGAGACTCATCAAATTGTGGTAAAACTTCACTATAAACTAAGAACAGTTGATGTTAACACTCAGCATTATAATCATAATACAATTTTGCTATATATATGCACAATAAAATCTAACACTTCATTACCACTTGTTCAAATTATCATTTCATCCTCTATGAATTCTTCTATTGAACAGTAGCATTTCTCCCACAGAATCCGCTGTAGCCTTCTTTTTAAAATTTCTGGCTTCATGTTAAATATGTTTTTGCCAATTAACTTGATTGTCATCTCCTATACTGTGGAGTCAGTGCATATAATTTCAACTTGTGTGTGAGCAGCATAAAATTATTTCTTGTGTTATATGTATGGTTAAAATGATTCTCCTTAAATAATTTTTGTCTTCTGTGTGTGAAGATTATAATTTCATAAATATGTGTGGAGGCAGCATTTAGGATTTGTAGTTTCTGATATAATGGGCAACAAGACTGTTTGCTGTGAAGTATAAATGTATCAGATAATTTCTTTTGCAGTTTCATTATTCAAGATACACGCATGAGCTTACCCAGAAAATTATCCCATACCTAACAACAAAATAACTATGATAAGCTGTTTTGATGTACTTAAGTTAGTGAAATTTGCATTGAAAATGCAAAACTCCTTAGTTTATTTTATAGGAAGTCAATATCTGTATTCCACCTTAAGTTCTTGTCCACATTTAGTTCCAGGAATTTGGCCATGTCAGCTTCTTTCAAAGATTGATTGTTATGTTATACTTTAAGTTCCACACATTTTGAATATTTGGTTTTAAAATGTACCATATGGGCTTTTGCAATGTTCAGTTTCAACCCATTTAACTGAAACCAATTTTCTGTAGTAAACAGTGTGCTTCAAATGGAAGTTGGAAATTTTGCTGCATTATCACTGTTGATTAAAACAGAAGTATCAACTGAAAACAGAGTTGATGTGGAATCTATATTTATGGGTAAGCCATTTACTTAGAATAGGCCCCAAAATGGAGCCTTGAGGCTCACCTTGCGATACCGTACTCCATTTAGAATTATAATTCACTTCATCTGAGTTGATAGTTATCCTCTGTTTTCCATTGTGTAAGTATGATATTGGTCAATTCAGACCATTCTCCTTAATCTAGTATTTGTCTAATTTGTAGGTAAGCAAGTCATGGTTCACCGAGTCAAATGCTTTTGTGAGACCACAGAAGATAACTTCAACTCTACTCCTCTGATCCAACGATTTGCCTATGTTTTCAGTAAAATTATTCACTGTGTCCAGAGAGCTTTTTCCTGGTTGATATTCAAATTGGTTACTTATAACAATATCATTTTTACAATAAAGCTTTTGAACTGGTTTGCAGATACTTTCTCTGACACTTTCGATAGGACTGGAAGAAAAGAAATACGCCAGTAGTTTCTCATGTCTTCCCTTGACCCTTTCTTTAACAGAGGTCTGACTTTGTCACACTTCAAAATATCAGGAAAGCATCCCTGTTCAAAAGATTGGTTGAATATATTAGTTAGGGGTGGTGCTATTATGCCAAACACTGTTTTAATCACTTTAGTGGGTATCTCATCATTTTTAATCATAATATAACATTTTTCACACTGTTTATTGTGACTTCTTTAAAATCCATAAGATGCTCAGCTTCTTGCTGGAGTCCAAGGGGATTTACTTTACTCTGACATTCTGCTATATCAACATCTGACTTTGCCACATTTATGCGGAATTCACTTAAACATTCTGATATTTGAGGCAGGTTCACAATAAAGCTATCATCTACTTTAATCCTAGATATTTCATAACCGCTAACTCTGAACACCTAACTCTGATCTGACAACAGACCACAGTGCTTTTGTTTTACTTTTATATTGTATAATGAACTTCTTATTTGCCATTTGTTTGGCTGCCTTCACAACTTTTATAAATACAGCTTTATAATGATAAACATCCACAGTAAAATGACTGTTTTTATTATATTTCAGTTGTGGAGCTTCCTCTTCCTGGCCATAGAAATTTTTATGCTCTGCGTTATCCATTTATTTTTATTAGTCATTTTGTTGCCTGTGATTCTAAGTGAAAAGTTTCATTAAATATTTGAAGAAAACTACTGAAAAAGTTGTTAAAGTTACTATTAATCAAAATACAGATGTTGTAAGGCCATTCGGCCTCTCTTAATGTATTTCTAACTGTAACTAAATTTTTTCATTGAAATTCCTTTTCATATGGCTTTTGTTACATGAAATTTGTTTCTTAATTTTTGGTAATTCAACGAGTAATGCACAGTGGTCAGAGATTCATAAATCCATGCAAGATTTATAAACGTTTTCAAATACATAATATTGTAGAATATGAATACAGGTAGCTGACTGTACATTTACTCTAGTTGGTTGCATGAAGTTTATTTTAATTCCATAGTTTTTTATTATGTCAGTGAATCTGGACACATCACTGCTTTCAACTACAATATTAATGTTATAGTCAGCAGCTATTACTATATTTTTCCTTTATTTTTTACTTATTTTTTTCAAGCATGTAATGAAATTTTGCCAGAAGAGTTTCAATTGTAGCTTTCTCTGGTACTCTATAAATAGAAACTACTACAACATTTGGGTGTCTCAACTCAAAAAGCAGCTTTCAAATAAACACTCTTCATTCAGATGATTAAAACATTTCTTATTTAATACTTTATATCAGAATGAGTAAGTATGTAAGAGCCTCCATATGATTTCTCTCATCTACAAATGCTTGTGGCTAATTCAAAATTTTCAATTTTATTAAGAATTTTAATATTGTCAGATGTAATCCAATGTTCATTGAGGCAAATAACTTTGATATTTCTTCATTTAGGTAGAATAATTTGTAATTCAGCCACTTTATGACTTTGGTTTGAAAATTCAGCACTTAGACCATTTATATTTAAGTGCGTTATGTAGGGACATTCTTTTCTATTTATGGTCTCAAGCATAGTCTTTCTTGTGTACCATTCTGGCCTTGCAGTTTCTGTTATCAAACACTGTTTCTCATCCCCATCATTTCTCATAAGTTTCCCCTGTTTTGCAGAATTTTACATATCAGCGAACCTTTTACTAAAATTTTTGGGTCCTAACCTATTTAAATGCAGACTGACTTTACCGAAACATTTATTGCTTAAGAATGTATTCAGATTTATGAACACTGCTCCTACATCATTACAGTTTTCATTTAAATCATGGTTTATTCTCTCAATATAACAATCACTGACTGATCTTCTGTCGATAATACCACTCACCATGATTCTAGACATTTTGTAGAGGTTGCTGTCAGATCACATTAAATTACTTGTTTCACTTACAATTTTCTCTTCAGTGTGGCTTATAAGAGAATTTTTAACTATGTGGATGAAGACTACTTTGAAATTCTTCCAAAATGCCTCTGCTGAACCACCCTGCAAGCTATATATGTTTCTAAAGTGTTCCTTCAGCTGGTGAGTCTTGACTTCCGCTTTCTGGAATATGAACTTATTTGCCTCATCACTCTCCTCTAATTCGTATGTCAGTACATTCATCTTATGTACCATATCTGCAAAATTCTCTATTGACTCATAATTTTTTCTCCAAGACTACTCAGTTGTTCCCTTAACCTCACACAGTTTTGCTTCTTGCATCTTTGTGGCAGGCCTTGTTTTAGTTCATCAAATATTTGTATGCATCTTAGTCTTTCTGTACATCTGACACATGTCTTGACTTCCCCTACCAACTGCAACTTCATCACTTTGTAAAGGGACATCTTCCTGTAGCATTACTTTTCCTCAACAGTAGTAGTCAATACCAGAAATAGTTTTTGAATTTTAGACAGGTCAATGTTATCGCAGCTGTTTTTCTGAAACATTTCATATAATGCAATATGTTACATTACAAGCTAAAATGTATAAAAAGAAATTACTTTATTTTCATTGTTACAATAGATATATACTAGGAGTAGATATGTACGAGCTCTGAATGTACAGTTAATTTTTTTTATAGACATGTGAAATTATGAAATATTTGGCACACTTAAAATTTCTGTTATTAATTACACATTCTGGTACTGTTTATTATGTTTATTTCTGGATTCATTTATAAAATTATAATCTAAAGTAATAGAAATTCATTTGTCAAGAAAAGTTGTAAACGTTTGGAATATTGTGATCACCGCAGAGTGAAGTAGTAGTAAACATGCCTCTAATTTTTGTATTTTGGATGAACAATGTAATTTCTGCTTTGTTAATATGAAAATTCAGAAGACAGTGTGATATAGTAAAAAGTAAGACAATAAATTATCATATAGACAAAAATTCTGCAACAACATTCTTCAAAATTATGTAGATCAATCGAAGCATGAGAATCCAAAATGTGAGAATTTCACTTCAAGAATCACTCCCATAGACATGGAGAACTGGCCAACTGTGTGAGAAAAGATAAGAAATTTTTTTTGTAAATATTACTCCTTTTGAATCTTCTGAAAAGACGACAACAAAAGTAGCAACAACAAAGAAGGGCGGGGGAGGCAGATTACAACTTGCAGTTACTGATCCTGTGACCATTTTGCAATTCTAGCTGTTAACTGCAGGTCACCCAAAAAGTATGCTACGTTAACAGTGAACTTTCAAGAGAAAGACATGATAACCTGTGGTAGCTGGATCTAGTAAAGAACTAGGTTGATTGGCTAATTCTAACTTTTCATCCTTACCTGCCAGCTTCTTACACATGTCCATGTTATCTGCTTGCAGCTGTGATACTTCATTAATCTACACTTGAACTGTCTCCAGATCAGTGACACCCTACATCTGAGACTCTGTCATTGTGAAACTTTAATTCTCAATACATGCTAAGTAACAAAGAACACACTTACAATGGGTCATATACCACAATACAAGTTTTACATTGTATATCTTATCTTCAGCCCTCTGGATGTATACTGACTAGGCATGTGCCTATACCTAGGACAGTTAACACAAATCTCCAGTACTGGTTTAGCACATGGTGCAACTACTGCAAAACTGTGGAAGATCTGCCAGTTCCAACAGCTGTTTAAGCATAACCATCAGATTTCTGTTATTCTGCTGCTTAGACTCGCTGTGGTTATGAAGCCATGCTGCATGGAGATCGATTGTGCTGGTGCCAACTGCCATTCGAGAACCAGAATCCTCCTGACACCAATCTTTAGTGACCAGTGGTGAGTGCAGCTGTAATTGTGTAGAGGTAGTGGACATGCAGGGTGTTGAGGATGGTGTAGGCCAGTGGTAGCTAGGAAAACTTTCTGAAAGATTAAATGTCTGTACACCATCTTGGCTACAATGATTGAACTGCTGCAATGCCATGGAGATGCCCCCTACAGGTGCATAGTTTGCTGGCTGTTAAGTCAGCTGCACAAGGCCGTGAGGGCATGCTGGATGTGTAATGTCTATGTTCTGTTTCAATGGGACTGTTTGCTTCACTAAATAGTCATGCCCCAGTTAATGTTCTTTGGCCATGAGGGAGAAGTGCCAGAGATAAATATCTGTCCGGATACCGTAGAGGTCCACTGCTACTGGAAGAGGAGCTGCAGTAGAGTCTCAAGGGGCTCATTGATTCTATTGATCCATTACACCACTAGACTGCACATAACTGTGCTAGAGTCAGAGGGCTAGAATCAAAATGGTTAATGGCATTTTTGTTGTACTGATACATTGCTTCCGGGCACATACAGATTAACACCTTCATGACCTAATGGTGTGGAAACTAGAGTCCTGCAAGTGTGTAGCCTGTCCACATAGTCTGCAGGAGTCTGCAGTGCATCACAGAGAGCATGAATACAGTTCACAAACATTGGTGGAAGCTAACAATTATGATCAATGCTTTCTTGCCTAGGAACTCAAGCAAGTGAGCACTCAACTGTGGCCACAGAGATATAATGTGCTTGTCCACAGCCATGTGGATATCATGCACTCACACTCCGTGGCTACGGATTTGTAGTGTGTGCATGCACAATGTGCTTCACTTAGCACCTGAGTTGAGCGACATTTATTCAAATGTCAAATATGGTTAACAAATTAACATTCATTATTTGCAAATAACAAATAAAAATATTTACTCTAAATATTATTCATTTACTGAATAAAAACATTTATTTGAAATCTGTGAATAAAACCGTCATGAATAATAGATAATTATGAAATCCAAAGACATTTATTGTTCAGTTCTTTGTCATTTGTTAAACAAATGTACTTTTTGTTGCTTTTCAATTAATTTTGAAAACAACTCTTTTTTCAGACATCCCTCCAGAAAGTTTATTGGATTATGAAGTTTTGGCATTGTGATACACTAAAGAAAGTACATTCTACATATATAGAGGGCATCTGAAACCATCTTTATTACAAGATAATGATACAAGACATAAAATACAATTGCCTTCGGCAAAAATTTGGAATCATCTATTCCACTGTAATTTTTTGCAAATAATTTGTTGTGATTCTTTGTTACCTTCATCTCCCAAATCATGTTCCAAATAAATTTTCTTTTTATGACATAACATGATTTTAAATTCTTGACGCAATTTCTTCAACATTTCTGTGACTATTATATGTCTGTAGTTTGTTCTAATCCCCTCTTTGTAATGGGCAGCAATGTGGTTTTAAATTGTGGGTAAGACTGTGCTACAATAATTTCAGTTGATGTAGAAAGGTGGAAAAAGTCTTACAACTATCTCTTGATACTTTATGATTAATATATTTTGCTGCAATATTATGAACCATTTTGTGTACCCAAATCTAGTCTTTCTTCTGGAGTTCTTCAGTCTCAGGCTCTATTTCATAGCATACACACATCACATCAAAAAAACTATTCCATCTTCTAATAGAAAGCTTATTCAGAGTTAATCCTAAAACATTTTCAAATGAATTTAAACATTCAGCAGCATTCCATGAATATTTTAGGGGACTTAGCATAAAAGTCTGGTGATGTTAGTCATTAGTAGACCACTGAGTTCTTGCTTAGTTCACCCATTTTGTACCATTACAAACATGAGTGAGTTGTGTAATTATATCAAGTAGGCAACCATGTCTGGTAGTGTTTGTAGTCTAAGGAAGGTGCTGAAGATTAAGAGTTTTTATTGGCTGCACTCTCATTATTAGCTAGTTACATAGCCTGTTAGCAGTGGGAGGTGCAGTGACAGTTGAATGGGACTGCATCAGTAGCATAACTGCTAAGAATGTTTGCCTGTGAGAATTTCTGTTTTATTTGTTATGATCTAAATCAAGTAAAGTGTGCTCAATCTGAAGGTTGGTTTGGATATTGCAGATATTAGGCATGGTGGTGTGCCCTTGACGTTCTCCCACCTATGAACCAACTAATACAGGCAGTTAGAGGGGGACCTACATTTCCAGATATACTCTGAAACATGGTGCACCTTGCTTGGCATTTTTGTCATTGTTATAGATGAAAGAAGCAGTCAGTAACATACTACAGTGTTATGCATTTTTTGTGGCAGCATTGTATTTTATCAGTAAACAGTATAAAACAGAACAGTACAATATAGGAATGACAACCACTTGCAAATGTCAGAAAATATATGCTGTCTGGTTCCAACTATTCACAGTGAATATTCTGATATGTCTTCTGGGAATACAGTTTTGTTCAATTGTCCATTTCAAGATTCAAATCAGTGTCCACCAGAATCAATTCTCTTAGTCAGCATTACTCATCTGCATGAAGGATCCTCAAATACACTGTTCACTTTTCAAGTAATAAGCAAAGGTCTGACAATATCTGGAAATGTATTGTAACTGAACATGTCATTCCTGTAAGAATGTCAAAAAATCAAGAACATCTTTGAGACCATTCTAAAGAAGGTAGCACACAGAAAGTCCTTTGATCCATTAGTCACATGTGTCTTTGACTGGAATAAGTAGGTCTTAACTGGGCACTCCAGTCTTGATTGTTTGGGATGGCAATCAGGGATAGAAGGCAGGCATCTTCTGAATTAGAAGCCACACAACTGTTGGAAGTCCACATTCCAGGTGATGTTTGTCCATGTCTATTGCAAAGGCACTGCATGTCCAATTGGGATTCAACTAGAGCAATATTGTGCAGTCTTTGTCTTGTGGGAAACTTTTCGGTGACGATGAGGTATCAGGTGGTGCTGATTTTCTTTGTGAAATATCTTTGGCGGATTGCTCACCACACCAAAAGATATGGCCTTCCTGGGAGGCATCTTTCAAGCACATTCTGAGAATGATTTGTCATCATCTGGCTGGACACAACACATGCCATAGGAGCCCTGATACATGGGAGATTTGCATGCATGTAGCTATAATCAAGGAAGAATGTTATGATGTGGGGTGCCCACAATAGTGGGCAGGCAGGACAGAGATGTCAGTTCATCAAGGAGGAGACCAGTGAAACTGTGTCAATGATGGGCCCACATCCTGACCATGGTTTTGATGTAAAGGGCTGTTGCACTTGTTCAAATGGTGAGAAGTCCCAATCCTTCACTGTGAAAGGGGAGGATGTGGGCATTGTATCATATCTTGAAGAGAAGTCCATTAATAATGAGGAAGCCAACGGTTGCTTGGATCTGCTGTGGCATTACTGGAGTCATCAGCTGAATCTGCACCAAGTGAGGTATCTAAAGCTCTGAGGAGGTGGACTCAGATGCATGTGTGGAGAGTTTGTAAAAGGCATTTATAATTCAGTGCTACTGTATGGCAGTCATTTATCATGAATATGATTCCCAAACATTGATGTGTGTCCATCATCCACAGTGGTGCCACACTCTCCTCCCTGAGGCTTCCACCAGTTTCCATGGCACAAGACTTGACCATGCTCATCTTGCAGACTGCCACACTCTCATATTGCTCAATCCCTCTTAGCCCCATCCATATCTCCTCCTTAGAATGGGCAAAAAAGATTAGACCATCCACATATGTGTGGCACTGGAATGTGTGTTCTCTCAGCAGGATTCCTAGAAGATGTTGTTTCAGCCTGTATAGAAGTGACTCTGCTGCACGGAGGATCTTTGAGAGAGGACAGCCCTGCTGGACTGAACGTAAGATGGTGATGTGTCCTTCCACCCTACCATTAATCATCAACCTTAACAAGGCACCATCAAGAATGTACATGATCACATGGGTAAAGGCAGCTGGGAAAGCCATCTAATCAATCACAGCAGTCAGGAAAAATGGCTCACTTTATCAAACAAGTGAATGTAGTCCACGGAGACCAGGACACCTTGCAACTTACAAATTGACACAAGCCGGCCATGGTGGCCAAGCGGTTCTAGGCGCTTCAGTCTGAAACCGCACGACTGTTATGGTCGCAGGTTCAAATCCTGCCTCGGACATGGATGTGTGTGATGTCCTTAGGTTAGTTAGGTTTAAGTAGTTCTAAGTTCTAGGGGACTGATGACCTCAGATGTTAAGTCCCATAGTGCTCAGAGCCATTTTTTGATTGACACAAGGGCAGTCACATCACGATAGCTCCTTAGGACTGTCTGGACATTGCTGTTCCCTCCCCCCTCTCCCCCCCTCCCCCCACCTCCCAAAGCTGTTAGTACAAATGAAATAACTTGGTGCAATACTCACTTAAGATACATCACCAAAATTCTGGTGAAGATCTTGAAATTGCAGTTCCAGCAGGTGATCTGGCAGTAAAGTTCAATCTGGGTGCCTCCAGCTGGTAAGGGCACCAGAATAATGAGACCTTCCATGAAAGCAGATGGAATGGGGACTGCTAATGATAGCATTTCTTGGTACATCTCATTCGAGGTGATTAAAATTACAATAAAGAAAAAAAAAGTGTCATCAGATACTTAAAGATATGGTAGAATTCCAGTGGAAAACAATCTAATCCTGGTGATTCATCAACTGCCCCTTTGGCAAGGACATCCACAGCATCATCACTTGTGACCTCCTCCAAAAGGGATGCCACCACTGTATCATCAAGTGTGCCTATAAGGGTCTGGGGGACTGCTGACAAAGCTAGCTGCATCATTGTGGTGCACCTTCTGATATATTTGGTGATTGTGGCTGATGAACTCATAGGCGAAGGCCATGATATTTTCCAGGAAATCCAGAGTGTGTACCAGTTTTTGCCATCTTTTTTGTCATTCAGAGATAATGTTGTGCATGAATGGAGGTTCTTCACTGATCCTGTCTTGGCATCTCATTCGTACCACAACACCTTCAAGCATATGGTGGGTAAAAGTGAGAATCTTTGTTTTGGTGATCAGGGGTGGTGGGAGCACCCTAAGTTCTTGGAGAAGTGTATAAGAGAAGCCCATTCTTTGTTGACACCAGAGTGATCTTTCTCTACTGTAACCAACCTGCACATGTTGTAAAGCTGGTTTGACACATTGAAGCCACCATTGGAGCCAAGCCATGTAGTACAGCGGTCAATGTTCACATGAATCCCATGCACTCACCGTAAGTTTGCTGCATTCCTGATCCTGTAAGAGTGCCACATTCAGTTTCCATTATCCCTGACTTCTCGACATCATGCGCCACTGGACGTTGACCATGCAGATGTATGCGCTATGGTCTGAGAAAGTTGTGGGCAAGTGCTCTGCTACTAGAATCACTGTCAGAAGGTCAGAGGAGATGTAAATGCAATTGAGTCTGCTGGTGGAGTGACTACTCCCATAAGTTAAGTGAGGATGATCACCATGTAATACTTTCCAGTAATCAGTAAGATGTAGGTATTGCAACAAGATATGCAGTTCAGGGTCTTTCTGAGACAACACACTATCAAAGTGTCTTCAAATAATGAGTGTGTATATCAACACAAGAAGAGACTCATAAGTTCTTCTGCATAAAATCATGATCAGTCTTGCCATTCATCTGTCCCAGAAGGGGTGTGGACAACTCAAGTCACCTGCATATTGACACCAGTCCCTGTGCCAATGGCAAAGATACCACATTGGTTACATCTGTTTCATCTTGTACAAGGACAGCCTTTCCATAGCCTTATGTAGCAGCAAGTGATGTAAGTAGTAAACCTGTGGAAGTCTGGGAAGGTCCCCAGTTGAACTTCCTGCAATAGAACAACATCCACGTTTGCCACCCTGAACATGTCACGCCGCAGTTAAGTTTGATACATGTGCCGATCATAGTGAGCTTGATGGAAGCAATCTGGTAAGTTTGTAGCTGGTCCTCTGGCACTGGGATGTCCTTAACAACAGGGGGAGGAGATGTAGGTACAGCAGTAGATCAACACTTCACTGCACAGCACATTCTGTCATTGCTGTGCTGCTAAGGCAGTAGTCACCTCTGCATCCTCGGCTGAAGATTCGGGTACAGTATCATTCACCCATGCTATGGGGTTAGTGGTAGGTTCTTCAGAGGCATCCCCAATGTGATGTGGTGGCTGCCAGGATATTGCATATGACACAGGGCATCATTCCTCATGTTGGTCGACAATCAGTAGTTGCACCTTTGACAAGAGGAAATTGGCAGTCAGCCCGGTGGAAGCACACATGTCAGAATTTGGTGTGAAGGTGTCAATCAGAAATTCATCATGGTGGAGATAACATCGATTCATGACTGTGTAGTGGGAACACTAGTTGAGATCACCTTTTGCTGATTATGCCTTTTTGGGGTGTGCTGTCTCTGAGAGTGCATCCCTGTGTCAGACAATGGGAGTCATTCTGTATGTTCAGGCACAAAGGCAGTCTTGGGCACAACCATTGCATCAACATCTGAGGCACCTTGGGGCTTCTCTTCACTTTCTAGATCCAGCAGGACTCGAAAGGGTGGGGGGTAGGAGAGGAAGGACTGCAGACTGCTTTAGATGTTGGCTGCCCTGCATTATCTATCGTGACATCACTGGTTTCAGAAGATCCTGTAAGTCATTGGGGCAATGCATCTGACTGTGATCCATCCAGAGTGTCACTACATGTGTGAGAGGTAAAGATGTCAGGATCGTAGAAGGCACCAGGGTCCATTGGTTGGAGCTGGCAACCTGTTGTTGCAGATAGTCTCAGTGATTGTAGTCCTCTTTCTGAAACCCAAGCAGGTCGTATCACTGAACCACCAAAACACATTTCTGTACACATTTGTTGGAATGTCACTCAGAACTTCATTCCTGTGACAACAGTTCCCCTTATGCTTTCTGAGAAAACTTATAGAAAAAAGAGATGCTGAGTATAAGGATTTGATGGAATCAGACCTAGTGCTGTTAAAGAAGATTTGTTAAGCATAATTTATTTAGAGAGAAAATGTGTTTCAGTATAATAGTCTGTAAGTAAAAAGTATTGGGTAATTCCTGTCTGTGTCAATACTGCAATATAAGAAGTGAGACTAAATTAATAAATGTTTTTCCTAATTTTTAAGATGTTATAAAACTACTACAGTAGTGCAATCTCGACAGCAGTTTGGATGCTGCAGCAAGCCTGTGCAAAGCAACGACTCCAATCAGTTACTTCAATTTCGCGAGTTTAAAGTCACACACTATCAGCTGTTCATTAAACTCGCGAAATTGAAGTAACTGATTGGAGTCGTTGCTTTGCACAGGCTTGCTGCAGCATCCAAACTGCTGTCGATATTGTACTACTGTAGTAACTGAAGATCCATGTAATTTGCCAGCTGAAGATGGGTGCAAACCCGAAATGCATATTGGCGTAAATAAAAAAACGCATTAAAAAGTGGCTGCTTGCCGTATTTTTTCAGTGAAATATCATTATCCACGGCCACGGAGCTCAACAGTCCAAATAAAATGGACAAATTGTTATGTTATAAAACTATTACACAGGGTATGGGTCCCAGATTGAGATTGAGGGACACATGGAGAGATTAATGTCTAGCATAAGGGGATGACAGCTATAGTGAAATGTGTTGTAAAAATTTCATGAGGAACAGCATGTCTGTGAAGTGAGATCAGAAAATGTAGTCTAAGAGTTGTAAAATAAGGCTTAGACCACTGATGGAGCATGTTTAAATGTGGAACCAAAGGGCTAAACCTGTATAGTGCATTCACAGCCTCTGAACCTTGTCATTTAAGCTGCCTAGTACTTAAGGTGAAAACATTGTAAATATTGCATGCCGTTGTCCATGTATGCTGGGTTCTATAGCAGACCAAACTATGGTAGTCACATGGGACGCCCGATCTTCCATAGGAGGGAGACAATGTAGCACCTCCACAAGTTTTGGAGACACTGAAGAAACTAACACTTGTTAGTACATCATTTGCTGGAATAAGACAAGTGCTACAACACTGTAACACAGTGGTAAGATGGAATTCTTGCAGGATGAGACAAGCCATCTCCACACTACCAAGCTATGTATTTGTTGTGCTTAATGTGATTGGAAGCAGCACACTGTTACAAGGAGGCCACAGGATAATGTAAATAAGAATTAATTTTAGCAGGGGGATCAGCAGTCTGGAAGCAGCAATGAGGAGGAGAAGGCCAAGCCAGGTGACTGAGCAAAATGAGACAACGCAGAGATGGAACAAGACCTAGCCTGCACTAGTGCACCATCTGCTGTTTCCAAGTCCTCCTTTTCTCCACTGGCAGGCTGCCTCCTGAGCCTCTCTGACATCAGCCAGCACTCCTGCCCTGGAGGGCATCAGGATGAATCCGTGGTAATACAGCCGCTCACCCTTTCATGCTGATGCAGGTGTCTAGGGGCCATGCGCCATCACTCACAGGTGCAAGATACACCACTGAAGGCTAACATCCCCTGGAAGCAACCTGGTTGTTTTCAGTGCCACTAATTCTGTCTGTGAGCAGCCATGTTACACTAAACTGCCGTGCATGCCACTGTGTAAGTTTACGGAGCCAGAATCACATTTCTGTGGCCATCAATTGGTCCCAGTGGTGCTCTGCCCTTGCCATGTGCTGTGAGGGGGTATAGTTACTGCCTCCACTGAGACAGTATGAGTGTAGTTGCTTGAGTGTTAATAAAATGTGTTGACTTTTGATGCTCTTTGTCTAAGCTGCAAACTGCATGCTCCCTCATCATAGCCCCTCACCATGATGCAACCCTGCATAAAAATGGTCTATATCCCAGGCCCTCTTCAGCTTCTTGATTAGTTTGAATGCTTTCATCCTCAGTTTCCAAAGCATTGAAGCTAGATTGGAGCTATCAACCTTGCAATGTTTCTGTTTCCTTTCACAGGTTTGGAGGGCATGACTGAAAGGCAGTATGCAAATTTTTACTGCCACAGAAACACATGTTAACCTACTTAGTTCACAGTCCCTATACAGTTGATATAAAGTGTGATACCTTGAAAATTACCAGTAAATTTTACTGAACTACTAGTTTTGTAAATGTTGAAGCTACTCAAAACTAGTAATTACATGAACAGATATTTTTAATGAAACTAAATTCTAAAACTTACCTAATTTAGGTAATCTGAGTATAAATTCAATAATCAGTAGTTCCTTACACAAAAAATCACCAAACCTTTTCTGTCATTATATCTTTGTCTAGGCCTTCCCAGTATCATATGAAGACTCCTATTAACCACATGAGAAATAATAATGATTACTGTAATTGGGATTGTTGTGATGTGAGTACAGATAACTGTTTATTGATAAATATCATTGTGGACCATTAGATATTAAGATAAAACTATATAGCAGCGACTTCCATATTAATTTTACTATGATAAACTAAGTTTGAGAAAGTGCAAAGGTTGCAGCAAATTAATGATACCTGACATATTAATTTGGATTCTACTTCACTTTGTTAATGAATAGTTTGACTTGTTTTACATGCCTGACAGCTGACCTTTATAATGAAATATGATTAATGATTGAATAAATCAGATGTCATATAATTATATGAGAGTAACAATACATGAAAGACAGAGTGAAATGATCAAGTAGAATCGGTATAGGCACAAAAAATGTCTACATAGCACTCATATAGAAGCCACAAACATAAATGTAGTCTGAGAACAGTGACAGTGGATTATAGGCAATATTTCTTCCACCCACTGGATATATGAGAAAGAATTATTATATAGTGAAAAGTACCATCTTCCTTACATAATACACTGACTTGCTGAATATACATGTGAAGCATGACACTTTTGATTTTTCTGAACTCTGCGTATGGAGTTCCTTACACTGTATTAATCTATACTTCTGATGACAGTTACCTCAGATGAAATGAATGATATAAAAATGTGGCCAGAATTGCAAATTTTATGTTTTTTGAGAGATGCTTAATTTAATAGATACAAGTGTAAAACTTTACAATGGAAACTCAGGCCTGAAGACAGATTTTTACCATTTGCACTTATAATGAGTTAGCTCTAAGAAGACTTGTATTAATGAATAATTAGGTAAATTATAAATGCAAGAGCAGGCACAGACTGCAGGGGAAACAGTGACTGTAGAAATCAGTTTATCAGGATACCCACACGTTGCAATCAGTATGTTATATTTTCACTGGTTTCGCTCTATAATTTCACTAGAGTACCATCAGAAACTCTGGAATTTAATACAACAAAATGTGACAATATGGAATTGCACATTGACATTGACAACATATTTCATTTAAAGTACATTTATTTTATTTTATTTTATTTTTTTATCTACAAATTCCATAGATCCTGTTATGCGTATGACACTAGGATGTAGAACGACTTGAGTAATATATGTTCACAGACCATGGTATCAATTAGTTTACAAGAGCAGAACTAGATATAAATTGCATAAGACTTGCAAAAATAATAATGAACTAAAATAAAGTCGTAGGAATAATACATTAAGCAAAGTTTATCACATTGCAAAAGCCTATTTGTCACAGTAAGTATATGGTTACAAATAGGAACAAAAAGAACATAAACAAACAACAGTAAATATAAATACATACAAAAACTACTTTTCTCTGTTGAAGTATTCACCAAGTGAGTAAAACGTTTTCTCGATTAAACATGTCTTTAGATTGTTCGAATGATGCACTGTTACTATGTAGATTTTTTATATAGCTCGGTAATAAGTTAAATATTTTGACACTGTAGTAATGCACTCCTTTCTGTACCCGAGTTAAACTTTTTAGTTCAAAGTGGAGGTCGGCCTTCTTTCTTGTATTGTGATAATGGAAGCTTTCATTGGTTTCATAGTGGGCAGGATTGTCAACCAAGAAACTCATTAGGGAAAAAATATACTGGCAGGTTGTGGAAAGTATTCCAAGTTTTTTAAAGAGCGTATGGCAGGAGGTTCTCGGGGGTACTCTGCACATTATATGAACTACTTTTTTCTGCATGAGGAAGATTTTTTTAGATGAGGGTGAATTGCCCCAGAAGATGATGCCATAACACATAATGGAGTGGAAGTATGCAAAGTATGTGGACTTCGTGACATTTATGTCTCCAAATTGTGAGATTGTCCTAATGGCAACAAATGCTGAGATCAGCCTTTTTACAGTCTCGAGGACATGGTGGTCCCAATTGAGCCTACTGTCTATGTGGAGGCCTAAGAATTTGGTGCAGTGTACCCTTTCTATCTGATTATTGTTATTTAAAACAGTAATCTCCTGGGGGAGTTTGTGGTGAAGGCTGAAATGGATATAATTTGTTTTGCTCAGGTTTACTGTGAGCGAGTTCACTTGGAACCAGGTTAATAGTACTGTAAGTAATTTGTTGGCATCAACCTCTTCTTTTTTGCTTGCAAGATGTCCTAATCCCATTTGTTATCCATGGTTTTTTTGTGTTTTCTTTTGGTACATTCCTATAAACTTTTTTTGGGAAGGAGGTTTCAAATATTGATGCAATTTCTTTACTAAACAGGTTATACTTGGAATTTACATCTGTTTTGGAATATACGTGACTCCAATTTACATTATGGAGGCATGATTTGAATGTTTTGATTGTTATTACATTTATGGGCCTGAATACCTTCCACATTGGCTCAGTTTTATTCTGACTAACATTTATATTTTTTATGGTAAGCCTTTGGCCATCATGGTCAGAAAGACCATTTATTATTTTACTAACACTGATACTGCCCAATTTCTCTTGGTCTACAAAAATGTTGTCAATTAGTGTGCTTGAATATGAAGTTACTCTGGTGGGAAAATTGACTCCTGGCAGAAGGTTGTAGGTGTACATCAGATTATCTAGGTCTGTCTTCCCATTACTATCTGTAAGAAAGTTGATGTTGAAATCTCCAAGTAGTACAACATCCCTTTAATAGTTGAATAAGTGCAGTAAAAGCAAATTGAGCTGCTTCAAAAAGAGGTCAAGATTTCCTGAAGGTGCTCTAGAAATTGCCGCAATTAATAGGGTGGAATTACATACAGAAATTTCAATGGCACATGATTCAGAATGTTGCTCTAAACAAAAATTTTGAACATACATTTCTTTGCAATTGATACTGTTCTTAACAAAAATTGCAACACCACCACCTTTTCTTTGGTTTCTGCAGTATGAAGACGTCAGGTTGTAGTCAGGTATTACCAGCCTTTCCATCCCTGAGCAGGCGTGATGCTCATTGAAGCATAGTACATGGTCGTGATCTATGCTTCCATTGTCTTGCACATTGACTGAGAGTTTGTTTAGCTTATTAAACAGCTCTCTAATGTTTTGGTGGAAGATTGCAAGTTGATCTGTTACAGAGGCTGTTACAGGGTTTTGCCTAAAAAATTATTCTTAACTGTTGACTTCACGAATGCACTCTTGTCCTGTATTTTTGAAAACCATTTGTCTATTGTAGTTTATTTATACGAAGTGCATCTCGTAGAGAATACCTAATGCTCTCTTTCCTGCCCGGTTTAGGTGCATACCATGTTTTCTTAACAACTCTCTTCTAAAACTGCTTACATCTACAACACAACTGTTATTAAAGCATTGCAAGTCTTTTCGGGATGTTTACAACAAATAACTTGGAGTGATTTAGCGCTAAGAAATTCTTTTCCAGCGTTTGTATCACATCATGGCCTTCATTACAGGCTAATTTGTTTGTACCACCAATTATTTTCACATAGTCATTTTTAACATTCTCAGGATTGCAACCCGATAATACTTCCTGGATTTTTGCACCACACTTCACTATTCCATACACTTCAGAGTTGCTAAGATTGCTTTTTACGATATCTGCTAAGCCTCTACCATGACTGTCTGTGTACACGTTTGATAGATTTATTTGGAGCAGAAAGTTTGTAGTTGTCAGAACTCGAACAGTCATTTGGTGAAGATATAGGCTTTGGCTTATCAAATGAAACTTCCTTGTGATAACTTTCACTTTTAGGGACTTTAACACACGATTTTAGTTTTGATTCTGTGCCAGTCACTGATACACTGTTACTAGGAGCAAATTTATTTATGTCCACCAAGTTTGTGTCACTCACTGTTTGTGAAGTATTAGCACCCGGTGATCTGCGTTTGTTGTTGACTTTCCTCCATTCCGTCAATTTATCCATTTTATCTTGTTGGAGTAAAAGCACATTGCAACCACCATTGTGCAGCCAACTTAATCTCTGATGCCAGCAATGTAATTAGCCAACTACTGTACTTTAAATGTAAGTTACCATATTTCAAATGAAATATGTTCTTTAATATCAATGTAAGATTCCATATTGTCACACTTTGTTGTATTTAATTCCATAGTTGCTGATGATGTTCTTGTAAAATTATACAGCAAAACTGGTAGAAATAAAACATATTGATTTTGGCTTGTGTTTGTCATGATTAACTTAATCACGACTTAATTTCAAAAGGCTTACTTTTCAAGTGTATGTGGTATTGATTGGGATACAGAATAATTTATCTGGCTTCTGACTTTATTTCTCCAGTGGTAGTGACAATTTCAGAGCAACTGCATTGAGAAGTTTTCAGCTAAAATTTTCAGCTGAAGGGCCAACAGGAAGTTGTAACAGCTGATGTGATCAGTTTTGACAATAGTGTTTAGGTCACCAAGTACAGGAAATACATAGACTGTATTCAGCAACTGCCATTATACACATGCAGGTATAGATGATTAATTAATGTTCTTTTAAGTCATATATGCAGTGTTTCCATTAAATTGAATACTGATTATTTTAAGGTAGTGACTTGCATGTAATAACTATCTGTACTTAAGAGTATCTGTTCATATTACCTACTCTGTTCACTACTTTGACAAAATTATCTAATGAAAATAGCTCTGTGATAGAAGACATTGTATTTATAATTTTTAAACAGACCCAGAGTGTCCACTGATGGGAAGATTGCAGAGGAGTCAAAAGATGAGACATAATTGTGAATGTGGCAAAACTACATGCAGTCCTGCAATTGGAGATTTGGCTGGAAGTGTACGACCAAAAATATATGCAATTCTCACACTTCTAGAGTGCAGGCACAAAGAATGTGTTGCTGCTGTCCGTGATCAGTATAAAATGGACACTGAGCCACTACCTGTTATAGATCAAGTATGTACTAGGACAGTGTCAACTATTGGAAATATTCATTTACTTATTAAGTCATTATTAAATGATTTCTGTAAATATTGTACTACCATCTTAAAAAAATTAAAAAAAACACATTTTTTAGATAAATAATAAATAAGAATATAGCAGGACCATATCCGGGCAATGTTAATAAACATTAAAGCATTATCTTACAGGAAGTTCATTGAAAGTTAAAGTTAATTGCTAATTATTGATTTTTAATTGTAAACTTCATGTTAATGATGTAGTGAAATGAGCAAGTGAATCAAACTTACTACCTATGCTTAAAAAAATGCTTTGGTTTAGGAAGTTTAGGTAGGTTGTCAAAGATAAACAAAAAATGTTTACTATGCTTTGGTCCATACTAATTTGATATCACAACTGCCAATTGATGCAGTGCCGAAGGCTCTCTAATGCTTCTCTGGCATATTCTTTTAGCTGGATTACGGCTACTGGCACCATTGTTGATATCTGAATGGCCAAGGTTGATTTTTATTTTTTGCTTTCCTGGGCAAGACTCTGCCTTCACTGTTTCATCACACTGTACATACTGCACTTCTTGTGCTCTCCTTATGCGTTGTTTCAAATTGTTGAGTCTTGAAATGCTATCCCCAATTATTGATTTTTTTTATGCAAGCACAGTTTACAGTCAAAAATCATTAATTCTGCTGGTCTGGATACTAAATTAGTGCAATCATTTAAATGCAGTCATGAATTGTCATCAGTTGTAGAAATAGAATTTTATTCCATGATTTAGTTTACACAGTCAGTCCTCTCATAGAAAGTAGTACCAGTAATTAATACGAACTCAATAAACAAACCACAATAAACAGCCAACACCTACAGTTATTTTTGGATGCAGTTGAGTGCTTACATCAAATATTCTCACTCCAACATAGTCACACACCTACAGGACCCAAACTTGTCAGAACATAATTTCTGCAGGCAGCACAGGTTCATCTTTGTCTTGAGTAGTAGGTATTTAATTGATGATTAATGGACTCACAGAAAGTTAATGGGTCTTAAAGAGTCCATAAACATTGTTTAAAATTAACTTAAATGTTAATCTGCTACTCAAAAAGTTAACTTGGTTTATTAATGATTAATGATCTTGTGCCTAGCTATGGGTAGGACCATGCACAAGGTCAAAATGTGATGATTATTAAAATGATTAACTGTTCTGTAGCTAAACAATCAATTTCATAAAATATTTCATTTTGTGTATGGCCATTAAAGTTAATTTCTGGTACCGTCATTGTATCCATATTCAGTTTTCACTTCACAGTACCAATATGTGGGATTAAGATGTAATTTGTTGATGTATCAATTATGAGTCAGTTCAACTATGATCTAGACGGTGTCTTCTATGTTTAGGTCTGTGTTCTCACTTAATATGCATGTGTCATTGACATACACTATAAATCTTGAAAAATTGTTTGTGCTCTGTTGAAGGTTATTCAGTACAAATATAAAAACAGTAGCACACCTAGCAGAACTCCATGTTAGTTGTCACATTCTATATTTATCTTTACTCCTTTTACTATACAAGTGGTCTTCACACATAAAGTATTTAGGAAGTAAATTAAACAGCCTGACATTTGCAATGAAGATTCTGTCATATCCAACTATCATAGAGACAATAAAAATAATTTACCACAACTACTTTAAATCAGTTATAAGGCATGGCACTATTTTTTGCAGAGGCACAAGCAAAATGACTAGAATCTTAAAATTACAGAAATCAGTTGTTAGAAATACGTCTAATGCAAAATTGAAACATCCTGTTGCCCACTGTTAAGAAATTTAAAAATATTAAGTGCTCCATGTTTGTACATTTATGAAATGATTATTCATGGACAATAACTTTAAACATAAATATAGTACTAGGAACATGGAGAATTTCATGCTTCCTACTCAGAATAAAACTGTTTGCACAAACTCCAGAATACGTGGGTATGAAAATTTACATTCTAAAAAAGAAACAAATCCTCAGAATGGAGACGGTCAACTAAAGCAAAACCTCTGACAATTATTAATACAGAAATATTATTATTCCTTAGAAGAATTTCTTAATGATAATATGACAATTTGAGCAAGAAAGCAAGCGGCTGCAATGTTTTGTTATTTAAGCTTAGAAGTTTTATGTCTAATAAGTGACTGTAATAGTCATTCTCTCTCTTTACAGTAATACTGTTGCTAAGCTACACACAGTCTCTGTAAATTATAAATTAATAATTATTGTTTCTGTAATACATTTAAATTGTAATTGCAATGTTGATGAGTCTCCTGTACATTGACTCTTGTGATTTAACTCTATATGTTACGAGACAATAAAAATTCTAATGCTGACTCTGTATAGCTATGTAATGTTTGGGGCAAGTATGTAAACAAGTGTTTGTGAATGACTCCTGCTTTTTCATAATGGGATTGTGTCCATTGGTGACCATGCCAACTACAAATGTACATAAAACACAGGAAAGACAACCACTCACCATGGCACACTGATGTGTGGTGCATAGACACATGCAAAAGAAAATAATATCATACTGTGTCCATATGTAAATGTGCATGGCACGTGAAATTTGAAATATTGTTACTAGTAGGATGTGTCAACATCCATTTGTGCACTCGAAACTGGTCACTAGTTTTAAATATGAGGGTAATCCCAAAAGTAAAGTCTCCTATTTTTTTATAACTACATAGACCTGTTTATTTTTACAATGGTCTGCATCAGTTTACAGCTTGAACATTTAGCTATATTTCAACATAATCACCATTTCTGTCGATGCATTTTTGTAACTGCTGTGGCAGGTTTTGTATGCCCATGCCATGCTGTCAGAAAGTTATGAACCTCTTCTTTCATCTCATCGTTGGAGCTGAATCGCTTTCTGGCCAGATGTTCTTTTAACCTAGGGAACAGGTGATAGTCACTAGGCGCCATGTCAGGGCTATAGGGTGGGTGGGTGATTCTATTCCACTGAAGCTGTTGCAGGAGAGCAATGGTTTACCGAGCGATGTGTGGGTGAGGTTTGTCATGGAGAATGTGTACGCCCTTGCTCAACATTCCTCTTCTCCAGTTCTGAATTGCCCGTCTGAGTTTTCTCAGAGACTCACTGTACCTGTCAGCATTAATTGAGATCCCAGCGGGCATAAAGTTGACCAACAATACCCCTTTCCGATCCCAAAAAACGGTTGTCACGACTTTACTGGCAGACTGTGTTTGTTTGAATTTCTGTGGCTTTGGCGAAGAAGGATGCCATCACTGACAAGATGGGTGCTTGGTCTCAGGTGGAAAGTCTTATGCCCAGGTTTCCTCATTCGTGACAACTGAGTCCAGAAAGTTGTCCTGTTTGGCTGCAAGGAGGTGAAGAAATGTGTGGGAAGCATCAACTCATTGCCGAATGTGGTCCTCGGTCAGCTTGTGCACATCTTCTGGTAGTTCAATGTTTCTGTTAAAATTCTGAGAGCGGTGCTTCGGGAAACCTCAGGAACCAACGTGCAGAGATCATCCATGGTGATCCGCTGATCTTCACACATGCTTTGCTCAACGTTCAACACAGTCTCCTCAGAAATTGATGGTCTCCCACTCCTTTGTTCATCATGAGTTTTGGTCCGACCCGCTGCAAACTCCCTACACCACTTATGAACATTTTTGACATCCATGCACAACTCACCACACACTTCCATCAATTGGTGATGGATTTCAATCAACACAGTGCCTTTTGCATTCAAAAACTGAATGACTGCGTGCAATTTGCACTTGGTGGTAACATCTAATGGGAACTCCATTCACAGTGGCTGCCACGCCAAGACTGAGTGCCTCAGCGCAGTATGTGCATGTTTACATACAGCACGTGAAGCACTCTTCATAACAGTGTGACCAATTTCCACACAAAAAAATAAAAAATAGGGGACCTTACTTTTGGGATTACCCTCGTAAATTACTATTTTTTATCAAAACAGCCTGGTAGTAATGATATTGTCTGTCTTTGGATTTACTGAGACTGTGTGCCCACCTAAAAGAAATTAACCGTCAGCATCAAGGGATGGGCAAGGTCATCTGAAACACTTAGTTTCATCAGACTTCATTTGTGAGAAGACACATATGGATTCTTCTGAAATAAAAATATTATAGAAGACAAAGAAAAAGATAGTTAACCAGTTCTGCTCTGAAAAATGAGCTAGTGTGCTATTGTGATCTACATTTTCAAGAACTTTATAAAAGCATGAAAAAGAGTTATGTGGTTGTAATCACATATATTTTGGTTGTCTCCGCATTTATAAATAAGTATGTTAGTTAGATTACTATTGCTTCATGTTTAAATCAATCAGGATGTCTCAAGTCATGGATTATTTTACTCAAGTCATTGATTTAGCTCAGTCATACCCCAAAAAAACTTCCGCAAGATGTCACTGCTATAAATGCAAAATCCAATCAAATCAATTACTGCTAGAGGAAGCATTGCATTTTAGTACCTAATGATTTTTGTTAACTCCTTAGGGATTGCATTTCTTCAGATGCTAGACATATCAATGTAGACGTCCCACAGGGGAGTACGTTGTGCCCAGTTCTATTTTTGGTCTATATTAATGCCTTCCCAGTGTCCGGTAAGGATACAAAATTCTGTTTGCTGATGACAGCAGTATAATAATCACAGATAAAGTATCAGAGCCACTGCTGTGCAAAGCTGATGGTGTGCTAAAAGTTGTATGCATACGGTCAGAGGTCAATAAAGTAACACTGAACATAAATGAGACAAACAGTATGTATTTTTATAGAAACAAAAATAATAACAATATTAAACTAAATTTATATGATGAGTTGGAAAGTTGTGCAACTTCCACAAAATGTTTAGAAATGGGCATATGTAACCAACTGAAATGGAGAGAACATACAACAAGAATAGCAAAAATAATTTCATCTGTGTGCTATGCTCTAAGGGAAATAGCATAAGTGCATACATAGTAATTGTCTCAAAGTAACCTATTATGCATATGTTCTTTCAGCCATTAGATATGGTATAATTTTCTGGGGATCAAACAGATAGAACCTTGAAAAAATTTCAGAGGGCTGATATTCCTTTCAGTCCTGCAGCTGGATCATGCCTTCATCTATACACAACATTTCCTTGTTCATGTGGCCACCATCATCAGGTGAAAACATTGTTTGTTAATCTTACTGAAATTGATTCATACTGTGAACGGCAGGGCTTTTATATACCATGGAAGACCGACAATTTGTGCACAAAAATGTTGCTGCTGCCCCCAAACACAAATGGGGCACATCACCCAGAAATGAAAAATGACAAAAATGATGAATCACTTTTGAGTCCCACTGTTGATACATTTTGTCAGCCAAATCAATGGCTATTGTTTCTTAATGCCACATAAAATAGAGCTCAAAATCTTATTTGGCCTTCTGTAGTGTATAAAAGTGGTGCCATTCACTGTATGAAAGACGATCTGACTGCAGATCCTGATAAAAATATTATCAATTAATATGCTGAAAATGTCTAAATAGTGATGTAGTTACTGGGGAGCAGGTGTGGTAATTATGATGATAAATAATCACTCACACTCCCATTACTTACTATGAATACTTTTATTCTTGCAGCATATACACAATGTGAGTAGCATAGAGCTACAGAGAACTGATCTGGCAAAGATACAGTTGTTCTTGCTGTGGTAGGGCAGCAATATTACTGGGGGGGGGGGGGGGGGGGGGGGGGGAGCCAATGGTTCTGCATCCCCACAGAGCCTCCCTTCACTACTGACTTGTGTATGTTGTGATGTGTTATCCTGCTGGCGATGGCAAGGGCTGATGTATCGTAGCCACCAGGTGTCTGGGTGCCAATAAAGGGCAGCTGGCCCATGACATTAGTGGCGTTGCTGATGGGGTGGTGGCCATGTCCATTGATGTGTTGGTGGCTGGTGGTGCATCAGCTGGTGTTGGTGAGGCTGTCAGTCTGCCAGCACCAATGTCCAGGATATCAATTGTCATTATCAAGTGCTCTGGGGCCAACACGAACAGTTATCCATCTGAAGAAAGAGTGAATTTCAAACCTGCTGTGTCAATCATTGGCAGAAGGAGCATGGAGTGCTCTAATGACCTGTAGCCTGACTGTCTACTGTCAAATTTGGCCCTAACCACAAGTAATGAGTCCTGCAGTGTTATGGAATTGTCTTCTGGGAGGTAGTCTCGCAGATCTAGGTTGACTGTTAATAGGCTTGAGGGGCCTGGAGCTGGGGCCACTGGAGGGTAAACAACGGGTGTGTCCACTAAAGTCCATGCCAGTTTTAGGTGGTTCAGTGACACTATCGTCATTTTTCCAGCTTGCAAACACCTTGTACGTGCCACTATACACATGGTGGAAGGTGGGTTTGATGATGTCAGTCCTGAGCATGACATGTGTACATGACTGCACGACTGGAGGTCCTTGTGCACAAAGATGATTGGTTTGACATGGTGGGAGGTGGTGGGATGCAGCCGTAGCAGATGTGGTCCCTGACACATTATACTAGGTCTGGCAGGTTGATGTCCAGGGCATTGGTGGTTTGTGATATGAACTCTGCTGGGAGGGTGATCAGTTGCCTGTAGAGTACCTCTGCCATTGAGGTATCCAGATCTTCTTTGTTGGCAGCTCGTATGCCCAACAACACCCAGGGGAGGGCCTCCATCCATTCCTGGTCATGGCATATGAGCACTGTCATAATGGTGTGGTGCCACCATTCCATGAGTCCATTGGATTAAGGATAGTAGACCATTGTGTGGAACTGGTGTCACCGAGAGAGCTGGCAGAGCCCAGAGAACAGGGCCAACTCTAACTGCTGGTCCTGGTCAGTTGTCAGTGACTCTGAAATCTGCAGTCCATAGTGTGACGAAAGATTGGGCAATGGTGTCAGCTGTGATATCAGTCATAGGTGTGGCCTCCACGAATTGAGTTGTCCTGTCTATGGCTGCCAAGATGTACTTGTATCCATTTGACTCTGGGATTGGCCTCAGCAGGTCTATGCGGACATGTAGGAAAAGGCCCTTCAGGATGGGGAATTTCCCGAAGGGCAGTTGGGTGTGATATCCTGTTTTGGACCATTGTCATAGGATGCTAGCTGTCATCCACACAGCACTGTCCCATTTAATGTTAGTCCAAACAAAATGTTCTGTTATGAGTTTTAGAGTCAGGTGTACTATGGCGTGAGAGAAGTTATGGGGAAGGTCAAAAGCTGTCTTCCTGAAGTTCTGTGATATGACTGGTCATTGCCTACTATAGGATATGTCATACCAAACTAGTTTGGTTGTGTCTGCACCCAACATTGGCTCTATGGTGCCGGACACAGAAACATCCATGGGCAAGGGGTGTGGTTGTCCAGTTGAACTGTGATAGAGGCCGTGCCTATCACAGAAATCACTGAATCGTTTTAGTTGTATAACAGATAGTGTATGTTTTCCAGGAGCCAGCTGAGGTGGCAGTGTGCTAACATTGGTGCTCATGTCAACTGGGAAGTATGCTCGAAGATGGTTGTCATAAATGAAGAGCCAAGTGCCATTAGAATGTAGGCGTGGGGCATGATGAGTGTTATCATGTTTCGTTGTGAGGTGGCTTGAAGCAGCGGGTGACCTGTCAGGCTGCTGTACTAGTTTTGGTAGTTACAGTGTGGATGACAGTAGTGTGTATCAGCACAGAAAGGCACAGTGTCCTTGCCAGGTGAGTTATTATGACAGTTAGGCATGGGCTGATAGTCAGACATGGATGGGGCAGGTGGTTTTTACATTCCACTACAAAGTTATCTGATTGTTGGTGTTTCACTGCAGCAGAGTCTTGTGAGCCTGTTGCGGGCATGGCTTGGAAGGGCTCGGCTGAGGCTGGAGCAGCTCAAACCGTCGGTTGGCTGGGTGCTGCACAGTGAGTGCTGAGCAGTGGTCTCTGTGGGTGTGGCCGGTGTGCAAGCTGGCTAGGTCTGACTGTAGATGCAGCTAGTGTTGATGTTAGTGCCAGAGCTGATGCGAGAATTTATGAAGGCAAGATGTTGCATCAGGGCAAGCATCCACTCAGCAAGGCACAACTGGGTTTCCAGGACTTTGTCCTTGTACATAAGCATGGTACATAAGCATGGCCGTCTGTATGTTTTCAGGCAGCTTGAGAAGTCACAGTGACAAGAGAGCATGATATGGCAAAAGATTTGTGTCGATTTGGTATTGCAACCTGCACCTGCACTGATGGGGTATCGTGACGCAGTGACATCTCAGCAATGGCTACGGGGAGTTGTTGTTCAGCTGAACACAACAGGTCCTGTAGTATAAGCATCTTCACTGTCTCTTATCTGTCAGTTTGTGGTGCATGCAATAGGTCCCTGACAACATCAGTGTTGGTGTGGAGGTGTTTCAAAAGCACCAAAAACTTGTCATGGTCATCTGTGATCCCAGCTGACTGCATCGTGCACTTGCAGTGTGTGAACCATACTTGTAGAGAATCAACTTGTAGAAGCGGTACATGTAACTTGATGTGTGGCCAGTAGTAATCTGTCTGGTGGTGAGAGGACAGGACCAGTATGAGGTGGTTGTAATCATGAAGTACATGGTGTGGGTTTGTGAACACTGTCTGGTGCTGCTGATAGGTCGGCAGCTGGCGTTGCAGTGCAGGTGTCATGGAGGATGGCATCATAGTGGGGTACCAAGGAATGTGGCATGGTGGACAGGTCCTGGGTGGTGGCAACCATGGTGGATGGCACATTGGTGTAAGTCAACCAACATGGCAGCTGTTGTAGGTACTCCTTGTGTCCCCATGGTGCATGGGTGTAGTTGCAGTTAGGCTCACCATATTGATATGCTGTGGTTGCAAGGTGTGAAAACGCTGCACAGTTGCAGGTAGACACTGTGTGCCTGCTTGTTGAGTGATGCCACATGGCAGACATAACCTGGAGTGCGGCATGGTTGTTGTCAGTGTGACACTGTCGTGATGATGTGACGAGGGTCGCAGCACTGCCATAATACATGTGATATCACCTGCGTGATGTACAATGTCATGTGAAATGTAAATTTCAAGTGTAGGCAGTGGAAAAATGTGAGCATGATCTGGTATGGGAAGGTCACTTGTGGGACACATTTTTCTGCAGTAACCTGTAAATATTGGTTCCCTGCAATGGAAGGCGGTCATATGTGGTGGCTATTGTTTGTCAACAATTGTGGTGCTCTGGAGAGTGCCTGTAATGTGGTACATTGCACACAGAATGTTGATATGTGCTGAGTCATTAGAATAAAAATGAATGTGGCGTAGTTCATTAATTTGTATATTAGATGCACTGGTTATAAATAAAATAGAAAGAAACTTCCACATGGGAAAAATATATTAAAAACAAAGATTCCAAGACTTACCAAGCGGGAAAGCGCCGGCAGACAGGTACATGAACAAAACACACAAACACACACACAGAATTACTAGCTTTCGCAACCGATGGTTGCTTCTTCAGGATGGAGAGGGAAAGACGAAAGGATGTGGGTTTTAAGGGAGAGGGTAAGGAGTCATTCCAATCCCGGGAGCGGAAAGACTTCCCTTAGGGGAAAAAATGGACAGGTGTACACTCGCACACACACACACACACACACACACACACACACACACACACACACACACATATATCCATCTGCACATGACCTTCACTGATAACATTGTACTTGATTTGCAGTTTAGTGTGTTCATCCATTTGGTGAGAGGTAATGGCGCCCTGGTTCAGTGGTTCTTGAAACAATGGGAACATTGTCAACTGTAAGGGAACAACAGTTGCACTGGTTACATAATCTGGGAATTGGTGTGAACACCAAATAGATGCACAAATAAATCATCTGTAGTGATGTCAGGCAATGAAACACAGGTAGGGGCAAATCTATGCAGTGTCAGGTTTGTTTCCCACAGTGATTGGTGGCGTTCTAGTGCAAATATAACTCAGTATTTCACGGTGTGGTTGCAAAGAAAATAATGGGATCACCACTGTAGGTGGTGGGGAGTGGGCATGGTAATTATGGTGATAAATAACACTTGCTCTCCAGTCACTTACTATGAATACTTTTATGCGTTTACATAGTGCACATCCTACAGAGAACTGATCTGGCAAAGAAACAGATGATCTTGCTGTAATAGGGCAGTGAAATAATGGGGGGGGGGGGGGGGGGGGGAGCTAATGTTTCTGCATCCCCACAGGGATGTAAAAGAAAGAAAAAGAATAATGAGGCTCATTTACTGGAATTGTTAACAAAGGTTGGGGTATTGACTACCCACTGTGAATACACTCTCCATACATTAGCGTATATCAAAAAAATTCCGTATACATCATTATGCCACAGACAGCTCTGTGCATGAACATAACACAAGAACCAGAAAATGTCTGCACCTAGAAATAAAACATCAAATGAGAACTCAAAACACAATCAAAAAGCAGTGATTAAAACTATATAATAAATTACCTCAAGATTTAAAGAAAAATCTGAAATGTGTAGCTTCAAAAGAACTGTTAATGAATTTTTTGATAAATGTATTGTGTTATATATCTTTATTCCCTTGATTTCTCTTTCTCTATTCAGTCATTAATAGTGTTTATTGTGTTATGTATTATGTATAAGTGTCACAAATAAATGTATCTAAATATATTTGCTTGTAAAGTGTGTACTCACACATGATGAAACTCATGTCATGTACACGATCAATAATTCATAAGTAAATATGAATATTAATGTGAAATAATCTGCAGACGTAAACCAAATCCATATAGATTTGATTTTTTTATTATATCTCATGTTTTTTTTAAAATCAATGTTAGGAACTGATCTTTGAGTTTTATGAATAGGGATTCCAATAGGCATTTACCCTAACATCAGTTGCAGCTATCATCTAAAACTCAATCTCATTCATTATATTCTCACATAATATTTGCTTAATGTGTGGAGGCTTTTAATTTTTGTACATGGTGCACGTGTTTAGCATTTTTTTAAATAAGAGACTGTAAGATTTTATAACTCCAGTGGAAGTGGCTAGTCATCTGTATTAAATACTCTCTTGAACCAAGCTTTTTTTAAATCCATGATGTTATCTGTTATTTCTCCTTGCTTCTATTTCCTGTTATGAAACAATGTAAAGTGTCCTTATGAGTACTGCCATAAAAATAAAAATGATACATACTTTGTTGTTGCAGCATCCTGTAGTGATGTAATAACCACTCCATCAGAATATGAAGAGTTCAAATGAAGAAGCAATTTATTTATTCTTTGTACATGCTATTCTGAACCTTATCGGTACAAAAGAAATTATACACTTGCTGTAGATTGAAGCTCATGAAGTTATTCCCTCATCACTTTGCAAGGCAGAAGATATTCCATATGTTACTACTGAGGGTAACAATACCATCTTCTTGTAATATTTGTTGTACTGCTATGTATTCTGTATGAGCATTCTGAAGTGGAAGACTGATAGATCCATTTTCACAGTCATCATCATCATCATCATCATCATCATCATCATCATCATGAACAGTTTCCAGCACCAGGCTGGGTCTGTTTGCAACACAAGCTTCATCGTTTAGTCCTTTTCTCTCACCACCTTTCGTGTTCACTCTGACCTAGTCCTTACCTCTTTTATCAACACACTTCTCCACACCTATATATCCTTTGTTCTTCCTCTTGGTCATTTTCTTTGCATCTCCATTTTGTGTAAGTTCTTGAGAATCCTTTTGTTTTTCATTCTCTTTAAGTGCTAATACCTTCTTAGCCTTGATATTTCTATCCTGCTCTACAAAGGTTCCTCTTCCAGTATTTCCTTTTCCCTTTCATTCCTCATCCTATCTCTCATTGTTAATCCCATCATCAGTCTTAGGAACTTCATTTCACATGCCTGTAATCTGCTTACCTATCTTTTCTTCATTATCCATGTTTCAGAGGCATTGACCAATATTGTGGGGTGTAGTAACTTCTACATATCACTTCTTTGCTGTTTGTTCCAATCTAGGCTCCTAACACTTCACCTATCTGTCTGTCACATTCTCTGATCTCTTCCACATTTCTTCCATTATCCTCTGTCATACTTCCTGAATACTTGACACTTTCTACTTCCTTCAGTTGTTCACCTCCTCTAGCTGGTCTATCTTCCTTTCTAGTTGTAATTAGGATCTCACATTTGTTTACGTTAAATGTCATCCCATACTGTCTCGCAGTTTCTCCCCAAGCAAACAGCTGTTCCTGAATCTCCTCTTCCCTGTTCCCATGAACACCATTGCTTACATCTTGTCTTCTCCAGCTTTTGCTCCACCTTGGTCATTGTCTCATTGAGAGCCACAATGAAGAGGAGAACTGACAATGAACTGCTCTGTTTCACATCATTTGTTAGCTGGAACCAATCCATCCTTTCACTTCCCACTCCCACACAACTCAAACTTCCACAGTACATCTCCTCTCCTCTCCTTGTTCTCTTTTTCCACTTCTTTCTTTTCTAGTGTTTGCCAGACCTTTCTTCTTCCCCTAATTCATAGTGCTGCTCCTGGAGCTGCCCACTGCAAAATGAGGTCAATATTTGACTTCACAGGTCTGAAGCCATGTTGTTCCTCTCTCAATTTGTTCTTGATCCTTGTTCAAATTCTGCTCTCCAGGATCTTTTCATATACCTTAGCAGCCTCTTAGTTTCTAAAATCCTTCCTGCTGCCTTTATTGAATATAGGGACAACTAGTGCTCCCCTCCAATCTTCTTCTCATTCCAGCCACCCTCATCATGCGATACGCCACTGCTTTCCAATGACTCCTGTTGCCTTCACCATTTTGGCACTTACTTCATCCATACTTGATGCCTTTCCACCTTTCATTTTGTCCAGCATAAAGATGGCCACCCCACTTCCGACTTGCACCAGGGAAGAACAGTGTTCTGTTATTAAGTTTTTCTGTAGTGAAGGTGTGAAACATATTGAAATTCAGTAACAAATGAAGGCTCAGTATGGTGATGCATGTTTGTCACAGCAGCAAGTCTACGAATCGAGTAGGAAGTTCGGAAATGGTGTGACTTTAGTGGAAGATGCTCCTTGTCCAGGTCAGGCACAACAAGTCGTGACTCCACAGAACATTGCAGCAGTTGAAGCCATAGTGATGGAAAACTGGAATGACATTACAGCATGTTTACAGATAAGTCATGGGTCAGCACACCACATTGTGCATGATGTGCTCCAGTTTCACAAAGTGTCTGCCAGATGGGTGCCACGGTAGCTGTATCCTGAAATGAGAGAATGACGTGTTGATGCTTGTGAAGAATTTCTTCGGCGCTTTGAACAAGGAGGTGATGGCTTCCTTACAAGAACTGTTACTGGGGATGAAACCAGGGTTCCCTTCCACCAACCTGAAATGAAGAGAGCAAGCAAGGAATGGCACCATTCCTCATCCCCAAAACCAAAGAAGTTTCGAACAGAACCATCAGCAGGGAAGGTTATGCTGATTCTCTTTTGGGACGAAAAAGGCATCATTTTGGAGCATTACATGCCTAGAGGGACCACTGTCACCAGTTCATCATACACAGATCTCCTAAAAAATCATCTGCAGCCCTCAATCAAATCAAAGTGATGTTGATTACTGTCAGCAGGTGTCCTTTTGCAGCACGACAATGCAAGGCCCCACATTACCTGTACAACATTTGCAACAATCACAGACCTGCATTTTGAGTGTCTTCCTCATCCACCATACTCACCAGACCTTGCCCAAAGTGATTTCCATATGTTTGGACCACTCAAAGATGCAATGGGAGGAAAGAAGAAGAGGTACACCACACACTGCATAATTGGTTGCATGGCTACCAAAAGAATTTTTTTCTAAAGGAATTTATGCACTTTGTAAGTGCCGGAGGACTTGCATTGACTGTGGGGGAGATTATGTTGAAAAGTGATACAGCTTTGTACTACTTTTGCACAATAAATAATATTTATAAAAAATATTTAAGGTTTTCATTTGACTCACCTTAGGATAGTACTGTGCTCTTAACAAAATGAAAAAATATAAAATATAGTACTGGGACTATTATGCCAGTGACTCAAAGTTGGCATCTGTAAACACATAAAAATATCAGGGAGTGACACTTCATAGGGATATGAATCAAAATGATCACATCAGTTTGGTCACAGATAAATCAGGTGGTGCTCAAGAATGAACCATATCAGACTAGGCTAACAGAGGATATTAGACATATACAACAAATAGTAGCATAATGGTCACAGAATTGCTTGATCTATGGGAGAGTGTCACAGGGATGCTTAAGAAACTGAACTAGCAGACTCTTGAAGGGTGACAAAAACTATCCTGAGAAAGCCTGCTTACAAAGTTTAAAAAAATAACTTTAAATAATGAACCTAGGCATATACTATAGGCCCCTACATACCTACATCTATATGGTTACTCTGCAATTCACACTTAAGTGCCTGGCAGTGGGATTCATCTAACCAGTTTCATACTACTTCTCTACCATTCCCCTCTTGAATGGCCTGTGGGAAAAAGGAACACCTAAATCTTTCCGTTTAAGCTCTGATTTCTCTTATTTTATTATGATGATCATTGGTGATTGAAATTTCATAAATAGATCTCGCCACAAAGAAAACCATCTTTGTTTCAGTGACTGCAACCCCAACTCAAGTATCATATCAGTGACACTCTCACCCCTATTACATGATCACACAAAACGAGCTGCCCTTCTTTGCACTTTTTCAATGTCTTCCATCAATCCTCCCTGGTAAGGATCCCATACTGCGCAGCAATATTCTAGCAGAGGATGGACAAGTGTAATGTAGGTGGTCTCTTTAGTGGTTTATTGCATCTTTTAAGTGTTCTGCCAACAAAGCGCAGTCTTTGTTTCACCTTCCCCACCATATTATCTATGTGGTCTGTACAATTTAAGTTGCTCGTAATTGTAATCCTGAGTATTTAGTTGAATTGTCAGCCCTTAGATTCTTGTGATTTATCATATACCCAAAATTTATCAGATTTCTTTTAGTACCCATGTGGATGACCTCGTACTTTTCTTTGTTTAGTGACAATTGCCACTTTTCGCACCATAGGAAATTCTCTCTAGATCATTTTGTAATTGAAATGGATCATCTGATGATTTTACTATATCAGGGTGTATATGTCGACAAGCAAAAAAATTTCCTGGTTTCTCCCAGATTTCCCGGTTAAAAATACACTTCCTCCTGGGTGAAGATACACTTTTTCTGTGTTAAGTGACAGTATACTCTTCTTCAGCACTGTAAAACTCATCAATCCTTTGAATGTTTATGGTTTTATATACCGAAGTAGAATTTCTCGACACTTTAGAAAACGAAACTCACAGGGGAAAACACATTTTGAAAGACCTTTGATGTGCAGCAACATGTATGCTGCGTATTTTTGTGTTACAAAGGTATAAATTCGAATTCATCAAACAATGCATGTCACTTTCCGAAGCATTGAAATTGAGATTGCGGTGCACTTTTGTAAGACCGTCATAGCTAATGTCACGTGATCTTGCCAGCTGATGACAGCATAGGACACGTGATGTAGTCAGCAAATAGCAAGGTCACTCTTTAGTAATACGAACACACAAATAAGAAAAGTTAAGGGTTTAAATTAATATACATAGCATTCACATATAATATTGGTCTTAAAGATTAATAAGCTGGAAGAGAAGCTAAGCTTCTACATATAATGTTGATCTTTTTTGCGCTTGTTACACTTTAAGATACATCACACAAATGTGCCAGTAAAATTTTTAATTGCGACGTAAATGTCTGATCTTCTGGGCTCGAAATTCTTCTAAATGGTCGTCCTCAAAGAGTTGATTTTTAAATGAGAGTCAAACACTTTGTGATTTAAGAAATTCATCATACATTCTTGCACATAGCTCATCTTATGTAAAAGGAAATCTGCTTTGAATGTAATGCTTTTCAAACCACCATTCGTAATATTTTAGGTTTGTTTCTGCAGTGGCAAGAGAGCACCAGATAACAAGCGTCACCACACCTGTGTAGCTACGATGACGCAGGAAGCCCATATGTTCGTACATGTAAAACATTAAAAGATCTTACATTATGTCATAAAGAAACAAGGCACCAGAGGATACTTCAAGAGCATCAAAATTTCGTGAACCATACTAAAACGCATAATTCGGCTTAAAATGCACATTCGTATGTAAATTTTCTTGGAGTACCAGTACTGTATTTGGTTCTTTATTATGGCATAACGCCATACATGCACTTGAAATGCAGTGAACAGTTGAAACTAGCCAATATGTGACATTAAACACTTAGTTTCAAATAAATTGACTGCCTCAACAGAAAATATTAATAAAACACAAATCTCTTTAGCAAGCCAGCAAAAATAACTTCATTGTTCTGTAAGGCAATTAATGTTTGACTGTCAGAAAGGTGGAAATAAAATCTAAAACTAATAATATATTTAGCCTTCTGTAATATCGCATATGTATTTTAATTCATTTGATAGCTCCCGGCCACAAAAATCCATTTTGTTATCATTTAACGTGAGAGCAATAAACAAAGAGAAAACAACAAAATCACTAAACGTATACGTGGAGACGACCAACCTCCCCACCACAAGTCAGACTGCTCTGTGCATCAGCCCAGATTTACTAATTTCCGAACTGTGGCTATATCAAGTAGTGGCGCCCAGCCACACTTCTGTAACCAGAAGTGGGAGAAGGTACTACTCATATGTGACTAAACTGCACATACGCAAGAGCCCGCCTAACTGCTCAAAAGAATCTTAATTTAAACAGTTGTCACGCCACGCTCATCAGAGGTAATTTGTTGTTACCAAGCATTGCAAAGTCTTCCTAAAGCCTTTGACACACTTTGCCATTGGCAGACGCTTGTATGAGCACTGTTTTGTTGTTGAATATGGCGCATTTCCTTTGAAACTTAAGTTTTGTTTACGTTTTTTTTTTTTCTCTCTCATCTATGTTTTGTTGCTGCAGTAACAATCTGCAGTAACAGGGTACAGTAATATCCTCTGTTAGAGTATTGGTTCTTACCAGTGAAAATCACAAAAATTTAACTGAAAACTAAAACAATGAAAACTTCTTGGAATTCTAAACAATTCCCGGGTTTTTCCCGGTTTTCTCCCGGATGAAAAAATCCCGGGTTTTTCCTGGATCGCCCGGCTGACCCGGGTCGTATGCACCCTGTATATGGTAAATTACAGCTTCATCTGCAAACACTCTAAGGGAGCTGCTCAGATTATCACGCAGATCATTTATGTGTAAATCAGGAACAGCAGAGGGACTATGAATGCCAGATACCACTTCTGTTCTATTCAATGATTTATGATCTACCACTACGAACTGTGACCTCTCTGAGAGGAAATCATGAATCCAGTCACACAACTGAGATGATACTCCATATGCGCAGGTCATCCCTGTTTTCAAGAAGGGACGTTGAACAGATGTGCAGAACTATAGACCTATATCTCTAATATTGATCAGTTGTAGAATTTTGGAACACGTATTATGTTCGAGTACAATGACTTTTCTGGAGACTAGAAATCTAGTCTGTAGGAATCAGCATGGGTTTAGAAAAAGACCGTCGTGTGAAACCCAGCTCACACTATTCGTCCACGAAACTCAGAGGGCCATAGACACGGGTTCACAGGTAGATGCCGTGTTTCTTGACTTCTGCAAGGCATTCGATACAGTTCCCCACAGTCATTTAATGAACAAAGTAAGAGCATATGGACTATCAGACCAATTGTGTGATTGGATTGAGGAGTTCCTAGATAACAGAACGCAACTTGTCATTCTCAATGGAGAGAAGTCTTCTGAAGTAAGAATGATTTCAGGTGTGCCGCAGGGGAGTGTCATAGGACCGTTGCTATTCACAATATACATAAATGACCTGGTGGATGACATCGGAAGTTCACTGAGGCTTTTTGCAGATGATGCTGTGGTATATCGAGAGGTTGTAACAATGGAAAATTGTACTGAAATGCAGGAGGATCTGCAGCAAATTGATGCATGATGCAGGGAATGGCAATTGAATCTCAATGTAGACAAGTGTAATGTGCTGCGAATACATAGAAAGATAGA
This sequence comes from Schistocerca gregaria, assembly GCF_023897955.1. NCBI lineage: Eukaryota > Metazoa > Arthropoda > Insecta > Orthoptera > Acrididae > Schistocerca > Schistocerca gregaria. The sequence continues at coordinate 238,440,685 of NC_064927.1, forward strand.
TCCCTTATCATTTAGCTGCAAAATAGCAGGTCAGCAACTGGATGCAGTTAATTCCATAAATTATCTGGGTGTACGCATTAGGAGTGATTTAAAATTGAATGATCATATAAAGTTGATCATCAGTAAAGCAGATTCCAGACTGAGATTCATTGAAAGAATCCTAAGGAAATGCAATCCGAAAACAAAGGAAGTAGGTTACAGTACGCTTGTTCACCCACTGCTTGAATACTGCTCAGCAGTGTGGGATCCATACCAGATAGGGTTGATAGAAGAGATAGAGAAGATCCAACAGAGAGCAGCGCGCTTCGTTACAGGATCATGATAGATGATAGAGAAACTCGAGTGAAAGACTCTGCAGGAGAGACGCTCAGTAGCTCGGTACGGGCTTTTGTTAAAGTTTCGAGAACATACCTTTACCGAAAAGTCAAACAGTATATTGCTCCCTCCTACGTATATCTTGCGAAGAGACCATGAGGATAAAATCAGAGAGATTAGAGCCTACACAGAAGCATACTGACAATCCTTCTTTCCACGAACAATATGAGACTGGAATAGAAGGGAGAACTGATAGAGGTACTCAGGGTACCCTCCGCCACACACCGTCAGGTGGCTTGCGGAGTATGCATGTAGATGTAGATGTAGAATTTGATTAATAGTCGCTTGTGTGGAATGGTATCAAAAGCCTTCTGGAAATCTAGAAATATGGAATCGATCTGAGATTTCTTGTCAACAGCACTCATTAATTCATGGGAATAAAGAGCTACCTGTCTTGTACAAGAATTATATTTTCTGAATCTGTGTTGGTTATGTATCAATAAGTCATTTTCTACAAGGTGATTCGTAATGTTTGAGTACAGTATATGCCTCAAAATTCTACTGCAAACTGAGGTCAGTGATATGGGTCTGTAATTCAATGGGTTACTCCTATTTCCTTTCTTGAATATTGGTGTGACCTGTGCTACTTTCTGGTCTTTAGGAACAGACCTTTTGTCATGTGAGCAATTGTATATGATTGCTACGAAAGGCGCTATTGTGTCTGCATACTCTGAAAGGAACCTGATTGGTATACCATCTGGACCAGAAGATTTGCCTTTCTTAAGTAATTTGAGTTGTTTCGCAACACCTAAGATATATACTTTTATGTCATTCATGCTAACAGCTGTTCTGGTTTCGAATTCTGTGATATTTACTTCATCTTCTTTTATGAAGGAATTATGAAAAACTGTATTTAGTAACTCCGCTTTAGTGGCACCATCATCGGTAACATTTCCATTGCTGTTACACAATGATGGTATTGACTGTTTTTTGCCACTGCTGAACTTTACATATGACCAGAATCTCTTTGGGTTTTCTACCATATTTTGAGACACTGTTTCACTGTGGAAACTATTAAAAGCATCTCGCATTATCATCCATACTAAATTTTGAGCTTCCGTGAAACTTAGCCAGCCTTGGGGATTTTGCGTTCTTCTGAATTTGACATGCTTTTTTCGTTGCTTCTGCAACAGTGTTCTGACGTGTTTTGTGTACCACAGTGGATCAGTCCCGCCTCATATTAATTTATGCTGTATGAATCTATCTATTGCTGTTGATACTGTATCTCTAAATTTGAGGCATATCTGGTCTACACTTACATAATTGGCTTGGAAGGAATGGGTACTCTCTCTTAGGAAGGCATAAAGTGAATTTTTATCTGCTGTTTTAAATAGATATATTTTGCATTTATTTTTAGTGGTTTTGGTTGATATGGTTTTGAGGCTCACTACAATGACCTTGTGTTCACTGATACATATAGCCATCATGACGCACACTATTAGATCAGGATTATATTGTGGATAAGAGGTCAAGGGTGTTTTTGCAACCATTTACAATTCGTGTGGGCTCATGAACTAATTGTTCAAAGTAATTCTCAGAGAAAGAATTTAGTACAATTCTGGAAGATGTTTTCTGTCTTCCAATGGCTTTGAACATGTATTTTCGCCAACAAATTGAGGGTAGATTGAAGTCTCCACCAATTATAACAGTATGAGTGGGGTACTTATTTGTAATGAGATTCAAGTTTTCTTTGAACCAGTCAGCTATTATATCATCTGGGTCTGGGGGGTCGGTAGAAGGAGACAATTATTATTTTTGTACGGCTGTTGAGTATAACCTCTACCCATAGTAATTCGCAGGAACTATCCATTTCAACTTCACTACAAGGTAAACTGCTACCAACAGACACAGACACATCACCACCTATTTTATTTTATCTATCCTTTCTGAACACGGTTTGCACCTCAGTAAAAAATTTGGCAGAATTTATCTCCGGCTTTAGCCAGATCTCTGTACCTATAACAATTTCAGCTTCTTTGCTTTCTGTCAGTGCTTGAAGCTCTGGTACTTTTCCAACATAGCTATGGCAGTTACAACTACAATACCGACTGTTGCTTGGTCGATTCTCATCGTTTCTTTGCCTTGTATCCTTTGAGACTGGAGTCCTTTTTGATCTTTAGCGAGACTGTCTAACCTACAAAAACGCTCAGTCCAACCCCACACAGCCCCTGCTACCCGTGTAGCTGCCTCCTGTGGGTAGTGAACACCTGACCTATTTAGCAGAACCTGAAACCCTACCACCCTATGTTGCAAGTCGAGGAAACTGCCGCCTACAAGGTCGCAGAACTGTCTGAGCCTCTGATTCAGACCCTCCACTCAGCTCTGTACCAAATGTCTGCAATCGGTCCTGTCGGCGATGCTCCAGATGGTGAGCTCTGCCTTCCCTTCACTCTATCACTACCGTAGGGACTGATCAAATGATGGAAAATTCAGGATGCAATGTAACAATACCAGAGAAGGAAAGTTGCTACTCACCATATAGTGGAGATGCTGAGCTGTGATAGGCACAACAAAAAGATTACACAATTGTAGCTTGTGGCCATAAAGGCCTTAGTCAGCAGTACACACACATACACACAAGCACACACACACTCAAACAAACGCAACTTGCATAAGTGTCTGTAGTCTCAGAGAACTGAAACCACAATGTGAGCAGCAACACCAGTGCATGATGGGAGTGGCGACTGGGTGGGGGTAAGGAGGAGGCTGGGGTGGGGAGAGGGAGGGATAGTATGGTGGGAGTGGCGGACAGTGCAGTGTTGCAGTTTAGATGGAGGGCAGGAGAGAAGGTGTGGAGGGGGGAGGGGGTAAATAGTGGAAAGGTGAGAAATAAAAAGAAGTTAAAAGACTAGGTGTGGCAGTGAAACGACGGCTTTGTGGTGCTGGAATGGGAACAGGGAGGGGGCTGGATGGGTGAGGACAGTGACTAATGAAGGTTGAGGCCAGGAGGGTTACGGGAACGTAGGATGTTTTGCAGGGAAAGTTCCCACCTGTGCAATTCAGAAAAGCTGGTGTTGGTGGGAAGGACCCATATAGCACAGGCTGTGAATCAGTCATTGAGATGAGGGATATCATGTTTCACAGTGTGTTCAGCAAAAGGGTGGTCCACTTGTTTTATATACACTCCTGGAAATTGAAATAAGAACACCGTGAATTCATTGTCCCAGGAAGGGGAAACTTTATTGACACATTTCTGGGGTCAGATACATCACATGATCACCCTGACAGAACCACAGGCACATAGACACAGGCAACAGAGCATGCACAATGTCGGCACTAGTACAGTGTATATCCACCTTTCGCAGCAATGCAGGCTGCTATTCTCCCATGGAGACGATCGTAGAGATGCTGGATGTAGTCCTGTGGAATGGCTTGCCATGCCATTTCCACCTGGCGCCTCAGTTGGACCAGCGTTCGTGCTGGATGTGCAGACCACGTGAGACGACGCTTCATCCAATCCCAAACATGCTCAATGGGGGACAGATCCGGAGATCTTGCTGGCCAGGGTAGTTGACTTACACCTTCTAGAGCACGTTGGGTGGCACGGGATACATGCGGACGTGCATTGTCCTGTTGGAACAGCAAGTTCCCTTGCCGGTCTAGGAATGGTAGAACGATGGGTTCGATGACGGTTTGGATGTACCGTGCACTATTCAGTGTCCCCTCGACGATCATGCTACATCAGTACATCCATCCATATGAAACCTACTAACCACCAGCAATACTTCCATTTCAACAGCTGCCACCCACTCCATACCAAAAAGTCCCTTCTGTTCAGCCTAGCCACCCACGGTCATTGCATCTGCAGTGACGAGCAGTTCCTCTCAAAATATACCAAAGGTCTCACTGAAACCTTCACTGACTGTAATTATCCTCCCATCATTGTACAAAAACAAATCTCCTGTGACTTATCTTTCTAGTCTTCCACCATCTCCCAAAGTCCCACATTCATGCCACAGAGGAGCACTCCCTCCATAACTCAATACCATCTGGAACTGGAACAACTAAATTACATTTTCCGCCAGGGTTTCAATTACCTCTCGTCATGCCCTGAAATGAAAAATGTCCTGCCCACTATCCTTCCCACCCCTCCTACCGTGGTATTCCGCCGTCCACTGAACCTACACAATGTATTCGTCCATCCTTACACAACCCCTGCTCCCAGTCCCTTGCCTCATGGCTCATACCCCTGTAATAGACCTAGGTGCAAGACCAATCCCATACATCCTCTTGCCACCACCTATCCCATCAAAGGCATGGCTACCTGTGAAGCCAGTTATGTGATTTACAAGCTAAGCTGCAACCACTGTGCTGCATTATATGTAGGCATGACAACCAACAAGCTGTCTGTCTATATGAATGGCCACCGACAAAATGTGGCCAAAAAACAAATGGACCACCCTGTTGCTGCGAAACATGATATCCCTCGTCTCAATGACTGATTCACAGCCTGTGCCATATGGATCCTTCTCACCAACACCAGTTTTTCTTAACTGTACAGGTGGGAACTTTCCCTGCAATGCATCCTACGTTCCCGTAACCCTCCTGGCCTCAACCTTTGTTAGTCACTGTCCTCACCCATCCATCCCATTCTAGTACCACACAGCTGTCATTCCACCACCACACCTAGTCTTTTAATTTCTTTTTTATCTCTCCATTCCGCTATTTACCCCCTCCCCCTCCACACCTTCTCTCCTGCCCTCTAAACTGCAACACTGCACTGTCCGCCACTCCCACCATACTATCCCTCCCTCTCCCCACCCTAGCCTCCTCCTGACCCTCAACCAGTCGCCACTCCCATCATGCACTGGTGCTGCTGCTCACAGTGTGGTTTCAGTTCTCTGAGACTGCAGACATGTAACCAAGTTGCATTTGTGTGTGTGTGTGTGTGTGTGTGTGTGTGTGTGTGTGTGTGTGTGTCTACTGCTGACAAATGCCTTTATGGCCAAAAGCTACAATTGTGTGAATCTTTCTTTGTGCCTATCACGACTCAGCATCTCTGCTATATGGTGAGTAGCAACTTTCCTTCTCTGGTATTGTGCCATAGGGATTGTGAGGACAAGATAGGTATAATTGCAGGATCCATGGACGTATATAAATAATAATTCTTTCCACATTTCATATATGGCTGGAATGGGAAAAAACTGGTACAATGGGACATACCCTCTGCTATGCCTTTCAGAGCAGTTTCCAGAGTATTGATGTAGATCTATAGCAAACTGGTAAATGCATGAAGTATAGAAAAGAACCATCTTCCTTTGAAATTTCCAGTATCAGTTCTCTGATTTGATCTACAGCTTCACTAATAATGCCTGAGTGTCCACTGTATCACATGGTCCATACGGATCCTTTCAATCAGCCCTAGTTTTCCTGAACTCTTTACTCTGTGTGGTGACCTAGTTGTTAGTACAGTGGACTAGCATTTGGGAGGACAATGGTACAAACCTGCGTCTGGATATCCAGATTAGGTTTTCTATGATTTCCCTAAATTGCTTCAGGCAAATGCCGGGGTGGTGCCTTTCAAAGGGCATGGCTGATTTCCTTCCCTATCCTTCCCTAATCCAAAATTGTGCTCTTGTGCTCTGTCTCTAATGACCCTTTCTTAGCTCATACACAGCAAAAATCCCTCCCTCAGTGAACTGTTACACATGACTGGAAAAGAGCACTGGTAACTCTCATTTAGAAAACCAGTAAACATGGTAGGTAGTTACTTGGCTGTTACAACCAAGTACTGTCAAAAATTAAAATAGTCTACTGTACTTGTTGAGAAACTTTATTATACATTAATTTTTGACAATACTTGGTTGCAACAGCCAAGTAACTACCTACTGTGTGAATAATGGATGTATGGAAAGCAGGTGTAAGTCTTAAGCCTGTAAATAGTGGAAGTTTAATTTTTAATCTTGTACATAATCTGACTGTTCTTAACTGGGAATCATTGAAATTATAACATGTTGTTACAGCTAACTTGAAAAGTGTAAACTGTTCACGGAACTTGCATGGGAACCTTTGCAAGAAAGGAGATATTGTTTTTGAAAAACTCTGTTGGGCAAAGTTAAATGGACATGTATTCAAGGAAGACCACTGTTTTCATCATATATTTACTGTAACTGTAATGATAACAAAATAGAATAGGAGCTTTATTTGCCTTTCAGTGTGTTTTCCATATAACTGATTTTGTCAGTGTCTTCAATAAAATAATAATTACTTTACAAATATTCATGCATAAAACATGTAGATATATATGCCATAATAATAATAACAATAATAATAATAATACCATAATCATACACACAATGGTACTGTATAGTGTTAATATAATAATAATAATAATAATAATAATAATAATAATAATAATAATGATACAGTACAGTAGTAACAACAATAATTATGTTTTAATCTAAGTGCGCATGTACAAAATAATGTAAATAACTATGTTGATATAATACTGTCATACACATTTACACTTAGTATATGTTCTAGTACATAATGTAGTTATGCCTACTTATGTCACATCTGGGTGGTGTGTGACAGTCAAGAAACTCATCAATTGAGTAGTATGGTGTAGATTTGGACTACACTTCTATGACATATTTCAAGTTATCCATGAGTGGATTGATTATTGTCTTCAGAAGTTTGATATAAAATTTCAAACTTTGGTACTTTTAGCTCTTATCTGTTGAATATGAAAGAAAAGTTTACTATTATTTCTAGGGTTATGGACCTGCACATTGGATCTTAAGTTAATGTTCTTTACATTTGCTATGTAATATATTAAACAATTGTAGATAGACATACAACATAGTGTCATTGTCTTCCATCTTTAACATGAATTTGCAGCTTTGTCTTGCTGCTAGACTTAAGATACATACAAGTGTTCCTTCTCCCACTTGAAGACGAGATACAGGGTGTTTCAAAAATGACCAGTATATTTGAAATGGCAATAAAAACTAAACGAGCAGCGATAGAAATACACCGTTTGTTGCAATATGCTTGGGACAGCAGTACATTTTCAGGCGGACAAACTTTCAAAATTACAGTAGTTACAATTTTCAGCAACAGATGGCGCTGCAAGTAATGTGAAAGATATAGAAGACAATGCAGTCTGTGGGTGCGCCATTCTGTACGTCATCTTTCTGCTGTAAGCGTGTGCTGTTCACAACGTGCAAGTGTGCTGTGGACAACATGGTTTATTCCTTAGAACAGAGGATTTTTCTGGTGTTGGAATTCCACCGCCTAGAACACAGTGTTGTTGCAACAAGACGAAGTTTTCAACAGAGGTTTAATGTAACCAAAGGACCGAAAAGCGATACAATAAAGGATCTGTTTGAAAAATTTCAACGGACTGGGAACGTGATGGATGAACGTGCTGGAAAGGTAGGGCGACCGCGTACAGCAACCACAGAGGGAAACGCGCAGCTAGTGCAGCAGGCGATCCAACAGCGGCCTCGGGTTTCCGTTCGCCGTGTTGCAGCTGCGGTCCAATTGACACCAACGTCCACATATTGTCTCATGCGCCAGAGTTTACACCTCTATCCATACAAAATTCAAACGCGGCAACCCCTCAGCGCCACTACCATTGCTGCATGAGAGACATTCGCTAACGATATAGTGCACAGGATTGATGACGGCAATATGCATGTGGGCAGCATTTGGTTTACTGACGAAGCTTATTTTTACCTGGACGGCTTCGTCAATAAACAGAACTGGCGCATATGGGGAACCGAAAAGCCCCATGTTGCAGTCCTATTGTCCCTGCACCCTCAAAAAGTACTGGTCTGGTCCGCCATTTCTTCTAAAGGAATCATTGGCCCATTTTTCAGATCCGAAACGATTACTGCATCCCGCTATCTGGACATTATTCATGAATTTGTGGCGGTACAAACTGCCTTAGACGACACTGTGAACACCTCGTGGTTTATGCAAGAGGGTGCCCGGCCACATAGCATGGCCGACGTCTTTAATTTCCTGAATGAATATTTCGATGATCGTATGATTGCTTTGGGCTACCCGAAACATACAGGAAGCGGCGTGGATTGGTCTCCCTATTCGCCAGACATGAACCCCTGTGACTTCTTTCTGTTGGGACACTTGAAAGACCAGGTGTACCGCCAGAATCCAGAAACAATTGAACAGCTGAAGCAGTACATCTCATCTGCATATGAAGCCATTCCGCCCGACACGTTGTCAAAGGTTTCGGGTAATTTCATTCAGAGACTACACCATATTATTGCTACGCATGGTGGGTATGTGGAAAATATCGTACTATAGAGTTTCCCAGACCACAGCGCCATCTGTTGTTGACAATTGTAACTACTGTAATTTCAAAAGTTTGTCTGCCTGAAAATGTACTGTTGTCCCAAGCATATTGCAGCAAACGGTGTATTTCTATTGCTTCTCATTTAGTTTGTATTGCCATTTCAAATATACCGGTCATTTTTGAAACACCCTGTATCAACCCACTGAGTTGCCTCGAAGGAGTAGTCCATATTGTAGTCATGGATGAAATAAAGCAAAATATGCATTAATTAACAAGTTTTTACTAATAACATGTCTGACTTGTTTAGTAGGAAGAGAATATGAGCAAGTTTGCCACACAGGTAATTTGTATGTCTATGCCAATTAGATTTTTGATTTGCATGCAGTCCCAGTAATTTGACACTTTTTGTATCTTGTTTAAATGCTTTCAGGGCAAAGTAACATGCCTCTGTTTTATTCATAGATATGCACCAGTTGCAGCTCATTTCGCTTACTACATTGTTGTATTCTAAGACATCTTGTACATTTTCTCCAACAGTAGTTAGTGTCCTGTTGTCAGCAAACTGTACATTGTCACATGGCATGTAATTTTGTAAGTCATTGATAGATGCAAGGAACAGGGAAGGCCCAAGCACTGAGCCTTGTGAGATTATTTTCATGGGTGTTGTCTTTTGATTGCTTGTCTTTACTAATTATACTCTGTTGCTTAAGAGTGACTGAAACAATTGTAACAGCTTATCTACAATGCCACAATGTTATTTTTTCATTGCATCATGTGAAAGAGTCAAAAGCTTTGCTTAAATCTAAAAGTGTTGCAAATGTGAGTTTCTTTTCATATCCTTTATATATGTTAATGAGGAGACATTCAACTGCTTTTATTGCCAAGAGATGGGTTCAAAAATTAGCTGGCTATCACTCAATAATTTATTACTTATGAAATGATTGTAAATTTGCACATGTATATTTTTCCTATGGCTTTTGATATGTTGGGAACTATTGATAGGGGTTTCTAACTGTATGACATTTTTCTGTCATCTTTACTAAAGGGAGTGTAACAGTCATTTTCAGGCATTTAAGGATGCCAGATATGTTTGTGACATTATGACTATTTAATAATACTGTTGCTAAGTTTGTTTGTAGATTTTGTAATGTTATCTGACGTGATTCTTGAGTAAGATATATTTTGTTTGCTGGTTCTTGCAGCTTAAGCAGAGATACAACAGTGGAACAGTTGTTAAAATTATTGTTATAGGATGAACCATAGATGCTAGCATAGTTTACAATGTTATTCATTATGAGTAATGCAATCTATTGAAGATGCGGTTTGCCCATGTTGATCACACTTTTTATCATGTTCCAAGCTGTTTGAAAACTGTTTTTGACCCTCTGATAAATTCGTCTTTTGATTTACATTTAGCTGATTTTATTCCACATTTGTACAACTTCTGGAGGGTCATATAGTGTTTCCTGACTTTTACCACCCTTACTTTTGTACTTATGTCACAGTATCCTCATTTATTTGAGCTGTGGAATGTACCACTTGTGAGGGTGCTGGGGTTTTGTTTAGTGTTAGGGGTGCACTTTTTGTGATAATAAGCAGTGCCCATCTATTGCATGTTTAATGTTAGATAAAGCATAAAGAAACACTAAAGATATTTATATTATGCAGTATTTTCAACTGATCTATGACCTTCTATTCATGTTTTAATTGCTCAGCATTGGTCTTGTTTAGTATTCTATGTGTGAATGACAGTTTACTAGTTTCAGGGTTCATGCTACCTATTGTGACCACTACTCCATCATGATCAGATAACCTCAGCTTGATGATATCATATCTTAATACATAATTTTTACATTATTAATTAATCAAGACATACATCTAATCTGGCATGTTTTTCATTTATACAGTAAAGTGTAATGCTTTTAGACAATTGATTCATACAATGTAAATTTTTTCTATTTTCCATTATGTCTTTGTTAAAGCCCACTGTAATTAAGAATGATTGAAGTGTGTACAGAGGCATACAGGAAGTTGTGTGTGCCTTACTATATGCCCATATGGAATGGGAAAGAAAGTCACTAATATTGATGTAAAGTATCTTTTGCTATGTGTAGTTCAGCAGCTTGTGAACGATATAGGTGGGAGTTAACCTATGATGAATGTTGAGTAGAATGAAAAATTTCCCAGCATATATAAGATGGTATTTATTTCTTACATTTATTAACAAACTGTTTTAGGTGACACTGGAAGTTGCGCGGGTATATTTACCTTTAAAGATGGCTGAGGTGTGGTCTGAAGTGATGCATGATATTACACAAATGGGCCTCCGGCCAGTAGCCACGGATGGAGCTATGATAGTAGCCATGAGAAGTGAACACAGATCATGGAGTTGTGCTCTTCTCGACAAGCAGATTAGAATACTGAAGCAGAATGACAGGAAGGTTAGTTAAAAGTGTGGCTTTGTTCATTAATTTAATTTTATGAATTGTGAGTTACCTAACAATCTTTTAATGAAGGTTGTGATACATAATTAGATAGTTATGATGAAACTTCCACACTATTTAAATATAGCTAATAAATTAACAAAGAAAGAGCCTTTCCCTCTCATCCATCTGGTAAGCTTCTCCTGACCTGGTGTGATGACATTCCCTGCTTTATTTCAACATTGACCATCCTCGGTGTTGACTTACTGTGTTGCTACACTGGCTGAAAAATGGGGTGTGGAAGTACAACACTGAATACTTTAAATGAGGTAGCCAACAGGTGCACATTTGCGTTTCACAGTACTTTACTTTCACTGTTCACAACCTCCCAATAATACACAGTTATATGGCCAGTGCACTATTTTTTAACCTCCAACAAGCCTCATTAATAGGTTTCAGATGAACATCCACATACCACTACAATAGTTTTCTGTTGAAAATCTACGAGCAATAAAAACCTAACCACAAAATTCACAGTACTTGAAGAATAGAAAGGTATGTATGGAGCAGGCACTGTCATTGTTTTAATACACAGCTAATTGTGTAACACTTATTTCACAGTTAAGTCTCTGCATTGTTGTCATTCTAACCAAAACAGCAAAATCGGCTGTGGACTGACTGTCTCAGGACCAAAAATGGGGCCCTTATTTATCCTCACAATAATAAGTACTGAAACTAGACATTGTTTGAAGTTAAATTTACAGAAATTACATTTAAAACTTAACTCATTAAATTAAATGAATACATTGAAAAACTGGTTCTTTTTAACAGTTTCTTCTACTACAAAGGTTAAGCTGAATTATTCATTTAAATCATGAAATTAGGGCATATAGTTATGCAAGCAATACTTCTGACAAAATTAAAGATTACTGGGGAACTAATTAAGGGCTAGCTTCACTAACATGTTTTCGAATAGAGCCAAATACATACTTAAAGAATGCTGGTGTTTCATCTTACAAATGTTTATAATTATTATAGAATTCATATTTGGTTATAAATCAACAGTAGAATTTAAGTTACAAAACAATTACTGATTTCACTCTACAATGAAAGATACTAACTAGGAATAGTTCAAATAAATTAAAAAATTAATTACATACATAAAACAAACCACAAAAGTAGATCTGGTGGTATATTCTTTAAAACTGAGGGCCAGCCTTTTTCTTTTATGAAAATGCAGATTACACTCACATATGTTGGTGGTAATTAGTTAAGAGCAAAATGAATTGTAAGGAGGCAAATGGCAAAACAAGACCGTAATTCTCGCCATTTTCTAAATCTTGCCAGTCCTTTTCCTTCATCTCTCTTCCTGCCCCCTTCAGTTTTTCTGCCAGGAGAAGATGCCACTGTCTCCAAAAGCTTGTACATTTCTTTAACTTACATATGTGCTTCCTTCTGCCTTCATTGGCGAATAGACTTTTTTTATCCATCCAATTATATTATAATAAATGATAGCAGTATTTTAGTGTTAATGTGCCTTCCTATTGTGAGGAAGCTATCTTTATTCTGTAATATTTATGATAAGCTAAAGTCCGAGTGAATTATCAATTGATTTGTCATGAAACCCTTCGCAAAATAATAAAACCCACAAAGCAAAATATCATGTAACTTTTTCAGCATGTTTTTGCTTTTCATTTGTTCTAAAGTGTCACCATATATTGGGGGTTCTAAGCATAAAAATTCAGCTGGAGAGTAGGAAGCATAAAATTACATGCATGAATGATTAGATACTTTTTAAGTACTTCCATTCAGTTGTGTAAAAATGTTATAATTTCATAAATGCCTAGAATGAGAGGATTTAGTAATTCCACATTTCCCTCCATACTTGCTGAACTGGGGTATGCAGCTATTTTGTGGAAGGGGGGGGGGGGGGGATGGAGGGGGCTGTTTACTTTGGGCTAAGTGAGTTGGGCACTACCCCCGAATTTCTTGCTTCTTCTCGGATAGTGTGTAATTGAAAGCTTCTCCTAAATGCGCTTACCTTACTACTGTGTTTTATCTTGCTGATGCTCAGAAAACTTAACTTGCTTATGGGTCACTGCATAGAATTTATTGTGGTAGCCCAATAAAACAGAACTGCCAATTAGAAAGAAACTAAATTTACTTGGAAGTGCATTGGCTTCATAAAAGTATACATAAACAAAAAGCACTCCCCTGAATACAATTGTGCTTGAAACCAAACTGATCTAAATATTGCTGAACATGTACCTTCCGAGATACACTCCTGTTGTTGTTGTTGTTGTGGTCTTCAGTCCAATAGCTGGTTTGATGCAGCTCTCCATGCTAGTCTACCCTGTATAGGCTTCCTCATCTTCGGATAACCACTGCAGTCTACATCCTTCTGAATCTGCTTATGTATTCATCTTTTGGTGTCCCTCTGCAGTTTTTACCCCCACTTCCCTCCAATACTAAACTGATGTCGGAGAATGTGTCCTATCAATTGATCCAAACCTTCAGTCTGTTTGTGCCATAAATTTCTTATGCCCCCAGTTCTATTCAGTACCTCACCAACAATTGTATTATCTACCCAATTAATCCTCAGCATTCTTCAGTAGTACCAAACTTCAAAAGCTGTTTTAATTGTTTATGGTCCATGTTTCACTTCCATACATGGCTACCCTCCTGTACTTCTATTAACCCTATTACAGTGGTATAAGAGTCTGCACCTTTTGGTAGCAGCTCTTACACATATGTCCTGCCCACATTAACCTGTATCCTGTCACAGGGATCTCACACATTACATCACACCAAAAACAGTCATTCTTTGGTATAGTACACTAAACTTCACAATTCACAAAATTTCACTGAAAATCTGAGCACTTACCTGGAAACAATATAGTAACCATGAACATGTTACCATCAGTGATTTTTATGCTACTGTCAAGATAACACAGACACAAAGCACCAGTGTATTGGAAACTTATATAAGAAGAATGGCAATTTGCTTTATTGTGCACCCATCTTCAACAATAATAGATGGCACTAAATCAAACACAGAACATGGTTATAGTGCAGCTTCTCTGGATTGCTTGTTAGCATAACATTCAGGATGTGACTGACTATCAGCCCCATTATTTTCTTGCAAAGTACTGCAACCCAGAGACTCCTCTTGAATGCTTCATCACTATGCCTTTTCTCAAAACAACATGTGCAATGCTATTATAGCCACAGCTATGAATAAATATTTCTCTACTAAATACTCTTGAAACTCCATAAAGTTCATTCATGCACCATGCCCCTCCTGTTCCCCAACTCTTAGTAGGCTCAAATAATACAAAAATGTTGAGCACTATTTCCCCTGATCTGGTAAACAGATGGTTCTATTCTTGTAGTGAAGAGGTGCCCTTTACAAAAACTATACAGGAAGGCAAAAATTCAGTACAGTTAACTAACTTTATCAATATCTTAGTAACGATAGGGTTGAGAACTGTAGGAGCCCCCTAAATGAGTCAAGTGTACACTACACATTAGAGGCTGCTACTCAGGAAACTGACTGTGTGTGGGGTGTACACAAGGTTTTAGAGGCTGCTACTCAGGAAACTGACTGTGTGTGGGGTGCACACAAGGTTTTAGAGGCTGCTACTCAGGAAACTGACTGTGAGTCAGTGCAAGACTAAAAGAGATGCCTCCCACAGATGAGAGTATTAAAATCCTAATAGTAAATTGACAAACCATTCAACAAAGTGCCATAGTTCAAAGTGCTCATAAAAAGCAGTGAAGATCACATAATACTGGGTACAGAAAGCAGGCTGAAACATGAAACTGATAGCAGTGATACTTTTGTGGAAAGTTTAACTGTATATTGAAAGGATAGGCAAATGGTAATAGGAAGCAATGTGTTTGTCACAGGTGACAAGAAACTCAGATCCACTGAGATAGAAATTGAAGCTGTGTGTGACATTGTTTGGACAAGACTCAGTATCAGAGGTGGGCATAAAATGATAGCTGGATGCTTCTATCACCCACTAGCCTCATCTCCTGATGTACCCCAAAACTTAAGAGAAACCTCAGCTCACTTTATTTAAGTTACCCAGTCATACTTTAATCATTGGTAGATACTTTAATCATACAACAACCAATTTGGAAAATTACTCTTTTGTTAGTGGTGGGCATAAAAAGATATTATGTGAAACATTACTAAATGCCTTCTCTGAAAACCACATTATCCACATTGAATCTGGAATCAGTGACCATGATGTGGTTTTGGCAACAAAGTACAAAGAACAATTAAAACAAGCAGAAAGATATATATGCTATGTAAACTGGATAAAAAATTAATAGTGTCACATCTCAATGAGGAACTTGAAATTTTGAGCACAGGGCAGGAGCATGTTGAGGAACCATGGCTCAAATTTAAGAGAATAGTTGATCACACACTGGATAGATATGTGCCCAGCAGAACAGCCCATAATGGAAGGAAATCTCCAGGGCATTCAGTCACTGTAAAGAAACTTAAGAAACAGAGGTTACTGCATAATAGGTGTAAAACAAAGCGTAGGGCTACCGATAGAGAGACATTCAATGAAACAAATTTATCTGTCAAGAGAACAATGTGTGATGCCTTCAATGACAACCACAGCATGATACTGTCAAATGATCTTCCATCAAACCCAAATAAATTCTGGTCATATGCAAAGGCTGTCAGTGGCACCAAAGTTAGTGTCCAGTCCCTAACATATGAGACAGGAACTGAAATTGAGGGTAATAAAGCAAAAGTTGAAATGCTTAACCCCATTTTCAAATGTTCCTTTACAAAGGAAAACCCAGAAAAATTCATCCATTTTAATTCTCATACTACTGAAAAAATGAATGAAATAAGCATTAATTTCAGTGGTTTTGAAGAACAGCTGAAATTGTTAAAATTGAACGAAGCCCCGTGGCCCTATGGAATTCCTGTCAGATTCTATACTGAATTTGCAGCTGAGCTAGCCCCACTTCTAACTATAGTCTATCATAGATCCCGCAAATAGAAAATGATGCCCAGTTCTTGGAAAAAAGTCACACCTATTAAAAAGAAGAATAGTAGAAGGGATCCATAGAACTACTGTCCAGTATCCTTGACAGAATTTGATGTATCATCTTAGAACATATTGTCAGCTTAAACATAATGAGGTACCTTGAACAGAATGAGCTCATCCATGCTAGCCAGTATGGGTTCTGAAAACAATGATCATGTGAAACCCATCTCACTTTTCTCATGTGACATACTGAAAGCTTTGGATGAAGTCATTCAGATAGATGCTGTATTTCTTGATTCCTGTAAAGCATTTGACTCAGTACCACACTCACGCTTATTATCAAAAGTAAGATAATATGGGGTATCAAGTGAAATATGTGATTGGATTAAGGACTGCAGAGGCTGCAGCATGATATCTCGGATGCAAGTCATCGTCAGATGTAAAAGTAACTTCAGGTGAACCAAAGGGAAGTGTGTTAGGACCCTTGCTGTTGCTCTTCATCTTGAACACACACACACACACACACACACACACACACACACACACACACACACACACACACACACACACACACACACGCACGTCTGCTATCTCAGAGAGCTGAAACTACACTGCGAGGAGCAGCACCAGTGCATGATGGGAGTGGTGACGAGGAATAGTATGGTAGGACTGGCAGACAGTGAAGTGTTGCAATTTAGACAGTGGGCAGGAGAGAAGGTGCAAAGAGGGGAGGAGGTAAGTAGCGGAAAGAAGAGAAATAAAAATAAAAATAAATTAAAAGACTGGGTGTGGCGGTAAAATGACGGCTGTCTAATGCTGGAATTGAAACAGGGAGAGGGCTGGATGGGTGAGATTAACGAAGGTTGAGGCCAGAAGGGTTACGGGAACGTGCGATGTACTCCAGGGAAAGTTCCTACATGCGCAATCCAGGAAAGCTGGTTTTGGTGGGAAGGAGCCATATGGCACAGGCTGTGAAGCAGTCTTTGAGATGAGGGGTATCATGTTTGGCAGCATGGTCAGCTACAGGGTGGTCCACTTGTTTTTTGGCCACAGTTTGTCGGTGGCCATTCATGCAGACAGACAAATTATTGGTTGTCATGCCTACATAGAATGCAGCACAGTGGTTGCAGCTTAGCTTGTAAATCACATGACTGGTTTCACAGGTAGCCCTGCCTTTGATGGGATAACTGTGAAACCAATCTGGGCCAAAAAACAAGTGGAACACCCTGTAGCTGACCATGCTGCCAAACCCCTCATTTCAAAGACTGCTTCACAGCCTGTGCCATATGGATCCTTCCCACCAACACCAGCTTTTCTACATTGCGTAGGTGGGAACTTGCCCTGAATACATCCTACGTTCCCGTAACCATCCTGGCCTCAACCTTTGTTAGTCACTGTCCTCACCCACGCAGCCCTCTCCCTGTTCGCATTCCAGCACTACACAGCTGTCATTTCACTGCCACACCTAGTCTTTTAATTTATTTTTATTTTTACTTCTCTTCTTTCTGCTACGTACCCCCTCCTCCCTCCGCACCTTCTTGCCTGCCCTCTGTCTAAACTGCAACTCTTCACTGTCTACCACTCTCACCATACTATTCCTCCCCCTCCCCGCCCCAGTCTCCTCCTTACCCCCACCCAATCGCCACTCCCATCATGCACTGGTGCTGCTGCTCGCAGTGTAGTTTCAGCTCTCTGAGACTGCAGACATGAGTACAAGTTGCACTTTGTATGTGTGTGTGTGTGTGTGTGTGTGTTTGTGTGTGTGTGTGTGTCTACTGCTGACAAAGGCCTTAATGGCCAAAAGCTATGATTGTGTGAATCTTTTTATTGTGCCTATTGCGACTCAGCATCTCTGCTATATGGTGAGTAGCAACTTTCCTTCTCTTGTTACATTCCATCCTGGATTTTGCATTGTTTGATTAATAGTAACATCAGGCATTTTGCAGATGATGGAGTTAAAATGGTTAAGACGGCTCTGAGCACTATGGGACTTAACATAGATGGAGTTATCTATAATGAACTACTATCTGCAAGAAGCTGCAGAAATACTCAGTCAAATCTTCATAATATTTCAAAGGGGGGAAAAGACTGAGAAACTTGCTTTAAATGTCCATAAACGTAAAATTGTGCACTTCTCAAAACGAAAAGACATAGTATCCTAATACTATAATATCAGTGAGTCACTGTTGGAATCAGCCAACTTGTACAAACACTTGCGTGTAACACAGGGATATGAAATGGAATGATTACATAGGCTCAGCCGTGGGTAAAACATGTGGTAGACTTCAGTTTATTGGTAGAATACAGGGGAAGTGCAATCAGTCTACAAAGGGGATTGCTTACAAATCACTTGTGCAACCCATCCTAGAATATTGCTCAACTGTGTGGCACCTGTACCAAACAAGACTAACAGGGTATACTGAACATATACAGAGAAGGGTAGCATGAATGGTCATAGGTTTGTTTAATCCATAGGTAGGTGCCACAGAAATACTGAAGGAATTGAACTGTAAGACCCTTGAAGACAGATAGAAACTATCCTGAGAAAGTATTATGATGGCTCTAGGAATATACTACAATCCCCTATGTATCGCTTACATAGGGATTGTGAGGATAAGATTCGAGTGGCTACTGCACACACAGAGGCATTCAAATGATTATTCTTCCCTTGCTCCCTATGTGAACAGAATAAGAGGAAACCCTAATAGCTGGCACAATGGGATATATCCTCTGTAGTGCACCTCACAGTGGTTTGCAGAATACAGATGTAGATGTACTTGTAAAGGACATCACGATCACTAATCCCTGTCCCTATTCTCACACTGTCAATTAGGTGAGGCATGTTTGTAGCTACAAGATCCAAAATATTTCAATTGCGTATAGGCTGCTTAATGCCATTCCAAAAATATTTCAGAAAATGTGTTCAAGAGTACTTCACAAAACTGTCTGTTCATACCACCTGCAATGAACGCACAGATGTCTCAGTCTATAATCAGTAGACTAAAGTGCACTCCCCAGTCCACAAGCACTCTAATACCCAACTTGTGTACCCCAAATATATCAAGGGGAGTCCTACAATTCTCTACACCACAATGCAGATCTACATGATTTACGTGTCTGTAGCCAAGACTGTCACCGAATTGATGAAGCCTCTGACTGAAACTCTTTACTCAGCTTCTAACCAAAGGACTCTGATCAATTATAGGAATGATGCTGCAAATTGTGAGCTCTGCTTGCATCTTGAGTGAGAGTTGAGCAGTCTTCATCACTTCCACGAGCTACCCATATGAACTGAGGATAGCCTTAGAACCCAAGTGACAAATGTCATTGGAGCCGAGGTGAGCCAAAACTGCTTGTTGCACTCTTGGTAGCCATAGACAGAGCCTCCTCCATACCTCAAATCAGCCCACCCCCTCCCCCAGAGTCATACTGAGTGCACACTGTATCTCTTTTCAGCCCTGGATGCTATTTCCCTAAAGGGCTCCATAAAACACTAAACATTGAACGTCCTGATAACTAGTAAACCCCTCTCCCTGGGTGCCTGCTCCGACCCTGATGAATGCACAGCGACCTGTCCGCTCACAGGGTGGGAATGGGCAATGCGAGATGGCCTGCCTCCACATTAACTCTCCACTTTGAACAATGTGAATGGATTGCAACCCGCCATTCGCCCTACGGTGAGCAGGGATTCCCCGTGGTGTGTATGCTTTAAGGTGCCTCTGCAGCAGATCCAATAGGTACAACAAACATCATCTGAGATGTGTCATGCAGTGCACCAGATACCCCACTATTGCTACACCCTGAGGCAGCATTCTGCAGACTGCTGACTGTGGCCATAAGCATCTTCTGCTGCTTGTGAACTGCAGCCAGCTCCTCCTGCTTTTTCACACAGCACTAACACACGCACTATCTGTCCTACTACACTCCTGGAAATTGAAATAAGAACACCGTGAATTCATTGTCCCAGGAAGGGGAAACTTTATTGACACATTCCTGGGGTCAGATACATCACATGATCACACTGACAGAACCACAGGCACATAGACACAGGCAACAGAGCATGCACAATGTCGGCACTAGTACAGTGTATATCCACCTTTCGCAGCAATGCAGGCTGCTATTCTCCCATGGAGACGATCGTAGAGATGCTGGATGTAGTCCTGTGGAACGGCTTGCCATGCCATTTCCACCTGACGCCTCAGTTGGACCAGCGTTCGTGCTGGACGTGCAGACCGCGTGAGACGACGCGTCATCCAGTCCCAAACATGCTCAATGGGGGACAGATCCGGAGATCTTGCTGGCCAGGGTAGTTGACTTACACCTTCTAGAGCACGTTGGGTGGCACGGGATACATGCGGACGTGCATTGTCCTGTTGGAACAGCAAGTTCCCTTGCCGGTCTAGGAATGGTAGATGACGGTTTGGATACACCATGCACTATTCAGTGTCCCGTCGACGATCACCAGAGGTGTACGGCCAGTGTAGGAGATCGCTCCCCACATCATGATGCCAGGTGTTGGCCGTGTGCCTCGGTCGTATGCAGTCCTGATTGTGGCGCTCACCTGCACGGCGCCAAACACGCATACGACCATCATTGGCACCAAGGCAGAAGCGACTCTCATCGCTGAAGACGACACGTCTCCATTCGTCCCTCCATTCACGCCTGTCGCGACACCACTGGAGGCGGGCTGCACGATGTTGGGGCGTGAGCGGAAGACGGCCTAACGGTGTGCGGGACCGTAGCCCAGCTTCATGGAGACGGTTGCGAATGGTCCTCGCCCATACCCCAGGAGCAACAGTGTCCCTAATTTGCTGGGAAGTGGCAGTGCGGTCCCCTACGGCACTGCGTAGGATCCTACGGTCTTGGCGTGCATTCGTGCGTCGCTGCGGTCCGGTCCCAGGTCAACGGGCACGTGCACCTTCCGCCGACCACTGGCGACAACATCGATGTACTGTGGAGACCTCACGCCCCACGTGTTGAGCAATTCGGCGGTACGTCCACCCGGCCTCCCGCATGCCCACTATACGCCCTCGCTCAAAGTCCGTCAACTGCACATACGGTTCACATCCACGCTGTCGTGGCATGCTACCAGTGTTAAAGACTGCAATGGAGCTCCGTATGCCACGGCAAACTGGCTGACACTGACGGCGGCGGTGAACAAATGCTGCGCAGCTAGCGCCATTCGACGGCCAACACCGCGGTTCCTGGTGTGTCCACTGTACCGTGCGTGTGATCATTGCTTGTACAGCCCTCTCGCAGTGTCCGGAGCAAATATGGTGGGTCTGACACACCGGTGTCAATGTGTTCTTTTTGCCATTTCCAGGAGTGTATTACTACCACCTTAAGAGTTAAACGATGACAATAAACAGAAAAGCTAAATATATGGCATGCTACTCTCCATGTGCATCACCAATGGAGGCTAGTGGCTGATTACTGTGATGAGCAATCACCTGCCTTTCAACTGAATTAATAACTGTGCTACAGAGTGCACAAATGTACACTACAAATATACTAAAATGTGAGACTACCATCTCAAATACAAAAATACACAAAAATTTAAGAATTAAACTATGCAAACCCATATAAACACTTAGGAAATTTAGAAATTAAATTATGAAAACAGACAGAACAGTTTAAATACACTGCTGGAAAAAGATATTAGTACATCTTTTTACAGGTTTCCAAATCCCTCAAGATTTATTGTTGCAACAGTGCCTACAGAGCACATGAAATGATTACATTGATAGACCAATAGCACAAGAAATTCTGAGGTACAAGTATTGACCCATGCTGAAACACCCATATCAGTATGTGGTGGACTCTCCGCAGGTGGCAATGCAAGTGCTGACTCTGGCATTCAGCTGATCATACAGCTGGCGTATACTGTCCTGGGATACATTATGCCTTGCCTGCTTGACCTGTTCATGCAGTTCTGTGAGAGTTGTTGGCTGGTGAGTCACACGAATCACACCTCATCCTACCATGTGCCATATGGGCTCGATTGGAGACAAGTCCAGAGTTTCTGCTGGTCAGGGAAGTTGCTTCACATCTTGCAGAGCATGGTTCCTTTCATGGGCAGTATGTGGGTCAATATTATACTGTTGGAACAACATATTGCATGAATGGCAAAAGAATGCACCTAACAACATTCTGTACGTACCGAGCACTGGTTAGCACCCCTACTGAAACATCAAAGGTAAATGAGAGCTGTACCTTATCACACTTCTCACCATAAGGCCTGGGTTGGGGCCAGTCTGCCTTAGACAAATGCACTCTGTGAGACAGTGCTCACCGTGTCTACGTCATAGAGCAAATGATCATCACTTGCATGCAGGCACAATCTGCTTGCAACGCTGAAGACCATGGCACACCATTCCATCTTTCAAGTGGTCCTCTGATGGTATTAGTCAAGCTGTGCACATCAAAGCTGTGATATGAGAGTAAGACCGGCTAGAGGTGTGTGTGCCCCTAGTCCCACTGCTATTAACTGGTTCACAACAGTTAGTGTTGCCTCAAAAGCCTTGTCTGTGCTATGGTAACTGTATGATCCGCCATCGCTGCCTTAACAATACTATGATCCTGCCAGGTGTCTGTGCTGTGTGGATGTCCAGAACCTCGTTTATGTGTGAGAGAATGTTCACATGAGTGCTGATACCTGCATCATTACACAACTGACTCAGCATGTCCAACTTGTGTAGTAATTCTCCAAAAGGACCTTCTCTCCACTTGAAAGGTCATAATGTGACCCCTTCAAAATTCGCTCAGCTGGCTGTAGGAAGCATGAGTGCATCTCTGTGGCATGGTTACCTGCTTAATTCACTTTTTTTGCACCACGTTGAGGTTTCTGAATATGGGCATTCTCTATTAAAGGACAGACATATATGATACTCTGGTAGCTGTGCCACTATGCTACCTGTTGGTGGATGTTGTTGAAACCATTATCAATACATCTGGTATCCACCAGGTTGCATATTCCATCATCGGATCAAAATCGACGTCTTCTTTCGAGATGCGCTAATTTTTCCCCTTCTTTTCTGATAGTGCATTTCTCTTGCTACTCATCATGTTAATCACCAGTGGAGGTTTGTGGCTGACTGCTGTGATCACCAGTCACTTGCTTTTCAAAACAAATAACAAACTGAGCTACAGAATGCCCAAGTATGCACTATATAGATACTAAAATATGAGAGTACACTCTAAAATACAAAAACACACAAGTTTAAGAATTAAACTATGCACGCAACAAAAACACTCAAGAAGTTTAAGAATTAAATTGCCGAAACAAACAGAAAAAGCTAAATACGTGACTTACTACTCTCCAGATGCATCACGAATGGAGGTTAGCAGCTGACTGTGTTATGCGCTACATGTTATTTATGTCAGTATTGTCTTTGATAAAATCAGGTTTTTTCATTTAGTTATTAATTTCATACTCCTTAGTAGATTAATTAAATTATGGTTTTTTTATCAAAAAATCTGGAGCCAGTTAAGCTGACAGCAAGAGACAGATATAAAACTATTTGTTTTTGTGGTACTATAATGCATTATTTCTCCCGTGAATCATAGACATTGCCATCAGTTGTGGGGCTTTGCCTCAGTGATACAGATAGCTATGCTGTAGGTGCAACCACTTTATCGAGGTGATTGGCCACAACGCTATCGGCTGGTATTTGCTCCTCTTCTGACGTCATTTTTATACCTGAAAGTCAAAAGTATAGAAAGCAAGCCAACTAACTTCCTCCACACAAAATTCATCGCACGCCACATAATCCAATGGACTTGCCTACACCACCAAATTTAAACTACACGCAATTGGCATTATTGCTTACGTTTATTACTGCGACCGTTGGTTGCTGCTTCACAAACTCATCTGTAGGCGACAGCGCATTCTTATTACTCTCTTCGCATGTAGACTCATAGCTCAACTGTTCACAGTTATTTCTTGTTATTGTGTTTCGAACCACTATTCTTCACCGAAGAGCAGTCGTCCGTTCATGCGTTGCCAGAGCTAAAGCTCAATCGTTAATGTCTTTTCAGTTTATATTAGATAGATTTTGCCCCTGTTGGACTGCCAGACTCAAGCATGACCCTCCCCCCCCCCCCCCCCTCCAATTCGATTACGGGCCCCACTCCCCACTACACCTCATTTTATAGTCGCCTGCTACATAATAATTGCATGGCTATTTACTACCCACACTTTAACCTGGAAGAACAGGTTGCTTGATGTGACGCAAATATTCCCTTCTGCACTTGCAAGATTACGCATACAAGAAAGAACCGTAGAGGCAGAACACCTCCAACTGTTATCAGCGCAATAAATACCTTTCCAGCCAATTTAGCATCCAGATTAACAGTCGGCATAATTGTATACGAAAGCGTTAAGGCATTGGGACTAGTTGGTATTGACATAACTCGTTGGTACCTCTAATATCCCGGGTTTCTTTCACACGCATTTTCTCTTCAAATCCCGATTGGTCGTAGTTGAAAACAAATTCCTCACTGAACAATACGATAAGTCTCCTTATCTCATTTAAAAATTTTCGGGCCTATTTCGCAGTTTGCTGTACATCGTCAAGTTCAGGCTTTGTTTGAAATTTCCTTATCTTACGTCTTCCAATTTTTTAGTACTGTTTGAATTTTTGCATCCATCCAATGCTTCCCTACAAATCACTGGAATCCATATCGCTCGCAGTTTGATGTGCATACCGTAGTTGGTCACTGTCATGCACATCCTGTAAATTATATCGAGCATCCGTGAAAAGCAAAAACGCCAGTTTGTGTAACAAGAGCGCCAATCCCTCTCTTGAATATCCGTAGTTTTTCTTATGCACTACACGGTCATATTGCTGCCAACTTCTTCGAAATGTGTTCATTATTGTTTTTTTACTATACAGAGGATGATTTGCCATGTACGTAATTATGTTAAGTACCCGCTCCTTGGACGACGATTGTCTTTTACAACATTCCACTGGAGAAGGAATTTCTGGCTCGCTGTCCGACAAGGATGATGAACAACATGGCTCGACATCTGTTCCAGTATCACTTTCAATTGTTAAACACATATCGCCATCATTGTACTGCGCCGGCCGCGGTAGCCGAGTGGTTCTAGGCACTTCAGTCTGGAACCGCGCGACTGCTACGGTCGCAGGTTCGAATCCTGCATTGGGCATGGATGTGTGTGATGTCCTTAGGTTAGTTAGGTTTAAGTAGTTCTAAGTCTATGGGACTGATGACCTCAGATGTTAAGTCCCATAGTGCTTAGAGCCATTTGAACCGTCATTGTACTCCTCATTTAAATTGTCCGCACAGTTGAGCATATACGGCACCACACATTCCATTGGCTCGTCTTGCAGAAACGCTAATATGTCATCTCCAACGGCTTTCTTATCTGCGAAATTCGTTGGGTTCCTCGCTAACGAATTGTCAGCTTAGGCAAGTATTATTCCAGATATAACGCAATGTTTGCTTTGTTTATCGTTACCATTGCTCTGCTTTGTATTGACACAAGTCGTAATGTAGTACTGTTGTGAGTTAATCGTTTAAAGAGTTCGCCAGTTTACTAAAATACCTTTCAGCCGGAGTTAGTGTTACTGGAATCGTACAATCTCATATGAAGGGCTTATTTCAGTAGTGGTACAAGTCCATTACATACACTTTTCTGCCTATAATGCTTCTACAGTTACTGATCCAAACAAACAGAAAGAAAGGTTCATCTCTAACAAGAAGCCAAATGCTTGAATATTTCTAGTATCTCAACTGCAGATTTTTCAGCGCTCATTAAACTTTAGGACTCTGTATCTCACAATGAACAAAAATGGACTTGTACCACTATTGAAATAAGCCCTTCATATATGGAATTGAAATTTTTCATCGGGTCTGTTTCTGATTGGAAGACTGTACGGGCTATAGACGCCCTTCATCAGCTAATCTGTCTGAATCTGCTACGTCTGTAGGACACTTTGAGAGAAGATAGTAGGTTTTAGGCTTCAGTTCTTCATTTTCCATGTGTATGAAAGTCAAAACTGGTGAAAACAGGTCAGAGAATTGTTCATAGATCGCAAATCGCGTTGTCAAAACTGGCATGACAAAGTCCAAATCTGCTACTATACTCCGATAAGGGGTGCTAACCTCCTCAGCATGAGAGCATCTGGAGAAATTTTGTGCACTTGGATAGGTGCAGAACTGCAGTTACGGACTCAGCACGCTCCATTCATTCACAAGATGCAGAATGTAGCCGTTCACTTCTGGTCAGTTGCAGATTAAACTGATGAAAGTGCTGCATGGCGGGTTGGGCGAAGACAGTGCGAGGGGATCTTTCAGTTTCTAACTTTATCCTAAGAATGCGGGAATGTACTTGACTCGCGGCGCATAGAGGAAGACCATATATTACGCACTATACTCAAGGTGCTAGAAATACATAGATCACTGTCTGGTATACGTTACGATGTATATGTTCGAGAATTAACAATGAATGGATATACTGTACAGTCATCGATCTACATTCGCAGCGGTACATACAAAGTAGAGGAAGGGCGGTTTAGCAATTATACTGAAACTAGGAGGCATGCTGTTGCATGATTAGTCAGTGTTGAAATTAGTGTAAAATTGCCAAAATTGTTCGCACCATCAACTCTGATGCTTATTATTACAGTCCATCAACAGTGTCTTTTCCATTCAATCTGTGCTCTGATTACCACTTAATGACTGACTGACATTGCTTGTTTGAGAAGGAGAAAGAGTGTCAACAACATCTGGGGATGGCTAGTGGATGGTACAGAGTAACGATGATAGAATGTTGGGGTTATAGACGTGAATGGGTCCTGGGAGAGGCAGATCTGCTTCAGATTGTAGTACCTGTATGGTGTTGAGTCTTCCTAATTTTCCTGATAAGAAACACAACCGTAACTGTTCATACTGTCTTTTATACTACCTTATGTTGCACGAGCAGGCTTCATTTGGTGTTGAGCTTACACATCCTACAGGGTTGGCAGGTCTGTGACACCATGTCCCCATTTCCACTGAATGGTCAAAACACTGTCCTGTCACATTAACTCAGGTCACTCTGTTTCTACACGGGTTGCAGAATGTGGTAGATGTAGCTCTCTGTGACTTCTGCTCAGTTCCGACTTAAATGGGAATGATCACGTGCAAAAAGCTGCAGAGATGGCAGGGCAGAGACTCAGGTGCAGTTACAAGATGCATAGAGACTGTCTAAAACCATGTTGGAATTACACTGTAACAGACAAGTTCGCAATAGGTGATTCGTTTCGAGATACTAGAGTGCCAAGAATATGATTTATGAGTGATTGTAATCATTAAAGGACTTCTCCATAGGCTCGAACGCAGGTATATGGTTGAATGGAAAAACTTGATTCCAAATCGCAGACAGCGTTTTTACCAGAAAGTGTAACAGTATAGCTCTAAATCTAGTGTAAATTTCTTACGACCTTAATTAGCACACCATCTAGTGTATGTCATCATTCTGAATCAACCATAGGCTGTAACCCAGTGGATATATCGCAGAACATCTCAAGTGGCATCAAGACAGAATGTGTTACAAATACTGGATAAAGATCTAGCGGGGGCATGCACGAGTTGCAACTACTACGTTACTTAGCTGAATCACTTACTAAATTGGGTGATTTAATACGAGCTAAAACCGTCGGCGATGTGTAACCGCGCTGTTGATCTGTTAATATACTGTCGAGCGATCGCCATCTATATTCATTGTCGCGGGGTTTTTGCCTGGAAAAACCACTTCATTTTGAGGTAAAGGCATACTTCAGTTTATAGAGCTTGTATATCTTTTAACTTGGATACCGTTAGCGATACTTGTGAGCACCTATAGAACCAATACCACTTGTGATAATAACATGCTCGTTGCGATCGTGTTTTTAACATCTGGCAGCATGTAAAGCGATTACGTTTATCTTTCTGACAAGGAAACCTCCCAATCGCACCCCCCCTCAGATTTAGTTATAAGTTGGCACAGTGAACAGGCCTTGAAAAACTGAACACAGATCAATAGAGAAAACAGGAAGAAGTTGTGTGGAACTATGAAATAAAAAGTACAATATACAAACTGAGAAGTCCATGCGCAAGATAGGCAACATGAAGAAGAGGGTAAGCTCAGGTCACTAGAGTGAAAAGTTTACTTTCTTTATTTTCGCAAAGCTACGATATGTCCGTTCGTTCATTGACGTCTCTGTTCACTGTAATAAATTTAGCGTCTGTGTTTTGCGGCCGCACCGCAAAACCGTGCGATTAGTAGAGGAAAGGACGTGCCTCTCGAATGGGAACCGCAAAAGTTTGATCGCAAGGTCATAGGTCAACCGATTCCTCCATAGGAAAACACGTCTGATATATTCTATACGACACTGGTGACGGTCTGTGTGTCACATGACAGGAATATGTTATCGACCCACGAATGGGTAAATGGATTCTTCTACCTTGCCCGAGTTAGGTTTTCTTGTGGATGTGATAATCACTCCCAAAAAATGATCGCATCGGACGGACGGACGGGCAGATAATAATTGTCTGAAAATAAAAATATTAAACTTTTCACTCGAGGGAAGACCTGAACCAAGGACCTCGCAGTCAGCAGCTGCTCACGCTAACCACGGGACCACGGCGCTCCTCAGCTCATATTATCCTTGATGTTGCCTATCTTGTGCATAGACTACTCAGTTTGTATATTTTGCTTCTTTTTTTCATAGTTCCATACAACGTCTTCCTGTTATCTCGATTGATCTGTGTTCAGTGTTTCAAGGCCTGTTCACTGTGCCAACTTATAACTAAATCTGAGGGGGGTGCGATGGGGAGGTTCCTTTGTAAGATGCAATGGTACCACTCGCAAGAAAAACTTACGAGATTTGTCCACCCATCGCTGATTTTCACTCAGTACTGTTTCGTTTCGCTAGCATTCAGTTATTGGTGAATTATTATACTTAGTAGTAGTAGTAGTAGTAGTAGTGGGGAATGCGTGATAGATTCGCCTTGAGCAACAGGCTTATAATGTATGTACGTGTTCTGGCATGTGAAAAGAAAATGACTATGTCCTGTCGTAAGGAAGGTATGGACACGGTGACGCTGTTCCGCAGAAGGCGGCCCAGAAGGCGGAGCTCGCGGCGCTGCACGACGAGTGCGAGGCGGCGGTGGAGGCGCAGGCGCTGCGCCGGCTGCAGCAGCTGGTGAGGGACAGCGACCGCCTGTTCCGGCGCGCGCTGAAGCGCAACGAGCTGGCCAGCGTGGCGCGCGAGCTGGCGCGCCGCTCGGCGACACAGCGCCCCGGCTGGCTGCACCGCACCTACTTCGCCGACGACAGCCAACCGGTGAGTTCCTCAACAGCCACCGACGTGAGCACGCCGCCCAAGGAATTACTCACCTCCGGGAGACGCTAACAGCGCAGCCTAACATGCACATTGCGACACTCAATTCTGTGCAAATTGTTACCGTCTGACAATTGAGCACACACTAGCGCAGTGGTTCTCAAGCTTTCTTAGACCATTAGACCATTATCCCTGAGTGCAAGCAGGCATTGTATTGTCTAGTACCCTGCCATCTCCCTTCCCCCCCCCCCCCCCCTCACACACACCACACACACCCACACTCTGTTGCCCGACACCCTTTCCCACATTATCACCAACTTCAGCAATTAACTAAACTGCTGTAGCCGGCCGGGGTGGCTGAGCGGTTCTAGGCGCTACAGTCTGTAAACGGGCGACCGCTACGGTCGCAGGTTCGAATCCTGCCTCGGGCATGTATGTGTGTGATGTCCTTAGGTTAGTTAGGTTTAATTAGTTCTAAGTTCTAGGCGACTGATGACCTCAGATGTTAAGTCCCATAGTGCTCAGAGACATTTGAACCATTTTTGAACTAAACTGTAGAATGAGAGACTTTTATTGGAACATTTTTATTTTTAGAAAGATCATTGATATTTAGTTTGTGTGTGTGTGTGTGTGTGGGTTTTAGAATGAAGGAATTAACCGGCCGGAGTGGCCGTGCGGTTCTAGGCGCTACAGTCTGGAACCGGGCTACGGTCGCAGGTTCGAATCCTGCCTCGGGCATGGATGTGTGTGATGTCCTTAGGTTAGTTAGGTTAGTTCTAAGTTCTAGGCGACTGATGACCTCAGAAGTTAAGTCGCATAGTGTTCAGAGCCATTTGAACAATTTTTTTAAACGAAGGAATTCGTGATGCATCGCATGTGCTTCTGACAACTCCTCCTCAGATACGAAAGCTAATTATCCACGGTGAGGTTAGACATTTTGTGTTAGCAGAAGAGCCAACACCGTGTTACGAGTGGAGGCCGATATGCACGCGTTTTACCTCACGGAGGCTGGCCTGAGGAGGGAAGGACTACATTGACGTGAGGTCTGGAACATGACAAGGAATGAGAATTCAGAAAGCGGATGTAATTAGTTTGATACTTAACTTTAATCCATTAATGATGAACGTCGCTCTTGACGGTACATGATTCACCATATTATATGTCCAGAATACATTCTTGAAGATAGTAATTATAATAACTGAATATGGCGCCTTACTAGGTCGTAGCAAATGACGTAGCTGAAGGCTATGCGAAACTGTAGTCTCTGCAAATGAGAGCGTAAGTAGTCGGTGAACCATCGCTAGCAAAGTAGGCTGTACAACTGGGGCGAGTGCTAGGAAGTCTCTCTAGACCTGCTGTGTGGCTGCACTCGGTCTGCAATCACTGACAGTGGCGACGCGCGGATCCGACGTATACTAACGGACCGCGGCCGATTTAAGAGCTACCACCTAGCAAGTGTGAAGTGTGGTGTCTGGCGGTGACACCACAAGACATTTGTTACAAAACATATTTGCTCTGCATTACTCATCTCCATTGCGGCACTTTTTTGACCTGCACCCTGCTACCCCATTTAAAATCAACCAAGCAAAATGTGTGCTCTGTACTTACTGTTCGAAAAGAAGTTGATTGCTGCACTCATTATTTCTGAATTGGAAGAAATTCGAAGACTTCTGGTTGCTAATTCTTTGTGTCTGACTTCACTGATAGTAATAGTGATAATGATAATAATAATAAAGGCAAAGGTCCCGAGTTCGAGTCTCGGTCAGACAGACAGTTTTAATCTGCCAGGAAGTTTCATATCAACGCACACTCGGATGCAGAGTGAAAATCTCATTCTGGATAATAATAATACTTTTTACAGTACTGTAGTAGCCTGTTTGTAATTACTGCTGTATCGTGCTGTCAATTGCTTTATTTATCTGTTTTGAAGAGAGTAATTGAGGAATTTATGGAAGAATGCAGGTTCTATCTACAATTTTGAGAAGATAGTTTCTTGAGGTATTTAGCATTTGTTACGCGTATATCTCACTTTTATCATCAGCGATGTACGGTATAAAGCATAACATATGTATGTAGAGGGTGGACTATGCGAGGAACTTGTAACCTCCATCGCATTAATGCTCCTAATTGAGAAAAAATAATTATTGTATATTCATTATTAGAGTCTTACAAAATTGTGATAATACTAACAATCTTTCGAAAATAATCTAGTTTCCTCACTGAAACTGAGTCGAATCGTTTAGTTTTTTACTCCTCAGAAAATATCATTTTACCCCTCAGCGTATAATTACACCTAGGTCGGGAACCACATCATCTGACGCCAAGAAAACAATTCGGTACTTAATCCATATGTGCCGCAAGATTAATGTTTGTTTTCAATTCTTTTTCTCCTTAATTTACGGAATTGTTATTATGTAGGGTGTCTCAAATAAAACTCGTACGCCTCACGCCTGCGATTCAAGTAACAATGAACTAACTAAAAAAAATAGGGTATTAGTAACCTTAAGAAACATGTAGTTACCTGTTTATAAGAGATGCTGGAAGTGATGGCCATGAGCTTTCAGGCATCGCAGACTTCGTGCGATGTTACGAGCAACAAGCTGTAATTCTCCAGGCGTGGTGTAGTTAATTTCTATAGTAATGTTCCATTTAAGATCACGTATTGTGCGAGGATTGTCAGTATATTGCTTTTTAGTGCGCCCCATGAAACAAAAATTACACGATTTTAAGTCTGTAGACATTGTAGGCCAGAGTCCTCTACTCTTCAGAGAACACGTTGGCGATGTGGACCAAACTTTGGTTGGATGCGTGAGCGGTTGCTCAATCTTGTTGGAATACTGCACACAGCCTCCCTGTATCTGATAATTATGCTAAGAAGAGTCAAAGATCTCTAGATATCTGGCACTGTTATTGAAAAATATGGGGTCAATACTGCACACTCCGTACAACCCATACAAAAACACTATATTTTCTGAGTGTTGTGGTTTTTCGTACAGAATATGCGAGTCGTCCTGCAGCCAGTACCAGCACTTCTGGGAGTTTAATACTGGTATCTGGCGAATGAAACCACGCTTCATCCTTATCTGACATGAACTAAAGAAAAGTATTCAAGTAACTGTCAGCGATTGATGTTAACAGCCAGTTACAGTAATGAACTCTTTTTTACTGATCCCTAAATTTCGACTCTTGCACCATACTCGCACTATAGGCTTCTAATTTCACATCTTTCAGAACACGATGACACGATGTACGAGATACACCAGCCTGCTGTGATAATCTCCTTTCCTTGCGGGGACTTCTTGTAAGGTCCATGCAGATTATGTTTATAGTTTTAGGGGTCCTTCCTCTCGGCTGCCTATTCCTCTGCGCATTCAAAACGGATCCTACATCCATCTCTTCAACATATCTTGCTGGTTGTGGGGAGTTTCCTACCAGGATACTTCCCCTGAAACATTTGTTTACATTCCTTGATGGAACCTGTCTTTACGTAACACTCCACAATATCAGTTCGCTGTTTTAACGCAAACTGACCGTTTCTGTAACAACATTACGAGCTTCTCGTAATAACTGACACACGAACACACAGCTGCACTCAAATTTCCAATAAAACGCAGGGAAGTCCACTTTCGAGACAGTGTTGCCACTTCACAAGCAATTCGACTAGATATGATTAACGGGTGAGTGAGGCGTAACGATTTTATGTCAGGACACCCTGTATTTTTGCGTCCCAGGCTTAGTCATTCATTTCCATATCCGGCCAGAATTTCCGGAAAATAGCAGCTCTGATGGTCTTGTTACTTGTCTCGATCAAGTTCCGTGCTTTGCATGTTTATTCCAGGAGGGAGCTTATGAACAAGTGGACTGGATCGTGTGTTGTTTCGCTCTTGCAAGACTCGTCTTCATGAGCTGGAAGGATGTCTCATTTTCGCAAGTTGGCATGTTGGTGTTCCAACGGAGAACATCCATCCTAAACCCACTTAATGATCTCCAAACAGGGCAGGTGTTTCCCTAGGCTGACCCTTCCTTCGATGCGTGCACATTCATTTAACCTATGATCTCCATTTAGATAGACTATTACAGCTAAATGAAATTTATATGTGCTCCATTTTCCTTCTGTAATACAAAATAATTATTTATTTAATAACTCAGGGTAATGAAGCTATTTGTTACGTTTATATCACTTGGCAAGCACACTAAAATTTACTTCGATTTTGCGAGACGTATATGAACTCACACATGCTGGCCACCTTCTCATCTCCTTAATTTTAACCAATCAATTTCGTGTTTGTAAGAATCTAATCGTTATGCCATGTGAAAAGTCAGGCCAAATATGAAGCTGTCTCAGTGTATGATCCTCTCCTGTCGATTTATCTGTCTTGCCCAGATCACTAACGTTTTCTTGTTCTTTAAGTCGGATATTCATGCTTCTTTTGATGGATCTTATGTACATGTGACCGAATGTACTAGGGATTTTGTATACGCCCGTTGCAGCTAGTGGGGGGTGTAGTACTCGTACTTTGCAGTGTTACAGCACTCATGCTTTTCTCTTTTCGGTTTAAACACTGTGTCAATACCGTAATTTCTTGGCATTCTGCTGATGCGTTCTGTGACTCTTTTTACGAATGTGAGAGAAACTTTCCGTTTAGTTGGTTCTTTTTCGTTCTGAGCTCGAGATCTTTTAGGATGTGATCCCCTATTTCTCTCTTAGCGAGAGGAGCCATTTGTTCTGGTACAAAATTCTTAAAAGATCTGGGTCTTCATTAGTAATAAGTTATGTCGTTGTGATTAGGATAAGATCGACAGTTTAACGTGCCGCGCGATGGAAGTAAATTCTACAGTAACAACTAACGGAGAGAATAAGAAATTTGATAGTTTGATAAGAAGAAAGTGACTTTCCTAAATGCAGATATGGGTCACACTTTTATTAACAGGTTTGATAGAATTGTATCGTCTGTGAAACAGTCTTGCTTGCCAAACAAGGAAAGTAAGCGATTGCACCATCTGGAATACTAACAGAAGATATTGTTGCCAATATTGCAACTGGAACCCATCTTTTATCTAAACCAGGTACAGATGAAAAACGCGTGGAATCAGCCAAGATATTCTGAAGTTTAAAAACTTCCACGATGTTCAAATTGTTCCATAAAATTTCGAACAAACTGTCGGGTGTCTGCAAATTTCTGTCACGATGCTTCAGCTCAGTGTCTTCTGGCCATATCCAGGTGAATATAGAAGAATATGCACTGAGATCACTTATTTAAGACCACGTTGGCACATGCGTGGTGTAGCCAGTTGGCGTTCTGCATGCACTGCTTGAGTAGAATCACAGAACGACGGCGGCTACGCAAAGCGGAAAGTTTTTCTGTGATTGGGTTTCATGCAGATTTGAACTGGAAGCCGTCGTCTCGATTGATAAGGAACTCAGTCGCATTTCCACCGATTCACTGATGTTGGAGCTTCGGAAATTTGACATATGGACCATAGTTCTTGTTTCATTGTATTTCATCAAATGATCAGTGGAAATACAGTATTCAACGATAGCGGTCTTACTGGCTTGGAGTAGGCTAGTACGATAGAACATAAGCGGCGTACTAGCCTTGCGCTCGAAAATTTGACATATGGACCACAGTTCTTGTTTCATTCTCCACAGTTCTAGCCAAAGCCATCGTGGACCTCACACACAATGGGAAAGTCGTCACACCCCCTATTACCCATATTTCACCCCTTCTTTTGACGCCTCTGCGATGGAGGTCAGAACCTCCACATCCAGTGTTTAAACCACGTGGTTTTGTTATAGGCAGTCAAAGAAAGCATTTCAGACACACCACTGCTCAGAATCGACACAAAAAGCCCTCGGAAGTATCGCCGAGATGTTGCAAGGAGGACGAAAGATTACTTTAACTTTATGTATTCTTAATATTCTGCCTATTTTCGCTGAAAACATTTCCAATACACTGATCAGCCAGAGCATTATGACCACCTACCTAACAGCTAGTATGCCCACCTTCGCACGGACAAGAGTGGCAACGCGTCATAAGAGCGACGACGCATCGTGACATGGAAGCAATGAGGCATTGATAGGTTACTGGAGGAAGATGTCACCACATCTGCACACACAAGTCACCTAATTCCCGTAAATTCCGGGGAGGAGGGCGACGAATCCTGACGCCACATACAATCACATCCCAGATGTATTCGATCAGGTTCAGATCTGGGTAGTTGGGGGGGCGAGGGGGGAGGGGACGCACACCACAAGAACTGGAACTCGCCAATGTGTTTCTCGAACTACTCCATCACACTTTTGGCCTTGTAACATAGCACATTATCTTGTTGAAAAATGCCACTGCCGTTGGGAACCATAATCATCATGAAGTGGTGTACACGGTCTGCAGTCAGTGTAAGACTGGGCATCGTGGTGCCTTGCACGAGCTCCACTGGACTCATGGATGCCCACGTGAATGTTCCTCAGAGCATACAGAGCCGCTACTGGCATGTCTCTGACCCACAGTACAGGTTTCAAGGAGCTGTTTCCTTGGAAGACGACAGATTCGCGCCATCCCATCGGCATGATGAAGAAAGTGTCGGGATTCACGAGCCCATGCATCTCTCTGTCACTGCACCAACGTCCAGTGCCGTTGGTCTCCTGCCCATTTCAATGGTAGTGCCGATGTCGTGATGTTAACATTGGCACATGCATGCATTATCAGCTGCGGAGGCCCATCGTTAGGAGAGCTCGGTGGACTGTGTGTTCGAACACACTTGCACTCTGCCCAGCATCAAAGTCTGATGTTAGTTTCGCCACAGTTCGGCACCTGACCTGTTTTACCAGTCGTCCCAGCCTACGATGTCCAACATCTGTAATGAGGGGTTAGCCGCCCAACACCACGACGTCTATACATGGTTTCACCTTGGTCTTGCCACGTGTTGAAGACACTCAACACAGCACTGGTCGATTGCCCAACAAGACGTGCCGATTCCAAAATGCTCGTTCTGAGCGTCCAGACCGTCACATAGTACCCTCGGTCAAACTCAAAAGGGGAGGCCACGGCGTATGGATCACAGATTTACATCAAACATTGTACATCTTTAGCAGGCCATTAAAACAATATGATGGACAAATGGTTCAAATGGCTCTGAGCACTATGGGACTTAACTTCTGAGGTCATCAGTCTCCTAGAACTTAGAACTACTTATACCTAACCAACCTAAGGACATCGCACACATTCATGCCCGAGGCAGGATTCGAAACTGCGACCGTAGCGGTCGCGCGGTTCCAGACTGTAGTGCCTAGAACCGCTCGGCCACTCTGGCCGGTCATGATGGTCATGTAGCAAGATATACTACATTACAATTCCGAGAAAATCGCAAGAGAAGTTTTACGCGTCTATTACGTGGCTTAGGTTCATAGTGGTCAAGTGACAGTTGGCTCTAAGCCGTGGTAGCGTGCGGAGCTGCCCCACGCTCTGGGAGCCCTTCCGCTCTCGGCGGTACTAGTGATTATACAGGATGTTACAAAAAGGTACGGCCAAACTTTCAGGAAACATTCCTCACACACAAAGAAAGAAAATATGTTATGTGGGCATGTGTCCGGAAACTTTTACTTTCCATGTTAGACCTCATTTTATTACTTCTCTTCAAATCACATCAATCATGGAATGGAAACACACAGCAACAGAACGTACCAGCCTGACTTCAAACACTTTGTTACAGAAAATGTTCAAAATGTCCTCCGTTAGCGAGGATACATGCATCCACCCTCCGTCGCATGGAATCCCTGATGCGCTGATGCAGCCCTGGAGAATGGCGTATTGTATCACAGCCGTCCACAATACGAGTACGAAGAGTCTCTACATTTGGTACCGGGGTTGCGTAGACAAGAGCTTTCAAATGCCCCCGTAAATGAAAGTCAAGAGGGCTGAGGTCAGGAGAGTGTGGAGACCATGGAATTGGTCCGCCTCTACCAATCCATCGGTCACCGACTCTGTTGTTGAGAAGCGTACGAACACTTCAACTGAAATGTGCAGGAGCTCCATCGCTCATAAACCGCATGTTGTGTCGTACTTGTAAAGGCACATGCTCTAGCAGCACAGGTAGAGTATCCCGTATGAAATCATGGCGGTGAATCGAGGAAGTACAGTACATACTGACGAAACTCAAATGAGCTCTAACGTGGAAATTAAGCGTTTCCGGACACATGTCCACATAACATCTTTTCTTTATTTGTGTGTGAGGAATGTTTCCTGAAAGTGTGGCCGTACCTTTTTGTAACACCCTGTATAGTCCACTACTACCGTATGTCATGGCGCACTCTTACCGCCGTG
Source organism: Schistocerca gregaria (assembly GCF_023897955.1). Lineage (NCBI taxonomy): Eukaryota > Metazoa > Arthropoda > Insecta > Orthoptera > Acrididae > Schistocerca > Schistocerca gregaria. Next base: position 238,478,410 of record NC_064927.1, read on the forward strand.
CGACGATCAGAGTAACGTTTTAGGTCGAACATCTACGACCAAGAGCTTTTGAAGTTGAACAATTCATACGAGAGGATCTGCGTGTGAACCCTCTGGACGTTACCGGAATACATTTTCCATTACAGGAATTGTTGTATACATCAGGATGTCGACGGAGGCGCTGTGCGTCGAAGTTTTTCAACACCAAACCGCCGGACTAAAATTGAAACGTGATGGACACGTAGGTGCAATGACAGTGGCCCATACGAGATTCAGTCTCCAAACTTCCAAACTTTGCGTCTGTTTGAACTCCTGTTCGATGTGCCTCAGAGTGGTCACTGCTGCTTTCCAGACATAAGGAAACGTCTTGGGTCACCTCTCGGAGAATTGGCAAACATTTACGACCTTTCCAGTGTTAAAATGGTTCCGGAAGATCAAAACTGAACTGATGAAACAGGTTCCATCATACCTGATGATTGGCGATGTGTGGGCCACACGATTTTATATGCTTTCGCATTGGAACCCTGTTCCAAGGACTGCGCTGACGTTTAGAAGGTATGACACTGCATGGCCTGTGCAGACGACCTCTTTCTTTATCTGCGCAGTGAGGATGAAATTCGAGGACCCCTGACAGGGGTGGTGACTTACAGTGAAGTATAGGGCAGCTCCCTCAATGTGTCCAAATCCAAGGTTTTGTTCGTTGGTGAGGGCCTACCGGAGAGAACCGTCGCCCCCCTTAGCATAATTCGATGCCATGGAATTGAATTCACAGCCAATCTCCGTCGTTCAGTGGCTATTAACGGTAGGCGTTTGCTACAGACCATCAGAGCTAGCCTTGCAGATCACCAGCTGTGAGTTCTTGACATTATACAATGCACCCAATATGTGAACATCTATGACGTCTCCCGTATTCCACATGTGGCTCAATTCCTGCCGGTCCCAACTCTCCTGGTCCGACGTCTGTTGGCATAGGGCTCCTTCATCAACTCAGGAATGTTATTCAAAGTGCAGTATGACTCCCTTGCAGTCCCATGGGACCGTGATGGGGTGGGTCTAATACATGTGCCGACCAGAGTCATGGTACTGTACGTCAGCTTCCAATTCAAACTCCGGCATCGTCGCCTACAGAGCCTCAATGGACTCCTATTCCAAGACTTTGTGCCAGTCTCTTTATCCGCCTCAGTTTTGATCTTGATCCCATCCCTCTTTCATCATATCCAGCGATTTTTTCTGGACTTCAGTTATGTCTGCCTGTCTTTACCACTTACACGGTTGTTTCAGGCGAAAACAGTTTACCAAGTGTTACAACAGTGCTGTCCGCCCAATCCTATCGAAATTAAGTATGCCCAGTACGTGTGGTGGCACATATGGAAAGCAGTCCACGCCTATTTTATCGCCTCCGACGTCCTATCAGCGTGGTATATCACAGTGAATGTCAAACACGTTAACCGACATCGACTGCATCGCATCCGTCTAGCCGACTTGGCCCTCTGCGCCCGCTGTGGAGTAAACGACACAGACGACCCCAGGTTCTACTGCGACCGAGCGTCCGGTGTCTGGACACTTGCGCGGCATATTTTGGCATTTCTTACACGCCAAACACCCGCTCAAATCGACATCCACACACTTTTATTCCCGGAGGAGACCTTTTACCCCACCACGAAAACTCACTCTGTGAATTGGATCTGGAGCCACATGATCGGTTATCTATTTAATTCTGGCCGTAAATCAGAGCTAGGATATTGGAATCATCTCAACGAACGAAAACTGGTCCTAAAACGCAACCCATACTATCGGGAATACTTCTCTAATTCCTTAGGGAGCACCTTTAATGATCCGCCTCGCAGCTGGAACGTGCAAGCCAGGAGAAGCAGAAAACTGATCTGAACTGACGTTAACCTACCCGAACCGAACAGAACCGATAACGGAATCTACTCCCACTCAAACCGGGTTGGATTCCCGGTCGGATTGGGGATTTTCTCCGCCTTGGGACTGGGTGTTTGCGTTGTCCTCATCATGTGATCATCATCATCATTTGTGACAGTGGCTAGACTGGATTGTGAAAAAACTGGACTGTGTAAAAATTAGAACTTCTTATGGGCGCCTTTGACCACGTAGCTGTGCGACCCGCAAACCAAACATCATCACTCCCACTCTACGAGAAAAAACGTCAAGACATGCTGGCCGACGCAGGACTCGCTACTATATATATATATATATATATATATATATATATATAATAAAACCAAAAAACCAAAGTTAAATATTTTGCAATGAACACATGGTGTGTCGTGGGGCGATCACTCTGTTTTTAAATTAATTGAAAAGCCACGATCTCTTCAATCGTTTATTAGATGACCGGTTTCAGCACTCTGAAAGGTGCCATCACCAGATCTGTCTGTGCCTCAGATGTTTTTACTTTGTAATTGACTTACTTATAGTGATTGTAGTATGTACAGGAAATGTATACGCAAATGTGGGCTTTGCATGGGAATGTGACAAACAGTTATAGTAGAGTTGTGTTTGAGTAGTAATGAGTGGTTATACAGTGGGACTGTGTATGCGCTTCTTGGACAGCGCTATCTGGTGGCCGGTTGTGAACCGCTATAATCACAGCAGGAATAGGGCAGTGATGATGCCGACCGGTGTTAGGCGAGCAGTGGTAGTTTCATCTGGTGACTTCAGTTTTATATTTTATGGAAAGAGCAAGCATGAGAACAGTTTTTTATTATTTTTTATTCGTTGTGACAATGATTTTATCAGATGGTATGCCTCATATGCCATGATGTCCCTATGGTTTTATAAATGTTAATCCACGTTTCAGGTATGTGGCTCTGTAATAATTGTAATACATATAGCTAACTCATGTAAGCCCTCCCTCAAACCTGTTATGTTATACCTTCACAGATCTGATGATGGCACATTCAGAGTGCTGAAATCGGTCATCTAATAAACGATTGAAGCGATCGTGGGTTTTGAATTATTTTAAAAATTAAATAGCCCGCATCTCGTGGTCGTGCGATAGCGTTCTCGCTTCCCGCGCCCGGGTTCGCGGGTTCGATTCCCGGCGGGGTCAGGGATTTTCTCTGCCTCGTGATGGCTGGGTGTTGTGTGTTGTCCTTAGGTTAGTTAGGTTTAAGTAGTTCTAAGTTCTAGGGGACTGATGACCATAGATGTCAAGTCCCATAGTGCTCAGAGCCATTTAAACCATTTTTGAAAAATTAAATAAACGAAAAAATAAAAAAATAAATTAAAACAAAAATACTAATTATATTAAATTTTCATGGTCCTCATGTGGCTTCTTTTCTTTTATCCTTTCGCGCCCCCTCATAGCTCTAGTTCAACCGTACTGTGAGCAGGATTAGATAGGGACCAATGCCTGAAGTGTTGATTTCTTTATTTTGTTATGTAGGGCAAAAGTGGCGATAGCAATTTTCCTTCCGTATTTTTGAATCCCTTTTATATTATCCAGGAACCCAGGAAAAAAGTGTTTAGCGTTCGCGCTTTCTAATACGAACTTGTATGAGGCGAGGGTTCGACTCCCACTCGCACTTAATTGTTAATCTATTTTTTTCGTCACTGGTTATGTTATTTAATTTATTTGGAATTTGTAATGAAAAAAACGATGTTTAGCTGCATGTAGTATTTGCATGAAGTTTCAATTTATGTTTTCAATATCTGCATGACAGATACCAACCTGCGACGTGAGATGTCGAGAGCTCATCCGACGAGTAATTGAACATTACTCCTGCGGTCTGGCACATTGTGACTTCGTATATAATCGATTATGAATAACGTCATTCGCGTCATTATTCATCGAGGTCTGACTTGGGCTTACCAAGCCTGTCCCTTGTCCTTGAAAATTTAATTACAAATAGTAAATAGTCAAATGACTTTCTCCACATACGCGTACTCCATAATTACTCTACCACGCAAACACTGTGGTTACACTCGTCTGGTGTGAGACGTCCCGGGGGGGGGAGGGGGGGGGGGGATCCACTGGGGCCGAACCGCACAATCGCCCTGGGTTCGGGGTGGGGCGGCGATGGGGTGAGTGGACTGCTATAACCTGTTGTGGGGTTATGAACCACTGAGGGCTGCGGCGGGGATGAAGCCTCTCCGTCGTTTCTAGGTCCCCAGTTCCATACAATACAATACAAATAGTCAAATGACATATAAAATTCACTGCAACTTCTTGAAAGTACACTTCTTTTTTTTCACTATTTTACCTCTCAAAAATTAAATATGTGAACAGTCATGAAAAAATATAGATTAATAAATAAGTGTTAGCGGGACTCGAAGAGTCGCCTCGTTGTTTTTTTTTTTTTCTAGTACAGACGGCAGATAACCCTCTGTCCGAACAGGCTGTGCCAGCGTAGAACTTCTCTTTTCTCGCAATTGCTAGAGTATTGCACCTTACTACTTGCACAGTATGTCATTTTAATGGCCTACTAAACGTGTACGAAGTTTGAAGTAAATCCGTGATCCCAACGCTGTGGCCTTCCCTTGTCAGATAGGTCGCGCTCCTTCCCCATTCTACACACAGACAGCATGCTGACGGCTGCAACATGCACGGTGCGTGTGCCTGACTAGCTGTCATTCCTTTCCAGGTGACGCTGCTATCCGATAGTAGGTCGGTAGTCATAAATGTTCTGGCTGATCAGTGTATATAGTAGTTAAGCAGCTGTTTTGAAGAACTCATCCTCTTCCTTGTTCTGTTGTCTGTACGTCTGTAGCGATCTACGCGCGTGCTCAGACGAATATCCATTGTTCTGCAACAGATTCTGCAGGTGATCCAGTTCCGTTTGGAGATTATCGGTATCCGAATTAGGATTTTTAGAACATACAACATCTGTGCCAGATGGTGACAACTAGCAGCATGTACGTACAGATCTGTATGCGTGAACTTGAATGGTGTAGAGCGTGTGCAAAGCCAACTCGATACACCACGCACGTGCCAGCGGGGGTTTCAAATACGGGAACTGAATGCATTTTCATCAGTAGTGACCTGAAGATGACCAGAAGACGTCTAGTGTTAAAGATTTTTGCTATTCACACACATTTAATCAAATATAACAGTAATGATGATAATGTCTGGCAATGTTTACCGACAAAATAAAGAATGCAACCTACAACACTAGATTCCATACTCACGGTAGTTCTGCTTTGCCGTTTTTGGTACAACTTGGAAAGAGTAAAATTAATGAATGATCGCCGATGCGTCGGTTCAGGAGACGTAAGGTTTGATTACGCGAAGGCGGTTTCGTGACTGACCTTTCACCTGGATTGCCTTCACACAATCAGACTCTTCGATACCTAAGGGACCTATTTGATTAATAAAAAAATGAAAATGAATGCTAAACAGTGAAATTTTGTAAATAGTTATCAGATCGGAAAATGAACACATTAATGACCTCCCGAATACAATCGAGATTCTGCGATGAAGAGCGAGCCTGTAACAAAGCTTACAAACATTTAAAAATCAGGGTGAGTTTAAAGAAAAGAGTAAGCAGAGATTTTCTGTAAAGTGAAGCATCAATATCTTCTCAAAGAAAAAGGCATTTAACTAACAGACATTAACAAATATACAATGGATACAAAACTTACATCTTTATCTTTCTCTCATACATGGAACAGCCCAACAATCGCTGTTTTTGTCTGTCCAAGATTTCTTAAAAATTGAATGTTCTGGCGTGCGTGTAAGTACTTTTTAGTGCCACACGGTTTACCGAACCGTTTTTGCTTGGTGATTTACATAGTCTTTGACACCAAATAAAATATAACTTGTAGCGGTGCTACACAACACGTCTTAGCAAGTCGGCGACCAAACGTAAAAAGGTTATGAAGTCTCTAGAACATTTTTTAACAAATGATGGATTGTTCTATGAAATGTTTCGCAGCCTACTGTCGAGCGCTGTGGCAATGTTCTAAATATCTGCGCCCGGCGGGTCATAGTGTTTATGTGAAATATTTTAACGCTGGACGCGCGTCTTGGTGTAGGCGGACCTTAAAAAAGAATTTCGTCTCTTTACACATGCGCTGGGATGCATAATATCTTTAAGAACTACAGTCCGATGGCTGTTCCTTTCTTTTATGACAAATATCTCATTTGCAAAGTATCTGAAATCCAATAATATTACGGACTGTGCGTCTAAGTATCGTAGCATCAAGTTACAAACATGCGGCAGTTCCGCCGAAGTTTTGTGGAGCAACCAGAATATTACTTACTTACTAGCAGTAACTTAAATATTACTTACTTACTAGCAGTAACTTAAATGTGGGTGAGAAGAAAGCTCCCCGAGATTTAAAGTCTGATAAAGACGTCCATATTCATCCACCACATGAGGGCATCACTACAGCGGTAGTGGGGAAATAAACTACTGTAGGAAAGTATGGAATGTGTTAGAACCAGGAAAATACAGAGATCAAGAAAGAACCAATATATTTTGTGCATACGTGCCTCCTCGATTTTTCGATTGACAGAAAGTGTCTCATATTCTCAGAATACTCCAAGACTGTGTGGTTTATCGAAACATCACAAACCAGGCATTCAATTGAGACCTGTTTATGCCTGACCTGTAGAATTGCTAAACTCTTGGCCACCACTCTTGGCCACTCTTCTACAGCCATTTGTAAGTAAATATGACACTTATATTAAACATATTGCTCTCTTTGTCGAAAAATTAAAATCCTTCAGGTAGAGAGAGATTAATTATGGCCAATTTTGATGTCGTATCATTATTTATTATGGTTCGTTTGAAAGAAATGACGTTTCAGTTGGAAACTATTTTTGCAAAGAATCTGGTGGATTTCTTTATGAGCAAATTGATGGTGTAGCTGTAGGGAATCCAGTCTGTGTAACTGTAGCGAAATTATACATAGTTAAATTCTAAGCAGAAAGAAACCAATTGTTGGTCTACACAAGTTGATAACATTTTCGTTGCATGGACTCTTTCTGAATTTCTAATTTTTCTGTGCGGTATTAATTCTAATATAAAGTTCACAATCGAAAAAGAGAAAGAAGATCTGATTTAAGAAGTGGATGTACAAATACTTCACAGTGGAAATTCTACCGTAAACCAACTCACATGAGCAAGTATCTTCATAATAAATCCAATCACCAATATAAGCAGAAAAGAGGAGTTACTGAAATACTAGTGATTGGGCTAAAATACTCTGTGAACAACAACTCTTGCAGGTGGAGCTTGAATATTTAAGGATTACTTACAGAAGAAATGGCTACTCTGCTAAAGAGATAAATAAAGCACAACGTTCTAAAAGATCTGGAGCACCTAACGAAAAAGGGCCAGTTAAAGGAAATGTTTTTTTTTCCTATTAGCAAAAAGAGTCAGAGATCGCATCGCCAGAGCGCTAAGAAGACGCGGTATTGACAGTGTTTAAATCCACAACAAAGCCGCGTGGCTGTTTAAACACTGCAAAGCGACTACCCTGCCAAAACAAGGATACACAAAACCCTTTTTACATGCGGTCACGGAACTACCAACAGAAGCATTACCACGCGAGTTACAGAACACAGGAGCAGGAAACAACACTATAGCCAAAATTAACCATTTTAATTACACAGAAAGCCGGCCGGAGTGGCCGAGCGGCTCTAGGTGCTACAGTCTGGATCCGCGCGACGCTACGGTCGCAGGTTCGAATCCTGCCTCGGGCATGGATGTGTGTGATGTCCTTAGGTTGGTTAGGTTTAAGTAGTTCTAAGTTCTAAGGGACTGATGACCTCAGCAGTTAAGTCTCATAGTGCTCAGAGCCATTTGAACCAATTACACAGAATACACAAAAGATAATTTTCTCTCCCTCAAAAGTTGTAGGCCTACTACTGAATTTTCGAGATATTGTTGTTGTTGTCGTCTTCAGTCCAGAGACTGGTTTGATGCAGCTCTCCATGCTACTCTATAGTAAGGCTGCACGCACTCGGGAAAAATTACGGCTGTAGTTTCCCCTTGCTTTCAGCCATTCGCAGTACCAGCACAGCAAGGCCGTTTTGGTTATTGTTACAAGGCCAGATCAGTCAATCATTCAGACTGTTGCCCCTGCAACTACTGTAAAGGCTGCTGCCCCTCTTCAGGAACCTCACGTTTGTCTGGCCTCTCAACAGATACCCCTCCGTTGTGGTTGCAACTATGGTATGGCTATCTGTATCGCTGAGGCACGCAAGCCTCCCCACCAACGACAAGGTCCATGGTTCACGGGAGGGGGGGGGGGGGGGGGGAGGAATTTCGAGATATTACACATGTGAAAAGAAATTGGGTTGTAGCCATCATAATTGTTGAAAAAAATTTAGTAAGACCAGCAAGTTTGTTACAATCTGGGGATTAATTTCTCAGAGCGAACCTTTCAGAAGAACCATCTCGGCATTTGCCTGGAGCGATTTAGGGAAATCACGGAGAACGTATATCAGGATGGCCGGACGCGGGATTGAACCGTCGTCCTCCCGAATGCGAGTCCAGTGTGCTAACCACTGTGCCACCTCACTCGGTCTCCAAGTGGATATGGTTTGTGTGTCAGGCTACAATGTCTGAATTTTTGATGAGTGCTATGCAAAAAAACTGTGTACATTTATGTCTACTTGTATACCCTGCAAACCATTGTCAAGTGTCTGGCAGAGTGTACGTTCTATTGTAGCATTAGGCTTTTTTCCGTTCTACTCACGAAATGTTTTGCTGGGGAGCTTCTATGTTGACTCCAAATATCATGCGACCATTCGCACGCCGATCAAAGATTTCATAAGAAACCATTTTAAATTACTATCTTCCTTGAGGTAGTCAAAATCATATCCGGTAATTTGGGAATAAAGTGGCGAATCTAGAATCACCTCAATAAAGATGAAGTGGAAGTGTTAAAGGTAATTATGGCCATTCATGACTCCTAACCAATCTTTGATCAGCGAGAACTCTCATCAAGTGTGCTATGTGGTTCTTCAGGACATGCCAGTATTGAAGTTAGGTACTTCATATCACGAGATAAAAGAAACTGAAGAAGAGTATCAGACGCCTCCCTATAAAGATCATTTCAGTAGTGTTGCTGGAGAGACAAGTTGACTAGCTGTTATCATTGATATTATTAGTTATAGCTGTAAGGCATTCTGAATGTAGTGACAGTCCCTTGTGGCTCCACCCTGCATACAAGAACATAAATTTACGACTACACCCGAAAAGGTCAGATCACGTTTAGTGTGGTTGCAGCCACACGATGTTCTTGAAGTGGAATTAAATCATCCGGGGTTGTCAACAGCGGCGTACTGAACGTTGTAAAGAACGTTGTCCTGTCACTCATCGCACTGAACTGTCGTTTTCGACGGCGAAATTTGTGGAGATCAACACCCGAAGGGAGGGGTGGTTTCACTGACACACTTTCCGACACTTCATGAGGGCTTTTTGTGTCGATTCTGAGCAGCGGTGTGTTTGAAATGCTTTCTTCGATTGCCTATAACAAAACCACATGGTTTAAACGCTGTATGTGGCGGTTGTGAGCTCCATCGCAGAGGCTTCAAAAGAACGGGTGAAATATGAGTAAGAGGGGGTGTGACGACTTTACACAATGTGTGAGGTCCACGATGGCGTTGGGCAGAACTGAGGTGAAATTTGGTGTCAACGTGACGTCATTAACCCACCTTACACCTCCCACGAACTTCTGAGCTGTTTTCGCGGGTGTTGAACCTTGTTTGAAGCGTCGTCGAGCCCGAGCATGACGTCATAGGGCGCCACGCTTTTGCTCCATCACAGAGGAAGGTTGTAGGCACCTTTGAGCCAAATTTCAAACGTATGCGTCGCAATCGGAGACAGTTACGGTCTTTTGAAATGGTGGTACTTTTTTGCGTAGTGGATACGTCACTAGCACTGGAGACACAACGACTGTGCACGGAGATATACAAATGTTGGACAAAAATATGGAAACACCACGTAAAATGCGTGCTTGAACATAACTGCAGATGCTAACCAAGCCTTCAGGTTGCGCTGTTATACACTGAAGAGTCAAAGAAACTGGTACACCTGTCTAATATCTTGTAGGGTCCAACGAGCACGCAGCACGACGTGGCCTGGACGCGAATAATGTGTGAAGTAGTGCTGGAGGGAACTGACTCCATGAATCCTGCAAGACTATCCATCAATCCGTAAGTGTACGAGGGGGTGGAGATCTCGTCTGAACAGCACGTTGCAAGGCATCCCAGATATACTCAATAATATTCACGTCTAGGGAGTTTGGTGGACATCGGAACTGTCTAAACTCAGAAGAGTGTTCCTGGAGGCACTCTGTAGAAGTTTTGGACGTCTGGGGTGTCGCACTGTCCTGATGGAATTGCCCAAGTCCGTTGGAATACATAATGGACATCAATGGATGCAGTTGATCAGACAGGATGCATACATACGTGTCACCTGTCAGACTCGCATCTAGACGTATCAGGAGTCCCATATCACTCCAATTGCACGCGTCCCATACAATTACGGAGCCTCCACCAGCTTGAACAGTCCCCTGCTGACATGCAGTGTCACACTGGACTCGCATTCGGGAGGACGATGGTTCAATCCTGTCTCCGGCCATCCTGATTTAGGTTTTTCGTGATTTTCCTAAATCGTTTCAGGCAAATGCCGGGATGGTTCCTTTGAAAGGGCACGGCCGATTCCCTTCCCAATCCTTCCCTAGCCCGAGCTTGCGCTCCGTCTCTAATGACCTCGTTGTCGACTGGACTTTAAACACTAACCACCACCACCACCACATGCAATGTCCATGAATTCACTAGGTTCTCTCCATACCCGTATCGTTCATCTGCTCGATAGAATTATAAATTAGACTCATCCGACCAGGCAACGTGATTCCAGTTATCAACAGTTCAAAGTCGGTGTAGACCGGCCCAGGCGAGGCGTAAAGCTCTGTGTCGTGCAGTCATCAAGGGTACTCTAATGGGCCTACCGCTCCGAAAGCCCATATTGACAATGTTTCGTTGAATGGTTCGCACGCTGACACTTGTTGATGTCCCAGCACTGAAAACTGCAGCAATTTGCGGAAGGGTTGCACTTCTGTCACGCTGAACTACTCTCTTCAGTCGTCGTTGGTCCCGTTATATCAGGCTCTTTCTCCGGACGCAGCGATGTCGGAGATTTAATGTTTTACCGGATTCCTCAGATTCACAGTACACTCGTGAAATGGTCGTACGGAAAAATCCCCACTTCATCGCTACCTCGGAGATGCTGTGTCCCATCGCTAGTGCGCCGACTGTAACACCGCTTTCAAGCTCAGTTAAGTGTTGATAACCTGTCAATGAAGCAGCAGTAACCTATCTAACAACTACGCCAGACATTTGTTGTCTTATGTAGGTGTTGTCGAGCGCAGAGCCGCATTCTGCCAGTTAACGTATCTCTGTATTTGAATAAGGTTGCCTTTACCAGTTTCTTTGGCGCTTCAGTGTATTTAACCACGAACGACACTTGCACAATGTCCTCAATACGTTGCAAGGCCAGTAGTGCTCAGAACAATGTTCTGTGTAGTTATAAGTGCATTCTCTCGAAGCTATGTGAGTTCGAACGTGGGCCAATTGCCCTTCCGTAACCAAGGGAATCGAAGAGTTTGGTGTCTCAAGAGACACTGTATGGCAGATTTATACCACAAACAAGGGAATCAGAAAGGCACTGTCCGGTAAGTCAAAACACCGACGAAAGTGTGTTTTGAGTTATAGTGACAGACGGTGATTTGTATTGTGACGAAAAATAAAAGGACTACAGCTGCAAAAGTATCTGCAGAACTGAATGTCGCACTCGCGAAGCCTGTCAGCGCCAAAACAGTACGAAGGGGCTCCAGAAGCAGCAGATTGGAGGACGAGCTGAAATTCCAAAATCACAACAGGAAAACATGATGACAAAGCCTTAAAGTATGGACTATGGAGCAATGGATGAAAATAATTTTGTCGGAGAGTCTTGTTGCATACTGGTCCCAACCTTTGGCTAAGTTCACTTCCCAAGAGTGAAACATGGCAGGGGCTTGGTGATGATTTGGGCAGCCATATCGCGGTATTCCATGAGCCCCATGGGTACTCTGCAACGTCGTATTACGTCCAAGGATTATGTGATGGTTTTCGCTGATCGGGTCGATACCATTCAACAATGCACAATTCGCCAGTGGTGATGCTGTTTTCCAAACCGATAGGCCCCATGTCTTACAACTTGCATCGTCCAGGACTGGTTTTGTGGACACGGACAGGAATTGTTATATTTCCTCTCATCACCGCAGTCAAATAACTATTATTGAGTTTTTCTTGTCTACTTAGGAGAGAAGGGTGCCTGATCCCCCTCCACCTCTCTTACCTGAACTTGCCACTAGTTTGCAGGAAGAATGTCCGCCTGCTTAGCTGGTTGGTAATGTGCTTGCCTCCCATGCAAGATGGTTCGGGTTCGATTCCCAGCCGGGTTGGAGATTTTCTTCGCTCGTGGACTGGGTGTTGTGTTGTCCTCATCACCATTTCATCCTCATCACCGCCACACAAGTCGCCCGATGTAGCGTCGACTGAAATAATAACTGCACTTGGTGGCCGAACTTCCCCGAATGGGGCCTCCCGGCCATCAATGCCATACGCTCATTTCTTTTCTTTTTTCTTTTTTTTTCAGGAAGAATGGTATAAGATTCCCTTGATAACCATACAGGACCTGTATGTATCGCTTCCAAGAAGAATGGAACCTGTTTTGAGTGCCAAAGGTTTTCCTGTAGCTTATAAGTTATGGTAAGTTATTGTTTTTGTGTGGCTCCCAAATTTTTGTCCACCGCGTGAATGTCCATAGAATACCAGTACCAACTAGCAAGAAATAAACTGTGTACGACTCCATGGTCAGAAATTAGTTCTCTGTCCTGATCAACAGCACACCCTTACTCACTCGCAGAGTTAACATTATAACCAGATTCGCATTCCTGACGGTAGGGGTCCATTTCTTCGTCAGTTCATTGAAGTTCAAGTTCTTCGTTCGCTTTCAAAATCACTAAAGCCATACGTCAGGACTGCTCCTTTGGAAGGAACTCGTCTGATTTCCTTCCCGAGCCTTCCCCAATCAGAGCTTGAACTTCGTCTGTCTTGACTTCGCTATCGACGGGACATTACTATTTAATCTTCCTTCCATACATCCTCATATCACTTAATGAAGTCCACAGAACTCGCAACTGGAAATAAAGCAAAACGATACAAGCCCCAAGTCCAGCAACTGAGATTTTCTTATTTACATCAGGCTCTATCAAACAGATATGGAGTAATGTTTTCGATGGCTATGGTAAAATCACTCTTCAAATCTGGCAAAACAATAGCAACCGCTGGTACGTTAACTTTGTTATTGGTGAAGAAAATCGCACTTGGAGAGATGTGAGGAATCCTGCTATCCATCCGCAGAAGGCAGTGTTAACTTCTGGTGTCCTACCAATCCCTCAACCTGGCATGTGTTGACTTTCAGAAATTACTGTGCCAAAGTAGTAGGATCATATTTCGCTGGAAAATGAAACCATGTTTCCCTACCTTCTCGCTGAGTTGCGCCATTAACCAACATGTCCTATAACATGCTACGAAGTCTTATGCGACCTGGTCCTTAGATAAAAAGTTCTCGACTAATCTGATGCAAGAAACTCGAACAAAATCTCAAGTTTTCGATGATAACTTCGATCATCATCAGAGACTAGGTCCGATTCTTGTGAAGCTGGCGATGCTCCCACTTTTATGTCCAGAGGACGGTAACATTCAGTGTCTCCTTTGAACTTATTATCACGCAGTTTTATTTTACGCTGTTTCCCTGATCACGGAATCCCCACTGTTCGAAGGCAGAAGTCTTTTATTATTTATTAGATTTTTCTCGGTCATCACTGATTTTTCAGAATTTCTATACGTGATGTGTGTTCATCACAGCGATCACCAATCTTCTCTTCGAATGGAATGTTATAAATCATTAGGATTCTAAGGCTGAGATTAAAATAGCAACATTTTTTAATTTTGTTGCTTGATGGAACACAGTCCTAATTCCATATTTATCTGGACAGTCTTGATCTTTGTTGCAATGTACAATGATAGTCACGTTAAGTGCTCTAGAGATGAACAAACTCCTTCATCTTTGGGGACTAATTCACTGGTGACCGATTCGTTTAGGGACCTGTCCATATTTACTCGTTCACCAACTCTTTTTTTTATATTATGTGATACTGTATGTGTGTATCAATTTTCTTTTCATAGAACCAGTAACTAAAAATAAAATGACGTTATTTGTTTATTAAAAATTGTAATTCAGTATTTATTATTTCACATTTTCATATATACGAGGGTTGGCACTTAAATAGTGGCAACTATTTATTCACAACCGATACAGAAGATTTACCTTAAAATTAGTCACCAGAGTTGAGTAGAACCCGTTGCCAGCAACGTGGAAGGCGTAGTATACCGTTAGCAGAGCCTGTTATGTTGATGGTGCGAATGGAGCGGTCCACTGCCTGTCGAATCTCTGGAACAGTTCTGAATCGAATGCCACGAAGCCAAAACTGAAACGCCAATCCGACGAATGGCGTCATTCTAGGTCGCCGCGAAAGTCGAAAGTCAGAGCCCCAGTATGGTGAAATTTATGCTGATTCTCGTGTACGGCTGTGATGGTGTTATCCTAACGCACTACGTTTCTCCACGGCCCCAGTATGGTGAAATTTATGCTGTTTCTCGTGTACGGCTGTGATGGTGTTATCCTAACGCACTACGTTCCTCCACGGCAGACCGTCAATCGACTTATTACTGTTCGTTTTTGGAGCATCATCTGCGACCAGCTTTGCGAAAGAAGCGGCGATAGTTTCTACGCAACCCACCCATCATGTTACACGACGATGCGAGGGCGCATACAGCCCAGGCTGTGGGTGCTCTGTTCGGTCGATTGGACTGGGAAGTACTGTACCATCCACCATACTCCCCGGACTTGACTCCTTGTGACTCTGATTTGATTCCGAAGATGAAGGAACCACTTCGTGGCATTCGCTTCAGATTTGTTCCAGAGATTTGACAGGGAGTAGACCGCTCCATTCGCACCACCAACCGAACAGGCTCTGCTAACGGTATACTACGCCTTCCACATCGCCGGCAACGGGATCTTCACAGCGCTGCTGACTAGTTTGAAGGACAGTACAAACATGCAACTATTTTTTATCGGTTGTGAATAAATAGTTGTCACTATTTAAGTTCCAACCCTCGTATAGAAATAAAACGAAGAAAAGATTCTAAAGTGAAATTCTACCCAGCGACCTACGAATACAAAACTTCTGCGTTACATATTTTTTCAACTAAATCTTTTATTGAATTACAAGATTTTACAGTCGTTGACGCATATCAATATAACCTTCATTTTATTTTCGTTAAAAAGACGTTAATAATAATAATAACAATAATGATGATAATGTTGACTACAGCAATGAACATTTTTATGAACAAGAAGACTCAAGTGCTGGAGACTATGTAGATAAACTTGAATTATTTTGCAATTAAAGGTGCTCGAAGTCTTTCATCTTCAAGGGTGACTTTATTTATTTATTGAGAACTGCGTCGTACTTATTTAGGAAATTGATGTCCGCACACTGACCTTCAGATTCTATGTAGAAAATCGAAGAGGTCCAATCCATAAAGTCTCCTAGTTGGATAAATATCGTTTATACGTTAGGATCAAGGTAGATTAGAAGTTTTTTAAATTAAAATGGAAAAGTTGGTGACTTAAGCGTGCGGAACAGATTAGAAAGGACTCTAAGTAGTGCGACTGCCCTTTAATCCCTTTAAAGGATTACTGGTTGTAACATCTGGTGGAACATACACATTCACAGGTTTAAACACTGGTTGTTAGACGTTGTCACATCGTAACCACATCCAAATCCAAATCCGGAAGCAGGGTCGTCATAGAAGTACGACAATTAGCATTGAAAGTTTGGTTTTACGGACACCAATGTACAGAAATACCTCATGGAGGTAGAGTGTTGCTGTTTGGCAGACATCATATTTTCCAGTATATCCGAACACGACAAACATAAGAAATTTCTAAAACCTTCTACAAATGATCAATACTAAACACCAAATACTTGATGGTGGTCGGATTCGATTTGGCAATCTATAGCACAAAAGTGTTCGAAGCTGATCACTACTGCACACTGCATGCAGCACATGTCTCGACATTGTTCCCTGTCCTGAATAAACAGCGAACCACAGTTTCATAAGTTCCCACTGGAGCTGACTACAGCAAAAAAATGGTTCAAATGGCTCTGAGCACTATAGGACTCAACATCTTAGGTCATCAGTCCCCTAGAACTTAGAACTACTTAAACCTAACTAACCTAAGGACATCACACACATCCATGCCCGAGGCAGGATTCGAACCTGCGACCGTTGCAGTCTCGCGGTTCCGGACTGCGCGCCTAGAACCGTGAGACCACCGCGGCCGGCTGACTACAGCATCCTAGATCTAGGTATTATCAATGGTCTTCTGTATGGCAGCGTTGGGGATTCTGGTATTCGGGTCGTGTTGTTAAACGCTCTTCACTATGACGACCATTGAAGTACCCCCTCACGTCGTAGCTTCGCGATCATCGATCGAATCTTCAGTTACCCTCAATGAGACATCACCATAGTCTCGTTACTTTAGTAGGGCTTCATACGGAGGATGAGGATGGCGTCTCTGCACTTTTCTCTTCTTGACAAAGGGTCATACTCCTCGACCTCGTATAGGACGCCCGACAAGCGACGAAGGATATGATACGACTCAAAGTAACGTTTTAATAACTTTTCCGATAATCTTACTTTCCGCACAGGCATGAAAATTTATACCCGAGGTTTCCGGGCTGTATCTCACTAGCCAGTGTTTTTCGTTGTAGAGTACTCTTGGTCTTTCTCCTGGGTGCCCAGTGACCGTATGTGAGCCAACTGCATTACTTCTTGCCGGCCGGAGTGGCCGAGCGGTTCTAGGCGCTACAGTCTGCAACCGTGCGACCACTACGGTCGCAGGTTCCAATCCTGCCTCGGGCATGGATGTGTGTGATCTCCTTAGGTTAGTTAGGTTTCAGTAGTTCTAAGTTCTAAGGGACTGATGACCTCAGAAGTTAAGTCCCATAGTGCTCAGAGCCATTTGAACCATTTGCATTTCTTTCCGGTACTGCGATGACGTGATTCACGCAGTCGTCCTGTGTATAGTCCGGTTGAATAGGGAAGAGTGTACCCATTGTCGCTTCGGCCTCGCGACCATGGAGCAGAAGGAACTGTGTGAAATCTGTAGTGCTTTGCTTCACTGTATTACGTGCGAATGTCATGACAGACAATATTGTTTCCAGGTCTCTCTTTTCGACATCAACTTACATAGAGAGCATATCTTGTCAGCGTCTTAGTAAAGCGTTCTGTGGCGCCATTCTATAGGTGGTAGGCAGCTGCTGGATAATGTTGCAACATGAAATTACCTGATACTGGTTCCGACTGAATAACTTTTTTACAGCCAGAGATTATCACATGGGCTTTCAGTGCTTCAAAATGAAGTCTTATACAAGGAATCTTGCAGTTTATGGAGCTTCAGCACTCAGCAGGGCTTTGGTGGCACCGTAGTGGATGAGACAGTCACTGCAGGCTATTGTCCATAGATTTCTGTTTGTCGACTTCGGGAACCTTCCCAAGAACATGATGACAATCCGGTGGAATGGCGTCACTACAGGCACATACTTCCATCGGTGATATTCGTAAGAGTGGCTCACAAAGAATATTAACGAATCGGTAGAGATCTGGTCAGTGATATCTACGTCCGATATTGTATAAAGCAGCGGTGAGCAACTGGCGGACCGCGGTCCAGGTCCGAACCGTGGAAGTCAAAAACTGGCCCGCGAAAAATATTTTGAATGTATAAATCACATACTCAAAATATTTAAAAAAATATTGCTCTGTAGATAACAATTTATTTGAGAGCCATCGTTCTAATTTTTTCTAGTAGTGTAAGATTGACGGCCGAATAATTAGAATTGTTAACGATTAGTTGCAGGTAGATTAAAGACATAGTTGGTGCGCTGTGCAGCACAGGAGAGTGCGCTAAGGAGCGGAGGAAAGCTGGCCTGCCGGAGCAGCATGTTATGTCGATCAATATGAAAGCTCTGTACACACGAGTGGAACACATGAATTTTATTTAACGAACGAGGAAATTTCATCAATCGTTTTCAGATTCAGATTCAGATTCTGTCAGCCTCTGGCACCCCTATTAAATCGGAGAAGGCATGTTCATTTAAACACCATTTTTTATGCTCGTAACTCGAACGATAGCTTAAAGCTGCTTCATGAAACTTCGAGCAAGATCACTGCGTGGCGGTGATCTTTGACAACGAAGCGCCTCCTATGCAGTGCGGCTCCTTTGCGGTGGGGCTCCTTTCGTGTGCGTCAGCTTACACTTTGACACGGAAATAGCTCCTTTTGCGGTGCGTCGGGACGTGCTATGTGCGGGCACCGGTATTTTTACACTACTGGCCATTAAAATTGCTACACCACGAAGATGGCGTGCTACAGACGCGAAATTTAACCTACAGGAAGAAGATGCTGTGATATGCAAATGATTAGCTTTTCAGAACATTCACACAAGGTTGGCGCCCGTGGCGACACCTACAGCGTGCTGATAAGAGCAACGTTTCCAACCGATTTCTCATTCACAAACAGCAGTTGACCGGCGTTGCCTGGTGAAACGTTGTTGTGATGCCTCGTGCAAGGAGGAGAAATGCGTACCGTCACGTTTCCGACTTTGATAAAGGTCGGGTTGTAGCCTATCGCGATTGCGGTTTATCGTACCGCGACATTGCTGCTCGCGTTGGTCGAGATCCAATGACTGTTAGGAGAATATGGACTAGGCGGGTTCAGGAGGGTAGTACGGAACGCCGTGCTGCATCCCAACGGCCTCGTATCACTAGCAGTCGAGATGATAGCCATCTTATTCGCATGGCTGTAACGGATCGTGCAGCCACGTCTCGAACCCTGAGTCAACAGATGGGGACGTTTGCAAGCCAACAACCATCTGCACGAACAGTTCGACAACGTTTGCAGCAGCATGGACTATCAGCTAGGAGACCATGGCTGTGATTACCCTTGACCCTGCTTGACAGACAGGAGCGCCTGCGATGGTGTACTCAACGATGAACCTGGGTGCACGAATGGCAAAACGTCATTTTTGCGGATGAATCCGTCACAATACGCCGGTCACTACTCATGAAGAATTGTGGTATCGCGTTGAAGCTGCATGGCCAGCTGTACCTGTACAAGCTCTGTTTGACTCAATGCCCAGGCGTATCAAGGCCGTTATTACGGCCAGAGGTGGTTGTTCTGGGTACTGATTTCTCAGGATCTATGCACCCAAACTGCTTGAAAATGCAATAACGTGTCAGACCTAGTATAATATAGTTGTCCATTGAATACCCGTGTATCGTTTGCATTTCTTCTTGGTGTAACAATTTTAATGGCCAGTAGTGTATAACGAGCGTATCTAAATGAGAGATACAAAATTTTATCGCCACATCGTCAGTAGTTGTCGCAATCCCGTGCGGAGTGTATAGTTATTATCGAGGTTTACAACCTTTCTTTTGCATTGACAGGGATCCAAAAAAGGGTAAAGTTAATAGTGAAAATAAGAAGTTTTTGATTGAGTAGACTGAACAGTTTTGCTTTACGCTGTCTTATAGGCCTGGAGCTGTTCCAGTTTTTCTCATATGCAACAGAACTATCGCTCTCGTTAAAAGTGACAGTTTAAAGTGACGCTACGAAATAACTCATCGGCAGTTCCACAAAAATTTACCTGTGGGTAATGAAGCTCAGCGAGAAAAACTCCAGGCGTATCTAGCTTCTTACGGACTTCCAAGTTCGCTCTATGAGCGAGCAGGAAATACCTGCAGAAGCAGCGATGCGTATGTTCCGGACACACTTAATAAACACGAGAAGCCATTTTCAGCCTCTGAGATAGTAAAGAAATATATACTGGAAATGGCAGTGTAACTTTTTGAAGAGAAAAAGAGTGTTGTTGCCGCCCATTGTCGGCAAAAAGTAATACTAGAAGAACCGAAATTTTGACTGTTGACCGCAAATTTGCTCGAACTTTTGCAGAAGGCGCCTTGCTACGCTGTAGGCCTAGATGAATCATGCGACGTTGTTGATGAAGTACAAATGTCCATTTTCGTGCGATTTTTGGACACGGAAAGTATTCTAACAATATTGCTTATGCTAGGCAAGACTCGCGGAGAAGATTTATTCGAGACTTTTAATGACTTCATGAAAAGTCAAACGTTAGTTATGATAAAATGGTGTCTTTTTCAACTGACGAGGCCCCAGGGATGATTGGCAAAGAAAAAGGACTAGTAAAGGGAATCAAAGATAAGAATAATGGGATAATGTCTTATCAGTGCATTATTCACCAGGTAAACCTGGTGTCACTCTGAAAGAAGTAATGGACGGGTTGATAAAGTTAATTAATTTTATGAGGTCTCGTTTTGATCTTCAGCACAGACAGTTCAAAGAGTTTGTTTCTGAGTATGATTCGGCGCATTCTGACTTAATGCAGTACAAAAATGTTCGTTGGCTAAGTAAAGGTCAAGTGCTTGAATGCGTTTGTCAAATAAAAGAAGAAGTAGATGTATCTTAAAAAACTTGGATTCGCAAGAAGCAATAAACCATTTGGAGTTCCTGGCAAAAGAACGCAGTACACTAGCTGTGGCTTCCTTGAAAGACATTCTGAAACATGTAAATGCGGTCAATACCGAGCTAGTGGTGGTGGTGGTGGTCAGTGTTTAACGTCCCGTCGACAACGAGGTCATTAGAGACGGAGCTCATGCTCGGGGTAGGGAAGGATTGGGAAGGAAATCAGCCGTGCCCTTTCAAAGGAACCATCCCGCCATTTGCCTGAAGTGATTTAGGGAAATCACGGAAAACCTAAATCAGAATGGCTGGAGACGAGATTGAACCGTCGTCCTCCCGAATGTGAGACCAGTGTGCTAACCACTGCACCACCTTGCTCGGTAATACCGAGCTAGAAGGAAATGGGAAGTTAATATGTGGTCTGATATGTTGTATGTCTTTCTTTCGTCGGAACCTGGATATATTTGAAAAAGACATACAACTCAAGAATTTTATCACTTTCCAACAGTTTTTGAATATAAAAATAATTCTGAAATAGACATTTCAGTATCCTCAAATTTCGTGTCAGATCTTGAGAAGGAATTTTCAGCAAGATTCCTAGACTTTTCAGAGACGGAGAAGTTCTCGCGATTCTTAAAATCGCCTTTTGAAGTTTCTCCAGGTGCAGAATGGACGGATGTGGTGCTGAAGTTGTTCTGCCTTTTAAAGCCTTTACTCCAAATGGAGAGAACAGAACTGCAGGAAGACATTTTCTTGCGTCGTATAAAATGCATCCGCTGAAGAATTTTGCAGTGAACATGTCCAACAAAAATGTGGAAATTGCAAAAAATTTAGTCATGTATCTGGCTTCTATATTTGGCTCTACACATATTTGTGAAATTTAATTTTCAAAAATGAATTTCTTGAAGAATAATTATCGCTCAGTATTAACAGCCACCCACCTTGAAGACACTATCCTCATAAGCTGCTCTATGCGAAAGTAACTTTAAGAAACTGGCTCAAGACCGCAAATGTAATTTCTCCCATACATTTTTAATACAAATGTGCCTATCTATTGCATTGCATATTTTTTGTGAGTGAAAATAAAAATAAAAAATACTAAAGAACACAAGTCCTTTATTAATTTTTTAAATGCAAATGTGCCTTTCTATTGTATTTCATATTAGTTTGAGAGTGAATGTTGAAATAAAAAATTGGTAAGGATTATGAGCTTTTTTCTGGATTTTACAATAAAAATATGTCTGTGTGACCTAGATAAAAATTTTCGAAAGTATCTGGACCCAACTAAAATGACTTCCCGATCCCTAGTCTAGAGTCATCATGAATCCCAGATGACCCGAAGTTGGAGCGCCGTGGAATTACTTCAGGATATCTGGTTATAGAAAAAATAGGATGGCGAATAACGATTTCCGCTCCATTGGATCACAGGTCCCTTTATATAACGTCCCATTTATTAACTGGAATTCTCCTTTGGTCGGCACTTTCTTCTTCAAGACTTCTGTGGCCATCAGCAGTGCTGTATCTTATCTCTCTTCATCAGTAATGCCATTTAATGTAGAGATGACAGATTTCATCCACATTGCTGTGTTACAGCAAAGGATTTCTCAAAAGACAATCTTCATTGTTGTGTTTGTATCCGCTTTTGTATACTCCACATTGCTGTGTTATGGAAAATTATTTATCAAAAGGCAATATTCATACTTGTGTTAGTATCTGCTTTTGTATACCATTGTGACATCATACTCCTGAAGCTGTAGTTCACATCTTGCAAAGTGTGTGAAAACTTATGGGACTTAATTGCTAAGGTCATCAGTCCTTAAACTTACACACTACTTAACCTAAATTATCCTAAGGACAAACACACACACCCATGCCTGAGGGAGGACTCGAACGTCCGCTGGGACCAGCCGCACAGTCCATGACTGCAGCGCCTAAGACCGCTCGGCTAATCAGGCGCGACATATTGCAAGTCCTTCAGAGAATGGTGGTCTGTCACAGTTTTGAGTGGTTTACCAAACAAAAGCGGCCGGAACTTGTTGTGCACCAAAGAATTGCAAGGTACTCTTTCACGGTCATACAGCAGTTTATACCGGTATTGGAGAGTACTCTGGAAGCATAAGCACGGTCTCATTGGCGTTGTCCATTTAATGTATCGAAACAGATTATCCAGCATACTCGTGAAGCTGTCTGGAGCCTTACATAGTCCAAATAACATATCCTCACAGTCATAGAGGCCACCGGGAGTTATGAGGGCAGTTTTTCCCGGTCAGCAGTCGTTTTCTGAAACCCTGAAGGTGCTTATGAACAACCTTCTTTGCGTCTTCGTAGTTCCCCAGGCGGCCTACTACCGTAGCGAGCGGTCACGTGGTGCTGATATCTCCACTGCCCGCAGCTCGCGGTCGTGCGGTAGCGTTCTCGCTTCCCACGCCCGTGTTCCCGGGTTCGATTCCCGGAGGGTCAGGAATTTTCTCTGCCTCGTGATGACTGGGTGTTGTGTGATTTCCTTAGGTTAGTTAGGTTTAAGTAGTTCTAAGTTCTAGGGGACTGATGACCATAGATGTTAAGTCCCATATCTCTCAGAGACATTTGAACCATATACTCGGTTCATCATAAGAATGAACCTAATGTAAACATTTCGCCATGTATTCTTCAGCGTTTGCTTGAATCTCATTGCATTTCGCTTCACGTGGCCCGCAAGCCAAGCTGTGACCGATACTGTCAAATACGATCATAAGGATACGTTTCATGCTGTGTTACACGCACATAGACTGAGTGATAATGCGGGACAACAGTTTTACCGGCGCATTGAACTTTGACAGCACTGGCCAGCCAGCGGTCCAACTAACCTGCAATGATGTGAGCAGCTGCAGTTAGGACGTAAAAAGAGACGAGCAAAGAAACCATATAGCTTCGAATGTCAAGTTTTAAAGAAAATGAAATAATACTCGGAGATTTCCTTAGGTTAGTTGGGTTTAAGTAGTTCTAAGTTCTAGGGGACTGATGACCATAGATGTTAAGTCCCATAGTTCTCAGAGCCATCTGAACCATTTTTGATACCTCCACTTGCAGCGGAACCGCTGAACCTACGAAGTCCACTGTCTGTGTCATCGAAGCATCTTCGTTCGTCGATGGCTAAGATATAACAGTTCTCGCGCTCTGTAGCTGTAAATTGGAAACAATCTTTGTGTCTCTGTGTTCAATAAAACTTTTTGTTACAGATGCTGGTGGAGCAGGCAGTTAAACTTGAAACAATTGGTAGGTATGGTAAAACAGTGCCAATGCCAGATACGTTGGTTCCTGAACGCAGTGAACAGAAAAGGCATTCGACGGTTCATAAGAAAAGAAGACAGAGTTGTAAACGGAAGGTTCGTATCATCTCAAAGCCTGAGGTCGTCCTTGTTGAGATCCCATCTCGTATGAAGAGCGGAAAATAAAGTGAATGTAGTCATCAAGGAAAATCTTGTGTAATTTGCACAACAGCAGTACACTAAATACATGACGTTTGATTTAAAAGTGCTTTTCTGTTTTTTAAAATATTTTGATTAGAAATTAATTTGCTATTACCTCAGGTGCATTGTTGTTTCGAGTAGATGCGGATGTAACAGATTTAGCTCATGGAAAAACAGGAGTTTTTTTGTCTTGTGGAGTTTAGTTACGTTTATATCTGTTTAGACTCTTCGCACTGAGTGCACATGCTGATCATCATTAGATGCAAGGATTATCCGTTCACTGTATCAATAAATGTAATTTAGCGCATGTCAGTAGGCTAAAAGATCTGATGTAGTTCGATTTCATGGTGGGCGATCAGTCAAATGAATGAATCAGAATTCTTAGTTTTGGTGAAGCTGATAATAGACTCAAACTTATGCAGTAGAATGCAAAACAAAAAAAGTGTAATTCGACACAGATCGCTTAGAAAACTCTTGTGGACCAGTTCTTGAGTATTGTTCTTTATTATGCGGCCCTTACCAAATTGGATTAACAGAAGAGATAGAAAATCCACAGATACGAGTTCACGCTGCCAAGCGTTTGATTTGTTAGCGTGAGTGTGTCTCAGCGACAGTCAGAAAACGGCGATGGAAGACACTACAAAAAAGACGTCGTCCATTGCAGAGATACTGAAAGGTGGCTACACTGAGTCACAGCGCCAAAGATTGCGGCAAAGATTATTATTCGCAGCCCCCACTGGACGCAGTAGTAGAGGATGTCGAGAGCACCCGTTGTTCTGTTGGGCGAGAGAGTAGATGATCTGAGTGTTGACTGAAATGTTGTACTGTTTACTGTTCGGTTGGTGTAATGTATAGATAAAAGAAGATGCAATTGTCTGAATATATTTGAGAAAAGAAAAAAAAACGTGCATGGGGCTTAATTAAAAAGAGAAGACGAATATTCGTGAATTAATGCAATAATTTTACTAGCTGTGTGACCGGTTACAAAGTCTCGTAACCGGTTGGCCCTGACTGTTATTAGCACGCAATCTGACTGCATAAAAGAAAAATAAAGAATGACAAAGAATTTCCATTAACACAATTAATTAATTAAGTCCCCTGCAACTATTTAAATCTACGAAACAACAAAGCACAAGTGTAACTCTTCTGTGGGTGGTAGTGTGTCTCAATGTACATGTATCTGGCTCGATATTTCTCAATACGATAAAATATTTTAAACACCACTTACAATGAACTAATTGAAAAACCAGAAATACTATAATTGCACTTAGAAAGTACTTACAAGTCTAATAAATGAACACGAACCAGATGCTTTGTTGACTGTACTTGTGAGCAAGAGGGATTTTTATTAAAGAAAACTGTAATACATTTTCACCTCATTATACACTCCTGGAAATTGAAATAAGAACACCGTGAATTCATTGTCCCAGGAAGGGGAAACTTTATTGACACATTTCTGGGGTCAGATACATCACATGATCACACTGACAGAACCACAGGCACATAGACACAGGCAACAGAGCATGCACAATGTCGGCACTAGTACAGTGTATATCCACCTTTCGCAGCAATGCAGGCTGCTATTCTCCCATGGAGACGATCGTAGAGATGCTGGATGTAGTCCTGTGGAACGGCTTGCCATGCCATTTCCACCTGGCGCCTCAGTTGGACCAGCGTTCGTGCTGGACGTGCAGACCACGTGAGACGACGCTTCATCCAGTCCCAAACATGCTCAATGGGGGACAGATCCGGAGATCTTGCTGGTCAGGGTAGTTGACTTACACCTTCTAGAGCACATTGGGTGGCACGGGATACATGCCGACGTGCATTGTCCTGTTGGAACAGCAAGTTCCCTTGCCGGTCTAGGAATGGTAGAACGGTGGGTTCGATGAAGGTTTGGATGTACCGTGCACTATTCAGTGTCCCCTCGACGATCACCAGAGGTGTACGGCCAGTGTAGGAGATCGCTCCCCACACCATGATGCTGGGTGTTGGCCCTGTGTGCCTCGGTCGTATGCAGTCCTGATTGTGGCGCTCACCTGCAAGACGCCAAACACGCATACGACCATCATTGGCACCAAGGCAGAAGCGACTCTCATCGCTGAAGACGACACGTCTCCATTCGTCCCTCCATTCACGCCTGTCGCGACACCACTGGAGGCGGGCTCCACGATGTTGGGGCGTGAGCGGAAGACGGCCTAACGGTGTGCGGGACCGTAGCCCAGCTTCATGGAGACGGTTGCGAATGGTCCTCGCCGATATCCCAGGAGCAACAGTGTCCCTAGTTTGCTGGGAAGTGGCGGTGCGGTCCCCTACGGCACTGCGTAGGATCCTACGGTCTTGGCGTGCATCCGTGCGTCGCTGCGGTCCGGTCCCAGGTCGACGGGCACGTGCACCTTCCGCCGACCACTGGCGACAACATCGATGTACTGTGGAGACCTCACGCCCCACGTGTTGAGCAATTCGGCGGTACGTCCACCCGGCCTCCCGCATGCCCACTATACGCCCTCGCTCAAAGTCCGTCAACTGCACATACGGTTCACGTCCACGCTGTCGCGGCATGCTACCAGTGTTAAAAGACTGCGATGGAGCTCCGTATGCCACGGCAAACTGGCTGACACTGACGGCGGCGGTGCACAAATGCTGCGCAGCTAGCGCCATTCGACGGCCAACACCGCGGTTCCTGGTGTGTCCGCTGTGCTGTGCGTGTGATCATTGCTTGTACAGCCCTCTCGCAGTGTCCGGAGCAAGTATGGTGGGTCTGACACACCGGTATCAATGTGTTCTTTTTTCCATTTCCAGGAGTGTATATTGACGAAAATATTCGATTACAGCAGCATCATAAATCAAAAGTCCATCTCCTTTCTCAAATGCATTCTGAAAATTGCATCTTCTTCCATCTATACATTACACCAACCGAACAGATCGTCTACTCTCTCGCCCAACAGAACAACGACTGCTCTCGACATCCTCTGAACTACTACGGCGCTCAATGGAGGCGGTGGAATAATAATCTTTGGCGCAATCTCTGGCTCTGTGACTCAGTGTAGCCACCTTTCAATACTCATTCGTAAAATTCCAAGAGTCCACGTTGAAAAGGAGACCACAAACATATGACCTGTTCCATCATGCATGTTGCATTATTTAATGACCAGAACGCTGAAATTAAAGTGTGTGTGTGTGTGTGTGTGTGTGTGTGTGTGAGTTCGCGCGCGCGATTTGAACTTATGGGCGCTCAACGGCGAGGTTATCAGCGACCTTACACTCATTAAAATAAACGAATGTGGCTAAAATCTCGAAAATTGTTCCACACTCATGTACTCGGATCGACCATGCAATCACCCTATCCCACATACTGTAAAACAAGAAGAAAGAGTGAAAGTAACTACACATAAGATAAAAACGACAAGGGAGGTGAAAGAAAGGCACTGGATGATTACTTACAAAAAATATTGGTGAGCCAGTCACACTGTTAAAACATTAAAACCTTCTCCCCAAAATCTTGGGAAAAATTTCGGAAAATTCACCGCATTTGTTTGAACGTTACTTAAAATAGAGGGCAGATGCGCTGGTCTATTAATAAAACACAGTCAAATAAAATGTGGCACACAGTGATCTGTATGCTACAAGCACGACACATTGGAAGATCGTCTCGCCGGAGCAAGAAGCCATGCGTCATGGGGATGGGGCCTATGCGAAGACGAGTAAGGAGGAGCTTGTCCTGTCTACGTGACTGGAAAGAGGCGCTTATTGTCTGTCACCTCCAGCCATTTATCCTCCCACCGACGCAAGACTCTGGAACTCAACAGCGAGACTATGGCATGCAGGGGATGGCACAGTGAAATTCCTGAGGATCACGACGCGCCTCCTTGGCTGCTAGATTCGCCATTTCGTTCCCCGCAGTTCTCGTGTGCCCTGGTACCCAGCGGGAAGACACCTCTTTGGCCAGCCGCTGTAGCTGGAGGAGGGCATCCTGGATATCCTCGACTACTTTATCTGCTAGGTAGAAACATTTCGGAGAGTGAAGGGCACTCACAGAATCGGAAGAGACAAGATATTTAGCACTGGAAGAACGTCTCATCTCTTCCATTGCCCGGAAGTTCGCATATAATTCCGCATCGAAGACAGTAAAATCTTGAAATAGTCGTACCTTGACGACGCGAACTGGGGAAATAACAGAGCAACCAACTCAGTCCCCCTGTTTCGACCCATCCATAATGACAGCTACTGAGTTATGGTGCTGTATTAAAATGTTAGAAAATAGTACTTCAAAAACAGGGGCAGGAAGTGTGATTTCTGCTGTACTGCACCAAATCTAAAATTTCTCTCTGCCTCTGCAGTGACCAGGGCGGCAGACGATTAAAGCCCTGTATCTGATGATGTGCTTGCTCCACACCGAGTTGATCCAGCACAAGCTAACGCGGATCCCAAACGACAAACGGCATTATGGCTCGTGGATGGCTGGAGAAATGACGTTCCAGAAGCGGACCAGCAACAGTATGGTATGCGGATGGAATCGGAGCGAGGAACTTAACATGCCTGACTCACTAAGAGAAGCTGCCACCAGATGGTGAATGGCAGTTCCTCGGCCTCAGCATAGAGAATGGGTGTGGGTAGCACTCGTGGCCAGCCAAATCTCCTCATGGTGGCAACGTTAATGATCTTCATTTAAGAAGGCCTCTCTGATACATAAACCGTTCTGCCATAGTCCAACCGCGAACGCCGAAACCCCTCTAAAACTGGAGCAGACTCCCACTGTCTGCACCCCAAGGCCTGTGGCTAACGCACTTTATGATGTTCAGTACCTTGAGAGTTCTGGCTTTCAGATCTCTAAGGTGTGGCAACCACGACTATTTGGAGTCACAAATAAGGCCCAGAAACCTCACTGAGCCTCTAAATTGTAGGATGGTGCCCCTCATATTGAAGTCAGCTAAATTAAAAATACAACGAGAACGATTAAAATGAACATGCACAATGTATGTACGTTGCAACTGACGACTCACTTTTTGAGCACTGGAGGATGAACAGAACAGCTAAAATTAAAAAATTCAGTCTTATATACGAGGGTGAGTCAAATGAAAACCTTCAGTTTGTAATAACGAATCGAAATTTCACGCCGTTATCCTATAAGTTGGTAAGCGTGCTACATACAGCGCGCAGAATGGCCTGTAGGTGGCAGCATAGTGCAGGTGCACACATACCGTCGCAGTATCAGTATAAAGATGGCCGCCTCACTTGCGACTTGCACAGCGTTCTGATATTCGGTTTTTGCGTATTGAAGGTGTGAAACCTATTGAAATTCATCGACGAATGAAGGTTCAGTACGGTGATGCATGCTTGTCACAGCAGCAAGTCTACGAATGGAGTAGGAAGTTCGCAAATGGTGTTACTGCAGTGGAAGATGCTCCTCGTCCAGGTCAGGCACAACGAGTTGTGACTCCACAGAACATTGCAGCAGTTGAAGCCCTAGTGAAGGAAAACCGCCGAGTGACACTGAATGACATTGCAGCATGTTTAAAGGTTAGTCATGGGTCAGCACACCACATTGTGCATGATGTGCTCCAGTTTCACAAAGTGTCTGCAAGATGGGTGCCAAGGCAGCTGACTCCTGAAATGAGAGAACGACTCGTTGATGCTTGTGAAGAACTTCTTCGGCGCTTTGAACTAGAAAGTGATGGCTTTCTTGCAAGAATCGTTACTGGGGACCAAACCTGGGTTCACTTCCACCAACCGGAAACGAAGAGAGCGAGCAAGGAATGGCGCCAATCCTCATCATCAAAATCAAAGAAGTTTCGAACAGAACCATCAGTAGGGAAAGTTATGCTGACCCTCTTTTGGGACGAAAAAGGCATCATTTTGGAGCATTACATGCCTAGAGGGACTACTGTTACCAGTGCATCAGACACAGATCTCCTAAGAAATCATCTACGCCCTGCAATCAAATCAGAGCGACGTGGCTTGCTGTCAGCAGGTGTCCTTTTGCAACATGGCAATGCAAGGCCCCACGCTGCCCGTACAACAGTTGCAACAGTCACAGACCTGAATTTTGAGTGATTTAATCATCCACCATACTCACCAGACCTTGCCCCAAGTGATTTCCATATTTTTGGACCACTCAAAGACGCAATGGGAGGAAAGAAGTTCCGTTCTGATGAAGAGGTACGCCACGCGATGCTTGAGTGGTTGAGCGGACTACCGAAAGAATTTTTTTTTTCTAAAGGAATTTATGCACGTTGCAGGCGCTGGAGGTCTTGCATTAAGCGTGGGGGAGATTATGTTGAAAAGTGATACAGCTTTGTACCACTTCTGCACAATAAATAATATTTAAAAAATATTTTAGGTTTTCATTTGACTCACCCTCGTAGAAGGGTACTGATAGTAACATCTGAGAAAGGAGTAGGAAGAGGAAGAATGAGGCTGCTAGACTATGCACCCTCTGCTACATACCACACAGTGGTTGCGAACTGCTGATACACACTGATAAGCCGGAACATTATGACTACCTGCTCCATAGCCTGTTGGCCCAGCCTTAGAACGCAATGCAATAGCGATTCTGTGTGACATGGATTCGAAAAGCCCTTGGTAGGTTTACGGAGATATGTGGCACTAGGTATCTGCTCTTAAGTCACGCAGTTCCCGTAATTTAATGATCGATGGTTTGCGGTTGAATAGCTGGCGCCCAGCAGCATGCCAGGTGTATTTCATCGGCTCCAGATCGGGCAAATTTGGTAACCAAGTCATCAACGCGAATCATCATTATGCTCCACAAACTACTATAGCAAGATTCTGTCCTCGTGAAACGGTAAGTTATCCTGTTGGAAAATGACCTCGCTGTCACCAAAGAAATCTAACATGAATGGATGCAGATACTACACAGTAATGCTCACGTAGTCCATGGGTATCATGGTGCCTTCGACAAATACCGCAGGTCCCATGAGAGTCCAATGAATGTCCCTCATAGCATAATACTTCCCCTATCGGCCTGCGTCAGTGGCACGGTGCATGTTCCGAGGAGTCATTCGTCTAGATGATGGCGTATCTGGACACAACCATCGACCTGGTGCAAAAAGAAATGTGTTCCTTCCGACGAAACAACACCTCTCCATTGATCCTAGATCGAATCTTGATGACCCTGTGCGCACTGCAGTCGTAAATGACGAAGTCATTGGGCCAAGCTGAGAATATGCAGGGGTTGTCTGCTGCGCAACGTGCGCTGAATGGCGTGCTCCGAAACACTTGAGCCTACACAACCATTGTACTCTGTCATCAGGTCTGCCACAGGTGACCGCCTATCCTGCTTTACAGAACGTACAAGACTCCAACCTACAGTATCTGTGATATGGCGTGGAGGTCCAATGTCTTGCTGAGCGGGGTAGCCGCACGGTCTTAGGCGCCTTGTCACGGTCCACGCCGCTTCCCCCGTCGGAGGTTCGAGTCCTCTACGTGAATATTCTGCAAATCACATTCAAGTGCTTGGCAGAGGGTTCATCGAACCACTTTCACAATTCTCTATTATTTCAATCTCTTATAGGGCGCGGAAAGAATGAACACCTATATCTTTCCCTCGGTCATGGGTGTGTGTGTGTTGTTTTTAGCGTAAGTTAGTTTAAGTTAGATTAAGTAGTGTGTAAGCTTAGGGACTGATGACCTAAGCAGTTTGGTCCCATGAGATCTTACCATGAGTTTTGAATATTTTCCAGTATCTTGTCGCCAGCTCGTGGTTTCACAGTCCTTCAATCACTGTCCATAGATGTTCACGACAGTAGCTTGCAAACTGGCGACCGACTTCACTGTTTCCAGGATGCTCGTTCCCAGACGCAGGGCCGGAACAATCAAACATAACAATCAAAATCGCTTAATGGATTTTCGAATTTGCGACCCGTATCGTCGCTACAATGATTCCCTGTACATATCATTTCCGGATGCATATATATTCCCTACCGCTTCACATACCCGCAACATCATGAGATAGCATTCGATCTCGCGGTGTGCTGTGGCCATAATGTTCTGGCTCATTAATGTTTCTATATGTGTGCGAATAAGTTAATAAATCTCTAAAACTGTCACATCTGTGTTTGAACACGCTTCTCCAAAACTACTAAATGAATTTTCATGGGGGTTTGAAAGGTAACTTGAGCATATCTTGGGACACCGTATAGGCTTCGTTTCACCAAAACAGAGTCAGAAAAAATATCGTGATTTACATTTATATCTAAAACCGTCGTATCAGTTTCTTTCAACGAGATAATCTCTTTCAAGTGCTTTCTAGGTAACTTGAGCATAGCTTGGAGCACCAGATAGCCTTTATTTAAATAAATTTTGAGAAGCAAACACTTATTAGAAAGTGTCTCTTCTGTACCAAACCAACATCACGAAGCACAGCACGGGTACACA
Organism: Schistocerca gregaria; assembly: GCF_023897955.1. NCBI lineage: Eukaryota > Metazoa > Arthropoda > Insecta > Orthoptera > Acrididae > Schistocerca > Schistocerca gregaria. The sequence goes on from NC_064927.1 coordinate 238,510,867, forward strand.
AATATTAATTTCCTTTTTAAGTTTGTCAACAAACTGGCAATAGTGTCTTCTTAATTTAAAGCTCTATGAAGGTGTAAGTATTTCTTTGATTCGAGATCAAATTTGGATCACGGAAAATAGATATCATAATTGAAAGTTTTATCCTTACCAATATTATAAATGCGAATGTAACGCTGTAAGACTAACCCGCTGAAGCGACTTCGAAAAATTTGGTTCAGAGATAGCTTGATCCTTGAGGAGGAACACGGCCTGCTTTAGAAACTGTGTGATGCAAGATATATATCGATTTGAAGAATATTTTGCGAATTAAGGGAAAAAAAGCTGTTACTTTTTTACTTTTGATCTTTATGATATTAGTGAAAATGATTTCATTCGTTGATATGTGCTAGGTGATATGACTTAAAGTAATGAATATGATGCTTATAAAATCTTCATTTTAATAAATCTTTGTTGTGTAGTATACACGGTGTATAATGTATAATAATAATACTTCAGCAACACAACACATAGATTTGCTATCCTGCACCGCTGTTGTACACACTGCTCGACAGCAATGCTCCAGATGCCGACGCATCGTGCGTTGAGACAGCTTGTGTGTGTGTTTGGGGGTGGGGGGTGGGGGGGTGCACATCACGAGCTATGTTTACTGGAACAGGCAGACACGTGAGGGCAGCTGATGTTATTGCACGTACAGTAGCTTGCTTACTCACCATCACTCACTATAAAACTGCAAATATGCAGCCGGCCGGTGTGGCCGTGCGGTTCTAGGCGCTACAGCGTGGAACCGAGCGACCGCTACGGCCGCAGGTTCGAATCCTACCTCGGGCATGGATGTGTGTGATGTCCTTGGGTTAGTTAGGTTGAATTAGTTCTAAGTTCTAGGCGACTGATGAGCTCAGAAGTTAAGTGCTCAGAGCCATTTTTTTGCAAATATGCGAGCACAGCTGCGGGTAACTGCTAGTATATATCTAAAAATGTGTTTAATTTTTTTCCCCATCGTCACTAGAGGCTTAAAAAACATTCTGAGAAGCAAACACTTATTAGAAAGTGTCTCTTCTGTACCAAACCAACATCACGAAGCACAGCACTGGTACACAAATATTAATTTCCTTTTTAAGTTTTTCAGTAAACTGAGAGTAGTGTCTTCTTAATTTAAAGCTCCAGGATGGTGAAAGTATTCCTTTGGTTCCAGATAAGAAGATTTACTCCTGACAGAGAAGACACTTATGATATTTAACATTATTACACCAACGAAAATTTAAAAAAAGGCAACTATAAAGATGCGATATAGGAATATTATAGTTACATATGAAGGCAATAATTCCAAGTGACGTGTTGTTATTGAAGTAGGAATCACGCGATGATCATGAAAACGTTGAGTCCACACCAGTATACAAGCTGAAAGAGTTTTTTATTCTGTTACTAAAGACTGTGGACGTGCGAGGATAACGTCGACAATCACAATTCGAAACCAAATGAATTTTGTCGACGTCGTATTGCGTCTTCTGTGGGATATATGGTTAGTATGGGTAATTTCCCAACATAAACAGCTCTCAAAAATGTTTTGCATCCTCTCCGTGAATTGCATAGTTCAAGGGGTTTCTTTTTTAAAAAATTGAAATCCTCTTGCTATGAAGTCTTGACCGTAGGAAACCGCTACTTAAATACCTAAGTAATGGAGGCAGTCTGAGTGCAGTTCAATAGAGCACACAGTGATTACGGTCGCGAACGAGGCAATGTTACTTGTGTGCACTATACAGAGTGTAACAAGAAAGTATGGCCAATCTTTCAGGAAACATTCCTCATACGCAGAGGAAGAAAATGTGTTACACGAATGGGTGTGTGGAAACCTTTATTTCCATCCTTGAACTCATTTTCTACTTTGAGGTCATTTTCTACTTCGCTTCATAATCACATTAATCATGGGTAACACACAGAAAAAAAGCGTACCTGCATTACACGAAACGTTTTATTACGTGAAATGTTTAAAATGCCCTCTTCGGTACATTCAGTTAGAATCTACGGTAATATGTAATTCGTAGGTTCACCGCCCGTGTTTATTTTTCCAGTTGTACAAAAGTAGTGCTGACATGTGACACATTATATTGCTTATGAATTTATTCAGAACATGGGCCCACACTGCATACGCTGGCTCACTTCGGTCTTCGCTTACATATTTAAAGAGAACAAACTTCCCAGACAATTCAAAACTGTCGAAAGCTAAAGCCACTCTCAAACCTGGCAAGCCTGAAGATAGCCCTGAAAGCTACCGCCCTATAGCACTGCTCAGTTATACATTCAAACTTTTGGAACGAGTCCTCCTAACCAGAATAGCAACGTTCGTCGAAGCTGTTACGCCTCCTGAACAAGCTGGCTTCAGATAAGGACGCAGCTACACTGATCAAGTTCTTGCCCTAACTACCCATATTGAAGCAGGCTTTCAAGGTCATCTGAAATCAACAACTGTCTTCATCGACCTGACAGTGGCGTATGACACTGTCTGGCGACAGGGACTGATCTACAAGCTACTGCAAGTTGTACCAAGTCGAGGAATTGTGGATATAATATCCAGCATGCTTAGTGAACGGCAATTTGAAGTGTTTCTAGGCAGCTCCAAAAGCCACAAGAGGAAACTAAATAATGGAAGACCACAAGGATCTGTTTTAGCCCCATCACTATTCAATTTATACATTAATGATTTACCAACCTCAACACCAACTAAATTCATCTATGCTGATAACGTCGCACTGGTAGCACAGAGCAGTAATTTCGAAGATGGTGAACGAATTCTTACGGAGGATCTGGAGAAGATGTCAACTTTCTTTTAGAAATGGAGACTGATCCCAAGCACACCAAAAACTGAAGTCTCTTGTTTCCATCTAGCGAATCGTGCTGCGAATTACAAACCAAGAGTTCTGCTCAATGGACAAACGTTGAGTCACAATCCTTTCCCAAAGTATCTCGGAACCACTCTAGATAGAACCCTGAGCTACAAAGAGCACATCACCAAGCTTTCTCACAAAGTTGCTGCAAGGAACAACATACTACATAAGCTCAATGGTACCACCTGGAGAACCTCTGCTGACTGTCTGTGTTTAACAGACATCAGTGTTGTGTACTCTGCTGGCGAGTACTGTGCACTTGTCTGGTTGGAAAGTGTACATGTGAAGAAGGTCGACACAAAACTGAACGACACAATGTGCTGTATTACTGGTTCCGTCAAAACAACCCCTTGCCACTGGTTACCTGTACTGAGTCATATCCCTCCACCTCACTTAAGGCGGAAACAAGCTCTACTGAGGGAGGCCAAGAAAATCTCTGCAGCATCCTTTCCACCACTACACCAGGAATTCTGTCATCCGCCACAGCAACGATTGCGATCAAGAAGACCAGCAAGTGTTACCGCAGGACAACTCGTCGCAGATGGTTTTGATCTAAATCATAGCTGGAAGAATGAAAGGTCAACAGAAACATTGGGAACAAGAGCCAATCACTTTGATCCCACAAAGTAATTGGTTCAAGTGGCTCTGAGCACTATGGAACTTAACATCTGAGCTCATCAGTCCCCTAGAACTTAGAACTGCTTAAACCTAACTAACCTAAGGACGTTACACACATACATGCCCGAGGCAGGATTCGAACCTGTGACCGTAGGGGTCGCGCGGTTCCAGACTGTAGTGCCTAGAACCGCTCGGCCACCCTGGCCGGCGATCCCACAAAGAAGCCAAAGGTTTTGACCTACCGAGGAACCTCTTGTGCCGTCTCAGCAGGTTAAGGACTGGACATGGTTGTTGTAGCTACTTCAGGTAGAAATGGGGCTGGATAAGTTCACTAATGTGTGAATGTAATCAAGAAAACCAGGCCACTGAACATCTAGTCCAACGCTGTCCACTTCATTCATACCCTGGAATTCCCGACGACTTGTTCACTCGCACACCCAGCTTAATTAATTGGGTGAAAAACACAGACTTAAGGTTCAATCTAGTCTTATATGTATATTATATAAAATCACTTGTCTTATACCAACTGTAAATTGTATAAAATCACCATACGATTAAATAAATAAACATTGCTTACAATGACACGCGACTAACTTAATTGCTGTACTAGAATCAAGCACGTCGCAGCAACTTTTTAGAATTCATTACGAACTTGGTTCCCGGTACAGCGCAATGGAAGAGTAATCAAATGCGGAGTTTGGCAAATGTTTATATGCTGTACTGATTAGGAGATGTCAATAGCCGTAGCGCTTACCGTTTGTATCGACAGAGTTTTCCAGAACGACCGTGCCCCGACAGGACGACGTTCGAAGCAACTGAACGTCGTCTTAGGGAGCATGGGACGTTTAAGCCTACTAATCGTGACTGGGGGAGGCCTAGAAGGACGAGGACACCTCAGCTGGAGGAGGAATTTCTCGTGCAGTTGAGGTTTCCGTAATGTCAGCGTAAGACAATTAGCTGCAACAAGTAATGTTGACCACGCGGTTGTCTGGAAAGTGCTACGTGAGAACCTGCACTGCAGTGCGTGCAGGCACTTTCAGCAGCTGAGTTTCCTGCATTGATACTCTTCTGCGAATGGCTCATTCAACAATGTGACGGTGTACACGTATGAGGCTTCCTTTCAGAGTGGATGATTAACGTGTTGAAGAGTTGTAGAAACTGAGCTCTAACATGGAAGTGAAGCATTTCCGAACCTGTGTCCATATAACATATTTTCTAAGTGTGAGGAATGCTTCAGGAAAGTTTCGCCATATCATTTTGTTACATCCCTGCAGAGATTGCCCGCTGTCATAATTACATTATGACGTGTAGCTCCAAACTACTGTCGCGACCCAAGGCGAATGTGTCATAACTGTCAGTTTGGAGGCAACTGGGAGGGCAGTGTCGACGCTGACAGTACACAACTATCTGTACACGACGAATTTCGCGTGCAGGTGTTCATTAATAACGACAGTGCAAACCCGACGGCAGCGTGGTGCACGAAGGAGCTAGGCAAAGAGACATCTTCAGTGGAGTCTGAATCATTGGCGTCGGATTCTCTTCACGGATAGATGTAGGATTTGTCTAGTGTCTGATGATCGTCGTACAATAATGTGGAGACAGACAGGCATCTGTTCTTTCGGACATGTATAGTTAAGGCTAATCGGCCATTGACCTTCTTCTTCTGTGCTGGATGCACACGCATTGCCCCGACTCTTACGGGACTCGGTAAGATTGTCTGCCGCGAATAATGAGTGTAATGGACAGGGGCACTACGAATGCAGTGTGTGGACATTAAAGTTGGGAATGTGGGTCTCACTGGGAGCGTGGAAGGGATAAATCCCTGTAGTAGCACTATCCTCTGTGCCCTTGGTGGCTCAGGAGACATGATCCAACGTGTGGCATACACCAACGTTCACATAGCGTCACGACTGCCCCATTTAGCGCAGATCCTACCAATACCGAAGGGTATTGCCGACCGCCTCATGGCTGCCTTTGGTTACTATGTTAGTACTGGGATGCTATTTAAGATCAAGTATGATAGTTAACGCTACAGTTCCGGAACGGTGGCCTCAACCTCATAAACGTGAGAAAAAAGCTCTGCCGCTTTATATGCGAGCGATGATACGAAATTGGCAACAAAGAAAGCATACCATAGCGTCAGCACTGATAGAAGTACTTGTTCCGCCTTCGTACGAACCCCCTATTGCGGTGGGCAATATTTCGCCTTCTCTTGCACACATTACCTCATTTCTTGTTGATTACAGTTATGTTCGTCTGAAAGTACCTTCGACGAGAATACCCACGACTCGGGAGATCTATAGATGCTTGATGGATCACCATGGCCGCAATATAATGGAATTCAAATACCCGTCGAGAACGTGGAACCACATTTGGTGTGCAGTGCATACTCCATTACTGTGAACAGCAGCGAGATCGATGTGGTATATTCTTATAAACCGTAAACTTGTGACCAGGAGTCGATTATATACAATTCATATGGTCGATTCTCCTCTTTGCACAAACTGTGGACTGTTAGCAATGGAAGAACACGGTTTAGTGTGTGGCGCAGCGAGGGACGTCTGGATGCTGACGCGTCGAATACTGGCCTTTTTTCCCAAACAAAAGACGGATGCGGTCAATTGGATCGCTGGACATGCGACGAAATATTTGTATTCGTACGATATTAAGTCCGTGATGGATTATTGGATGTATTTACAAGAACAACACGAGCTCATACGGAGTCATACGAAATACAGGACTTACTTTTCCAATTTTTTAGGAAGTTTTTTTTCACAATCTGCCCGATAGCTGGGGTGTCCGCCCGTGACTATGATTGTCATTTACTTTATTCCTGTTAAAAAAAAAAAAGAGGGCGGGCTTTATGGTTTCCAAATTGTTTTTGCTGTCTCGATACTTTTCTTATCCCTAGGGCAGCATAATTGTACGAATAAAGACTGTTTGTTTACCCTGCCTTCCTGTTCAAAAAAAAAAAAAAAAAAAAAAGTGTTTGCGTTGTTGGACCATAAAGCGGAGGAAACGCGTTTTTATTTTTATCTTATTTTTTTCTTACAAAAAAAGTTGGTAGAGCACTTGCCTGCGTAAAAAAAAGGTGGATGGAGCATCTGCCATGTAAGTAAGGGATCCCGCGTTCGAGCCCCGGTCGGGGCACACATTTTCAACTATCCCCGTTGATGTATATTAACGCCTATCGACAGCTTACGTTCTTGATTTCATTTTCATTTCATTCTAAGAGAGCTGCATTCTCACCGTAAGATATCATCTTCATATTCTGTTTGATGTGCCCACTCATGTTGCAACAGTAAACTTTGAAGTGTATTGTGCTATCCCTAAGACACTGAAGAAACAACTTCATCGTGTTCGTCTTCCCAAAAATGCAAACGAACTTCTACTTTTCCATGACAACGCAACTCCTCACACAAGTCTGCGCATCCTAGAGGAGTTCACAAAACTTTATTGGACTGTTATTCCTCGTCTACCCTGTAGCCCGGACGCCTTCTGAATTCCATCTGCCTGGCCCAATGAAGGATGCACTTCTTGGGAAGCAATACGAGGAAGATGGGAAGGTTATTGTTGCTTCAAGACGTTGGCTCTGGCGTCGACCAGTAGAGTGGTACCATGAGGGCAGACAGGACTGCACATAAGGTGGCGTAAGGCCTTCGCAGTGAAAGGAGATTATGTTGAAAAGTAGGGTTTTGTAGCCAATAATATGGTGTGCGTAAAAACAGCCTGCTTTCAGAAAAAAATGAATTGCATTAGTTATTGAACGGCCCTCGTGAGAAGAAGACATAATTAAATTTATAGGTGATTTGAGGGTATGAAGGGCGTGAAATTTAGTGCACCAGCTCTGACAACAGTGGTGCCTCTAATGGGAGTCGAATCGAACTGAAATTACATGACAGGTATGGGTGCCTCATTCCATGCTGCTTAAACTCTGTGCAGTAGTTCAGCAATCACAGTGGTTGGTGAATGGTGGCGTATCAGTGTCTCCATAACCCATGACCGTATGTTATCAGTGGGTGAGAGATCTGGAGGACGTGCTGGTTAGGGCAACAGTAGAATGCCTCGTGTATCGAGGTAGGTGAGTGTGTCATGGGCAACGTGCGGTGTTTGTATTATCTTATGTACACCACTCTCAACACGTCATAAATGTAATGTCTGCAATCCAGATTCATCTGATGGAACCAGAGATTATTGTATTGATTGTATGATGTACCAAATCGCACAACACACTATCACGTCTGGCGCTGGCCAATTACGAGGATGACGAATGCAGTCTGGCAATGTCTGTTCTCCTCGGAGTCTCACACAAGGATACATACGTAATGATGCTGTTCGCAGAAGCGGTACTCATCTGAGAAGACGACATGGTATCAGTCTTACGTTCAGTGTTTCCGTAAGGGGCACCACAGTCGCTGTGCCTCTCTCTGCAGCCGACATTCGACGCCCACATATTATCTACCATGCAACCACAGTATTGGCGGATAGTGGTAACAGGGGGCAAGGCTGGGGGTATCCAATGGTGAGCACAGCATAAGGGTACGGAGCGTAGTTGAACAGCTTAGTCGACTACTAACTCACAACAACGCTATAGCGCTACTGATGTTGATACAAAGCAGATCAATGACAACGATGAACAAAGCAAACGTTGCATTATATTTACAACAGAAGAAACACGTGGCAGATGAAATATTAGCGTTTCTGCAAGATGAGTCAGTGGAACGGGTGGTGTCGCATGCGCTAGACTGTGCGGGTAACGAACAAGAAAAATGCAATAATGATGATACACTCCTGGAAATGGAAAAAAGAACACATTGACACCGGTGTGTCAGACCCACCATACTTGCTACGGACACTGCGAGAGGGCTGTACAAGCAATGACCACACGCACGGCACAGCGGACACACCAGGAACCGCGGTGTTGGCCGTCGAATGGCGCTAGCTGCGCAGCGTTTGTGCACCGCCGCCGTCAGTGTCAGCCAGTTTGCCGTGGCATACGGAGCTCCATCGCAGTCTTTAACACTGGTAGCATGCTGCGACAGCGTGGACGTGAACCGTATGTGCAGTTGACGGACTTTGAGCGAGGGCGTATAGTGGGCATGCGGGAGGCCGGGCGGACGTACCGCCGAATTGCTCAACACGTGTGGCGTGAGGTCTCCACAGTACATCGATGTTGTCGCCAGTGGTTGGCGGAAGGTGCACGTGCCCGTCGACCTGGGACCGGACCGCAGCGACGCACGGATGCACGCCAAGACCGTAGGATCCTACGCAGTGCCGTAGGGGACCGCACCGCCACTTCCCAGCAAATTAGGGACATTGTTGCTCCTGGGGTATCGGCGAGGACCATTCGCAACCGTCTCCATGAAGCTGGGCTACGGTCCCGTACACCGTTAGGCCGTCTTCCGCTCACGCCCCAACATCGTGCAGCCAACCTCCAGTGGTGTCGCGACAGGCGTGAATGGAGGGACGCATGGAGACCTGTCGTCTTCAGCGATGAGAGTCGCTTCTGCCTTGGTGCCAATGATGATCGTATGCGTGTTTGGCGCCGTGCAGGTGAGCGCCACAATCAGGACTGCATACGACCGAGGCACACAGGGCCAACACCCGGCATCATGGTGTGGGGAGCGATCTCCTACACTGGCCGTACACCTCTGGTGATCGTCGAGGGGACACTGAATAGTGCACGGTACATCCAAACGGTCATCGAACCCATCGTTCTACCATTCCTAGACCGGCAAGGGAACTTGCTGTTCCAACAGGACAATGCACGTCCGCATGTATCCCGTGCCACCCAACGTGCTCTAGAAGGTGTAAGTCAACTACCCTGGCCAGCAAGATCTCCGGATCTGTCCCCCGTTGAGCATGTTTGGGACTGGATGAAGCGTCGCCCCACGCGGTTGCACGTCCAGCACGAACGCTGGTCCAACTGAGGCGCCAGGTGGAAATGGCATGGCAAGCCGTTCCACAGGACTATATCCAGCATCTCTAAGATGGTCTCCATGGGTGAATAGCAGCCTGCATTGCTGCGAAAGGTGGATATACACTGTACTAGTGCCGACATTGTGCATACATACTCTGTTGCCTGTGTCTATGTGCCTGTGGTTCTGTCAGTGTGATCATGTGATGTATCTGACCCCAGGAATGAGTCAATAAAGTTTCCCCTTCCTGGGACAATGAATTCACGGTGTTCTTATTTCAATTTCCAGGAGTGTATGTGCGTAACAAGCGAAAGTGATGTAAAACACGTGTCGAGAAGTGTAGCTGATCATTTTTGTCGCACAGTGAGTCACAAATGCTATCTCCAGTGGTACGTTGTCAAGGAAAATCGTCGTCCAAGGAGTCGATATTAAGCATAGTCACCAACATGGAAGACCATCCTCCGCGTAGTAAAAAACAATTATGAACAGATTTTGAATAATTTCGCATCAATATGACCGTGTATGGCATAAGGAAATCTACGGATATTCAAAGGTGGAGGAGGCGCAATTTTTACAAAAACTAGTGTTCGCTCGTTTCTAGGATGCTCGGTACAATTTAAAGGATTTGCATAATAGTGACTTACTACATTGTAGAAACTGGGCCGTCACATAAATTACAATGATTTTCAGGGGAGCAATGGATGGCTGCATAACTTGAAATGGTGCTACAGAACTGGAAGACCTAAGATAACGAAATTTTAAAAAAAGCATCAAGTTGACAATCATCAGTTAAGTGCAGAATCAGTCCGAAAATTTGTGGATGAGATAAACAAACTTCTTCCGTCGTACAATAAGGAACTTGTTTTCAACTCCGAGACATCGGGATGTAGAGAGTAAATGCGTTGAAAGAAAGTCTGGAAATTAGAGGTACCAAAAAAGATTTGTATCAAGATCAACTAATATCAGTGCCTTAACGCATTCGTATAAATTATGCCGACTGTTAATCTGGATGGTATATTGGCTGGAAAGTTATTTATCGTGCTACGAGAAATCGGATGTGCTATGCTCCCTACAATTATACCTCTCGTGCTTGATCTGGCAACGACAATAGGGAATATTTGCGGCACAGCAAGAAAGACTGGGAAAACGGGCGTAAGGTAATTATAACTATGGTATGAGCACTGCTTTTGGCCAATAACTGCTCAAAATAACTTCCTTTTGCTTGATTCCTAATCGGCGTATAAACGTCATGCTCTTTTAGAGCAAACTACTCCTCCTGAAAGATGTGTGACATTGCAGTTCTTTCCACTTGGAAATATTGGATGAATTTAGCACTATATTTTCGCAGTACCTGCAGCTACGCCTTCAAGGATAGCCAGTTTCACGATAAGCACCACGGCAGATTATTTCGCATTCGATTCCATGCTGTCACATTCCATGTTTTCATCACTGCCTCACAGTAATATGATTCTATATGCATTCTTTAGTCCGCAGCTCGTGGTTGTGCTGTAGCGTTCTCGCTTCCCACGCCAGGGTTCCCGGGTTCAATGCCCGGCGGGGTCAGGGATTTTCTCTGCCTCGTGATGACTGGGTGTTGTCTGATGTCCTTAGGTTAGTTAGGTTTAAGTAGTTCTGAGTTCTAGGGGACTGATGACCATAGATGTCAAGTCCCATAGTGCTCAGAGCCATTTGAACCTTCTTTTTTTTTGCATTCTTTAAGAGTGGATATCTAGCTGAACGTCCTGCACAGTTTGTAGCTCCCAAAGACTTTGACTTTGATCTTGATGGCTCGAACCATTGTGATCACTTTGGCCCGCCACTTTTTATTCGGTGTTCATGGTGCAAGTTAATAAATTGTTTTGAACGTTAATCAATGTCGACGGTGTCCATTTTGTGAAGTGCACTACATACATCACGTAGTAGGTTGAACTCGGCACCCATTTTCTGTCTCCCTCCTAATTCACGTGGTGGGTCATTAGCAGCTAATATTTATCCTGTTATAATTGTTAACACAACACTTTGAAATAAGCCTTACTAATGACTGAGCTTGCGACCTCGCAGTGACACTTGTTGAACTGTTTTCTTCTGCGTTTCGAATCAGTTTTACTGCTTTTGATGTTTTAGTATCATAGGTGTGTAGATTTACCTTCAGCTACAGTTGTGGTGGCTTATTTGATGCGCTGAATAATTTAGGTATTGCATTCCACACAACTTCCTATGTTCCATGCTCACCGATTGACTGGAGGTGTAGTGAAGAAAGCCTCACATTGTTGAGCTGATATACGATGATGTCTTCATGCAATAGGTCAGGCTTTCTGCTGTTTACTAGCCTTTTTTTTGTTCTTAAAAAAACACGACATTCTTCAGTCAATAGCAGTAAGTTACAAGAGAACCATGAATAAACTTCTCTGCAATTCACCGTTTCACAACTTCTGTTGTCATTAGGGAACTAAATAAAGACAAATGGGGCGTTCTTATTTAGTTAGTACCGATTTTTATGGCGCCAATTACGCTTCCAGTTGTAAAAAACTGTTAGAAATCAGTATGACCGATGCTATTCACATTTAGTCGATATCGTGCTCAGAAGTGTAGCTTACTGTCCACTTGGAGCGCTGGTGTCGCAGTGTGTAACAAAAATCAGCGCGAGAGCCGCGAATGCTCCTCGAGCGACTGTACATGACCTGCTGCGTGAGTAGCGTCAACAACACCAGCAGTACGAGATACGGAAAAAACAAGTGACCAAGAGAGAGAAGAAGAGCCGGAAAGAGATATGACAGCAAATCAAGCCGTGGATGAAGTACAAAAAGCAGTAAAGCTACTCAACCTACGAATCGCCGACCCAGGAATCCTCGAGAACAGGTCACGACGGGTGATTATATGTGATGAGTGTGCTATCACACATGCATGGAGCTGAAATGGTGTTTAACTATGTGATACCTTATTGAAGTTCATGTGCGGATTATAGCCTATAGTCTGAAACGGATGTAGGTTGTTGTGGAACATGTGTAGCACAACTGTACGAATTGTTTTCATAACGTGATAACCGTTACAACCATGGAAGTAAAAAAGAAGGGAGGTGGCACTACAGACTTACGCCGTACGTTGCTTTGAAGCCAGGGTGGGCGGGGCCTGCCGCTATTTTAAATAGCCCAAAGCATTAGCAGACTACTATCTACGATTGCTGCTTGTTCATTATTTCTGTCGTGTTCGTGCAACAACTGTTTTAAATACTACAAATTATAAACATTACGTGAATAGCATAGTGATAGGAAGACAATTTCGAATGTTTTTCTGTTCTTGAATGCCTATTCCTTCCAGTAATACGGCACATTTGGCCTCGTTAACGTAACTTGCTTTTTGCTGCTATATTTCGGGCAACCAAAACAGAAGGAAGTGACGTGAAGTGCATGCTTTCGTAATGTATAATTCCACCTTTACTGTATTTGAATCTATAGCAAACGAAACTGGAACTCCGAAAATAATTCTTATTTGCTTACTGGTAGCGCTGCTGCTTCCTGTGCGTAACATTTTCAGTTTTCAACTCGTATGCACAACATTTTAAGTGTTCACGTTAACAAAAAATTTATCTACGTGTTCTTTCATAGTCCATAAAAGGGTGTAATGAGGAAAGAAGCAAGGCTTTCTATTGTATGTTGTACATGTCAACAAAGTTAATGATTATTTAAATAGTAAAGAAATATAAATGCATAGAGGTACATCTCCATACAGAATAGAGTTCTTGTTTTATTATATTGTCAGTGCGTTAGTCTCATTGTTGTTTATCCATCTTCTCATTTTGAAATCTTACTTAAGATGTGTCATTCAGTGTGTGGCCAGTAATAGTAACTTACAGGGTAAAAAAAACGATATAGTATTTTTAAACGTCTTCCAGCATTGTGGAATTCTACAAGTGTGATAATTGTATCGAACTTTTAAGACCCCTTAAAAATTACTACTCACATGCCGAGCACAAGGGAGGCACGACGAAATGAATGTGCACACAAATTCTCAACCAAAGGAAGCACAGCACACATACACATACATACAGTTACACACACAAAACTCACGCACACATGACCGCTGTCTGCGGCTATTCTAGCCAGAATGCTTTTTAAAGAGGCAGGAAATGCGAACAATGAGTAATATGTATGTAATTTTAAGTAATAATGGCGTACCCTGTGTAAGGTGTAGTAGGCATACCTTTCCAACAATAGCCTATTTGTTTTTTTCCCGGAATGTTTCTCGCCAGTACCCCTGTCAGTTTTTGAGGTATAACCAAACGTAGCACAATTGGAATATACGTTTGCTTTCACCATCTGCTGGATTTTACTTTTATATTTCATTTTGAGGTTTTCGAAGTATATAAGCCTACATCATGCTTTGTGATACACCAATAGTTAGTTACTAGTTTCATGTCCTCTGTATGATAAATCGCAATGATATGGGACGAGTCATTATATATAGACATAAATTTTTTGTAAATATCCCTCCATGCTGAACATTTATTAGTTTTTACTGTTTTAATTAAAGACAGACAGATGTTAGTAAGTAATTCTTGCCTACCAGCATTTACACATTACAGTAATAGACAATCTTTCACAAAACAGGAGGAGTTCTCAAAGAGAATCGTTTTCAGATTTGTTTTGGATTTTGCTTTTCTGTGCCAGGCATTTTATATCAATGGGTAAGTGTTCAAAACTTTTGCTTGCAGCATCGTGAACCCCTGTTTGTGCTATAGGCAACCTTAATTTGGGGTAATTATAACTTTTTCTTCTGCTATTGTAATTACACACATCACTGTTGCACTTGAAGTGCAGTGGATTACTTATAACAAACTTCAGGAAAGAATGACTATGCTGTAAACGGATAGATTGCTACTCACATGCCGAGCACAAGGCAGCCACGACGAAATGAATGTGCACACAAATTTTCAGCCAAAGGAAGCGCAGCACACATACACATACATACAGTCACACACACAAAACTCACGCACACATGACCGCTGTCTCCGGCTATTCTAGCCAGAATGCTTTTTAAAGAGGCAGGAAATGCGAACAATGAGTAATAATGATCGGCGAGAGTAATTTAGGGCATCAGATGCTGGACCAACAATCAGCGCGGTTACGTAGCCGTGTCTTATGCGGGGACGAGACCGTTGATATAGAATGGCTCAGATATCACCGCGGTCATACACCACAGATAACATACACTGGGCGTGACGTCATTACAAAATGGGTCAAATGGCTCTGAACACTACGGGACTTAACTTCTGAGGTCATCAGTCCCCTAGAACTTAGAACTACTTAAACCTAACTAACCTAAGGACATCACACACATCCATGCCCGAGGCACGATTCGTACCTGCGACCGTAGCGGTCGCGCGGTTCCATACTGCAGCGCCTAGAACCGCTCGGCCACACCGGCCGGCGACGTCATTACACTGAAACCAACATCTAAGCCACGTGACTCGGGGCAGGACGCCGAATTTCTGTTATTATGCACTATCTGCGGTGGAGTTGACACAGTTTTTATCATTTATCGCTGAAATGAAGCATTGATTTTAACAAGAAATTAATTTGCCTTATTGCTATTATATATGCAGTACTCCAGTTAAACAGATTTCTCCGAAATTGCTAACATTAATGCGTTTTTACGTGCGGCCGGGTGAATCTTACTGATAGTTTTGTTAACAAACAACAAAATTATATTTCTTGAGTGAATGTATGCCCAGAGAAGTATTGTTTCGACCCTAAACACATCACAAACGGATGAAAATCTTAGTTGTGAAAGGGAGCTATTTCAAAATACTTTCAGAGAGAAACCATTGAGTTGAAAGTTACGATGGTTGTTGGTACTTGGATGCAAAACTTGATGAATGACTAAGATTTTAAGAGGACATATTACTAATATCTAGCTCACTACACAAGTGTAATCAATGTTTTGTAGTATTTTGTGCTTCCTATCTTGATATTGTTTCGGTATGTGTACTGGATTGAGAAAAAGTCAGAAAATATATGCGCTTGTTTTGTCTAAATACCTAGCATTATGCACAAAAACGAATTTCCTTTCTTAGAAAAGCATGTAACATTTTACACACATTCTTGTGGAATCGTTAGGAAACCAATGCTGCGTGCGAAATTATTATATTGTCTTCCACTCCTGTGGAGAAGTAACCAATTTCACTATTGTCGCTACCTCAGAGCAACAAACGGCAAGAATGTTCAAGACATTCGCTTTTGATTTACAAAAATATTCGTGTATCAAAAAGTCGAGTGAAGAGTAAGAATCGAAGAACCATTAGAGCCTATAAATTTTTTTTACGTGTGAATGAAAGTAACTATCATAATAATAACAGACAGAAGCAGAAATACATGCTTTTAATGCATGAAATATTTATTTATATTCTCTTGCTGTCAGTGGAATATGCTGCAGTTATGTACGTATTCGAAAGTATTTCTTCATGCATATGTTATTGCTTTTGTCTGTGAATTAGTGAAATTGGGCTATTTTTACATTTATTTCACCATAATTCGTGTCCGATGGTAATTTACTAATGCATTTCGTTAATTCAATAGAAAAATAATTAAAGCAATCATAACCCTGACGACACATGAGTGTCTGCTTCTCGCCGCTTGAAGCGCTAGTTAAATCCAGTTGTCAAATGGTAACAACTGCATATATTAGACTGTCTTATAATCACGAAGGTAAGAAAAGAAGGAAGGTGTCATTACGTTACTAACTTGAAGCCGATGTCCGCCATCTTAACTAGCCCAAAGGTTCACCGCGGTCATAGACCATACTCGTATATAACATACACCGCGCATGTCCCTATCTGTGGCGTGTTAAGGCTTGAAACTAACATGCAACTCACGTGACTCGGGCAGGAAGCCGAATTCCTCTCTTCTCGAGCCGTGTGAAGTGGAGCTGACAGTAACAGTTTTCCCATTTATAGCTGACATCCAGCACTGGTTTTGACGATTCAACGAACTGTAGTACAACTGTTACAAATGTAGTAATGAAGTCAAAGTAGTTTCTCCGAAATTCCTAATAATAAAGCAATGGTTATCGCTTTTGCGTGTGATCAAGTTGAAAAGTATTGACAATTCTTTTTAAAAAGCGACAGAATTACTGTTATTTAGTGAATGCGCTTTTTTGTCACTTTGAAGTTTTATTATGATGTCCACGCGAATTTCCCTTCAGCTGCTGGTGTGCCAGCTTATTTGGTACATTAAATAACGTAGGTATTCCATTCGATATAGGTTTCTTACATCCTACTTTCACTGATTTGTCTTGAAGTGTAGCGAACAAGATGTCATGTTGTTGGGTAGACATACGACGTACTTTTGGAAAAAAAGTCAGGTCTTTTCGCGTTTACTAGCATTTTTTGTTTTTAAAGTAGATGCCGTTATACAGTAAATATACGTTACAAGAGAATCGTAAATAAACTGTCATGTAGTGTACCGTTTCTTACATCCCAGCATCCTTAGAAAACTAAAGAATCACTGTCCATTTTTATGGCACTATATACGTTCACTACTGTAAGAACCACGTAACAAATCAACATATACGATAGTATTTGCACTCCTCCGATATTGTACTCCGGGTTATCACTTTCTAGCCGCTTGAGGCTCTGCTGTCGGTAACAAAAACGAGACGGGAATGTCTCGGCTATTATGTTTGGACTGTGGTTATAGTCTGAAAGGTACGAAGCGCAAGCTGTCTTTGGTGTAAACTCTGTGTTGCAGAGAGTAAAAGCTGTCGTTTGTTTACGCGAGTTGACGCTGTCAGTGGTCGCTGGCTGCAGCGGCCATGTACGACCGCGCAGACAGATTCGGGCGGCTGCGGCCGCCGACGCCGGCGGGGATAGGCCCCAGTACCTACCTCCTCCCAGATGCGCTCCAGATCCACTTCGGTGAGCGGCTCGATCATGAAAACTGGACCTTTCGATTACTCACCTTCATTTCTAATGTATAACGTACCGCTAATGATAATGCATATTTCCTTCTGTCACTTGAAGCTTATTTCTTTTGTTAATATTTGTAGCCATTTTCCTTCATTATTATTATTTGTTTTGTTACTTGCTCGCTGCTGTTCGATTGTAACTATCAGATAATGCTAGCTCAAAGCCTAGCAAGGGTAGGAGCACAGTCCTGTTACGCCCAAGAAACGGGGAGGGGAGGTTCCAATAACTTACACTACAATAGCCATCCACGTGGAGCACCGTGGAATGCTACACTTCTATAAGCCAGTGCCCTGGGTAGCACAACTGCTAAACATTGTCACTTTTGTTTGACAATACTCCACACACACTTTGACAACATTTTTTCACAATACTGCCGGAACTTTTTTATTTTCTTGGGCACCAACAAATTTGCACAGAATCTATTGGCAGTATTTTAATGACCTCACTTAAATACATATATAGTGTTCGGAAACTCGCGTTACAAATTCCTAGAGGAGAGTCAGTACTTAATACTATGAATAGGAACCCGTGTCCGGAAACTTCATCCAACAACACTAGAGAGCGTCAAAGTTATGCGCGCTGGCGCCTGTAAGGGTATGTATATACAAGGTGTTTCCATGATGATCTTACGAACTTTCTACGATGATGGAGAAGAATAACTGTATCAGTTGGAGTTAAGGGTCCCTGTAGCGGAAACGAACGAGTCGAAAGTTATAAGCGATAGCCGGCCATTGTGGCAGAGCAGTTCTAGGCGCTTCAGTCTGGAACCACGCGACCGCTACGGTCGCAGGTTCGAATCCTACCTCGGGCATGGATGTGTGTGATGTCCTTAGGTTAGCTAGTTTTAAGTAGTTCTAAGTTCTTAGGGACTGATGACCTCAGATGTCAAGCCCAATAGTGCTCAGAGCCATTTGAACCATTCATGAGCGAATGACGTTCTGATACCTCTGACAGTGTAACGCATGTACTGCTACTGTAGTTCCTAAGATTGTAGGGTAGGAAAATTTCAGATGTGGTGGCATGGATCCAAACAAGGAAAAAAGTGCAGTAAACATGGTTTCTAAAACGCATACATGAGGAGCTATGAGCAGTTGTTCATCTTCACTACCGTGAAACACATCTCCTGTATTGAATAAGTGCTCACAGTTCTTAATGTTTGCATTTTAGAACCCATGATTACCAGACTTTTTTCTTATTTCGGTCCATATTACCACCTCTGAAAGTTGTCTACACTACAAGCCAACAACAGTACCAGTACGCATATTTCACAATTAGAAGTGTCAGTACGGTTTTCGATAGTTTTAGATTCGTTCGTTTCCGGTACAGGGATCCCTACCTCAAATTAATACATTTATCTTTCTCAATCATCCTAGAAAGTTTGTAAAATCATCATCGAATCACACTGAACGTACATACGTTTACAGGGGCCGGCGCCTATGGCTTGGACGCTTTGTAGCGTCGTTTGATGACATTTCTGGATCTGGTGTCCTATTCACTCTCCTATACAAGTACTAGAAATTTGTTACGGGAATTTACGAACACCCTGTACATTACAGGTGTTCAGCGTAACAATCATATTTCTATTCCCATAAACGCTAAATTCTAGAAATAAACAAATAATTTAAATTTGCGTCATGTTGCCACCAGTGGTACTCAGTGTAAAAACCACGAATAAATTTTAATATATTGTAAACACAAAAATGATCAAAACATCATTGAATGCACTTGACACAGAGTGAGAAAGTCATATATGTTGAAAATAATAGTACTGAAAATAATGCAGATACACATTTCCAATGTGCTTATGGGTTCATATAGACCCCAGTGGTACAAGGAAGATTAAATAGGATGCCTTCTATTACGCAAAAACTTAATATGGTGTGCCTGTTTTGGAATTGTCACCTGGTTTGCACGCATGGCGACGCATTTATTCTGCCATCTCTTAGAAACTAATCCGACAGAAGATTTTTCTCCATTTCTCGTGATAGCCTTGAAGTTTGTTCAACAAAACTGTGGGGTTTTCACAAAGTTAGTATTCTTTGCATTGTGCCTAATGGCGCTTTTATCCGTATCGTCAATGAGGTATTTACTGTGTGCCCTCTGCTCCCAGGTACTTAAATCACATACTGCTCAGCGTCGTGCACTCTTGCTTCAATTTGAGCACCGTCAACTATACAAAACTTAAGCACGTTTCTTCGCATTTTCAGCAATGACACTCCTTTTTGATGTGAGAACTTTCTTGTGTGAGAAAATACAGCCAGATTTGAATCGCTAAAACTACGAGACCAACAATTCGTAAACAGTGGTTGTGCCCACGACAAATACATCACTTCAGCGCGCATTTGTCGCGTTGTATTTGTTTTGCCTGTGACGTCATCGTACCAGTGTAGGCGAATGCGCATGACCGTTACAGGTTGATGTTGTTGATGTTGTTGTGGTCTTCAGTCCTGAGACTGGTTTGGTGCAGCTCTCCATGCTACTCTAAGCTGTGCAAGCTTCTTCATCTCCCAGTACTTACTTCAACCTACATCCTTCTGAATCTGCTTAGTGTATTCATCTCTTGGTCTCCTTCTACGATTTTTACCCTCCACACTGCCCTCCAATGCTAAATTTGTGATCCCTTGATGCCTCAGAACATGTCCTACCAACCGGTCCCTTAGCTTTGTATAAAGTTGTAAATTGGTGTTGCGTGGAATCGCGTATAGCTAGAACATTGACTCTGGTCTCACTGTGAAGAGCTTGAGGAGCATTACTAAAAATTTTTACCGGAATGTAAATTAAAATCGTTATTAAATTAAAATTACAAAATAACAGAAGATGTCATCTCGTGTCTCATGTGATTCGTACAGCTGCTTGGAATTATATTAAAAAAAAACCTCAAGTCAGAGGAAAACTCACGTGGAAATAAATGCGGGAAGCTTAAATTGTTTAGTACCATGTGAATACGAGAGCTACAGCAGCGTTGTAAAGGAAATAAAAATTTGAGCAAAACGCTTGCATAGCTGCCCCATTGAGCATATCAACTGACATTATTGTATAGAGCCCACTGAAGCTCATGCCATATACGCCAGTGATATGCTTCAGGCAGTTGGCTATTTCATGAAAGAATACAAGGCTGATCATACTGACCTCATCGATGATACTATGTGCACCGTTGAATATCCCTCGATCATAGGATTCCGCAGAAATTTTTCCTGGGGGAGTCGGCGCATTTTAGACACAGAGACTTGTCATGTCTGAGTACTATGGTTCGTAGTTGACATTAAAAATCATTATATCCAAGAGAGCTGATATTTATCGACTCAGCATGTTAACGTAGTACAACAGATTGAAAGTGGGGGTGAGGAGGAGGGAGAGCCCCTTCTTGCCCCCCTGAGTATGCCTGTGCCCTGGATATACTTGTTCGACTTCATGTGAAGACCCTTGCTATATGCAAGAAACTAATGATTTACCTACTCTGTAACCATTAAACTACTGTGTAACAATTACATTAAAGTAATGACAATGAAATTGCATATTAGTGAAAACCTCTTGTTGTGATTCTATCTCTGTTTCCACACACACACAAAAACAAAAAACAAAATTGTGCTGCAGACAGGAACTGCACACACAGAAAGAAATTCTTCCCTCTAACTTCCCACAAATTTAGCGACGTTAAAAGCAGGCCGTTGAGGAAGCCCACGGAAGAATTTTGCGCGGCGAGTTAGACAACTTACAATATTACTTGGCTACTAGCTGCATAGAAGGCGCAGCGGGGTCGGAGGCAATGCTAGTGGTAAGAGTCCCCTTACTGACGGGACAGTGTGGTAGGGGAAGGCGGAGGGTGCAGTTCCACAGCGATAAACCTTCACATAAATGCATATCTCGTAGAACTCGTAAGCTACACCTAGCGAATCTCTAAACGATCATATCAGTTGAACAAGTAATTCGACAGGCCAAGTGTTTATTATTTAAAACACAATGCGTACAGCTTTACGCTTAAGCTCCATCAGAGAGAGCACTTCATGTAATCCGTTTTCTCGAGATGGGCGAGATATATAAATCTCGTCTCAAGCCAAAAAAAGTCATTCAATATGTTAGCTCCATTTTGTACACAGAAATATGTGGAATAACAAACACCAAGCATAAATTCATAGTGATCCCTATTTTTCATTGCAAAGTATACAAATTTAGCACAGTACATTACTAGATACATAAATACCACAATAACTGTGGCCGTTAACGAAATGATAGGCAGTTCATCATGAAGCTGCTGAATGGACCTAGGAGATGTGTGAGAATCATTCTTTTAATAATGTTACTTTGAAATCGTTTGAGGAAGGTTGCTGTTCAGCTGGCGTGCACAGGTCTGTGTTCCCACACTGTAGCCGAGGCGGGCAGAGAATGTTTCTGTTAACAGACGAAGCTCACAGTTGTGTAGGCGATAAGCAAGCTGCCGCCCCTTCGGGAATGATGGGTGGACTCACCGAGGCTGAGAACGAGAATGAGTTTCTGCACACTGGTCATGTTATCCTACGCACGACTTTGAACACATCCGTGGTTGTGCCAAGTCACATGACCAAGTTAGCGCTACGACCGGGTCTATGGTTTGCATAATTTTATATCTGGGGGAGGATCGTTGCATTGTATTACGTGCCAGGTAAAACAGAGTGTCGTGTTAACTGTCCACAGGGACTTATATGTCTGTGAGAACTTGAGTTATAAATGTGTATGGCTTCTGATGAAGCCAACGAGCAACAAATTAGACAAAAACTTCGTCTTATGTGAAAGAAAAATTAAAAACGTTAAACTGATCCCTGAAAATTTAATGCATGCAGCTTAACCTTCCATTGTCGATGAAGTCTTAACATATGTAGCACAACTTTTTCTCTGAAGCTGTGAAAAGATATAGGCCGTGTCCTTTACAAAGCAACTGTCCTGCAGTTTACCTTTAGCGATTTAGGGAAGCCATGCAAAACCTTAGTCTGGGTAGTCGGAGGGGTAATTGAACGATAGTCCTCCAAAATGTGAGTCAAATGTAATTATCAGTGCTGTCACATCGATCCGTCAATTTAGAAAAGGTTCAACAATAAAAACTCATTTGTTTGACAGATTTTGGGTGCAGTCGTTGCTGAAGTTTCTCCGAGTATTATTTCATTTTCTTTAAAACTTGACATTCGAAGCTACATAGTTTCTTTGCTCGTCTCTTTTTACGTCCTAACTGCAGCTGCTCACATCATTGCAGGTTAGTTGGACCGCTGGCTGGCCAGTGCTGTCAAAGTTCAATGCGCCGGTAAAACTGTTGTCCCGCATTATCACTCAGTCTATGTGCGTGTAACACAGCATGAAACGTATCCTTATGATCGTACTTGACAGAATCGGTCACAGCTTGACTTGCGCGCCACGTGAAGCGAAATGCAATGAGATTCAAGCAAACGCTGAAGAATACATGGCGAAATGTTTACATTAGATTCACTCTTATGATGAACCGAGTATATGGTTCAAATGTCTCTGAGAGAGATGGGACTTAACGTCTATGGTCATCAGTCCCCTAGAACTTAGAATTACTTAAACCTAACTAACCTAAGGACATCACACAACACCCAGCCATCACGAGGCAGAGAAAATCCCTGACCCCGCCGGGAATCGAACCCGGGAACCCGTGCGTGGGAAGCGAGAACGCTACCGCACGACCACGAGATGCGGGCTGTTACGATTTACGTGAATGATTTTAAAGGTGGTAAAATTTCATGTAATTTACGTCATTTCACGCCGTACAGAGCTTCTAAAGTGCCTGATGTTACTGTGTTTTATCCAGTGTAACGTGTCCAAAGTAAAGTCTGCGTGGGGTTGCACCTGGCTGTAGACGTACACCCGAGGTGCTACCTGGCTGAAGAGGCCTGTCTGTCTAGTCTGCTGATGAAGAAGTCTGTATATCAAGTAACTTTCTACAGTCTTTTCAAAGTAGGCTCGATTTGTCTGCACTTTTCTGGCATCACATAATTTTGACTGATAGAGCGATAAACATGTCGAGTGCCGATCAGTGATAAGCTATCTCGAAAGGCCTGGTCTCTCTCCATTACTCTCATTTCAATTTGTTAAACATGCAAGAATACATTGAACTTGCTGCATGTTTTGGGAGGCGACAGGCATCTCTGAATTACCGCCCTAACAGTAATCACTTTAACTAGTAAGCCTTCCATTTGACTACCTGCTCCACGTGTCTTCTAAATTGATTTTGTCCTTTACGTATGTTTGTTGTTGACAGGATGCATGAGAGTTTATCACAGTTATCGGAATCCAAATGAACTTCAATGCTGAACTAATATTAATGAAATGGTGGCCCTGTCAGTATTATTCACAACTGTTGATTGGTGATTAACATATCAACACTGCACTGACATTTTATAAAAGTAATGCCATTATTTCTTGATTAAAAATTGGACAAAAATACATGTTAAGCTTGATTAAAAAGTAATAAAAAAGATCTGATGGCAACACAAATATAAAACAAACAGTTAACAACCCTGTTTGGCGGCTGGTTAGCAAAGACTAAGGTTTGTCTGACTAAACTATTTACTCTGGCTCAAAATACGGATAACGCAATCTGAAATTATCTAACATTGATTAGACCTTGATGGATTTAGTCTACACAGAAGTTATACTACGTTTTTGCAGCTGAGAACAAGTGGTGAGATTGTGATCTTGTTTGCCCCAACAAGGCGCAGCAGCAATACAGCACCCCTTTTCTCGATGTGCTGCGCTATCTCAGATGTCGGTTGTGATTTAAGCGTTTGCAGAGCAGCGATGTGCGACTCCTATAATTCCCTATCGCGGGCACGAAGTATGGAATATTGCGACTGGCGATCTGCTAGACGTATCGTAATTACTCTCTAACAGAGTCCTTAAATCTCGCCAGATACCATCGTGCAGCATTTCGATCGTCTGTCATACCGTGGTCCAGTTTGACTCACTTATGCAGCATTGGGCACAACGTGAGTGGCAGACCTCTCACGAATAAGATTGCCTTCGGCACAGCGAGTTGTCCGAGATGACTGAGGTGTAAACGGTTGGAACAGCTAAGTGCCAGTGCGAAGTCACGCTCAGGACAAGTGCCCTAGTGCAACCCACTTATAACAAAAGTC
This sequence comes from Schistocerca gregaria, assembly GCF_023897955.1. Lineage (NCBI taxonomy): Eukaryota > Metazoa > Arthropoda > Insecta > Orthoptera > Acrididae > Schistocerca > Schistocerca gregaria. The sequence goes on from NC_064927.1 coordinate 238,535,372, forward strand.
AAGGCCGTAATCCTTCCCAGATCCGAGTCTGAATCATAAGACGGACTCCAGGATGGAGTCCGAATCTGAAGACCAAAACCTCCTCTCCTCATTTCCCATCAAACGTCGGTAAACTCCGTTAAAGCGCTCCTGCAACAGCCCCCACAAGGGTTTTAGTGCCAATCACAAGACTCCATGAGCTCCGTGTCACTCCTTTAACCCTACTCATTGGCCAATCATAATCAAAGTTAACAACGTTGTTCTCATTTTTGTAGAAGCAGCCAATCCCATACTCTCAAATTCCCATGCAGAGAGGAGGAGACGTTGGTCTCCTGACTTGTTTTCCTTTTCTATTGCCACTTTCGGCAGTGTGCTGTTTTGATTTTCCATAAAGCTATTACTTCACAATGACTTGACAGATTATTTACACTAGATGATCTGTAAAAATTAGTTTCACAAGAAAGAATATTGGATATCATGAATGCCTGGAACATAAAACTTCCTACTGCTCGCTCCAAAAGGGTCCCTGGGGAGACATGTTACATTTACAAAGACACATATACAAGGACACATGGATAGAACATGGAACTAAACACACACAAATGGGTCCTGCCTGGACTGACTGAAGCATTGATGTGCAGTAGGTCGATCCAGAGTGAGGGTCATCCTTTACACAGCACTTAATGTAGGAGCAGCATTGGATGGCTCTTGTTCCCACCTGGTCTGTGGCACCACCAGTGAGGTAGTAGGGCTGTTGCCAACATCTCGATCCTGCAGCGATTGGCACTCTAGCACGGTGTCGGGAATGACTGACAGAACATCTAGAGGGAGGGAATGAGGCTCCACTGTTGTTCCACATCATCCAACATCACCAACTCAGGTAGTGACGTCTCAGCCCCTGTCTCATCTCTCGATCCAGTGGCTGAAAGAGTGCATTCTCCCATTGGATAAGGTGGTGAGATGGCGTTGCATTTTGCGTGCAACCCACCTCCTAGTGAGGCATTCCTCTCGCCCAGCGTGCCAGCGGGTAACTTGTCAGATCTCCACCACTGCCTATGTCCGTCTGCACCATGGTAAATGGCAGCAGATGCAACTCGTCTGGATCGTATCCACCTGGTTCTGCACCCCATCTGCGTGTCACCCGAGGAATTCCTCTGGGGCTTGTTGTGGCGCTGGCTCATCAGCAGGTCCTTCGAAGACATGTTGTGACATCAGAGATTAACCCCCAGTATAGAGGCTCTACTCACAGCTGCTCACTGGGTGGCTGCTGTCAGCTGTCATTTACTTGGCACCCGGCCCATCTATCAGTCTGTCAAGGAAGTAACATGGCATCAGTGGTAGGTCACCCTTGTCCAGAGGGCCGCCGCCATTCACAGACACACAGAGCCAGCTGGTTTACAGCTGCCAGGGTGTATGGCATAGATCCTCCTCCGTTCTCACTTGCGCTGGACTGCTAGGGTGCCTGGCAGTCCCCCAGCTGTCCTAGCATTCATTCAGGACTGACAACTGGCCCTACACTCGGTAGATACCTTGAACGCACCACCTACCGTGTCCTCTTTCAGGCCGCTATGTGGTTGTTGTCACTGGCCGCAGGGTGTTGCCTGGCTATGTCCCACAGAATGCCTTGATGGTGGCTTTGACAGCTCCCAAAATCTGCACAGTCCTTATAGTACATTCCAGCACCAAAGTTCTTCGTACATAGTTCCTTACTCTAAGATAACAACCCAAAAATAAGTTCTATGAATGAAAACACTCTGAAAATGACTTAAAAGTTCGTGGCACCCTCCATTGGTAATGCTGGATTTAAATATCGTTGTGGCCCACCTTTAGCCTTGATGACAGCTTCCACTCTACGGACATACGTTCAATCAGGTGGTGGAAGGTTTCTTGGGGAATGGCAGCCATTCTTCATAGAGTGCTGCACTGAGCAGTGATATCGATGTCGGTCTGTGAGGTCTGGCACGAAGTCAGCGTTCCAAAACATCCCAAAGGTGTTCCACAGAATTCAGGTCAGGACTCTGTGCGGGCCAGTCCATTACAGGGGATGTTAAAATCGTGTAACCACTTCGCTACAGGCCGTCCGTTATTAATAGGTGCTCGATCGTGCTGAAAGATGCAGTCGCCATCCTCGAATTGCTCTTCAACAGTGTGAAGCAAAAAGGTGCTGAAAACATCATTGCAGGCCTGTACTGTGATAGTGCCACACAAAACAACAAGGCGGGCAAGCCCCCTCCATGAAAAACACGACCACACCATGACGCCACAGCCTCCGAATTTTACTGTTGGTACTGTACACGCTGGCAGATGACATTCACCGGGCATTTGCCATACCCACACCCTGCCATGTGTACCGTGATTCGTCACTTCACACAACCGTTTCCACAATTCAGTCGTCCAATGTTTACTCTTTTTACACCAAGCGAGGCGTCGTTTGGTACTTGCAGGCGTGATGTATGGTTATGAGCAGCCGCTCGACCATGAAATTTAACTATCATAGTACTTGCAGTGGATCCTGATGAAGAGCCACGAGAGGTAGCCGCGCGGTCTAGCCACCTTGTCACGGTCCGGGCGGCTCCCTCCGTCGGAGGTTCGAGTCCTTCCTTGGGCATGTGTGTGTGTGTGTTGTCCTTAGAGTAAGTTATATTAAGTAGTGCGTAAGTTCAGGGACCGATGACCTCAGCAGTTTGGTACCATAAGACCTTACCACAAATTCCTAAACTCCTGATGCAGTTTGGAATTCCTGTGCGATGGTCTGGATAGATGTCTGCCTATTACACATTACGACACTCTTCAACTGTCGGCGGTCGCTGTTAGGCAACAGACGATGTCGGCCTGTATTCTTTTGTGCTGTACCTGTCCCTTCTCGTTCCCACTTCACTATCACATCGGAAACAGGGGACCTAGGCATGTTTAGGAGTGTGGAAATCTCGCGTACAGACGTATGACCCAAGGGACATCCGATCACCTGACCAGGTTAAAAGTCCGTGAGTTTCTCAGAGCGTCCTATTCTGCTCTCTCACAATGTTTAATAACTACTAAGGTCACTGATATGGAGTACCTGGCAGTAGGTGGCAGCACGATGCACCTAATGTGAAAAACTTATGTTGTTGGTGGTGTCCGGATACTTTTAATCACGTAGTGTATAATTACTTGTGACCTGAACAAAAAACAGAAAGAAAGAAAGAAGTATGTGTTATCAGATAGACTAAACATGCCATCCTTAACATCTATACTTGCTCTCAATATATGGTGTGAAGTGTATTTGGTATGTGTGTTGGAGTTGTATTTGTTCCATTTCCGGCGTTGGATTCCCTCCCCCTATATCAGGCTGACCCTGAACCCACTCTTCACTGAACAGCTGTTTCCACACACACTTAGTATTAACTTATCTTCTTTACCCAACACCTGTCAACTTTACCTCTAAGCCCTTTCTTCTCGTAGATTATGACTACACTACACATACTACTCCCGGTTTTGGTTCTTCCAGCAGCATTGTTACCCAAAGCTGAAGTGGTCTGAAACTATGCTCCCATTCGTCTGCTAATATGCTCTGTCTCTCGACCTTCGCACATCTGAAACTTACAAATGTCATTGGTTCCCGCTTACTTGTTGCTCCACAACTACAAGAACGCCTCAAACTTTCTCTTGTTGAACAGCCGCTGCAATAAAATACATACATGTAATTTTAATCCTCTGATGTAGGTCGGTGCTTAACCTCATCAGTTGTTCACTATCTGCAGATGCTTTCCTTTTCCTGAACCTGAGCTACGCCACACCACCGTGATTCGCTCTGTATGTGCTTTTTCCTCGTTATGTGCTTTTTCTACGGCGCTCTCTAGGCGCCAGAAAAGCACAAAGACCTCGAGAAGGTCTTCATCGCTTAACCCAGCGAACTTAGCGTCTCCATTGCACCTAGTGTGTGGTCAACTAATACCATTCATAACACCCAAAAATAGAGACAAAGAGGCGCAGTGACATGGCTGCAATCTCGTCATCGCTAAACAGCGGAAAGCAGCGTACAAGCGCCTCTTGAGCAGTGCGTAAGATACTGCGGAAAAGGGGCAGAAATACTCTCACAGGCCATAGTGATCTTATGGAAGACACTACTATGGTAACTGTACAATTGAATTTAATGTTCATAATGCCATCGTTTATTGACTAACATACTTATACTCCTTGGAGCATGATAATGCACAACAACAGTGCGATCCAAAGATATAAAAGTTAACTGAAGGTTGGACCCTGGGCTCAGTTCAGTCGACGTGCAGAAGTCATCGTGGCATAGAGTTAGTACGAAGAACTGCCGCTTATGACGAATTTCTGTACAGTCCTGACCTTGATTTTCAAACGGGCTGTGAAAACATTTATATGATGATGTAAGCTAAGCTACTCATTTGACCACGTTCTTCAAGAAGTAGTATCATAAACTAATAAATTACTATTATAAATATGTAAATTTCAGAAATTCTGTAAACGAATAATGGGGGCCACGGTACACAATATCGCCTAGAAATCGTTATTCCCCTGAAGGTCTATATACAAACTGATTCTAACCTAACTGAACTACTATAAACGCTTATCCTATAAAAGGTTTCATATGACAGATATGGTGACTACCCAGATATTTCCTTGATTTCAAGGTTTCGAGTTTCACTGAGTTCATGTGAGCGATCCTACCGATGCTGTCAGGTCCACGGTAGATAGGGTAGAATTTGTGGCACCATTGTGCCTGCTTGCTAGACATACAGAAACTTTTAACCAAAAACTTTTGGCCGCTGCGGAATTCTTTTACGCGTGCCTTTCTACCCAAGATCTCTTTCCTCTTCACTCCTACAGCACACTGCCTCCTGAGTGGTAGGTCAACAAATTGCTTGTATTGCTCCTGGTTTCTTGGGATGAAGTCTACGGCTTTACGGACTAGATCTCTGGGTTGCCTGTTCTTGAGAACAGTCACTGGTGCTATATTAGTGACTCCATGTGGCAACTCTTTCATCTCGTCCTGGATGTAAAGTAGGAAAACACCTCAGTATATGCGACAAAGGGTTTCCAGGCTTTTCATTATCCTTCCTGCCACTGACGACTGGGGATGCCGTATGAATGTGTGTATCGGTTTAATCCTGCGTTTCCTTAATATAGCTTTCCATTTCTCTGACAAGAACTGGTGTCCATTGTCGGAGATTATCCTATCTAGACGGCCTACCTAAGTGAGGTAATCTTTGCAAAACACTCTGCACGCTGTCTGTGGTGTTGTCTTTTTCAGGGCGGTTAAGGTGGTATTCTTGCATGTCATGTTACTACCAAGTTGTAACTATACCCACTGCTTGTGCGCGCAAGAGCGCCTATTAAATCGGTTGCTGCGAGATGTTTTAGTTTAGTTGGAATTGTGGGATGCAGAGATATCTGCATTGTCACCGTGACATGCTCTAATTTATGACAGGCTTTACACACTGCCAGAACCTTCCGAATTCGTCTGTCCATATTTTTGTAGTAGCACAATGTAGTATTCCAGGATGTGCACAGCTAAAGTTGGTAACCTTGTTCACAAGTCCATCTGCAATAAAAAACGCCAGAGCGCTCCTTCCCCGAGAAAGAACAAGCTTCCCTTCTGCAACAGGTAGAACTGGCTGGTTCAAATGGCTCTGAGCACTATGGGACTTAACATCTGTGGTCATCAGTCTACTAGGACCTAGAACTACTTAAACCTAACTAACCTAAGGACATCACACACATCCATGCCCGAGACAGGATTCGAACCTGCGACCGTAGCAGTCGCGCGGTTCCGAACTGAGCGCCTAGAACCGCTAGACCACCGCGGCCGGCAACAGGTAGAACTGTCTGTGCTTAACTTCAGTACTGCTCTTTAACCTATTCTGCAGAACAAGCAGAACTGGGTCCTTGTCTTGTTCCCTGCTGATGCCCTTAAGGCTCGTGGAGACGTAATTTTGAAACGCCACATTGTTATTGTAACACATGCTGTAGGGTCTTCTTCTAGTGGGTTTGTACCATTTATTCCAAATCCCACCGGTGAACGCGACAGCGCACCTGCGATGATGTTCTCCCCTGGTATGTGCATAACAGTAAAACCGTACTCCTGTAGCAAAAATGACTCTCTTATTGTGGACGAGCGAGGTGGCGCAGTGGCTAGCACACTGGACTCGCATTCGGGAGGACGACTGTTCAATCCTGCGTCTGGCCATCCTGATTTATGTTTTCCGTGATTTCCCTAAATCGCTCCAGGCAAATGCCGGGATGGTTCCTTTGAAAGGGCACGGCCGACTTCCTTCTCCGTCCTTCCCTAATCCGATGAGACCGATGACCTCGCTGTCTGGTCTCCTCCCCTAAACAATCCAATCCAATCTTATTGTGGAGCTTCGCCTTGAGTAGGAACTCAAAGACATTGTGATCAGTGAAGATTCTTGTTTTTCGCCCATACAGGAAGAATCGAAGTTTTTTGAGACCAAACACGATTGCTAATGCTTACAACTCAGTTAACGAGTAGTTTCTCTTGCATTTACTGAGGACACAGCTTCCAAAAGCAGTGGACTTATGCACGGTGTTTCCCCGTTGTTGATATTTCTTGAAGATTACTACAGCCAGAAAATGAACTGTCTGTTGACATGCAAAATGCCTCCACCTGATTGGGGTGCGACAAGATCGGTGCATTAACCAGCTCGGCTTTGAAGGTCTGGATTTTATCTTCCACCACATCGTCCTGGACGCATAGTGCCTTTTTTCTGGTGAGCTAGCACAAACGCGATGTTGCTAGTTTCTTCAAGTGACTGAATCTCTTGTAGAAATTTGCGACACAGGGAATACTGCAGAGTTGTTTCTTAGTTGTTGGCGTTGCTAATTTAGCTATCGTATCGATCTTGTGCACATCTGACGAGATTCCTTCTGCGGTGATGATGACTGAGCAATTTTACTAGTGAGTTTCCAATAAGCGACTTCGTGATGTTGGCAGTTACGCCCCATTCCTTGAAGGTCTGTAGAATTTCCCTTAAGATCATATTGCGTCCCTTCCCCATCGGTTCCGCAATTAAGACATCTTCTATGTTAATGAAGATGCTTTGTTTCATGGAATACTTTAAGATACCATCAAGTCCCTTAATGGAGGCAGCTAAGAATGTGTTTGACCTGAATGGTAACTGTTTGAGTTAGTAACATCTACTGAAGGCGAGGAATGCAGCGTATTTCTTGCAATCTGGATGGAGTGTAATTTGCCAGAAACTGGACCGTAAGTAGAAGGATGAGAATACTGTTACACCATGGAAGTTTTGGAGGAGTTCCTCCAGCTACTCGGGACGACCTGTTTCTGGTTCTATGATGGTATTAATTTGGCAAGAATCCAGTACTAAACGGAATGAACCGCCGGGCTTTTCTACTACTGTGAGGGAGTAGTTGTATGAGGACGTTGCTGGTTAGATGATATCGTTTAATATCCTCTTCATTTCTAAGAAAACTTTGTGATGGTAGGCCAGAGGGATCTGGTAAGGTCGTATGAGGAATTCTGTGTGGTCAAGCATTCAGAATGCATATTCAGAATTACGGATAGCTCCCGTTTTCGGCAGTAATACATCCGCGTTTTCTAGTAAGATTTCTTCCAGGACTTCATCGTCATTCATTGCAATGTTTTCTAGGTTTCCTAACATGTTATCAATCGCATTGCGCACCTCCCCACAAGTTAGTTCACCTTCTTGCGCGGTACAACAACGCTCATATCGCCACAATTGATTACTATCTTCCTCCCGTTTCGTCGTAAAATTTAGGTCGAGGCATTCGGCTGGAATTTGCACCCGTATTGCGTGATCTGCAAACGGATTTTTCCTGACATCATCTTTTTTCAATGTTAGCTCTCCTCGTCCCAAGCCCAGATGTTGGTTCAGGAAATTCATGCTGAACATTACTTCAATTGTCAGCGAAGGGACGACCAGAAAAGTTCGCTTCCAACGTATGCGCGTGGCAGCTGAAAATCAAACAGCTTTATATCTACACCTGCATGTGCTTTCCTCTTAGTGCACCAGTGATTTTCGTTTTCTTTAGTGTGGGTGCTTGCCGTGGCGGCCGCGGTGGCCGTGCGGTTCTAGGCACTTCAGTCCGGAACCGCGTGACAGCTACGGTCGCAGGTTCGAATCCTGCCTCGGGCATGGATGTGTGTGATGTCCTTAGGTTAGTTAGGTTTAAGTAGTTCTAAGTTCTAGGGGACTGATGACCTCCGATGTTACGTCCCATAGTGCTCAGAGACATTTGAACCATTTGCTTGCCATGAGTGATTCCGAGTTCGCCATAATGTGGCTTCCACTGTCCAAAATTTCAGTCAGATCGATGCTGTCTATGGTGATGTCAATAGTAAAATGTAGATCCGGTGGTGTCATGGCTTCTTTTTTCTCACGCAAAAGCTCTCTTGCGTCTTCATATTCAAGCATGTTGGTGTCACTAGTTCCGATTGTTCCAGCGTTGTTTTGAGCTGTGTCCGCAGCAACCGAGCCTCAGTTTCTGTTTAAACTGCTTCGTTTCCTCTGTGACCGGTTTGTTGGCCTAAACTGAATATAATGAACTTGTTACCTTCTATTTGACATAATCTTTTGTTTATGTGTAAACGTCATTCATTGCCAAGACGTTGCTGTAGAGAACATTTTTCTAGTAAGAAATCATTACTATTAGCCACATTCGGCATTTAACCTGGTTTCTGAAGAGTTCCCTAGACGAGAGTGTGGGTGCATGCATGTTTCAGAGGGCGCAGCTCCCTTCCTGTGTCGGGCGAAGCGGTTTCCCAAGAAGGCGGCCGACAAACTGCCCGGACCGGGAGCCTACGAAATTGAATTCAAGGACCACATAAAGGTGAGAGGCGCTGGTTGTTTCCGGCCTGAGTCACTGTTGCAGCGCCGCGCCCGGTGCATCGGCGATTATTTCAGCGGAGTCTAGCAGTAGCATCGGATACCAACCTATAAAAAGGGTAGTGAAGTTAACACGCAGGCGTATATTGCTGTGCGACTGAAGTCTAATTTTTTACACAATGTAATGTGCTAGCGTATGACGGTTTGTCAGGAGACATTGTAGCCCTAACTGTTTTATATGACCTGAGCGTGTTGATATTTAATTGTATTTTTACCTAAGGACGAGGCTTTATCACTGGTATAGCCAAACACAAAATCGACAACAGTAGACAGACTTAAAATTTTGAATGCAATTTTACTAAAATTTAAGAGTGTAATGATATGTCATTAGTTTAAAATAAGGGTACATGTTAATGGTAACTATTATGTGGTTGACATCATTATGACTTACTGCAAGCAAAGGATCATATAAAGTTAACTATGACATTCGTATTTTAAATTGAAGGAAAAAAAAAACAGTGGGACAGACTTATTAGCAGAAACGCCAGGGAATAAAATACACATACCAAAAAAGTTTTGCGTCACCCCGATTCCCAGAACTCGGGAAGATAGACGTTGACTGTGGATATTGTATTACAGACGCAGTTTCTTTGACGGTTCAGAGATGTCACTAAACTCGCCCAAAGATGTAAACAATCATGCATGAGCAGCGTCTGTTAGACGGAGGGGGTCCGAACAGCCGATCGGTTCTAGGTATTCCACCAGGGAGGAAGTACACAGCTCATGTTGTCTGTAGTTCAACCATGCCTAGGCAGTCAATACCACGGTTCGATCGCGTCCGCATTGTTACTTTGTGCCAGGAATGGCACTCAACGAGGAAAGTGTCCAGGCGTCTCGGAGTGAACCAAAGCGACATTGCTCGGACATGGAGGAGACACAGAGAGACTGGAACTGTCGATGACATCCCTCGCTCAGGCCGCCCAAGGGCAACTACTGCAGTGCATGACTGCTACCTACGGATTATGGATCAGAGGAACCCTGACAGCAGCGCCACCATGTTGAATAATGCTTTTCGTAAAGCCACAGGACGTCGTGTTACGACTCAAACTGTGCGCAGTAGGCTGCGTAATGCACAACTTCACTCCCGTCGTCCATGGCGACGTCCACCTTTGCCAGCACGACACCATGCAGCGTGGTACAGATGAGCCCAACAACATGCCGAATGGACCGCTGAGGATTGGCATCATAGATGAATGCCGCCTATGCCTTCAGTCAGACTATCGTTGAAGGCGTGTTTGGAGGAAATCCGGTCAGGTTGAACGCCTTACACTGTCCAACGCGTGCAGGAAGGTGGAGGTTCGCTGCTGTTTTGGGACAGCATTGTGTGGGGTTGGCATATGCTGATGGTGGTCATGGAAGGCACCGTAACGGCTGTATGATACGTGAACGCCATCCTACCAACGACAGTGCAACCATATTGGCGAAGCATTCGTCTTCATGGACGATAGTTCGCGCCCCATCGTGCACATCCTTCAGGATGACGACATCGCTCGACTAGAGTGGCCAGTATGTTCTCCAGACTTGAACCCTATCGAACATACGGGATAGAATGAAAAGGGCTGTTTATGGACGACGTGACCCACAACCACTATGGGGGATGTACGCCGAATCGCCGTTGAGGAGTGGGAAATCTGGACCAACAGTGCCTTGATGAACTTGTGGATGGTATGCCACGACGAATACAGGCATGCATCAATGCAAGAGGATGTGCTACTGGGTAGAAGAGGTACCGGCGTGTACAGCAATCTGGGCCATCACCTCTGAAGGTCTCGCTGTATGGGGGTGCCATACGCAATGTGTGGTTTCCTTAAGCAATAAAAAGTTCGGAAATGATGTTTGTGTTAATCTCTGTTCCCGTTTTCTGTACATGTTCCGGAACTCTTGGAACCGAGGTGATGCAAAACTTTTTTTCGATGTGTGGTATCTCAGAAATTGCGAAAATCATAACGTTATTGTTAAACGGAAAATTCAGATCAGTTCGGTGTCACCTTACAATATCCTGTACTGTTTACAGTAAGCCAATACATCTTTAGTTAGCCGAAAGTATATCAGTTCAGTAGTAATAGTGCCGAGTTTTTATAGAGAGAAAATAACACCATTACGCTCCAAACCAAAAAACTATGACATACAGACATTTATGTACATTTAACATACAATAGCAGTATATAACAATACCAGTATACTAGTGATGCACTACACTGAGGAGACAAAAGTTATGAGATGGCGATATGCACATACACAGATAGCGGTACTATTGCGTACTCAAGGTATAGAAGGGCAGTGCGTTGGCGGAGTTGTCAATTATACTCAGGTGATTCATGCGAAAAGATTATGGTTGCACGACGGCAATTAACAGACTTCGAACGCGGAATTATAGTTGGAGCTAGACGCTGGGACATTCCGTTTCGGATATCGTTAGGGAATTAAAACTCTGAGAGCCACAGTGTCAAGAGAATGCTGGTAATACTAAATTTCAGTCATTACGTTTCCCTGCGTACAACGCAGTGGCCGACGGCCTTCGCTTAACGACCGAAAGCAGCTACCTTTGTGCAGAGTTGTCAGTGTTGACAGACAAGAAGCACTGCGTGAAATAACCGCAGAAATCAATGTGGGCCGTACGACGAACGTACATGTTAGGAGAGCGTGGCGAAATTTGGCGTTCATGGGCTACGGCAGCTGGGCTCGTGAGCATATCGGATTGACACTAGATGACTGGAACACCATAGCCATGTCAGATGAGTCCCAATTTCAATTGGTAAGTGCTGATTCTAGGGTTCAAGTGTGGCGCAGACGAAGCGATGGATCCAAGCTGTCAACAAGACCGTGTGAAAGCTGGTGGTGGCCGTGACTCATCTTTACACGTAATTCACTGGATGCCGCCGTTATGTTGCGCTACTTGAAGTTCATTTGCAGCCATTTATAGACTTCGAGTTCCCAAAGAACGACGAATTATTTATGGATGAGAATATGCGATATCACAGGTCCACAATAATTCACGATTAATTTAAAAAGCATTCTGGACAGTTCGAGCGAATCATTTGGCTACCCAGATCATCCCACTTGCCGCATAATCGAGAGGTTCGTTCCTTTACAAAATGCTGTAATGGCAATACTCCTGCGATTATGGACGGCTATAGAGGATCCAACGACTTGTTAAGCTCATTCCACGTTTATATGCTGTTCTACGCCGGGAAAATGGAGGTCCGTCATGATATTAGGAGCTTTCCCATGGTTTCTGTCACCTGAGTGTATTTCAGTCAACTAATGCATTAAAGTGCACAAACGTAGTCTTAAACGTTTACCTCCTCTCCCATCTCACATTAGTTGGCCTTAAATTTCACATTATCTGTCTCTTTTGGTTTGACAGGGGTGCTTCCACCCTATGGACCATATTATATAATCATTTAGAATATTCTGTTCGATTTATCGATTTTTCACTCATGCTTTATTTCTATGGCCGTATCAGTCCTAGCGCTGCGCAGAATTACATGTTTTGTGTTTTTTCTAAGTTCATTGTCTGTCCATTTGTAGAGAACCAGTAAATTTTCAGGCGTTGAAGTTTTTACATTATTGTTTACTATTGTTCTTGCATTGTCAGCAAAGAGAATGATTTCAATTTTTAGATAATAAGTGGAAAACATTTTTGTACAGAACAAGAACACCCGACCCAATATAGATCCTCGTGGAATACACGTAGTGATATTTCGTTGTTCTGAGGAAGGTACGAGACTTGATATGAAATTGTTATGCGACTGTGTGTTTCAGGGTGGAGAGTCCGCGTCGTACCGTTCACCGAGGTTTCGCTACCCACCGCCTGAAAAAGTGGTGCCCGTGCACGTACCCGAGAAGCCGCCTGCAGTCGGAAAGGTAAGCTCTGCCTGTCTCTGGGACAGGAACTGATTTATGAAGTAAGTCTACATTTGGAATGAAGGCTGATGCTCCGCTCTTCTCAGTGATACACCATCATGGTGATAACGTATATGGCTCAAATGGCTCTGAGCGCTATGGGACTTAACTTCTGAGGTCATCAGTCCTGTAGAACTTAGAACTACTTAAACCTAACTAACGTAAGGACATCACACACATCCATGCCCGAGGCAGGATTCGAACCTGCGAACGCAGCCGTCGCTTGGTTCCAGACTGTAGCGCCTAGAACCATTCGGTCATTCCGGCCGGCGGATAAGTATAAGCAGTTAGGTTGTGCTATGGGCTACGTCAATTTCATAAATTGTTTAGCAATTCTGAATAACTGTGGTTCATGGTGTGGGTTCCTGTAGTCATGTCCTAGTTCATGAACCACGGGCAACGTATGAGTGGCCAAGTAAGTGGTCCCGACAGTCGGGATACCAGTTACTTTGGAATAAGGCTGGGCATCTCGGGCATATTCTGAGTTGTGGTCACTTTTGTGCTCATACGGCGAAGACTACCAAATCCACCGGTTAGCCCCTCAACCCTTAGGGATAAAACCCAATGGGAGCTGGGGCAAGTAAGGCTAGCAACCTGCTTCCCTGGTACGATAAATATGATGCTGGCAACAATCAGAGCAAAATGCCTCGGACCTTTGGAGGTGACTGAGTCCCACCTTTAACTGACAAACCAGGGACTCCTAAGATGCGACTTGGCAAACAAATGGTAATGAGATGGGGAGCTATTAATATCAATGGGGGCTACTCTGGGAAGAAGGTAGAGTTGGCAGAGGCTGCAAGTAAGCTGGGGCTGGATGTTTTAGCTGTTAGTGACATTCGGGTAAGGGGTGAGAAAGAAGAGGAAGTGGGAGAATACAAGGTCTACCTATCAGGAGTCGAAGCAGGAATAGCACAGTGGGGTGTAGGGCTTTACATCAGGAAAGAAATGGAACCCAGCGTAGTTGCAGTAAGGTATGTAAACGAACGACTGATGTGGATAGATTTGACAGTGTCTAGCAAGAAAATTAGGATTGTTTCAGTATATTCGCATTGTGAAGGGACAGAATCAAGATAAGATGGATAGTTTTTATGAGGCACTCACTGATGTAGTTGTTAGGGTAAAGGACAAGGACAGTGTTCTGCTCATGGGTGATTTTAATGCCAGGATTGGAAATCGAACAAAAGGGTATGAAAAGGTTATGGGTAAATTTGGAGAGGATATGGAGGCCAACAGGAACGGGAAACAACTCTTCGATTTCTGTGCCAGTATGGGCTTAGTAATCACAAACTCCTTTTTTTAAACATAAGAACATTCACCGGTATACTTGGGAAGGCAGGGGAAAAAGAACTGTCATTGACTAAATAATAACAGATCAGGAATTCAGGAAGGCTGTGACGGACACACATTTATTCAGGGGATTCTTTGATGACACTGATCAATATTTAATCTGCAGTGAAATTGGGATTGTGAGGCCGAAAGTTTAGGAGGCCAGGTCCATATGTAGGAGAATAAGAGTGGAGAAACTTCAGGATTAGGAAATCAGGCACAAGTACATAACAGCGATCTCAGAAAGATACCAGTTAGTTGAATGTAGTCAGTTACAGTCATTGGAAAAGGAATGGACAAGGTACAGGGACACAGTACTAGAAGTGGCTAAAGAATGTCTTGGAACAGTAGTGTGTAAAAGTAGGATGAAGCAAACAGCTTGGTGGAATCGCACAGTCAAGGCAGCCTGTAAAAGGAAAAAGAAGCCGTATCAAAAATGGCTACATACTAGAACTCAGGTAGACAGAGAAAGTTATGTTGAAGAAAGAAACGAAGCCAAACAGATAATTGTAGCATCCAGGAAGAAATCTTGGGAAGACTTTGGAAACAGATTGGAGACTATGGGTCAAGCTGCTGGAAAACCATTCTGGAGTGTAATTAGCAGTCTTCGAAAGGGAGGTAAGAAGGAAATGACAAGTATTTTGGACAGGTCAGGAAAACTGCTGGTGAGTCCTGTGGATGCCTTGGGCAGATGGAGGGAATATTTTGAAGAGTTGCTCAATGTAGGTGAAAATACGATCAATAATGTTTCAGATTTCGAGGTAGAATGGGATAGGAAGGATGATGGAAATAACATCACATTTGAGGAAGTGGAGAAAATGGTCAATAGACTGCAGCGCAATAAAGCAGCTGGGGTGGATGAAATTAAGTCGCAACTCATCAAATACAGTGGAATGTCAGGTCATAATGGCTACACAGGATAACTGAAATGGCCTGGGAGTCGGGACAGGTTCCATCAGACTGGACAAAAGCAGCAATCACATCAATATTTAAACATGGAAACAGAAAAGATTGTAACAACTATAGAGGTATCTCTTTAATCAGCGTTGTGGGTAAAATCTTCTCAGGTATTGTTGAAAGGAAAGTGCGAGTATTAGTTGAGAACCAATTAGATGAAAATCAGTGTGGGTTTAGGCCTCTTAGAGGTTGTCAGGATCAGATCTTTAGCTTACGGCAAATAATGGAGAAGTGTTATGAGTGGAACAGGGAATTGTATCTATGCTTTATAGATCTAGAAAAGGCATATGACCGGATTCCTAGGAGGAAGTTATTGTCTGTTCTACGAGATTATGGAATAGGAGGCAAGCTTTTGCAAGCAATTAAAGGTCTTTACATGGATAGTCAGGCAGCAGTTAGAGTTGACGGTAAATTGAGTTCGTGGTTCAGAGTAGTTTCAGGGGTAAGACAAGGCTGCAACCTGTCTCCACTGTTGTTCATATTATTTATGGATCATATGTTGAAAACAATAGACTGGCTGGGTGAGATCAAGATATGTGAACACAAAATAAGCAGTCTTGCATATGTGGATTACTTAGTTGTGATGGCAGATTCGATTGAAAGTTTGCAAAGTAATATTTCAGAGCTAGATCAGAATTGTAAGGACTATGGTATGAAGATCAGCATCTCCAAAACAAAAGTAATGTCAGTAGGAAAGAGATATAAACGGATTGAGTGCCAAATAGGAGGAACAAAGTTAGAACAAGTGGACGGTTTCAAGTACTTAGGATGCATATTCTCACAGGATGGCCACATAGTGAAAGAACTGGAAGCGAGGTGTAGCAAAGCTAATGCAGTGACCGCTCAGCTACGATCTACTCTCTTCTGCAAGAAGGAAGTCAGTACCAAGACTAAGTTATCTGTGCACCGTTCAATCTTTCGACCAACTTTGTTGTATGGGAGTGAAAGCTGGGTGGATTCAGGTTACCTTATCAACAAGGTTGAGGTTACGGATATGAAAGTAGCTAGGATGATTGCAGGTACTAGTAGATGGGAACAATGGCAGGAGGGTGTCCACAATGAGGAAATCAAAGGAAAACTTGGAATGAACTCTATAGATGTAGCAGTCAGGTCGAAGAGGCTTAGATGGTACGGTCATGTTACACGCATGGGAGAAGCAAGGTTACTCAAGAGACTCATGGGTTCAGCAGTAGAGGGTAGGAGGAGTCGGGACAGACCAAGGAGAAGGTACCTGGATTCGGTTAAGAATGATTTTGAAGTAATAGGTTTAACATCAGAAGAGGCACGAATGTTAGCACTGATTAGGGATCATGGAGGAATTGTATAAGGGTATAAGGGGGCTATGCTCCAGACTGAACGCTGAAAGGCAAAATCAGTCTTAGATGATGATGATGATGATGATGATTGTGAATAACTTCTCTAACTCCACAGTACACACAATGAATAAAATGACTTTAAGGAACTCGATGATGTTCCGGGAGTACAAGTTGACATCATTTTAAACTGGGCACGACACACCACCTAGGCGCCTGCCAGAAATGTCCAGTGGAGACGTCGAAGACTGACGTCTACTGCTCGAGCAGTAAAGCTCATTGCTGTGCTGTCTGCAAGACCGATCAGACTGTCAACAGGTAGTGCCATTGATGGTGGAAATGCGGAACTTGGATGCCTGGTGAGTCGCCATTCGCCGTGGCCGTGACATCTTCCCATCCTACCATCTACAGCTCTAGTCTTCGTACTTTCTCCTTAGAGCAAAGGTCTGATGCCTCTGAGAGCCTTCAGGGCATCCTCCCCAGTCTCCATTTGCACGTCCCACTTACCAGCTTCACCGTATTCCACCACACAGTTTCATTGTTGTGTTGCCTTTCCATCCTTCCTTCCTGACTACCCTACACACAAACTAACGGGAACAGACTTTGAGGAACGTACTGAATGTGCGGTCATCACCGTCGCCGTCTCTACCTAAGTTTCTCTAAAAAACCATCAAGGTATAGTTTTTATGGTATTTTGGAGCCATTATTTTCATATATATATATATACAAGGTTGGCAAAATAAAACTGTAATGGAAAATATTTACAACAGTGACATGGGACTCACCCTTGTTACTGAACATCACAAAAGACGGCTACCGTTGGCATCTATGTAGCACCGAGCTTATTGATCAAACTGTAAGCTAGCTGTAGCAGTTCTGCCTGAGAGACGATAACAGTAGCGTTTTCAGAGTTTTACTGTAGCTCTTCCAGTTTCTGGGGATTATGTCAGTGCACCTGATCCTTCAATTTTACCCACAGGCGAAAATCACAGGAGGAGAGAGCAACGCCTCTGGAGGTTGTCCTCTCCTCGCCAAACACCTCATACACTCCTGACAAAGTTGTCAAGGCGATGTTTCCTAAGTCTTGTCGAAAATATCCATAAAGTCATTAATTTTCTATGAGTTTGATCCACATACTGGTGGTTTCTAGACACATCGATTACCATTAACAGTTTGGGAAACCAAACCTGATCTGAAGAAATAAAAAACTCAGGATCCAAAAGTCATCATTCCATTCAGATGCCACCGGATGGACTCAACACGCGGAAGTTCGCCTGAAGGCTCTGCCTTATACCCAACAGTAAATCTGTAAGTATATAGATGGAGGTACTTTTTGATAATGTTTGGTCACAACGATGTCTTAATTCACTCTTGCACAAGCAGACTTTCTTTCATACGACCAATGTTTTCTGATCATTTTTGCTTCTTTTCGTCCATACTACCACGTCTGAAAATATGGGAAGCAAAGAACTTGCAGTAGAAGAGATGTATTTCACAGTATCGAAGATGAAGAAATGCCCACAGCTCTTCACCTATGCATTTGTAGACTGTGTTTACTAGACTGTTTTGTTTCGGATTATCGTTATTGTCTCGTCCATGAGTACTGGCAATTTATCGTGGGCCACCGTGAACAGAGGTGTTAGGCCAGGTGTATTAAACCTGTTGTAATTGTACTTACTAATATCTGCCTTAACTTTCTATGAAATTACTACTGATTACTACGTCAGAATACTCACACGCACGCACGAGCGTGGGCGCACAGAAACACATCCAATTTTATGTACAGGATGAACCCAATCTCCACCGACTAAATTTCAGAGGTTGTTCAGAGACATTTTCTGAGTATTTTGGTATGAGAACCCATGTCTTTCGGCGGCTCTGTGCGGAGCAATAATGTAATTAAGATTCATTCGCTTTTTTTACTCCAGTTACCTTTGTTTTTGCAAAAAGTATCTTAACACTGAAAAAGCATGTAATGTCCATCCCAGAAACGTATAGTACCAAAGATGGCATAACGCAACAACCCTCAGACGACACAAAAGTACTGTGATGCGGTTGCCGTCATTGCGGGACTAGCTCAGCGTAGCAAAGTTGCTCCACTGTTACGCTGCATTCAGTGAACCCATACACGGTGTGCATACCTGCCAACTCTTCGACAGTAAACCTATCCATACAGCTACGTACCACTGTCAATGTACAACTGTCACTGATGAGAAAACAAACCAGAGACAGAACGGAACAGTACTAAATGCAAACTCGAGGACAAAAATGAACCTGGGCGTTAGTGTTGTCAACAGCAAGTACGTGAGTGTAACAACATGGTTTGCAGACTGTAAAAACAGCGTATGCACTTGGACTTCCGTGCAGATATTATCAACGCAATGCCGATACAGTGATAAATAGGAGAAAGATATCAAAGAAAATGTACTTAGCCTGTAATGAGCAACACGTGACCACGGGACACTTATACAAATATAGTCATAGAATCCCCCTGAATAAAATCTGAAGAATTTAGGCGGTTGAGTTCGGTTTCACGGTGTATACACTAACTGATTGAAAATATTCTAGAATGAGATTTTCACTCTGCAGCGGAGTGTGTGCTGATATGAAACTTCCTGGCAGATTAAAACTGTGTGCCCGACCGAGACTCGAACTCGGGACCTTTGCCTTTCGCGGGCAAGTGCTCTACCAACTGAGCTACCGAAGCACGACTCACGTCCGGTACTCACAGCTTTACTTCTGCCAGTATCCGTCTCCTACCTTCCAAACTTTACAGAAGCTCTTCTGCGAACCTTGCAGAACTAGCACTCCTGAAAGAAAGGATACTGCGGAGACATGGCTTAGCCACAGCCTGGGGGATGTTTCCAGAATGAGATTTTCACTCTGCAGCGGAGTGTGCGCTGATATGAAACTTCCTGGCAGATTATATATTCTGACAGCTGTTATGCACATCGACGTAGGATACGTCCACCTTTCGCCTTCATAACGGCTTGAACTTTGCTGGGGACACTTTCAGTGAGGCGTCTGACGTCTGTGGAAGAATGGTAGCCAGTTTTCCCTTAAGTGCTGAAACCAGAGAAAGTAGTAATGTTGGATGATGAGATCTGGAGCGAGATCGACGATCTTACTCATCTCAAGGTTATTCCGTTTGGACTAACGTCTGCAAGCTTGTCTATTACGGGAATGTTACTGATGACAAACAGTTGCTTCACAGGTGCTGCTTTACGGCCCTTGTGAGGCAAACTGAGGAGCTACTTGATTGAAAAGTAGCGGCTCTGGTCTCGTAAATTGACACACGGCTGGCACAGCGGTGTGCTGACCACAGGCCCCCTCCATATCCTCATGCAGTGACCCCTGTGGGCTGAGGATGACACGGCCGGTTGGCACCATTGAACCTTCATGGCCTGTTTGGAAGGAGAGTTCGGGAGGAGTTGCTGCTTTACGACAGGGTGCATTGTCCTTCTGATACTAACATTCATCATCTTCTAACTGTTCCTCTACTGTACGCAGTACACAATGCTAAAATATGTGTTCACATCCTAGCAGTTTTTACGTGCAATAATGGGGTGCACAACCTAACCACAAAAAACATCCCCATACCCTAATAGCAGCTCCTGGTGGCTCAACACATGATGGAAACAGATTTCCACAGGGTATAGTGTGATAAGCATTCTAAATCACTCATGCCCAGTCATCGACTGTTCAATGGCGTCACTCTTTACAGCAACTATAGCATAGCTTAGCAATTACAGAAATATATGGCTAATGAGGAGCATCCCTGTCTTTCTAACTCCCTACGCACAATCATTGCCCTAGTTGGGCTACTGATGGCACTTTGGAACTTGCTAGTGTTTCAGCCGATATCACGCGAATTCTTACAGCTATGCTCCGTAATGCTCAACGGTTCTTGTCAGTCTCTACTTAAGGTATACCTGGTCTTAGTTCAGCTGTGCTTGTTCTTTTCAGTATCCACTTGACAACCACATAACCAACAACAAACTTTGGCAGCCTTAGAAAGGCTGAAGTGTCCCTGATAGCTCTGTTACTCAAGTCACTTGAAATGACTTGTCCATGTGCGAAGCCATTGATTTGTTCTGACCAACTCATTCTGCTGTTACTAGCTCTCTACTGATAACACCACACCCACCCCTCTTTATACTAGCAGATACACCTCTCGTGACATATAGTGATTAACTGCGAAATACATAGGGATATATCGTTACGTCAGATCATATAGTGTATACATCGCGATCCTGCATATGGCTGCTTTCACATACACCACTGGCCATTAAAATTGTTACACCAAGAAGAAATGCAGATGCGATGGGTATTCATTGGACAAGTATATTGTACTAGAACTAACATGTGATTACATTTTCACGCAATTTGGGTGCATAGATCCTGATAAATCAGTACCTAGAACAACCACCTCTGGCCGTAATAATGGCCTTGATACGCCTGGGCATTGAGTCAAACAGATCTTGAATGGCGTGTACCGGTACAGTTGCCCACGCAGCTTCAACACGATACCACAGTTCATCAAGAGTAGTGTCTGGCTTATAGTGACGAGCCAGTTGCTGGGCCACCATTGACTAGATGTGTTCAGTTTGTGAGAGATCTGGGGAATGTGCTGGCCAGGGCAGCAGTCGAACATTTTGTGTATCCAGAAAGGCCCGTACAGGACCTGCAACATGCTGTCGTGCATTATCCTTCTGAAATGTAGTGTTTCGCAGGGATCGAATGAAGGGTAGAGTCCTGGTTCGTAACACATCTGAAATGTAACTTCCACTGTTTAAAGTGCCGTCTATGCGAACAAGAGGTGACCGAGACGTGTAACCAATGACACCGCATACCATCACGTCGGTTGGTACGCCAGTATGGCGATGACAAATACACGCTTCCAATGTGCATTCACCGCGATGTCGCCAAACACGGATGAGACCATCATGTTGCTATAAACGGAACCTGAATTCAACCGAAAAAAAGACGTTTTACCATTCGTGCACCTAGCTTCGTCGTTGAGTACACCATCGCAGGCGCCCTTGTCTGTGATGCAGCATCAAGGGTAACCACAGCCATGGTCACCGAGCTGCTAGTCCATGCTGCTGCAAACGTTGTCGAACTGTTCGTGCAGATGGTTGTTGTCTTGCAAACGTCCCCATTTCTTGACTCAGGGATCTAGACGTGGCTGCACGATCCGTTACAGCCATGCGGATAAGACGCTTGTCATCTCGACTGCTAGTGATACGAGGCCGTTGGGATCCAGCACGGCGATCCGTATTACCCTCCTGAACCCACCGATCCCATATTCTGTAACAGTCATTGGATATTGAACAACGCGAGCAGCAATGTCGCGATACGATAAACCGCAATCGCGGTAGGCTGCAATCCGACCTTTATCAAAATCGGAAACGTGACGGTACGCATTTCTCCTCCTTACACGAGGTATCACAACAACGTTTCACCAGACAACGCCGGTCAACTGCTGTTTGTGTATGAGAAATCGGTTGGAAACTTTCCTCATGTCAGCACGTTGTAGGTGTCACCACCGGCGCCAACCTTGTGTGAATGCTCTGAAAACGTATGATTTGCATATCACAGCACCTTCTTCCTGTCGGTTAAATTTCGCGTCTGTAGCACGTCATCTTCGTGGTGTAGCAATTTTAATTTCCAGTAGTGTATAACTGTTGCAGTGCACTTGAATTTATATTTGGTAGACACCCGGTAGGAAAACAATTTCTACCCGAGTGTTGTCGTCACAGCTTCATCGGGGTCGAGTGCCGTACACGCTGCTGGGACGACCTCCCTCCATCCCACCGATGCGCGGCTTCTGCGGCTACAGGTGCACCGCGTACGGCCAGGTAGTTGCGCTCAAGGGAGAGGTCGGCGACCCCACCATCTGCGGCGACTGCTGCTCCCAGTGCCGCAAGGTACGTACCATACTCATAGCGGACCAGTGCTATTGCGTTCTCAGAACTGTCTGTATTACTTATTTACTTAAGCATGTGTTTTTACCTTGCATGATCTTTACGTCTAGGCTGAGATCCTCGGAGTGTCTGCAGTGTCTGCAGTGTGCACATAACATGGATTGTATATCGCGTTATGATACTGTGCACGTTATTATGGCATTGTGTGTAAGCTACTACATTACAGTAGATGGTATCTAAACAATAGACGGCAGTTGGTGTAACTTAAGACGAGGGTCGTTCAGTAAGTAATGCCCCACATTTCTTTCTCGCAAGATATTTATTGTTAATAGTCAGAATTTGGTGACGATATACGTAATGTCTTGCCCATGTCCTGTTTTTCTACGTAGTCTCCATCACTTTATATGTCCTTGAGCCGACGTTGTGCGAGAGCATCTATTCCCTTCTGGTAAAAGCTCTTGTCCTGTAGGCACAGCCATGTTTTCTCTGCATGACTGGCACTCTCGTCATCTTCAAAGTGCGTTCCCCGTAGAGAATCTTTAAGCAACCCAAACAGATGGAAGTCCGAGGATGCCAGGTCTGGAGTGCAGGGTGGATGAGGCAATGATGTCCAACCCAATTTGGCGATTTGTTCCCAAGTTCTCGGACTCGTGTGTGTGTGTGTGTGTGTGTGTGTGTGTGTGTGTGTGTGTGTGTGTTTGGAGAATGACGCCATCACAATCCCAGAATACTGTCACCATTACTTTTCCGGCAGAGGGTCAAACATTTCTTTTCTTGTGGTGAATGAGGATGATGCCAATCCATGGTCTGCCTTTTTGCTTCCTGCACAAAGTGGTGCACCCAACTTTCGTCCCCCTTAACGATCCATGACATAAAGGCCTCTCCGTCGCCCTCAAAACACTCCAACACTTTCGATGAAATGACCTTTCTTTGAATCAAATGGTACGCTGTGAGCGTTTGTGGAATATCCGAGCATCTCGATCATTGAAGACGCACTTCCAATGCTGACCGATAACTGTAGAGCCAATTTTCGAGTTGTGGTATGGCATCCACACGATTCACAATGTCTGGAGCAGTGGTTGTGACAGGGCGTCTCGAGCGTGGCTGATCATGGAGTTCTCTTTCTGCATTTCCTGATGCTCTAACTTTCTTTACCCATCGCCCAACTGTACTATCAACTACAGCATCGCCATACACTGCACATACGGTTTCTTTTTCTGCACACAAGAATTCAGTAACAGCGTGCTGCTTGTAACGTGTGTCGTATGTAGACGCCATTTTCACGCTGTACTACGGCTCTGCCATTTGCCAGAACGGTTCGAAACCTCATCGGCGCACAGAACAAACAACAGCTGTGAAGCACCAACAAGGACGTTCGTCTATGTATATTAATGGCCTTTAAAAAAAATGTGGGGCATTAGTTATTGAACGACCCTCATAAGGAGGCGTCAAAATTCCTGAAAATTAATTCTACAGGGCTATGTTCTCTGGCTCCCCATTTGTATCGTTTATGTTAATGACTTTTTCTTAAGCTATGTGATCTGAAAAGACATTCTCTGTGGGTGATGACGCGATACTGATCTCGTCAGTGTGAATTTGTAAGTAATTTTAGATTAAAATAAAATGATAGCTGAGAATTATCAACATACCGTAATATTTTAGAATAGTAGTGTAATATGCACTAAAGCGCCAAAGAAACTGGTGTAGGCACGCGTATTCAAATACAGACGTATATAAACAGGCAGAATATGGCGCTGCTGTCGGCAACGGCTTTATACAACAACAAGTGCCTGGCGGTGTTCTTAACTCGGTTACTGCTGCTACAATGACAGGTTGTCAAGATGTAAGTGAGTTTGAACATGGTGTTATTGTCGGCGCGTGAGCGATGGGAGACAGCGTCTCCAAGGTAGCGGTGAAGTGGGCATTTTCAAAATCAAATGTGTGTGAATGTCTAAGGGACGAAACTGCTGAGGCCATCAGTCCCTAGAATTACAGACTACTTAAACTAACTTATGCTAAGAACAACACACACACACCCGTGCCCGAGGGAGGACTCGAACCTCCGGCGGAAGGCGCTGCGCAACTCATGACATGGTGTCTCGTGTAGTGGCCTCGCGGCTGGGCATTTTCCCGTACTACAATTTCACGAGTGAAACATGAATAACAAGAATCCGGTAAAACATCAAATCTCCGACATAGCTGCGGCCGGAAAAGGATCGTACAACAACGGGACCAACGACGACTGAAGAGAATCGTTCAACGTGACAGAAACACAACCCTTTCGCAAATTACTGTAGCTTTCAATGTCGGGCCATCAACAAGTGTCAGCGTGTGAACAATTCATCGAAACATCATCGACTGGGGCTTCCAGAGCATAAGGCCCACTCGCGTACCCTTGACGATTGCACGACACAAAGCGTTACGTCTCGTCTGGGCTCGTCAACACCGACCTTGGACTGTTGATGAGTGGAAACATGTTGCTTGGTCGGACGAGTCTCGTTTCAAATTGTATCGAGCGGATGGACATGTACGGGTATGAAGACAACCACATGAATCCTGCATGTCAGCAGGCGACTATTCAAGCTGGTGGAGGCTATGTAACGGTATGGGGCGTGTGCAGTTAGTGACATGGGACCCCTCACATCGTCTAGATACGGCTTTGACAGAAACACGTATGTAAAGATGCTTTCTGATCACCTGCATCCATTCATGTCCTTTGTGCATTGGGCAATTGCGGCAGGACAAAGCGTCACCCCACACGCCCAGAATTGCAACAGAGTGGCTCCAGGAACACTCTTCTGCCGCTGGCCACCAAACTCTCCAGACATGAACATTATTGATCATATCTGGGATGGATTGCAACGAGCTGTTCAGAAGAGATCTCCACCCCTCGTACTCTTACGGATTTATGGAGAGCCGTGCAGGATTCATGGTGTCAGTTCCCTCCAGCACTACTTCAGGCATTAGTCGAGTCCACGCCACATCGTGTTGCGGCAATTGTGCATGCTCGCGGGGGCCCTATGCGATATTATGCAGGTGTACTAGTTTCTTTGGCTCTTCAGCATACCTCCTAATTTGGATAAATCAACATGTCAAGGTAGACTATTTTCTCACTGACTGGATATACAATGACGGAACAAATCGCAACATCAATGAGGAATTTTGCAACATAAACGAAGGTTGGTATTTGTGTTTCTACATCTGAAAGATAATCTCTAATAAAATTTCGCACCAGTTGCATAAGAGTGGCACCAATGGCGCCGTCCTAAGAATGCAAATCAGGTTTACTCAAAATACACGAGACTGCATGTAGTGAGTTGTGTTAATCAAGAATGCCTTTAACCCGTCAAAGACACCATTATGAACATCACTGAGTTTGAACAGGGTCGTTAATAGGGCTACGAGAAGCTGAACATTCCTTCTGCGATAACAAGGTCGTATAATAGGGCTACGAGAAGTTGGATATTCCAGAAAGACTTGGCAGGAATGTAGCCACTGTACATGACTGCTGGCAGCGGTGGTCACGAGAATGTACGGTTCCAGGAAGACCGGGCTCCGGACGACAACGCGGCACTATCGAGAGGGAAGACCATCGTGTTCGGCATGTGGCCCTGGCGCATCGTCCTGTATCTGTAGTTGTAATTTGAGCAACAGTTGGCACCACGGTGACACAATGAACTGTGACAAATCGGTTACTTCAAGGATAGCTCCGAGACAGGCGCCATGTATCGTACATTCGACTGACGCCAAACCAGCACCATTTGAGACTCCAGTGTTGCCAAGCGACGGCTCATTGGAGGGCGGCGTGGAGGTGAGTTGAGTTTTCTGATGAAATATGGTTCTGCCTCGATGGCAGAGGTGGCCGTGAGCTGGTTAGGAGGCCAATTGAGGACCTGCAACCGACGTATCAGCGTGCTACACACACTGGACCTACACCTGCAGTTATCCTCTGGGGTTTGATTTCGTATGACAGCAGGAGCACTCTCGAGTTTAGCCCACACACCCTGACTGCAAATATGTACGTAAGTTTGGTGATACGAGCTGTAGTGCTGTCATTCGTGAGTAGCATTCCAGGGGGTGTTTTCCAGCTAGATAACCGACCAAGTCCAACAGGCATGGAGATCCAGCCCACAAACTGATATCCTGCGCCTGTACAATACAATGAATGCACATTTGAATTCTTGTATTCAACATTCTGGCGGCTACACCGGTAATTAATGTACCAGCGTTTCACATTTGCAACGCCTTATGTCGCGCTTACATTAATTTGTGATCTTGCAGTGTTAATCACTTAAATATATTACCTAGACAATTAAATTCCCAAAATTTCATTACTCTACATTAAGCATTTTTTGGTGTTACGGTTTCTTTCCGTCAGTGTATTACAAGAGGACCAAATAATTTTAAAATGAGAAATGTTGGATTGAAATTCCCACTGTAGCTGATTCTGCGTATATTACCGCTTCTTTCTACTTTGTATAGTGATGAATCCAGGCGCAGAATTCGCTGTTGTACACCAATAGGCCGACCGCTGTGACCGAGCGGTTCCAGGCGCTTCAGTCCGGAACTACGCGGCTGCTACGGTCGCAGATTCGAATCCTGCCTCGGGCATGGATGTGTGTGATGTCCTTAGGTTAGTTACGTTTACGTAGTTCTAAGTCTAGGGGACTGATGACCTAAGATGTTAAAAGTCCCATAGTGCTTAGAGCCATCTGAACCATATGAACAGTAATACGTTGGGTGAAGTTTGACGGTGTGGAATGACAGTAACAAAAATAGGACTTTGAATTTAAGGCAAATCAGACTGCATGCTGTGAAATAAATGAAGTCATTAATCATTTAATAGTACGCAAGTGATGCGTAGTCATCACATGATCGAATTTATGCTTCACAGCAAAAATGAGCAGCTGAAACAGTAAATGCAATCATACAAGTATTCATATATACAGGAGACGTATGCATAATAAACTTAAACTCATAATCCTCCAAAGTTATAGTAATTATCAGCAATTAACATAAGGATGCTAAAAAGGAAGTCTTACTCTCAAGACAGTAGAACGGAGAAATGCGAGTCTGGAAGACTCGGTTCTGTTTCATTGCTTTTACAAGAAAAAAGACGAATGAGAATGGAGCAAAGATACATTAACCCTCGAGCCGGCACGCCGCTTTTCATAACACGAGCGGACGCGGGGCGCACTTTGTACACATAGAGTAGCTTCATTTATGTCGCCAAGGTGAATCATGTATGATCAGAATCAGAGTTTAACCTTAGTTTATTTAAACAACAAGAAAATAAACTTACATAATATGAGTTACACCACTGTTTTATTAAACAATAATGAAATAAATTTTCAGTACAAAAACCTGTTGCCAAGGACAGCTGTTACAGAGACAGTACTGACCCACTCGAAGCATTGGGCAGTGCAGTGGCATCAGATCCCATCCAGCTGATTATTTGATCACTAATTATCTCGTAGACAACTGCCTCAATGTGGCATTAGGCTGCTAGCTCATAATCGGTGACATATTTTTTGCACGAATCGTAAATTTTTCTGCCTAACTCGCTTTGTATATTATGTTACTGCTGCTCACTTGGACGTATGACAACACAAATTATCATTGTGTTAATTGGTTGGTTGGGGAAGAAGAACAGACAGCGTGGTTATCGGTCTCATCAGATTAGGGAAGGATGGGGAAGGAACTAGGCAGTTCCCTTTCAGAGGAACCATCTCGGCATTTGCCTAGAATGATTTAGGGAAATCACGGAAAACCTATATCAGGATGGCCAGACGCGGGATTGAACCGACTTCCTCCCGAATGCGAGTGCAGTGTCTAACCACTGCGCCACCTCGCTCGGTATATCATTGTGTTACCTGAAGTAATAATGAAGGAATAGGTACGGGTCTGCAGTTGTCAAACGAAAATGGAACCTTGCAAAATCATTTTATTTTTTGCTGGCGCACTTTATACGCAGGCGTGCCCGCTCGAGGGTTAAAGCATCTGAACTGATAAAAATTGATATGTTACAGTAGTCACTGCTGTAAATCTAAGCATCCAAATTTAAACGAGTCTAAAAGAGAGGAAATACAAATCGAATAGCACAAAAAGAAAAAGAGGATCTATGCGCCGAACAATAGACCAAAGAATTAAATGGGATTAAAATACAAGATATCTAAGTCGTAAATTTATTCACATACTTTCCTGTTACATAAACTAAGAAATTCACCTAGCCAAAATCTACTGCTTCTGAGACCCTGTGCCTTCTTTCATTCACAGTTACAGCGTGGAGTTCTCTTATGTGAAACTCACCAGGATTGAACTGTAATTCCAGTTGGTAGAAAAAAGCAGTCAGATGCACAATAGGACTGGGTGGTCTAGAATTATGTGAAAACCATTTCAAAGAACACAATGTAGTGACACTCCCTAGCCTGTATGCAAATAATTGACTGAAATAACATACAGATATCTAACTTCAGATCAAATGTATATTTGCACAGTAAAAAAGTAGCTTTGCGCTATACGTTCTATTGTCAAGACTCAATCATCAAAAGAGCCACAGATATCTTATTTGGAAGCTGTACAATAAGCTGCTACAAACAGTAAAAACCTTACGTCTAGATAACTTCAAGCAGATATTAGGCACTGGAGCAAACTGAAAACAGATATCCGCTTGCTTAGCTGGGTGGTAACGTGCTCGCCTCCCATGGAAGTAGGCCCCGGTTCGATTCCCAGCCGGGTTGGAGATTTTCTCCGCTCGGGGACTGGGTGTTGTGTTGTCCTCATCATTTCACCCTCATTAGCGGCGCGTAAGTCGCCCAATGTGGCGTCGGCTGAAATAAGACTTGCACTCGGCGGCCGAACTTCCCCAGATGGGACCTCCCGGCCTACGATGCCATACGCTCATTTCCATTTTCTTGAAAACTGATTATTCAGTAGAAGAATTCCTTCAAAATAACTTGAATAATATGAATAGTGAGTAAAGAGGCCTAGTTCAGTAAGATAAGTCTATAATTAACTGCTTAGCTGCCCAAATAGTATGTCCTTATATAACTTTATTATTCAGATTATAGATATATATTGTGAAACTGCAAAGAAGAGTGGTGCGCTTGTTCATACACCTAGTTAGATATACACTGATAATCACTTGTTTTTTCCAAACAAATTTGGTCCCCCTCAAAGCAGTTCTCTTCGGCAGTTAGATACCGACGAAGCCTTTCTTCCCGCTCTTGGTAGCAGCGCTGAAGGGCTTCAACTTAGTGTCTTCAACATGTCGCTCACATTCTTTTGCATGTTCTCCACAACCCCAAACTGACGTCCTTTTAAGACATTTTTCAATTTCGGGAAATGAAACCGGTCAGAAGGCTTCAGATCAGGTGAACAGGGGAGCTGTGGAGAAACAGGAATGCCTTTTGAGGTCATAAATTCCGTGGTGGAAGTGGCTGTGTGACATGGGGCGTTGTCATGATGCGGCATTCAGCGGTCTACAATGTATCGTCAGTCTCTTTTCACCCTCTTCCTGAACGTTAAAGGACACCT
The DNA here is from genome assembly GCF_023897955.1 of Schistocerca gregaria. NCBI lineage: Eukaryota > Metazoa > Arthropoda > Insecta > Orthoptera > Acrididae > Schistocerca > Schistocerca gregaria. Next base: position 238,565,210 of record NC_064927.1, read on the forward strand.
TTGTAAAGCACTTGGTTGACAGTCTGTTCTGGAGAAAGAAATTCTGTATGCACGATACCCTTACCGTCAAAAAAGAAATTAAGCATTGTTTTGATATTTGGTTTGCAAAAAAAAAAAAAAGGCTCCAAGCACTATGGGACTTAACATCTGAGGTCATCATTCCCTTAGACTTCGAACTACTTAAACCTAACTAACCTAAGGACATTACACACATCCATGCCCGAGGCAGGATTCGAACCTGCGACCGTAGCCGTCGCGCGGTTCCGGACTGAAGCGCCTAGAACCGCTCGACCATTGTTTGCTCATTCCATTTTTTTTCGGTCTAGGAGACGTATCAGTGTGCTACTCGTCACTTTGGTGGTTTGTCTCAGCATCGTACTCAAAAATCCAGGATTCATCTCCTGTGATCACACAGCTGAATCATTCGTGGTCATTGGCAGTCCTCTCTATAAGAACATGGCACACATTTCTTCGATTGTCCTTCTTCCCAGTTGTGAGGTGTTTCCTCACCATTTTCGCATAAAACTTTCGGATGTTCCAATCTTCGGTCAAAAGGAAAGTTCCCTATAAGCATGTTTCAGCTTTTCAAATATCACACTCGCGGATTGCCCAAGTTTAACTCAAAATTTGATGCTACAACGTTGCTCTAAATTCTGGCGTTTCATTTTCGTCGACACGCAACAAAAGCAAGACTTCACTGATGCCACTCTCAAAAATCACGTGATATCTGTACGGAGCTGAAACTGGGAATGAGCATCTGGAAGGGGATGAACACACTCCTCTACACACGTAGAACAACGAAGCGTTGCCAGATATCTTTACTCACACACCTCGAATGTGTGCGTAAATGTACTTGTATAAATGTAAAACTGTCACGTCATAGAAAATACGCGGAAGTCAGAAGAAGTCTGAAAAGCTTATAAATGTGATTCAGGGTAGATTGTGCAGGGAAATAACTTGTTAAAAAAAATCGATACGTTGCACCGTTTCCGTTGTAATTAGCATTGAAATTAGTCGGTGAGGTCGTGTGCGCAAATTCAAGCGGCTTGACAGAGACAGTGTCGCAAAACGTGTTCTTCGTTTTGTTATGTCGAACCGAACAAACATAACGTTTACTCATCTAACTTAAATCTGTCACGTCCAAAAGAGGCACATTTAACAGGTAATGATCATTTGAACAAGTGGTAACTCACGGACCGACAGACGTCCGTGCTTTACCGCATTTTAGCTCGTGCAAGTGCCTCAACTTTCCTACACAACGACATGATTGGCTAAAGTCTGCGTTAATTAAATTGGAAACGGTGCATCCTATCGAATTTTCTTCTTAACAACTACGTCTCAGCACAGCCTATCCAACAACATTCTTACAAGTATTTTTGACTGTCTCTGACCACCCCTATGATGGCAGGTTAAAAAAGATTCTGAAACGATGTCTCCCGCCAAGTACGAGGGACCTCTAAGAGCCTTCGCCTTAATGAATGCAGCCCACCTAACACAACCGCCACGCACGTCCTTCTTCATGGCAGTTCTGAGTCGCACTCTGCAGGGGCAGTGAAGCTCCTGCAGCCTTTTCGATTGGAAGTGTTCGGTCACCCACAACACAGCCCTAATTGGCTCGTCCTGAGTATCATTTCTGTTCACATGAAACGCTGGATCCGAAGACAACACTTTGACGCAGGCTACGCTCTATAGACCATCGTAGAGAATTATCGGAAAGCACAGGCTGCTGCCTTTTATGACGATGGTGTTGGAAATTTGGTGAAACGCTCCGACAAATGTCTGAGTCGGAGCGGTGACTATGCAGGGAAGTATCTGGAAAGTGTAGCTGACTCTTGCAAATAAGATGTTTCTGATTTTCACTGTGGTTTCCATTTAGAGAACGATCGGAACTTACTTTCTGTACAACCCTCGTGAAGCTTGGGGCATTTTGTAATGTGTCAAACGCGATTTAATAATCTGAAGTTAACACGACGTACACTGTGTGATCAAAAATATCTGGACTTCTGGTAGATGAGATTAATATGGCGTGTGTCCAGCCTTCATCTTAATAACGTCGTGAACTCTGCTGAGGAGACTTTCAGTGATGTCTCTGAATGTCTGCGGAGGAATGACAGCCCATTTTTCTACAAGATCCTAAATTAGAGGAGGTAGTGACGTTGGACGCTGGAGTCCGGAGCGAAATTGATGTTGTAACCCATTCCAAAGGTGTTCCATTGGATTCACCTTGGGACTCGGGGCAGTCTAGACGGTTCAGGACTGCTGTTGGCAATAAACCATTGCCTCACAGCTACTGCTTCATGGCAGCGTACGTTTCCATATTGATGCAGTCAATCCGTCTCTGAATTCTTCCTCTACTGAACGCAGTAAACGATGCTGTAAAACCTATTCATTTCCTTCCGCATTTAACTTTTGTGTAGCGCTATAAGAGGAACACGCCATAATCGTGGGAAACTCTCCCATTCTGTAACACAACTTCCTTCGTAGTTCACTACTGACGCTGCAAATGATGACTGGCAACGTTCCCCACGTTTTGGACGAATCGGAACTCTTCCATCGGACTGTCACAGGGTACAGCGTGATGCATTACTCTGAATCAATCATTTCCACGCATTCACTGTGCATCAGTGTCTGTTCGCACCACTACAAGTGTCGCATAGCATTGACTGCAGGATGTGTGGCTTATGAGGAGCTGCTCCACAGTTGTACCCCATTGTTTGTAACTGCCTACACACAGGCAATGTACTAGCTGGACACCTGCTAGCACTTCGGAACTCGCGAATCATACCTTTCGTTGATTTCACCCGATTTTTTACAACCACCCTCGGCGATGTTGGACACTGCACGAGGTCGAAATGTTCTTGGTTAACCAGTGGCTGATCCTTCGTATTTACACTTCATGATCACATCACCAACAGTCGATCTGGGCAGGTTTAGAAGGTTCGAAATGTCTCTGACGGATTTGTCAATTGAGTAAAAATGAAATGTGCGTTTGGGGTCACTGGCCGGGAGACCCCTTGCGGGGCAGGTCCGGCCGCCTTGGTGCAGGTCTTATTACAGTCGACGCCACATTGGGCGACCTGCGCGCCGGATGGGGATGGAATGAGAATGAGGATGAAGACAGCTCAACACCCAGTCGCTGAGCGGAAAAAATCCCCGACACCGCCGGGAATCGAACCCGGGCCCTTATGACGGCAAACCGTCACGCTAACCACTTTTTTTAAAAATCTCATTTTGATCGCTTTTGTTCGTTGCGTCTGCTCTAACGGACGTCATAAGACATCCGTTTAAGTTCATTGTTAACCGATTAACTCAGTGTTTTTATTACAGAGGGCAGTTAAACTCTACGACCGAACACGCTGAGCTACCGTGCCGGCATACTACTCAACTAACGGGGCGGACTGTTACTCAGCTGACATCCAGTGACTGGTCGGCGTTCGAAATCACTGAGTCCTCTTGACAGCTCCACTCTACTGTTAATACTTCTGCTGACAAGACAACACTCCCCGCCTGCTTTTATACTTGCGGGTCCTCCTCTTGTAGCATCTAGAGGTCAATTCCGCCTTACATCCGGGTGTATGGCTACTTTTCATCGGATTACGTATTCTTCAGACTTTCGACAGTACAAATATTTTTATGCCTTGGGCTATACGTACAGTACTTTCAAAATAGTACACAGTACAATCAGTTTCAACAGAAAACCGTTTACGTTTAATTTTGCTCCGAAAAACTGAGCAGTGCGGGCCACTGACGTAGCGGCGTCCGTAGGATGTGCTTCATACAGGGTCAGCAACCTCAGCGTCATTTACAACAGGCTCTAGATACCGGCTCCCAGGTTGATTCCATATTTGTCGACTTTCGAAAGGCGTTCGACTCAGTTCCGCACTGTCGCTTGCGCCAAAAAGTGCGTGCTTACGGTCTATCCGACGACATATGCGGTTGGACAGAATGTTTTCTAAGAGACTGAGAGCAGTATGTCGTCCTGAATGGGGTGACTTCAACAGAAACAAGCGTAACTTCAGGTGTGCCCCAGGGCAACGTAATAGGTCCGCTGGTTTTAACGATTTACATAAACGATCTGGTTGATGGTATTGATAGCGGCATTAGACTCTTTGCCGATGATGCTGTAGTCTAAAGGATAGTAGTATCACACGAAGGTTGTGAAAAAATCAATGAGGATTTGCAGAAAATTAATGCGTGGTGTAATGACTGGCAGTTATCTCTCAATATTAGTAAGTGTAACCTACTGCGTATAACAAGGCAAAAATCCCCATTAGTGTATGCGTACAAAATCTATGCCCAGTCTTTGGAAGCGGTAACATCAGTCAAGTATCTGGGTGTGACCATTCGAAATGATCTCAAATGGAATGATCAGATTACACAAGTAACGGCTAAAGTGAATTCTACTTATTGGTAGAATCCTGAAGCGATGCAGTCCTTCAACAAAGGAAATTGCTTACAATACGTTAGTTTGTACAGTATTAGAGTACTGTTCGTCTGTATGGGAGTCTTACCAGTTGGGTCCGATTCAAGAGATTGAGAAGGTCCAAAGAAGGGTGGCAAGATTCGTGACTGGTACATTTAGCCATCGCGAGAGCGTTACAACTCTCATAGAAGGTTTGAAGTTGGACACACTTGCAGATAGACTGCGCGCTAAACTGAAGGGGCTCCTCACTTAATTCCAAAATGCGATCGTCACCGAGGAAGTAGATAATATATTATCACCACCAACTTTCAAATAGCACAATGATCACTATTCAAAGATAAGGGAAAATAGAGCTCGTACTGAGGCGTTCAGACAGTCGTTTTTCCCTCGCGCGATGCGTGAGTGAAACAGGGAGGGGGGAATATGACTTTGAAGCGAATTGTGCCCTCCGCCACGCACATATTGGTTGCTACCAGAGTATATATGTGCACTACTGGCCAATAAAATTGCTACACCACGAAGATGACGTGCTACAGACGCGAAATTTAACCGATAGGAAGAAGATGCTGTGATATGCAAATGATTAGCTTTTCAGAGCATTCACACAAGGTTGGCGCCGGTGGCGACACCTACAGTGTGCTGATACAAGCAACGTTTCCAACCTATTTCTCATACACAAGCAGCAGTTGACCGGCGTTGCCTGGTGAAACATTGTTGTGATGCCTCTTGCAAGGAGGAGAAAAGCGTACTGTCACGTTTCCGACTTTGATAAAGGTCGGATTGTAGCCTATCGCGATTGCGGGTTATCGTATCGCGACATTGCTGCTAGCGTTGGTCGAGATCCAATGACTGTTAGCAAAATTTGGAATCGGCGGTTTCAGGAGGGTGATACGGAACGCCGTGCTGGATCCCAACGGCCTCGTGTCACTAGCAGTCGAGATGACAGGCATCTTATCCTCACGGCTGTAACGGATAGTGCAGCCAGGTGTCGATCCCTGAGTCAACATTTGGGGACGTTTGCAAGACAACAACCATCTGCACGAACAATTCGACATCGTTTCCAGCAGCATGGACTATCAGCTCGGAGACCATGGCTGCGGATACTCTTGACCCTGCATCACAGACAGGAGTGCCTGCGATGATGTACTGAACGACTAATCTGGGTGCACGAATGGCAAACTTCATTTTTTCGGGCGAATCCAGGTTCTGTTTACAGCATCATGACTGTCGCATCCGTGTTTGGCGACATCTCGGTGAACGCACATTGGAAGCGTGTATTCGCCATCGCCATACTGGCGTATCACCTGGCGTGATGGTATGGGGTAACATTGGTTACACGTATCGGTCACCTCTTGTTCACACTGACGGCACTTCGAACAGTGGACGTTACATTTCAGATGTGTTACGACCCGTGGCTCTACCCTTCATTCGATCCGTGCGAAACCATACATATCAGTAGGATAATGTACAACCGCATGTTACAGGTCCTGTACGGGCCTTTCTGGATACAGAAAATGTTCGACTGCTGCCCTGGCCAGCACATTCTCCAGATCTCTCACCAACTAAAAACGTCTGGTCAATGGTGGCCGAGCAACTGGATCGTAACAACACGCCAGTCACTACTCATGATGAACTGTGGTATCGTGTTGAAGCTGCATGGGCAGCTGTAGCTGTACACGCCATTCAAGCTGTGTTTGACTCAGTGCCCAGGCGTATCAAGGCCGTTACTACGGCCAGAGGTGGTTGTTCTGGGCACTGATTTCTCAGGATCTAAGCACCCAATTTGCGTGAAAATGAAATCACATGTCAGTTCTAGTATAATATATTTGTCATTTGAATACCCGTTTATCATCTTCATATCTTCTTGGTGCAGCAGTTTTAATGGTCAGTACTGTAGATGTAATGGACTGCGCACCACTCGGCTCCTCGAGCTGCGCAGAGTGTGACGGCCCCCGTGCCCTGGCTCTGTCGACAGGCCGGACACCGCTGCCACTGCCGCGTGGCGGGCGGCCGCGGCGAGTGCTTCACGACGCTCCGCTACAAGGGCTGCTTCTTCTCGCGACGCACCTCCGCGAGGCAGACGTTCCGGCCGCGCCCGGGGCCCGGCCCTGCCGACTACGACGTCGACGGGCCCGGACCCTCGCCGGCCGCCATCGTCGACGAGCGCATCCGCGAGTGGAAGCGCTTCACCGCCGTCCAACTGAGGTTCACCGAGGTCATCCAGCGGCGCGCCGTCAGAGAGGCAAGTCCTCACAGTCACGGTCGAGGTAACCTGTTGCAAAAAGTCGATAAATATACAGGGTAATTGCCGATGAAACACTCGAAGAAAATCGGTACATATAAATGGCCAAGAACAATGTAACATATGTTATAGTATTCCCTCATTCTAAGAAGTTTCGAGACTGGATAAAAAACTTGGCTAGGTGCGAGTAGGACTGGTGCACTGACGGTTGCTACAGTCTTAATTATACGTTGCAGTGAACACATAGTGTGTTGTGGGGCGATCACTCTGTTGTATAAATAATTCAAAAGCCAAGATCGCTGAAACACTGTTTACTAGATGACCGGTTTCAACAAACTAAAGGTGCCATCATCGGATCTGTGAAGATAAAACTTACATGAGTCACACTATATACATTACTATTAGCACAGCACCACATACCTGAATGTAGCTTAACATGCATAACTCATTTCGATGTAGCGATACATGAGGGAGACCAGCTGATATAAAATCATTGTCGCAGACATAAAAATTAAAACAGTAGAAAACAACTGCTCTCATGGCCATTCTATTCCATCAGATATATAAAACCGAAGTCACAAGATAAAACTATTCCTCTCGTCATGATGGCGTCACCTACCGCCACCTCAAGGAATCCTCTTCCTTCTTGGCTGTCCTTACTACCCTGTACAACGTCCTCCTCTCCACTGGATCTTACCCCAACCTGTGGAAAACTTTGTGTCCTGCTGTTCCCTAAACCCAATAAACCCCCGTCTGATAACTCTTCCTATCGTTCCATCTGCCTCACCTCCGTGTTCAGTAAGGTCTTCGAGACCATCCTCTCTCACCGTATTCACCGCCACCTTAACCAGCACCACCTCCTTCCCCTTATCCAATGTGGCTTCCGGGCTTCCTTCTCCGCCGACAACCAGCTCCTTAACCTTACCAGTCTTCTTTCCCTCCAACTTAACTCCCATCACTCCGCTATCTTTGTTTCCCTTCACCTCCAGAACGCCTATGACCGTGCCTGGCATCCTGGGCTCCTTTTGAAATCTCCAGACCTATGCTCTCCCTATACGTCCGTCTCGTTGCTCCCTTCCTCTCCCATCCCCCTCCTATGTGACTATCCACAACTCCAACTCCCATACTTTCTATCCCTTTGCCGGTGTGCCCCAGGGCTCTGTCCTTTTCCCACTCCTCTATTTCCTGTACACTGCTGATATGCCCAAACCTCCCCCACATGTTCATATCCTCCAGTTTTCTGATGACGTCCCCTTCCTAGCCCTTTATCCTACCATTCAACGGTCCCAACGTACCTTCCATACCCACCTTGAACAAAAAAATGGCTCCGAGCACTATGGGACTTAACATCTATGGTCATCAGTCGCCTAGAACTTAGAACTACTTAAACTTAACTAACCTAAGGACATCACTCAACACCCAGTTATCACAAGGCAGAGAAAATCCCTGACCCCACCAGGAATCGCACCCAAGTACTCGGCGTGGGAAGCGATAACCACAAGCTGCGGACCCACCTTGGATAATTCATCGCTTGGTGTAACCAGTGGTTTCTCTGAATCAACCCCTCCAAGAACTAGGCGATCATCATAGGTCACACCACTAGTTCCTTTCATCTCCATGATTCCTACCCCACCATTTATGGCTGTCCTATCCACCTTACTCCTACCCTCAAATACCTTGGCCTTACCCTCGACCGCCACCTCAACTGGACTCCCCATCTCCTTACCATCCAACACAAAGCTCACAACAGACTCTGCCTCCTGAAACTCCTGTCTGGCCAGACATGGGGTCTGCATCCTTCCACCATCCTTCACACCTACAAATCCTTGATCCGCCCCATCCTCTGTTATGCCAGCGTGGCTTGGATTTCCGCCCCTTCCAGGTTCTATAAATCCCTTCAAATCGTCGAATGCCATACACTCCGCCTTGCCTTCTGCATCCACCTTCCATCCCCCACACGCATCCTCTGACTTCCTCTTCCTCCACCTTCTCCTTTTCAATGAATACGTCCACACACTATATAGTGTCCGCCACATTGATCCCCCTCACCCCTTGGTGCCTCCCTTCCTCTCCACCCCCAGCCCATTGCCGCACCTTTACTGTTCTTTCCCACCCTCTCTCCATCTCCACACCCTCCGCCTCCTTTCCCAACGCAAATTCCACTATCTACCCCTCCCGGACGATGAGCTTCGCCCTCACATCCACCCTTCCTACCAACTCTAACCCAATCTTCCTCCTATCTCCTAAGGGCTCCCTCTCCTCCCCCTCCCTTCTCTTGAGTGGCTTTACCCTCCTATTCCCCCTTCCTCTCTTGTGCTCCCCTTCAGTGTCTCTGCACTCCCTCCTGCCTTGTCTTCCCTCTTCATCTCCTGCTCCACAAGTCTCCTGCAGCTTGGTATACCTGCTCACGTCCCTACTCTTTTCATCCCGCCGCCTCCCCTGCTGCACATTGCTCTCGCCTCCTTTTCGATCCTCTCTGGCCTCTCCCTCGGAAGGTGCCACCTGGAAGTTTTATTCTTCATCATGTTTGCTCCAAGTGGGTTTAAAGTGTGTTGTTCTGGAGTGTTTTTAATACTGTGGCCGACTTTTCACCTGTGTGTGTGCCTTCAGTGTCTTCTTTGTGTTTTAAGAATCGCCAACTGTGTTTTTTTTTACTTTATGTCGACGTTTTTAATCCTCCCCCCCTGCCCATGAACGTCTCCATGTTGGTGTATTTTTTCCTCCATTATCTCTACTTAATCTGTTTATGGCCCTTTCTTTTTTGCCTTATATGTAACATTTTATTCTTGTATTAGTTGTCAAGTCACTCAGCTGAAGAGTGGTGGATTGTGCTGCTGAGAGCCCTCCCCTGCCCATATGGGGCAGGGGAATGAAATCACAATAAAGAAAAATAAAACTATTTGACACATGACCACAATTTGACTAACGATGGTCGGCATCACACTGCCCTCTTTCGCACCGGTTTGCCTGCTGTGAGTCTAGTGGTTCATAGCTGACCTCTAGATAGCACGGTCCCAGCAGTGCACACACAGTCGCACAGCATAACCACTCATTGCTGCTACAATACAACTTGACTATTATTGCTAATCAAATACCCATGCAAAGAACACTTTTGCATACACTTACTTACAAATAATACATGCTATGCATACTATACAGGGTGTTACAAATAGCTATGGCCAAACTTTCAAGAAACATTCCTCACACACAAAGAAAGAAAATATGTTATGTGGACATGTGTCCGGAAACGCTTACTTTCGATGTTGGAGCTCGTTTTATTACTTCTCTTCAAATCACATTAATCATGGAATGAAACACACAGCAAAAGAACGTACCAGCGCCACTTCAAACATTTTGTTACAGGAAATGTTCAAAATGACCTCTGTTAGCGAGGATACATGCATCCACCCTCCGTTGCATGGAATTGCTGATGCGCTGATGCAGCCCTGCAGAATGGCGTATTGTATCACAGCCGTCCACAATACGAGCACGAAGAGTCTCTACATTTGGTACTGGGGTTGCGCAGACAAGAATTTTCAAATGCCCCCATAAATGAGTCAAGAGGGTTGAGGTCAGGAGAGCGTGGAGGCCATGGAATTGGTCCGCCTCTACCAATCCATCGGTCACCGAATCTGTTGTTGAGAAGTGTACAAACACTTTCACTGAAATGTGCAGGAGCTCCATCGTGCATGAGCCACATGTTGTGTCGTACTTGTAAAGGCACATGTTCTAGCAGCACAGGTAGAGAGTATCCCGTATGAAATCATGATAACGTGCTCCATTGAGCGTAGGTGGAAGAACATGGGGCCCAATCAAGACATCACCAACAATGCCTGACCAAACGTTCACAGAAAACCTGTATTGATGAAGTGATTGCACAATTGCGTGCGGATTCTCGTCAGCCCACACAAGTTGATTATGAAAATCTGCAATTTGATCACGTTGTAATGAAGCTTCATTCGTAAAGAGAACATTTGCACTGAAATGAGGATTGACACATTGTTGGATGAACCATTCGCGGAAGTGTACCCGTGGAGGCCAATCAGCTGCCGATAGAGCCTTCACAGGCTGTACATGGTACGGAAACATCTGGTTCTTCCGTAGCACTCTCCATACAGTGACGTGGTCAACGTTACCTTGTACAGCAACTACTTCTCTGACGCTGACACTAGGGTTATCGTCAACTGCACGAAGAATTGCCTCGTCTATTGCAGGTGTCCTCGTCGTTCTAGGTCTTCCCCAGTCGCGAGTCATAGGCTGGAATGTTCCGTGATTCCTAAGACGCCGATCAACTGCTTCGAACGTCTTACTGTTGGGACGCCTTCGTCCTGGAAATCTGTCTCGATACAAACGTACCGCGCCACGGCTATTGCCATGTGCTAATACATACATCAAATGGGCATCTGCCAACACCGCATTTGTAAACATTGCGCTGACTGCAAAACCACGTTCGTCATGAACGCTACGTACTGATGTGCTTGATGCTAGTACTGTAGAGCAATGAGTCGCATGTCAACACAAGCACCGAAGCCAACATAACCTTCCTTCAATTGGGCCAACTGGCGGTGAATCGAGGAAGCACAGTACATACTGAGGAAACTAAAATGAGCTCTAACATGGAAATGAAGCGTTTCCGGACACATGCCCACATAAAATCTTTTCTTTATTTGTGTGTGAGGAATGTTTCCTGAAAGTTTGACCGTACCTTTTTGTAACACCCTGTATATACTATAAAGTGTGGCAGGCCAGCCCCCACAAAAAGAGAAAAAGAAGAAAAAGTGACCAATAAACTAAATTTTAATTTACCCTTATTCATATATGGAAGTCAGGAATCTACACATAGTAAGCTGATCATAACACGACTTAGATACAATGTGGCGAGTGATGAAACCTATACGCTAGACTTTACCTGTCTGGGTACTATGCTCTTAGGTATTGTAAACGCTAAAAAAGTACTAACGTGCTATAAAAGGCTCTCACTTGCTATACACTCATTATGAACGTAGTACGGACCGATTATGAAAATCTGCATAGGTATATGAAATTACAAAAGGGCAGGTCAGAAGCAAACCGAGGTGGCACGGAAACAGTGGAGAATAAAACCGACATGCGCACCAAGATACACAGCCACTCTACGCGCGCTCCCATCTGCATGGAACTCGTTCCGTCCGTCCAACTCACCGCATGGGAAGAATGGAAAACATTACGAGATTCCATTATTTTAAATATAGAAACGTGACGAAGACACATTTGGCGGGTAATGGTAATTATCAAGCAAAGATTTACTGGCGAGGCTGACCAACTACACGTTAGACGTCATAATCACAAATTAACATTGTCGGTATTTCTTCCTTTGTTTGCAATGTGAAAGTTTGCTTCTTCATAAATTTCAGGATTCTAGATTAGCGGGAAGTACCCATGAGGTTTTCATGAGAGAGTTTGCGAGTGTTAAAATATCTGAAATAAATGGCCTTATCTCTTGATTACAATGACTTACAATATCCAATTTCTTAGATCGCTAAGGGACCGTAGACCTTAATGTGTGAAATAAATTTCAACTTGAAACGTCTGCTTGCTCCTGAGAAAAGGTGTTCTGAAAAGTCAAACAGAAAGACAGACAGACACATTCAAAATGGCAAGAAAGTTAACTTGTAAGGGTTCCGTTTTTACCGATTACCGTACGGAGCCCTAAAAATAGAGAAAATTTTAAGATGATGGTTTTAATGCTTCAGGTACTCTACACAGTCTCTCTCTCTGACTGTCTGTCTGTCTGTCAACCTACCTACCTATATCTCTCTCCTCCCTCCCCACCCTCCCTCTCAGCCTTCAATCTCTCTCCTTACTCGAGTACAATTCACACAATGTTCATACAACCATGTGAAGCTGTTGAAAAAGTCCTTCTTATGGGATGTCGTTTAACTCGCGCGTCGAATTGGCTTGAGCGACGGTTATTTAGTCAAGCCGTTGACCCTCATGTGAATGTCTGCACTTCTTCGTTTTGTTGTACGTTTTTCCTGACGATCGCTCCTCACCTCTGATGATTTTTTCTAGAAAATAACTGCCCACGTTGCAATTCAACCAACGTCATAGGCATCCAAGCATCGTATTTGTTCACGAGTCAGGGTGTGTGCGACAAATTTACACACAATTTTCTGCTAAATATTCTAGAGAATGTCTTGAGAACTTTCCCCGTTGCGATTTTCGACACAATAATGTTGGCACGCTACTGTGGCACACCCACTTCCCTGGATATTACTTCTGTTTTACTCGATCACCTGCCCTCAGGTACTACTAACTGTGATCTTTCTGACAGGAAATCACGATTCCAGTCCCACAACTGAGACAATACTCTGTAGGAACACAATTTGATTAGAAGTCGGTTGTGAGGAACAGTGTCAAAAGCCTTCCGGAAATCTAAAAATATAGTCAGTTTTACATCCCCTGTGAATAGCACTCAATAATACTACTTGAGAATAAAGAGGTAATTGTGTTTCAAAACAATGATATTTTCTGAGTCTGTGTTGGCTGTTTGCCAATAAATCGTTGTTTCCTAGATGACTCGTGATGTACGAACACAGTGAATAATATAAAATTTTACTGCAAATCGACGTTCGCGATATGGACCTGTAATTCAGTGGATTTCTCCTATTTCCTTTCTTGGGTACTTCTGTGATTTGTGCAACTTTCCAATCTTTAGAAACGAATCTTTCGACGAGAGAGCGGTTGTATTTGATTGCTAAGTACTGAACTATTTTAGCAGCGTACTCTGAGACGAATCTGACTGGTATAGAATTTTGAGCGAATGCCTTGCCTTTATTAATCGATTTAAATTGCTTTGCTACACCAAGGATATCTACTTCTAAGTTAGAAATGTTAGCACGTATTCTTGATTCGAATTCTGGAATATTTACTTCATTCGTATTTAGTAATTCTGCTTTAGTGGCACTGTCATCAGTAACATCACCATCGTCATTACGCAGCGAAGATACTGATTATGTCTGTCCGCTGATGTGTATTATATATGACCAGAATCTCTATGGATTTTATGCCAGATTTCGAGATAGAGTTTTGTTGTGAAAAATATTTAAAGCATCTCTCCTTTAAGTTCGCGCTAAATTTCGATGCTCTGTAAAACATCGCCAATCTTGGGAGTTTTACGTTCTCTTAAGTATGGCATGCTTTTTTCGTTGCATCTGCAACAGTGTTCTGACCTGTTTTGTTTACCATGCGGGGTCAGTACGATCTATTATTAATTTGTTTGGTTCATGTCTCTCAGTTGCCGTCGACACTACTCATGTTCAGAAGAAAACAGAATACCTTGAACGATTGGAGATAAGACGTTTATGTTCACAGGACATGTAGATTAGTCTGTTCTGCAGAAGTGTTGGCGTTTGAACCATGTCGCCCCGCGGATTCGAGGTCAACATCGATATCGCCGCGCAACACCACCCATTGATAAAATGTGCCTGCCGCTGTCGTTGGCGGTATAAACCGAAGGTAATGGATCGGTGTGACTCGAGCAGACGTGTAGGATGCCTTGCACACGTATGCGCGAACTGTAAAGTCAAATCAATGAGTCTGCAAGAGGGCGCATTATTGGCATGAGAGAATGTGATGCATCCATTCGGGAAACTGCTGTTCATATAGGACCAAGTGTTTCGACAGTGCAACGGGTGTGTGCAGAGTGGTTCACGGAAAGCCGTAGAACACGACGAAATGTGTCAGGTCGCACTACCCAGACCACACCCCGAGAAGAGCGACATCTCATGCGAATGGCATTGCAGGACAGATCTTCGTTCTCCTGGGCTCTCGGGTAACAGTGGAACAGTGTAACACATAGTACGCTATCAGGGGTGACAGTCCGCCGCCATTCATTACATCATGGGTTACTTCCGCGTCGTCCACTTCTCCGCCTACCTTTGACGAATGTGCAGAAACATGCTATTCGGATATGGCGTTTGGAACGACGTCACGAATGGCATCAGACTGTGTTTCCGAATGAATCCAGATTTTGTTTGTTTGAAAATTATGCTGCATTTTGGTTCGCCGCAGACAGGAGGAGCGGTACTACGGTGACTGCATTCGGACAAGACATACAGCGCCCTCTGAAGGTCTTATGGTAATGGATGCTGCTGGGTACAATCATAAATCGCAGATGGTGCATGTCCAGGGTACTGCGACCCGTGGCCATATTCTTTCTGCACACCACCCCAGGCGGCATTTTTCAGCAAGATAATTCACGGCCACATGTTGCTGCACGAACACTTACCTTCTTCGTGTCACAGGATGTCAGCCTCTTGCCCTGGCCCACCAGATCACAAGACTCTTTGCTGATCGAAAATGTGTGGAATTTGGTGAAACAACAGGTGCAGCGCTGTGACCCATGCCTACCACAGATGAACTTTGGAACCAGGCGAATGCAGCATGGATGGCTATATCACAGGACGCCATTCGCCATCACGTATGGTATAAGTTACCAGGGACCATGGCGGACCTTCATATTTCTGGGCAATGGGACACACGCTGACTAAAGATGACTGAAATGCTAATCATTTCTGCAGAACGTTCTAATGTACATGTTCTGTGAATATGAATGTCCTGTCTGTTGTCGTTCAAGGTGTTGTTTTTTTCTGAATCTGAGAGTATTTCTTTGAATTTAAACCACATCTGGTCTACGCTTACACAGTCAGATCAGTAGACGTGGAGACTGTCGCTTATGAAGGCGTCAAGCGAATTTTTATTTAGTTTTTTGAAATAGATGTATTTTGCGTTTATTTTTGGTGGGCTTGGATTTTACGGTATCCAGTCGCGCTCAATAACCTTTTCGTCACTAATCCCCGTATCCGACATGATGCTCAGGATTATTTGTTGTTAAGAGGGCAAGAATTTTTTCGCAACCATTTATATTTAGAGTGGGCTCCTGAATTAGCTGTTCAAACTTATTTTCTAAGAAGGCATTCAGAAAAATTTCGGCGTATGTTTTATGCCTACAGTCGAATATAAACATGGTTTTCGCCAACATATCGAGGTTAGATTGAAGTCAGCGCCAGGTATGATTGTGTGAGTGGGGTAGCTGTTTGGAATGAGATTTAAGCTTTCTTTGAACTGTTCATCAACTGTATCATCTGGCATACTGTCGGCACCATGTGACGAATGGTGGTGCCCTCTATGCGCTCTATAAATGCGAAAGTACCTGGAGCCCCAGTAGCAGTAGCCGGACGACCTCAGAAGATGTCTCCCGCAGATGGAGACAAAACGTTAGGTGGAAATTTTATGCATCGACCACGGCCTCTCAGCCCGGAAGTTTCAACTGAAGACAACACCGGCCATGAAAGCCTACATTGTATGATGTATCATATGAGTCGGGGAGTCGGTAAAAGCAACCAATTATTAGCTTATTCCGGTTTTGAAGTATAACTTCTACCCATACTAACTCCATTTCACTACAAAGTAATCTGCTTCTGACAGCAATAAACACTCCATTACCAACTGTATTTACTCTATCCTTTTTAAACACCGTTAGGTCCTATGTAAAATTTTTTGGGTAGACTTATTTCCGGCTTTAGCCAGCTTTCCTTACCTATAATGACTTTACCTTCAGTGTTTCTATTAGCGCTTGGAGTTCCGGTTCTTTCCGAAACAGCTACAACCATATACAACTACAATACCGAGTGTTTCTGGATCTACTTTCCTATGCTTGTCCTGCACTCTTTTCGCCTAGTGCCCTTTCTGTAGTTTTCTGAGACTCTCTAACCCAAAAATCCTTCCCGTCCCTGCCACACAACTCACACTACGCTTATAGCCGCTTCCTGTATGTAGTGGACCCCTGACCTATTAAGTGGAATCCCACCACCCTCTGGCGCAAATAGGGGTTTCTGCATCCTACACGTTTGCAAAACCGTCTGACCGTCTGTTTTTGACTCTCCACTGGGCTCTGTATCAAAGGACCACAGTCGGTTCTATCAGTGATGCTACGGATGTAGCAAGCAAGACTGACGCTCTTAATTTTTTTTTATTCATTTGCCTAAGACATTTAATTTCTTTCTCCATTAATTGTGATTGTTGGCACGAACGCAAATTGTCGCGTTTACAGAATTCTTTGTTTTCTTAGTTATTCTTTTCTTAATTAGTAGTTTTTTCGTTAGCTGGTTACAACTTTACCTATAAAATCTCTTTTAATTGTAAGCATTGATTTCGTTCTTGTGCCAGAATTTTTCTCTCATTATTAGTCTCATTACTGATCCCGAAACCAACTCAGGATGATGAGAGATAGAGATTTGGAACAGCATCGGGCTTCAACTTGCGTTCCAGAGGAAGATTCAACAGTTCACATTTCAAGCCCTTTTCATAATCCGGATCAGCAAAATGCACTGAGCACACACGAGTATTAACAACTGAAAACGAACCGGCAGGTTCATACGTAGTTATCCACTTTTGTATCGTCTCTTTGTTGTCAGGAAATATATGAAACTTAGTTCCTACCTATTTTCGTTGTCTGCAGTAGTCAGTGCAACCCTGATCACTTTTTTAATGAAATATATTCAAAATATACTGTTAGAACCCTGAATTCAGTGTCATGTAACTCGGTACTTTATCGTCAATCACGGATGATACTACTATAGAGGATGTTAGGAGTATAAGTGCATATATTTCTAGTGATGAATGAGGGCAGTGTATTGAAAAAAAAACAAAAAAACGTGAGTATTTACTCCATTTGCAGACTAATAATTATAGCTGATATGAACAGTATGTTTCTAGGTTGGTTTGTACACATGGCACAAGCCGGCCGGTGTGGACAAGCGGTTCTAGGCGCTTCTGCCTGGAACCGATCGACCGTTACGGTCGCAGGTTCGAATCCTGCCTCGGGCATGGATGTGTGTGATTTCCTTCGGTTAGTTCGGTTTGAGTAGATCTAAGTTCTAGTGGACTGATGACCTCAGATGTTAAGTCCCACAGTGCTCAGAGCCATTTGAACCATTTTTGAACATATGGCACAAGCATGCCATTAAAGCTAATTT
Organism: Schistocerca gregaria; assembly: GCF_023897955.1. Lineage (NCBI taxonomy): Eukaryota > Metazoa > Arthropoda > Insecta > Orthoptera > Acrididae > Schistocerca > Schistocerca gregaria. The sequence continues at coordinate 238,582,893 of NC_064927.1, forward strand.
CCCCTTTGCAGCAAGTCAGGTATAGTAGTGTGGATGTGTGGAGGCAAAAGGACGGTCTGTATCAGTCGTCCCCAACCCGGGGGTAACTATCCCCTAGGGTATAAACTGGAATTTTCTGAGAGGTAAAAACTAAACGATTCGATACTGTTTCAGTCACGAAACTAAATTACATTCAAAAGGTCATTACTATTTCCACAATTTTGTAAGACTAATATTGTTTGTATAAATTACCAAAAATTACTTTTTCACAATTTGTAGCATTAATGCGGTGGAAGTTACAGGTTCCTTGTGTAGTCCACCGACTACACACATTTTGTGCTTTGTCCCGTACATCGCTGATGATAAAAGTGGGACATAGACGTGACAAATGTTAAATATCTCAAGAAAATGTCATCTACAAGTGATAGACTGTAACTGCAGTATTCCAGAAATTGCTTCATGACTCGCTTCGTGACAGATAAATTAATTAATTGACAGAACGACAAACAGCTTTAACATCCAGTTTCTGCCAGTTGAGAAGTAAGGAGTACAGCAATCTAGTGATTTACAAACAGTAAGTACAGTGCACACATCTGAATCTGTTTGATTTTAAATGGGGCTGCAGTGTGCAGCTCAAGCAAGTGACGCAAAGGAGAGAAATAATACAGGGGAAGTATGGTTTGTACCAAGCGTCTACACCAATTGTGAATAGTTAGCGCTCTTAACTGAGAAGGAGATGTCAGTAGCACTTGTGATGCACCACGAATTCCATCTTCATTCTAATACACACACACACACACACACACACACACACACACTAAATATCATAAATAAAAGCGCTACAATTCAGTTAGGTGCGAAAGTTGGTGATAATGTGGGGGAGGGTGTAGGGGTGGGATAACAGATGGCAGGGGCACCAGTTAATATCTGGTTGGACTCTGGGGTAATGGTCTGGGGTTGGGAACAGCTCTCTATTCTGACAGTTGTAGTCCATTTTGCGGTATAGCTACGACGCTACAGAAAACATCAGGTAGTAATTTAAGTTATGTGTTTCCATGAGTCTGTTAGATGGAGAGAAAAAAAACAACTTATTCACTGGAACTGGTACATATTAAGGTACCAGTGATCACAATATCTCTACCTATACCTCTAATACTCTGTGTAAATGCAGGAAGACTTTCAGAGGATCGACGTTTGGTGCTAGGATTCGCATTTGACACTCAACACAGACAAAAGTAGCGTATTGAGCACAAACATTCAGAAAAACCCGTTACTGTATGATTACATGATTGTGAAACAATCACTGGAAGCATCCAGGCTCGCGTAAACAACCTTGTGTTCGCTCAAAACGCAATGAAAACACAATAGATTATACCAGTGTCGGGGTCGGCTATGACATCAACATCGCAAATTGATACTGCTCGCACAGCCTATGGTTCCTACCTTGTTTTCTAGTAACTATAGTTTACTCGTATCCCCAGTGTCTTACCATAAAATTGTGTGGGATTCGTTCGATGACTGTTCGAATCATGCGTTAAATTATGGAAGTGTGTGTTTAGAAAAAGTACAGTCCGAAATGTGAGAAAGGTTCTGACAGCTGTTCAGTCCTTTTTGTACATGTCTTGTAAGAAGTAGTTTTCTTTAGCGACACCAGTGTGTAGTTTTTGACCCTGTTCCATTCCCATATTCCCATATATGCTCTCCATGGGCATGTGACAGATCGTCTGTTTTGGTGTATATTTATGAAATGGAACTGCCCTTTCTCACAGGAACGATCCTTTGCGAAAACATCCGCTAATAGCAATCCATTCAAGATCTATGACGTACCCAGTAATCAATTCAAAATCCTTGACGTAACAACTCGCAGCCTAAGTAGGTGCAAAAAACTGCACATTTTATTGACAAAAGACGGATGTTCATTTGAAAACGCCAGCATGAAGAATAGAAAACATGTACAGAATCTAGTAAAAAGATATGACCAAACTTTAAGAAAAAATTCATCATAGGTAGAGGAAGAAAATATGTTATATGAACGTGGGACTGTAAACGCTTTATATCCATATTAGAGCCCAGTTTCTACAGCTCTTCAACACAGTCGTAGACAAAAACAGAAAAGAACTATCAACACAATATGGTTGGTTAGTTGATTTGGGGAAGGGGACCAAACGGCGAGGTCATCGGTCCCATCGGATTAGGGAACGAGGGGAAGGAAGTCAGCCGTGCCCTTTCAAAGGAACCACCCGGCATTTTCATGAAGTGATTTAGGGAAACCGCGGAAAACCCAAATCAGGACGGCCGGACGCAGCTTTGAACCGTTCTCCTCCCGAATGCGAATCTAGAGTGCTAATCACTGCGCTAACTCGCTCGGTAGCACAGTATTAAACACTTTCTTAAATGAAATATTCAAAATGCCCTTCATTCGCCCGGATACAGGCTTCACTTTAGTACCAGCCTACATTCGAGACAAACCACTTGAATGACAACTTTCTAACACTAAAAGTCAGACTCGATATTGATAGATTTTATACCCTTTCCTTGAGCCATCTTCAGTTGTTTTTCTTCCTGAATAACAAAAGTGGTCAACTATTTTCTGCGTTTCATTTCCTAATCTAATTCCCTCATTACTGTACAATTTAATTTGACTACGCTCCATTACGCTTGTGTTCGTTTGTTTGATATTTGTTTTATAACTTCGTTTGGAGACAGTCCTTTCCTTTGAACACATCTTTGGTCTTCTAAGTCCTCTTTCGTCTCTGATAGAGCTACAAAGTGATAGGCATATGTTAAATGTTTTATTTCCTCATTTTGAATCTTGATTTCTGTCCCAAATTTCTCCTTGGCTCCTTTCATAACCTGATATCTGACGCATCGGTAAGTCTCTTAATTTATTCTCCATGCTTTGAATGATATTTAGGACTCTGATCAGAACGTGAATTGATATTACTCTTGATATTACCTATTTCAGGGTTTTCCTGCACCTGGACATTACGAAGTTCACGTACAGCAGAAGCGCAAGGCTGGCAAGAAACGCGGAGCTTTCCTCAGAAATTCAAAGGTAAGGAACCGTGTACTATCATTGCACCTGTCACTTGTCACTGTATAGCTGATGAGACGTATTGCAGTTTGCAACCCATACTCAGACACAACAGGTATTTAATAATTCGCCCATATCCAACTGATATTAACTACAAAGATGTATCACGACATTAACAGCCATTGGTACTGAGCACCGCTTGATGTAATCAGCTAGTGCAGCATCTAACCACCATGCCCATTTCGGTACACCAGCACGACTGCTCGGTCACTGACCAATGCTGAAGACAAAATCTGGGAACGCTTCAACAGCATTGCAGCAAGTGGGGTGCTTGACTCGTGGGGCGTCCGTTCACCAACAAGTGTGCCATTGCGTGTATAAATTTTGGCCGTCAGCCTACAAGTGGCATCGAATCGCCGATAGCTGCTGAGTGGAATATCGCCATGAGGCTGTTATCATTCACTGACCATCCATTGGAGCAGCTGTCTCAATTCGACATCCTCCGGGATGTGGGCCCAGCCACAGCATTGATGGGCCGAGTGTTAACCGAGCGCCGCCCCCCCCCCCCCCTCCCCCACCACAGCCCCTGGTCTAGTGGCCGTCTGCTAATGCTAGATGCCACAAGCTAGATGCAAGGTCAAGGTTTGTTCCCAGATGTCTCTCCTGCCAACACATGCCGCTGCATATCACCAGCTTGCTAATTGCCTTGCCAGACGAGACTGGCATACCAGCATACCAGGACCCCACGCTGCTCACCTGTACTGGGTGTAGCATCTGCAGGCCCCTTCAAGACTACGCATCGGTGCTGAGGACTGTAGGTTTTTTGGCGCTTGGCCCTTCCCCTGCCAGAGATCGACACAGTCTTTCGTAGTAAACTGTTGTAAATAAATTAATGGATCAACCGTCTCGAAGATAAAACTGAGTGGAACCGTCTAACCCACCCTCTAGAACAACTAAGCCCCTACACATAACTCAGAAGAAAGTTCCAAATACAAGAATAACGCAGTATGTCGTCTCTTGAACGCTATCGAACTAAGGTAAAATATTATAAACGAGAAAATGTATAAGGAAAACAATAAATTCATTCTCTAACATAGATAATCTCGAAAAGAGCGAAACTGATGTTAGTTATTTTTACTTGAAACTTCCCGGCAGATTAAAACTGTGTGCCGGACCGAGACTCGAAGTCGGTACCTTTGCCTTCCGCGGGCAAGTGCTCTATCAACTGAGGTACCCAAGCACGACTCACGACCCGTCCTCACAATTTTACTTCCGCCAGTACCTAGTCTCCTACTTTTACTTGTTGATGCAACCAAGATAATATGATATGTCTCATCTCAATTGACAAATGAAATATTTTTAAAAAATTAACTGATTTATGCATACAATAATGTTATTTCATGTCTAGATGAACATGTTGTGTTGTCAGTTTTTATATGCTGTTTTACACATTTTTATTCGTATTTGCAAACAAGCTTCAGTGGTCACTACTCACAGTACACAAAAACACACATTACACTACACTGATCAGAAAAGAACACACACGTGGATAGTTGCTTCACTGTTACAAGAAACAATGAATCGATCGACTTGGTGGTTACTAGACAATTTGAGTCTAACGATCAATTTGTTTAGTTGATGTGGTAGTATGGATGGCATTGGTCTCATCATTCCATTGTCTTATCCTCTGTCATTAGATATTTGTTTTGTAAACAGTGTATATCACAAGAAATTAGCCAGCATCAAGTACGTGGTGCAGGACTGGAGTATAGTAGAAAGATCTTGGCTTAAAAATATAACTTCTTTTTACGTCTTTAAACGCAAATTTTTGTAGTTTATACTCCAGATGTACAGCACATGCTGGTCTCTCGTATAAAAAAAGTATAATATGTCAGAGTGTTTGTTATCTTCTTATCAGGATGAAGCCCAGCGTCCAGCATTATGATGTAAATGTGAAAATGTATTCTGTTAGTTACATGTCCTGTTGGTTCCTATCCACGATGATGATGTTCGGTTTGTTGGGAGCTCAACTACGCGGTTATCAGCGCCCGTACAAATTCCCAACTTTTGCTCAGTCAAATCTCGCCACTTTCGTGAATGACGATGAAATGATGAAAACACAAACACCCAGTCATCTCGATGCAGGTGAAAATCCCTGACACCGCCGGGAATCGAACCCGGGACCCTGTGCTCGGGAGAACGCGACCGCGAGACCACAAGCTGCGGACTCCCTTTCCATGATACTTATACATTGTGGGTCATATCCCATGATACATGATATTTATGTGTATTGACTCAGTTTCTGGAATGTTAACGTAACTGGTATTTAATTATGGTTGCATTTATTTCAGCAATACAAATACTCATGTAACGCTTTCGAGCTTTATCAGTTCACCTTCAGGTTAGATTTGTTATCTGTCAGGCATTGAATATAATTAGGTAAGACATCAAAGATTTTGGTAGCAATATTATTCACTCCTTTCTTCGCTACCATTAGTTTGAATGAGGAGTAATGAATGACACATAGCTATGAAAATAAACGTATAAAAAGTATGTGCAGCATCTGAATAATACCTTGAAAATGTTAGAAAAGTAGTTAAAGTAATATCTAACATTGTGCCTGATGTTGGTTTGTTAGCCGGCCGCGGAGGTCTCGCGGTTCTAGGCGCGCAGTCCGGAACCGTGCGACTGCTACGGTCGCAGGTTCGAATCCTGCCTCGGGCATGGATGTGTGTGATGTCCTTAGGTTAGTTAGGTTTAAGTAGTTCTAAGTTCTAGGGGACTGATGACCACATCAGTTGAGTCCCATAGTGCTCAGAGCCATTTGAACCATTTTTGTTGGTTTGTTCTGTACCGTGTCTATCTACCACTTTCGCGCAACAACGCTCTGAGCGTGTTTTTTAGGGAATTGACTAGTTTGAACCTGGGACCTGTTGCTGGTAAGGAGACGCCAGGCCACACATGACATGTAGAATTCAGAAGAGTTCAGTGAGACTAGCGATGATATAACCAAATGCTAAATGATCTCAGCGTCAGCTCCACTGCACTCCCTGTAAAAGAATATTAATACTAATTAAATTTAGTGGAAGGGGTTCAAGGCTTTCCTATTTTTAGTTAGCTGGTAAAATAACGTCGAAAAAGCAGTTAAGTTTACCATTGGAAATTTTATACTACTCACAAAACATCGTTTATAAATAGCACTACTGATAAAAATAATGTTCTAATGCAGGATGGTAAAAACAAACTGCGTTCAACAAAAATGTGAACGAATATTCCCTGAATGAGTTTCCAAGTTCTACAATCGATCGAAGGATGACCTATGCCATATCACATCTATAACCCAGGTTTAAATTAAGTTTCACAAAAGAGAAAACTATCAAAATGGTCTACAGTGACCCTCACTTATCTTTAATTACTTATCTAACTTGTCGTAAATTACAGTGGCTGATGTGGCTTCTCAATAACAATATAAAAGAAAAATCATCGCGTTTCAGATCTGTTCTTCAAGTGGCAAATGTGAACACCATGAGTTTTAATTAACGATTGACACTAGTATTACACAAAAAGGGGGTGTAACAGATGAGACTTCTGCAGTTCTGAGTGAAGTCTTATGCGCTCAAAAATGCGGCATCGCGTGCGTTCATTACCTTGTCGGTGTTTAGGTAGCGTCAGGGCAGCGGCGGGCAGCACAGCTCCGCTCACCTCGCCATCTCGGAAGCAACTCTCTCCTAACATCTCCTTACTACATTTACCGAAGTTGGTTTAAAAAAAAAACTATCTGGCTGTGTTTTCATCTGACCAACCAGGGTCTAAATGTTAACCTTAAGCTCCGCCCACAAAAATTCTGTCTATCCAATGAGAAACGTTATACTTTTCGTGGTGGGGCAATGTTTTTAAAGTTTGCAACGTAACAGAGACGCGAAAAAGTCTCACGCCAAAACTTGCAGCTGGTGTGGCCCTTTCAGCGTTATCTTAAGATCTATACTGTTCTTCTGGAGGGCTCTAGCTTTTAACATGGGCTGGGGGGTGGACCTAGCGGTTAGCTTGCGACTTGGGTGTCTGTCCCTTATCGTAGGGCCTTCAGCTTAACACGGTTCTCCTCTCGGCTTCTGTTCTCGTTTCTCCCCTCGGAACTGCGTCTGTGTCACGGTGGGAAGGTATGACATGCATTTAGGCATTCTTGTGTTAGTCTGTGGTATTCCATTTGCTCACTCGTTACTCGCATTACTTTGGTTAATTTAATGTCACGATTTATTCGTAGCTTTGTGACATACTACTGGATTTGCTTATCATGTCAGGGTTTTCATGGAAGGTGTTGGATTTGCCTGACACCTTACAAATAAACAGATATTTATAACAAGTGACTCGTTACACTTTTAGGTATTTATGATCAGTATACAATCACGGGTTTTAAATTATCCGTAATGGACAGACTTAATATACAGTGGCAACTCTTGCCAACTGCCAGATGGATAGTACAAGTTTAGGAATTTTGTTGCGCCTTTAAAGTATTCATTTGAATCACTCTGGTAGGTACGCGGGGTGAACAAAAATACGGAAACGCCGAATACACAACTCATTACTGTGCCTATACAGTCTATGTAATGTAGGGAACCCGTTAGCCGGCCGGGGTGGCCGAGCGGTTCTAGGCGCTACAGTCTGGAACCGCACGCCCGTTACGGTCGCAGGTTCGAATCCTGTCTAGGGCATGGATGTGTGTGATGTCCTTAGGTTAGTTAGGTTTAAGTAGTTCTACGTTCTAGGGGACTGGTGACCTCAGCAGTTAAGTCCCATAATACTCAGAGCCATTTTGAAACCTGTTCGTTCAAGACATCTTCCAGTCATCAAACGTTGGATAAATGCTGGCCCTGTGTGGCTTTCAAATGAATCTTCTTGCAAATTTTCGGAAAGTTCAGGTACGATGATTGAGGTAGATAGCGGTCACGCAGACTTCTGTTCAAAGTAGACCACAAAGGCTCAAAAATATTGAAATATGGTGCCTGTGGTGGCCGAGAGAGGTGTGACACTTCATCCTCGTGCTCTCAAAACCAATCCTGGGCGATGATAGCTATGTGAACGGGGGCCCTGTGGGAATGAACGCAGTATCATTATTGGGGAACAAACATCATAAAAAATGGCTCTGAGCACTATGGGACTTAACTTCTGAGGTATCAGTCCCCTAGAACTCAGAACTACTTGAACCTAACTAACCTAAGGACATCACACACATCCATGCCCTAGGCTGGATTGGAATCTGCGACCGTAGCGGTCCCACGGTTTCAGACTGTAGCGCCTAGAACCACTCGGTCACTTGCCCGGCAACAAACATTATCCCATGCGATGGATTGCTCAGCCAAAGTTGTCACGCAATCTTTGCCAGTGACCTTGTAGAGTAACTATGGCATTAATGGAATGCCACGATATGGCTGTCCATGTCGTTACCGTCTCCCCGCCATGTTTCACTCTTGGAGTGTCAACTTGGCCAGAAGCTGGAAAGAGCATGAGACAAAGCTCTTCCGATTAAATGATTTTTTTCAATTGCTTCACAGTCCAGATTTTGTGGCATGGGGACCTCGTTCTAGTGTTACGCGCATTTGTAACTTTGATTAGTTGTTTTGGAATTATATTTCGCCCTGGAAATCATTGCTTCCGGAACTCCCTTCGTGAAGTTTTGATACTGACAGCGTTCATAAGTGCGACATTAAGATATGCAGTGATTTTTGCAGCTGTCGTCCACTTGTCTTTCGTCACACTGCTTTTCAAGGACCATCCACTACGATCACTCAACACACATGTTCGTCGGCGTTGTCATTTAGTGGACGTTGTCTTTCTCTTTTTCTTGTATGCGGTATAAATCATCGATACGGTGTCTCTGGAAACACCAAACACTGTGGCTTCCTTAGTTGTGGAAGCAGCCACCATACGAGCAACAATGTACCCACGTCCGAATTCATTTAACTCCAACATACTACACTCACAACTACACAGGCCACTGCTCTGACCACGATAACACTTGCAACCTACTGAGGGCATCGGATAGGTGCAGTTCATGGTGAAATACAGTAGCACAACCCGCAGGCTTCTCTAGGGTATGCACTTACGTTCAAGCATACACCTCTCGCGTTGTTTCCATGTTGGTGTCCAACCCCTGTAGTAAAGCGAGCGCGGTGGTTCAGTGCTGGTATTTAGGAGGACGACGGTTTAAACCCGCGTCCATTCATTCTGATTCAGGTTTCCCGTATTTCTCTAAATCACTTCAGGCAAATGCCAGATGGTTCCTTTTGAAAGGGCACGACCGATTTCCTTCCCCATCCTTTCCTAATTCGGGCTTGTGCTTCGTCTCTAATGACCTCGTTGTCGACGAGACATTAACCACTAATGAGAATTATATTAATACCTTCAGCCGCTGACGGGCGTTGATATACAGGGTGTCCCAGCTATCTTGTCCACCCAAAATATCGCTGGAACTATAACAGCTATTGGAAAACGACTTTCACCGGTATCAATGTAGGGCTGGGGCATATGAATGTACATATTTGGAAACATTCTAAAACGAAAGCATATGTGTTTTTTAACACAAACTTATGTTTTTTTTAAATGGACCTCCTATATTTTTCTTCAGCAATCCATAGCATGACAAAGCACATACACAATGGCGTTGATTGCATCGCAATATTCCCATTACATCCCGAGATATTGAGACGCGAAGTTGACGCTTGAAACACCCGACATGCGCAGCTAGCGCACGTCCTGAGGCTCAGGCGTGAACCCCATGCTGCCCGTAATCGCGATATGATTGACAAGTAAGTGTCCCTCTTGATAAGTCTGGAGGTTTGATTACACGTGTCAATCGCATCGCGATTACGGGCAGCATGGGGTTCACGCCTGAGCCTCAGGACGTGCGCTAGCAGCGCATGTCGGGTGTTTCAAGCGTCAACTTCGCGTCTCAATGTCTCGGGATGTAATGGGAATATTGCGATGCAATCAACGCCATTGTGAATGTGATTTTTCATGCTATGGATTGCTGAAGAAAAAAATATACGAGGTCCATTAATAAAAACAAAAAAAACATAAGTTTGTGTTAAAAAAACACATATGCTTTCGTTTTAGAATGTTTCCAAATATGAACATTCATGGGCCCCAGCCCTACATTGATACCGGTGAATGTCGTTTTTCAATAGCTGTTATTGTTCGAGATATTTTGGGTGGACAAGATAGCTGGGACACCCTGTATATCAACGGGGACACGTGAAAATGTGTGTCTTGACCGAGATTCGAACCCGGGATCTCCTGCTTACATGGCAGACGCTCCATCCATCTACGCCACTGAGGACACAGAGGATAGCGCGACTGCAGGGACTATCGTGTGCACGCCTCCCGCGAGACCCACATTCTCGCCTTGTGTGTCCACACACTACATTCGTGGTGTCCCACCCCAGCACACTCATTATTCGTGGAAGACATTCTTACCAACTCCGGTAAGAGTTCGGGGTATATGTGTGCATCAGCACAGAAGAAGGAGGTCATGGCTGGTATTGCCAGAACTATATGCTTATATGGACATGGTGTCTGTTCTTTCGGACATGTCTGAAACACAGACATCATATCCATGTAAGTATATTAAACACTAATCTCATTCTCTCCCTCCTGCTCCTTCTCCCACGTAACTGACTCGCTCTCGTAGGTGTTCTGTGCAGCGCAGCTGTTGTGCAAGTGGTTGCTGTTGGCAGAGGTTCGCGGAGCCCACGTCGCGAGCGGTGGGGCCGGACCCGTGCCGCTACAACGTGCGCGGAGACCTGGTGGACCGCAGACCGGGCTCCATGATCTCCGCCCCGTTCCTCAGGCTCGCCGAAAGGTTCCCACCGCCGCCCGTTTCCGTGGCCCCTGGTATGAGGCTGCACTGTTTATACCGAATCCTGGCACGTAGATAACTAAATTACTAAGAAAATAACCTCATCGGACAACTTGCTATTGAACGGTCGCTTTGGAGTTCTGCAGATGTTGTAAAACTGGTACCTGGCAGTCAGGTGGCCTTTAGTACAGGCATGAGTCATTCCAGTGGAGTGGTGCGCTTTAAATCATAGCTTATTTAGTGGTGTTTTGTGTAAATCGAAGAACATTGGACGAGGGGTGTTCGATAAATTATGTAACACATTTTTTCTCGGCCAATTTCTGTTAAAAATACTAAGAATTTGTTGTGGGAAAACATGGAATACGTCCGCTTCACCCCTTTAGTTTGATGATGTTCCGATAGATGGCGGCGCTGTACGTGGCTTTCGAAATGGCGTCTGTAGCGGACGTGCGTTCCAAGCAGAGAGCTGTCATTAAACTTCCTTTGGCAGAAAACCAGAGTATTTTAAATATTCATACGCACTTGCGGAATGTCTATGTAGACCCGACAGTGAACAAAAGGAGGGTGAGTCGTAGGGCGAGTCGTCTGTCATCATCGCAACAAGGTCGTGCAAACCTGTCCTATCTGCCACGTGACAAGCAGCCGCACACTGCTATGACTCCTGCAGTTTTGCAATGTGCAGAAACGTTCATTCAAGATAACTGACGGTGCAAAAACAACTCGCCGCTCAACAGGACGTCTGTGCTGATACACTCGTCCACCAGTTTGGGTGCTCAAATGTGTGTGTTCGCCGGGTTCCTTGCCGCCTAACAGAAGCATTTTCTGACTTCATCTGTTTCATCCAATGAAGGGTGTACTCCACGGGAAGCAGTACGTGGGTGATGGGGAGGTTGTTGGTGCAAACAGACATTGGCCGCGATGTCGGCCAGTAAAGTGGTACCATGCGGGCGTACAGGTCCTGTCAGTAAGGTAGTGTAAGACCATCGCGTTGAACCAAGATATTGTTAAAAATAGGGAAGCCAAAAGAGTGGGGAATAACATACTGTATTGGACTCCTGAATAAAACCCACCTTCTGTCAGAAAAAAATTGTTGCATTATTTATTGAACACCTGTCGTACAGTAAGTACCTGACGAATGAGACAAGACCTCATATTCTAGAGGATGGTCTCCACTTTTTCTGATCATCGAGTTTTAGGTTTTCCGAGTTTTCCTAAATCAGTTCAGGCAAATGCTGGGATGGCTCCTTCAACAAAGTTGCGGCCGACTGCCTGTCCTGTCCTCGTAAAAAAGTACTTATACAGGGTAATTCAGCTGCTCCTACCATTGTCGTTTCATGCAACCCGCAATGTTATAGCTGCCCTTCAGAAACATCGCGCGAGATTTCCATATTCTCTCCCTCGTTACCTACAAACCATTAGTTCTACAGAAAAAATGAACAGTAACTTTTTGTAGGAAATTTAATGTAGTTAAATTTTGCACTGGGATGCGTTTTTTCTAGAGACGGCATTTTCAGTTATTAAAAAAAATAAAGTTAAAAAATGACATTCAAACGAAATCACACTCTCACACTCAGCTCCCAACGGTGAGGATTACTTACGTTAAGTTTGGATCGAATTGTCAACGTAATTAATTTTAACATAACATTTACAAAAGTCATCTTTCGTTCGTTACCGTCACAGGATCATTTAAATTACTAATGTCAACGAAGTAGTCGACTATGCTAGTGGAGTAATAGCCCAATCAACAGAGACAGAAGGAGATCGTATATCTGGAAATGTTCGTATTGTCATAAACTTTTGTACAGTGGTAGGAGAGAGTGTCACAAGCAACATCCTAGAGATTGTGACTGGTGAAGTGTGGTTGAGGGATGCATGTGCATTTTAAGGTCACTTTTGTACGTTCTTCCTCAATAACTCTAAAACCGTGGCCTCCAGCGAAAATGTATCCCAGTACAAAATGTAAGCACATTAATTTTTCTATAAAGAGATCCTGCTCAATTTTCTGTAGGACAAATTATTTGCGTGTAGGTAATGAGAGAATATGGAAACCTCGCACATGATTTATGAATGTCAGCTGCAATACCGCAGGCTGCATAAAGGGACAACGGTAGGGGCACCTGAATCAACCTATATATGCTATGAGTATCTATATTTTGAGTTACACGGCCTGACAAAGGACTCAAATACCCAGGACGCATGGTGGATGTTAATGTAACTTCGTACATGCCCACACCATCGATGTTGATGTAAATGACTAGAGTTGCATTTGCGAAGGACACGAAAGTACCGAGTACTCCTGTGGGTAGCGATATCAACACCTGACAGTTTTATTGGGCCTCATTGTGTCTCGATTTGGTCTACTAGGAATGAGAAAAGCACCAAAGTCGTCGTCATGGTGCAGGTCGATTATGTACGACCACCGTCAGGGAGAATCGCCTTATTCTGCACTGAGTACATTGTAATTCCTTTCACATCTGCATCTGGGTAGAAAGTTGACTATGCATACTGTTCCATCTGATCAGTCACTCGTCTGTGGTAGAGCTTAATGGTTTTCGCCGAATACTAAAACTAAACTCTGCCCCCTAAAGACCATGAAGGCCCAACAATACCGACCGGCCGCTGTATTATCCTCATCCTACAGGCTTCACTGTATGCGCACATGAAGAGGCATGTGGTCAGTACACCACTCTTCCTTCCCCCTGCGGCTCTGGGGTAAGAATAGGCCCGAGGTATTCCTGCCTGTCGTAAGAGGCGACTAAAAGGAGTTTCAACCGTTTTGGCCTTCCATGTGATGGTCCCTCTTGGGGTTTGACCTTTATTTTTCAAAATTCTACAGAAGTACGAGCCTTTTGGGGAAGGACGCCTTATGTGGTGTATCACTGGTCCTCAGTGCACTAAGACCTTGGCACTCAGCACGTTACGCCCATAGTGCATCCCCATCTGCACCTACGATCATGATGGACTTTCCATGGCACCCGAAATCCAGCACGGTAGCCAGTCCGTTGTGGTGGGGTCGTCATGTACCCTCTAGGTTGTAGCCCCCTGACAACACAGGGATCGTACTGCCAATACCTGAGCTGCACCCTCCCCATGTCGGCCAAGGATTAGATGCCCATCTCCTTGGGGCATCAGGACTCCCGGCAATGGTCATCCTGCCAGGTGGCCCTTGCTGAGGCTGGGTGGTGCCCGTGGGGAGAGCCCCTGGTCGGAGTGGGTGGTATCGGGGAGGACGTTTCGCAGATGAAACGTCAACATGTATCAGATCGATCTGCGGCCGAGTCTTTTAAAAAGAAAGGTACTGTCTCTGGTTCTGGTTCTGGTTCTCCTGCCCTTTCCCCCTTGGACACTCCCTGGGAGGAAGGACAGGCCCGTCGGCTTGGGGCGAATTACTTCCCCCGCTATTTAGTCTGTTCTCGGACCGATGGGGGGACGTTCGCCACCTCCAAGCCCACGTTCTTTGTCCAGCACATCGAGGACATCTTTGGGGAAATCGAGGCTCTCAGTAAAATGCATTCGGGATCCGTTCTTATAAAGACCACCTCCGCCACACAGTCGGCGACGCTCCAGGCGTGCGACCGACTAGGGGACATCCCAGTGTCCATTGTCCCGCATCTGGCACTGAATAGGACTCGGGGGGTAATTTTTCACCAGGACCTCCTGCTGCAATCTGATGAGGAGCTCTGGGCCAACCTGGAGCGCCGAGGCGTGCATTTCGTCCGGCGAGTCCAGCGCGGCCCCAAAGACCGTCGCATCGACACCGGGGCATTTATCCTCGCCTTCGAGGGGGACGTTCTCCCAGAGAGGGTAAAGGCGATGTGCTACCGGTGTGACATGCGACCTAACGTCCCACCTCCTATGCGCTGCTTTTGGTGTTTGCGCTTCGGGCACATGTCGTCACGGTGTGAGGCTGAGCCACTTTGTGGCGATTGTGGACGTCCTCTTCGTGAGGAACATACATGCACCCCACCACCTGGGTGCGTCAATTGTCCTGGCCTCCACTCGCCTAGATCTTTAGACTGCCCCGTGTATCAGAAGGAGCAGAAGATTCAAGAATTAAAAACTTTGGACTGTCTCTCTTATTTTGAGGCCAGGAAGAAGTATGACTGCCTCCATCCCGTGACGTTGACAACTTCGTTTGCCTCAGTCGTGTCCACTCCTTCCACAGTATCCTCACCCCTATCCTGTCTGCCCTCCACCTCCTTACCCATCCGGGGTCTATGCCTCCACCTCCCAAATCCCTCCCTTCCAAATCATCCTCCCTCGTGGACCCTGCCCCCTCTGCCCCAGGGGCCACGCTTCCTCCTCCTCCCCCTCCGCCGGCTGAGAAGCGGTCTTCCTCTCAGACGTCCATCTGGGAAACATTCCGGACCACGGCTTCCGAGGTCCGGCGTTCCAAAATGGACCCCGCGCGTGAGGACCTTCTTCGGGTTCAGCCCACCATCCCCGTGCCTCATCAGACTTCCAAGAAGGTCTCTAAGAAGAAGTCTTTATCCCCCTCTCCACCCCAGCGCGTTTCGTCTGACGCTTCATCCGTGAGTCGCTGCTCCTGGCCGTCCTCAGTTTCCCTGGGACGCTCTGCTGCCAGGCGCTCAGCTGGCCTGTCGTCGGCGAATGATGCTGCACCTCCTACGCAACCCAGGAACGCGGCCGTACCTGGCGACAACTCTATGGAACAGGATCCGCCTCCCGCCGGTCGTAGCGTTGTTCCCTCGAAGCCTGGTCCTCTGCAGCCATCGAGGTGACCAGCTATTCACCCGTTTCGTTCCTCCTTTTTTCTGACTAGCGATGGCTTTGTTACATTGGAACATAAGAGGTATTCGATCTAATCGGGAGGAACTAGAACTGCTCCGCTGCCTGCACTGTCCGCTCGTCCTTGGTCTCCAGGAAACCAAGTTGCGCCCAACTGACCGTATTGCTTTTACCCACTATACCTCGAAGCGGTCTGACCTCACCCCTGGGGACAGTATTCCAGCTCATGGTAGGGTCATGTTGCTCGTTCGGGACGATGTCTATTACCATTCCATTCCATTGACCACCGCACTCCAAGCAATAGCTGTCCGTATTACTCTATCTGCCTTTACTTTTTCTGTTTGTACCGTCTACACTCCATCGTCATCCGCAGTTAGTCGGGCTGACATGATGCACCTGATTGTTCAGCTTCCTCTGCCGTTTTTATTGTTTGGCGACTTCAATGCCCATCATCCGCTTTGGGGCTCTCCTGCATCCTGTCAGCGAGGCTCCCTCTTGGCGGATGTCTTCAACCATCTCAATCTTGTCTGCCTCAGTACTGGCGCCCTGACTTTCCTCTCGGACTCTACTCATACCTACTCCCACTTGGACCTCTCGATCTGTTCTACCACTCTTGCCTGTCGGTTCGAGCGGTATGTCCTTTCTGACACCTATTCGAGCGACCATTTCCCCTGTGTCGTTTGTCTCCTGCACCACATCCCATCCCCACGTCCTTCGAGCTGGAACATACCGAAAGCTGACTGGGGACTTTACTCCTCCCTGGAGACCTTTCCTGACCACGATTTTCTCAGTTGTGACAGTCAGGTCGAATACCTCACGGCTGTTATCATCAATGCTGCCTAACGTTCCATTCCTCGTACTACCTCTTCTTCACGTCGCGTTTCCGTCCCCTGGTGGAATGAGGCTTGTAGAGACGCATTCCGTGCTCGACGACGTGCTTTACGCAACTTTCACCGCCATCCTACGTTGGCGAATTGTTTTGGATACAAACGACTCCGAGCGCAATGCCGTAGAGTCATCAAAGACAGCAAAAAAGCTTGTTGGGCCTCTTTCACCAGCTCCTTTAACAGTTTTACTCCCTCTTCTGTCGTCTGGGGTGGCCTGCGGCGGCTGTCGGGCATTAAGGCCCACTCCTCGGTACCTGGCCTGACTTCAGGTAATGAGGTACTTGTTGATCTTGTGGATGTCTCCAACGCCTTCGGCCGCTTTTTCGCAGAGGTTTCAAGCTCCGCCCATTACCACCCTGCCTTCCTTCCCAGGAAAGAGGCGGAAGAGGCTCGGTGACCTTCCTTCCACTGGCTGAATCTGGAAAATTATAATGCCCCCTTTACTATGCGGGAACTCGAACGTGCACTTGCACTGTCCCGGTCCTCTGCTCCGGGCCAGATGCCATTCACGTTTAGATGCTAACACACCTTTCTCCGGCAGGCAAAAGCTTTCTTCTTCGTACCTACAATCGCGTCTGGACCGAAGGTCAAGTCCCCATGCGTTGGCGTGACGCCGTCGTTGTTCCTATACCCAAACCCGTGAAGGATATACACCTTCCTTCTATTTACCGCCCCATTTCTCTTACAAGCTGTGTCTGTAAGGTGATGTAGCGCATGGTTAACGCTCGGTTAGTTTGGATTCTTGAATCTCGACTGCTACTTACCAATGTTCAATGCGGCTTTCGTCGCCGCCGCTCCGCTGTTGACCACCTTGTGATCTTGTCGACATTCATCATGACCAACTTTTTGCGAAAGCGCCCAACGGTAGCCGTGTTCTTCGATTTGGAGAAGGCTTATGATACCTGTTGGAGAGGAGGTATCCTCCGCACTATGCACATGTGGGGTATACACGGCCGCCTGTCCCTTTTTATTGATTCTTTTTTAACAGATCGAAAGTTTAGGGTACGTGTGGGTTCCGTATTGTCCGACGTCTTCCTCCAGGAGAACGGAGTGCCTTAGGGCTCCGTCTTGAGCGTAGCCCTTTTTGCCATAGCGATCAATCCAATTATGGATTGCATTCCACCTACTGTCTCAGGCTCTCTTCTTGTCGATGACTTCGCGATATACTGCAGTGCCCAGAGAACATGCCTCCTGGAGTGCTGCCTTCAGCGTTATCTTGACAGCCTATACTCATGGAGTGTGGCTAATGGCTTCCGGTTCTCTGAAGAGAAGACGGTTTGCATCAACTTTTGGCGATATAAAGCGTTCCTTCCGCCATCCTTACATCTCGGTCCCGTTGTTCTCCCATTCGTGGAAACAACTAAGTTTCTAGGGCGCACACTGGACAGGAAACTTTGTTGGTCTCCGCACGTCTCTTATTTGGCTGCCCCCTGTACACGTTCCCTTAATGTCCTCAGAGTTCTTAGTAGTTCATCTTGGGGAGCGGATTGCACTGTCCTGTTTCGCTTGTATCGGTCCATGGTCCGATCAAAGCTGGATTATGGGAGCCTCCTCTACTCGTCTGCTCGGCCATCCCTTTTACGCCGTCTCAACTCCATCCACCATCGGGGGTTACGTCTTGCAACCGGAGCATTCTACACTAGTCCCGTCGAGAGTCTTTATGCTGAAGCTGCCGAACTACCATTGACCTACCGGCGCGACGTACTGCTTTGTCGGTATGCCTGCCGGCTGTTGTCAATGCAGATTCTCTTGACCGTCAGTATGGGTCGTATGTGTCTGCCCTGCTGCCCCCTGGAGTCCGCTTTCGTCGCCTGCTTCGACAATTGGATTTTGCCCTCCCTACCACCTTCAGTATGTAGGCCAATTAAATCGGGTGATGCTGAGGGAATTAGATTAGGAAATGAGGCACTTAAAGTAGTAAAGGAGTTTTGCTATTTAGGAAGTAAAATAACTGATGATGGTCGAAGTAGAGAGGATATAAAATGTAGACTGGCAATGGCAAGGAAAGCGTTTCTGGAGAAGAGAAATTTGTTAACATCGAATATAGATTTAAGTGTCAGGAAGTCATTTCTGAAAATATTTGTTTGGAGTGTAGCCAAGTATGGAAGTGAAACATGGACGATAACTAGTTTGGACAAAAAGAGAATAGAAGCTTTCGAAATGTGGTGCTACAGAAGAATACTGAAGATAAGGTGGATAGATCACGTAACTAATGAGGAGGTATTGAATAGGATTGGGGAGAAGAGAAGTTTGTGGCACAACTTGACTAGAAGAAGGGATCGGTTGGTAGGACATGTTTTGAGGCATCAAGGGATCACAAATTTAGCATTGGAGGGCAGTGTGGAGGGTAAAAATCGTAGAGGGAGACCGAGAGATGAGTACACTAAGCAGATTCAGAAGGATGTAGGTTGCAGTAGGTACTGGGAGATGAAGAAGCTTGCACAGGACAGAGTAGCATGGAGAGCTGCATCAAACCAGTCTCAGGACTGAAGACCACAACAACAACAACCACCTTCAGAGAGGGTGAGAGCCCGACACCACCTTGGCTCCAGGCTCCGGTTCATATTCATCTCGACCTCAGCCCCCTCTCGAAGGAGGGTACTCCGACTGCAGTGTATTGCTCACGGTTTGTCGAACTTCGTGCGCGACTTGCCAGTCACACCTTTATTTACACTGTTGGCTCCAAAACTGACGATGGTGTCGGCTGTGCCTTTGTCATCGGGGCCGTCACCTTTAAATACCGGCTCCTCGACCAGTATTCCAGCTTTACGGCCGAGCTTTTTGCTCTTCATCAGGCCGTTCAGTATGCCCGCCGCCACCACTATTCGTCGTATGTACTCTGCTCTGATTCACTCATTGCTCTTCAGAGCCTTGGAGCTCCATATACGGTCCATCTCTTGGGGCAACGGATCCATCAGTCCCTCCATTCTTTTGCTAATGATGGCTCTCCTGTCAGCTTTCTGTGGGTTCCTGGCCATGTAGGAGTGCCTGGGAATGAGGCTGCTGATGCTGCAGCCAAGGCTGCAGTCCTCCTGCCTCGGCCAGCCTCCCATTGTGTCCTGTCATCTGACATTAGTGGGGTTGTTTGTAAGAGGCTAGTCATTGCGGTGGGATACTTGGTCATCACTTCAAGGAAACAAGCTCCGGGCCGTAAAACCGTTCCCAACTGTTTGGACAACCTCCTCCCGACCATCTCGGCGAGAAGAGGTCGTTCTGACCAGGTCGCGGAATGGGCATTGCCGGTTTAGCCACTGCTACCTGCTCTCCGGTGACCCAGCCCTGCAGTGCCCTTGTGGTCATGCATTGACAGTGCGCCATGTTTTATTGTCGTGTCCCCATTTTAGTCAATCTCGTGTTGTCCTGTCTCTGCCATCTACTTTACAAGATATTTTAGCTGATGACGCTCGAGCAGGTGCTCGTGTTCTTCGTTTTATTACTTTGACTGGCTTGTCCAAAGACATCTAACTCTTTCACTTATTTTATCTGCATCTTTGTAAGAACTTTCTGGTGTCCCCCCCTCCCCCCTTGAGTTTTACTAGATTCTATGTGCTCTTACAATTGTGACTGGGCGCTAATGACCTCAGTAGTTGAGCGGTCTTAACCCCCCCCCCCCCCCACCAAAAAAAAAAACAAAAAAAAAAAAAGAACACCGCTCTTCCGA
Organism: Schistocerca gregaria; assembly: GCF_023897955.1. Taxonomy (NCBI): domain Eukaryota; kingdom Metazoa; phylum Arthropoda; class Insecta; order Orthoptera; family Acrididae; genus Schistocerca; species Schistocerca gregaria. The sequence continues at coordinate 238,603,055 of NC_064927.1, forward strand.
CCACATGTCAGTTTACTAGCCGGAGCCCCTAGGTCTCAATCAAGTATTTCCTCAGTCTGCCTCATAAGGGTGAATGCACCCCGCCTGCTAACGGCGCTCGGCAGACCGGATGGTCACCCATGCAAGTGCTAGTCCAGACTGACAGCTCTTAACATCGGTGATCTGAGAGGAACCGGTTTTACCGCTGCGGCAAGTCGTTGTCTCGGTTTTCGCCGAATGCTTACAAGCAAGGAAATCTTCTGAAAGAGGTACATGTGAAGTAAGAGTTAATGCTAACCATACCACTCACGTTTCAGTCCCTACTCAAGTGTGTGCTACATTGCCTCCTGCAAGGGTCAACATGTTCAGTGTTAATTTAGGTTTCTAATATCAGTTTATACACTGATCAGGTCACTGGAGCAGATAATACTTTTTTGAACTACAGAATTCATCTGATCTATTTCTCTAAGAGCACAGCAATCCATTCTCCGCTTGTGGCCCATAGACAAGCCTGTACAGTGTAGCCAAGACACTCCCTTTCACCAATAATATCGAGAGAAAAAGTTGGTAGTCTGCTGGGTACCGACACATGTGAGAATTTGGGCCGTCGTATAGAGTACTTACAATTCGTGCTCCCCCTCCCCCCCCCCCCCACCCCCGCCACTCCCGCTCCCCAGTGCAGAAACTTAACTGTTGTATAGCAAGTCCTGCCTCTACATCTGTTTGGTGTATGGCAGAGGGTGTCCCAAATGGCTATGTCATTTGCCCCGTTCCCTGGTCCATACGCGAGTGGTGCGTGGTAAGAATAATTGTCTGTATACCTCCATATGAGCTCTAATTTCTCTGAATTTCAGCTCCTCATCCTTTCGTGTTGGAGGAAAGTAATAGTAATATCTTGCCTAACTCTTCTTCGAACGTACCGTCTCGAAATTTCAGTAGTAACACCTCTCTTTTACGGACTGACACTGGAGCACGTTGAGCCTTTCAGTAACGCTCTCGCGCCGACTAAATGATCCCATATCGAAACGTGCAGCTGCTCGTTGAGTCTTCTACATCTCCTCCGTTAATCCTATTTGGTTGGTGTCCCAGAAAGATGAACAGTACTCAAGAACTAATAGAACAAACCACTTCTTTTGTCGATGGATTACATTTTCTTAAGATCCTTCCAGGTAATTTCAGTCTGGCATTTGATTTCCCTACAATTAATTTTATGTCGTCCTTCCCCTTTGTCATCCAGGACAGTTACTCCTAGGTATTTTGTGATTGTTACTGTTTCCAAGGAGTTGTCAATAATAGCGTAATCGATCATTAACAGATCTGTCCGCCTGTTTACGCGCCTTCGGGAGGGAAGATCATAAAAATACACTCCTGGAAATTGAAATAAGAACACCGTGAATTCATTGTCCCAGGAAGGGGAAACTTTATTGACACATTCCTGGGGTCAGATACATCACATGATCACACTGACAGAACCACAGGCACATAGACACAGGCAACAGAGCATGCACAATGTCGGCACTAGTACAGTGTATATCCACCTTTCGCAGCAATGCAGGCTGCTATTCTCCCATGGAGACGATCGTAGAGATGCTGGATGTAATCCTGTGGAACGGCTTGCCATGCCATTTCCACCTGGCGCCTCAGTTGGACCAGCGTTCGTGCTGGACGTGCAGACCGCGTGAGACGACACTTCATCCAGTCCCAAACATGCTCAATGGGGGACAGATCCGGAGATCTTTCTGGCCAGGGTAGTTTACTTACACCTTCTAGAGCACGTTGGGTGGCATGGGATACATGCGGACGTGCATTGTCCTGTTGGAACAGCAAGTTACCTTGCCGGTCTAGGAATGGTAGAACGATGGGTTCGATGAGGGTTTGGATGTACCGTGCACTATTCAGTGTCCCCTCGACGATCACCAGAGGTGTACGGCCAGGGTAGGAGATCGCTCCCCACACCATGATGCCGGGTGTTGGCCCTGTGTGCCTCGGTCGTATGCAGTCCTGATTGTGGCGCTCACCTGCACGGCGCCAAACACACATACGACCATCATTGGCACCAAGGCAGAAGCGACTCTCATCGCTGAAGACGACACGTCTCCATTCGTCCCTCCATTCACGCCTGTCGCGACACCACTGGAGGCGGGCTGCACGATGTTGGGGCGTGAGCGGAAGACGGCCTAACGGTGTGCGGGACCGTAGCCCAGCTTCATGGAGACGGTTGCGAATGGTCCTCGCCGATACCCCAGGAGCAACAGTGTCCCTAATTTGCTGGGAAGTGGCGGTGCGGTCCCCTACGGCACTGTGTAGGATCCTACGGTCTTGGCGTGCATCCGTGCGTCACTGCGGTCCGGTCCCTGGTCGACAGGCACGTGCACCTTCCGCCGACCACTGGCGACAACATCGATGTACTGGGGAGACCTCGCGCCCCACGTGTTGAGCAATTCGGCGGTACGTCCACCCGGCCTCCCGCATGCCCACTATACGCCCTCGCTCAAAGTCCGTCAACTGCACATACGGTTCACGTCCACGCTGTCGCGGCATGATGATGGAGCTCCGTATGCCACGGCAAACTGGCTGACACTGACGGTGGCGGTGCACAAATGCTGCTCAGATAGCGCCATTCGACGGCCAACACCGCGGTTCCTGGTGTGTCCGCTGTGCCGTGCGTGTGATCATTGCTTGTACAGCCCTCTCACAGTGTCCGGAGCAAGTATGGTGGGTCTGACACACCGGTGTCAATGTGTTCTTTTTTCCATTTCCAGGAGTGTAGCTACAGAGGTTGAGGTCAACTATTTGAGCGTGGCGTAGCTCCTCCTAGCCACAGATAAGCACTGAAGTACTTCTGACTTGTGTCTACATATAGCACTGTTGACAGATCGTTTCGTCCTCCAGTGAGAGGAATAATAACAATGCAGTGTTTGGGTATAAACCTAACAGTAGACCATATTTTAGGTTTGTTCATTCACCAGAAAGAGAATTTAGCTCCGAGAATTCCCCCTTTTTGGGTCTGATGATAAAAATGTCGAACATTTTCTGAATTTTAGTTTATCTATCCATATTTGTGACAAAGTGTTGGTAAGGAACACTTAATTTGTTGCCCAGTGTCGTTAGCCGAATCCAGATCAATTACTGTTGTTGAGGTATATCATCTGAAACGGGTTGGATGGAGCTCTCCATGCTAGTGTATAATGTCAAAGTATCTTCATCTCTGCATGACTGCCGCAGCCTGCATCCGTTTCATCCTGTTTACTGTATTCAAGTCTTGGTCACGCTCCAAAATTTTTACTTCCCTAACTTACTTCCATTACTTAACTGACAATTCATTGATGCCTCAAGTTCTGCCCTATGAACTAGTAGCTTCCTTTACTCAGTTTGTGACATAAATTTCTTTTTCCTTCAGTTGGATACAGTTTCTCCTCACTTGTTATTCTATCTGCCCATAAAATCTTCAGCATTCTTCTATAGCACTATATTTCAAAAGCTTCTATTCTGATCTTTTCTGAATTGCCTATATCCACGTTTCACTTCCACACATATACTTTGAGAAAAGAGCTCCTAACATTTAAATTTATATTACGTATTAAGGAATTCCTCCTTTTCAAAATGGCTGGCTGGCCAGAGTGGCCGAGCGGTTCTAGGCCCTACAGTCTGGAACCGCGCGACCGCTACGGTCGCAGGTTCGAATCCTGCCTCGAGCATGGATGTGTCTGATGTCCTTAGGTTAGTTAGGTTTAAGTAGTTCTAAGTTCTAGGGGACTGATGACCTCAGATGTTAAGTCCTATAGTGCTCAGAGCCATTTGAACCAAAATGGCTGTTCTTGTTACTGCCAGCCTGCGTTTTATATCTCCCCTATTTCGGTCATCATTCGTTATTATGCTGCCCAAACAGCAAAGCTCATCTACTACTTTTACTGTCTCATTTACTAATTTAAATCTGTGAACATGGCATGATGTATTTCAGCTACATGCCATTTAGCTTGTTTTACTTTCATGGACGTTCATCTTATAATCTCTATTCAAGACACTATCCACTCCATTCATCTCGTCTTCCAAGTCTTTAGCTGTCTCTGTCACAACGACAATGCCATTGGCAAACGTCGAAGTTTTTACTTCTTCTCATGAACTTTAGTTCCATTTCCAAATTTCTCCTCTGTTTCATTCACAGTTTGCTTAAGGTGCAGATTGAATAACATGGGGGTGGCCTATCATTCTGCCTCACTCTCTTCTCCGCTATGGCTTCCCTTTCTTGCCCTTCGATTTTTATAATTGCAGTCTGATTTATGTACAAATTGTAAATAGCCTTTTTCTCAGGTTTCCCTTACTTCGACCTTTCGTAGGGTCAGTATTGCCTCGGGTGTTACAACTTATATCAGGAATCTAAATAGGTCTTTTCTTTTGTAAGTAATCAGTGATTATTAAATACTTAATTTTGTAGTATTCACTTCTGTCATCCCCTGCTTTTTTTGGAACTTGAATTATTACATTTTTCCTAAAGTCTGAGGATATTTCACCCGTATCGTATATCTCTGACACCTAGTCGTATACTTTGGTCACGGCTGGCTCTGCCAAGGGTATCATTAGTTATGAGGGAATGTCGCACTCCAGGCCCCTGTTTCGACTTACGTCTATTAGTGCTATATCAGGATCTCCTCGTAGTATCATCTCTCACTTCATCTTGGCCTACATCTTCTTCCCTTTCTTTGTTCCTAGTTAGCTTGTCTGTCATAGACCCTCAACGTTTTCCTTCCACTTTTTAACTTTGCCTTCTTTGCTTAGTACTGGCTTCCCATCTGAGCTCTTGATATTCGTGCAGTTCCTTCTCTTTCCTCCAAATGTATCTTTAATTTTCCTTTGGGTGGGATCATCCTTCTCCTAGTTATGCAGACTTCTGCACCATTGCATTTATCCTCTAGTTAGTCCTGCTCAGCCATTTTCCACTTTCTGTCAATATTACTTCATAGTTATGCGTATTTCATTTCATCTCCGTCATTTACTCAATTTCTGTAAATAGTCAGTTAAATTCAGTATCTTCTGTGTCATCCAGGGATGTCTTCGAGGTCTGGTATTTTTGCTTATGTAATTCTCTGCGGCTCTGTATCATCTCTCAAAGCTACTCAGTTTCCTCCTAGTGTATTACTTTTACTGTTTCATTGCAACGTTGTCTAATGTTCTCACTGACCTTCTCATCAACCTTTGATTGCTTCAATTAATCCAGGTCCCATCTTGTTAATTTTCCATCTTTTTGCATTGTCTTCAGCTTTAGTTTGCAGTTAGTAACAAATTATGGTCACAGTCCACATCTATCACTGGACATCTCTTACACTTTCAGGTCTGCATTCGAAGTCCTTGTCAAACTATTATACTGGGTGTTTGGAGCACAAGTGCAGATATTGTGATCACTGATACTCTAGTATGTATCAACTTCAGTGTGTTAGTTGGTTTTTCCCTGCAGCTGACAGTCTCCTCAGGAACATGTCTCATAATTTCATACTTTGTTTTCTGCAGAGGTGTAACTACACCACAAAGTGAACTACGCCTGTCAATATAGATTAACTGCTCTGTATCGTTCGTTCACACATCGACACCTGACCTACTGCCCAGGGGCAAATAAACATTAACGACTTGCTCTTGCCACATGTACTTGGATATACTAACCAACATAAGAACATACTACTCCTAACAGTTACAATTATTAGTCTACAAATGAAGTAAATACTGATGTAATGTAATGTTCAGTACATTGTCGTCAGTCACCAATAAAAATATTTGCACCTATACAGTTAAAATCTTGCACAATCAATCTGTAACCTTTCTGCATACTGAGTTCTCTTCTGTTTTTCATTATTCTTAAACCATGTTTTAGCAATGATTAAATTATGCTCTGTGCAAAATTCTACCTGGCAGCTTCTTTGTTCATTCCTATCTCCTAATCAATATTCATCTACTATATTTTCTTCACTTCCTTTCTTATTATCGAATTCCAGTCCTCCCCATCACAATTAAATTTTCATCATATTTAACGGTCCGAAAGGTAATCATTAGAGTACATTTACTTTCTAGCAACTTATTAGTCTTTTTTAACTGTTCTTTGTGACTATTTTTTTTGTAGCGACTGAAAGTTAACACTCTAAGCGCTAATGGCCACGTTATCATGCATGCTTCATCCAAACAATAACAAAATTCATTGTTGCTGTTGACCAAAGACAACAGCAATACTTGCGGGAGAGGAGGACCGTATCGTAGGTTTCGAGTCCTTTCTTGGTGGGTTTTCATCACGGAGTGACGTAAACATTTCGCATACTTAAGATTTTCAAAAGCACTGAGAGAATATAATCATTATTGTTTGTAATTTTTGCCTTTTACCGTGAGGGCAGTTTGCGAAATGTTTCCTGTTAGTTCCCTTTTATACCTACCACGCTATTAATCATTTCGTGTCGTACAACATCAACTACAAACTGTAAACATGACATCTCGAAGCTGCTTATAACAATGTGACTGGACAGTGCATATGTCGTTGATGGCGAATCGGCAGCAATCCATTGATACATCTATCGAGATTCCCATGATGCGACTCCATTCAATTGGCTGAAGCTGTTCAAGGCAAATATGTATTCATCGGCGAGGTATGGGTGTATCATAGAATAAATGTTGCAAAGAGTTTTCACCTCTACGCTCAGTGCAGTTATTGCCTAAAGAGTCAAACAGAGGATGCACAGACGGGCTACCTGTGCGCGATTTGATCGCCGCTGACGGTAACAAATGAATCAGTGATACTACCACCACCACTCAGTATGCACAAATTAGCCTGCCCGGTTAGCCGAGAGGTGTTACGCACGGCTTTCCGGAGTGGGAAGGAGCGCCTGGTCCCCGGCTCGAATCCCCCCTGCAGACATGTGTCGAGGTCAGGGGAGCCGGCCAGTCTGTGGATGGTTTTTAGGCGGTTTTCCATCTGCCTTGGTCAATGCGGGCTGGTTCCTCTTATTCCGCCTCAGCTACACTATGTCGGCGATTGCTACGCAAACAAGTTCTCCACGTACGCGTACACCACCATTACTCTACCACGCAAACATAGTGGTTACACATGTCTGGTGTGAGACGTTCCCTGGGGAGGGGGGGGGGGGGGGGAGGAGGGTCCACCAGGGACCGAGCAGCACAATAACTCTGGGTTCGGTGTGGGGCGGCGATGGGGTGAAGTGGACTGCGATAGTAGTCGTGGGGTTGTGGACCATTGCGGCTGCGGCTGGGACGGAGCCTCTCATTCGTTTCTTGGTCCCCGGTTAACATACAATACAATACATGCTACTAATTATATCATAATGCCACTGAACACTATCGTTGAGGGTATTGCATTTTTCCTTTTGGCGACATATGTTGCCACAGATGTAGATGTGACCAGTCATCAATTTTTAAATGTAGTTTGTCGTCAAACCTTACACCAGTTATCCCATGGGCGTTTTGTAGATTTCCTGTCTTCATCCTATAATCAGCCGCATTTTCGCGATAGCAGTGCTGGTTTATCGGCATTGGCGCCGTTCGCCAGGGCCGGGCGCTTACGAGCTGAAGTCGACACTGGGTGCCGCTGCGGTGATCAGCCGCCAGAGGTCTCCCGGGGCGCCCTTCGACTCCAGCGCCGGCCGCCGGATGGGCTTCGAGAAGCCCGAGGCGGAGTTCGAACCGGCGCCCGACGCCTATCAGCTGCCCACGCCGTCTCCCTTCGGTGGTGGCTACACATCCTTATTTAAGTCTACCACTCCGCAGACTACACAGCTCAAGCTAGAGGTAAGACAGTCAGGTCTATGTAAAGTTTATTTGATATGGCATTAATACCAGAACTTGTCCTAATTAAGTATATGACCCATTACACGATCCAATGGATATACAGGGTGCTCCATTGATCGCGATCGGGCTAAATATCTCACGAAATAAGCGTCAAACGAAAAAAATACAAAGAACATACAATGCAAAATTGTGAACTTTGGCGGTCGATGGATGAACGTGTGACGCTGAAGCGCAATATCAGCATGAAACTGCCAAGGGTAGTAAACAGGGGACATGCCAATACCAGGAAATAAGGTCTTTGCGAAATTCATTCCGTGTACTTAGTTGGACAGTAACTATGCCTCCAGACAGACACGGGGAGAATATAAACAGATGTCAGTATTCGAGAGAGGACGTGTAGTTGGGATCAAAGAAACAGGTTGGAGTACTCTGTGAATCTCTCGTCTTCTGAATAGGAGCGATGCCACTACTCGACGATGATGATAGGAAGGGAGAACCATCACCGAACACAGCATCAAGAAGGAAGCGGTCAACCTAGAGAGACGACAGAACGGGCTGGCTTTAAGCACTATGGAACTTAACACCTGAGGTCAACAGTCCCCTATAACTTAGAAGTACTTAAACCTAACTAACCTAAGGACATCACACACATCCATGCCCGAGGCAGGATTCGAACCTGCGACCATAGTGGTCGCGCGGTTCCAGACTGAAGCGCCTAGAACCGTTCGGCCACCCCGGCCGGCGACACAACGGGAAGACCGAACAGTCGTCAGAGAGCCACTCAGATCCCTGGAATCAACACAATCATCGATCCGGCGTGCAGATGATGCTCCAGTGATAGCAAGAGCCATTTAGATGCGACTCACAGAAATGGGGCTCACAGCAGCCCTTGTGGCTACTACAATTGGCCTCTGTACACCAATATGTCCGTTTCTAGTAGCGTCGAGCAGATTCGGCTGGAGTCTCATCGACCTGAGCTGACATGTCTCCAGTGGTGAGTCTCGTTTCGAACTGAGCGCCTATTACCTGCAAAGGCGTGTCTGGGGACGACCCAGGCAGCTGTTGGATACTGATCTGGCTGTCGCCCTCTAAATGGCCCGACAACCATTAGATGGAAACATAAAAGGCCAAAAGACATACTTGTAAGGACCTAACATCTATGGCCAAGCACACGCAAACACAACGGTACAGGTGAGCCCCTGTTAATCAGACGCCATTACTGGATATCCTGCTGGAATACACTGTCGAATAACTGGCACGACGCAGGGAAGCCGTACCGTACACTGCATGCAGACAAGCTCCACATATCCCCCACACAGTGAGATGATCAATGGCCGATCTCCCACTACTGTATAACGATCTTGATTGTTCCAGGAATGTAGCGGCTGCAGCAACTGGGATACATCGCCATCGCTTGCCACGGTAATGATGCACGATACCCATACTAACAAATCCAACCTTGCATGAACTATCGCAGCTAGTAAGCCACTACTGCTCTTACTACCCATCCCACTGTCGCAGAGGTTTTTTTTCCCACGGCACGAGCCTTGGCACTTTTTCCCTCTGCTCTTCAAATCGCTACCCTCGCTCGCGTTTAGTCCGCTATCTATCACCTGATGCACCGTGTTAATGCGTAGTCTTACCCAGATGCACGGATAACATCACAGCCCAGCATCCTGTGATCCTCTTACTAGATAACTAACAAGTTAACGGAAGTGACAGTAGAACCTTTGGTTTGGTCACCACGTTGGTGCGGGCGTGGAGGGGCCCCATCTCTAATTTAAAAATTTGAGGTATGGTCAGCGGCACCGTTTCATTTTGTAACTGGACCTCTTTGGTTATCATCCGCGGCACTCTTACAGCACATCGGTGCGTCGACGATATTTTTTCCCCCCGTTTTATAGCTCTTCATGGCAAGCGATCCTAGGCTTACATTTCAGCAAGATAATGGCTGCCCGCATGTGACAGAGAGTTTCTACTGCTTCTCTTAATGCTTGCCAAACCCTACCTTTGGCAGCAAGGTCACCGGATCTTTCCCTAGATGAGAACATTTACAGCAATATGGGCAGGACCCTCCAACCAGCTCGGGATTTTGACGATCTAATGCTCCAGTTGGACAGAATTTGGGACGATATCCCTCAGGAGGACATCCAAAAACTTTGTCAATCAGCACCAAGCCGAATAACAGCGTACATAAGGGCCAGACATGGACCAAAGTATTACTGACTTGCTCATTTTGTGCAGCTCCTTCTCTTGAACAAATCATCCGATTTTTCTGAAATTGTAATCATTTGTTTATCTGTACACGTACATCACATCTGCGTCTGCGGATTTCCATCCCATCCGGAAAATTCCTTTTCCTTCATGGTGCGTAGTTTTTTTTATCTTAGGGTGTACTTATCCTGCTTACCCTGCAGTCGTTTTCTCCCCCCGTTGCAGATTCACAGCTTCATATGTAGACTGAGGTGTCATTTAACTTCGTAAATAACGAACAAAAACTATATCGAGTAAAGTGTGTTTATTATTGTTCAGTACAAAAATAACAGGAGTACGATGCAGTGAAATACAGCGTCCGAGCTGCTACTTTCACCTTAGGCCCCTAGGCACAAACAATACAGCGCCATCTTGGAATCCTGCACATCCTTAGCCAGCCGTAGTGGCCGAGCGGTTCTAGGGGCTTCAGTCTGGAACTGCGCGACCGCTACGGTGGCATGTTCGAATCCTGCCTCGGGCATGCATGTGTGTGATGTCCTTTTGTTAGTTAGGTTTAAGTAGTTCTAAGTTCTGGGGGATTGATGACCTCAGATGTTAAGCCCCATAGTGCTCAGAGTCATTAGAACCATTTTTTGCACATCTGTAGCCGGCAAAGTCTCTGCCATCTACACTGGACGACATTCTGTCAAGGCGGTCACCATTGCTGCAGAAGTGCCCACCAAAAAGCTGAGGTCTCTGTTTCTGTTCTAGTTTCTTCGAACAAGCCCTACGTCAGAATTGAGTTGTATGTTAGGGGTCAAACTAAGTTTCACGTAAATTTGAGTTATAATTTGGTGCGCCCAAATGACGTTGGGAGACCCTCAAAAATTTCTGATTCCTTTCGTATGCAAATCGTGGTTTCATTGTAGTTATTGAACCGGGCTGAAAGGGCGTGGAAGGACTAAATACACACTAAAATAAAAAGCCCTAGAAAGTTTCCAAAATAAAATTCAGTTTGAACTGAAGATTACGAAACCGATGTTGTATTTTGTCTAGGCGAAGCATTACGAAAGTCAATCATGTATCTTTATTGGCTTTTAAATTAATTAACAAGAATTAAAACATCATTTTTCAGTAAAACTAGTTGATGCAGTAACCATAAAATGAGATTTTACTAATTGCATAGTTTGAAAACTGCTCTGTCGTCTTGTGCAGAAATAAGACTTGTCCATGGGACCATTTCAGAATAATGCAGGGAATAGAATTGTCGACATTGGGTGTTAGGGCAAGAACCAGATATGTCGTGGGCTTACTTTGTCATTAACTCAAGTAGTAGCCAAATTCTAGCATGTGAAATGCATCCAAATAATTCACTGTGGTTGATATTACGCAAGATCTATTGTTTAACTTTTTGTTCCACCCTGAAAGACTGTTTAGGTGTAACGTTATTAAAAAGGCTGATAATGAGAAGTTTACTGTTTCAAATTGCAGTTTCTTTCAGCTGTCAACTGCAGACAAGCATGAAATTCTAAAAGCCTCAACTACATTAACCTTTGTTGGGAAAGACGTTGTACAGTGCCTTTGACAATTAAATCTGAGAAATACACTCCTGGAAATGGAAAAAAGAACACATTGACACCGGTGTGTCAGACCCACCATACTTGCTCCGGACACTGCGAGAGGGCTGTACAAGCAATGATCACACGCACGGCACAGCGGACACACCAGGAACCGCGGTGTTGGCCGTCGAATGGCGCTAGCTGCGCAGCATTTGTGCACCGCCGCCGTCAGTGTCAGCCAGTTTGCCGTGGCATACGGAGCTCCATCGCAGTCTTTAACACTGGTAGCATGCCGCGACAGCGTGGACGTGATGCTTTGACTCTGATCAGCATCAAAAGGCCTTTAAAAAGTGACAAAATTACATCAGGTTATACAGCATTAGTTAATGGAAGCTATCCTCCACAAAACCTATCATATGACTACGAATAAGAGCTGGTTCTGACTTCCAATAGATGCTAGTAAAACTTGGAATAATTTGTAAAAGAAAAGTGAAATACAGAGACTTACTTGGCACGAAGAACGGTAATAATATAAAGACGAGTGCAAGGAAAACGATCGGTACGGGTAGCGTCGGATAATTTCAAGTTGTTTGATGTAGTGGCCGAAAGTATCTGTTACGTTATATCAGAACTACCTTTTATTACGTGGAGTCTAGTTTATAACGAACAAAAATGTTTTCGTGTGAATCGATCGATTTTGAGCAGACCTATTGGTAGCAATCAGTCTGGGATTTACGAAAAGAGCGGCGAGTTCATTAGAATTATATCAAAGCGTCACTGCACATCTTCTGCAGTACACAGTGTTCCATCTATCCCCCTTAACCAAGTTGAATGTTTGACAGTTCAAGTCTCAAGAGCAACGTTAGAACCTCATTCAGCAATGGTGTCCACCATAGACCTGTTGCGAGGTACAACCACATCTGCGAAGAGAAAGAAAATCTTATCACAGTGGCACAAATGTTACTGTCTCGACACTAACTGATGACACAGGAAATAACATTTACGGTAGCAAACAAAACCAAATATGTTAATGAATCTAAACGGGCAGTCAGTAGAGGCTCAGCTACAATACTGTTCTACAGACAAAATGTTATACAAATGAAATGAGCTAAACTTTAGTAGTTCGGCACCACTGAATTCGAAACGACGTTGAAATTCGAATATTAGCTCTGGTTTTCGAAATGCAGCCATTACTTGTAATTACGCTTGTTTGTAGTAAAATATGGAGTCCGATATAAGCACTGTCTGAGCATTTCATCATTCTCGCTGGACGGTGTTATCACTTGATCAAGTACATCGACGTACATGTCCATCACGTGTTCAGCAGGTTTTTGGCCAGATAAGAGTGTTGTTGCAAGTGTTATAATTTAAGATAGTGGTCTTGTTTTGATGTGTCTCGAGGTGCTTCGGTGACAATTGTGATATACTCCAGCTGACTTACTATTTACAGGCAACTACAAAATATTTCGTAAATGCGTAAATAATGCAGATAACTTCTGCTATATTTTCGACGAAATAAATTTTCTTCTGAATTTGTTCAATTACGCTAGGTATCAAATGTATATTTATTCTGCGTGGTCCAGCCACATTATTGCGACCACCGCTTATGTTCGACTCAACGTGCAGTAACCACTCACAGACGGTAGATGCCACCACTAGCAATGGGAAGTATATAAGGTGAGTGGGGCAGACGCGGGAATCCCTTGGTCTCCCTCTACGATTTATATCCTCACGCCTCCCTCCAACACTAAATTGGTGATCTCTTGATGCCTCAGAACGTGTCCTACCAAGCGATCCCTTCCTCTAGTCAAGTTGTGCCACAAATTCCTCTTCTCCCCAATTCTGCTCAGCATCTCTACCTTAGTTACGTGATCTACCCACCTAATCTTCAGCATTCTTTTGTAGCATCACATTTCGAAAGCTTCTATTCTCGCCGCGCGGGGTAGCCGTACGGTCTCTGGCACCTTTCACGGTTCGCTCTGCCTCTCCTATACGGAGGTTAGTCCTCCCTCGGGCATGGGTGATGTGTTGTCCTCAGCGTAAGTTAAAGTTAGATTGGGTAGTGTGTAAGACTAGGGACCGATGACCTCAGTAGTTTGGTCCCATAGTCCTTACCACAAATTTCCAATTTTTCTGCTTCGGCCAGTATTGTAGATCCCTCAGCATCACCTGATTTAATTCGATTACATTCCACGATCCTCGTTTTGCTTTTGTTGATGTTCATCTTATATCCTCCTTTCAAGACACTGTCCATTCCGTTTAACTGCTCTTCCAGGTCCTTTGCTGTCTCTGACAGACCTACATTGTCGTCGACAAACCTCAAAGTTTTTATTTCTTCTGAAACGTCCCCTTTGAACAATTATACATGACTGTGCTTAAACTGACACTCAATATATTTAGCGCAACGCAATATGATTTTCAAAAATCCCTACAAAAAATGGCCCTGACTAACATTAACCTATACGTTTCACAAATCACTTACCTCACAAAAATCTTGGTTACTCGAACTACTGCAATACAGCCAGCGCCACTACTGCTAGCTAAATAAAAGATTCAAACTACGGAAGGCACTAACTACTGATAAGCATAGTTAGCAAATGAAAGATTTAGATGGAGAACAAACAATGTATTTACCTTAATAGTCATCAAAAGTCATAATATATATAGCAGTTCATGACATCCAGTCTTACAAATTTCAAAACTCCGCCATTTCTCTCCCCACATCCACCACTGTTTGCGGTTCACCTCCAACTGCGCAACGCTACGCGCTGTTAACATCGAGCTGCTCAGCACTACAATGGCGAGTATTACAAAAATGCCAACTAGCTACAGACTGCACACAACACAGCCAGTGATCTTCATATAGAGCGCTACTAGGGGTAAGATAGATACTGCCTACAGGAAAATTAAAGAGACCTTTGGAGAGAAGAGAACCACGTGTATGAATATCAAGAGCTCAGATGGCAGCCCAGTTCTAAGCAAAGAAGGGAAGGCAGAAAGGTGGAAGGAGTATATAGAAGGTTTATACAAGGGCGATGTACTTGAGGACAATATTATGGAAATAGAAGAGGATGTAGATGAAGACGAAATGGGAGATATGATACTGCGTGAAGAGTTTGACAGAGCACTGAAAGACCTGAGTCGAAACAAGGCCCCCGGAGTAGACAACATTCCATTAGAACTACTGACGGCCTTGGGAGAGCCAATCATGACAAAACTCTACCAGCTGGTGAGCAAGATGTATGAGACAGGCGAAATACCCTCAGACTTCAAGAAGAATATAATAATTCCAATCCCAAAGAAAGCAGGTGCTGACAGATGTGAAAATTACCGAACTATCAGTTTAATAAGCCACGGCTGCAAAATACTAACGCGAATTCTTTACAGACGAATGGAAAAACTGGTAGATGCAGACCTCGGGGAGGATCAGTTTGGATTCCGTAGAAATGTTGGAACACGTGAGGCAATACTGACCTTACGACTTACCTTAGAAGAGAGATTAAGAAAAGGCAAACCTACGTTTCTAGCATTTGTAGACTTAGAGAAAGCTTTTGACAATGTTGACTGGAATACTCTTTTTCAAATTCTAAAGGTGGCAGGGGTAAAATACAGGGAGCGAAAGGCTATTTATAATTTGTACAGAAACCAGATGGCAGTAATAAGAGTCGAGGGGCATGAAAGGGAAGCAGTGGTTGGGAAAGGAGTGAGACAGGGTTGTAGCCTCTCCCCGATGTTATTCAATCTGTATATTGAGCAAGCAGTAAAGGAAACAAAAGAAAAATTTGGAGTAGGTATTAAAATTCATGGAGACGAAGTAAAAACTTTGAGGTTCGCCGATGACATTGTAATTCTGTCAGAGACAGCAAAGGACTTGGAAGAGCAGTTGAACGGAATGGACAGTGTCTTGAAAGGAGGATATAAGATGAACATTAACAAAAGCAAAACGAGGATAATGGAATGTAGTCAAATTAAATCGGGTGATGCTGAGGGAATTAGATTAGGAAATGAGACACTTAAAGTAGTAAAGGAGTTTTGCTATTTAGGAAGTAAAATAACTGATGATGGTCGAAGTAGAGAGGATATAAAATGTAGACTGGCAATGGCAAGGAAAGCGTTTCTGAAGAAGAGAAATTTGTTAACATCGAATATAGATTTATGTATCAGGAAGTCGTTTCTGAAAGTATTTGTTTGGAGTGTAGCCATGTATGGAAGTGAAACATGGACGATAACTAGTTTGGACAAGAAGAGAATAGAAGCTTTCGAAATGTGGTGCTACAGAAGAATACTGAAGATAAGGTGGATAGATCACGTAACTAATGAGGAGGTATTGAATAGGATTGGGGAGAAGAGAAGTTTGTGGCACAACTTGACTAGAAGAAGGGATCGGTTGGTAGGACATGTTTTGAGGCATCAAGGGATCACAAATTTAGCATTGGAGGGCAGCGTGGAGGGTAAAAATCGTAGAGGGAGACCGAGAGATGAGTACACTAAGCAGATTCAGAAGGATGTAGGTTGCAGTAGGTACTGGGAGATGAAGCAGCTTGCACAGGATAGAGTAGCATGGAGAGCTGCATCAAACCAGTCTCAGGACTGAAGACAACAACAACAACACGTGGCGTTACCAATAAAAAACCTAAACAGCCTACTTACATAGCCCCCACGCTCCCCACAAAAAATTTACGAATTGTTTACTGGCCAATACATATTTGTTAAAATTTTTTCACAGTTACAATAACAGAGAAATCAAATGCACTCACTTATTGATAAAATGTTGGTCAATAGCTAAAATTTTCTCACAGTCCATAAAGACAGTCCTGATCGTTCATCACAGTAAAATAGCAGTGTTTTTCTCAAAGTCTGAGTAGTAAAGAAAATGCACACGGAAGTAGTGGATTTCCATGCAGTCTTGAAGAGCAGTGTTGTCCTTCTAACGGAAAGACAGTGCTGACTCTCGACATGCAGACAGGTAATGGGCCACAATAGAGCAAACCCACCACACCGTCAGTCGACGTTTTGAGGAATATTGGTAGGAGGGTCATCACAGAGCCAACCTACTGCAGTCCTGGTAGAGATTATGGTATTGGTGACTCATCAAAGATGTAGACCCACTATAGTCCTTGTAGCGTTGGCCAGCAGCCATCTCCTGTGACTGTGCAGATGCACAATCACCATCGAAGAGTCTTGCAGAGAATATAGCAAGCCCATAAACCACCACTTGCGCACTCACAAAACATTTTGGAATATCCTTAGAACCAGCAATGCTGTTAACCAGTCCCTTGCTGAATTATCAACACACGTGCAAACACTATCAGTCCCTACTTCTCACATATTGTCCATATACTATGACCAACAGAAACGTGTGCAGTGAAATGTAACTTACAAGTTACTTAATTTGATGAACTGGTGACAATTGCAATTTTATAACATAAGAATATAATTAAAAAGGTACAAAATACATCATTAAAGAACATAACAACACAGAAAACATTTGTAGTAATAGGGGCTTTACAAAAGAAAAGAAATAAACATACACAACAGTGTTACAAGAATTATGACATAAGTACATACATAAAAGATCAGAATAACTTTCACATGAGCATTAAAACAATACAGAATAAATAATTTCTAAACATCTTTACAAAGTAAATAACATAGTATTAGAAAAATTCTACAACATATCTCTTATCAGATAAACACGTAAAGACAGGAAAAACACAAATACACAAGAGTACACAAACACGTAGCAGAATAACACAGGGGGAAAGGACAGGGTTTGTTTTCAGTGTAACATTTGGTACTGCAGTCCAACCCAAAACTTCATTCCATAGATCTTTCGTTTTATTTCAACATTTGTTTCCACCAAAAAAATCCTATCCCAGCATGCTTTCTGTATTTATATGTTCACATATTTCTTACCTCATTATTTATTTTCCATTATCTTACCTCATCATTTATTTCCAAGAAAATCCTACCTATACCAGCTTTCTGTACTTTTTTCGTATAACTTCTCAATGCATTTCTTCCAATTCATCGGAACTCATTCTCTTATATAGTCTACCCCCTCTTAAGCTAACTTAAATCTACTGAGCTCAAATGCTAAACTAAGGGACGAGGCAATGCAGCAGCACAAAACAATTAATACAAACAGCAATGAAAAAAATGCAAACTGGCAAAGCAAGCTATCTAAATTACCAAGCAAATGCAACATTACAACTACTATGAGCCAATGTGCAGCAACAAGAAAAATAAATCAGTAGTAAAACTGGCTTAACACAGTAACACAGAGTGAAATTTAGTAGCTCTATGCCTGGAAAACAGCAGCAGCAAATGCAATAACTTATATCTAAACATGACAAAGCTCAAGCAGAAAAATATTACAGTAAAAATGGCCATGTTTAATACCTATATCACATCTTAACACTAGAGTGATGATTCACGGGAACTTACTCTAGCAGATAAGTTACCAAATTGTAAAAAAAAAAAAAATATTTTTGGAGTTCCTGTGAAGAGAAATGACTATTTGTGCTCTCTTTTCTACGAAAGTACATCATAAAATTATTCTTTACTGGGTCTGTAGACAGAAAATAGTGATATTCGTACATCTGTGAAATTTAATTTTAACCAATGCTGCTGCAGCTAGAAACTTGATATTAAACAAAATGAGCAAACTCACAACTAGAAATACAATAGATGTAAAATGTTTCCCAGCATATCATTAGGCATTTTAGTAAGTGTCATAAATTCAGAGTTCCACAGTATAATCAAATGTTTTCAAGTTTGAGCGTGTCGTATTTGCGATGCTTTCTACAAAGAAATGTCAATAGCGAGGATAATGGCCCCTTTTTTTCTCCACCTATGCCTCTGAAAGGCACACACTAATGGTTTTTTTCCAGGCGATTGTCGCACAGCTGGGTGCTCACGACGCATTACGTGAAGGTGGTCACTTAACTTTCTTACCGAAATATTTACTACAACAGTGGCAGTCTCATATAAAAATTTCACAGGTCGAGAATTTGCGTTACAAATGTATAGAAACAAAATCCTTTAAATATAATAGTGTCCAAAAAATTTTCGTTGGCAGATTTACACACATTACATAACTCTTTAAAGTACGATTCTTGGTTTCCTACAACGTTTTTTACAAACCAGAGTCCCTAACCCACTACTCATTACTCCTTACCTTATTCGTCGACACTTCTTCAATATTTAATCATAACAGATACGTAGCATAATCAAATAACTCGTATAGCATCAGCTTATTGATCATAAACATACCGCAACAGCGTAATACACATCGTCATCATAACATCATAAAACCTCAGCCAAATCTCAAAAACGTCGTAACTTTCTGCAATAATTTCAAAACAAAAAAAAAAATTCTCTGCTCATGTCAAAAGTGTCATCTGCCTCCAACGTACTTTAAAAATCATGATCCCATACCAAATACATCATTCAAAGCTCTCATACAGGGTGTTTCAAAAATGACTGGTATATTTGAAACGGCAATACAAACTAAACGAGCAGCGATAGAAATACACCGTTTGTTGCAATATGCTTGGGACAACAGTACATTTTCAGGCAGACAAACTTTCGAAATTACAGTAGTTACAATTGTCAACCACAGATGGCGCTGCGGTCTGGGAAACTATAGTACGATATTTTCCACATATCCACCATGCGTAGCAATAATATGGCGTAGTCTCTGAATGAAATTACCCGAAACCTTTGACAACGTGTCTGGCGGAATGGCTTCACATGCAGATGAGATGTACTGCATCAGCTGTTCAATTGTTTCTGGATTCTGGCGGTACACCTGGTCTTTCAAGTGTCCCCACAGAAAGAAGTCACAGGGGTTCATGTCTGGCGAATAGAGAGGCCAATCCACACCGCCTCCTGTATGTTTCGGATAGCCCAAAGCAATCACACGATCATCGAAATATTCATTCAGGAAATTAAAGACGTCGGCCGTGCGATGTGGCCGGACACCATCTTGCATAAACCACGGGGTTTCACAGTGTCGTCTAAGGCAGTTTGTACCGCCACAAATTCACGAAGAATGTCCAGATAGCGTGATGCAGTAATTGTTTCGGATCTGAAAAATGGGCCAATGATTCCTTTGGAAGAAATGGCGGCCCAGACCAGTACTTTTTGAGGATGCAGGGACGATGGGACTGCAACATGGGGCTTTTCGGTTCCCCATATGCGCCAGTTCTGTTTATTGACGAAGCCGTCCAGGTAAAAATAAGCTTCGTCATTAAACCAAATGCTGCCCACATGCATATCGCCGTCATCAATCCTGTGCACTATATCGTTAGCGAATGTCTCTCGTGCAGCAATGGTAGCGGCGCTGAGGGGTTGGTGCGTTTGAATTTTGTGTGGATTGAGGTGTAAACTCTGGCGCATGAGACGATACGTGGATGTTGGCGTCATTTGGACCGTAGCTGCAACACGGCGAACGGAAACCCGAGGCCATTGTTGGATCACCTGCTGCATTAGCTGCGTGTTGCCCTCTGTGGTTGCCGTACGCGGTCGCCCTACCTTTCCAGCACGTTCATCCGTCACGTTCCCAGTCAGATGAAATTTTTCAAACAGATCCTTTATTGTATCGCTTTTCGGTCCTTTGGTTACATTAAACCTCCGTTCAAAACTTCGTCTTGTTGCAACAACACTGTGTTGTAGGCGGTGGAATTCCAACACCAGAAAAATCCTCTGTTCTAAGGAATAAACCATGTTGTCCACACCACACTTGCACGCTGTGAACAGCACACGCTTACAGCAGAAAGACGACGTACAGAATGGCGCACCCACAGACTGCGTTGTCTTCTATATCTTTCACATCACTTGCAGGGCCATCTGTTGCTGAAAATTGTAACTACTGTAATTTCGAAAGTTTGTCCGCCTGAAAATGTCCTGTTGTCCCAAGCATATTGCAACAAACGGTGTATTTCTATCGCTGCTCGTTTAATTTTTATTGCCGTTTCAAATATACCGGTCATTTTTGAAACACCCTGTAGTATTACAACGGTTCCGAAAAAATATGAACATTTCACAAAGTACAGACAAAATACAATTTCATAAGTGTGAAGTTATCCAACTGTGTAATTACGTAAACATCTGTCACTGATGTAGTAAAATAAATATTTGACTCTGTTAGATGATCAGATAGCTATGTAATTTATGTGTTAGAGAAATATGGTACCGTGTGTAAAGTTGTATAAGCAAATACCATGTTAGTAGGGCTCCTTGTGCTTGCCAAACACATGGTACACAAAGTAAGCGTGCACCCCTCTGAGGGTTAATGTAATTATACCCTCAGGTGTTACAGATTACAGCAATGGAATGAAATGTATCACAAAAACCTCTGTATCATTGTAATTCAAAAATCTTTAAACATAAATGTTTTAAGTACACAATCAATTTCTGAAATACGTGTACTGTAGCGCTAAACTGGGCGTCTTGTTGTAAGACAATCTCTGTCATTACTAAGGGTAAAATTTGTGCCAAGTGTCGTAATTATCGTCGTCCATAAGCAAAGTTCTGCAGAAGTCAATGTACTTACCTCGTCATAAACATCATTGAAATGCTTTGCGTATAGATATCGTAGTTATTATGATTACTGCCATGATGAAGAAAGTACTGTAATGTAATGTATTGTTGTGCTACGGAAGAGGCGGTCTCATTTTAGCTATACCACAAAAGGTACTACTAAAACATGTTTAACTTTCCAGAATAATACAGAAGAACTGTGCAGATATAAAACAGAAACACCGCAAAAGCAAAATTGTAAATTGTCACTCATTAGTAGCGTCGTGATATAATCGTGTAGCTGTCAAATAAACTATCCACTGTGTCATCTGGTATCTCTCAGAAAGTACTTTAAATCCAGAATGTATTTTCAAGTAAGTCAAAATGTTGCATTACAATCTCATTAGCAGTACTAGTACATGTTCTCAGTGTGTGAGCCTTATGGTCGTTACGTAATCGTTCCACCAACAAGCAAGAATGTGCACACACAATAACACTGTGTCATCTGTTCACTATAACAATGCATTCATAATTTCTGTTTAAAAATGTTCTATAGGTTCTAGGCTGGATAGTTAACTTCAAAACATTGTTGCATGTTAACAGTTTCTCAGTGTGACAAATTGTACTAGTAGCGTGAAGTGAAACATTTTATGGCAAAGACTAAGTTAAAAAAGAGATTATCTTTCAATAAACGGTTTTACATGTGAAATGTGGTGTAAACCTTTACCATTTCTATTGCGCAGATTTTCAACTTCAAAGTAATTATCATGTTGTATACGTCGGTAAGGAATGCTAAATTTTTCTCAAGGTTAGCGTCTATGTTATTTTTCTCTGAGCCAGCCGGCGCACGTGGCTGCCTGCGGTGCAAGTCATTGTCTGTCTCGTTGTTGGCTTGCGCCGTTATTGGGATTAGGAGACCTAACTTCTACAAATTCACCTTGCAAGAAGGCCCTACCCTGTTTGAAGCTCGCCAGTTCTGATGGAATTCAGGTCTGTCGTTTTGTCGGTAGTTTACATAGTTTCTTGTTTGTCGGTCATGTGGTGGGGAATTTCTCCCGGAATCGTAACTGCGTGGTGGACCGTTGCGTCTGAAGTTATTCTGTCTCCCTTGATAATAATTATTTTGGTTCCCATATTGTCTGTTTTTCTGATTGTCTCTGCGATAGTCATTACTGCAGAGAGGTGATATTTCCCTGTAATTATTATTCCTCTGCCAACGGTTGTCATATGGGTGGTGTCTGTTTTGGTCACGATTTACATTGTAAGAATAGCTTTGTCGTGTCCATTTATTATTTCTGTCATCACGGAATTGTGACGGATGTGACCTGTAATTGTTGTGTTCCTGTTTTCGGGTTCCGCGATTGTCAGTGTCAATTTCTAATTCTTGTAAGAGTCCCTGAAAAGCTTCAATGTCATCTTTGCAACGTCCTGCCAAAATAATATGTCATAAATGTCCAGGTAGTTTGTTTAAGCAAATGCGGATGAGTTCTGCGGGGCTGTATGGGTTTGACAGGTACTGATTCTTGTGCAAAATGTCTTCAAAATACACTCCTGGAAATGGAAAAAAGAACACATTGACACCGGTGTGTCAGACCCACCATACTTGCTCCGGATACTGAGAGAGGGCTGTACAAGCAATGATCACACGCACGGCACAGCGGACACACCAGGAACCGCGGTGTTGGCCGTCGAATGGCGGCTAGCTGCGCAGCATTTGTGCACCGCCGCCGTCAGTGTCAGCCAGTTTGCCGTGGCATACGGAGCTCCATCGCAGTCCTTAACACTGGTAGCATGCCGCGACAGCGTGGACGTGAACCGTATGTGCAGTTGACGGACTTTGAGCGAGGGCGTATAGTGGGCATGCGGGAGGCCGGGTGGACGTACCGCCGAATTGCTCAACACGTGGGGCGTGAGGTCTCCACAGTACATCGATGTTGTCGCCAGTGGTCGGCGGAAGGTGCACGTACCCGTCGACCTGGGACCGGACCGCAGCGACGGACGGATGCACGCCAAGACCGTAGGATCCTATGCAGTGCTGTAGGGGACCGCACCGCCACTTCCCAGCAAATTAGGGACACTGTTGCTCCTGGGGTATCGGCGAGGACCATTCGCAACCGTCTCCATGAAGCTGGGCTACGGTCCCGCACACCGTTAGGCCGTCTTCCGCTCACGCCCCAACATCGTGCAGCCCGCCTCCAGTGGTGTTGCGACAGGCGTGAATGGAGGGACGAATGGAGACGTGTCGTCTTCAGCGATGAGAGTCGCTTCTGCCTTGGTGCCAATGATGGTCGTATGCGTGTTTGGCGCCGTGCAGGTGAGCGCCACAATCAGGACTGCATACGACCGAGGCACACAGGGCCAACACCCGGCATCATGGTGTGGGGAGCGATCTCCTACACTGGCCGTACGCGTCTGGTGATCGTCGAGAGGACACTGAATAGTGCACGGTACATCCAAACCTTCATCGAACCCATCGTTCTACCATTCCTAGACCGGCAAGGGAACTTGCTGTTCCAACAGGACAATGCACATCCGCATGTATCCCGTGCCACCCAACGTGCTCTAGAAGGTGTAAGTCAACTACCCTGGCCAGCAAGATCTCCGAATCTGTCCCCCCGTTGAGCATGTTTGGGACTGGATGAAGTGTCGTCTCACGCAGTCTGCACGTCCAGCACGAACGCTGGTCCAACTGAGGCGCCAGGTGGAAATGGCATGGCAAGCCGTTCCACAGGACTACATCCAGCATCTCTACGATCGTCTCCATGGGAGAATAGCAGCCTGCATTGCTGCGAAAGGTGGATATACACTGTACTAGTGCCGACATTGTGCATGCTCTGTTGCGTGTGTCTATGTGCCTGTGGTTCTGTCAGTGTGATCATGTGATGTATGTGACCCCAGGAATGTGTCAATAAAGTTTCCCCTTCCTGGGACAATGAATTCACGGTGTTCTTATTTCAATTTCCAGGAGTGTATTTCACAAGACTGGGAAATTCAGATTGTTCGAAATTTTTCATCTTAATGATTCTATGTTTCACTCGGTCTTGTGTAGATTGAGACCAATATGCTGATAGGAAGGCATGATAAAATTCTCCTTAACTGTCACAATCGTGAATGACTGATCGCATTCTTTCAGCTGGTTCATTCTCTAAGTAGCCACACGTACATTCTAATCTGTGCTCTAATGACCAGTTAGGAGGAAAACAATGAGAGAATTTATGGAGACACGCTTGTGGATGAATGTCGTTGCCGGAATTCTTAAATGTTTTGAATTTACGTGTAGTAATGAACAGTTTATAGTCAAAATCATCGTGTCGTCGAGTAGCATATCGGTCATTGTAACGTCGTTTCGGCGGTTCCATCTCAAAATTCGGTGTACCTTGACAATTTCTTTCATAATTACCGGAATGCCGTGTGTTATTATTTTGTGACTTTTCCGTATTTTGAGTGCCTCTTCGCGTGTTGGAGCGCGAGTGTCCTCTGAAATATGTAATTTTTGTATTACTTGTGCCAACTGCTGTTGTACTTCCTGGATTTCTCTTTTGTGTTGCGTATTAATTTGATTCTGATTTTATTTGAATTTCTTAATTCGTTTGAACTCTTCTGTGTCATTAAAGACTACCGGTTTTGCGTCATTCAGATTGTCATCTACCTTTGCAGATAAGTTAGTGAACTGATCCGAAAGTTCGCCTAGTTTCTCCGATAGTGTACTCATTTCCTCAGTGTGTTTTTCTGAGCCAAGTTTCAGAGTGTCCATTTGTGTTGATATCGTATCTACTGTGTCGTTTAAGTTTTCCTGAGTTTTTGCAAGTTGCGTAACCGAATCGGTAGATGCAACTGAGTCAATTTTGGCTTGCAAGGTCTCATGATTTTCATGAACAATAGATTGCAGTTCTTTTATGGCTGCTTCGTGATTGTGTAATGCGTTTTCATGCCGCGAAAAAATAGGTTGAAAACGCTCACAAATTTGTGTTTTTACGTCATTACAGATTTTTTGACATTTCGATTCAATGTTATGTAACTCAGTAGTTAAATCTTCACGTGTTTGTTCAAGTGTGGTGTCTAACTTCACAAGATTTTGTTCCATTGTGTCTAACTGTTGCTGTGTTTATCTCTGGTGTTGTTCCATTGTGTCTAACTTTCGAAGATTTTGTTCCATTGTGTCTAACTTTTGAAGCTTTTGCTGTGTTTCTGATTTTGTTCCATTTGTTGCATTAATTGCAATAATAATGTATTAGTGTCTGGAATATGTTTCTCTATGCTTTTTGGCAGTGCATTTTCACCGGCAACATTCACATTTTGACAAGCAGAAAATGTGTCTAGACTGATTTGAGAAAACGGTGAGGACGCAAAACCTGAATCTACAGTATTTGCAAGATTGCGTCTTGTCATTTCGGATTCCTGAGGTGAGCTGTTGCCGACCGATCGATCGATAATGCTTCCCTGTTCACTACTTGTTTCATTGCCTACACCATTATTTGTCTCCCGCTCCATTTCCCTATGCACAATTACCAAATTACTACTTTGAACATTAGTTAATTCATTACACAGTAGTGCTGATAAGCTACACTCGTCGTCACTATTGTTTCTCAGTTTACTTTGGAGCTTAGTGTTATGTTTATCACCCGACATTTTTGTCACAATATTTCACACGATAACACAAAAAAGCACAATTTGAAGAGAAAAAATAAGAGAACACATTAACATTTCACTGAAAATAATATCTAGTTAATTGCAAGTGCAGCTGCAAAATACTTGGTGCAAATCTACATGCATGCCACAACTGTTTTACTGTACAAGAATGAAAAACTACAACTACAAAGGAAATTCTCTCTATAATTACACGCTAGCAATAAACAAAAGCTACACTAATTACACAAACTACAAGAAAAAAATGAGAAGATTCCAGGTTCGAATCCTGGCAGGGTCGCCATATGAAACATCCCCTTTGAACAATTATGCATGACTGTGCTTAAACTGACACCCAATATTTTTAGCGCAACGCAATCTGACTTTCAAAAATCCCTACAAAAGAATGGCCCTGACTAAAATTAACCTATACGTTTCACAAATCACTTTCCTCACAAAAATCTTGGTTACTCGAACTACAGCAATACAGCCAGCGCCACTACTGCCAGCTAAATACAAGATTCAAACCACGGAAGGCACTAACTACTGATAGGCATAGTTAGCAAATGAAAGATTTTCATAGTGAACAAACAATGTATTTACCTTAAGTCATCAAAAGTCATAATATATATAGCAGTTCATGACGTCCTGTCTTACAAATTTCACAACTCCGCCATTTCTCTCCCCACATCCACCACTGCTTGCGGTTCACCTCCAACTGCGCAACGCTACTCGCTGTTAACATCGAGCTGCCCAACACTACAATGGCGAGTATTACAACAATGCCAACACGCCACAGACTGCACACAGCACAGCCAGTGATCTTCATACAGAGCACTACATGGCGTTACCAATAAAAAAACCTAAACAGCCTACTTACACTTCTGCATGAATTTTAATTTCGTCTCCGAATTTTTCTTTTGTTTCCTTCATTGCCTGTTCAATATACAGATTGAATAACATTGGACATAGGCTAAAACCCTGTCTCACTCCCATCCCAACCACTGCTTCCCTTTCATGCTCCTTGACTCTAATAACTGCCATCTGGTTTCTGTACAAATTGTAAATAGTCTTCCTCTCCCTCTATTTGACCCCTGCCACCTTCAGAATTTGAAAGAGAGTATTCCAGTCAACATTGTCAAAAGTTTTCTCTAAGTGCAGCCCAAATGCTAGAAAAGTAGGTTTGGCTTTCCTTAATCTATTTTCTAAGATAAGTCGTAGGGCCAGTATTGTCTCGCGTGTACCTACATTTCTACGGAATCCAATCTGATCTCCCCCAGGTCGACTTCAATCAGTTTTTCTACTCGTCTGTGCAGAATTCGTGTCAGTATTTTGCAGCAATGACTTCTTAAACTGATAGTTCAGTAATTTTCACAGCTTTCAATACCTGCTTTTTTTGGGATTGGAATTATTACATTCTTCTTGAATTCTGAGTGTATTTCGCCTGTCTCTTGCTCACTAGATGGTAGAGTTTTGTCAGGGCTGGCTCTTCCAAGGCTATCAGTAGTTCTAATGGAATGTTGTCTACTCCCGGGACCTTGTTTCGACTTGGATCTTTCAGTGCTTTGTCAAATTCTTCACGCAGTATCATATCGCCCATTTCATCTTCATCTACATCCACTTCCACTTCCATAATATTACGCTCAAGTGCATCGCCCCTGTAAACTCCTTCCACCTTTCTGCTTTCCTTTCTTTGCTTGGAACCGGTTTTCCATCTGAGCTCTTGATCATCATATAGGTAGTTCACTTTTCTCCAAAGATTTCTTTAACTTTCCTGTAGGCAGTATCTATCTTACCCCTAATGATATATGCCTCTACATCGTTAAATTTTTCCCATAGCCATCCCTGCTTAGCCATTTTGCACTTTCTGTCGATCTCATTTTTTAGAAATTTGTATTCCTTTTTGTTTGCTTCATTTACTGATTTTTGTTATTTTCTCCTTTCATCAGTTAAATTCAGTATCTCTTTTGTTACCCAATGATTTCCACTAGTCTTCGTCTTTTTACCTACTTGATCCTCTGCTGCCTTCACTACTTCATCCCTCAAATCTACCCGTTCTTCTTCAACTGTATTTCTTTCCCCCGTTCTTGTCAATCGTTCCCTAATGTTCTCTCTGAAACTCTCTACAACCTCTGGTTCTTTCAGTTTATCCAGGTTCCATCTCCTTGAATTCCCACATTTTTGCAGTTTCTTCAGTTTCAATCTACAGTTCATAACCAATAGATTATGGTCAGAGTCCACATCTGCCCCAGGAAATGTCCTACAATTTGAAACCTGGTTCCTAAATCTCTGTCTTCAAATATGGCTCTGAGCACTATGGGATGCAACTGCTGTGGTCATCAGTCCCTTAGAACTTAGAACTACTTAAACCTTACTAACCTAAGGACATCCCACACACCCATGCCCGAGGCAGGATTCGAACCTGCGACCGTAACAGCAGCGTGGCTCCGGACTGGAGCGCCTAGAACCACACGGCCACCACGGCCGGCTAATCTCTGTCTTACCGTTATATAATCTATCTGAAACCTGTCAGTATCTCCAGGATTCTTCCATGTATATAACCTTCTTTTATGATTCTTGAACCAAGTGTTAGCTATGATTAAGTTTTGCACTGTGCAAAATTCTGCCAGGCAGCTTCCTCTTTCATTTCTTAGCCCCAATCCATATTCACCAACTACGTTTCCTTCTTTCCCTTTTCCCGCTACCGAATTCCAGTCACCCACGACAATTAAATTTTCGTCTCCCTTCAATATCTGAATAATTTCTTTTATTTTATGATACATTGCTACAAATTTCTTCATCTTCAGAGCTAGTTGGCATGTAAACTTGTACTACTGTAGTAGGCGTGGGCTTCGTGTCTATCTTGGCCACAATAATGCGTTCGTAAGGCTGTTTGTAGTAGCTTACCCGCAATTCTATTTTCCTATTCATTATTAAACGTACTCCTGTATTACCCCTGTTTGATTTTGTATTTATAACCCTGTATTCACCTGACCAGAAGTCTGGTTCCTCCTGCCATCGAACTTCACTAATTCCCATCATATCTAATTTTAACTTATCCATTTCCCTTTTTAATTTTCTAACTTACCTGCCCACACTCCACGCTTCGATCCGTAGAACACCAGTTTCCTTTCTCCTGATAACGACGTCCTCTTGAGTAGTCCCCACCCGGAGATCCGAATTGGGGACTATTTTATCTCCAGAATATTTTACCCAAGAGGCTGCCATCATCATTTAACCATACAGCAAAGATATTTGCTATTATTAGATTATATAAAATTTTTAAGATGTTTCTTCATACTTTTTCCAAAGAGGCTATTAATGCGTCAACCTGATTGTTTCATCTACTGGAAGCAGCTTTGTTGCGTTTCAAGTAATAATCGTTCAAATATTTTCACTGTTGACAGGAAGTTTAGATGTTGCCACTAAGATGTAAATAAATCCATTTAACTTATTTGTCATTTTGTTTTCGGTTTACAAATGTCACATCTCTGAGTAGCGCAGTTGTTACTCTTGTCTTCTTCATTTCAGTAAGTGACAAAAGAATGTTTGACTTGCTGCCTAACTGTCATGGTTGTGCTCTCCCCAAAACGCATTGCCCATCGTACGTCCCAGTAACGCTTCTAAGGCGAATTTTATTTACAGTTTGTTGAACGTTTTTACCGACAATCTCAAATAGTGCTTGAACGATTTAGAACCAATTTTACACAATACTCTAATGAAGAAATTTGGCTACATATTTTTAATATGTACGTCATATAATATGGAATGATATATATTATAATAAAAGGGGAAATGATATTACTAAAAATCTGGAAACGTTCTTGACCGATTCCAAATTTTTACACTATATTCTAATGACCCCTGGGGCAGGCATAGGTTATATATTTTTGTTATACATATAATTTATAAATAAACAGGATGGAGAAAAATTCCGCACTAGGGATGCGATTCCTCATCCCAAATGGTTCAAATGGCTCTGAGCACTATGGGACTTAACATCTGAGGTCATCAGTCCCACTTAAACCTATCTAACCTAAGGCCATCACACATCCATGCCCGAGGCAGGATTCGAACCTGCGACCGTAGCAGCAACGCAGTTCCAGACTGAAGCGCCTAGAACCGCTCGGTCACAGAGGTCGGCTCTTCATCCCACTTCTAGACAAAAGTGTATCTAGCAAAACATTTCCCAGCCAATAGGTTTACCAGAAATGTTATTTAAAAACTGAGACTCTGCCAGTGCTGTAACTGCGTGCAGCATCACCAACTCTGCAGTGTGCTGCAGCTGTCCCATTAGCTCTTTGAGACGAGGCAATGGCGTGGGGGAACGGATATGCAAACTCGCCGACGTCAGAGTCGCATTCGAGCAAATTTTTTTCCAGTTAAAGCTTCAGATCGTATTCAATTTACACCTCCAAGATTGCAGTATATCTTGTGTATTTATTTCTGTTGCTGTTAACTTTTATTTAAACATTAAGACATAACATGAGCTTCTTACAGACGTAAACGACCACTTTGTGTCGTCCATCTACATCTATATCATACTCTAAAAGTCACCTAATGGTGTGTGGCGGTGGGTACTTTCAGTACCACTGTCTGATCCCTCCAACCCTGTTCCACTTGCTAATAGTACGTGGGAAGAATAATTGTCGGTGAGCCTTTGTATTGGCTTTGATTTCTCGAATTTCCCCCTCGTGGTCAGTACGGGAGATGTATGTGGGGAGGGGGAAGTAACATGTTGTCCGACTCCTTCTGAAAAGTACTGTCTCGAAATTTGAATAGTAAATATCTCCGTAATGCACAACGCCTCTCTTGTAACATCTGCCAGTGGAGTTTGTTTAGCATGTCCATTACGCTCTCTCACCAGCTAAACGATCCTGTGACGAGATGCACCGTTCTTCGTTGGATCTTCTCTGTCTCCTCTACCAGTCCTACCTGATAGGGATCCCAGATAGGTGAACAATTCTCATGAATCGGGCGAACAAGTGCCTTATAAGCCACTTCTTTCGTGGGTGAGTTACATTTCCTCTGGTGAATGTGAGCCTGGTGTCTGCATTTCCCACTATCTGTTTTACGTGGTCATTCCCCTTAAGGTCGCTCTGGATAGTTACGCCTAGATATTTTACAGCAGACACTGTCTCCAGCTGTTTGTCATCAATAGTGTAGCTGTACAGTCATGGATTTCTCTTCCATGTCAGCCACGCGATCTGCGGTCTGGGGCGTCTTCTCACGGTTCGAGCGGCTCCGCCCCCCCCCCCCCCCCCTCCCCGTCGGAGGTTCGAGTCCTCCCTCGGGCATGGGTGTGTGTTTTAGTCGATACCGTAAAATCATTTCTATCCAATAAGGTATAAAAACACAGTTATTAGGTTGTATTAGATTGCAGATTATGCTACACGCAGTAATTACATTCTTTATGTCTGACGTCCAGGCTTATTCTCACAGATCCGGTACATAAAAGAACGAGCAACGTTCACTTTAGAGAGAGATGTTAAAAGCGACCGTCTTGCATTTGCAAACACTTTTCCACTCGTTGGGTTTTGATTTGCTGGACCTCACGTAACACACGTGCATCCACCATTGCGGAAGTGGCATGCATACGAACTATGGGGACGGGTACATGTTGACGAAGTACTTATAAACTTATCCCTTTAAGTGTCACCACAAATAGAAATTTAGTCGATTCAGGTTTGGGGAATGTGGATACGGAACATTGAACCTCCAGGACCAAACCATTTCCCTGGAAACGCTTCATTGAAATAGTTATGCACATTCATTACAAAATGTGGCGGTACACCATTGAAACGTTCCCTTTGAACAATTATACAGGACTGGGCTTAAACTGACACACAATATTTTTAGCGCAACACAATCTGACTTTCAAAAATCCGTACAAAAGAATGGCCCTGACTAACATTAACCTATACGTTTCACAAATCACTTACCTCAAAAAAATCTTGGTTACTCGAACTACTGCAATACAGCGAGCGCCACTACTGCCAGCTAACTAAAAGATTCAAACTATGGAAGGCACTAACTACTGATAGGCATAGTTAGCAAATGAAAGATTTTGATAGAGAACAAACAATGTATTTACCTCGATAGTGTTCAAAAGTCGTAATGTATATAGCAGTTCATGACATCCAGTCTTACAAATTTCAAAACTCCGCCATCTCTCTCCCCACATCCACCACTGCTGCCGGCTCACCTCCAACTGTGCAACGCTACGCGCTGTTCACATCCATCTGCCCAACGCTACAATGGCGAGTATTACAACAATGCCAACCAGCCACAGACTGCACACAGCACAGACAGTGATCTTCATACAGAGCCCCACGTGGCGTCACCAATAAAAAACCTAAACAGCCTACTTACACCATGATGCTGAAATCACAGCTGTCGCTGACCGTCCATTGGAACGTTTTCTAATGCGTCAGGCAAAGTACTACAAAGAACCGTACGATTCAGGAGCGCATTCAATTTGTCTGGCAATAACTAGGGCTCAAAAGCGTCCCACGATTCCAATCCACAGGTCTATGCCAAAGCGTGCCTTAAAGCCACGTTCACGTGTGACATTTTGGTTGTGTTCCGACCATTAATGGCTGGTGTGGAGGTTGAAAATACTTCAAGAGTGAAGCTAGATTCGTCAGCCCAAATCACGTTATTTATAAAATGTTCGCTGTCTTCCTATTTGTGCAAAAAGCCAGTCACAAGACTGTCTCGTCGAATGCCGTCTTCTCTCCGTTGGAAATGCCATGTGGCTAGAGCCTGCCGTGGGGTAGACCGTTCGCCTGGTGCAAACCTTTCGAGTTGACGCCACTTCGGCGACTTGCGTGTCGATGGGGATGAAATGATGATAAGAACAACACAACACTCCCTGCGCGGAGAAAATCTCCGACCCAGCCGGGAATCGAACCCGGCCAGTTAGGTATGACAGTCCGTCGCGCTGACCACTCAGCTGCTACGGGCGTTCTGTCCGTTGATGCTCAGTTAGCGTGTAATGAGATGGATGCAGTTCTTTATCGTGTAACTGAGATATCTGAAACTGCCTTGCGGTATCATGGGTGCTTCGCCGATTTGAGTGGTGAATGGTTTCAAGAATTGCGTCCTCTGTCTGTGGAGAACCTCTGATCCGTACATGACCTCTGTCCATTACTTACGGACGAAAATTGCTGGTTTCCGGAAGCCTTTGCTGCCGGTGACGAAAAACATTCTGATCGGCATGGCGCCTTTGAGAGTACCATGTAGCATATGCGTGAACAACGGCAGCAGAAGCAGATTTATTATCAGATGCACCCAGCACTAAAAGCATATCGATGTGGTCATGATATCTGTACGCCTACGGGAAACGGCCCCACATTAACTTGCATGATCAGTTATGGTTGTGCACTGCGTGATTAGTAGACAGGAATAGAGAACGGACGTCTAAAACAGAAGAAAGGGACCTGATAAGGATTCGAGCCATAGCATCACTGTGGATGTTGGTGTGATGTACTAGCAGTTTTCTCAGTGAGCTACGGCGGCTGGTACGATAGTACGGGATGATACACGTTCCCCTGTACAGTCGGATGTTCTGCACGATGTGTCAGTGTTGCCGATTCCTCGTTTTCACACATACACCGGATTTAGCACCTGATTTTGTTGGATGAGCTTTTGTCTTCAGTCCGGATGAGGAGTCTCATGCTGCGCTCCAGTGCGGTATTTTTCCGTCACCCTGCGTACCTAGTATTTAAATGTTCATATGTGTGTGAAATCTTGTGGAACGTAACTGCTAGGGTCATCAGTCCCTAAGCTTACACACTACTTAACCTAAATTGTCCTAAGGGCAAACACACGCACCCATGCCCGAGGTAGGACTCGAACCGCCGCCGGGACCAGCCGCACAGTCCATGACTGCAGCGCCCTAGACCGCTCCGCTAATCCCGCGCGGCTTAATATTTTAAGAGGAAACGTTGTTACCAAAGATCTCGAAAAGTCCCTGGTCGATTTACTTAAAATTTTTACACGCTAGACCAATAAACATTCAGAAGGAAACAAATTATGTATTTTTCATGCAAAAATGCATAGATTTTCTGATAAAACTGACTGCAGGGAAAGAAATGATGTGCTTTGAAAATTTGTGGTTTCGTTTTCTTTCCTGCATTCAGTTTCAGCTACGACAGCAGATCGTGTACGCCAATAGACAAGTTGTTTTTCACAAAAGGTTTCGTTGCAATAACAATAAACAAAGCGCAATATCAGAGGGTAAGAGGACAAGGAGGGGGGCGCGAGGGCAATACACATAGATGGAGGACGAGATGGACAGAGAGAGGGAGGAGGAGAAAATAGGTAGAGAGGGCCGAGAACTGTAGGATGTATATCAGATTCCTATAAATGTTTAGCAATTTTGAATAATTGTCAAAGTCACTAGACTGGTTGATGAAGGATGTTTGGGGCCGTGGTGGTCTAGCTGGGAAAGCATCGGACTCTGGCCATTACGGTCCTGGGTTCGATCCTGGATAGGGGCGGGGATTTTTCTTCGTTCTCGTCCCACAAGACGATTCCAGCTCCACTGAGCCTGCTATCAAATGGGTACTGGGGACTTTTCCCGTGTGTAAAAGGGGACCAGATCTATGTGCCTGCCTTTCTGCCCCTGCTATTACTGCTGCAGTGAAAGGCTGTACCGTGCACGCCGTCAAGCCAATGCCGGGTCACCCGTTTTCGTTGGGGATGATAGTTCCAAGGCATTCTCATAATCTGTTCTTCTAAACACTGCAGAGTGTCTTCCCGATGTCTACTATTGCATGGAAGCTTCCTTTCTTTTCTCCCATTACTATTCCAAGGGAGAAGAGACCAGTTGTTGGTCTTGCTCCACCTGTGTTTGTCAATCGCAATTACTTACGTTTTGCAAACCGGCCTCTTAATGGAGACGCGTGACTAAGATCGCATGAAGTGGATAAGGTTAAGCGCCGGCTGGTACTTGGAACACCGGAGTGGGCACTGATTCAAGCGAAGTGGCTGAAAAAGCTGGACGTCCGGGAAAGGAAATGACGGGTTAGCTCCAAAAAGATAGTGATTTAAAACGGACGGCGCGGCCCTTCGGAATTTACGGTAGTGGCGGCAGTAATTCACTGGACGATCAGTGCGAGTTGGGGCATAAATCCCGAGCGAGTAAGCCCGGCTCAGCGGAATGATGCAGGGCCAGCGATGAATCAAAAACTCTGTACAGCGCGGGATTACGGGCCGGCCTCCTCTGGCGAGTAGCCGCTTCCAAAAGCGTACTGCGTCCTCCGCACTGCGCTACGTCGCCGCGGCAGGCTTTGCTGACTTGCGGCGTCTCGTTGTCGAGCACTGCAACGGGAATCCTTGGCCGGCATGTCGGGTGGAGACATCTGTCGGGCCATTTCCAGTCTCGACAGTAAGAAGCTAACAGCCGCATACTGGTTGCCAATAGCCATGAAATAACAACGTACTGTATAGCGCGAGACAGCTAAGAATGACCTAATCAAATATCGTGTAGCTATAATTAAAGTGCAGCTATTCACGAATGTCCACTGTGGACTGTAACTATTGTAGGGCAGCGAAACTTTCTAGATATGCTAATGTGTTAAAGCAAAACCGTATAACTGGTTCCAATTTTGGTCACCAGGTGCAAATCTTGCGCTGTTGATCACCTTGTTTTACGAATGCAGTATCTCGTCGACCTCTCTGGTGCTCATGCTCAACAAACTGTGTAAGCGGCGGGCAATAAAATCAACATCATGCCTCTCTTATGTTTTTGACATTTTCTGCCCACGTCCCATTCGTAATCGAGTACGTCTGAAAATATTTCTAAACGTCTTTCCTGCCTCCACAGAGCCAGATTTGAACCTGGTGGCCAAAACTTGAACTAATTTTTTGCCAGCGTAAATCGGTTCGACGCTAACGCATTAGCGTATCTACGAAGTTTCGCTGGCATATAGTAATTACAGCCCATACTGGACCTAAAAATACTGCCGGGAGAGCAGTGTGCTGACGACATGCCCCTCCATATCTGCAGTCAGTGACGCCTGTGGGCTGAGGATCTGAGGATGACACGGCGGCCGTCGGTACCGTTGGGCCTTCACGGCCTGTTCGGGAGGAGTTTAGTTTTGAAACTTCCTGGCAGACTAAAACTGTGCGCCGGACTGAGATCCGAACTCACAACTGGCGGAAGTAAAGCTCTGAGGACAGGGCGTGAGTCATGCTTGGGTAGCTCAGATGATGGGTGAGCTGATCGCCTCCTGTTATAAAAAAAAACTCTGTTTAGTGAAGGCCAAACGGTACCGACGGCCGCCGTGTCATCCTCAGATCCTCAGCCCACAGGCGTCACGGGCTGCGGATATGGAGGGGCATGTGGTCAGCACACTGCTCTCCCGGCAATATTTTTAGCGAAAATAGAACTTCGAATTATATACTCATCTTCCGTACACCGCTTGGTTATAATTACAGCGCAGTTGGTTCAAATGGCTCTGAGCACTATGGGACTTAACATCTGTGGTCATCAGTCCCCTAGAACTTAGAACTACTTAAACCTAACTAACCTACGGACATCACACACATCCATGCCCGAGGCAGGATTCGAACCTGCGACCGTAGCAGTCGCGCGGTTCCGGACTACAGCGTAGTTGCTCACGTAGGTCCAGTGTGGGCTGTAATTACTATATGCCAGCGAAACTTCGTAGTTCGGTCAGAGGGCTGCTCGCCCTCTGTTATAAAAAATGTCTTGTGACATCCGTCCAGATCAAACGCAGGGAACAGTACCGAACAAAACTGATAAAAAAGATGGTAGAGCACTTGCCTGCGAAAGACAAAGGTCCCGAGTTCGAGTCTCGGTACGGCACACAGTTTTAATCTGCCAAGAAGTTTCATATCAGCTCACACTCTTCTGCAGAGCGAAAATCTCATTCTGAGTTTAATTTTTTTTTCGCTAATTTTCTAACGGGCGGAGATAATTTTTATCGTTTATAGCTGACAAATTATGGCACCGACTTCGCCTCTTCTTTAAGTGAAACTGTGCACTGAAAGCTATATGTTGTAAACATCTTTCAAATGAACTATCACTACGCGACTTGCAGGTCAATATCTTGGGTCAAAGATTTTGTCTGATTCAGGTCTCACACCTCTGGCTGTTTAGTGCAACATGTTAGCATGCTATACTTTGACACAGAACGCTGTTGAATAATCAGGTGGCGAAACTCTTAGTATTACATTTCACATGGTCCTTGTCAACGCGGAGGAACATTACTTAGTGGTTCGCTTTTTCTGACGCTGGACGTTCGTGCTTGTCCACGTCGTCCTTCTTCGTCTCTTCGTTGACTGCGGCAGCTGTCCTGTACTACATATTAACTTCAGACGTAGCGTCCTGTGCGTCAGTGAGATGGGCGTCACAGACACCCAAACCTCCAGATGCCAGACACTCAGAGCGTTAAGTAACGTTGTACGTTGATAGATAACAACGAAACCTCCGATTTAGGTCATAATATGTGCTGTAGCCCAGTAGAACATGCGGGAAACCAGAACTACGGAGTGCAGGTAAACGGTATCTTTCAGTAATTGTACGTTATATCTCTCGTAAGTAAGTTCGTGCAGCGTGTGATTGTTGTTCGACAGGTCCCGCGTTCAAACCCGATAGGTGACAATTCTCTTTATCTGTTTACGCGTGAAACTGTAATATGGGAGAACTTTTTCCTGTCATGTAAAAGGACTTTCCGGAGTTTGTACAATGTCATATTTTTGTCTGCTTTTGCTTCGTTAGTTGAACGTTATGTACTTATTGTTGATCTTATTATTTTGTTTGTTATTATTATTATTATTATTATTATTATTATTATTATTCCATCCGGACGTGTGGTGCAATTTTTTCTTTATTTTTCTCCTCTGATTGTATATTCTGTGAAACTTCTCTATAGGTTTCCTACTTTCAAAGAAACGAAGCGAAAGCAGACAGCCAAGAGCAAATTGCTGTAAACTCCAAACAACACTTCTACGTCTCATAAACATGTTTTCGCTATAACAGCTATACAGCAAATTGCTGTAAACTCCAAACAACACTTCTACGTCTCGTAGACATGTTTTCGCTATAACACTTTCAAGCATAATACAGTAAAAAGAAAGTCATCACTGGAGTTTGAAATCAGGACCCTTAGTGCGATGACTCAGCGCTCAACTAACTTCTCCACAGAAACTATGCGTATTATACACACACAGTTAGGCTTTTCCTGTGCTCCGTAAATACACTCCTGGAAATGAAAAAAAGAACACATTCACACCGGTGTGTCAGACCCACCATACTTGCTCCGGACACTGCGAGAGGGCTGTACAAGCAATGATCACACGCATGGCACAGCGGACACACCAGGAACCGCGGTGTTGGCCGTCGAATGGCGCTAGCTGCGCAGCATTTGTGCACCGCCGCCGTCAGTGTCAGCCAGTTTGCCGTGGCATACGGAGCTCCATCGCAGTCTTTAACACTGGTAGCAAGCCGCGACAGCGTGGACGTGAACCGTATGTGCAGTTGACGGACTTTGAGCGAGGGCGTATAGTGGGCATGTGGGAGGCCGGGTGGACGTACCGCCGAATTGCTCAACATGTGGGGCGTGAGGTCTCCACAGTACATCGATGTTGTCGCCAGTGGTCGGCGGAAGGTGCACGTGCCCATCGACCTGCGACCGGACCGCAGCGACGCACGGATGCACGCCAAGACCATAGGATCCTACGCAGTGCCGTAGGGGACCGCACCGCCACTTCCCAGCAAATTAGGGACACTGTAGCTCCTGGGGTATCGCGAGGATCATTCGCAACTGTCTCCATGAAGCTGGGCTACGGTCCCGCACACCGTTAGGCTGTCTTCCGCTCACGCCCCAACATCGTGCAGCCCGCCTCCAGTGGTGTCGCGACAGGTGTGAATGGAGGGACGAATGGAGACGTGTCGTCTTCAGCGATGAGATTCGCTTCTGCCTTGGTGCCAATGATGGTCGTATGCGTGTTTGGCGCCGTGCAGGTGAGCGCCACAATCAGGACTGCATACGACCGAGGCACACAGGGCCAACACCCGGCATCATATTGTGGGGAGTGATCTTCTACACTGGCCGTACACCTCTGGTGATCATCGAGGCGACACTGAATAGTGCACGGTACATCCAAACCGTCATCGAACGCATCGTTCTACCATTCCTAGACTGGCAAGGGAACTTGCTGTTCCAACAGGACAATGCACATCCGCATGTATCCCGTGCCACCCAACGTGCTCTAGAAGGTGTAAGTCAACTACCCTGGCGAGCAAGATCTCCGGATCTGTCCCCCATTGAGCATGTTTGGGACTGGATGAAGCGTCGTCTCACGCGGTCTGCACGTCCAGCACGAACGCTGGTCCAACTGAGGCGCCAGGTGGAAATGGCATGGCAAGCCGTTCCACAGGACTACATCCAGCATCTGTACGATCGTCTCCATGGGAGAATAGCAGCCTGCATTGCTGTGAACGGTGGATATACACTGTACTAGTGCCGACATTGTGCATGCTCTGTTGCGTGTGTCTATGTGCCTGTGGTTCTGTCAGTGTGATCATGTGATGTATCTCACCCCAGGAATGTGTCAATAAAGTTTCTGCTTCCGGGGACAATGAATTCACGGTGTTCTTATTTCAATTTCCAGGAGTGTATAACGTTACTTTTCGTTAACGTTTACACCCGTTCTGCTTGATGTCAGCACACAGTACAACCTAAATCGGAGTTTTGGTTGATACTCTATCGTCATAGAACGTTTGGTACCGATCATCGGGAGATCTGAGTGTGAGTTTCATTATTCGGAATTAATGAGGAGAGTTCTCTCAACGAAACCTGTAGGTTGGTCACAGGTTGCTTAAGACCTTCCCCAGCTGATAAGCTCTACTACCTGGCTGGAATAGCGCAATCATGGGTGCGCAGAGCAGAGGCTGCCAACAAGTAGACACTGAAAGTGAGACAGACCAGCGCCCATCCATTGCACGGACATACCCCACCAAGCAAGGGCTGAGCTCGCGCGAGAGCTTCCTGAGGACATCCGAGAAGCTCACCGTTTCACCAGAGAAGGCAAGGCTGGAGTTATGGAAGAAGTCGACGCTTCACCTGCACGGATCGGTGCCGGAAGCTGAAGAGCTACCACCTGGACACAATGATAGCTGGCTGGTGTGGAAATATTTAAACAGATTACGATCAGGAGTTGGAAGATCCTGAGACTACCTGAAGAGATGGGGCTTCATAACAGGAGATACGTCCTGTGATTGTGGACAAGGACAAACCACAAGCCACATGCTACATTGCCCTTTGTGCCCTACATCCTGCACGAATAATGATCTCCTGCAAACCACTCCAAGCACCTTGGAGGTTGCAAAGTTCTGGTCACGTGTAATATAAATACAATTTGCATGAACAAGGTGAGCACAAAGTCTTGGACTGGTTATAAAAATTTATAACAGAATAACCATTTGACATAATAAGATACATTTGATGCCGGTACATAGGTTAGTGTTACTAGTTGCTGTGGCCAGTATATGGCGTTAGAGCTCCACAACACCGACGCGGTCTGTTAGGTCATGTTAGTTGCTGGCGAAATGGCGTCGAAGCAGGCGAAAGCGCAACGTGTGCTTTGGTTTCACGAAACGAAATCGCCCATCAGTGTTGAGCGTAAATTTCAGGCTTTTTATGGACGCAGCACTCCTGACGTTAAATCAGTAAAGTGATGGTTTGCAAAGTTTAACAAAACAGGCAACGTTGAAGATCGTCCTAGAAGTGGCAGGCCTCGTATAAGTGATGCAACTATTGATATTGTTTGGCAGTAATTTCAACAGAGTCCGTCTAAATCAACTCGTCAATCATCACGTGAACTTCAAAAACGGCAAGCAAGTGTCGTGAAGATCCTTCATGAAAGGCTTCGATTACATGCTTACAAAGTGCAAATCGTGCAGGCCTTGAAACCGAATGATTTGCTGACACGTGCTGAATTTGCAACTGAGGTTCTCAGCAGGATTGGTGGCGCTAACGATTACTTAAATCGCATATGTTTTACCGATGAATTAACCTTTCACGTCTGTGGAATGGTAAATAGGCATAATGTCCGTAGATGGGGTTCAGAGTCTCCACATGCTACTGTACAGTTACAGCGAGACAACGAAAAACTGAATGTTTGTTGCGGCGTCATGCGTAACAAAGTTTTTGGACCGTTTTTCTTTGTGGAAAAATCCATTACCGCTAACATTTACTTAGATGTTTTGCAACAGTTCATTGCCCCACAGTTAGAAAAATATCAACCGTGGACAATTTTCTAGCAAGATGGAGCACCCCCTCTCTGAGCTTCGATTGTGCGTGATTTCCTGGATTAAACATTTCCGCATCGGTGGATTGGAAGGAACGGTCCAACACCCTGGCCACTCCGGTCTCCAGACAATATGCCCCTTGACTTTTTTCTGCGGTTGTATCAAGGACAGAGTCTTCGTCACACCAGTTGCTGACGTCGACGAACTAAAGGCTAGGATACAAGCTGCTGTGGGTTCTGTGGCAGAACACATATTACGAAACACCTGGCCGGAACAGGAATACTGCTTCGACATCAGGTTTACTAACGTGAGCGGCCTTAAAAAATGTAAACTACTATGTCAAACGGTTATTCTGTAATAAATTGTTATTATCAGGGCAAGACTTTGTGCTCACCCTTCATATACACTCCTGGAAATGGAAAAAAAAACACATTGATACCGGTGTGTCAGACCCACCATACTTGCTGCGCACACTGCGAGAGGGCTGTACAAGCAATGATCACACGCACGACGCAGCGGACACACCATGAACCGCGGTGTTGGCCGTCGAATGGCGCTAGCTGCGCAGCATTTGTGCACCGCCGCCGTCAGTGTCAGCCAGTTTGCCGTGGCATACGGAGCTCCATCGCAGTCTTTAACAATGGTAGCATGCCGCGACAGCGTGGACGTGAACCGTATGTGCAGTTCACAGACTATGAGCGAGGGCGTATAGTGGGCATGCGGGAGGCCGGGTGGACGTACCGCCTTATTGCTCAACACGTGGGGCGTGAGGTATCCACAGTACATCGATGTTGTCGCCAGTGGTCGGCGGAAGGTGCACGTGCCCGTCGACCTGGGACCGGACCGCAGCGACGCACGGATGCACGCCAAGACCGTAGGATCCTACGCAGTGCCGTAGGGGACCGCACCGCCACTTCCCAGCAAATTAGGGACACTGTTGCTCCTGGGGTATCGGCGAGGACCATTCGCAACCGTCTCCATGGAGCTGGGCTACGGTCCCGCACACCGTTAGGCCGTCTTCCGCTCACGCCCCAACATCGTGCAGCCCGCCTCCAGTGGCGTCGCGACAGGCGTGAATGGAGGGACGCATGGAGACGTGTCGTCTTCAGCGATGAAAGTCGCTTCTGCCTTGGTGCCAATGATGGTCGTATGCGTGTTTGGCGCCGTGCAGGTGAGCGCCACAATCAGGACTGCATACGACCGAGGCACACAGGGCCAACACCCGGCATCATGGTGTGGGGAACGATCTCCTACACTGGCCGTACACCTCTGGTGATCGTCGAGGAGACACTGAATAGTGCACGGTACATCCAAACCGTCATCGAACCCATCGTTCTACCATTCCTAGACCGGCAAGGGAACTTGCTGTTCCAACAGGACAATGCACGTCCGCATGTATCCCGTGCCACCCAACGTGCTCTAGAAGGTGTAAGTCAACTACCCTGGCGAGCAAGATCTCCGGATCTGTCCCCCATTGAGCATGTTGGGACTGGATGAAGCGTCGTCTCACGCGGTCTGCACGTCCAGCACGAACGCTGGTCCAACTGAGGTGCCAGATGGAAATGGCATGGCAAGCCGTTCCACAGGACTACATCCAGCATCTTTACGATCGTCTCCATGGGAGAATAGCAGCCTGCTTTGCTGCGAAAGGTGGATATACACTGTACTAGTGCCGACATTGTGCATGCTCTGTTGCCTGTGTCTATGTGCCTGTGGTTCTGTCAGTGTGATCATGTGATGTATCTGACCCCAGGAATGTGTCAATAAAGTTTCTCCTTCCTGGGACAATGAATTAACGGTGTTCTTATTTCAATTTCCAGGAGTGTATAAGGTGTCCCGCCTATCTCGGCAACCCTAAATAACTGTTTATCCAGATGCCAATTACAAAAGGTTTGAAGCAAATGTTCTTTAGCCGTCAGAGGGCACATCAATCAGCATGATTACCTTCGTTGTAGCTTTGTTCCTTACAAAGATATGAACAGGGATATGACATTTTTAAATTGCACCCTGTATTTTTTATTCGGTAATTCATTTGCTCTCTTAAAGATCTATTCAAAAATGAATCAATTTGTACTATTCACTGAAACACAACGTTATTAATTACATAACACAACACTGACGTTGGCGCTCCCAGCGCTTC
Organism: Schistocerca gregaria; assembly: GCF_023897955.1. Taxonomy (NCBI): domain Eukaryota; kingdom Metazoa; phylum Arthropoda; class Insecta; order Orthoptera; family Acrididae; genus Schistocerca; species Schistocerca gregaria. Next base: position 238,646,142 of record NC_064927.1, read on the forward strand.
GTGCAGGAACTCGGGGTAATGGACGCAACCAAGTGCTCACGTTGACAGGGACAAATGTAAACATAAGTAGAATGCACACGCGTCATTCCGTCAACCATCGTCAGTTGAAGAGCTGTGTGAGTAGAACGTACACCTACGAAGAGGAGGTAGAAATGCTACTCAGCTATGGGGAATGTAAGTTAGCAGAACAGTAATTGCAATACGGTTTTCTTATGTACGGGTACATTTAGTACACTAATTTAGTTCTTTTAAATACTGTTGTGTAGAGTAGGCATACAGTAAAGACTGTCCGTCCAACAAGCTGCATCGACATAACGTTTCTTTTGTTGTTATTGGAGGTAGGCGAAATTCTACGCAGGCAGCGGAACTGTACAGAGAGCGATATCCTGACAAGAACCCACCTCCCCGACGGCTGTTTTCTCGTCTTGTTGCGACTCTTCAGGAAATGAGAAGTTTCAACCTATGACAACGCAATCTCCGAAGCACTCGTACAGACGAAGCTGCCGAAGTTACTGTTCTCGCTTCCGTTGCTGTGAATCCACATGTCAGCACACGACAGCTTGAACACGAGATCGGCATTCTTAAAGCCAGTGTTCATCGTATTCTTACACGTCACCGGTTACATCCTTCCCATATGCACCTACATCAATAATTGCGTGGGAATGATTTCCAGAATCGTGTACAGTTCTGTCAGTGGTCACAGTAGCAAATCCTTGCCAACCCGAACCTCTTCTCCAATGTTCTACACTATTGACCATTAAATGTCAGACCAAGAAAAAATGCAAATGATAAACGGGTAATCATTGGACAAGTATATTATACTTGAACTGACATGTGATTACATTTTCACCGAATTTGGGTACACAGATCATGAGGTAATAACGACCTTGATACGCCTGGACATTGAGTCAAACAGAGCTTGGATGGCTGCCCATGGAGGTTCAACACGATACTACAGTTCGTCAAGAGTAGGGGTATTGTGACGAGCCAGTTGCTCGGCCACCACTGACGAGACGTTTTCAATGGGTGAGAGATCTGGAGAATGTGCTGGCCAAGGCAACAGTCGAACATTTTCTGTATCCAAAAAGGGCCGTACAGGACCTGCAACATGCAGTCTTGCATTTCCTGCTCAAATGTATGGTTTCGTAAGGATCGAATGGAAGGTAACACATCTGAAATATAAAGTACACTGTTCAAAGTGCCGTCAATGCGAACAAGAGGTGACCGAAACCTGTGACCAATAGCACCCCATGCCATCACGCCGGGTGATACGCCAGTATGGCGATGACGAATACACGCTTCCGCGATGTCGCCAAATACGGATCCGACCGTCATTATGCTGTAAACAGAACCTGGATTCGCCCGAAAAAATGACGATTTGCCATTGGAGCACCCACTTTCGTCGTTAAGTACACCATCGCAGGCGCTCCTGTCTGTGATGCAGCGTCAAGCGTAACCGCAGCCATGGTCTCCGAGCTGATAGTCCATGCTGCTGCAAACGTTTTCGAACTGTTCGTGCAGATGGTTGTTTTCTAGCAGATGTCCCCATCTGTTGACTGAGGGATCGAGACGTGGCTACACGATCTGTGCAGCCATGTGGATAAGATGCCTGTCATCTCGACTGCTAGTGATGCGAGGCCGTTGGGATCCAGCACGGCGTTCCGTATTACCCTCCTGAACCCACCGATTCCTTATTCTGCTGACAGTGATTGGATCTCGACCAACGCGAGCAGCAATGTCGTGATACGATAAACCGCAATTGCGATGGGCTACAATTCGACCGTTATCAAAGTCGGAAACGTGAAGGTACGCATTTCTTCTCCTGACACGAGGCATCACAACAACGTTTCACCAGGCAACGCCAGTCAACTGCTGTTTGTGTATGAGAAATCGATTGGAAACTTTCCTCATGTCAGCACGTTGTAGGTGTCGCCACCGGCGCCAACCTTGTGTGAATGCTCTGAAAAGGTAATCATTTGCATATCACAGCATCTTCTTCCTGTCGGTTAAATTTCGCGTCTGTAACACGTCATCTTTGTCGTGCAGCAATTTTAATGGTCAGTAGTGTATTTGCCGATGAATGTTCCTTCTCAAACTAAGGACAGGTAAACACAAAGAACATGCATTATTGGTCCAGCGACAACCCACGATGGCTTAGACAGGTAGAACATCAGAGTCAATGGAGAGTTAACGTCTGGTGTGGGACGCTTGGTACTACAGTTATTGGCCCTTACTTCATCAATGGTAGTGTAAACGGCACAGCCTATGCCAACTTCCTCACACGAATTCTTCGTCCTCAAGACTGGCTGAAGTGCCGCTGAGAACCAGAATGCCTATGTGGTATCAACACGATGGATGCCCAGCACATAATACCTTGCATGCACGTCTTGTTCTGAACAGAAGGTATCCTGCCAGATGGATTGGTCCAGGAGGAACTGTTACTTGGCCTGCTATGTTTCCTGATTTAAAACCTCTGGACTTTTTTCTTTGGGGATGCATTAAAAACGTTGTCTATCGCGATATTCCAACAACTCCAGAGGACATGCAGAAACGTACCTTGCTTGCTTGTAATTCTCTTCAGCAGGCAACTCTGTAAGCAGTGAATAATTCTTTCATTCAACGAGAGCACCAGTGTATTGGTGTCCATTGTCACCACTTTCAGCATCTTTGAAAGTTCTACTCCCGGGCAATGCTTTTCATTTGTTTCCTACAACTCCAGCAAGTGGACGAGTTTGTGATCCCGGGCTCAATGTCAATGTGGTGTGATGTAAATAATAACGTTGTGTTTCCGTGAATAGTTCACTGTGATACATTTTTCAATAGTTCTTTGGGAGGGGAAATGAATTACCGAATAAAAAATACAGGGTGCCATTTAAAAAAGTCATACCGCTGTTCATATCTTTGTAAAAACCAAAGCTACAACGAAGACAATAATGCTGACTGACGTCCCCCTGACGACTAAAGAGCATTTGCTTGAAACCTTCTGTAATTCGCATCTGGACAAACAGTTATTTAGGGTCGTCAAGATAAATGGGACTTACATTGATATGAATGGCTGCTGTATATTTGTATGTTTATGACTCGAGAATATACTCGTATGTAATGGGGAGAGCGATGCTTGCTAACATTCAACTACTGTTATTGTATGGTACACAATTTCCAGCTTTGCAGATGTGTTTACAATATACACGAGATTAGATCTGTCTGTTACAGTCAACGCCTAATACAGTCCACATTGCAAGAATCAATATTGGCTTTTTATTAGGTCATCCCTGAATGTAGGTCGTCCTCCATGCTACTTTCCCACTCGTTTAATAATACTGCGGGACTTGGAGAACATATTAGATCGTTTCCTGTCTATATTTTTGGTGAGAGTATGTAGCACTGTATTCCCGGTGGCCCGATGCCAACTCTCATGCTTACTTCTTGATTGGTAACATGAATTAATTTCGAATCTGTCTTTTATTGTCTTTCCGTTAGTAAAAATTTCAGAAGTTTATGATATTTAGGCTCATTTTATATGTGCCTAATTACCCCTGTCCGCATTCGTGGCTGATGCGAACATCTTGAGAATTAACTACACTCCTGGAAATTGAAATAAGAACACCGTGAATTCATTGTCCCAGGAAGGGGAAACTTTATTGACACATTCCTGGGGTCAGATACATCACATGATCACACTGACAGAACCACAGGCACATAGACACAGGCAACAGAGCATGCACAATGTCGGCACTAGTACAGTGTATATCCACCTTTCGCAGCAATGCAGGCTGCTATTCTCCCATGGAGACGATCGTACAGATGCTGGATGTAGTCCTGTGGAACGGCTTGCAATGCCATTTCCACCTGGCGCCTCAGTTGGACCAGCGTTCGTGCTGGACGTGCAGACCGCGTGAGACGACGCTTCAGCCAGTCCCAAACATGCTCAATGGGGGACAGATCCGGAGATCTTGCTGGCCAGGGTAGGTGATATACACCTTCTAGAGCACGTTGGGTGGCACGGGATACATGCGGACGTGCATTGTCCTGTTGGAACAGCAAGTTCCCTTGCCGGTCTAGGAATGGTAGAACGATGGGTTCGATGACGGTTTGGATGTACCGTGCACTATTCAGTGTCCCCTCGACGATCACCAGAGGAGTACGGCCAGTGTAGGAGATCGCTCCCCACACCATGATGCCGGGTGTTGGCCCTGTGTGCCTCGGTCGTATGCAGTCCTGATTGTGGCGCTCACCTGCACGGCGCCAAACACGCATACGACCATCATTGGCACCAAGGCAGAAGCGACTCTCATCGCTGAAGACGACACGTCTCCATTCGTCCCTCCATTCACACCTGTCGCGACACCACTGGAGGCGGGCTGCACGATGTTGGGGCGTGAGCGGAAGACGGCCTAACGGTGTGCGGGACCGTAGCCCAGCTCCATGGAGACGGTTGCGAATGGTCCTCGCCGATACCCCAGGAGCAACAGTGTCCCTAATTTGCTGGGAAGTGGCGGTGCGGTCCCCTACGGCACTGCGTAGGATCCTACGGTCTTGGCGTGCATCCGTGCGTCGCTGCGGTCCGGTCCCAGGTCGACGGGCACGTGCACCTTCCTCCGACTACTGGCGACAACATCAATGTACTGCGGAGACCTCACGCCCCACTTGTTGAGCATTTCGGCGGTACGTCCCCCCGGCCTCCCGCATGCCCACTATACGCCCTCGCTCAAAGTCCGTCAACTGCACGTACGGTTCACGTCCACGCTGTCGCGGCATGCTACCAGTGTTAAAGACTGCGATGGAGCTCCGTATGCCACGGCAAACTGGCTGACACTGACGGCGGCGGTGCACAAATGCTGCGCAGCTAGCGCCATTCGACGGCCTACACCGCGGTTCCTGGTGTGTCCGCTGTGCCGTGCGTGTGATCATTGCTTGTACAGCCCTCTCGCAGTGTCCGGAGCAAGTATGGTGGGTCTGACACACCGGTGTCAATGTGTTCTTTTTTCCATTTCCAGAAGTGTATTTTTATGTGTTGTGTTGTTATGTGTTGTGCATGGGGTTTTTATAAGTTTTAAATGTGTTTTTTTTTATAATACTGTATTTATTACTCTTTGTTTAGTTACTTTTGTCTTGTCCACGTATGCTGTATGCAAATACGTTATATTGAAGTGAGCTTCTTTAAACATCGCCGAGTAGTTACATATAATTTACCAGAATTTATCAACTGGAATAGTTCATTGAAAAACGGTTGTCTACAGCAAAATTAATATATTGTGAAAGTGCTTTCTACATGCAACTTTCAACTAATATAAGATAGGTTTTGAGCTGCAGAGAACTTCCAGACTGGAGGTGCTGTCTCAAGTACGTAAGGAGTTAGATATTTTGTGATTGACGCGTCTTATTGTCAGATGTCAGGCAGTGAAAGCTGCATGCCATGCGTTTTCCCTGTAAGACAAGACGCACACTCACTTACAGGTTGTGTTAGATTGACTGAATAATTTAGCATTACTTTAATAACTTTTAGAGGCCCCTGTCACATATTCCATTGCAGAATGATAGGGTTCTCACTGCCTAGTATTTCACCTACAAAACTCAGATCACGTTGTTATTTATTCACTGGTCAAAAATTTTGTAAAACAAGAATAATATTTTCAGTGCATTTGTATCATAATCATTACTCATTCGGTTTAAATGCTAACAGGTAGTAGGCTAGCTTTCTACACCTGTGACGCTGAAGAGAGAGTAACGTCTATCATTTTCACGATCATAATACAAGAATCGAATAGGAAACGCTATTAATGATACGAAGTCTTTTCGTTATACACTATACTTAGCAAGCATACACGTTGATGTATATGGTGTCCCAAACTTTTTCACTCATAATGATACATAATGAGAAGAGTAAAGACATTTTAACTGGAAACTAATATGTAGCTTTTTAGTCACATTATCAGTTTACACCTTATAGCAGCCGGCCGCAGTGGTCTCGCGGTTCTAGGCCTCAGTCCGTAACCGCGCGACTGCTACGGTCGCAGGTTCGAATCCTGCCTCAGGCATGGATGTGTGTGATGTCCTTAGGTTAGTTAGGTTTACGTAGTTCGAAGTTCTAGGGGACTGATGACCACAGATGTTAAGTCCCATAGTGTTCAGAGCCATTTGAACCATTTTTGAACCTTATAGCAGCTGTCTACGTTAATAGCAGCTATTCAAAGTAACGCGTCCTATCCGCTAATATTGTAAAATTACAATCTACAAGTTGCTTAAAATGCGTTTGCGGTTGCGAATATGGACAACCAGCAGCTGTATAATGGAATGGAGATAATGAAAATTTTTCCCGAACCGGCACTTGAACACGAATTCCCCGCTTATCTCCAGCGGTCGCCTTACCATTAGGCTATCCGTGCACACTTCACAGCGAGACCCAAACATCCATATGTCGTCAACCATGTGTCTGCAACCTGCACTCGTACATCTGTTATGTGTGTCCGAAGGGACATTGCATCATACTCCTGAACAAAGTAGGCACTGCAACATCGAGACCGAAAGAGTCGCGCAGTTGTTAGCACATTGGTTTCGCATTTGGGAGGACGACAGTTCAAACCCGCGTCCGGATATCCTGATTTAGATTTTCCATGATTTCCCTAAATCGCTTCTGCTAAATGCCGGGATGGCATTTACTTTCCCATCCTCACCTAATCGAAGCTTGTGCTCCGTCTCTAATGACCTCGTTGGCGTAGGAACGTTAAATACTAATCTCCACCTTCTCCACTGCAATACTGTATTTATTCACCGACACCTTGCAAGCGACTTTCAATTAAGATGTCTCCCCTGTATGGGAATATACATAATGGATGTACGAGTGCAGGTTGTAGATACATGGTTGACGAAATGTGCAAGTTTGGCACTGAACAGCACAGGCACAGCGCCATCGTATCTTATCGAGTCTACAAGTTGTTCGAGGAACGTTGCTAGTGATCAACGACAGGGTTTCCGTATGAATTTTCATGACTGCAGACAAGGCTAAGTATACGGATTAATAGGAAGTTAGTCACTCCAGTAGATATCACGCTAATACACTGGAACACGGTCTCTAGCGTTGAACTCGTTTCAACGAAGAGATTCAAAAAGTTTCTTCAGCTGTGCCATATCTAGATGAAGTCATCATTCATGATTAGATCCCTCAGAGCTACAAAATTACGGGGAAGCTGACCGCTACGATTGCACATATACATACAGCAATCACAGATCCTGCATGCCACGCGCTGCTTCCACAAACTGCATCCATTCCATTCTGTTTTGCGCTTGGTTCCTCCCGGTGTCTTCAATGCTCATGGCTGCGACGTCGTTTGCCAACTTGCCCATCGAGGCGCTGCCGCGGTCGATCTATGGAGCGTCAGGTGTTTGGTTTCTCCTCAAGTGTCTTCTTCATCTGTCTTTCATCTGGCGGACGGGCTACATGGCCCACCCACTGGATGCTTTTGATCTTCAGCTTCTGTAGGGTGGTTGGTTGTTGCATCAAGAGGTAGGTTTCCTTATTCATCCCGCATCTCCAATGGCCTTTATCTAAGATCGGTCCACATATCTTCCTCATTACTTTTATTTCAAATATTAATCGATTTTCCTTTTCTTGTCCAGTCACGCTCCAGATTTCCGAACCGTATATGACTGGTGGGCATGTCACTATGTTTTATAGTCTCGTGTAATATTCGCTGATTCCCCGGGGGAACGTGTATTTCATTGTCACTGCCATTCTTTCCTTGATGTCCATTACTATGCTGTTGTTGGTCCAAACCAAGATTCCAAGTTATAACTTTGTGAAATTTTTTAAACCTCATGCCATTTATGTCCAGAAATTCTTGTTGCTCTTGTCTTCTACATCCACTTCTACATCTACAAGGATACTCTGCAAATAACATTTAAGTGCCTGGCAGAGGCTTCATCGAACCACCAAAATTCTCTATTATTCCAATCTCGTATTGCGCGAGGAAAGAACGAACACCTATCTCTTTCCGCAGCAATTCTGATTTCCCTTGTTTTATCATGGTGATCGTTTCTCCCTATATGGGTCGGTGTCAACAAAATATTTTCGCATTCGGAGAAGAAAGCTGGTGATTGAGATTTCGTGAGAAGCAACGAAAAACGCCTATCTTTTAATGATGTCCAGCACAAATCCTGCATCGTTTCTGTGACGCTCTTTCCACATTTCGCTGTAATACAAAACGTGATGCCTCTCTTTGAACTCCGTCAGTCCTATCTGTTAAGGATCCCACACCGGGCAGCAGTATTCTAAAAGAGGACGGACAAGCGTAGTGTAGGCAGTGTCCTTAGTAGGTCTGTTAAATTTTCTAAGTGTCCTGCCAATAAAACGCAGACTTTGGTTAGCCTTCCCGACAACATTTTCTGTGTGTTCCTTCCAATTTACACTTGTGTGGTACAGTATCTAAAGCTTTCCGGAAATCCAGAAATACGGAATCGATCTGAAATTCGTTGTCAATAGCACTCAACACTTCATGCGAATAAAAAGATCGTTGTGTTTCATAAGAACGATGTTTTCTAAACTCATGTTGACAGTGTGTCAATAGGCCGTTTTCTTCGAGGTAATTCATAATGTTCAAACACAATATATGTTCCAAAATCCTGCTGCATATCGACGTTAATGATATGAGCCCGTAATTTAGTGGATTACTCCTACTACATTTCCTGAATATTGGTGTGACCTGTGCAACTCTCCAGTCTTTGGGTACAGATCTTTCGTCGAACGAACGGTTGTATATGATTGTTACGTATGGAGCTAATGCATCAGCATACTGCGAAAGACTTGCTTTTATTAAGTGATTTAAGTTACTTCACTACGCCGAGGATATTTACTTCTGCGTTACTCATGTTGGCAGCTCTTCTCGATTCGAATTCTGGAATATTTACTTCGTCTTTTTTTGTGAAGGCATTTCGGAAGGCTGTGTTTAGTAACCCTGCTCTGGAAGCACAGTCTTCGATAGTATCTCCATTACTATCGCTCAGAGAAGGCATTGATTGTTTCTTGCCGCTAACACACTTGACATATGACCAGAATCTCTTTGAAACTTCCTGGAAAATTTAAACTGTGTGCCGGACCGAGAGTCGAACTCGGGACTTTGCTTTAGTTAGAGTTCGAGTCTCGGTCCGGCACACAGTTTTAATCTGCCAGGAAGTTTCAAAGCAGCGCACACTCCGCTGCATAGTGAAAATCTCATTCTAGAATCTCTTTGGATTTTTTGCCAGGTTTCGAGACAAAGTTACGTTGTGGAAACTGTTATAAGCATCTCGCATTGAAGCCCGTGCTAAATTTCGAGCTTCTGTGAAAGATCGCCAGTCTTGGGATTTTGCGTCTGTTTAAATATGACATGTTTGTTAGTTGTATCTGCAACAGTGTTCTAACCCGTTCTGTATGCCAAAGAGAAACAGCTCTTTCGCTTGTTAATTTATTTTGAATAAATCTCTCAATTGTTGCCGATACTATTTCTTTGAATTCAAGCCACACCTGGTCAACACTTATATTATTAATTTGGAATGAGTGGAGATAGTCTCTCAGGAGGGCGTCTAGTGATTTTTTATCTGCTTTTTTGAAGAGGTATATTTTTCGCTTAGTTTTAGAGGATTTGGGGATTACAATATTCAATCTCGCTACGACAACCCCGTATTCACTAATCCCTGAATCGGTTTTGATTCTGGTTATTAACTCATGATTATTTGTTGTTAAGAGGTTAAGTGTGTTTTCACAACCGTTTTCTATTCGCGTGGGCTCATGAGCTAACTGCTCGAAATAATTTTCAGAGAATGCGTTTAGCACAATTTTGGATGATATTTTATCCGGACCTCCGGAATTAAACATGTATTTTCGCCAACACATCGAGGGTAAATTAAAGTCACCACCAACTATGATCGTATGAGTCAGGTATGTGTTTGAAATCGAGCTCAAGTTTTCTTTGATCCTTTCCGCAACTTTATCATCTGAACTTTGAGGTCGGTAAAAGCATCCAATTATTATTTTATTCCGGTTGCCAACAATGACCTCTGCCCATACTAACTCACAGGAAGTATCTATTTCATTCTCGTGACAAGACAAACTACTTCTAACAGCAACAAACACGCCACCGCCAACCGTGCTTAGCCTGCCCTTTCGGAACACCGTTTGGTTCTTCGCAAAAATTTCGGCTGAGCTTATCTCCGGTTTTAGGCAGCTGTCAGTGCCTATAACGATCTGTGCATCAGTGGTATCTCTTAGTGCTTGGAGGTCTGGTACTTGTAAGCACAGTTACGACATTTTAAAGCTGTTGTGCAGATGGTTCCTGTATCTACTTTCTTGGTGTGTTCGGCCTGCACTCTCTGTGAGCGAGACCCTTCTTGTTTTTTCCCGAGACCCTCTAACCTAGTTACATGAACTCCGTTTTGTCTTGATTCACCTCTAGCCCAACCTTCTGTGCGTAGTTGTTCATTTTCTGATACATTTCTTGCCCCTGGTGCTTTGATTCACTTGTAGTATTATGGCATCTGCATAATTGAGACAACTGAAATTGTCATCAATCTGTACTCCAGCCCATTCCTGTTGCCTACATTCCCTTATTACTCTTTCTAAGATGACATTCAACGGAACATGCGAGAGAGCATGCCCTTGTGTAAGACCTGTCTTAGTCTCTAACGTTTCTGACGTGACCCTCGGAAAAGCACTGCTGTCCTTGTCACATTCATACAAGTATACACCATTCTTACTAGCTTCTCAGGGATTCTGAAGTCACGCAGTCGTTGTATAGGTTCTTCCTGGAGAAGCTGTCGTATACACTTTGAAAATCGACGAGCTGACTGTAGATGTCTCTATCATATTGCCTGTGTTTTTCAAACAATTGTTATAGAATGAAAATGTGATATGTTGTCGATCGATTTGGAGAAAAGCTGACTTGGTATTCCTCTATGTCTTCTGTGGATAATGAGGGACAGTATACTTTAGACTGCGTTCAACATGCAGATGCCTTTGTAGTTACTACGGTTCATTTTGCTTCCCTTCTTGTATGTAGGCGAAGGTTAAGGCCAATTTCCATTCTTCTGGCAATATCCCATTCTGCCACATCAACTAAATCAGTTTATATATCTCCAAGTGAAGCTTGTAACTCCATCTTTGATTAATTCTACTGTAAATATGTCCTTCCTTGGGGCCTTGTTGTTTCTGAATCTTTGTTTGCAAACTTCACTGCTTCTTAAGGCTCTTCATTCTTTTTCATCTTTCCTTTCCTCCGTGCATCTAGGATCTTCTTTGTGTCTGGGCGGCTCAAGAGATCTGAGAAATTTTCTCTCCAGCTTTCTAGAATTTTTTCTTATTGTCTATCAAATTTTCGTTCTCACCTCTAATGTAAAATGGAAATTCACGTTTCCAATTTTCTTGAATGTACAATTCATGCGTTTAACATCCTGTCGACGATGAGGTCATTGAAGACGGAGCACAAGCTCGGATTAAGGAAGGATAGGGAAGCGTCATGCTATTTCAAAGGAACCATTGCGGTATCTGCCTTAAGCAATTTACGGAAATCACTGAAAAACCAAATCTGGGTGGCCGGATGGACATTTGAACCGTCGTTCTCCCGAATGCAAGTCCTGTGTGCGAGCCGCTGCATCACCCCATCTGTCTGTGAAAAAGAGTGTTGTTATCTTGGTCAGCGAGAATACTGCGATGTACGCGATAACGTGAAGCTACGGTACGAGAAACAGCTCCAAACAATCACAGAATAATCGTTTGCCTGAAGAATAATCTCTACCCACTGCGTGTTAAATGCGTAATTGGGCCGTCGGTACTCTCGACGCCTTTGCATCCTCCGAGGAGTGGCAAATTGTGACTCGAAGGTCCACACTACACGTCTCCAGTCAGCTAGTGGCCAGTATCTGTATTTTGCCCATAGACGATGTGAAGCTTTGTGCCACAGTGCGTAGCAGCCTGGTACGACATACCACTGCGTGCACTTTCCTTCGCAGTGTTCGCTCGTTAACATGACAACTGCTTCCTCTCATTCTGTCATGCCCTCAGGTCGACTCACCTTCCTCCTCTGCTACAGCAGAACCGACTGCCACATACGCACCTATTCACTGTCGTGACTCAAGTCAAAGATGGAGACTCACATTACCGCCTGCAACGAATTCTAAATCATTTGTAAGACTTCAAACAGACGAGTGTACTCGTTTGACGGGGTAAGCTGTCTTTACTTTCAAAACTGCACACTCGTATTGATATTAACAAGGAGAGGCCACGACTTTGGGAAAACGGATTTACTTCAAACTTTGTACAACTTTAGTAGGCTATTGAAACAACATAATGGACAAATAGTAAGTTGCGTTACTGTGGCAATTCCGAGAAAATCCCGAGAGAACTTTTACGCGTCGATTATGTAATTGATGTATCTGCGAATAGTGCCAACCATAAGAGTTCTTGGTGGTCAAGCGATTAGCTGTCGAGCTTCCTAATTATTAATCTATTTTTTTCATCACTGCTCATATTATTTAATTTACATGACATTTTAAACGTAGTATAATTTTAAAAAATCCTCGTGTATTTGGATCAAATTTTAGTGAATTTCATGTTATTTGACGCAGGTCTGTCAACTTGCACAGTCAAAGTCATACATCCAAAATGCACTCCCACTTGCCAACCATGGGACCTTTACTTCTATCGGCCCGTAAACAGCAAAATAAAGCCCACTTTATCAAGCGCCTTCAGAATGTTCAATTCTGATTGACAACGTGCGATAAACTGCTTCTTGTGAAGATGCTATTAAAATCCATTCTATCGTACATCATCAATTGTCGCCACCCATATTTGCCAAAACGTTGCGTTACGCTTGGTTTGCATCCAAACTATTGGAAGAAAGAAAATTTTTTCAGAATGTCAGTGAGGTGTCTTTTCAATTACAAACTCTGAAAATTCCCTGTAAATTCGAGAAAACTGCGTTCATTCAATGTAGTAGGTTCCGTTTAAATTTGTTTTTCCTGCAACTTGTGTCGTAGAGAGCACATCCGAGGAGTAATTGCAAATTCCACTTCTGGTCTGGCACATTGCGACTTACTACATTACTGGTTGTGAATAACGTCACTCGCATCGTTATTTCTCGAGGTTCGACTTGTGTTTTCCAAGCCTGTCCCTCGTTCTTGAAAATTTAATTAAAAATAGTAAATAGTCAAATAAAGTACAGAATTCACCACAAACTCATGAAAATGCAGGTTGATTTTTTTTCATTATATTACCTCTCAAATGTTATATAAATTAAATAATATGAGCAGTGATAAAAAATATAGATTAAAAAATAAGTGTTAGTGGGATTCGAACCGTCGCCTCGACCTTACGCTCGAGCAATCCGTGAACGCTAACAAATTTTTTTTCATCTCGTTTTCTTCGTTATTGTCCGTATTGTTTGCTGCATTTGTTCGGGGCGAATCTCCCATGACACCCACTGGAGAGAGACTAGAGCAGCAACACAAGAGAGCGAGCGAGGACGTCGCGAGTGTCCGTAGGTAGCGCGAACAATGACGAATTACGTGCTAGTGCTTGTAGAAATATTGGGAAAAAATTGAGGGGCAGTTCTGAGGGAACAAGATAGCATTGACTATTTTATGTGAAAAATAATTGAAAAGTTCAATTTGACAAGGTATTTGAACATTGTGAAACAATGTAGTGCAATCGGTAATAATCTTGTACTTTAATAGTTGATGCCGCAGAAAGAAAGTAGAAATAATAAGCTGTAATTCAGAGGAGAATAATAGTACATCTCTTACTTCATTTAATCATTTTCTTACGAACCGTCCTCGGGAAAGGTCGGCACATTCAACCAGAGCTCACCATTATCTTAACAGCAACAAGGAGGATATGCGTAGCAGAATACTTCTTCAAATGTAGAAGAAACATGGAAACACTTTTTCAAGGTAAAGACAGTGGAATTCATCACTGAAGAATAAATATGACATCTAGCAGATTATGTCACTAACATTTAGGTGAAGTTACATGAAACCATTTCAACAGATATAAATTCCATCGCGCAAATAAGTGGAAAAATTGACATTTAACCGACAAACTGTTTAAACAGCTAATACTGCACCACGGACGATCGTGTATTGTTTTTTTAAGGTAGCACTACCAGCGTCGATGTGGCAGTCAGTTGTTTGCTATGAACCATAATTTATGCTGTTCACAAACAGGTGCGCCACACACATTCCTCCCTTATTTGAGATCCCGTAGGCCTGAACCATTCGCTTTCGGCTACTGCATTCTTGCCTGTGTATAACTTCGGCTTTGAAACAATCCGTAGATAAGAAGGAGTTTTTATTACTAGCTGTCAGCAACATCTTAGTGGAGTGCCCGTTGACGACGGCACGACCGAAACTTTTAACAACCCGGCACAGACCGTAAAGATTTAACTTGTGCAGTGTACAGCGATGAATACTGAAACTTCTTTGCAGGCAGTGTGAATTTTTATGGAGCCTTCGCGTCTCTGTGTCCCAGGTGACACAAAGCACAGCTGTAAGCTGTCGCTGGGAACACGGAGGTCTCAACACGTAACATCAGTTATGTCTCGACGATGAATATTCATGGCAGCTGCCGGAACTGCGGCCTTAAACTTGCATTCAGCGGCCGGCGTGGCGCCACGAAATTCCTGTTAAAACCCGGGAGAAAGTTGCAACAAAAATATATACACCATAATATGTTTTAGTATCAACAAACGCGGCGATTACTGTAAATTTACAGATTTTCCCCGCCTTACAGGTGTGGGACAAACTCGGGCATACAGCTCGGGGGTGAATTTCTTTCGGTGACGTAACTTGTCGCCCCGAACAAGAGGCACTGACGTTGTTTGGATGACCGATACTTCACTTTACTGGCACCTAAGTAGGTTAAGGAGAACCTGACAGAGATTACGAGCTATGTCAATGAAGTGTCAACAACTCACTTGCAGCCAGATGCGTGCACCACATTTGATTATGATCAGTTATTACTTCTTCATTCTAGAGACTTCCTAGCAAATTAAAACTGTATGCCCGCCCAAGACTCGAACACGGGACCTTTACCCTTCGCAGGCAACTGGAAACCAACATTTTTTAAATCAAAGACTAACTTTTTTTGAAAATCCCAAAATCTGTTAACAATGCAAATATAAAAAATATTTGCATGCGACGAGATGCGAACCCACCTTTGTACTCAGAAATCACAACGGTATCGATTACAGTTTTTTATACTAGCCTAGTAATAAGGCTCCAGATCACTTTTTTTTACGGAAGGAGAGCATAGAGGGGTGGTAGTGGTGGGGGGGGGGGAGGGGGAAGTGGGTCGCGGACGGCAGAATGTGGACAGGAAACGTAAGCTGAGGCCTGGCCATAGTGTGCTCTTCGCCGTGAAGATATTAGGAATGGTGAGAGGAAGCAAATAATGGGAAGTTTTTTTTTAAAATTTGTATTTTCTTTATACCACACTGTCCGTCCCCAGTAGCTGAGTGGTCAGCGCGACAGAATGTCAATCCTAAGGGCCAGGGTTCGATTCCCGGCTGGGTCGGAGCTTTTCTCCGCTCAGGGACTGGGTGTTGTGTTGTCCTAATCATCTTCATTTCAGGCCCATCGACGCGCAAGTCGCCGAAGTGACGTCAAATCGAAAGACTTTCACCCCGCGAACAGTCTACCCGACGGGAGTTGCTAGTCACACGACATTTCTTTTATACCACACCTAAAATAGTCTAACTAGCGGCGCATCATGCACTAACTAAACAAAATAAGTAATCTAAGGGCTTCCGCACGCTGAGGTAATATCTATAGGGAAACGGAAAATGTGCTTCGTAGATGGTGCAGAAAAATTTATCGACGCTTTCCTTACGCTTCATCAGCCAGGTATGTCTTCACGGATGTTGTGCGTTATTCCACCGATAATCGGTCCTGTTCTTGTCAGTTCTGTCAGTGGGTATCTTCTCCTACCTGCTGCTGATCCAGCTGCTTGGAGGGTGGCGTAGGACACTCCATAAGTAATTACAAAAATATTGCCTATACTTCGCGTTTCGTACAATATTACAATGAAGTTCTTGTGGGTAGTTCCAGAAGTCCAATACATCATTAGGTCCGCCGTGAAATGAATATTTTACCGCGTGCGCACGGATTCACATGACTGAGTGGACGGGAAATACAGCTAATTCGGTAAAAGAAGAAACCGAGGTGCGATATTTTCCGGTGTCAGCCATAGAAAGTACGACACAGTCTGTCGCGCCGAGGATGTACGTGTTCTGCCGCGCCACATCAGAGACGGTGCCTGTCCGTGTCTGGTTCTTCGCATTCCGCACATAGAGGCGAGTTCGCCATATTTATCTTGTGGAGATGACATTTGCAAGACAATAGCGATCTGCACGAACGTTCAGCGACGTTTGTAGCAGCGTGGACTATCAGCTCGGAGACCATGGCTGCGGTTACCTTTGACGCTGCATCACAGACAGGAGCGCCAAAAACGGTGTACTCAACGACGAACCTGGGTGGATGAATGGCAAAACGTCATTTTTTCGGATGAATTCAGGTTCTATTTACAGCATCATGATGGTCGCAACCGTGTGTGGCGACATCGCGGTGAACGCACAATGGAAGCGTGATGGTATGGGGTGCCACTGGTTACACGTTTCGGTCCCCTCTTGTTCGCACTGACGGCACTTTGAACAGTGGACGTTACATTTCAGATGTGTTACGACTCGCGACTCTGCCCTTCATTCGATCCCTGCGAAACCCTACATTTCAGCAGGATAATCCACGACCGCATGTAGCAGGTCCTGTACGAGCCTTTCTGGATACAGAAAATTTTAGACTGATGCCCTGGCCACCACATTCTTCAGGTCTCTCACGAATTGAAAACGTCTGGTTAATGGTGGCTGAGCAACTGGCTCGTCACAATACGCAAGTGACTACTCTTAATGGACTGTGGTATCGTGTTGAAGCTGCATGGGCAGCTGTACCTGTACACACCAACCAAACTCTGTTTGACTCAATGCCCAGGCGTATCAAGGCCGTTATTACGGCGAGAGGTGGTTGTTCTCGGTACTGATTTCTCAGGATCTATGCACCCAAATTGCGTAAAAATGTAATCGCATGTCAGTTCTAGTATAATACACTCCTGGAAATTGTAATAAGAACACCGTTAATTCATTGTCCCAGGAAGGGGAAACTTTATTGACACATTCCTGGGGTCAGATACATCACATGATCACACTGACAGAACCACAGGCACATAGACACAGGCAACAGAGCATGCACAATGTCGGCACTAGTACAGTGTATATCCACCTTTCGCAGCAATGCAGGCTGCTATTATCCCATGGAGACGATCGTAGAGATGCTGGATGTAGTCCTGTGGAACGGCTTGCCATGCCATTTCCACCTGGCGCCTCAGTTGGACCAGCGTTCGTGCTGGACGTGCAGACCGCGTGAGACGACGCTTCATCCAGTCCCAAACATGCTCAATGGCGGACAGATCCGGAGATCTTGCTGGCCAGGGTGGTTGACTTACACCTTCTAGAGCACGTTGGGTGGCACGGGATACATGCGGACGTGCATTGTCCTGTTGGAACAGCAAGTTCCCTTGCCGGTCTAGGAATGGTAGAACGATGGGTTCGATGACGGTTTGGATGTACCGTGCACTATTCAGTGTCCCCTCGACGATCACCAGAGGTGTACGGCCAGTGTAGGAGATCGCTCCCCACACCATGATGCCGGGTGTTGGCCCTGTGTGCCTCGGTCGTATGCAGTCCTGATTGTGGCGCTCACCTGCACGGCGCCAAACACGCATACGACCATCATTGGCACCAAGGCAGAAGCGACTCTCATCGCTGAAGACGACACGTCTCCATTCGTCCCTCCATTCACGCCTGTCGCGACACCACTGGAGGCGGGCTGCACGATGTTGGGGCGTGAGCGGAAGACGGCCTAACGGTGTGTGGGACCGTAGCCCAGCTTCATGGAGACGGTTGCGAATGGTCATCGCCTATACCCCAGGAGCAACAATGTCCCTAATTTGCTGGGAAGTGGCGGTGCGGTCCCCTACGGCACTGCGTAGGATCCTACGGTCTTGGCGTGCATCCGTGCGTCGCTGCGGTCCGGTCCCAGGTCGACGGGCACGTGCACCTTCCGCCGACCACTGGCGACAACATCGATGTACTGTGGAGACCTCACGCCCCACGTGTTGAGCAATTCGGCGGTACGTCCACCCGGCCTGCCGCATGCCCACTATACGCCCTCGCTCAAAGTCCGTCAACTGCACATACGGTTCACGTCCACGCTGTCGCGGCATGCTACCAGTGTTAAAGACTGCGATGGAGCTCCGTATGCCACGGCAAACTGGCTGACAGTGACGGCGGCGGTGCACAAATGCTGCGCAGCTAGCGCCATTCGACGGCCAACACCGCGGTTCCTGGTGTGTCCGCTGTGCCGTGCGTGTGATCATTGCTTGTACAGCCCTCTCGCAGTGTCCGGAGCAAGTATGGTGGGTCTGACACACCGGTGTCAATGTGTTCTTTTTTCCATTTCCAGGAGTGTATATTTGTCCAGTGAATATCCGTTTATCATCTGCATTTCTTCTTGGTGTAGCAACTTTAATGGCCAGTAATGTATGACTGTTACCAACTCCTCGGTCATGCCTCTCATTCTTGCCCAGGCGTGGTGACACTCTTCTGCCCACTCCTTCAATTAATGATGTGCAGTGCGCGTTTCGCGGAGGGCAGCTAGCTTCTCTTGCAATCCTTTTGCGTGAATGATGCTATAACCTAAATGTTTTCAAGCTGCTTCCCGGAAGCTTTAACTAACGCAACACTCCACAGTGGCATTGTACTTAAAAATAAGTGGTGACGCTACATTGCCGCCCTCCACGCTGAAGTCCCGACCCCTCAGGTCTTGCTGAGGACCAGTTTCCCACCATCGATTTACAAAGGCCTGCCGGGGTGGCCGAGCGGTTGTAGGCGCTACAGTGTGGAATCGCGCGGCCGCTACGGTCGCAGGTTCGAATCCTGCCTCGGGCATGGATGTGTGAGATGTCCTTAGGTTAGTTAGGTTTAAGTAGTTATAAGTTCTAGGGGACTGATGACCTTAGAAGTTAAGTCCCATAGTGCTCAGAGCGATTTGAACCATTTGATTTACAATGTAATTGACATAATCGCAGATACCATTCTCACAATCTTAAACACTATAATTCACTACACAAAATGTTATGGCTGCTCCTTTCCAAATACTTCAGCACGTTTATTTCCTACTGTATCTGCACAGTAGGCACATTCTAGGTCCTGCACGGCTTCCTCCATGCTTCCACACCTCCTAGCTCCAACAGCTTTATTCTTCATCTCTCGCTTGGGGGAAGGTAAGGTGTTGATGAGCAAACATTTCCAATGGTTTGTCCGACAAATGTAGCTGTGGCTGTTTTATATTTAAAAGAGTTACTCCCATAATCATAGCTAGTAACTGAAAAAATAAAGTTCTCGCAAGTCATGCATGGTTCCATTGATTAACACCCCACTGCCTATTATCTCCAAGTGCCTTACTCTCATGAGCTTCCTTTGGTCGTAGCACATTTCCTTATCTATTGTGTCATCGTAACGGATTATACCCAACTCGCTGGAAGTACAACTTCGGTTCCATCACCTCGTTTTGGTGTGGCTAGTTTTCTGCTTTGTCCCTGAACAACTGTACGGTGAGCACTCCGCTTTGGCCGTAGTTCTCCCTCGGTCATTACTGCATGCCAATTCCCGTCTTCCGCTATCAGTAACACACCAGCTTACTTCATGTGCACAAACTTCCCCACTATTGCCAACATCACTGGGTAAGCGTGCGCCATGTAACACTCAAATAACGCGTGCTTGGTCGCCACTGGTACCTTCATTTACTTGTAAAACCGTGAATTACTTCCACAGTCGCTCCATGGTAGTAGAAAGGGTAAGAGAGATGAAAGTATGCAAATTGCATTTGAGAACGTTAATGTAACTGGGTTCTTCCTTACACACACCATCTGTGCAGTGCATATATGAGTGCAGTCTGTATAATGTGTTAACCTATTTATATAGAAAGGCAAAGAGAAGCGGATGCCCCATTGATTACCAACTATAATCATATTAATTCATCATTTGAACAGAGGCGACGTAATTTGACTCCTAGGGATGAACTGCATCTTGTCACTGGATGCACTATTCGCGAAATTACCTTGTGTGACTGAAAATTACATGAGATTATAATGCTTTGCCGTGAAGCTTCTAATGACAGACTCCTGGAGAGGATAATTCAATTCAATGGTGTTATATGCATAACACCGCCTGTTGTAGGCTTCTGAAAGCATTGGATAGGTGGTATGTGTGGAAAATGGGAGTAAATCTCTGGGGAAATGATTCACGTCGGTACGTGGTCTGCTTTAGTTTCCATATATTTTGTCGTCTCCATTTTACAAACAGATCTCATATACAAGCTGGAGTCGCAAATTATCAATACACAGAACTCACCAAGAAAATGCATTTACGAGGTAACAGTGTACGTTATTCATGGAACATTAGTGCAAGGCAAAAGAAAATAGTTGAAACTACTATTCCTATACGTGGCGTTCAGTTTCAGAAAGAAAGATGCTTATCCGTTCCATATTTCTCAGCGATCGAAGGTAATGCTCAAAAAAACTCTAAGACATGTAAGTCACTCACTTCTAGTTGAGAGAGGCTGCGAAAGCGTTATGAAAGAATGAGCGAAGAAAGATTGGATAGATATCTTCGACCACATGAGTATGTAGCTCACTCATTCGCTTAACAACGAGCTACGTTTCAAGAAAAGGCACCAATAAAATAAATGAGTTTACCATGCG
This sequence comes from Schistocerca gregaria, assembly GCF_023897955.1. NCBI lineage: Eukaryota > Metazoa > Arthropoda > Insecta > Orthoptera > Acrididae > Schistocerca > Schistocerca gregaria. Next base: position 238,666,978 of record NC_064927.1, read on the forward strand.
TGAAAGAAATTTGGAAAGTAGAATGTCTGTAATGCAGAAAATTGTAACAGCAATGCGTTTTCTACTTGGAAGAGCATCATGCGATCACATGAATTAAACTAGCATGTGGTTTCGTCTATATATGCGTCCGCTGAGCTCCAAAATGGTCAATGCAGTTGTTAAAACAGAAACCAGCCTCTGACCAAACTGTGATTAGCTACGAGTCCAAAGAACTCAGAAGGTAGTGTCGCCCTGTCGAATTTCACCCCAATGATAGCCGTAAAAGGTGTAGTACTAGACACATGCACGATCTCTGGTCAGAAACTTCCGTGTTTCAAGTGGAGGAAATAAAGACATGGGTGAAAATGACTTACAATTTCATGGCGCCCTCCATCGATAATACTGGAATTCAGTATGGCGTTGGCCCACCCTTAGCTTCGATAACAGCTTCCACTCTCGCAGGTATACGTCCAATCAGGTGCTGGAAGTTTTCTTGGGGAATGGCAGGCCATTCTTCACGGAGTGCTGCACTGAAGAGAGGTATAGATGTCGGTGGGTGAGACCTGGCACGAAGTCGGCGTTCCAAAACATCCCAAAGGTTTTCTGTACGATTCAGACCAGGACTCTGTGTAGGTCAGTCCATTACAGGGATGTTACTGTCGAGTAACCACTCCGATACAGGCCATGAAGTATGAACAGGTGCTAGATCGTGTAGAAAGATGCAATCGCCATCCTCGAATTGCTCTTCAACAGTTGGAAGCAAGGAGGTGCTTATAACATCAGTGTAGGCCTGTGCTGTGATAATGGCACGCAAAACAACAAGGGGTGCAAGCCTCCTCCGGGAAAAACATAACACCACCGCCTCCGAATTTTACTGTTGGCACTACACACGCTGGCAAATGACGTTCACCGGGCATTCGCCATACCAACACCCTCGCATCGGATCGCCATATTGTGTAGCGTGATTCGTCACTCCACATAACGTTATTCCACTGTTCAATCGTCGAATTTTTACGCTCCTTACACCAAGCGAGGCATCGTTTGGCATTTACCGGCGTGATGTGCGGCTTATGAGCAGCCGCTCTACCATGTAATCCAAGTTTTCTCACCTACCGCCTAACTGTCATAGTACTTGCAGTGGATCCTGATGCTGTTTGGAAATCCTGTGTGATGGTCTGGATAGATGTCTGCCTATTACACATTACGACCCTCTTCAACTGCCGGCGGTCTCTGTCAGTCAACAGACGAGGTCGGCCTGTACGCATTTGTGCTGTATGTGCCCCTTCACTTTTCATCTTGACTATTACATCGTAAACAATGGACCAAGGGATGTTTAGGAGTGTAGAAATCTCGCGTACAGACGTATGACACAAGTGACACGCAATCACCTGACCACGTTCTAAGTCCGTTATTTCCGAGGAGTGCCCCATTCTGCTGTCTCGCGGTGTCTAATGACTACTGAGGTCGCTTATAAGGAGTACATGGCAGTAAGTGGCAGCACAATGAACCTAATATGAAATGCGTAGTTTCTGGGGGTGTACGGGTACTTTTGATCACATAGTGTATCTATAATACACGGTACCAGTCATTTCAGTGCAAACTTTAGCATGATGAGAGATTGTGAAAATATAGTCATCTTTCACTGTGACATGATCAGTCACCTTATGGCTTAGGAGGTGTGATAAATTTTGCAGAGATGTTACTGTATGCCTTCCGGACAGGCCGTGACTGGTGTTGTTATTTAGTTTTTATTTCACCGAGAAAGGCAGGGTGGCTTTCGTTTTGTTTTGTTGGCTCATCCCGGCTGGTCGTAAAAAGCCATGGGAGCGCTGCCCGGCAGATATATTACCCGCGAGACGAGGCCAGGCCACATTTCCAGCACAAAGCGAGTGGCCGCCGCTCAAATCCGGACAATGCGAGCGGTGCGTCGGCGGCGCCAGCGGCTAAAAAACGGATCAGCCGAGGAATCGTTCATCTTCCAGAGCTCTCTCTCCCTGAGGGGCGCCAGGGTCCAGCTGCCGGTCGCATTGGAGCCTGCTTTCATTCGGCGAGCACTCATCACACCGAGCAAGCCGTCCCGTATCGGTTGGGAGTACAAAATTCGTCAGTCGCTACCGTGACAGCGTTCAAGTTTTGAGCAGTTCTAAAGCCAATACGTCGCTTTTAGCATGTTGTGATGGAGCGAGCGAGTTTATATCACTACTCTGGTGCGGGGCTGTCAAAGTTCTATTGCCCAAGGCAATATCTCGGAGACACAGCCGCGGTACGGTATAGGTACAATATGAGGCACGGGAAGAAACAGAGACAGATTTAATAAGTGTCGGACGAGAAGACATTCCCTACGAAACACTAGCGAAAAGTTTATTTGAAAATCACTTATAACAGCTGGCTCGATACTCTACTCGTGTTGGGAAGATACTAGTTTTGTTGGCAACTAACAGACCTGACATCTTTGAGAACGTTTGTATAGAGACAACAACACTGAAGTTTTCCGAGTTCAGATGTGAGTAAGACGAACTATTTACGTTATCAACATCCTCGTGAGATACTGTTCAATGAATTACTTCCCAATATATTTATTCTTTAATGACGTTTGTTATAAATAATGTAACTTTTTCATTTCGTGGAATCTGTACCAGATGTAACAATAATCTTCACACAGATTTAGAGCCAAATACTTTGGACCGTACAGGTCCCCGTTGTGCATGAACACACATTTTTAACAACTTATTGGTAACCGTAAAATATTTAACTACTTATAGAATTCTGTTTGAGAGACGCGCCAGGATAACCGAGAGCACTAACGCGCTGCTTCCTGGACTCGGGGGGCACGCCGGCCCCGGATCGAATCCGCCCGGCGGATTAACGACGACGGCCGGTGTGCCGGCCAGCCTGGATGTGGCTTTTAGGCGGTTTTCCACATCCTACTTGGTGAATACCGGGCTGGTCCCCACGTCCCGCCTCAGTTCCACGACTCGCAGACATTTGAAACCCATTCACACTATTTCACGATTTACACTAGACGCATACAGCTGGGGTACACTAATTCCGTCCTGAGCGGTATGGGGTGGCGGCAGGAAGAGCATCCGGCCACCTCTTAATATTAACCATGCCACATCCGTACTTAACCCTGCCGACCCTGCGCACCATGCGGGATAAAGGCGGTAGCAAAAGAAAAGAAAGAGTTCCGTTTGAGAGGAAGCTAAAGATTTTATTGGTGGCCAACTCCTTGTACTGCTAGACTACGATTCCTTCTTTTTCTTCTGCTTACACCTATATCGCAGTGTATTACTAATTTTCTGGTATTTTACGGGGTAAGGATACGTCTACTTAAAAACCACACAAACAGTTTTAAAAATAATGCATTATTTTGATGAAGGTAGTGGTTGACGACATCTAGTTAACTGGTGTATGAAATCAATTTGTTGGTTTGCGTATTCCCTGCATGCGAAAAAGAATGTTATTGATATCGCCTGCTACTACGCCATCATATTCAGAGTAAGGATTATCTGGAAAATATTTTTGGTGAAGATGACTCTGGAATGGTCCATGAATAAATCTCATGCGAATGATGGAACTTATAAACTTTTTTTGCATTTACTTTGTTTTGGCTGTTTTTGTCCATAATATTTCCCTTTATTGCGCATCGCTGATTGCTATTAGTCATACCACTGGTTACGAATTTGTTTATAGAACCTGTTGATGTATATGCACCGCCTGACATAAAAGTTGAAGCACCCAGAAGATATGCTCGGATGCCAGTGTAACTTCGTTCACGTGCATACCATCGGCGGGCCATGCAAACGATTAGCGACTTGTAGTTCTCTAACACGCACAACGGCTGCTAGACTGCACCATTGATGCTTGTGTTTAGTGTTTTGTAAACGGGCCTGGTACGACTACACTGAAGCGCCAAAGGAACTGGTGGGATACATACTGAAGCGCCAGAGGAACTGGTATAGGCATGAGTATCCAAATACAGAGATATGTAAATAGGCAGAATACGATGCTGCGGTCGGCAACGCCTATATAAGACAACAAGTGTCCGGGCAGTTGTTACATCAGTTACTTCTACTACAATGGCAGGTTATCAAGATTTAAGTGAGTTTGAACTCGGTGTTATGGTGGATGTACGAGCTAAGAAAAATAACATCTCTGAGGTAGCGATGAAGTGGGGATTTTACCGTACGACCATTTCACGAGTGTACCGTGAATATCAGAAATCCGGTAAAACATCGAATCTCCAACATCGCTGCGGACGGAAAAAGATCCTGCAAGAACGGGACCAGCGACGACTGAACGACGTGACACAAGTGCAACCCTTCCTCAGATTGCTGCAGATTTCAATGTTGGGCCATCAACAAGTGTCAGCGTGCGAACCACTCAACGAAAGATCATCGATACGAGTTTTCGGAGCCAAAGGCGCACTCGTGTACCCTTGATGACTGCACGACACAAAGCTTTAAGCGTCGCCTAGGCTCATCAACTCCGATATTCGACCCTTAATGACTAGAGACATGTTGTCCCGTCGGATGAGTCTCGTTTCATATTGTAGCGAGCGGACGGACGTGTACGAGTATGGAGACAACCTCAAGAGTCCATGGATCCTGCATGTCCGCAGAGGACTGTTCTGGCTGGTGCAGGTTGAAATTGCTCTGAGCACTATGGGACTTAACATCTGAGGTCATCAGTCCCCTAGAACGTAGAACTACTTAAACCTAACTAACCTAAGGACATCACACACATCCATGCCCCAGGCAGGATTCGAACCTGCGACCGTAGCGGTCACGTGGTTCCAGACTGAAGCAGCTAGAACCGCACGGCCACACCGGCCGGCCCTGGTGGAGACTTTATAATGGTGTGGGAAGTGTGTAATTGGCTAAAGTAGGACATTATTTAACGCTGTTACGTAGTTTTCATTCGTCGGAACTGCGGTAACAATTCGTCGGAACTGAGCATCTCCGCTGTCCTTGGCGGCGAGTTCCAGTTATGGCAGCAAGACAGCCGAGTTTCAGATTGCTCTTGGAGAACTCACTTCTTGTCAGATTGTTGTAGAGTAAGCTCTTAGCCAGAATTCTTCATACAGTGATGACTTTACTTTGTTTTGTGAAGTGCACTGCTTCTCAAGCCCTTGTAGACAATGAACACCAGAGATCAGGACAGGAGGGATAATTGATGAGAAGAGCCTTGCCACCTCTGGAAAGATGGCTGTACTTCATTACTAAATATAAAGGAAGGGCTGAAATCACGTCTTCCAACTGTTGTCGCCTCCAGCCTGTTTATTTATGTACTGCTTGGTTCAAATGGCTCTGAGCACTATGGGACTTAACATCTGTGGTCATCAGTCCCCTAGAACTTAGAACTACTTAAACCTAACTAACCTAAGGACATCACACATATCCGTGCCCGAGGCAGGATTCGAACCTGCGACCATAGCAGTCGTGCCGTTCCAGACTGAAGCGCCTAGAACTGCTCGGCCACCGCGGCCGTCTGTGCACTGCTTGTTTGGCCAGATGACACATCCTTGTCTGCCTGCACAGTTTAGGAACGAATTCACTCGATCCCCTCAGGAGCCGAGTATGTTACCTTAGTCGTGCATCCAACTTGTTGGTTTCAGTGCCCATTTCTTGGCAATCAAATGGAATTTGCTCCTGTCTTTCCACATACGTTCTGCATCTAGCTAACTACTTACACAGTTGCTGGCCATGTACGTGAAGTACTAATGTAATATGTTTTTCTGTTCCTGCCCACTTGTGCCGAGGTTATACTCTCAGCTGAATTAGGTTATCCAATTGTTAATGGATATTTTTAAGCTATCAGTGGATAACATTAATGTTCAAAGTCAATAAACCTATTTGTTACAGTGCCCGTTGGTTTCGATTCATAGCTAGAATTACTCCCATTACTATATCTGTAATTCACATCAATACATATATGTGAGTGGTACGGTACCCACTTGTTTCACCTTTAATTGATCCACCTTCCCTTATTAATATTAATTTAAAAAGACGTTTTCCTGCATCTTGGTAGCTCTAAGTGGTGTAATCATCAATGCTTGGCTTCAGTTGGATGTGAAAAGTCCGAAGAAAGGTGCGGTCTCTGTTTCTCACCAAACTGATGTAATCGTCAAACATAGAGCCGTTGTTACGTAGTCTAATGTGACATCTTCTGTAGTGGCTAAAAGAAATCAGAATCTTTAATCTGCGCCTTCTGCAAAACACAATGTAGTTCTTTGTTCCATGTACCTCAACATGTTACGACACCTTTGTTGAGCGGTTCTAGGCGCTTCAGTCTGGAACCGCAGGACCGCTACGGTCACAGGTTCGAATCCTGCCTTGGGCATGGATGTGTGTGGTGTCCTTAGGTTAGTTAGGTTTAATTAGTTCTAAGTTCTAGGCGACTGATGACCTCAGAAGTTAAGTCCCATAGTGCTCAGAGCCATTTTTGACACCTTCGTTTCACCTTCCGGTGGTCTCAGTTTGTCTGTAAATTTTTTTACAAGGTTTGCGGTCAATATTCTACACTGAAGAGCCAAAGAAACTGGTACACCTGCCTGATATCATGTAGGGCACCCACGAGCACGCAGAAGTGCCGCAACACGAAGAGGTATGGCCTCGACTAATGTCTGAAGTAGTGCTAGAGGGGATTCACACCAAGAATTCGGCAGGACTGCCCATAAATCCGTAAGAGTGCAAAGGATTGGAGACCCCTTCTGAATAACACGTTGCAGGACATCCCAGATACTCTTAATAATGTTATTTATGGGGAGTTTGGTGTCCAGCGGAAGTGTTTACACTGAAAAGAGTGTTACTGGAGCCACTATGTAGCTCAACAGGCTGTAAGCACTATGGGACTTAACATCTGAGGTCATCACTCCCCTAGACTTAGAACTACTTAAACCTAACTAACCTAAGGACATCGCACACATCAATGAACGAGGCAGGATTCGAACCTACGACTGCAGGAGCAGAGCGGTTCCGGACTGAAGCGCCTAGGACCGGTCGGCCACAGCGGTCGGCTCACTATATAGCAATTCTGGACGTGTAGGGTGTCGCATTGTCCTGCTGGAATTATCCAAAATGGACATGAATGGATGCAGATGGTCAGACAGGATGCTCACGTACGTGTTACCTGTCAGAGTCGTATTTCGAATTATCAGGGGTTCCATATAACTCCAACTGCACACGTGCCACACCATTACAGGACCTCCGCCAGCTTGAACAATATTGTGCTGACATGAAGGGTCCATGGATTTATGAGGTTGTCTCCACACTCGTTCATGTACATCCGCTCGAAACGATTTGAAACGAGACTCGTCCGACTAGGCTACATGTTTCCAGTTATCAGCGGTGCAATGTCGGTGTTGACGGACCCCGGCAAGGCGTTAAATTTCGTGTCGTGCCGTCATCAAGGGTACAGGAGTGGGCCTTCGACTCCGAAAGCCCATATCGATGATGTTTCGTTGAATGTCTGGCTTGTTGATGGCCCAGCACTGAAATGTGCAGCTATTAGTGTAGTGGAAGGGTTGCACTTCTGTCACGTCGAAGGATTCTCTTTAGTCGTCGTTGGTCCTGTTCTTGCGTGATCTTTTTCCGGCCGCAGCGATGTCGGAGATTTGATATGGTGACAGTGGAAATGCTGTCGATTAGAAAAGGTTAAACCAGCACATGAGCCACACGAATAATAATGATTTTCGTCTATTTATTTCACTGGAAACGCATTCGGTGGCACGTAGGCTTGCATTATGATTTTATCTTTGTCCCTGGTTTTTAAACCTCGCCAGCACCTATTATTCACCAAATAAGACACTGTAATCACAGTTACGCTGGTGGCTCTAACACCACGTTTACACAGTGAAGACCAGTCTGTTCATCAGACAAAAATACTCAATATTCGTAACTTACGAAATTCCCATTTGTTTCACTAAAAGTGCTTGAAAGTCTCATTTGGTTCACTTTGTTTTGTCTCTTTTCTTATTCTAGTTTTGTAAATTATTGGGCTTGAACAATAATCCTAACACTCCACTTCCCAATTCCTGATCCTGTTGTTTCTTGCGTTTTACGACACACTTAGCGATTCCTTTCCTCCTGAAAGTGTGCTTTCCCAGTCTTCTACACTGGACATACTATTGGTATGGCAGCTGATGTCCAAACTTTTTTGCCGTGAAAAACCTGTTCGTGGCGTAAGGTGGCTTCTCGTTGTATTCCATGCCACTATATGTGTTGTGTACATAGTTCCGCCTAGTCAGCTCGTACACAACTTTCCCACTAGAGCGCGCCCCACTAAGCACAACAGCGCAGGCGCAGCGCTCGTCCATCTCCGCACTACGAATTGGTGCTGCCTTAGAGACGGACCAAATTCTTCTTCCGCCAATCCGCTTATTAATATGTAACGCAGCCAATGAGATTACTGCTACCGTAGAACCTTTTCTCCTTGCAGATCACACTCGCGCAGTGATACATTAACGCGCTAGGTATTATAACGAGTGTACAGATGTCCGGCTAGTCAGTCTGCATTTGTCTGTACCAGTCTGCATTTGTCTGTACCAGTCTATAGTCAAGTTTCAGTCTGAGCCTAATAAGATTACCATATTCCTGTACATAGCCATGAAGATAAATGTATAGACACTTTAGTCAAGTATCAGAGATGTGTGAGATTAACATTAACGTACCAAGACCAAAGGAACATCAGACTGTCAATTGTAAACAGCATCCAGAATCAAGTTACCTAATGTCTACGCTTTTTATTATTTTAATAAATTGTGTGTGACAATTAATCAAGTTCTGTTTAAAGTTGGTCACTGTCAATCTGCTACTCTGTGCGTGCATGTGGCATTTCATTCGTCTGACCTAACGGCAGAAGATAAACACGCCACGATAAGACTACGAGACATATTGCTGACACTCGCCTACTTCGTTAGACCGACAAGTCAAATAATCTGATGGTGTGTGTACCGAAAGTCTTACAGTACTCCCACCACAATAGGCGAGTAGATTATCATGACACCTCAACAACTGTGATCGTGACTTGCCATACGTTGTGCAGATTAAGGTGCAACGAAGGTAGCGGAAAAAAATTACCGTACAGCTTAATGTACGCAGTTTCTATTGATGAGAGCACAGCTCTTTTTAGTTAAACCTCAGGCGAGATGAGGGTGGCGCAGGGGGGGTCTAGTTGGCAATATTTGTGACGTTATTTATAGTTCAGGATTTTGCCTTACAACCAAGGGAAACCTCCCAAACACCTTGGCCGCTATTGGACGTTTGGAGATATTTTTAATTTGATACTGTAACAATATGTGCCCTTCAAAATTATGAAGGCCTAGTGTGTGTGTGTGTGTGTGTGTGTGTGTGTGTGTACTTGATACGTAACGCGGTACTGCAGTGCCCCACGAACCGCTGTAGATCAAACTCTCGTAACAGTGTTAACCGCAATGAGAGTTTATTGCGTCTTTGAGAGGACACCCTGCTGTGGAGGACGCCCCCAGGCTTTGCGGTGTCGGACTGGTCACAGCTGGTGGCCTCTAATAACTTCGCAGCTGCGGAGGGGAGGAAGTGCATTCAACTGTCGGGTACAGCCCAGCGACCTCCCGCTGTCCGGGGATCTGTGAAGAGGGAGCGCTGACCGTGGTTGCGGCGGCTTAGCATGCGAGGACCTTCCTCAAGCGTCTGTTGTACACAGTATCCAGATCGCCTACGTAATGCTGTCCACTTTTCCACCACTACTCCGGTGGTTACCTTCCACCGAGGAAGTTTGGTTCTAAAAATAAAATTAATTTCTCTGAGACAGTGGTTAGTCGGACCTTTTTATGCTGGCAGTGATAAAGCAAATGAGAAAGGAAAGTAATGTTCAAATAAATCAGCCACAGCTAGCACACAGTCTGATTTTATAATCGGTTTCGCCCGTCGGAAGCGAGTATTAGAGTCCCAAATATGGAATTTGGGAACAATATAAAACAGTTTATCACTAAAAGTCAGCTTATAGTTTGTAAATTATAATAATTTTATGCACTGTTCACAAGATTTAAGCGGGCTAAAGATAACGTTCGGTAAGGCACTCAAACACAAACCTGACAGATAGCTATATAGCATTTAAAAGGAAACTGAAAGAATTTCTGAATGGCAACTCCTAAAAAGAAAAATAGGAGTATTAAGTGTCATATAATATTTTGTGTAATGTAATATCTTATAGACACCTTTTATTAACCTGACACGTTCTACATCATTACGTAGTGCCGTATTCATGATCTATCTACATCTACATCCATACTCCGCAAGCCACCTGACGGTGTGTGGCGGAGGGTACCCTGAGTACCTCTATCGGTTCTCCCTTCTATTCCAATCTCGTATTATACGTGGAAAGAAGGATTGTCGGTATGCTTCTGTGTGGGCTCTAATCTCTCTGATTTTATCCTCATGGTCTCTTCGCGAGATATACGTAGGAGGGAGCAATATACAGTTTGACTCTTCGGTGAAGGTATCTTCTCGAAACTTCAAAAAAAGCCCGTACCGAACTACTGAGCTTCTCTCCTGCAGAGTCTTCCGCTGAAGTTTATCTGTCATCTCCGTAACGCTTTCGCGATTACTAAATGATCTTGTAACGAAGCGCGCTGCTCTCCGTTGGATCTTCTCTATCTCTTCTATCAACCCTATCTGGTACGGATCCCACACTGCTGAGCAGTATTCAAACATTGGGCGAACAGGCGTACTGTAACCTACTTCCTTTGTTGTCGGATTGCATTTCCTTAGGATTCTTCCAATGAATCTCAGTCTGGCATCTGCTTTACCGACGATCAACTTTATATGATCATTCCATTTTAAATCACTCCTACGATAATGCGTACTCCCGGATAATTTATGGAATTAACTGCTTCCAGTTGCTGACCTGCTATTTTGTAGCTAAATGATAAGGGACCTATCTTTCTATGTATTCGCATCACATTACACTTGTCTACATGGAGATTCAATTGCCATTCCGTGCACCATGCGTCAATTTGCTGCAGATCCTCCTGCATTTCAGTACAATTTTCCATTGTTGCAACCTCTCGATACACCACAGCATCATCTGCAAAAAGCCTCAGTGAGCTTCCGATGTCATCCACCAGGTCATTTAAGTATATTGTGAATAGCAAAGGTCCTATGACACTCCCCTGCGGCACACCTGAAATCTATGGAACAAGTACTGATCTAATAAAATCTGTAATGTAATCTGTAGGTTGGCTGGTCAGGTGCATTATCAAAACACAACTGCGGAAGTCGTCACATCTTATAGGGTACCTAAGAATCGTATCGATGTGTGAAAACCACTGTGATGAGACTTCAGCCGGCAGAAGCGATTCCCAATTTGGAATAAACAGGAGGGGCTTGCCATTTTCTTTGATTACGTGACAAACAAGGAAATCCTCCAGAAAACCGTGGTCGCAACTAGGAGGTCGAAACTAATTTAATTTCTTTGTCTAACTCTTTGTGTATGTGTTTTGCGTATGAATCTCGCGTATGTTGCGTTGCGTGTGACGAGTGGGTGGCGGCCAAGTCCAAATTACGTTATTTCAGTGTTTAAGTTATCAGGAATTTTTGCTTGCGCACGAAAGTCGCCGTCGTTGGTTAGCGTTCGAAGAGCGTGAACGTATGTGATGCATTTGAGGGTGACGACGGTTAACGGTTTTGCTGAGGTTTCGCGTTGGGGACAGAAACACATAAAAGAATAACGACGTGGCCAGACCGTAAGAAAAAGCATATAATGTTCCACTGTGAAAGTTTGGGCAATAATAATGGCACAAGGTACGGCGTTGCATGTGACGAGTTTAGCGACATCTTTGTTGGGACAATACATAATTACTCTTCTTATTCTTATTACGTTTCAACATTACCGAACGCAGCCTTTATTGAACCGTTTTCCTACCATTCCCTCTAATGAAAGGACTATTGGTAATGGTCAGGAGTACAAAAGTATAAACAATAATCCAAGTTAATTATAAAGCTGAACTTTATTTAAAAGATACGTCACAGTCGGACGTGTGGCGAGGGTATCTCGTAAAAGACCAGATGCAGTGTTCCACTCATTTACTGATCTGCCTAAACAAAATTAATGGTTCTCAGTTGCGTTATGGCCGAGCGGTTCTAGGTGGTTCAGTCTGGAACCGCGCTGCTGCTACGGTCGCAGGTTAGAAACCTGCCTCCGGCATGGATGTGTGTGATGTCGTTAGGTTTAAGTAGTTCTAAGTCTAGGGGACTAATGACCTCAGATGTTAAGTCCCATAGTGCTCAGAGCCATTAGAACCATTTCAGTTGCCTTTAGTATCGGCCTTTCCCATGCCTGCATGACTATAAAACGCTGAGACAGAGAGACAAGGGTAATTCAGCAACTGTGACACATCAGGCCCTTCTGACTGCTCGTTTTCCGAAGACACAGCGTCCGTTCAAAGAATCCGTAAATTATGTGGGTATAAACGACGGAAAATGCACAACAGTAAGCAGAATTAAATAAAAGACTCTTCAGTTCACTTGCATCACCAAAATGAACACAATGGGATGCAGCGACAACACAAAGTACCTGGAAACACTTTATAGAGAGGGAAGACTAACTACTAATATGGACACATCAGTATTGACAGTGAAGTTCTCTTATTAAAGTTAAATCCGGTGTTGCATTGTTAGACTAGTCCTCAGCATTTTGGGATTTGTACCGTAACTCAAGTAGTTGCTAAATTGATGAAATCTTCTCGGGTTATCAGCCAAGTGGTGGCGTCGTCTTGTCGCAACGTTTCGATGAGTTTCGTACCCATCATCTTCTGGCGACACTTCGCCAGAAGATGATGGGTACGAAACTCATCGAAACGTTGCGACAAGACGACGCCACCACTTGGCTGATAACCCGAGAAGATTTCATCAATGGAATACGCCGAGAAAGACTGCAATCGCAGTTGCTAAATTTTTTTTAAAGTCTTACTAAAATCTTTAGCAGCACATCCCACGCCCGGGTTCCCGGGTTCGATTCCCAGCGGGGTCACTGATTTTCTCTGCCTCGTGATGGCTGGGTGTTGTGTGATGTCCCTAGGTTAGTTAGGTTTAAGTAGTTCTAAGTTGTAGGGGACTGATGACCATAGCTGTTAAGTCCCATAGTGCTCAGAGCCATTTGAACCATTTAGCAGCTCATTGATTCTTCCTGGAAACTAGTCACTTTAATTGAAAGCCACGGATTCTCCGGTCCTTTACCGTAAAGACTTCCTTCCCCCCCCCCCCCCCCCCCCGCCCCCCCTATAACTAAATAAAAATTTCCTTCAGAACGGCACAATGAGTTCCGTCGATGGGGTCCCTACGCTTTCCGCTACGCCACGTAGAATTCCGTCTCTTCATACGTACAACGGACCATTTGCTGCCGTTACGTCTCTTGTCGCGCTCCACACCTTTCAGTCCACCACTGAGTGGCCACCAACAGCCTAAAACCGGGCTTCCAGAGGATTGAATTTCCTACACGTGCATCCCCACGCGACTACCCTTACATCCACGATACTGTTTCCAGGCTCCTGAGTTAGAAACGCTACTTACGCGCCTTCAAGATGGCGACAAATGAAATTATTCATTCATGAGTTGCGCAGCTTTTAGCCGAAGACCTTCAAGTGAGGTTGATGTAGAAAAAAAAACTAACCTACAGGTGTTGGATATGGAAATAGGTATCAGCTAGGAGTCGCTTGGAACATCAAATACGCTAATAAGGGAGTTATATGACGAGGGCAACATTTCCTTCAAAAATCATTTTCGAATAACTAAATCCATTTTGAAATCTTTTCGAGTGATATTCGACAAAGATCTAATACAGGTAGGCGTTATTCCTTGTCAAATGGTATTAAATAACAAGTTGCACTGAAATATCTGCAATAAACGTATTGCATTCCTAAGAGCACTATTTCTAATTTTCTTCTACAATACACTGAAGGTACATCCGAAAAACAGTTCAGCTTTGTTTTTATTTTCATAGTTAGTCAAGGCTCTAATAGGTCACAGGTGCTGTAAATATACTTATTTTTACCGGTATGGTACAATGACAGCGCCAATACCATACGAACTCTGCTGCGTTTCCATACGATTTTAATGCTGGTCGAGAGTAGTTTTAAATCTCTAAAGCCACAAATAAATTTCCATTTCATCGCAATATTTACACTCAGACTAAAGCAAAAAATTATTGTTACACTAAATAAAAAAGTACTTTACAGTATTGACCGTTCTCCAGTAATATAAACCTCATCCAAGTCACGCTCTTAGTTTCAATACTTCTTAATCCATTTCGTCACTTCAAACGCTGGAGTGTTATTCTATTACACACTGAAAGCCAAAGAAACTGTACACCCGCCTAATAACATGTAGGGTCCCTGCGAGTACGCAGAAGTGCTGCAACATGACGTGGCATGGACTCGACTAATGCCTGAAGTAGTGCTGGAGGCAAATGACACTGTGAATACTGCAGAGCCGTCCATTAATTTGTAAGAATACGAGGGGGTGGAGATCTCTTCTGAACAGCACGTCGCAAGGCATCCCAGCTATGCTCAATAATGTTCATGTCTGGGGAGTTTCATGGCCAGCGGAGGTGTTCTGGAACCATTCTGTAGCAACTCTGGACGTGGGAGTTGTTGCATTTTCCTGCTGGAATTGCCCAAGTCCGTCGGAATACACAGTGGACATGAATGGATGCATGCGATCAGACTGGATTCTTTCGTACCTGTCACTTGTCAAAGTCGTGTCTAGACGTATGAGGGGTCTCATATCACTCCAACGGCACACGCTCCACACCATTACAGAGCGTCAACCAGCTTGAAAAGTTCCCTGGTAACATGCAGGGTCCATGGATTCATGAGGTTTTCTCCATTCCCGTACCCGTCCATCCGCTCGATACAATTTGAAGAGTGACTCGTCCGACAAGGCAATATGTTTCCAGTCATCAACAGTCCAAGGTCGGTGTTGACGGACACAGACGAGGTGTAAAACTTTGTGTGCAGTACACGAGTGGGTCTTCGGCTCCGAAGGCTCATATCGATGATGTTTCGTTGATTGGTTCACATATTGACATTTGTTGACGGCCCAGCACTGAAATCTGCTGCAGTTTGCGGAAGAGTTGCACTTCTGTCACGTTTAAAGATTTTCTACAGTCGTCGTTGGTCCCGTTCTTGCAGAATCTTTTTCCGGCCGCAGCGATGTCGGAGATTTGACGTTTTACCGGATCCCTGATACTCACGGTAGACTCGTAAAATGGTCGTACGAGAAAATCTCCACTTCCTCGCCGCTTCGGAGATACTGTGACCCATCGCTCGTGCGCTGACTGTAACTCCACGTCCAGCATCACTTAAATCTTTATAACCTGCCATTGTAACGGTAGTAACCGATCTAACAACTGGGCCAGACACTTGGTGTTGTATACAGGCGTTGCCAATGGCAGCGCCGTATTCTGTTTGTTTACATACCTCTGTATTTGAATACCTATTCCTATACCAGTTTCTTTGGCGCTTCAGTGGTTTGATTATAAGGAGTTGCTGAGTGGTTTTTCTCTGCCTTGTGATGACTGGGTGTTGTGTGATGTCCTTAGGTTAGTTAGGTTTACGTAGTTCTACGTTCTAGGGGACTGATGACCATAGACGTTAAGTCCCATAGTGCTCAGAGCCATATGAACCATTATTTGCTGAGTGGTAGAATGATATTCCTATCGCCCTATTTAAGAACGTTTTGCCGCTTTTGAATGTGTTTATTTACTTAGTTGAAGATTAAGCCGTTATTTTTACATTACGTTAAGTTTCAAGTACATCAAAAGCGATTCTAGATCAGTGCTGTCGATCGAACTGGAGTAGAACGAGGCGTGATCCACATGTCGGGAGCTTCTGAAGCTTGTAGGCGATGGTGGGGGAAGCGGTATCGTGTAAGAAAATGAAATGCCTTTCAGCATTCACAATTTCGACGTAAGTTGATGTGATAATGTGGAATAGTGTTTCCACACGTACGTGGACGTACGTGAGTGGTGGTGGGAGGATGCACGTGTAAGAAATTCATGCCTGTGAAAATTCAGCTAAACGGTACTGTCTCCAGTGTTTCCGAGCTCCCGTGTGTCGGTAACCATTCTTGGCATCTTGTCTTTTTTTACTGATTGACTCATAAGCAACCATAGAGTCATGCTCACATAGTCACTTGGCTTTGCCTTTCCCGCTCCTCCCAGGTGATTTTCTTGGTATAGCTGTCATCTACAAACCCCGACCATTACCTTTAACACATGGAAGCTGCCGATCCACATCTATTTGGCATTCGCAAATAACCTCGGTGTTCCCAGAGGCGTTAAGGTTTCATAGTAACTCCAGCTATCGCACAGGCTTTGTGGTAAACATCAGCGAGAAGGGGTAAACTTTGATGTGTCCAGCATTCCCACAGGACTTGGGTCCGTCCATTAGTTAAGCCTTCCTTCCGGTCTTCCAGGAACGCGACGCAGTGTACAGTATTCCTTCTCTTTCGCAGGAGGAGAGCGTTATCCAGGGAGATATTCTCCTTGGCCCTCTGAGTCTCGTGGACGAATAGCGCGAGCTGGGCTTCACACGATCGTCTTTTTCGAAATATGCTGATTCCTACAGAGTAGATTTCTAGTCTTCAGAAAAGTCATTATACTCGAATATAATACGTGTTTCAGAATTCTACGACTGATCGACGTTAGGTCTATAGTTCTGCACATCTGTTTGGCGTCCCTTCTTGAAAACGGGGATGACCTGTGCCCTTTTCCAATCCTTTGGAACGCTACACTCTTCTAGAGCGTACATCAGTGGCGGGTACCACTCACCGCAGGACTCTGCACACAAACATGGCCATCGCTTTTCTCCAGAGGATATCTGGACTCGTCTGTGAAGAACATTCTTTACCAGTGACGAAGTAGACAAGAGATATGAAAACGGCGCAACTGAAGGCGAGCTGCAAAATATCGCGTCAGGCGAAAAGTCTGGGTCGTAAGGTCCATTCTCATAACCTGTTCATTACGATCTGATCGTACATGGAGGCTCCATTGGCCGTTCTGAGATCAACTTATAGTGCGCTTGGGCTACCCGTACGACGCCAAAACGAAGAGATGGTCGGATACCGGTCTTCATGGGGGGGGGGGGGGGGGGGGGGTTATGACGCGTCGACGATCTTGTACAATTCACTGACTTGTCTCTTTGTAGCGTGTGCACAACTTGTGGATGACACGTGGCGAGGTACTGGCGTTAGCAGCGACGTGAGAGAAATTCCATCCTTTTGGGATCAAACAGATCGCCTTCTCACCTTGCACTATATTAAGGTTGGTTGAATATAATATCCACAAATGACAACTGGCTTCAATGTACTTCACTAGAACACAGTGAGACACCAGTACCCACTTCCTTCTCAGAGGTCACTTGAAACTGTATTGCATAACACAGCCAATATGTGGCGAATGATTTTAATTATTGAAAGCGAAGATCTAAAGCCACGTAATAAGACCACCGGTACCGCCCGTATCAACATGGTTTTAACATATCGTACCCTTATATACACGTATCCATAATTATGTTGAAAAGTATAGTTACAATGAACACAGACGAACATTACCAATCATTCGTTCCGCGCTCCTCACGTGCATAGAAGAGGTGATAGTCCTA
The DNA here is from genome assembly GCF_023897955.1 of Schistocerca gregaria. NCBI lineage: Eukaryota > Metazoa > Arthropoda > Insecta > Orthoptera > Acrididae > Schistocerca > Schistocerca gregaria. The sequence continues at coordinate 238,684,595 of NC_064927.1, forward strand.
ATAAAACGTATAGTAGGGAATAGGCTGTGTCATGTACATCACACTGGTTTGCACAGTATAGATGTAGACATACACCACTGGCCATTAAAATTGCTACACCACGAGGATGATGTGCTACAGACGAGAAATTTAATCGACAGGAAGAAGATGAAGTGATATGCAAATGGTTAGTTTGCAGAGCATTCACACAAGGTTGGTGCCGGTGGCGACACCTACAACGTGCTGACAGGAGGAAAGTTTCCAACCGATTTCTCATACACAAACAGCAGTTGACCGGCGTTGCCTGGTGAAACGTCGTTGTGATGCCTCGTGTAAGGAGGAGAAATGCGCATCATCACGTTTCCGACTTTGATAAGGGTCGGATTGTAGCCTATGGCGATTGCGGTTTATCGTATCGCGACAGTGCTGCTCGCCTTGGACGAGATCCAATGACTGTTAGCAGAATATGGAATCGGTAGGTTCAGGAGGGTAATACGGAACGCCGTGCTGGATCCCAACGGCCTCGTATCACTAGAAGTCGAGAGGACAATAATCTTATCCACATGGCTGAGACGGATCGTGCAGCCATGTCTCGATCCCTGAGTCAACAGATGGGGACGTTTGCAAGACAACAACCATCTGCACGAACAGTTCGACGACGTTTGCACCAGCATGGACTATCAGCATTGAAGACTGTGGCTGCGGTTACCCTTGACGTTGTATCAGAGACAGGAGCGCCTGATATGGCGTACTCAACGACGAACCTGGGTGCACGAATGGCAAATCGTCATTTTTTCGGATGAATTCAGGTTCTGTTTACAGCATCATGATGGTCGCATCCATGTTTGGCGACATCGCGGTGAACGCACATTGGAAGCGTGTATTCGTCATCGCCATATTGGCGTATCACCCGGCGTGATGGTATGGGGTGCAATTGGTTACACGTCTCGGTCACCTCTTGTTCGCATTGACGGCACTTTGAACAGTGGACGTTACATTTCAGATGTGTTACGACCCGTGGCTCTACCCTTGATTCGATCCCTGCGAAACTCTACATTTCAGCTGGATATTGCACTACCGCATGTCGCAGGTCCTGTACGGGCGTTTCTGGATACAGAAAATGTTCGACTGCTGCCCTGGCCAGCACATTCTCCAGATCTCTCTCCAACTGAAAACGTCTGGTCAATTGAGGCCGAGCAACTGGCCCGTCACAATACGCCAGTCACTACTCTTCGATGAACTGTGGTATCGTGTTGAAGCTGCATGGGCAGCTGTACCTGTACACGCCATCCAAGCTCTGTTTGACTCAATACCCAGGCGTACCAAGGCCGTTATTACGGCCAGACGTGGTTGTTCTGGGTACTGATTTCTCAGGATCTATGCACCCAAATTGCGTGAAAAAGTAATCACATGTCACTTCTAGTATAATATATTTGTCCAATGAATACCCGTTTATCATCTGCATTTCTTCTTGGTGTAGCAGTTTTAATGGCCAGTAGTGTAGAAAATCTACTAAAGATTCCACACTTTCTTCTTTCAATGTATTTGATGAGTCTGAGTGGTACTGCTCAGTATTTAAAACTGTGTGGTGCTTGTGATTCACTGTGCTGCAATTGCCTGCGGCGTTACGTTAGTGGATGGGAAGGGATATCTGTTAACTTTTCCCCTCCGCGTCGTATATTTACCGCTCGCTGTATCTCAGGAGAGGTGAAGAATTACTTTACGGCGGCCCGCTATCCGTGGGCCTGGTTAATGCCTGTTTTGTGGATCCCTTTCCCCGTACTGCTTCCCACCCCACGCACTGTCACCGCTGCAGCGCACAGTATACACAGGCCGAATAAAAACGCCGCTCTGTATATTTGCGCCAGCCGCAGGGAGGGGCCGAGGGGACGGACTCACTGTGCGATATAAAACAAAGGCGCGGCCGGCCCAAAAACGCAATTCGGCGGCTGCGACGTGATTTAGCGCTCGGGGGCCGCGCCGGACCAATCGCGGTCCGTAAATAAAGCCCTACGGAGCACCACGCCCGCAGCGCCGCACAGCGGCGTTTATTGTTTACCGAGCTCTGCTCGCTGATAGGCGAGACACGCGAAGACCCTTTAGGGGGCTCGGCGCCTCTTACAGGCTCGTCAACGTCGCCTCTCTGGTATCCGGTGAAAGGCGTTGCGAGCTGTTCTCACGTAAGCCCACGCGACAAAAAATTAACAATTGTGATAGTGGATAATACCATCATGACCACTGGTAAGAGCTGTTAAAGCGATGGTGCTCTCTGAATGACCAACAGCCGAGGAAATCTTGTCAGATGGCGAGTGCCTTGAACCTGACAAGCAGACATTGTCGTGACCCGAGTCACTTTGGGAGCAATAGTTCTACGGAAGAGAAAGCCGATCAGTAGCTTTGACTAACGGAAAGCGATTTGAAAGCCGTACTTAGTGCAGCTGCTTTTATACTACAGGCATGTTCATGAGAGAGAAGAAATCGAGAAGAAGAACAAAAAAGTGGCTGGGTCATTTAATTAAAACTGAGAAACATGAATATTTATTAAATCAAAGTAAATTGCTGTTCACGAGATGCTTTTTAAAAACTTAACTTTATTGCATAATTTGCTTTTTATGTGCATTTGAGAGTACTGTTTAAATATGTTGCAGTTCTTGCACGTCTAGTGGCACACAGTAAAAGCAGACTTGCTAACAGCACTATCTTCTGAAACGAAAATTTCTATACCATGTTTGATGAAGATTTTAACTATGAAAATGGTAGCTAGGGTACCTGGTTTCGCTCAGGAAGTTGATATGAGATTGTGTGGTAGTTTGAATAAAAGGACAAACTTTAAAGTATAAGAGATAAAATTTTTTTATTCAAAACATATTTAGACTGTTTACAAGATTTGTTTATAAACAACATTTTTATTTTCTTACCCATGGTGTAGATGTACAAATTTTTCGGATTTCCTGCTCCAAAGAAAGCTACGTGTGTATAATTGATCGTGAGAGAAGCAGGTGTCTTTGATGTTGACGCTGCAGTATTTTAAAGTTTGTCTACATCTACGTCTACATTTATACTCCGCAAGCCGTCCAACGGTGTGTGGCGGAGGGCACTTTCCGTGCCACTGTCGTTACCTCCCTTTCCTGTTCCAGTCGCGTATGGTTCGCGGGAAGAACGACTGCCGGAAAGCCTCCGTGCGCGCTCGAATCTCTCTAATTTTACATTCGTGATCTCCTCGGGAGATACAAGTAGGGGGAAGCAATGTTTTCGATACCTCATCCAGAAACACATCCTCTCGAAACCTGGACAGCAAGCTACACCGCGATGCAGAGCGCCTCTCTTGCAGAGTCTGCCACTTGAGTTTGCTAAATAACTCCGTAACGCTATCACGCTTACCAAATAACCCTGTGACAAAACGCGCCGCTCTCCTTTGGATTTTCTCTATCCCCTCTGTCAACCCGACCCGGTACGGATCCCACACTGATGAGCAATACTCAAGTATAGGTCGAACGAGTGTTTAGCAAGCCACCTCCTTTGTTGATGGACTACATTTTCTAAGGACTCTCCCAATGAATCTCAACCTGGCACCCGCCTCACCAACAATTAATTTTATATGATCATTCCACTTCAAATCGTTCCGCACGCATATTCCCAGATATTTTACAGAAGTAATTACTACCAGTGTTTGTTCCGCTATCATATAACCATACATCAAAGGATCCTTCTTTATATGTATTCGCAATACATTACATTTGTCTATGTTAAGGGTCAGTTGCCACTCCCTGCACCAAGTGCGAATCCGCTGCAGATCTTCCTGCATTTCGCTGCAATTCTAATGGTGCAACTTCTCTGTATAGTACAGCATCATCCGCGAAAAGCAGCATGGAACTTCCGACACTATCTACTAGGTCATTTATATACGAGGGTCAGTCAAAAAGTAATGCCTCCTATTTTTTTTCTACGTTTAATTGTCAGGAAATTTAAATGCAATTACATAGGTTGAAAACCACAACATTGAGGATCATTTTGTCATTTTTCAATGTAATCTCCGCCCATCTCTACAGTTCTGGTCCATCTTTGAACAAGGGCATGTATCCCAGCACGGTAAAAATCACAGCTCTGCTTCCTAAGCCATTGACGCACGGATGTTTTTACGGCCTCCACATCTTCAAAATGAATCCCACGATGAGCTTCTTTTAGTGGCCCGAACAGATGGAAGTCTGATGGTGCCAGGTCAGGGGTGTATGGGGGATGAGGCAAAACTTCCCATCCAATTTTGACAATCTCGTCAGAGGTGTGACGACTGGTGTGTGGTCTTGCATTGTCATGCAAAAGAAGAACATCTGCCATTGATTTTGTTGGGCGAACTCGCTGAAGACGTGCTTTAAGTTTTTTGAGGGTTGTGACGTATTGAACAGAATTTATTGTGCATCCCTGCTCCAAAAAATCAACCAGAATCACACCCTCTGTATCCCAGAAAACTGTTGCCATAACTTTCCCTGCCGATCGCACAGTTTTGAATTTTTTCTTCCTCGGCGAGCTTGTGTGACGCCACTCCATTGACTGCCTCTTTGATTCGGGTTCAAAAAAATGCACCCATGTTTCGTCCCCGGTCACAATTTTTTTCAGAAACTCATCTCCCATCAAACGGAAGCGCTGCAAGTGTTGGGAGGCTATTGTTTTCCTTGCCTCTTTATTCTGATCGGTTAACATTCTTGGAACCCACCGTGCACAAACTTTTGAGTACCCCAATTGTTTAATAATCGTGATGACAATGCGACACACTTCATCTGCAGTCACCCGACGGTCACCACGAATTATGTCATCAACTTGCTGAATGTTGTGTGGAGTCACTGCACTCACCGGCCTGCCGCTTCGCTCTTCGTCAGTCAACGGTGTTTGCCCTTCAGCTTCCTTACAACGACGAACCCATCGTCTAACAGTGCTGACATCCACTGTCACAACACCATACACCTTCTTCAGTCTTTCATGAATGCGTATGGGCGTTTCACCTTCTGCATTCAAGAATTCAATCACACAACGCTGTCTCAAACGAACATCGATGTCGGCCATCTTACAAACTTCTGCTGTGCTGCCACCTGTTGACACAGAAAGTTACTACTGCAGTGGATTGCAGAAGAAGGTTTGAGGAATGGCGCCAAATTCAAATTTTTCACTTAACTTAATTTTTTTAAGTAGAAAAAAAATGGGAGGCATTACTTTTTGACCGACCCTCGTATATTGTGAAAAGCAATGGTCCCATAACACTCCCCTGCGGCACGCCAGAGGTTACTTTAACGTCTGTAGACGTCTCTCCATTGATAACAACATGCTGTGTTCTGTTTGCCAAAAACTCTTCAATCCAGCCACACAGTTGGTCTGATATTCCGTAGGCTCTTACTTTATCAGGCGACAGTGCGGAACAGTATCGAACGCCTTCCGGAAGTCAAGGAAAATGGCATCTACCTCTGAGCCTGTATCTAATATTTTCTGGGTCTCATGAACAAATGAAGCGAGATGGGTCTAATACAATCGCTGTTTCCGGAATCCATGTTGATTCCTACAGAGTATATTCTATGTTTCCAGAAATGACATGATACGCGACAAAAAAAACATGTTCTAAAATTCTACAACAGATAGTTTTGCGCATCTACTCGACCACCCTTCTTGAAAACTAGGACTACCTGTGTTCATTTCCAATCATTTGGAACCTTCCGTTTCTCTGGAGACTTGCGTTACACGGCTATTAAAAGGGGTGGGGGGAGGGGGGGGGGCAAGTTCTTTTGCGTACTCTGTGTAGAATCGATTTCGTATCCCGTCAGGTCCAGCAGACCTTCTTCTGTTGAGTGATTCCTTGCTTTTCTATTCCTTGGACACTTATTTGGATGTCAGCCATTTTTTCGTTTGTGCGAGGATTTAGAGAAGGGACTGCAGTGCGGTCTTCCTCTGTGAAACAGCTTTGGAAAAAGGTGTTCAGTATTTCAGCTTTACACGTGTCATCCTCTGTTTCAATGCCATCATCCCAGAGTGTCTGGATATGCTGTTTCCAGCCACTTACTGATTTGACGCAAGACCAGAACTTCGTAGGATTTTCTGTCAAGTCGGTACATGGAATTTTACTTTCGAATTCACTGAACGCTTCACGCATAGCCCTCCTTACGCTAACTTTGACATCGTTTAGCTTCTGTTTGTCTGAGAGGTTTGGCTGCGTTTATACTTGCAGTGAAGCTCTCTTTGCTTTCACAGTAGTTTTCTAACTTTGTTGTTGAACCACAGTGGGTTTTTCCTGTCCCTCACAGTTTTACTCGGCACGTACCTGTCTAAAACGCATTTTTCGATTGCGTTGAACTTTTTCCATAAACACTCAACATTGTCAGTGCCGGAACAGAAATTTTCGTTTTGATCTGTTAGGTAGTCTGAAATCTGCCACCTATTACTCTGGCTAAACAGATAAACTTTCCTCCCTTTTTTTATATTCCTATTTACTTCCATATTCAGGGATGCTGCAACGGCCTTATGATCACTGCTGCCCTGTTGTGCACTTACAGAGTCGAAAAGTTCGGGTCTTTTTGTTATCAGTAGGTTCAAGATGATATCTCCACGAGTCTCTGTTTAATTGCTCGAGGTAATTTTCGGATAGTGCACTCAGTATAATGTCACTCGATGCTCTGTCCCTACCAGCCGTCCTAAACATCTGAGTGTCCCAGTCTACATCTGGTAAATTGAAATCTCCACCTAAGACTATAACATGCTGAGAAAATTTATGTGAAATGTATTCCAAATTTTCTCTCAGTTGTTCTGCCACTAATGCTGCTGAGTCGGGAGGTCGGTAAAAGGAGTCAATTACTAACCTAGCTCGGTTGTTGAGTGTACCTCCAACCATAATAATTCACAGGAACTATCCACTTCTACTTCACTACGGGATAAACTACTACTAACAGCGACGAACACTCCACCACCGGCTGCATGCAACCTATCCTTTCTAAACACCATCTGTGCCTTTGTAAAAATTTCGGCAGAATTTATCTCTGGCTTCAGCCAGCTTTCCGTACCTCTAACGATTTCAGCTTCGGTGCTTTCTATCAGCGCTTGAAGTTCCGGTACTTTACCAACGCAGCTTCGACAGTTTACAATTACAATATTGATTGCTGCTTGGTCCCCGCATGTCCTGGCTTTGCCCCGCACCCTTTGAGGCTGTTGCCCTTTCTGTACTTGCCCGAAGCCATCTAACCTAAAAAAACTGCCCAGTCCACGCCACACAATCCCTGCTACCCGTGCAGCCCCCTGGTGTGTGTAGTGGTCTCCTGACCTATCCAGCGGAACCCGAACCCCACCACCCTATGGCGCAAGTCGAGGAATCTGCAGTTGTCCTGGCGCTTAGTTAATTTGTAGGTTAATTTGATGGGAAATTCCAATGTATTAAATTGGAATTGCAGTTCAGTTTGAGATCAGTGGTAATCTGGGTATAAATAGAATGTCTCCTTTTTAACTTTCAGTTCGGCTTCGATGATGTTAATCGATAGCTGTTTGACGATCATCGTTGCTCCATTACACAGTTTCGGTGCACTGAGATCTCTGAGTACTGTGATCGGAGCTCCAGTTTTAATGCGCAGTGTAATGGCATTCCTGGTACTTGCAAAGAGTTCAGAAATTCTGTGGGGAAGTCCAAACATTCATCAACGTTTACCATTGTGTCGATCGATTTGTATATTATCTGTTCGCTGGGAATTTTCTTGGAAGTGTTAAAATTGATATCGTCTACAATTTAAATTTTAGTCGCCAAAATTGACCTTTTAAATAGCCAGTCTGGACTGGTATAATTGTAAACGATGTTTGAATACATTTGGTCGATGCGCTGAGTTCCAGCAGTGGCTATTTGGCAGCATCACTCTTCAGGTTAATGAGGTCGTTTCGTCAGTAGGATACGTGCGTCTGCCTACTTCTAAAAGTTGTTGAGCAAAATGTGCTGTTGTTTTGTCTTTCGGTAGTTCAACTCTCATATTTTTTTTTTTAGTACGAGTATTTGTATGTGTAGCCAGAGATGTGACTTTTTAAGCATGCATTGATTTCGTCTGCTGGTGTTGATTTGGGGATAACGAAGTGATTATCGAAAATCTCCTGAGAGTATGAGTAAAGTTCCTCTCATCACTTCAGAGTTTCTGTAATATCCTGTCCATGGCTTAGAGTGATTTTTATTAGGCACTATGCATTCTTACCAGAAGATAATTTTAGCTTGCTTTAGAAGTTTCCCCGTCCAGATGTTCTTGAGATTTAATTTACGGGGCATAGTTCATCGGCTGTATTGAACGGTATTGGTAGGGCAGAATGGGCAGCTTCGTCCTCCTTCCATAAATGTGGCTACAATGCCGGAGGATGTTAGTGCACGTGTGATGTGTTGTTTAACACGTATTTCGGCCAGCAATAGATTTATTAGAAATTGTTTTCCTTGTGCCACCTGGTGCGTCCAAGCAAATACTTCCGCTAGGGTTGTTGTTGATCCGATCCATGATAAAGTTGCAAATTTCCTTTTAATTGTCATTGAGGAGGGGTTTGTTTTGAGCGTTGTACTGAAGTAGTTCGTTGATGTACCTTTTCTCCTGTGCATTGTCCAACTTTGTCACACTGACAGTCTCTTTTCGCTATGCTTGTATCCCATGTTGTACTAAGATGTGATTTTTATTGCTAAACATTAATCTTCTATGCGAATGAGTGCTTCATTGAAGACTACGTCGTTGAATTCAATCGTCAGTTTAGGATGAGCTTCTCCGTTTTGGTACAGTATATCATCACTCACATTCTCTATGAAGGAGTCACATAGCTGTTTTGGATTTAATGGACCATGGCGAATAAATCTCTCGTTTGTTCAGCTGAGGCTACGAGTGAGTTTTCTTATAGTGTCAGTTCCCAGTGGTTGCCATTTTCCAGTAGTCCTAGGCGTTTCCGTGCTTCTCTGTACGTCTGGCATTAGGTAACCGTGAACAGTACTGAGATCAGTGAAACATGTTGGTCCCCGTATTTCGTGTAGCAACATCCGGAGATAGAAATATTCGGCGTTGTTCGGATGTACGATGTATTCTCAACCTAGTGCACCATTTTACATGATTCCTGGATGATCTTCTACTGGAATTTCTTTTCGTCGTTGAAAGATTTTTCTTGTTGTGTTCCGCATATAGTGCATATAGGTAGGGACGTAGACATATAGTAATGTTTTCGCAAATGGATCCATTTCGTACGGTTGGAAAAATGCTGTTAATTTTGGGTTCTGAGGCGGTTCGCTTGCAGTTTTTCTGGCTATGTCTTTTCTGAAGTAAACTTTCTGGCCATTCTCCAAATGTACTGTTAGATGTTGCAAACTTGGTTCTCGTTCCTGTATAGGAAAACCGAAAATCCGCCACGCTGCTTCGTTTGTGTTGATATATCTTCCCATTTAGTACATGAGGATTTCGTCTTCTCTATTTTGTTGTCACTGTCTTTGGGTATTTGAAATACTGCCACTTCACTCCTTTTGTTCACATACTTCTACATTTATGTGTGCTTGGAACGTTATGGAAAGTAATGTGTTGTATGTTACTACCCATTGAGTATCTATTTCCAGTTCGTCGCTGCCTCGTGTTCGTATTTTTACTGTGAAGCCACCGTTTTTGGGTGATCGTCTTCTGTATTTGGAATAGCTACCAATTCCGGTGTGTCGAAATCAAATGGCTCTAAGCACTATGGGACTTAACATCTGAGTTCATCAGTCCCCTAGACTTACAACGACTTAAACCTAACTAACCTAAGGGCATCACACACATCCATGCCCGGGACAGGATTCGAACTTTCGACCGTGGCAGCAACACGGTTACGGAACGAAGTTCCTAGAACCGCTCTGCCACAGCGGCCGGCTTTTGTGTGTCGTCCAAGTATGGTTTTAGGTATTTTTTTACATTTTCAATCACCCATACATGTCGAACTGGGGTTTACTGGCCCATATAATACGTGAATCATGTTTTTCACTACTACGTCTTACAGTTCTGGATCTTCTTATGGATTGGGAAATTCAGCTTGGATGATTTTGTCGATATCCGTGTAACCATATGAGAATGTGTTAGTGAGGCAGTCCCCGTTTTTGCCATTAGATTATGTACCTTCAGCATCTAACGGTTCCAAAGGTGTGTTTCGTGATGACGTCAAAGAATCTCATTTGTTTTTATCGGAAAATTAGGGCTATTATGTCGTATCGATGCATGGAGGCTTGTCCGTATCTTAGTTGTTGTTTGATTTTTGGCCACGAGGAGATGCATGTGAATGTTAAGGAGAGGTCAGGTCGTCCATGTTTTATTATATAAGTCATGGAATCTTGAGTGTATTCGTGTATGTTTCTCGGATTTCCAATGTATGATGAGGGTAAGATTACCATTGTTCCAATGTCGTCAATGTTTCTGTCATTTAAGACTGCCTCTCGAAGGTGGATGTATTCTTCTGTGTGTAGTTTATTCTGATTCAGTCTTATGAAGCATCCGTTCCGCTTTCATTTTTGCACACGTATCTACCAGGAAATGTTGGAATAAACCACGGTGTCGTGAATGTGATTGTATGTTTCATTGTCTCTGGTAAGCGGCAAGCATAAAACTCTTTGGAAGTGACTTTTTTATTTGTTTGTACGCCTGCTTCGGGTTGGATTTCTTTCGCGTTAAATGATATCCTTCTTCTCCGTGCAGAAATATATTAGTGGACATTGGAGGGTATAATATGAATTTTGTTTCTCTGCAGTGTTCTGAAATGTTCTAGAAATTTGTACAGTGCGAAACTTCCCAGCCCGTATATATTTAAAAGCACGCCCTTCAGGCGAAAATGGATCAACGACTGAAGAGACTCGTTCAACGTTACAAACTGCTGCAGATTTCAATGTTGAGCCATCAGTAAGTGCCAGCGTGCGAACAAGTCAACGAAAAATCATCGATACGAGTTTTCGGAGCCGAAGGCCCACTCATACACCCTTGGTGGCTGCACGACACAAAGCTTTACGTCTCGCCTGGGCCCGTCAACACCGACATTGATGACTTGAAACATGGGTAGCCTTAGAAGGGTCGAAATGACCCTGACAGAACTACACTTAGGTGGTATTCAGTGATTAGTCCACATTCGAAGTCACTGAACTTTTCTAACTGACCTGTAGGCAAATCCATCGGTCCGTATCGTGCAACTTGACTTATCTTAGACATACTCATTGCTCCTTTTCTGAATAAGCCATGCCATATTAATCTGACAATACGGCACTAAACTTCTGGAGGAGAGGAGCTATTTCTTTTACTTCACTTTTCTCAGTGGATGCTATTTTTCCTTTGCTCTCTACTCCAAGAGCGATAGTCGTTGGGTGATTCCGTGAACTATTGAAAAGAGAAAACGGATTAGGACACGGAATAGGGAATGGGTCGTAACAATGAAGAACAAGCTTTTCTTCACTACAATTTAAAAAAAGAATAAATCATTCGGTATCTGATTGGGGTAGACACTTATAGGGATGGAAAAGGTAAGACTGGAAGGAGGCAGCTGGTTGGACAGTCCAAACTCCATTAATTTCTCCTCTCTCCTTCTCCTTTTTTTCAGAGCTGAGATTCCGTTTCGCTGGCGGGAGGGGGTTGAGACACTTCTTGGTTGGGCAGTAAGAGGTCATATTTGCGTTTCGGAGCATTTCTCTCTAGTCTCGGGAGAAAGGTATCGTTTTTAATTCCTTTTACTTTAGTCTGGTTATGATCGGGAACTGTTCAATGTTTTTATTCTACACTCCTGGAAATGGAAAAAAGAACACATTGACACCGGTGTGTCAGACCCACCATACTTGCTCCGGACACTGCGAGAGGGCTGTACAAGCAATGATCACACGCACGGCACAGCGGACACACCAGGAACCGCGGTGTTGGCCGTCGAATGGCGCTAGCTACGCAGCATTTGTGCACCGCCGCCGTCAGTGTCAGCCAGTTTGCCGTGGCATACGGAGCTCCATCGCAGTCTTTAACACTGGTAGCATGCCGCGACAGCGTGGACGTAAGCCGTATGTGCAGTTGACGGACTTTGAGCGAGGGCGTATAGTGGGCATGCGGGAGGCCGGGTGGACGTACCGCCGAATTGCTCAACACGTGGGGCGTGAGGTCTCCACAGTACATCGATGTTGTCGCCAGTGGTCGGCGGAAGGTGCACGTGCCCGTCGACCTGGGACCGGACCGCAGCGACGCACGGATGCACGCCAAGACCGTAGGATCCTACGCAGTGCCGTAGGGGACCGCACCGCCACTTCCCAGCAGATTACGGACACTGTTGCTCCTGGGGTATCGGCGAGGACCATTCCCAACCGTCTCCATGAAGCTGGGCTACGATCCCGCACACCGTTAGGCCGCCTTCCGCTCACGCTCCAACATCGTGCAGCCCGCCTCCAGTGGTGTCGCGACAGGCGTGAATGGAGGGACGAATGGAGACGTGTCGTCTTCAGCGATGAGAGTCGCTTCTGCCTTGGTGCCAATGATGGTCGTATGCGTGTTTGGCGCCGTGCAGTTGAACGCCACAATGAGGACTGTATACGACCGAGGCACACAGGGCAAACACCCGGCATCATGGTGTGGGGAGCGAACTCCTACACTGGCCGTACACCTCTGGTGATCGTCGAGGGTACACTGAATAGTGCACGGTACATCCAAACCGTCATCGAACCCATCGTTCTACCATTCCTAGACCGGCAAGGGAACTTGCTGTTCCAACAGGTCAATGCACGTCCGCATGTATCCCGTGCCACCCAACGTGCTCTAGAAGGTGTAAGTCAACTACCCTGGCCAGCAAGATCTCCGAATGTGTCCCCCGTTGAGCATGTTTGGGACTGGATGAAGCGTCGTCTCACGCTGTCTGCACGTCCAGCACGAACGCTGGTTCAACTGAGGCGCCAGGTGGAAATGGCATGGCAAGCCGTTTCACAGGACTACATCCAGCATCTCTACGATCGTCTCTATGGGAGAATAGCAGCCTGCATTGCTGCGAAAGGTGGATATACATTGTACTAGTGCCGACATTGTGCATGCTCTGTTGCCTGTGTCTATGTGCCTGTGGTTCTGTCAGTGTGATCATGTGATGTATCTGACCCCAGGAATGTGTCAATAAAGTTTCCCCTTCCTGGGACAATGAATTCACGGTGTTCTTATTTCAATTTCCAGGAGTGTATTTCTGATGGTATTTTGACATGCTTATGAAGGTATATTGATGTGAACTTTGATCACCGCAGTAGTCAGTGGCAGATTACTCAGTTTTGCGTGTGAAACGGCTTAGGCTTATTTCCTTTTTTTTGGGGGGGGGGGGGGGGGGGAGGGAGGGGTTCTGGTTTTTCGTTGTTACAAGTTTCGGTGTTGGCGTCAGTAACTGGTGCATGTTGGAGATCCACATGTTGCTAGTTTTTATTAAGATAACATCGCATCGAGCTCGGGTTTTCAAACAGAGAGAGTACCTGTCGATTGGAAGTATTTCGTTGTAGAAGTCCTTTTCCGAATTTCTAAGAGTTTCGTGGAACCCCATGGTTTCCCCTAGGCAATCCTCAGTTTCCGCTTTGTTGCCTTTGTATTGCCGCAGTGAAGAGTAGATAATAAAGTAGCAAGCCGTCAATGTGTATTTACAATGAATGTGAGCGAATAATACAAACGAATGTTTCACAATATTTAATTAAATGCGTATTCTGGTGCCACTTTACTGTTTATCGTAAATGTTCTGTTTTTTATGTAGAACCATGTTGAAACATTTGCTATTCTTCTAAAGAAAAGAAAGAAAGTAAGAGGTTGTCGCTGCAAATCAGAGAGGAATCAAAATTTGGAGTAGAACATGAACCAGCGCCACATAATGGAGCAACATAGTATTAAACCTTACAAAGCAGCAGATTTATGCACTAAATTATGCACTTTCGAACAGACTGCCTTTATTACTTATTGGTATCTTTTTATTTCATTGTCATTATTTTTTGTTTCTCAAGGCTTGTTCTTATGCTCCCGTTGAATCAAAACCCATACACCTATGTAGATATGCACATAGTGCAAAACGATTTTTGAGATGTTTGTTTCTGCATCTCTTGTTTTGTCAAGCTGGACTCAAAATTCGCTTTTTTTTTTGTCTTCCAACAGAGTAGACGAATACGCTCGTTGTAAACGGCTTGTCCACTGCTGCCAAGATGTAATTTTACGCAGCCGTCCATGTCTCGATAAAACGCTTCGCTATTAAGTCGGAGAAACCGCGTGTAAAGAGAAAACGCCTTTATTGTCGACTTTCAGGGTACCATTAGTTGAAACAGCCGTCTGAAGCTTATTGTCTCGGAAACCAGTGATCTGTTGGTTCTTCGTCAGTTAACTATCCCTGGCCCTTTATCAGTAGGAAGTAACATGTCCTCTGCAATGTTATACTACCACATAAGAGAGTATTTCAATTCAGTGTCGGTCGTTTATTGATGTACTTTTCTCTTTGTTGACTCATTTTGTCTTCTTACTTAATTTCACATGGAACCAGTCTCATCAGAGATAAGACGATCAGTGGTCGTGTGTAAGTAAGGTATAAGCAGGTTAACTGTGACAAAAAAATAAAACCACTAACCAATTACTCTTAAGAATACTACTTATTAGGGACAAATAGCACTGTTGCCGGCCCTCGAAACAATAGGTTAAAAATCGGGCTAATTGAAGGAGGTGGATCTAACAATGAACATTTTCTTCAAGGAGTCCGTTGAATTTCGGTTATACCATAAATCAGTCAAATCTAAAAGCCGCAAATTCAACTAAATACTTAGGGATTACAGTTACGAACAACTTAAATTGGAAGGAACACATAGAAAATCTTGTGGGGAAGGCTAACCAAAGACTGCGTTTTATTGGCAGTACACTTAGAAAATGTAACAGATATACTAAAGAAACTGCTTACACTACGCTTGTCCATCCTCTTTTAGAATATTGCTGCGCGATGTGGAATCCTCACCAGATAGGATTGACGGAGTACATTGAAAAAGTTCAAAGAAGAGCAGTACATTTTGTATTATCGCGAAATATGAGAGAGAGTGTCACTGAAATTATACAGGATTTTGGATGGACATCACTAAAATAATGGCGTTTTTCGTTGCGGAGGAATCTTCTCACGAAATTCCAATCACCTACTTTCTCCTACGAATGCGAAAATATTTTGTTGACGCCGGCTTCTATAGGGAGAAACGATGACCATGGTAAAATAAGGGAAATCAGAGCTCGTACGGAAAGATATAGGTGTTCGTTCTTTGGATGGTTTGTGAGGGTTGAAGGGAGTAGACTACAAAGGCCATCCGTCCCTGTTCGTTCTTTGTGCGCGCTATACGAGATTGGATTAATAGAGAATTGTGAAGGTGGTTCGATGAACCTACTGTCAGACACTTAAATGTGATTTCCAAAGTATACGTGTAAATGTAGATGTAGGTAGAAACAACGTAAGCGAGCTGGTCACTGACCGTTTGAATGATTTACAATCGTTTTAACTTGGGCACGTAATCTCCGAACACGTGAAGTTCCATTTCCACTACTTGATCTGGATGTCCTACTCCCCCTCGTTAGTAAAAATATGAAGAATCTATTACAAAATAACTGTTTTTATAAATTTGTCATAAGCGAGAAGCGGCAGTTGTAACCTTCTGTAACAGATCGACAAAGATTTCAAAGTTTCCCATTAAGCGGTGAGTCATCCTGTGTTTCATTACTTCTCTGAAACTTGGTTTTTGTCTTTCAAAACATTCTGATACGACAGCCCTTGGGGACGCTCAATTTAGACTTTGTGGTTCTCCCTTCTCCCCTACCTCCGTCAACCAAAAGAGTGGGAGCGATATCTTTGCAGAAAGCTAGTAGTGCGGAAAGCGTTAAAACTTTCTGCTTTTCGGCGAAACGGAGTTTTCTACAGTTGGAATCAACTTCCGCCAAAGTAATTCCGCACCGCAGCGGGGGCCGGAATAAGGTGCTTCGTGTTAAACACGTTGAGATGCAAAGTCGGCCGTTGCTCCTGCACTTGTCCCGACAAATCTACATACAGCGCCGGCCTGGTTCGCAAGATTTTGCCACCACCGCAATTTCCAGCAGCTGCTAGGCCTACAGTTCTTAGATGTGTCCTCGACTTGCACGTACCAGAGACATAGTTAAGTTAGGAACATTCTGCGATCGCCCGATATGAACCCTCTTAATATTATTCATTCACATTAACATCTTGATCAAAATAGGACTACATCGCTAATGCCAATCTGTTGTAGGAAATGGAGGACGTTACACTCTGGCACTTTATTACCCTTCTAGAGACCCAAAATTTCAACAGTAAGAATCATTTGCAGTTGTGATTAGGTAAGGGCAAACCTAATCAAGTTTACCCTTTACAACACAGAAATGTTGAGTGCAAAAACTAATTGATTTACGTGCCAAAAACTGTGTAACATGAAGAATTTGTTCAAATTAATTACTTATTCTTTTGTTACCTGTAGGGGTCATTGAACATTTCCAGGATGACATCATGTTTGAGCCAATCAGATAAAACCCAATTTCACAATTTTTCAAATTCAGAAAGATTACTGTAACATTGCTACTACTATAATAGCAATTCGCCGTTAAGGTTGAAACCTTTCCGTCTCCTCTATATCTCTTTTGTTACGCAACCTTCCCTTTTATAATAACCTATGAAACCTTCCCTTAGGATTTCTGCCTCTTGCTTAATAACAACAAATGAAATCTTCCCTTTGAAATTAATCCTCTTTCTCAATCTTCGGATACAAATTTAAACGCTGCTTATTAAAAGTTATTTTAATTATTATTTCGACGAAACATAGAATGTGTCATCGTCGTGTCCCTCAGTCGTTACCTGCAATAACCCAAAACTGTTCCTTACCTTTTTTACTGTTACTGGATTGCCATCTGACGGCTACAGCGAACTGCGACGTGAATATTCTTACTCTGTTTTACTATACTCTATTAACTGCTGGTGGGCTGTCATAATAAGTGGCACTATTTATTACTAAAACTAACGTTATTCATTAATAGCAAAGCTGACGTTAATATTTAATTAATGTGACTGACTCTACGTAATTCATAGTTAAGCTTTTTCTTGACAAATATAAAATTTTGCAAAGTTTTACGTTGATGGTTTTTGGGATGGGTTATGATCAGTAATGCAATATTTCTGGCAAAGATTAATTATATTCTGAATGATATGATTTTACAAACTTTCAAATGGGACTTACTTTTTACAATAACCTTACAACTAGCATTGCGCAAACATACCTTCAGTAGTCTTGAGTTTCTCAAAAACATAATTCAATAATATTAGTTCCTCCTCTGATAATACACTACTGGAAATGGAAAAAAGAACACATTGACACCGGTGTGTCAGACCCACCATACTTGCTCCGGACACTGCGAGAGGGCTGTACAAGCAATGATCACACACACGGCACAGCGGACACACCGGGAACTGCGGTGTTGGCCGTCGAATGGCGCTAGCTGCGCAGCATTTGTGCACCGCCGCCGTCAGTGTCAGCCAGTTTGCCGTGGCATACGGAGCTCCATCGCAGTCTTTAACACTGGTAGCATCCCGCGACAGCGTGGACGTGAACCGTATGTGCAGTTGACGGACTTTGAGCGAGGGCGTATAGTGGGCATGCGGGAGGCCGGGTGGACGTACCGCCGAATTGTTCAACACGTGGGGCGTGAGGTCTCTACAGTACATCGATGTTGTCGCCAGTGGTCGGCGGAAGGTGCACGTGCCCGTCGACCTGGGACCGGACCGCAGCGACGCACGGATGCACGCCAAGACCGTAGGATCCTACGCAGTGCCGTAGGGGACCATACCGACACTTCCCAGCAAATTAGGGACACTGTTGCTCCTGGGGTATCGGCGAGGACCATTCGCAACCGTCTCCATGAAGCTGGGCTACGGTCCCGCACACCGTTAGGCCGTCTTCCGCTCACGCCCCAACATCGTGCAGCCCGCCTCCAGTGGTGTCGCGACAGGCGTGAATGGAGGGACGAATGGAGACGTGTCGTCTTAAGCGATGAGAGTCGCTTCTGCCTTGGTGCCAATGATGGTCGTATGCGTGTTTGGCGCCGTGCAGATGAGCGCCACAATCAGGACTGCATACGACCGAGGCACACAGGACCAACACCCGGCATCATGGTGTGGGGAGCGATCTCCTACACTGGCCGTACACCTCTGGTGATCGTCGAGGGGACACTGAATAGTGCACGGTACATACAAACCGTCATCGAACCCATCGTTCTACCATTCCTAGACCGGCAAGGGAACTTGCTGTTCCAACAGGACAATGCACGTCCGCATGTATCCCGTGCCATCCAACGTGCTCTAGAAGGTGTAAGTCAACTACCCTGGCCAGCAAGATCTCCGAATCTGTCCCCCATTGAGCATGTTTGGGACTGGATGAAGCGTCGTCTGACGCGGTCTGCACGTCCAGCACGAAAGCTGGTCCAACTGAGGCGCCAGGTGGAAATGGCATGGCAAGCCGTTCCACAGGACTACATCCAGCATCTCTACGATCGTCTCCATGGGAGAATAGCAGCCTGCATTGCTGCGAAAGGTGGATATACACTGTACTAGTGCCGACATTGTGCATGCTCTGTTGCCTGTGTCTATGTGCCTGTGGTTCTGTCAGTGTTTCCCCTTCCTGGGACAATGAATTCACGGTGTTCTTATTTCAATTTTCAGGAGTGTAGTTAGCTGGTGTCTCTGTACATCCGTTTATAATCTCTTGTAAATCATATCTGGTGGCTGGCAGGCACATCACTCCTCTCAACCTCTCGCTTCAGACGTGTTACCGATTCGCTTCACATCTCGCTTACTCGCTTCAGACCTGGACTCGCTTCACATCTCGCTTACTACTGACTTCCTACGAACGCTAAAGTGCGATCTCTCTTGCCAACAATGCTTTCTGGTGCAGACAATCCCTGCTACCATTACAAAATGTATCATTGCGCGGTCTTTCCCGCTCTTTTCTTCAAATGTATCAATACGCTGTCTCATCACTCTTTTTAAAATTATATCAATGTGCGGTCTCTCTTGCCAACAATACTTTGGTGCAGACATTCCATGCTACCACAATTATTTCCAACATGACAAATATTAATTATTCTCACTTAATCCCATTAGTAAAATATAAATATCTTTCATAAATTGTGGTTTGACAATCGATATACACGTCTTACAAGGTTACTCCTACCCAGAAAATATAAAATGAATGTGATGGTATGTAATGGAAAAGGTACGTTCCGTTATCCAGAAAATTACGTTTGATAGGAAGCAGTAATCAAACTAACGGCACTCGAATCAGTGTTACGGTACTTTTGAAGTAAATGGTAAATCACGTAAACGTAAGTAGTTGCCAGCCTAATTATGCAGCCTGGTATCAAGTGGTTTTTTTTTTGTTCATCAAGAAATTTGGGTACTGTATATGCCTTTACTTGGTACAGAAAGCTGTTTTGCGAGTACGACACGCAACAGCAGCTCAATCTAGCAAGTACTAGAACAGCAGTTTGGCAGGAACAACACAGATGTAAACTTGAAATATTCTTGCAACACACACACTCTCTCTCACTAATATACAGGGTGTAAATTTTAAGTTGACAAACCAAAATAACTCGAAAAATAAGCTTCACACGAAAAAATGTATCTAAAGTTGATTATTTTCGAGGAGGCATCTGCTGGTGCTAAAGTTAGACCGTCACCCAAGCCCCCTGGGGGTGGCGCGGGAGGCAACTTTAAAATTTCAAATGGGACCCCGCCCCCATCTTTTATTGCAGAATCAGATTCTACATAAAAAACTACATACATTTTGTCTTAACCATTTGTTTTTAATTCTTGGTAGTTGGCGCTGTAATTCAAGAAAGTCATATTCTCATTTAAGCGTGCAAAATGGTTGCGGATAGTAACAAATATCGAAACCTACTTGAAAATGAACTGCCAGATCTACTGGAAGACCTGAGCATCGAACTTCGACAAAACATGTGGTTTCAACATGATGGTTGTCCAACTCATTATTCATTATTAGGGCGCGATGTAATAGATAGACTTTACCATGGTTACTGGATTGGCAGGGCAGGTCCTGGAAATTGGTCAGCCAGAGCGCATGATATTACCTCGCCAGATGTTTTCTTACGGGGTTATCTAAAAGACATCGTTTATCAGGAAAAGCCTACCACTCGCAATAACATGATGCAAAGAATAAGAGATGTTAGAGCTGCAATTGCACCAGATATGGTATCAAGATGTGTGCAGGGATTTACAGCACGAGTCAATAAATGCATCGAAGTTGGAGGTCATCACTTTGAACGCTTGATTTCATAAAACGGTGAGATGCAAGGGATTTACGGACAACAAGCAGGCTGAAAGTGAGAGACAAAGGGACTCACTGGAAACAACCACCCCGAAATTTCTTTACTTGCAAGTATTTGCAAATATCAACGATAAAACGAAACCAGGATCACCAAATCTTAAACGGGAATGCGTTCGTCTTTAGTTAGCGAGTGGGTCAGTCTTTTCCTCAGTTGTTTACTCTGTGAATTAATGAGTTCACTCGTTAGTAAGTAGGATGTTCGGTTAGTTAGTTAGCTAGCCAGATGATTTGTTTGATAAAGAAAGATTGTGTGGTCTCATGGCCACGAAACAAACAAAACTTATACGAATCTGCGGAAAAAATTAATATTTGGATCAAAATTTGTAAAACTCTAATTCCTCTCTCTCTAATCCCACCCTATGGGGAGAGTTTTAATTTTAGCGAATCAAAATTTACGAAGTAAATAAGTATTTTTTATATATCCGTAACCATTTTACACGCAATAATGAGAACATGGATTTTCTTGGATTACAGCGCCATCTACCAAGAATCAAAACATATGTTTAAGACAAAATGTACGTAGCTTTTGTAAGTAGAATCTCATTCTACAATAAAAAATGGGGGTTCCCATTTGAAATATTAAAGTTGCCTCCCGCCCCCACACCCAGGGGGCTGGGGGTGGGGGCTAATTTTAGCACCAGCAGATGTCCGCTCCGAAATAATCAACTTTGTATTCTACACATTTTTTCGTATGAAGCTTGTTTTTCGAGTTATTCGGGTTTGTCAGCTTAAAAGTTACACGCTGTATATTAGTGTGTGAGAGAGAGTATGTTGCTAGGACATTTCAAGTTTACATCCGTTTTGCTCATGACAAAATGCTGTTCCAGTACTTCCTAGATTTAGCTCTTGTTGTGTGTCCTACTTGCAAAACAGATTTCGGTACCAAGTAAAGTCATATACAGTACTCAAATTTCTTGATGAACAATATAAATACTTGATACCAATTTGCCTAATTAGGTTCAAATGGTTCATATGGCTCTGAGTACTATGGGACTCAACTTCTGAGGTCATTAGTCCCCTAGAACTTAGAACTAGTTAAACCTCACTAACCTAAGGACATCACACACATCCATGCCCGAGGCAGGATTCGAACCTGCGACCGTAGCGGTCTCGCGGTTCCAGAGTGCAGCGCCTAGAACCGCACGGGCACTTCGGCCGGCGCCTAATTAGGCTGGCGACTACATACGATTACGTGATTTACAGTTTACTTTAAAAGTATCGTAACATTGGCTTGAGTGCCGACCAATTTCACTACAAACTATGCCGGTGCAACAATGCTTTACCTTTTCTCCTTGATTCAGGCAGCAGTAGAAAGCAGTGTGCTGTGGGCGTGGAGCGGCACGAAAATTTGCTAACTTCGTGGTCTGATGTTCCGATTATTAGAGCGTTGGAAAATTTCCTACCAGAACCCTAAAATCGCGGCAGATATGTGTGTGAGGTGCGCCTGTTCGCTTGTATGGCCCAAAGAATGTGACTCAAATTGGCAAACGTCAGACAGCCGACTCAGGACAAATAGGTTCATCCTTGTGACATGCGATATGTCCTAGATGATCTACAGTTCCACCCTCGGTACAGCTGGATACTGCTCTTGGCTCTTAGTTCACCACAAGTTGAAGACAACAAGTCTTCCCACTAGGGAAAGACCTGAAGTTCTCCACCAAGGGAGGACCAGAAGACGAAGAACGCAAAAATTAAAGCTACTTTCCGCCAAACCTCAGTACGGGAACCGAATTAGCAAAATCGAAACTACTCCTACGTTATACAAGCCAATCAAATCATCCTCTACTCATTGGATCTCTCCTCATGACCGTTCTGTGGGCCTGGTAGCCAATCCAGGCACAACTCCAGGGTTCCCACGCTGGGGGAGCAAGTCTCTGCTATTAATAGCCTGGGGACTCAATGTTTCTTGACTGAAAAAAGGTTTTCGACAAAGGAAAGGTCGTTCTACCGATGAGCATGGCCACTTTTCGGCAAAAAACGACTACATAGACGGGACCACAATCCCTCATTTATGGAGAGATCAAATCTTTCCAGCGATTTCCTATTTCTGGAAGTACGCTGTTAAGCTTCCCAGACTGTTGTGGTTGTGAAATAAATGTTTTTGATATCTCTGGAAGAATCTGGCAACTTCCTGACGTCAGAGGAGTTACAACCTTACCTGCAGTAAACATGCGTACCAGCCATTCTGTCTATATCGTCCCAGCTTCTAACATGAGAATGCTCGGAGTCTTATGACCTACCCTTCTCCCTAAGTGGAAAGATGGAAGTACCACGGCCCAAAGCCCATCTGCAGGTACAATCCACAGAGCACAGCTCCCCAAAGTCACTCGCTCAGCCAGGTCGCTGGACTCAGCGTCTATGTCTCGTAATCCATCCCTCTTCCTGTCCACCGTCGCCTTCAGTAAGGCCCCTCAGGTAAAAGTTCTCTACAGGATACATATACAGTTATATGAACATTCTGCCCACAGTTTGCTCATGTAAGAAAGTCTTAAACCACACATACCAAATGTAGTACTGTGCAACACCGAGATCACGACCTAAAATATGAATATTAATCTGGCTGACAGTGTTCTTAAAGTAAGACAGTGACGCGCCACCTCTCAGTACCACAAACGGCTTCAAGAATACAAGTTTCCACCTCAGTGATGCAGATTCTTTTATTTCCATAGGACCAAATTGACGAGCTAATCTCCAAGGTCATGTAACGTGTCACGCCATGAAATTACTACATAAAAGTAATAACAGATAAAAATAAAATGTTTATGAACACCAGAAAGTCAATCCATAAGTTTAAGTAAACGTAATCAAGAATTCAACAAGAATCAGCTTATTTTTTCAAGGCCATCCTCGAGAAAATAGGAGGAGTGACCCAAGAGGAAACTCTTTAGTTTTGCGTTGGATGGGACATGAATATCTTTAATACTTTGAATTGCTTGGTAGCTATTTTTCACTAAGAAAGGTTTTAAATTTATTATGTTTTTATAAAATTGAATGCAGCTTAGCATAACTTTGTATCATGGATGATTTATAGCATTGACAATTATTGTGATAGCGATGTTAGATTTATGGATCTGACACCACATAGATCGACAGATCGATAGTCAAATCGAAACCAGCTGAATTTTGACCGCCATCTTGTCACTACAATACAAATTTGTTTTTGTGTTCGTGTTTCCAAGTTACTGTTACATTTGTGAAAACTGGTGGACAGTGATAAAAAAGCCATGAGAGTCAAGGAAACGGAAACACCTCAGCTCATCACAACGAACTGCCACGTCAGAAGAACAGAGTGAGTCCATGTTACAGAACATTTTCAGGCAAACATCGGTCCAGCTTACAAAGTGACATCACCCCTTACTGAGTTTTCTCTTCTTCCACAGGATAACCACAGCATTTATGAAAAGACTGTGTAACATCTGTTTGATCTTACTGTGAAATTGTTTTTGTAATTCCATTTAGCCTGAAGATGAGGTATTTCCTCGAAACATGGCGCACAATAAATAAATAATACATTAGTTAACAAACTTTGTGACTGGTAGCGGTAATTTCTTTAAAAAAACCCTTTACATACACAAATAGCTCCAAAATACGCGAGGTTTGTTTGAAACTGCAGTAGCTAATGCCACATAAATAAATATTGTTGTATTGACTATTGTGTGTGAGAGAGACACTATATAACGTCCTACGTAGCTGCACTATTATTCACAATGTTACGTAAATTCTCTGTTAAACCTTGACCTTTTGTATTATTAATTATGATCTGAATAATATTTATGGCAGTGAAAACATGATTTTTACCAGTCAGCGATTTACTCATAAGCAAGCTTGAGCCTCGTATTATTAAGTACTATCTCTGCGTTCGTCGCGCATAATTAATGAAAACTTTTCTCCAAAAAATATTTTCTTTTCCTGGTAGCAAAAATATTTGAAGTATTTTTCCTATTATAAGTGCGCTATTACGACAAAAGAATTGCAGGTGGCAAATGATAAAACTTGAATTCTTCGATAACTGATTATTTCCACTTAATTACAGGAATGTAATAAGATTACCAGGACAAATACATTTTATACATACATTCTGAAAAAAAAAGGTACATACAATTAACAAGCTTCTGCATTCAAAAGAAACCTCGTACAAAAGCGTCTAGTAGGTTCGAGAGCCGACACAAGAGTGATCATTTTATTCATCCGAGTCTTTGTCAAACAATTGTATAGAAATTCCATGACATGATATAATCTTTATTATTCTTAGTATTTGTTACATAGAAATATAGGGTGTTACAAAAAGGTACGGCCAAACTTTCAGTAAACATTCCTCACACACAAATAAAGAAAAGATGTTATGTGGACATGTGTCCGGAAACGCTTAATTTCCATGTTAGAGCTCATTTTAGTTTCGTCCACCCACGCTCAATGGAGCACGTTATCATGATTTCATACGAGAAACTCTACCTGTGCTGCTAGAACATGTGCCTTTACAAATACGACACACCATGTGGTTCATGCGCGATGGAGCTCCTGCATACTTCAAAGTCTTCATAGGCTTCTCAACAACAGATTCGGTGATCGATGGATTGGTAGAGGCGGACCAATTCCATGGCCTCCACGCTCTCCTGACCTCAACCGTCTAGACTTTCGTTTATGGGGGCATTTGAAAGCTCTTGTCTACGTAACCCCGGTACCAAATGTAGAGACTCTTCGTGCTCGTATTGTGGACGGCTGTGATACAATACGCCATTCTCCAGGCCTGCATCAGCGCATCAGGGATTCCATGCGACGGAGGGTGGATGCATGTATCCTCGCTAACGGAGGACATTTTGAACATTTCCTGTAACAAAGTGCTTGTAGTCACGCTAGTACGTTCTGTTGCTGTGTGTTTCCATTCAATGATTAATGTGATTTGAAGAGAAGTAATAAAATGAGCTCTAACATGGAAAGTAAGCGTTTTCGGACACATGTCCAAATAACATATTTTCTTTGTTTGTTTGTTTGTGAGGAATGTTTCCTGAATGTTTGGCCGTACCTTTTTGTAACACCCTGTATATTTATTGTTAATACTTTTGTGTTGAAAATATGTAAAGGTGGACACTTTTTCACTTTTAAAAATAGCATCATTGATAGCACATTTACATAATACCCAAGCATGGTTTTGTTCTGTATTGACGCAATTCACTTTTTGCTATCGTAACATTTTACTACGGGTTTTAGAAAGCTTTCCAGTAAACGGTAAAAATTTCAGCAGTAACCTAGCATGGGACACGCTGGTGTTTTGCGAGAAGTCACATATCTAGGCTGACTTCACTTTCCCAGTATCCTACTAATGAGCCGAAGTCTGTCACTTGCTTTACTTACGACCAAGTATATTTGATAATTTCATTTCATATGCCCACAAACTGTTAGAACTCGGTATTAGTGTGAGTCGACTAATTCCAGTTCATCCTCACTGATACTGTAGTGATAGTACAGAATACTTTTACGAATTGTCAAGTGAAAACTTTTACGTTTCTGAGAAGTTACAAGAAGCTGTTCAACTCTCCACCATTTCAAAGTATTATCAAGACCTTACTGAATTTCTGAGCAGTTTCTTCTGATAGTAAGCTACTTCGTTATAGGTAGCTACCTCATCTGGAAAAAGTCTGAGGTTGCGGTTAATATCGTTTACCAGGTCATTAATACTGCAGTACCGCTCAACTGTCTTCCATAATTCACGCGTCTAACGGACACACAACTGGATTCTTAACGTCCACGATGTTCTTTATAGGTTTTCCGTGTGATTCAAATCAAGGTTCGAGGGAGTAGATGGGACATAAAACCATCCTCACATCGTAGATGTGTTGCTCATAAAGATCTGATGAAGTCTGAGGGCGTCACAGTGAAGGATGGTTCCCTAATGCTTTCGGTGTCTTATGGGAGCTGTGTAACGACGTTTCTCTTCTGCCATCAGGGCAAAAGGGGATTCTACACACTAATAAGTGAGCGACTACATTGCAGGCTACCTCTACTAAATGTTGTCAGACGCGTTTTATCTTGTATTGCAGCATACATTTTGCGTTTCGCATTTGGAACGTGTAGACGGGTTATAAGTCTGCCTCGATAGCCGAATGGTCAGCGCCCTTGACTCTCAGGCGAAAGACCTTGGTTCATTTTCTGGTACTGCCAGGAATTTTTCCTTGCTGGCAGCTCTGGTAGGGCGGTGCACTCAGGCTCGTTATTTCAGCTGAGAGGCTACTTGAGTGAGATGTAGCACCCCCACTTCTGACTGGTTTTAAAACAGAAGTTGAAGACAACCAAATTACAATCATACCATTTGTATATTTGGAGGATGCTTAACATACTACAACGCATTTAGACCAAGTTCTGTCTCATCTTCAAGCGTTTATACAACAGAAAATTATAACTTAAAAATAAAATGTCTTAAACTAAATTAACATAGGACTTATCGTTTATCGTTCGCTGCTGGTGTGGCTGTTGGGGTAGTTGAGGGCGGGGGCAGTGGTCGACCAGAAATTGCTGTCCAGCTGGGTCTTATGCAGTGCGAAGCTGTGTGTTATGACTGGCACGACAACCTGTGTTGGATGCAGATAGTTTTGCATCAGTTGTTAAGGTACGAAAATCGTGTGATACTCTTTCTTATTTGACAAGTGCGTTCTTACGATTTTGGCGGCCCAAAGCTTCGTTGGATCATTGGTAAACTGGCGGAGCTGTTGTGAGACAATATACAATTGCGCTATTTGCTTTGGCACTGTTTTTTCAACGTAATTCACGGCGCAAATGTTTCTATTCGCTTAATACAATATGATATCTTTCCGATGTGTGTGTGAGTATCGACTATATAATATTCGCGATATTGGCAATCTGGTAGTTGTTTGTTTCGCACTGGCACACCTTAAATCTTTTCCATTAGAACTGGCTTAACGCTACTGAAGAGCTTTGAGTTCTAGTATTCGGTTATTTCCTTAAGAATATTATCTCCATATTTTGTGACATGAATGCAAATTTCCTTTTCTTCCCTGCCGCCGTTGGATAAGCAGCTGCAGCAGCAAGTCGTATAACCCTAGCTTACTTGTTTGTAAGAAAGTTTAATTAATTTCTTTGCGTGTTTTTGGGTACTTGCATTGTTTAATTCATATATTTCGGGCGTATCATAGTATTTGACAGTTGTAGCATCGCGCTTTAGTGTTTACTTCGTAGATTCTTATTTAAATTGCGTGTGAGTTTCGTATAGGAGGTGCAATTTCGAGTTTTAGTTACTGTAATCGTTAATTCAGCAGATTGTAGCGCAGTCGTTAGGCATTTGTACAGGTTAGTTGATACATTCTTTGTGTGTTCCGCTTGCGTTATCTAGGCACGGACTCGTGTTTCGGTAACTGTTGTTCAACATCGATTAGAATGGACAGGGACTGCGATTGCTGTGTTCGGATGAGTGCTGACTTGGCATCCCTTCGCTCACAGCTGCAATCGGCGCTGACTTCGGTCGCGCAGCTTGAGGCTGTTGCCAATGGGCACCACTGTGGGGAGCTGGACTCGGGTATCACGGGGATGTCAACCTCATCCCGTCTGTCCCCAGATCGGTCTGCCACTGTGGTTGCCCCGGTTGCTGCCCGTAGTGGGGCTGAGCCCTCGCCTGTGGTTGATTGGGAGGTCGTTCCATGGCGTGGCAGGCAGCGAAAGGCGTCCCCGGAGGCTGATCAGAAAGCCTCCCCGGTGCGTCTGACAAACCGGTTTCAGGCACTGTCTCTGGCTGAGCCAGATGCAGCTGCCTGCCCTGTTTCAGAGGATCATTCTCAGCCTTCAAGGTCCGGGCAATCGCAGAGGGTGGGCTTACTGGTAGTTGAGAGCTCCAATGTTAGGCGCGTAATGGGGCCCCTTAGGGATACGGCGGCTAAGGAGCGGAAGAAATCCAGTGTGCACTCCGTGTGCATTCCGGGAGGAGTCATTCCTGATGTGGAAAGGGTCCTTCCGGATGCCATGAAGAGCACAGGGTGCAGCCAGCTGCAGGTGGTGGCACATGTCGGCACTAATGACGTGTGTCGCTTTGGATCTGAGGAAATTCTCTCTAAATTCCAGCGGCTATCTGATTTGGTGAAGGCTGCCGGTCTTGCTTACGAGATGAAGGCAGAGCTCACCATCTGCAGCATCGTTGACAGAACCGACTGCAGACCTTTGGTGCAGAGCCGGGTGCAGGGTCTGAATCAGAGGCTCAGACGGTTTTGCGACCGTATTGGCTGCAGATTCCTTGACTTGCGCCATAGGGTGGTGGGGTTTCGGGTTCCGCTGAATAGGTCAGGAGTTCAATACACTCAGCTGGCGGCTACACGGGTAGCGGAGGCTGTGTGGCGTGGACTGGGCGGTTTTTTAGGTTAGAAGGCCTCGGGAAAGTGCGGTATGGGCTGCAATGTCAAAGGGTGCTTGGCAATTACAGGAAGTGCTTGGATCAAGGAACAGTCGGAATTATAGTTGTAAATTGTTGTAGTTGCGCTGGAAAAGTCCCTGAGCTTCAAGCGCTAATAGAAAGCACAGAAGCTGATATCGTTACAGGTACAGAAAGCTGGCTAAAGCCTGAAATAAGCTCTGCAGAAATTTTTACGAAGTCTCAGACGGTGTTCAGGAAAGATAGATTAGGCAAAATTGGTGGTGGAGGGTTTGTGTCTGTCAGTAGTGGTTTATCTTGTAGTGAAGTCGAAGTAGATACTCCGTGCGAATTGGTATGGGTGGAGGTTATACTTAACAGCCGAATTAAGTTAATAATTGGCTCCTTCTACCGACCCCCAGACTCCGACGATACAGTTGCGGAACAGTTCAGAGAAAGTTTGAGTCTCGTAACAAATAAATACCCCACTCATACGGTTATAGTTGGTGGGGACTTCAACCTATCCTCGGTATGTTGGCAAAAATACTTGTTTAAAACCGGTGGTAGGCAGAAAACGTCTTCCGAGATTGTCCTAAATGCTTTCTCCGAAAATTATTTCGAGCAGTTAGTCCACGAACCCACGCGAATTGTAAATGGTTGCGAAAACACACTTGACCTCTTAGCCACAAACAATCCAGAGCTGATAGAGAGAATCATGACTGATACAGGGATTAGTGATCACAAGGTCATTGTAGCTAGGCTTAATACCATTTCTTCCAAATCCATCAGAAACAAACGCAAAATAATTTTATTTAAAAAAGCGGATAAAGTGCCACTAGAAGCCTTCCTAAAAGACAATTTCCATTCCTTCCGAACTGACTATGCGAATGTAGACGAAATGTGGCTCAAATTCAAAGATATAGTAGCAACAGCAATTGAGATATTCATACCTCATAAATTGGTAAGAGATGGAACGGATCCCCCGTGGTACACAAAAAAAGGTCCGAACGCTGTTGCAGAGGCAACGGAAAAAGCATGCGAAGTTCAGAAGAACGCGAAATCCCGAAGATGGGCTAAAATTTACAGACGCGCGAAATTTGTCACGTACTTCGATGCGAGATGCCTTTAATAGGTTCCACAACGAAACATTGTCTCGAAATTTGGTAGAAAATCCGAAGAAATTCTGGTGGTATGTAAAGTACACAAGCGGCAAGACGCAGTCAATACCTTCCCTGCGCAGTGCCGATGGTACTGTTACCGACG
Organism: Schistocerca gregaria; assembly: GCF_023897955.1. Lineage (NCBI taxonomy): Eukaryota > Metazoa > Arthropoda > Insecta > Orthoptera > Acrididae > Schistocerca > Schistocerca gregaria. The sequence continues at coordinate 238,714,570 of NC_064927.1, forward strand.
ACTGTACCGCTGAAGCGGAGTTATTGAACGCAGTTTTCCGAAATTCCTTCACCAGGGAAGACGAATGGAATATTCCAGAATTTGAAACACGAACATCTGCTAGCATGAGTTTCTTAGAAGTAGATACCTTAGGGGTTGCGAAGCAACTCAGATCGCTTGATACGGGCAAGTCTTCAGGTCCAGATTGTATACCGATTAGGTTCCTTTCAGATTACGCTGATACTATAGCTCCCTACTTAGCACTCATATACAACCGCTCGCTCACCGATAGATCTGTACCTACAGATTCGAAAATTGCGCAGGTCGCACCAGTGTTCAAGAAGGGTAGTAGGAGTAATCCATTTAACTACAGACCTATATCACTGACGTCGGTTTGCAGTAGGGTTTTGGAGCATATACTGTAATCAAACATTATGAATCACCTCGAAGGGAACGATCTATTGACGCGTAATCAGCATGGCTTCAGAAAACATCGCTCTTGTGCAACGCAGCAAGCTCTTTATTCGCACGAAGTAATGGCCGCTATCGACAGGGGATCTCAAGTTGATTCCGTATTTCTAGATTTCCGGAAAGCTTTTGACACCGTTCCTCACAAGCGACTTCTAATCAAGCTGCGGAGCTATGGGGTATCGTCTCAGTTGTGCGACTGGATTCGTGATTTCCTGTCAGGAAGGTCGCAGTTCGTAGTAATAGACGGCAAATCATCGAGTAAAACTGAAGTGATATCAGGTGTTACCCAGGGAAGCGTCCTGGGACCTCTACTGTTCCTGATATATATAAATGACCTGGGTGACAATCTGAACAGTTCTCTTAGACTGTTCGCAGATGATGCTGTAATTTACCGTCTAGTAAGGTCATCCGAAGACCAGTATCAGTTGCAAAGCGATTTAGAAAAGATTGCTGTATGGTGTGTCAGGTGGCAGTTGACGCTAAATAACGAAAAGTGTGAGATGATCCACATGAGTTCCAAAAGAAATCCGTTGGAATTCGATTACTCGATAAATAGTACAATTCTCAAGGCTGTCAATTCAACTAAGTACCTGGGTGTTAAAATTACGAACAACTTCAGTTGGAAGGACCACATAGATAATATTGTCGGGAAGGCGAGCCAAAGGTTGCGTTTCATTGGCAGGACACTTAGAAGATGCAACAAGGCCACTAAAGAGACAGCTTACACTACACTCGTTCGTCCTCTGTTAGAATATTGCTGCGCGGTGTGGGATCCTTACCAGGTGGGATTGATGGAGGACATCGAAAGGGTGCAAAAAAGGGCAGCTCGTTTTGTATTATCACGTTATAGGGGAGAGAGTGTGGCAGATATGATACACGAGTTGGGATGGAAGTCATTACAGCATAGACGTCTTTCGTCGCGGCGAGACCTTTTTACGAAATTTCAGTCACCAACTTTCTCTTCCGAATGCGAAAATATTTTGTTGAGCCCAACCTACATAGGTAGGAATGATCATCAGAATAAAATAAGAGAAATCAGAGCTCTAACAGAAACGTTTAGGTGTTCGTTTTTCCCGCTCGCTGTTCGGGAGTGGAATAGTAGAGAGATATTATGATTGTGGTTCGATGAACCCTCTTCCAAGCACTTAAATGTGAATTGCAGAGTAGTCATGTAGATGTAGATGTAGACATCCATTATTTTAGTTTTTCTGATTTTGTGCATAATTTCGAGGTTATCTCCAATTTTCAAAGATTAACTTATGCCTTTAATGTGGGTTGCTCCTGCTGCTTTTTTATATTTATCCAGTAGTATTCTGAATGTTCTTTAAGTCGAATTCTGAAATTTCTGCCTGTTTCACGTGTGTAAAATTCGTTGAATTAATCGCTGGTAATTTTGTAATTTTCAGATGCATCACGATCTGCATTTGGAAGTTTTATGTCGTGAATAAGCATCGTACGTAGGCTATTGTTGTTGCTGAAGTTTATTTTCACATCTGTATTTTTGAATAACCTTACTAATTTCTCAGACCTTATACCAAGGTATGACACTTTTACAGATTTGCTTCCAGGGGAGCTGTCATTTGTGAGTGTAATTTGATCTTTGTCCAGTTTATTTTTTACCTGTTGTGACATTATATTAATGAGTGGACGATATTATTCTTTGATTATTATACTGCATTTTATTGTTTCTACAGGGTGTTACAAAAGGGTACGCCCAAACTTTCAGGAAACATTCCTCACAATCAAAGAAAGAAAATATGTTATTTGGACATGTGTCCGGAAACGCTTACTTTCCATGTTAGAGCTCATTTTATTACTTCTCTTCAAATCACATTAATCATTGAATGGAAACATACAGAAACAGAACGTACCAGCGTGACTTCAAACACTTTGTTACAGGAAATGTTCAAAATGTCCTCCGTTAGGGAGGATACATGCATTCACACTCCGTCGCATGGAATCCCTGATGAGATGATGCAGCCCTGGAGAATGGCTTATTGTATTACAACCGTCCACAATACGAGCACGAAGAGTCTCTACATTTGGTACCGGGGTTGCGTAGACAAGAGATTTCAAATGTCCCCATAAATGAAAGTCAAGAGGGTTGAGGTCAGGAGCGCGTGGAGGCCATGAAATTGGTCCTTCTCTACCAGTCCATCGGTCACCGAATGTGTTGAGAAGGGTACAAACAATTCAACTGAAATGTGCAGGAGCTCCATCGCGCATGAACCACATGCTGTGTCGTATTTGTAAAGGCACATGTTCTAGCAGCACGGGCAGAGCATCCCGTATTAAATCATGATAACGTGCTCCATTGAGCGTAGGTGGAAGAAACTAAAATGAGCTCCAACATGGAAATTAAGCGTTTCCGGACACATGTCCACATAAAATCTTTTCTTTATTTGTGTGTGAGGAATGTTTCCTGAAAGTTTGGCCGTACCTTTTTGTAACACCCTGTATTTCTAGTTGGAGTCATGTATGTTCTAGTGAAAATTTGTGGGGTTTGTATAGCAATAATGTCAATGCAGCTTTTTTGTTGGATGGGAAGCGTGGAGAAGTTTGGTATGGTGGTGTCTGTACCAGCATGTTTTATGTAAATATTGAAAGACAAATTTTTGATCTGTTTTGATAATTTCATGTCAAGAAAAAGTGTGATGTTTGTCTTCATGCTCAAGGGTGAACTGGGTATTTTTACTTAAACTATTCAATTTATTAAAAAGGTCCATTGCTTCATCTGCGTAATCTGATAGAATGGCGGTGTCACCCCCATATATCTTATACATTTTAAATTTGCTAGTGATGTTATTTTTTAGTGTCATTACTTCATTCCCTGTATGGCTGATAAACATTTCTGCTATCAGGCCACTAAGAGGTCTCCCCAGTGCCAGCCCTAGATTCAATTGTAAAACTGGTTGTCAAAAGAGAAGCAATTATATGAGAGTACTAAATGAAGTATATTCATAAGCTGTATTACTTCTGGTATGCTCATTGTCTCGTGTTTCAATAGGTTCTTTCTTACTATCTCAACTGTTTCATCTACAGATATACTGCTGTACAGGTTTACAATATGTAGGGATATGAACTTTTCTTGATATCGCACAGTACTCTTAACAAATTCAAAGCTGTTTTAATGTAATATAATTTTTCAGATGTGTATTTTTGAACAAGTAAGTCAATTAGTTGTATTACTTATTTATAGACTGGGCTGTTAATTGAATTAACAATAGGCCTGACTAGAGTGTCGGTCTTATGGAAAAATGTTTGACGAATTAGCAAGGCTGTTGAAAAACACTGATGTGAAAATAAGCTTCTACATCAACAGTAACATAATTAGGAAGCTTATTGGCAATATAAAACGACCAGACGACGCATATGGCTTTCACAAAATTACTTGAACCCAGTGCAACAAATGTTACATAGGCCAAATAGGCAGAAATTTCAGAATGGATAAAGTAACAAATCAGCGATACAGGTCACCCACTGAAAACGCAAGATAATCTCGAAATATTGCACAAAATCACAAAAAAGGAATGCATAAATTGAAGAAATGGAAATTTTTATTCATGATAAAAAAATATGGAAACAATATTCTTAATGAAATAACCGAATTCAAGAACTCAAAATTCTTCGGACGTCTTAAAGCAGTTCTTATGCAATAGATTTTGTTTGTTGTTGTCTTCAGTCCTGAGACTGGTTTGATGCAGCTCTCCATGATACTCTATCCTGTGCAAGCTGCTTCATCTCCCAGTACCTACTACAACCTACATCCTTCTGAATCTGCTTAGTGTACTCATCTCTCGGTCTCCCTCTACGATTTTTACCCTCCACACTGCCCTCCAATGCTAAATTTGTGATCCCTTGATGCCTCAAAACATGTCCTACCAACCGATCCCTTCTTCTAGTCAAGTTGTGCCACAACCTTCTCTTCTCCCCAATCCTATTCAATACCTCCTCATTAGTTACGTGATCTATCCACCTTATCTTCAGTATTCTTCTGTAGCACCACATTTCGAAAGCTTCTATTCTCTTCTTGTCCAAACTAGTTATCGTCCATGTTTCACTTCCATACATGGCTACACTCCAAACAAATATTTTCAGAAATGACTTCCTGACACTTAAATCTATATTCGATGTTAACAAATTTCTCTTCTTCAGAAACGCTTTCCTTGCCATTGCCAGTCTACATTTTATATCCTCTCTACTTCGACCATCATCAGTTATTTTACTTCCTAAATAGCAAAACTCCTTTACTACTTTAAGTGTCTCATTTCCTAATCTAATTCCCTCAGCATCACCCGATTTAATTTGACTACATTCCATTATCCTCGTTTTGCTTTTGTTGATGTTCATCTTATATCCTCCTTTCAAGACACTATCCATTCCGTTCAACTGCTCTTCCAAGTCCTTTGCCGTCTCTGAAAAAATTACTATGTCATCGGCGAACCTCAAAGTTTTTACTTCTTCTCCATGAATTTTAATACCTACTCCAAATTTTTCTTTTGTTTTCTTTACTGCTTGCTCAATATACAGATTGAATAACATCGGGGAGAGGCTACAACCCTGTCTCACTCCTTTCCCAACCACTGCTTCCCTTTCATGCCCCTTGACTCTAATAACTGCCATCTGGTTTCTGCACAAATTGTAAATAGCCTTTCGCTCCCTGTATTTTACCCCTGCCACTTTCAGAATTTGAAAGAGAGTATTCCAGTCAACATTGTCAAAAGCTTTCTCTAAGTCTACAAATGCTAGAAACGTAGGTTTGCCTTTTCTTAATCGTTCTTCTAAGGTAAGTCGTAAGGTCAGTATTGCCTCCCGTGTTCCAACATTTCGACGGAATCCAAACTGATCCTCCCCGAGGTCTGCATCTACCAGTTTTTCCATTCGTCTGTAAAGAATTCGCGTTAGTATTTTGCAGCTGTGACTTATTAAACTGATAGTTCGGTAATTTTCACATCTGTCAGCACCTGCTTTCTTTGGGATTGGAATCATTACATTCCTCTTGAAGTCTGAGGGTATTTCGCCTGTCTCATACATCTTGCTCACCAGCTGGTAGAGTTTTGTCATGACTGGCTCTCCCAAGGCCGTCAGTAGTTCTAATGGAATGTTGTCTACTCCGAGGGCCTTGTTTTGACTCAGGTCGTTCAGTGCTCTGTCAAACTCTTCACGCAGTATCGTATCTCCCATTTCGTCTTCATCTACATCCTCTTCCATTTCCATAATATTGTCCTCAAGTACATCATCCTTGTATAAACCTTCTATATACCCTTTCCACCTTTCTGCCATCCTTTCTTTGCTTAGAACTGGGTTGCCATCTGAGCTCTTGATATTCATACACGTGGTTCTCTTCTCTCCAAAGGTCTCTTTAATTTTCCTGTAGGCAGTATCTATCTTACCCCTAGTGAGATAAGCTTCTACATCCTTACATTTGTCCTCTAGCCATCCCTGTTTAGCCATTTTGCACTTCCTGTTGATCTCATTTTTGAGACGTTTGTATTCCTTTTTGCCTGCTTCATTTACTGCATTTTTATATTTTCTCCTTTCATCAATTAAATTCAATATTTCTTCTGTTACCCAAGGATTTCTAGCAGCCCTCGTCATTTTACCTACTTTATCCTCTGCTGCCTTCACTACTTCATCCCTCAGAGCTACCCATTCTTCTTCTACTGTATTTCTTTCCCCTATTCCTGTCAATTGTTCCCTTATGCTCTCCCTGAAACTCTGTACAACCTCTGGTTCTTTCAGTTTATCCAGGTCCCATCTCCTTAATTTCCCACATTTTTGCAGTTTCTTCAGTTTTAATCTACAGGTCATAACCAATAGATTGTGGTCAGAGTCCACATTTGCCCCTGGAAATGTCTTACAACTTAAAACCTGGTTCCTAAATCTCTGTCTTACCATTATATAATATATCTGATACCTTTTAGTATCTCCAGGGTTCTTCCACGTATACAACCTTCTTTCATGATTCTTAAACCAAGTGTTACCTATGATTAAGTTGTGCTCTGTACAAAATTCTACTAGGCGGCTTCCTCTTTCATTTCTTAGCCCCAATCCATATTCACCTACTATGTTTCCTTCTCTCCCTGTTCTTACACTCGAATTCCAGTCACCCATTACTATTAAATTTTCGTCTCCCTTCACTATCTGAATAATTTCTTTTATTTCATCGAACATTTCTTCAATTTCTTCCTCATTTGCAGAGCTAGTTGGCATATAAACTTGTACTACTGTAGTAGGTGTGGGCTTCGTATCTATCTTGGCCACAATAATGCGTTCACTATGCTGTTTGTAGTAGCTTACCCGCATTCCTATTTTCCTATTTATTATTAAACATACTCCTGCATTACCCCTATTTGATTTTGTGTTTATAACCCTGTAGTCACCTGACCAGAAGTCTTGTTCCTCCTGCCACCGAACTTCACTAATTCCCACTATATCTAACTTTAACCTATCCATTTCCCTTTTTAAATTTTCTAACCTACCTGCCCGATTAAGGGATCTGACATTCCACGCTCCGATCCGTAGAACGCCAGTTTTCTTTCTCCTGATTTAACATGTGCCAATATGAAATAAACAGCTTCCCGACTAGCAGTATCGTGGATATCGATATAAAATGCCTTAATCGATAGTCATTCACACGCTATAAAGCTGTCACACTGTATTACGTTTATCGTGTTTACGTGTATGTAGAAAAATCTGCGCTTTGAAATACGTCGAAAAACAGTGCCAAAATAAGTAGCGCAATGGTGTCACATATAATAAACAATGAGACACAGCTCCGCACCAGCAGAAGACATCACAGGCCAACAACTGCACCCCTCCCTCCAAATATCGTAACAGCCACACCAGCAGCGGTCAATAAACAAATAGTCCTAAGTTATCTTAGTTTAAGAGTAGCCAGTACGGCCGAATGTAATTATAAACACTCTTTGAAATTTTGAAGGTGGGAGGGATAAAATACAAGGAATGAAATGGTATCCACACCGTGTAGAGAGACCAGGCGGCAGTGATAACTATCAAAGGACATGATGGGGAAAACAGTAGTTCAGAAGGGAGTGATAAGAGGTCCCGAATCGCATTTTCCAGGAAAACAGAGGTCAACGTTAGTAGCTGGACATACAGTATTTTCTAGGCATCTTCATGTCTTAGCATCTGAAACAATACCAAGCGCTACCTGGAGACCATTTTCAGTCATATTTTTCTATTAGATCAACTGTAATAGAAATGGTTTTAGGAAACATTAATTAATCCGAAGTTGTTACAAAGGGATACAATAAAGAATGACAGCTTTGCTTACAATAGGATTTAGAAGTCAATCTGTACCATTATGCAGGATACTGACTTATTGTGGTAAACAGATTAAAAATGAATTGTTGGAAAGTGTGGATATCGTCACTACTTGTCCAACGAGTAGTGTTGATACTTTCCTTGCGCAATGTTAGCATTAATGGTCCACAGATGAAAATATGAAACCAAAAGAAACTACATTTGTAAGACGAAAGACGTTGTTTAAACACTGTAGGAGCAACAAGAATAACGTAAGTGACTTGCCTTACATGATACGACTGAAAATCAGAGAAGTTTTCACTAAAATAATAATGGAACATTTTTACTGTATCAGACTCACTAACAAAAATGATGGTTTAAGTTAGAACTAGTTTAGTCACTTCTCGGACGAAGGAGCACTGTTCAAGGAAAAGAAAGGTGCGAAGGGCACTTTTACAACTCCACCATGCCCTGCGACGGTGTTATGGGATTAAAATGGCCTGCAGCAGCGCTATTCAGTCACTGTTGGAGTTCCAGCCGTTCACGGTGCTTTTGCGCCCCTATTAATACTTATGACTAACACAATATTGTACTAGACTAATTTAGGACTGCTCTGTAGAATAACCGCGAAAAAATCTATAAAAAACAGTTTGCAACGAGAAACAGACCAGCGTTATGCGTCTGGAATAGGAGTCCCATGAAACATTTGACGATCGGCGTTTTTCGGGCTGAGTAAATCGACACATGTCAGAAACGAATTTACAAATATTTGCTGAAAAATCGGTGAGGGGGCCCCTTACCACGTTCGTGAAGCACATCCAATATCGAGGAGCTGTGCTGTTCGGTATCAGATTTCCTGCTTCTTATGTGCAAGTGAAACGAGTCGTCGATAAATATTCGTTACTGGAAAACTTCGTTGCGTTGAGAGTAACAATGGCTCTCTTTGGTGCACTAGGGACCGTTTATCGCGATTGGAATATACTCACTGACAGCCGATAATTTTTGCCTTTAACAAATGCGCAACGAATACTGCCACGGCGAAATATATTCACACACACTCCAGTTCGCTGCAAATTCAGTATTATTTATTGCATGTGTAGTTATTCATATACATATATACGCGTTTTTTTTTGTGAACGCCAGCAAATGTGCACAGGAGTGTAGGCGCACGGGCCGGGAGAACAAAAGGTACGTGTGCGGCGCCGGGAAGCGGAAACCGGAAGTCGAGTCGCTCCACAGAGGTGGAGGTGTGTGGCGGTGGGCGAATAATATTATGACTATTTCTGTCCGCGATAATTCCGCGCAATTTATTGCTCGCTGCGACACAGCCTCAGCGCTCCCGGAGGGATTACCAGGAAGCGAGAGTTTTTTGAATGGGTGGCGATTGTGGAGCTGGGTGTTGGGGGGGAGTGGGAGGAGGAGAAAGGGGTTTAACACATACAAGGCCGGGAGCACATCGCCAGGCTCTTCTGCGGCGCTGTCGCCGCTGCGCAGTTCATCTGGCCGCCGCGTGGGGGCTCGCGCGTCGCCATTTAGAGCCCACTGCACTCGCTCCGCGAAGAATTTATCTACCTGTGGTGTTCGCGCCGCGATCGCAAGCTCCATTGTTTCGCATCTCGCACGCCTTCTGAAGGCCGTAATTTCTTCCCTATTATACTTTTCGCGACTAAATGAAAGCGGTGGAAGGAAAGAAAGGGAGAACAGCGTCGGTGTCCACCGCAGCTTGGATCTTTCCGGGTCTCTGAATCACTGTATTCGGAGAGAAAGGAGGGGTCTAGAGGGAAGCCCCTTGTCGGTCCTCTTTAATTAAATTACTCGCAAACCGCCGCCTATTCTGAACAAGAGAGGTCTGAGTCGGGGAAATATGGGGGGAGATTGCGATAAGGGAGAAGAGAGTTTTGGTGTCAGCGAAGCACCCATTGTCTTTATGAGGGGATAGAAGGGATGTCAGATGGAAAGTAGAGTGTTCGGACGAGAATTATGGAACACGTTTCATTGAGTAGAACGAAAATCCCCCCCTGTAGGGATCGACACGGATTCTACAAACAGTGATCTTGTGGAACTCCCAATGTTTGTGCATGATATCGAAAGAAAAAAAAAAGTATATACCATCACTTAGTTTGATGTTGTGTTACTGACTTCAGAAAGTATTCGATACACTTCAGCACTGTTGCCTAAGAACAAAATAAGAGTACAGAATTTTGGAACAGTTTTGTGATTAGCTTCATGATTTGCAAGCATACAGAACTCAACACGTCTTCATTAAGCAGTTGAATACTTCAGGTGTAAAATTTATTTCTGGTGTACGCAAAGGGAATTTTTCGGGTCGTAGCTGATCATGACCTGGTGGATACGTTGGAAGTCCCTTAATATGGGTCCTGTTTAGGGGTGTTCTGGATTAGAAATGAGTATCGCTATAAAACCGTAGCAAATTGCAAAATGGTTCAAATGGCTCTAAGAACTATCGGACGTAACATCTGAGGTCATCAGTCCCCTAGACTTAGAACAACTAAAACCTAATTAACCGAAGGACATCACACACCTCCATGCCCGGGGCAGGATTCGAACCTGCGACCATAGCAGCAGCGCGGTTCAGAACTAAAGCGCCTAGAACCGCTCGTCCACAGCGGCCGGCTAACACATTGCGGAAAGACGTACTTCGTGCAGAGGCTGCCGATTGACCTTTAACGTCTACATGGTTACTCTGCAAATCACTTTTAAGTGCCTGGCAGAGGGTTCATCGAGCCACCTTCGCAATTATCTATTATTCCAATCTCGTATAGCGCACGGAAAGAATGAACACCTGTATCTTTCCGTACGAGCTCTGATTTACCTTATTTTATCGTGGTGATCGTTCCGCCCTATGTAGGTCGGTGTCAACAAAATATTTTCGCATTCGTAGGAGAAAGTTGTTGATTGGAATTTCTTTCAATGATTTCATAAATGAAATGTGACGTATTGCATATACGAGACTTAACGTTGTGCGATTACACTACTGGTGATAAGTCACTGGAACCAGTCACAACCGTAAAACATCCAGAGATATTCGTCCACAATAATTTGAAGTGGGAGAATTACGTAAAACCAGTTGTAGAAAAGGCCAATGCCGGACTGAGATTTATTGAAGGAATTGTAAGGAAATATAATTCGCCAAAGAAGGATGTAACTTAAAAACCACTTGATCAATTGTTTATTAAGGACTGATTGTCAGTCGGGATCTTCACCAGGTAGGTTTGATAGAGCAAATGGATTGTATGCGAAGAACTTGGCGTGTTTAGTTACTGGTTTGGTTAATAATAGCAAGACGGGGGCAGGTTCTCGTTTAATTTCAGTGGTGGATGCTACAAGAGTGGCGTATATCACCACAACCGTTAAAACTGCTAGAACGTACATTCCAAAAAGAGTCAGGGAATACATTACTTCCTCCCACATACACATCGCAAAATCTTTATGATGGGAAAAACAAAGAAATTCGTATTCACACGATGGCTTTGTACGGGAATCGTTACTCACCATTCGTTAATAGGACAAAGGAAATCTGAAGTACCTTCCATGACACGCTTGCAGGGTATAGGTTTAGATGTCTGGTGGAGCGTATGAAGACTGTCAGAAAGATCAGGGTCAGATTTGACTACGGTGCTACTCACTGATCCTAGGAAGATAATTTACCACTGAGCCTTATTCATGGTACTTCAAATACGATGGCTTTGTCTGCGGAGAGCATTCACTTTGAACGCGCGAAATGAAGCTGATATTCATAATTTTTACAAGTAAAACAAAAAGGCTAAATCGGATGATATAGTTTTATTCTTAATACATTTTTCTTTAATAATCCATTTTTTTGTCCACTTCAAACGCTCCCTATAACTGATGCATCAGGTTGAAGAACCCCTTTCAGCTAGAACACTGGTCATGTCGGGAATTCCCAAAGCCCTCTATTGGACCTATAACAAAATAGTTTTGTGTAAGTTCTTTTCGATATATTTTCAATCAATGTACACAGGGTAATTGAAAAATGGTAAGTCCTAACAAGATGGTGATGTTTTCGAAATATGTCATATATTTCTCCCAACAAATAGACAAAATCGTGCACCGAAAATTGACTTTTGAAGATATTGCAAAAAGGCTTCTCGGCAGACAGAGAATTCAATTTAAAATGCCGGCATCTAATTCCAATTTAAGTCTTATGTATCGTTCTCAAGTTATGTATCCTCGAATTTGAAAAATATGGTTTCGAGAAAAACGGGTTTAAATTTTTCGGTGGAATTTTTTGTAGTTAAACACACCTGTAGTCAGCGGTCCGTGGACCATACACCAGTCTTTATAGACCGGAAAGGAGGTGGTCCTCCATCTTTTTCAAAGCTACTGTGGTCTTGCTGGTGTGTCTGGCAGTTTGGGTCATCTGCGGCTGTGCTCTCTCGATACGCCTTTCGACCGCTTGTGTGCAGAATTTGTAACAGGCCGTCCGATCTCAAGTTGGAGCACTTTCATATAGAGCATAGTGGCTGTTAGACAGTCGTTGAATTTGGCCGCGATGTTAACTATTTTTTCCTGCTCTGAATGGTTTTCGGAGACACGTTTCCACAAAATGCCTTGTAACACGATAACTGTGTTTCTGGCGAACTTGGGGCGAACATTATAATGAAGTAAATATCCCACAGAACATTTAAGGAAAAAAAGATTTTTTCAAAATTTTTAAGAAGGGCTACCCATCTACGTTAGTGTGATCCTTAGGTTCTTTTTCCTATTCTCCCTAAAATCAGGTGTCATATACAAGAACCATGACTAATACTGAAATCATGTAAAGTACGAATTGCGTGTTCGATGGGATTCGTTTTGAAATGAAGAGAAGGGAAGACAAAATTCCAACTCGTCTTGCGCTGGGCTCTATTTCAAGCCTCATAACATCGTTACAGGTGTCATGGTTGTGAAGAAAATGACTCAGTAGTGTAAGAAAATTAAGCCATAACAAGCTATGTTACCTAGTCCTGTAGCGAACTGAGCCATATATGAAGAAAATGGCGCCCTGAATCTCTATTATATAAACTCAAAAAAACTCGTTTTACTTCCAAACTTAACGAAAGTAACTACGCCAGAGTTTGGCTACAAACACCAAAAGAGCATAAAACACGAAAACTCCCTTAAATATATTCGTAATAATTTAGGAAATAGCTATAATTTTGTTAGTTATAACCGTAAGAGCCAAATAAACTGGCAGTTGCTTATGAGTATGTTGTAATATCACGTATTATTGAATGTAAACACATTTTACGTAGGTGACAGCCGTCTGATTAGAAAGTCCTACCTCAGAGTGCCTTGCACCAACAGCTGAAGAGGCGCTTAACTGTGAACGTTCGGCGACCAGAACTTAATAGCGGACGACGCAACACAACGCGGGTTGGCACATACCCCTGTAGAACACGTAAATACGGCCGTTAAGAACGTTCATAGGATTTGTGGACCTGGAAAAAGTGTTCGGCAGTGTAAAATGGTGCGAGATGTTGGAAATTCTGAGAAAAATACCGGAAGATATAGGGAGAGACCGGTAATATACAGTATGTACAAGAGCCAAGAAGGAATAATAAGAGTGGACGACCAAGAACGAAGTGCTTGGATTAAAATGATGTAAGACAGGGAAATTTGTAGTAAATTCCTGTGGGACCAAACTGTTGAGGTCATTTGTCCCTAGGCTTACACACTACTTAATCTAACTTAAACTAATTGAAGCTAAAGACAACACCCACACCCACGTCCGAGGGAGGAATCGAACCTCCGACGGGGGATCGGTGCGAACGGTGGCAAGACGCCTGTAAGACAGAAAAGAAATGTAGTCTCCCTCGCCCCCCCCCCTCCCATCGTTCAATCTGTACTTCGCAGAAGCCATGTTGGAAATAAGAAAATGGTGCAGGAGTGGAATTAAGATTCAAGGTGAAAGCATATGAATGATACGATTCGCTGATGACATTGCTATCCTGAGTGAAAGTGAAGGAGAATTACATGATCTCCTGAATGGAATAGACAGTCTAATGAGTACAGAGTAGGGATTGAGAGGAAATCGAAGAAAGACGAAAGTAATGAGAACTAGCAGAAATAAGAACAGAGAGAAATTTAATATCAGAATTGATGGTCATGAAGTAGATGAAGTTGAGGGAGTTCTGCTACTTAGGCAGTAAAATAGCCAATGACGGACGAAACAAGGAGGACATCAAAAGCAGTCTAGCACTGTCAAAAAAAGGTATTGATGGCCGAGAGAAGTCTACTAATATCAAACATAGGCCCTAATTGGAGGAAGAAATTTTTGAGAATGTACGTTTGGAGCACAGCATTGTATGATAGTGAAACATGGACTGTGGAAAAACCAGAACAGTGGACAATCGAAGCATTTGAGATGTGGTGCTACAGACGAGTGTCGAAAATTAGGTGGTCCGATGAGGTAAGGAATGAGGAGGTTCGGCGCAGAATTGGAGAGGAAAGGAATATGTGGAAAATACTGATAAGGAGAAGGGACAGGATGATAGGACATCTGTTAAGACATCGAGGAATGACTTCCCTGGAATTATAAGGAGCTGTAGAGGGCAAAAGTCGTAGAGGAAGAGAGATTGGAACACATATAGTTGAGAGCGTAGGTTGCAAGTGCTACTGTGAGCTCTGAGATGAAGAGGTTGACACAGAAGAAGAATTTGTGGCGGACGACTGGTAACCGCTGAGAAATAAATAAATAAAATCATTGCGCCCTTGCATAAGAATACATCCTCCCAAAATAATACGTAAAACATGATGCAATAAAAACTACAACAAAATAAGTGAATAAGATACTGCTAGTAAAGAGAAATAACTACTATTAACATTGTAACGAGAAGAGAGTAGAAGCTTTCGAAATGTGGTGTTACAGAAGAATGCTGAAGATTAGAAGGGTAGGTAGCATAACTGATGAGGAGGTACTGAAATGAATTGGGGAGAACAGGCATTTGTGGAGCCGGCTGGAGTGGTCGTACGGTTCTAGGCACTACAGTCTGGAACCGAGTGACCGCTACGGTACAGGTTCGAATCCTGCCTCGGGCATGGATGTGTGTGATGTCCTTAGGTAAGTTAGGTTTCGTTAGTTCTAAGTTCTAGAGGACTGATGACCTCACATATTATCTCCCATAGTGCTCAGAACCATTTGAACCATTTGCATTTTTGGCACAACTTGAACAGAAGAAGGGATCGGTTGGTAGGGAACGTTCTAAGGCATGAAGGGATCACCAGTTTAGTATTGGAAGGAGGCGTGGAGCGTGAAAATCGGAGAGGTAGAGCAAGATATGAATACACTAAGCATATTCACAAGGACGTAGGTTGCAGTAGGTACTGGGAGATGAAGAAGCTTGCGAAGGATAGAGTAGCATGGAGAGCTGCATCAAACCAGTCTCTAGACTGAAGATCACAGCAACAACAGTAGTGCGTCAAAAATGTTAACTTAGAGACAAAACACGCTTCACTGATATTGCATTTATTTCTGAGGAAATGAAATACTGAGAAAAGTTTCTCACAAACCAGAGAGAAATTAATTGGAAAGTTCACTAAATTCTTTGGGTATTCACAGGGGAGAGCGTTTGTAAATGCATTTTACCTTTTTGTAGACGATGCGTTCGTATGTGTGCGGTCACAACGTTCTTTACACACACGTTTACTTCTGCAACGTCGCCGGCCGATGTGGCATGCCTCGGGCATGGATGTGTGTGATGTCCTTATGTTAGTTAGGTTTAAGTACTTCTAAGTTCTAGGGTACTGATGACCTCAGATGTTAAGTCCCATAGTAATCAGAGTAATTTTTTTCTTCAACGTACCGCGTACTGTTTTAAATCAGTATACAAAGCACTTTTACTTGCCAATTGCGATGTTACAGTCAGTCCGGTTTTAGCAGTCACGAGCGCGAATCCACGGTTCTGGAGAAAACAGTGTCACACGTCATAAACAGTTTAAAAGTCTCCTCGGTGACGGTTATATTTTAACGCGTGGTAGCTCATTATGTTGTGCACAAGATAATAAATTCAAAGTACATTAGCTTGTGCAGCTCAATTAAGTGCAAAGCAATTGGGTTCTAACTACGAGAATCCCAGTGCATTTCCGTAAGCTTTGTCACTGCTGTTCATAGTACGCACCGAAGTTCACAGTATCTACAGTTCAACATTTCCTTTCACAGCATTCAAGTCGAAAGTTAGTTCATAGCGTGACCTAAAAATGCGAAGGCGACCATAAATTTTGATGTGCTTCTGTCTGGCACGATTGCACAACACCCGCACGCACGCCACGACACCGTACACACACCCACTCAGTGCTATTGTTGGATAGCCAGCTGTCTATATTGCCCTCGCATCACAGTTCATACAACAGTGCTACATATCATATTTGGTTCCACACATCCAATTTTACTACAGCATTACAAAGAAGAGCAAACATACATCGACACTTTTGCGTATTCGATTAAAAGACATTCATGTAGCAACATTAATAAATCAAAAGACTGTTACAGTTCAAACTAGGCCTACATTTTATTATTATTGTTCTCGAATCAGAAACATACAAATTTCCAGTAGCCATACACATCAATAAATATGTACATATATATACACAAATTGTATTTATACACTCCTGGAAATTGAAATAAGAACACCGTGAATTCATTGTCCCAGGAAGGGGAAACTTTATTGACACATTCCTGGGGTCAGATACATCACATGATCACACTGACAGAACCACAGGCACATAGACACAGGCAACAGAGCATGCACAATGTCGGCACTAGTACAGTGTATATCCACCTTTCGCAGCAATGCAGGCTGCTATTCTCCCATGGAGACGATCGTAGAGATGCTGGATGTAGTCCTGTGGAACGGCTTGCCATGCCATTTCCGCCTGGCGCCTCAGTAGGACCAGCGTTCGTGCTGGACGTGCAGACCGCGTGAGACGACGCTTCATCCAGTCCCAAACATGCTCAATGGGGGACAGATCCGGAGATTTTGCTGGCAAGGGTAGTTGACTTACACCTTCTAGAGCACGTTGGGTGTCACGGGATACATGCGGACGTGCATTGTCCTGTTGGAACAGCAAGTTCCATTGCCGGTCTAGGAATGGTAGAACGATGGGTTCGATGACGGTTTGGATGTACCGTGCACTATTCAGTGTCCCCTCGACGATCACCAGAGGTGTACGGCCAGTGTAGGAGATAGCTCCCCACACCATGATGCCGGGTGTTGGCCCTGTGTGCCTCGGTCGTATGCAGTCCTGATTGTGGCGCTCATCTGCACGGCGCCAAACACGCATACGACCATCATTGGCACCAAGGCAGAAGCGACTCTCATCGCTGAAGACGATACGTCTCCATTCGTCCCTCCATTCACGCCTGTCGCGACACCACTGGAGGCGGGCTGCACGATGTTGGGGCGTGAGCGGAAGACGGCCTAACGGTGTGCAACACCGTAGCCCATCTTCATGGAGACGGTTGCGAATGGTCCTCGCCGATACCCCAGGAGCAACAGTGTCCCTAATTTGCTGGGAAGTGGCGGTGCGGTCCCCTACGGCACTGCGTAGGATCCTACGGTCTTGGCGTGCATCCGTGCGTCGCTGCGGTCTGGTCCCAGGTCGACGGGCACGTGCACCTTCCGCCGACCACTGGCGACAACATCGATGTATTGTGGAGACCTCACGCCCCACGTGTTGAGCAATTCGGCGGTACGTCCACCCGGCCTCCCGCATGCCCACTATACGCCCTCGCTCAAAGTCCGTCAACTGCACATACGGTTCACGTCCACGCTGTCGCGGCATGCTACCAGTGTTAAAGACTGCGATGGAGCTCCGTATGCCACGGCAAACTGGCTGACACTGACGGCGGCGGTGCACAAATGCTGCGCAGCTAGCGACATTCGACGGCCAACACCGCGGTTCCTGGTGTGTCCGCTGTGCCGTGCGTGTGATCATTGCTTGTACAGCCCTCTCGCAGTGTTCGGAGCAAGTATGGTGGGTCTGACACACCGGTGTCAATGTGTTCTTTTTTCCATTGCCAGGTGTGTATTACATGTGCCCAGTACTTTGCAACCTCCGAGGCGCTTGGAGTGGCTTGCACGAGATCAATCTTCGTGGAGGATGTAGGGCACAAAAGGCACTGGAGCATGTGGCTTGTGGTTTGTTCTTGTCCACAATCACAGGACGTATATTCTGTTATGAAGCCCCATCTGTTCAGATTGGCTCTGGATCGTCCACCTCCTGATCGTAATCTGGTTAAAGATTTCCACACCAGAAACATCATCTTGGTCCTTTTCAGGACCACAGTTGACCATCATATCGATGAATATAGAAGGTATATCATCACCAAAAGAAGAACTGTTGCAAGAGCTATGGAGACAAATCAAGGCCTACAGATCAAAAGAACTAATACACTGCAGGAAAAACGTTAGTATACCCTTTTAGAGGTTTACAATTTACTTAAGATTTATTGTTCCAACAGTACATATGGACTACATGAAATGATTTCATTTACAGATGAATAGTGCAGGCGATTCTGAGGTACCAGGTATCGGCTCGTGCTGAAACACCCACATTAGTAAATGGTGTAGCCTCCAAGGCTGGCAGTGCAGGCGCCGACTCTGACATCAAGTCGATCGTACAGATGGCGAATACTGTTCTGGGATACGTTATGCCACGCCTGTTCAACATGTTCTCGTAGTTCTGTGACGCTTGTCGGTTGATGAGTCGCACAAGTCATTTCTCGTTCCATCATATCCCACACGTGCTACATTCGAGATAGATCCGGAGATGGTGCTGTCCAGGGAAGTTACTGCACGTCTTGAAGAGCACGTTGAGTTTCATGGGCAGTTGCAAGAACAGCAAAAGAATGGATCTAACAACATTCTGCGGGTTCTGAGCGCTGTTTAGCGTCCCTTCCAGAAACACCAAAGGTGAACGAGAGTTATACCTTATCGTGTCCCAGACCATAAGGCCTGGGGTGAGACCAGCGTGTCTTGGACGAGTGCACTGTACGAGACAGCGTGTGTGGACTAACAAGCCTCCTTTAATGCGTGCAGTGCTGCCCTTACAATACGACGGTCCTGGCGGGCATCTGTGCTACGTGGACGTCCAGAACCTCGTCTATGGGTGTGAGCCTGTTCACGTGACCACTGATACTAGTATCGCCGCTGCACTGTGTCGGAACTGCAGCCTACGAGTGTCCGCGTAACTGCCCCTGTTAAAACATTCATCTACATCTACATTACATGGATACTCTGCAAATCACATTCAAGTGCCTGGCAGAGGGTTCATCGAACTACCTTCACATTTCTCTATTATTAGAATCCCGTATACAGCACGGGAAGAATGAACACCTATATCTTTCCGTACGAGCTCTGATTTCCCTTATTTGATCGTCATGATCGTTCCTCCCTATGTAGATCAGTGCCAGCAAAATATTTTCGTATTCTGAGGAGAAATTTGGCCATCGGAATTTCGTGAGAAGATTCCGTCGCAACGAAAAACGTCTTCTTTTAATGATTTCCAGCCCAAATCCTGTATCATTTCTCTGACACTCTCTCCTATATTTCGCGATATTGCAAAACGTGCTACCTTTCTTTGAACTTTTTCGATGTACTCCGTCAGTCCTATATGGTAAGGATCCCTCACCACGCAGCAGTATTCTAAAAGAGGACGGACAAGTGTAGTGTAGGCAGTCTCCTTAGTAGATCTGTTACATTTTTTAAGTGTCCTGCCAATATAACACAGTCTTTGGTTTGCCTTTCTATGTGTTCCTTCCAATTTAAGTTGTTCGTAATTGTAATACCTAGGTATTTAGTTGAATTTACGGCTTTTAGATTACACTGATTTATCGTGTAACCGAAGTTTAGAGAGTTCCTTTTAGCACTCACTTTTCGTTATTTAAGGTGAACTGCCACTTTTCGCATCATTCAGATATTTTTTCTAAATCGTTTTGCAGTTTGTTTTGATCTTCTGATGACTTTTTTAGTCGATAAACGACAGCGTCATCTGCAAACAACCGAAGACGGCTGCTCAGATTGTCTCCTAAATCGTTTATATAGATAAGGAACAGCAATGGGCCTGTAACGCTACCTTGGGGAACGCCAGAAATCACTCCTGTTTTACTCGATGACTTTTGATTTTATTTTTATTTTTATTTACATGTCAAGTTCCGTAGGACCAAATTGAGGAGCAAATCTCTAAGGTCGTGGAACGTGTCAGTACATGCACTTACAACATAAAAGTAATAACAGATAAAAATAAATGTTCATGAACCTGAAAGAAAATCAGTCCATAAGTTTAAGCAAACGCTATCATCAATACAATGAGAATCAGCTTAATTTTTCAAGGAACTCCTCGACAGAATAGGAGTGACCTAGAGGAAACTTTCAGTTTCGATTTGAAAGCTCGTGGATTACTGCTAAGATTTTTGAATTCGTGTGGCAGGTTATTGAAAATGGATGCAGCAGTATATTGCACGCCTTTTTGCACAAGAGTTAAGGAAGTCCGATCCAAATTGAGGTTTGATTTCTGCCGAGTATTAACCTAGTGAAAGCTTGGAAATAAACTAATATTGGTAACAAGAAACGACAATAAGGAATATACATACTGAGAGGCCAATGTCAAAATACCCAGACTCGTGAATAGAAGTCGACAAGAGGTTCGTGAACTTACATCACTTATTGCCCGAACCGCCCGTTTCTGAGCCAAAAATATCCTTCTAGAATGGGAAGAGTTACCCCAAAACATTATACCATACGACATAAGTGAATGAAAATAAGCAAAGTAGACTAATTTAAGTGTCGAAGTATCACTCACTTTCGATACCGTTCGAATAGTGAACATGGCAATATTAAGTCTTTGAACAAGATCCTGAACGTGGGCTTTCCACAACAGCTTACTATCTATCTGAACACCTAGGAATTTGAACTGTTCAGATTCACTAATCATATGCCCGTTCTGTGAGATCAAAACGTCTGGTTTTGTTTAATTGTGTGTTAGAAACTGTAAAAACTGAGTCTTACTGTGATTTAACGTTAGTTTATTTGCTACAAGCCATGAACTGAGGTCATGTACTGCACTACTTGAAACCGAATCAGTGTTGCACATAACATCCTTTACTACCAAGCTAGTGTCATCAGGAAACAGAAATATTTTAAAGTTACCCATAATACTAGAGGGCACAGCATTTATATAAATAAGGAACAGGAGCAGACACAACACTGATCCCTGGGGAACCCCCCACTTGACAGTACCCCACTAAGATCCCACATCACAGCCATTATCAACATTGTGAATAATGACCTTTTGCTGCCTGTTGCTAAAGTAAGAGGTGAAGCAATTGTGAGCTACTCCCCTTATTCCATAATGGTCCAACTTCTGGAGCAATATTGTGAGATCAACACAGTCAAATGCCTTTGTTAAATCAAAAAATACTCCAAGCGTTCGAAACTTTTTGTTTAGCCCATCCAGTACCTCACAGAGAAAAGAGAATATAGCATTTTCAGTTGCCAAACGACTTCTAAAACCGAACTGTACATTTGATATCAAATCGTGTGATATAAAATGATCAATTAACCTTACATACACAGCCTTTTCGATAACTTTTGCGAACAATGATGGCATAGAAATAGGTCTAAAATTATCTACATTATCCCTTTCTCCCTTTTTATAAAGCGGCTTTACTACTGAGTACTTTAATCGCTCAGGAAACTGAACATTCCTAAAGGAAAAACTACAAATATGGCTAAATACATGGCTAACATGTGCAACACAGTACTTTAATATTCTACTAGACACTCCATCATAACCATGAGAGTCCTCTGTCTTCAGTGATTTAATTATTGACTCAATCCGCCTCTTGTCTGTATCACAGAGGAGTATTTCAGACGTCAATCTCAGAAAGGCATTTGCTAAGAAATTTATATGATTTCCTGTTGAAACTAAATTTTTATTTAATTCACCAGCAATGCTCAGAAAATGGATGTTAAATACTGTACATATATCTGATTTATCTGTAACAGAAATATTATTACTGAAAACTGACTTTATATCGTCAACCTTGTGCTGCTGACCAGACACTTCCTTCACAACTGACCATACGGTTTTAATTTTATCCTGTTAATTAGCTATTCTATTTGCATACCACATACTTTTTGCCTTGCTAATAACATTTTTAAGCACCTCACAATACTGTTTGCAATGGGCTACTGTAGCTTGATTGTGACTACTTCTAACAATTTGATATAATTCCCGCTTTGTTCTACATGATATCCTTATCCCCCTAGTCAGCCAACCGGGCTGTCCATTACTGCTAGTGCCCCGTTTAGAATGTTCTAATGGAAAGCAACTCTCAAAGAGCATAAGAAATGTGTTATGGAAAGCATTGTATTTATCGTCTATATTATCGGCACTATAAACATCTTGCCACTCTTGTTGCTTGACAAGTTTTGAAAAACTCTCCATTGCTGTTGGATTAACTGTCCTACGTAGTTTGTAATTAAATACGACATTGGTTTGAGTACAAAAACCTATTAGTGTTAAAATTTGTGCATCATGGTCTGAAAGGCCATTCACCCTTTTGCTAACAGAATGCCCATCTAGTAATGAAGAATGAATAAGAATATTGTCTATGACTGTGCTACTGTTCTGCTGCATCCTAGTTGGAAAAAACACAGTTTGCATCAGATCATATGAATTTAGGAGATCTACCAACATCCTTTTTCTTGCACAATCATGTACAAAATTAATATTGAAGTCACCACATTTAACTACTTTCTGGTACTTCCTACAAAGTGAATCAAGAACCCTCTCTAGCTTAAGCAAAAATGCTCTGTAGTCGGAGTTAGGGGACCTATAAACAACATCAATTGGAGTTTAGTTTGACTAAATTCAACTAATGCTGCACAACATTCAAATATCTGTTCAGTGCAGTGTAGTGATACGTCTATGGACTCAAATGAAATACTGTTTTTTACGTACAGAGCCACTCCCCCACCCCGCAAGGAACTCCTTGAGAAACGGCCAGCTAATCTGTAGCCTGGTAAAGGAAGCCTCTGAATTATCAAATTATTTAAGTGGTGCTCTGATACACCAATAATTTCGGAGTTAACATCTATTAGCAGTTCACTAACTTTATCTCTAATACCTCTTATATTTTGATGAAATATGCTAATTCCTTCTCTACTTGGAAACACTACATCCTCTAGAGGTGAGCCCTTGGTTAGAGGCACTTCCTTTAAGCAGGTATACCTATCAGCTGACTTCAGTCTAAAAAAGGTGCAGCTCTAACACCAACTACTATAGGAATTTTTCCATGAGTGATACCACCACCACCACCACCACCACCACCACCACCACCACCACCACCACCACTACACAGCCTCCCCTTCCCATACCTTTTGAGGTGCACGCCATGCCTAGTGAAACCCCATCTACTGATAGACCCAACTGGCACCACTGAGATGTGATCCATGCTTCCGCCATCAGTGCCCCACCCAGCCCCACATTAACGCGCCTAACAGCCGCATTAAGGTGAGGCCGATCATGACGCTGAAACAGTTGCACGAAATGCACATTAGTGCCACCAGTTTGAGTAGCTATCTTAACCAAGTCACCACTGACATCATATTCCCCGTCCCTATCGAGTCTGTTCCCTGCTCCACCCATTATCACTACCTGATCCTCTTTCGTAAAATTCTTACATAACTCCACTATGCTTTCAGTCACCTGAGCCAACCTTGCACTAGGCTTCTCAATGCTGGTGCCCTGCTACTCACTCCCCAACACTTCCTGCAGCTGCTTGCCCACACCTCTACCGTGGGAACTACCTAGCAGCAGAACCTTCTTTCTGCTAGACTTTGCAACTATCCTAGGGCTCCTAATTGCTGAGGACTGCTGCAAGTTACCTACATCTACGGCTACACGAGGCTCCTCTCCTCTCCACGTCTATGTTACCAAAGTTGAGTTACACCAGTAGAACTATTTAAGAACTAACAATAATGGTCTCTAAATTCTCTGCCTACTAAGAAAGCAGCTACTTGTATTAATACTACAACACAGCCGATACCAATACCAGCAAAACTTCACAAAATTATTAGCTAAAACCAAAAAATTAAAACGACCACTGTAACACTAAGCGAAGTTAAAACACTAAATGAAAATTTTACTGAAATATTTCACTAGAAAGAATAATAAACGTCAGTTGAAAACTAAAGCACGAAATTTACTAAACGACTTCAACACACTGAAAACTCTATAAAACACAGCGAGCTAAGGATTATAAAAGTTTATTAAGTCGTTATTTCGCCACAAACGGCAGGAAGCACCGCTGAAATCTACTAAATTTAATAACTGTATTACAGAGCACAAATAAGTTCGTCAGTACTTAGCTTATAACCGCTACAGCTGCAGTGCACGCCGCAAAATGTAAACACACTACTGAGGCGCGAGGCTTAGACGAAAGACGAAAGCAGACTCACAAATAATAGACCACAGGAAGAAAGACTGAGATTAATGAAAATCCACTAATAAGGTACTTTTACGGCAAATATTAAAATAAATAAACTTTAAAATAAGTAAATGAAGTCTAAAATTTATAAAATATTAACGAGCTATTTCAACAGCAGTGCAGCACACGTGACGTCACACCTAAGATCTTTTACATACATCTCACCTTTCGTCAATTGCTACGAACTGTGACCTCTCTGACAGGAAATCACAAATCCAGTCACATAACTGAGACGATATTCCATAAGCACGCAATTTCACTACTAGCTGCTTGTGTGGAAGAGTGTCAAAAGCCTTCCGGAATTCCAGAAATACGGAAACCGATCTGGCACCACTACGTCTCAGTACACGAGAAAATCTACAAAAAATGTGAATAAAATAAATTTGATAATTACTTGTGGAGAGGCGCAATAGTATTCTATTCAAGCTCTCAGAAGAATACACATTTCTAGAAACTCTGCACGAGCAACTACGTGACTAATTAGTAGTCGTATGTTTGATTGAGTTGATAATTATATCTCCCAGCACTATAGCACACCTTCAATTAAATGGCTCTATTTAGTTTAAGCTTACTTGCCAGAAAACTAAATAATGCAATAATGGATATTAAGTTTTCTGATTTAAATTGTTGGACTCTGTAGTATCTATATTTTTCTTTTGTGAAGAATTAACTCAGTATGTGCGTCGTTTGGACATGTAAGTTAGCACGTAGCAATATTCCACTAAATAATTAAAATATGTTTTCTTGCATTAAAATATGTCCTTCAGTGTCATGATAGTGAAGACTTTAACTTTTATGTACCATCAATTAGTTACAAATCCCTAAAGTGCTGAAAATTTTTTGATGTTTAGGAACGTATCAGTTCATTCATCTGGCAAATCTTTTAGAAATATTCTCCCGAACTTTAGTATTTAATTAACAGTAATATTTAAATGCCAACCGCCAACAAAATAGTTTTATTGTTTTAAATCATAAGGTTCTAGTCTCTGGAAATGACCCCTCCCGCCTTTTGTTTAACTTTCTCACTTCAATTATCTAGACCTAATCGCGCACTTGAGCGTGCTTACGATACTTGCTAAGCGTCACAACCATAACTTTTGCTATCCTTTCAAACTATTTCCTTTTAAAAATCAGTTATTCAAAGATCGTCGTGGGTAACTAAAATTTATTTTTAACTGATGTAAGTTTACTATCTTCCCTTTTAAATGTAAGTGCTTCACATCGATCAAAGGTTGACTGTGAATGAGTGGCTACAAGAAAACTAATAGCCCCACACTAAGCGTGATGAAAAGAGACAAAAACTCAAAAAATAAATCGTAGGTGCCACCACCCCTTAATATCTCAACTTAAATTTCAGATTTTCAAAATATCAGGTTCTTAAGGTGTTGGCTTCTCACGTGACCAGTAACAAAACCTAAATGTAAAGTTACGCATAACTTTTAATACAGAAATAAGGGTAGCATTTGTAATTTACGCTTTAAAATGGTTCAATTAGGGCGATGTGGTCGCAATGGTTACGTCACTAACAATATGTACCGGCAAAATACGATGTCAATAATAATTCATCTCCGATTCGTGTTTTTCTGAGCAGAATTAACCGATCCATTAAAGCTTCGGGAATAATGCTAGATAAAAAATTACTCCACATGTAAAATAACATTAGTACTCCATACTACGACTCTATACTCCAAAAAATTACAGTCACGGCTGACACCCAATTAACTTAGTGGTTGTTGTTGTGGTCTTCAGTCCAGAGACTGGTTTGATGCAGCTCTCCAAGCTACTCTTTCCTGTGCAAGCTGCTTCATCTCCCAGTACCTACTGCAACCTACATCCTTCTGAATCTGCTTAGTGTATTCATCTCTTGGTCTCCCTCTACGATTTTTACCCTCCACACAGCCCTCCAACACTAAATTGGTGATCCCTTGATGCCTCAGAACATGTCCGACAAACCGATCCCTTCTTCTGGTCAAGTTGTGCCACAAACTTCTCTTCTCCCCAATCCTATTCAATACCTCCTCATTAGTTACGTGATCTATCCACCTTATCTTCAGTATTCTTCTGTAGCACCACATTTCGAAAGCTTCTATTCTCTTCTTGTCCAAACTAGTTATCGTCCATGTTTCACTTCCATACATGGCTACACTCCAAACAAATATTTTCAGAAATGACTTCCTCACACTTAAATCTAAACTCGATGTTAAATAATTTCTCTTCTTCAGAAACGCTTTCCTTGCCATTGCCAGTCTACATTTTATATCCTCTCTACTTCGACCATCATCAGTTATTTTCCTCCCCAAATAGCAAAACTCCTTTACTACTTTAAGTGTCTCCTTTTCTAATCTAATTCCCTCAGCATCACCCGACTTAATTCGGCTACATTCCATTATCCTCGTTTTGCTTTTGTAGATGTTCATCTTATACCCTCCTTTCCATTCAACTGCTCTTCCAAGTCCTTTGCTGACTCTGACAGAATTACAATGTCATCGGCGAACCTCAAAGTTTTTATATCTTCTCCATGGATTTTAATACCTACTCCGAATTTTTCTTTTGTTTCCTTTACTGCTTGTTCAATATATAGATTGAATAACACCAGGGAAAGGCTACAGCCCTGTCTCACTCCCTTCCCAACCACTGCTTCCCTTTCGTGCCCCTCGACTCTTATAACTGCCATCTGCTTTTTGTACAAATTGTAAATAGACTTTCGCTCCGTGTATTTTACCCCTGCTACCTTTAGAATTTGAAAGAGAGTATTCCAGTCAACATTGTCAAAAGCTTTCTCTAAGTCTACAAATGCTAGGAACGTATGTTTGCCTTTCCTTAATCTTTCTTCTAAGATAAGTCGTAAGGTCAGTATTGCCTCACGTGTTCCAGTATTTCAACGGAATCCGAACTGATCTTCCCCGAGGTCGGCTTCTACTAGTTTCTCCATTCGTCTGTAAAGAATTCGTGTTAGTATTTTGCAGCTGTGACTTATTAAACTGATAGTTCGGTAATTTTCACATCTGTCAACACCTGCTTTCTTTGGGATTGGAATTATTATATTCTTCTTGAAGTCTGAGGGTATTTCGCCTCATACATCTTGCTCACCAGGACTGGGTCTCCCAAGGCCGTCAGTAGTTCCAATGGAATGTTGTCTACTCCGGGGCCTTGTTTCGACTTAGATCTTTCAGTGCTTTGTCAAACTCTTCAGGCAGTATCGTATCTCCCATTTCATCTTCATCTACATCCTCTTCCATTTCCATAATATTGTCCTCAAGTACATCACCCTTGTGTAGACCCTCTATATACTCCTTCCACCTTTCTGCTTTCCCTTCTTTGCTTAGAACTGTGTTTCCATCTGAGCTCTTCATGTTCATACAAGTGGTTCTCTTATCTCCAAAGGTTTCTTTAATTTTCCTCTGGGCAGTATCTATCTTACCTCTAGTGAGATAAGCCTCTACATCCTTACATATGTCCTCTAGCCATCCCTGCTTAGCCATTTTGCATTTCCTGTCGATCTTGTTTTTGAAACGTTTGTATTCCTCTTTGCCCGCTTCATTTACTGCATTTTTATATTTTCTCCTTTCATCGATTAAATTCAATATTTCTTCTGTTACCCAAGGATTTCTACCAGCCCTCGTCTTTCTACCTACTTGATCCTCTGATGCCTTCCCTACTTCATCCCTCAGAGTTACCCATTCTTCTTCTACTCTATTTCTTCCCCCCATTCCTGTCAATTGCTCCCTTATGCTCTCCCTGAAACTCCGTACAACCTCAGGTTCTTTTAGTTTATCCATGACCCATCTCCTTAAATTCCCACCTTTTTGCAGTTTCTTCAGTTTTAATCTACAGGTCATAACCAATAGATAGTGGTCAGAGTCCACATCTGCCCCTGGAAATGTTTACAATTTAAAACCTGGTTCCTAAATCTCTGTATTACCATTATATAAGCTGTCTTACACCTTTTAGTAGCTCCAGGGTTCTTCCATCTATACAACCTTCTTTCATGGTTTTTAAACCAAGTGTTAGCTATGACTAAGTTGTGCTCTGTGCAAAATTCTACGAGGCGGCTTCCTCTTTCATTTCTTAACCCCAATCCATATTCACCTGCTGTGTTTCCTTCTCTCCCTTTCCCTACACTCGAATTCCAGTCACCCGTGACTATTAAATTTTCGTCTCCCTTCACTATCTGAATAATTTCTTTTATTTCATCATACATTTCTTCAATTTCTTCGTCATCTGCAGAGCTAGTTGGCATATAAACTTGTACTACTGTAGTAGGCGTGGGCTTTGTGTCTATCTTGGCCACAATAATGCGTTCACTATGCTGTTTGTAGTAGCTTACCCGCATTCCTATTTTCCTATTCATTATTAAACCTACTCCTGCGTTACCCCTATTTGATTTTGTGTTTATAACCCTGTATTCACCTGGTCAGGTGAATTAACTTAGTGTGCTTTCATAAATATACTCCTAACCTATTGCAATATCCAAATCCACTGGCGCGTGCACTAACTAGACTCACAGGAAACACTACACGGATCTCTTCAGTCAAAATCACTGAAGTCAAAATTCTAGTATCGTCGTATTTTAACGACTCACGAATTCTACTATCAAATACTGACACAGTATTCAAGCCACTCTTTACAAAACCTGTACCAACTTAAAATCGCTTGATCTTTCGTCAAAGGTCATGAAATAAAGCGAGGAGCCTGACTGAGTCAAACTACAGTAAATAATGTGAAGCCATATCGACTATTAATCGACCGTGACTATTTAAAAAATATGAAAAGGTTTTCAAATATCGCTACCAGTCACAAAATTTATTGACAACTAAATTATTTACTTAGTGACACGTTTCGAGGTGGTACCTCATTATCAGGCTATAGTGGCACTACAAATAAATTAATATATATGTTTACACAGATATTAAAGCTTCTTCACATGACTGCTGTGGTCCTTCTGTGGAGAGAGAGAGAGAGAGAGAAGGATAACCAGTAAGAGGCGATGTCGCTTTGTCTATTGGTTTTTTGTTCACATGAAAATTTCCTAATAGATTCATTCACTTAATTCTTGTGGCGTGGCAGTTTTTTGAGATGTGTTGAGTCATCGCTATTTCCATGGCTCTTTTGCACTTCTTCACCATTGTTCACAGATTTCACAACAGTGTCATTAAAGCACAATACACGAAACAAATCAGCAATGCAGAACTCAAGATGGTAGTCAAAACTAGGATGGTTTCGATTTGAGTATCGGTATCTCGATCCTGGTGTTGTCAGTAGCAATGTCATCCGCATGTCTTGTCGCACCACTGATGTTTGTTGGCGTAATATATTACATCTCTTCCAAGATATCCATTCTCCAGCTCTTTTCCAAACTATGTAGTACTCTCTCTCCACAGAATGATTACAGCAGTCGTATAAATAAGCTTTAATATCTATATAAAGATGACGTAAACGTTTTTGTAATGCCAATATATCCTGATGATGAGGTATCACCTCAAAACGTGTCACTAAATAAATAATTCAGCTGTCAACAAATCTTGCGTCTGGTAGCGGTATTTGAGACCCTTTTCGTAATGATAAAATAATTAAACTCACCATGCCCCAGAGAATTTACTGCAATCTTCAAATCTTGCTTTTTAAACACATCTCAGTCCAAGAACAGCTTCCCATACTCTTTCAATAAAATCGCGGAAAATTCCGCAGTGTCGAAATAATCCATACAATTTTGCGCCAGGTAGTTATCGATACATGACATTTTAGAACGTGTCCTAACTCACATGCAGTAACACATATGTCGTTTTACCGAATCAAGCTCGCTATCCCCTCAGCTCCTCAATAGTGGCTGACTGAAACCCTCTTTAATATCATGGTTGAATCGTTAATGCAGCCAAATTTAGAGTGCTTCAATTATTTCTCAACAATTAAAATGGGGAACCTTGTGACCGTCGGCTGCTCTTCTAGCGGCTAGCTAGTAGCCCAGGATGACCTCTGGCGCGCCCAAGGTCTGCTATCGACCAGCGATGCACGGATGATCTTCGCCGTATCTGTAGGACTACTTGCATGGCTGGAAAGTGCGGATTTTTCTAGAATATATGCATCAACATAGACTTTAGTTACAATGAACTGATAAATTCTCACTTCTTGGCTGCTGCTAAAATAGATTGAAACGATGAAATTATATCGTGACGATACGAAAAATGATAAAAGTAATTTTGCTCCTTCACGTTGCACAACTCTTGCAGCGCGTCCAAATTGTGAGGCAGTTCTCCGAAAGGACCACCCCGACACTTGGAAGACCACAATTTGACCCTTTTAAGACTCCCGCAGTTGGCTGTAGTAAGCAAGAGTGCGTCTCCGTAGCATGTTTGCCTGCTTGTTTCACATGTTTGCACTACACTGAGCCTTGTGGCTTGAGCATTTTCTATTAAAGGGTAGACACAGATGGCAGTCTGGTAGCTATGCCACTACGCTGTCTTTCGGTGGACGACACTGAAACCAACATCAGTAGATGTACTATCTGCCAGGTGGCATATATAGTCATCGGATCAAAATCGCCGTTGTCTTTCCAGGTGTACTAATTCTGTTTTTTACCGGTAATGTAGTCTAAACCATCAAAAATATGTGTCCAGAATAAACGAAACAGAAGAAAAGAAAGAATAAAAAGAACTAAATTATTTCTCATAATTGGTCATACCTACACACATTGTACTACGACGCGAAAAAGTATGCGAACGATCTGCAGTGTGATAGATCCTATTTTTATACAGTCCACAGAGCATATCTTCCATGTGTGTTTTAAAGCCACTTGGTCGTACAGCCGTGTTACTGCAATAAATCGATACTATGAGAGACCACCAGGTAATATTGTTCCGTATGGCAACCGATACAAGTGTAAACTAATACGTCAGAAAACAACAAATGACATTTCGAACACGTTTCCACTTTGATTAAGATATGTATACGTATCTGAGACAGCTAATACCGGTAACTCCTGCTACGACGAAATCGAAATTATTGTGACCTTGTTGCTATCTTCGAATTCATTCTCAGAACTTAGTAGGCAAACTAAAAAAAAGCGAAATTTAGGAAGTGCTGTTACAAGTGTAAGAAGTAATCAGAAAAAGACGCAGAATACTTGGGTATCATCATGCTCGTTAGGAAAAAACTAAGCCAACCTGCAATAAATAAGACAATGTGATTAGCTTTTAAATGTAACGTGTTCTTAGACTATATTCAAAAGATGGACCACGAAGGAATTATGCAAATTGGACAACAACTGATATTTAAACAGGTATCGATGGGAAATACAAAATTGCAAAAGTGTAAACTTTGGCGGCCTATGGATGAATGTGTGACGCTGCAGCGCGATTTGACTTCGCAGTCGGCAAGGATAGAGAACAGGGGACATGTCAATACCAGTGCATTGAGTCTTTGCGAACTTCATTCTGAGTACTCAGTTGGACAGAACTATGCCTCGCAGACAGATGTGTAAACAACATACGCAGTTATCGTCACTTTAGAGAGAACGTGTAGTTCGGCCAAAGTAACCGGTTGGAGTAATCGGCGAAACGCTCGACATTTGAGAAGGAGCGAGGCCACTGTTCGACGATGTTGGAGGGAAAGGGTGAACCACGGATGAAAACAGCGTCAAGAAGGAAGGGGGAGACTTAGAGAGACGACAGAATGTGAGGAACGAGCAATCGTTAGAGAGCCACTCAGAACACCGGATTTATGTTTATCATCGAACCGACGTGCAACCGGTGTTTCGGTGCTCACGAGGACCATTAATAAGCGGCATCCCTTGCACCGGTTACCATTGACCTCTGTGCACCATCAAGCCCTTTTGCAGTGCTGTCGGGCACATTCATCCTGGAGTCGCATTCACAGGAGTAGAACTGTGTTCAGTCATGAGTGCCGCCTAGAACTGAGCCCTGATGACCAGCGAAGACATATCTGGAGATGCCCTGAATTGCTGTGAGTTTCCAAGCTGACTGTCGCCGACCATACGGCCCGACAAGCAGGATAATGGTCTCGGGTGCCATTTCTATTCATAGCATGACCCCTTTTTGCTGTCTGCAATTGAGAAGGTTTGGACCATTATGAGCAGACCCTCCAACCAGCTCGGGATTTTGACGATCTAAAGATCAAATTGGACAGAATTTGGTAGGATATAGAGGCCATCCAACAACTCTATCAGTCAATGCCAAGCAGAATAACTGCATGCATAATGGCCCGAGGTGGACCAACGCGTTGGTGACTTGCTCACTTTGTGAAGCTCTTTCTCTTGAATAAATCATTTATTTTTTCTGAAACTGTGATCATTTTAAGTGTATAGACTGAATTTGTACTTGAATCTATATACTCGTACATAAAATCATATCTGTGTGACACAAGAATAGATTCTGAAATTGTGATATTTCATTTCTAATAATTTGTTTATATGTATATGTAGATTCGGGTTGTATGGTCGGTGGTGTAGCTAGATGAAGTGTCGTCAGGATGCCAGAATACGATGACCCAAGGCGAGGATGGCAGTGGAGCGGTGAATAAGTGGCCGTTATATGTTCGATGAGACGTCGGAGAAAGAACACTGGAAAACCATTCATTTACTACTTCTGCAGCGGTGTTGCTCCGAGATGCTAACTTGCACGGGACACAAACAATGCACACTCAGTCTAAGAAGGCGCTGCAGTTAGCACGTGGCACATTGCCATTAGCGTGTGGCGAGGTGGTGGCGTCAGCGGAAATTCAGGAACGCTATGACGACAGCGCCGAGTAGAGGCTTCTAGGAGCCACGGATAGGACGGCCGAGGCGCGCATGATGATTCTGTGGTAGAGGCAAGTCACAGCAGCAGACTCTGCCAAGAGCAGAGACAGGCAGGAAGAAGTTGGTCCGTACTGGTGATGGCGAACGACCGGCTGCACGTCTCTGGACAAGATGCAGGGACCCTCAGGGTTGAAGGCGGTGGCAACTGAAGATGGGTCCTCCCGGTAGCGCGGCGGTTGGAGAGCGCTGCCTCCACAGCAACGGATATGGCACCAGCAGCAGCGCGACAGCTAGCAGTGGCAGAGTCCGAAGAGGGTGAACCAGTTACACTCGTAGACTTCTAGACTTGTGGATCGACGTAGGTCTCTCCTCAGGACTGGAGCCTAGTAGACTGTGGTAACTTTGACTAAAACGACGGTTATTTATAATGGTTTGCGTCGTACTTGCTACTGCAGCAGTTATAATCAAATGTTCAAATATGTGTGAAATGCTATGGGATTTAACTGCTAAGGTCATCAGTCCCTAAGCTTACACACTACGTAACCTAAATTATCCTAAGACAAACACACACACTCATGCCCAAGGGAGGACTCGAACCTCCACCGGGACCAGCCGCTGTTATAATCACGTGAGCCAAAACAAGCCTGGGCCACCGTTGGTGCAGTTTTCTGTCATCGTGCTTCATCGTTGTCATTTCCACCCCTGCTCCACCCTGTGATGTATCGACCGGCTGGAGTCATGGCGCAGTTCTTGTTATAGCAGCAACAGTAATAGTTACAATAACATTCAGTCTGCTCTGGTCTGACGCGCCTATGCGACACACGGAAAAAATGTATAAAAAATACAAAATTTCGAGAACGTTTGTGCTTCCTTGTTATTTTTTGGTGGTATCATAGAACTACGAGGCGTATTCCGAAAGAATGGCCCGATCGATCGAGAAATGGAAACCACAGTCAAAATCAAAAGTGTTTTATTTGCAATATTTAGCAACACCTTCCAGCAACGTCTCTACTTAGTCGCCGCTCCGTCAGAGACATTTCTCGTATCGTTATATCAACACCCTCGTCATAGAAGGCAGCCGTCTGCACTTTTAGCGGATTCTTTACGCTGATCTGCAATTCGTTGTCTGTGCCAAATCGTTGACTTCATAGCATAGCCAGCGGTTCATGTCAGTAGAGATGAAAATCAGAGGGAGCAAAATCCGGGCTGTATGGAGAGCGATCAAACACTTCCCATCGTAAACGCTGCAGGGGCGTCCTCTTTGCCGAGAACTGTCATGGAGAAGGAAATGAGTGACAGTTATGTTGTGTGGGCTGCATCAAATCAGGTGAAATCTCTCATGGGCATTCATTCTTGGCGGGAGACACTGTGTTGTAGGCCTCTTTACGTGCTCATTATGTGGTCAGAACTGAAAAGAAAGACGTGACGCGATCAACGGACGTACTAGAGACACTCTACAACGCACCTGTGCAAATCTTTACTGGATTTTCACTGTGGTTGCCTTTTCGGACCTTACTTTCGGAATACGCCTCGTATTATCAGATGGGCCTGGCACGCCAGCCATGCAAAGGGGATGCTAGGAACCAGTGGAACAAGATGGCTACATCTTTGTATTTATTTATTTATTTTTATTTTATTTTGCATATGGCAATGCAGTGACAATATTTTATATAAGTACAACAACATGTAAACGAAATGTATAAAACAAACCAATGTGTAAATAGTACATGTGTAAAAAGCAAGCAATAGCACAAAAGGATAAAGTACAAACAGTCAAGACAAAATAACTACACGTTAAAAGCTTGGCAATCCTGATTAGAAACTCATTCATATATTTAAAGCTCAATATCTAGATTGCACTGCCAATCCAAAACGGAGGGTTTCACATTATAACCTCAGATACAGGTCCGGCGTATCTTCTTAAGGGGCATTCCTCAATAATATGGCGGACGTTCTGTTCTGGCGCTCCACAGCCACAGGCTGGTGAGTCGCATAGACCCCACTTGTGCTTATATGCATTGCATCTTGCATGGCCCGTTCTGATACGGTTTAATTTAGTTCAGGTACATCTCTTCAGGTCAAAGCCCGGTAATTCCAGAGTAGGATCATTGATCTCTCACGGCCACACACAGCGACAAAACATGTTTGTAGCTTTGCACCAACGTGGAACAGCGTAGTGTCATTAGATTTTTATTAGCCAAAGGGTTGAAACAAATCCAAATTCTCTGTGGGATGACAGTGCAATATGGTGGAAATTGTCTGACTCAAACACAGGTTTACGAGTGGGCAGATAAGTTCCAGCGAGATGCAATAGTGTTGAAGATTCGCCATGCCCAGGTCACTCTGGCTGTGCAGTCAGCAGAACGACACTGAGCGAGATGTTGAGTAGATATGGGAAAACAGGAATATTACGAATGTTCAAATGTGTGTGAATTCCTAAGGGTCCAGACTGCTGAGGTCATCGGTTCCTAGACTTACACACTACCTAAACTAAATTATTCTAAGAACACACACACACACACACACACACACACACACACACACACACACACACACACACACACACACACACACACACACACACCCATGCCCGAGGGAGGACTCGAACCTCTGGAGGGAGGGGCCGCGTAATCAGTGACATGGCGCCTCTAACCGCGCGCCCACTACGCGCGACGGAATATTACGGCGAGTGATATTGCAGCAACGATGAACGTCAGTGGCTCATCAGCTCACCATATCGCTCATGACGTACTGATGTTTAAGAAAGTGTGTGCGAGATATGTTTCTAAACATTTGAGATCAGAAATTAAAGGACGACGCAACGGCGTGTGCAGGGAGCTTTAGCGACAGAACTAGGCTGAAGAGAAGGCATTTCTTCATCGTACTGCAGCGGGAGATGAAATTTGGGTGCATTAGTAACACACTGTAAGAGATTCTTAATGGCTCGAGGTTCGTTGATGAGGAAGTCCAGGCAGCAGTGCATAGCAGTGCGTAATTTGTTACAAACATGCCAGCAACAGTTCATTGTACGTGGAATTGAGAAGCCTGACCAGCGCTGGCATATGCGCCTGCAAATAGAGGGGGATTACTTTATTGAACGACCCCTGTACAATGTTTTGAGGCGGGACACTATGGGACTCCTGCTCTTTGAAAAGCTTTCATCTGTTTCAAATTTCCTAAATAGAAGTTAGCGACGCCTGTGACCGTCGGTGGAGTAAGTAACGTCAATTTCAAATAAATCATGTGGCTCGGATACAGGAAGGTGCCGCGTTGCTTACACACTTATTAAAAATGTGGATGTCGCCCTACTGACCACCCTTTAGTTAGCCGCTCAGTCGTCTAAGACAGATGTAGGAAGCAGCCGTTTGACTGCTTTTCCTTACGGGATGGAAATTAAGAAAATTAAACGCTGCCCGGTGTCTGAGTTTTCAGCCGTCTGTTATCAGTCGTTCACATGGTGAGCGATTTAACTTAAACTGGTTAATGAATTAACCGATAAGAAAAACCGAGATTCATGGCATCAAGTATTATAGTTGTTACCCAGTAAGATAGACGTAAGCGCCGATAGAAGCACTAATCACTTCATTTTGTATGATGTTACTAAGTATTTTGCGTCTTTTTACTGATTATGTTAATTTGTCGGAGGAGCACTCCTTATAAAGGAATCTCCCCATCTTACACTCCTCAGATTTAGTGCTAAGATGGCCCAGTGGATATCCCGTCAAAAACTATACCAAGATCAAGCAAGAAAACAGGATGAAGGTGTACTGAACTGTGAAAAAATAAGCAAAATACAAACAGTGAACGGTCTAAGGTCAAGATCTGCAACTCCGAACGGATTTGACTAGCCACAGCTTCGTGGTTACGTGGTCACAATGTTGGACTGCAAAGGAAGAGATATGTGTTCAAATCTCCCTAGTGCCCCATTTTTTCACATATTATGAACTGTCCGTGCAGCCATCGACGTGTCTGTTGGCTGTGTTCAGTTTTGTATCTGTATCGTGGTGTACCGTTCGTTTGCAACAGCGAGGTTAAGGAATGGATCTCCAGGCGTACGTACCACCTATTTTTTCTACACGAGTACCACATGTTATGACTCTTGAGTTCCGTTTTGGAAGTTTTGACTCGTGAATTCCTTTGTTCTAACATAGTTCAAAGCCTTTTTTTTTCATTTATGTGACAGGTCTATGCGGTATGTCGCCTGTTCTCACTATTTGTCACATTTACTTGACACGGTAGTATATTCTTACGACATAACTCATACTCTCTAACCAACGAATAGACTGACATTCTACTTCTGCGTCTGCATCTATACTCTGAAAACCACCGCGAGCTACATGGCGGAGGGTACGTCCCATTGTGCCAGTTACCAGGGTTTCTTCCTGCTCCATTCACATATGGAGCGCGAGCAGAACGATTGCCTGGAAATTTTCCACAGAGTAGTACACCCTCTTCCTGTTTTAATGCTTGACTTGTGTACATTTTTGACGGGCTATGCATTGGGCCACCTTACCAATAAATCTGATCGGGATGCGATTGCGAGATCCCCTCATAACTGACAAGACTACAGAAGGAGAACAGACAGATCACTCACCGAACGGATAGTTTACAATTTCGTGGGAAAGAGGGCTCAAGAGAGATATGACAACGTATGTCCCGCTTTTCAGTCCAACACTGAAACCACCCAACCTCGACGCAGTGGTTCTTGCATCTTGCTAGATGCTACGCGTCTTGAACATGGACTGTTCACTGTTACTGCTTAGCTTCTTTTTTCATAGTTCATCTCACCTTCTTCCTGTTTTCATACTTGATCCGTATTCAGTTTTCGAGGAGTTATCCATTAGACCATTTTACATGCAATCTGAGGAGGGTGCATAGGAGACTTTCCTTTGTTTGTTTACTGTGTTTCAGTTTGCCTACTAAGTGCTGAGGTAGCAGGAGTTTCACACTAGTTTCGATTTGGTTGTGTGCGTTGTTTGTGGTGAAATCAGTTCCACGCAGTTAGTGAGTACGCGAGTTGGGGGTGTGTATGTGTATGTTTGCGTGCGTGCGTGCATGTGGGTAAGCGTGTACGAGTGCTTTCGCACGCGTGTGTGACTGGACGAATTATATAGCAGATTATATAGGAGTTAACCGTCTCAGGTCCGTCAGCAGATCGAAGGAATAACATGTTTGAAATGTCATTTGTTGGAAGAAATCAGAGTTTAACCCTTGTGGAACAGTGTTCCTTAGTGCTCTCTTGTAGTTGCAGTTTCTTACAGTTACATGGTTGTAGCGCCAAATGGCTACGAAACCTGTATGGCAGGTATATTCTGTGGACTGTACAGGAATCGCGCCGATCGCGCTTCACTTTTATTTTCGCACATAGTTGCACGTTCCCTTTCCTCTTAAACACATACTGGCGGTGAATTAATTCCAGAGCCAGTATTATAATGTAAATGCCTTCAGGTCGGCCTTTCCCTATTGTTGTACTCATGTTGGGAAAGCAGGGGCACGTTGGCATAATTTTTATTGTTATATTTTGCCTATAATAATTATTGCTTAGACTGCCGCTGTGGTCGAGCCGTTTTAGGCGCTTCAGTCCGGAACCGTGCGACTGCTACGGTCGCAGGTTCGAATCCTGCCTCGGGCATGGATGTGTGTGATGTCCTTATCTTAGTGAGGTTTAAGTAGTTCTGAGGCCAGGTGACGGATGACCTCAGTTGTTGAGTCCCATAGTGCTTAGAGCCATTTGAACCAAATTAATTATTGCTTAAATAATCGATTCTGTTGATTGTGTTAGTGTTTTACTAACTACCTTGACGTTACCTTTGCTAGTAGAAAGATAACGCATAAACCAAACCCAAAATATCTTGGTATTAAATTGGATAGATCGCTTACATTCAAACCAAACCAAATAGATACTGCTGCTAAGATACGTACAAGAAATAATACACTCCTGGAAATGGAAAAAAGAACACATTGACACCGGTGTGTCAGACCCACCATACTTGCTCCGGACACTGCGAGAGGGCTGTACAAGCAATGATCACACGCACGGCACAGCGGACACACCAGGAACCGCGGTGTTGGCTGTCGAATGGCGCTAGCTGCGCAGCATTTGTGCACCGCCGCCGTCAGTGTCAGCCAGTTTGCCGTGGCATACGGAGCTCCATCGCAGTCCTTAACACTGGTAGCATGCCGCGACAGCGTGGACGTGAACCGTATGTGCAGTTGACGGACTTAGAGCGAGGGCGTATAGTGGGCATGCGGGAGGCCGGGTGGACGTACCGCCGAATTGCTGAACACGTGGGGCATGAGGTCTCCACAGTACATCGATGTTGTCGCCAGTGGTCGGCGGAAGGTGCACGTGCCCGTCGATCTGGGACCGGACCGCAGCGACGCACGGATGCACGCCAAGACCGTAGGATCCTACGCAGTGCCGTAGGGGACCGCACCGCCACTTCCCAGCAAATTAGGGACACTGTTGCTCCTGGGGTATCGGCGAGGACCATTCGCAACCGTCTCCATGAAGCTGGGCTACGGTCCCGCACACCGTTAGGCCGTCTTCCGCTCACGCCCCAACATCGTGCAGCCCGCCTCCAGTGGTGTCGCGACAGGCGTGAATGGAGGGACGAATGGAGACGTGTCTCTTCAGCGATGAGAGTCGCTTCTGCCTTGGTGCCAATGATGGTCGTATGCGTGTTTGGCGCCGTGCAGGTGAGCGCCACAATCAGGACTGCATACGACCGAGGCACACAGGGCCAACACCCGGCATCATGGTGTGGGGAGCGATCTGCTACACTGGCCGTACACCTCTGGTGATCGTCGAGGGGACACTGAATAGTGCACGGTACATCCAAACCGTCATCAAACCTATCGTTCTACCATTCCTAGACCGGCAAGGGAACTTGCTGTTCCAACAGGGCAATGCACGTCCTCATGTATCCCGTGCCACCCAACGTGCTCTAGAAGGTGTAAGTCAACTACCCTGGCCAGCAAGATCTCCGGATCTGTCCCCCATTGAGCATGTTTGGGACTGGATGAAGCGTCGTCTCACGCGGTCTGCACGTCCAGCACGAACGCTGGTCCAACTGAGGCGCCAGGTGGAAATGGCATGGCAAGCCGTTCCACAGGACTACATCCAGCATCTGTACGATCGTCTCCATGGGAGAATAGCAGCCTGCATTGCTGCGAAAGGTGGATATACACTGTACTAGTGCCGACATTGTGCATGTTCTGTTGCCTGTGTCTATGTGCCTGTGGTTCTGTCAGTGTGATCATGTGATGTATCTGACCCCAGGAATGTGTCAATAAAGTTTCCCCTTCCTGGGACAATGAATTCACGGTGTTCTTATTTCAATTTCCAGGAGTGTATTATTCAAAAGCTCGCCAATGCTAGATGGGGAGCTGATGTACATACTCTGAAGATTTCTTTTGCAGCGCTGGTATTCTCTGTTGCGGAATATTGCAGCCCTATTTGTCTTAACAGCAGCCACGCGTCTAAATTGGATACTCAACTAAACAATATCATGAGAACCATGGGACCACTAAATCCACCCCACTACCTTGGCTTCCTGTTCTCTGCAGTATAGCTCCACCACCTCTTAGGCGGCAAACCGCCTTAGTTAATGAATGGTGTAAAATCTTCTCCAATACCAACCTTCCAATCCTCCAGGACATTGCCCCAAGTCTTTCCCGACTAAGATGTAGAAGACCACCATGGAGAACAGCTCAGAATCTTATGGCTACGTCTTACGATGCTATGTAGCACACTGGACTCGCATTCGGGAGGACGACGGTTCAATCCCGTCTCCGGCCATCCTGATTTAGGTTTTCCGTGATTTCTCTAAATCGCTTCAGGCAAATGCTGGGATGGTTCCTTTGAAAAGGCACGGCCGATTCCCTCACCGGAGCTTGCGCTCCATCTGTAATGACCTCGTTGTCAACGGGGCGTTAAACACTAATCTCCTCCTCCTCCTCCTATGGATTCATGGAAAAATGAATGGTCTCAGACCGGACTATCCAAGAACTGCAATGAAATAGCACCTGGTTGAAACCTACCTGGTACAGACCTGCCAAGAAGAACTTGGGTTATACTCAATAGACTCAGAACTGGTCATGGCAGAAGTGGCGAGATGCTCTGTACATGGGGCATACGAGGTTCACCACAGTGCGAGTGTGGACATCCAGAGCAAACGATCCAGCACAACATTCAGGAATGCCCTAAACATGCGTTTAAAGCGTCCATTCGAGAACTCTATGCAGCCTCCCCTGCAGCCGTCGAGTGGATGGAAAACCTAGACATAGAACTTTAAAAAGACTCTATAGATTCCATATATGTGTTTGCTGAAAGACCTTATAGCAACAATTTCTATATGATAATTTTATCTTTTCTATGACAAGATACCTTATTTTAACAACCTGTGTATGCCTACTTTATCCTTAATTGAATGTCCATAAGACGAGACATTATTTATGTGTTATAATGTATGTTGATTTTATCTTTATCTGTCTGTATGTACTTAAACATGAAACCATTTGTACTTGAAAACCACATACGCTAAATAATAACTACTAATTATTAATTAAAATGCCACCTGGCATTGTCTGCGTCGTAAAAAACACCAAAACTCTGAATCTATGCCAAGTGACCTCAAACGTGGGG
This sequence comes from Schistocerca gregaria, assembly GCF_023897955.1. Classification (NCBI taxonomy): domain Eukaryota; kingdom Metazoa; phylum Arthropoda; class Insecta; order Orthoptera; family Acrididae; genus Schistocerca; species Schistocerca gregaria. Next base: position 238,756,198 of record NC_064927.1, read on the forward strand.
CAAACAGACTTAACCCCCTGGAGTAAGTAGGTACAGAACAAACGTTACTAGCATTTGAGAAATAAAAGTAAGTTAGCTACTGTAAAACTTTTGTTTCAATACCAAATGCGCAGAAACGTGATGTGCATATTTAGCATCAATATTAATGTTTAAAAAAGCACAAATAAAAGTCACACAAGAAAAACAAGAAGAACAGGAAAATCATAGATCATCGTCTCCTATCCACTAACAAAACAAGTGAACCGCTCATTAGAAAGGATGGCTTTAATTTTCACACAATTTTTTTTTTTACGGTTTCGCCTTGACGTGTAATGAATGTCTGAGCATCTACGAAATTTCTTTGCTTTGACCTCATAGATATTTATAAATGCCTATTTCCTATATCTCTCAAGAATATAGCCTCCCCAAACTACAACCGTGGTGTTCTAGTTCGGAGTTGGTTTTGATGGTCTGTCTGGAGATATGCTATGGCTCTAAGCACTTTGGTACTTAATATCTGAGGTCATCAGTCCCCTAGAATTAGAAATACTTAAACCTAATTGTTCTAAGGACATCACACACATCCATGCCCGGGCAGGATTCAAACCTGTGACCGTAGCAGCCCCGCGGTTCCGGACTGAAGCTCCTAGAACCGCTCGGCCACAGCGGCCGGCGGTCTGGAGATATAAGGACATGATCTCGTATTCCTCTTCAGTCTCCGTGCACAATGGTAAATCAAGGCTGTACTAGGAATCAGAATAGGTTATTGAATCAAATATTTCATCTTCAGATTCCGTTATTTCCATGGGACCGTTTACTCTACTTCTTTTTTGAGTTGCGCCGTCAGTGGTCTTGTTGGCTAAAATAGGCTTTCTAAATGGCACTTTCATGCTTCTAAATATTTAAACTGCCAGTTTATTTATGATAGGGGAGTATCAAAACAATTGTGTGACTCCTAATCCTGCTACCGGTGGACTGGATTGTATTGATATGCAGCGAAACTATGATTCCAACTTGCCGCAAATAGCAGGACAAGACGACTGCATCACTATTCCACGAAAGTTCTATGAAGCAACATTTTAATAAAATTTTTATTGACACGTCTACCCATCACAATTGTTTAAAACCTCTCGTCATATTAGAGAGTTTCACAGATTTACAAAAACTTTGTCAGAAAGAAAATATGTATGCCGACGGAAATCGGGCAATTTTCAGCGCTATTTATCTGCTATTTCTCATCACGCGCCAATTACAGTGGAAGATGCAACGTCTTTACTTTATTTGGCTGTGGTGATAATAGAGCTCCGACCCGCCACGTTAGCCGAGCGCGCTAACACGCAGCTTCCTGGACTCGGGTAGGCGCGCCGGCCCCGGATCGAATCCGCCTGGCGGATTAACGAGGACGGCCGTTGTGCCGGCCAGCCTGGATGTGGTTCTTAGGCAGTTTTCCACATCCCACTAGGTGAATACCGAGGTGGTCCCCATGTTCCGCCTCCCAGTCATCTGAACACATTCGCACTTTTCCATGGATTACACTCGACGCAGACAGTTGGGGTACACAAATTCAGTCCTGGGGTGGCGGCACGAAGGGCATCCAGCCACCCCTTAACCACTAACATGTCAAATCGGATTAACGATGGCTGACCCTGCATAACCGCGGGACAAGGCTCAAGTGAAAGCTAGGTGATAACATTGCTCATCGCTTATATCAACGGGGGAAGAAAGCTGTGTGTTGAGTTAACGCCCTGTGATAACTGTAGCAGTTCCCCGTCCCATACTCAGCTACCAAGTGATGTGACGCAGTGGTAGCACAATGAACTCGCATTCAGAAGGACGACGGCTCTAGGCAGCGTGCAGGCGTCGCTAGAACACTGCAGACAAATTTCGGGAAGGTTCCTTTGAAAGGGCATGACCGAGTTCCTTCGCCGTCCTTGAAACAATCCGAGCTGGTGGTACGTCTCTAATGACGTCGATCTCGACGGGACGGTAAACCCTAATCTTCTTTCCTTCCCTGGTCAACTTCGGAGGGTTGTAGAAACAGATTAGGGTCGACTTAATTATTATTGCAGTTGTGGTTTAGCATGGCGGCCGTCCAGTTTTTTTAGTATATTTCTTTTTTTTTTTACGCCACTTCGACAACTTGCGCGATGATGAAATGATGAGAATACAACACAACACGCAGTCCCGACCGAGTAAAGTCTTCGATTCTGTCACCGAGTGAAGTGGCCCAGTGGTTAGCACCAGTGCTTTTTTTCTAAAAAAAGTTTGAGGGTACCCCGACATTGGATATAATGCAGCGAAAATTACTTACAACTGAAGCATGGGATACAAACCGTCTGCTTTTAGCCGTGACGTCATCATCAGCATCATGGTAGCGGGACCGTAGAGACATCTATCGGTAGCTCGGTGTTTGTGCATACGCATATCCGCTTAGCACTACCATCGCCCACTATTAGCGGGCGAGGGCACTACATGCCTGTCGAACTGGCTGCCAGCGATTCAGTTGTCGAGAACGGTTGCCGCTGCTTCGAAATGCTTGAAACACTTAATGACATCGCTTTTCCTGCTAAAAACTGCAGTGGTATCATTCGTATTGCAATTACCAACACGAAAAAATGAAATACAAAACTTACGTCAGTGAAATAAATCTTTGGCACTCTTCCGAGTTCTCAAAATCGTAAAAAAATTACTTTGTCGACGAAACACTTTAGGGGTACGCATCCCCCAGCGTTCCCCCAGAAAAACAGCACCGGTTAGCACAATGGACTCGCATTCGGGAGGCGATGCTTCAAACTAACTTCCGGTCATACTGATTTGCATTTCAGGCAAATGCTGCGATGGTTCCAAGTAGTTAGTCGGGATGACCATTCAGATGCGGAGGCTGATAGTTTTGTAGCATCAAACGGGTTATCAGATACTGATTTTCTCTTCCCTGTGTACTGGCGATGGACGAACTAATGACCGCAGGATCCTTCCATTCTTAAAATTATGTTGTCGTGAACTTAAAATTTTTTAGGGTAATTGTTTCTGAATGTATTCATTCAGTCTCTTGGCGGTAGAGAGCTGAGTGACGTTAATTCCAGTGTTTGCACGAAGTTTATAAGTAAATACAAAAGCCGGCTCTAAAGAAGATGCGTTGGAAAAAGTTGCGAGACAAAGTTTTTTATAAAGAGGCCCGTGGCGTGAGTAACGGCGCGGTCCCGTATTATAAGATTTTAACTTTAAGCCATTCTTACGCATCGAGAGAGTTACGATAAGTATGCTTCGCTGCTATTAATTTTTCTTAATGCCGGAATATTACAAAGCTCGGGGTCATAAATCTAACAACATTGTCTTAGAACAGGAAATGATACTAGAGTTGCGAGCCGGCCTAATGTGTAAAGTTGCCGAAGAACGCAAGTTTTAGTCGGCGTCAGGGAGTGCTGCCGAAATTTGGGCAGTACCGGGGTGTAATAGCCCGTGCAGCGGCAGATGCACAAATTCGCGGCCAAGTTTCGCCGACGGACGTCGCCGGAATAGGGTGGGGGGACGGTCGAGGCGCTGCGAGCGACGACAAAGTTTGATGGAGGCCAGCTCTGAGAAACGGTCGGCCGGCACGCCGCGGGCGGGCGCCAGCAATGGAGACAGCGGGTGACGCGGCTCTGGAGATGACGCCTGAGTCGGCGACGAGACAGCTGCTAGCGATACGCAAGACGTTTATGCTCGCTCGAATTGCTAGGTGCATGTAGTTCCACGTAGGTCCGGCAGATGTCACTAGAGCCGCTTTGGATTCTGGCAGCTAATACGCTCATCTCCTTGACGCTCATTAGAGCATCTCATGCTCGAAGGGCCGGACCGTCTACACTAGTTACCCGAACGCCGTTTAGTTGCCCATTGTAGGATCATGGCGCTTGAACGTCAGATGGAGAGTGTGAAAGCGAAACTTGATTCGAAACTGAGTCAGCCATGAAAAAATTCTTCCGTCTGGTGTGCGATGTATAAAAGACAGGCGTCATACCTTCAGATTTCAAATTGACTATAATAATTTCAATTCCAACTGAAACAGTTGCTGTAAGGTGTGAATCTTACCGAACTATCAATTTAATAAGTCATGGTTGAAAATACTAACACTATTCTTTACAGAAAAACTGGTGGAAGACGACCTGGGGGAAGTTCACTTTGGATTACAGAGTAAATGTAGGAACACTCGAGGTAATACTGAGCCTACGGTTTACCTTAGAAGACAGGTTACGGAAAGGCAAACCTACGCTTATAGTACACTACTGGCCATTAAAATTGCTACACCAAGAAGAAATGCAGGTGATAAACGGGTATTCATTGGACAAATATATTATACAAGAACTGACATGTGACTACATTTTCACGCAATTTGGGTGCATAGATCCTGAGTAATCAGTATCCATAACAACCACCTATGGCCGTAATAACGGCCTCGATACGCCTGGGCATTGAGTCAAACAGAGCTTGGATGGCGTGTACAGGTACAGCTGCCCATGCAGCTTCAACACGACACCACAGTTCATCAAGAGTAGTGACTGCCGTATTGTGACGAGCCAGTTGCTCCGCCACCATTAACCAGACGTTTTCAATTGGTGGTAGCTCTGGAGAATGTGGTGGCCAGGGTAGCAGTCGAACATTTTCTGTATACAGAAAGGCCCGTACAGGACCTGCAACAAGCAGTCGTGCATTATCCTTCTGAAATTTAGGGTTTCGCAGGGATCGAATGAAGGGTAGAGCCACGGGTCGTAACACATCTGAAATGTAACGTCCACTGTTCAAAGTGCCGTCAATGCGAACAAGAGGTGACCAAGACGTGTAACCAATGGCACCCTATATTATAACGCCGGGTGATACGCCAGTATGGTGATGATGGATACACGGTTCCAATATGCGTTCACTGCGATGTCGCCAAACACGGATGCGACCATCACGATGCTGTAAAAAGAACCAGGATTCATCCGAAAGAATGGCGTTTTGTCATTCGTGCACCCAGGTTCGTCGTTGAGCACACCGCCGCAGCCGCTCTTGTCTGTGATGCAGCGTCAAGGATAGTCGCAGCCATGGTCTCCGAGCTGATACTCCATGCTGTTGTTTGTGTATGAGAAATCGGTTGGAAACTGTCCTGATGTCAGCACGTTGTAGGTGTCGTCACCGTCGCCAGTCTTGTGTGAATGCTCTGAAAAGCTAATCATTTGCATATCACAGCATCTTCTTCCTGTCGGTTAAATTTCGCGTCTGTAGCACGTCATATTCGTGGTGTAGCAATTTTAATGGCCAGTAGTGTATTAAGTAGACTTAGAGAAATCTTTTGACAATGTTGACTGGAGTACTCTCTTTGGTATTCTGAAGGTCGCAGGACTAAACTACAAGGGACACTGTTCCACACCTTCAGCTTGTGTGGTCAGAATTCTGCAGACGCTCACGGCTTCCCATTTCAGTAGCGCCAGTTAAAACTGTAAAACTACAGTACGCTACCATTAGATATCATAAGTAAGTGTAGACTAACGTAGTTTTCCTAGCAACTTTGGTCCGTTGAGGTCATTAATGTGTTACCTGTAGTTTAGGTGTGTTGCATACCTCCCTGGCGTCACATTAGTTACATATGCGATGAGTGTCTTACTGGATTCCCCAACATAACGGAAACAGTGAACTGTCTAAAACGTACGTGAGGATGTATAAATGGGTGGGTGACCTACAGAACGTTTTTGCCTTGCATAGTTATCCTCCTGTTCGTTACTGTAAAATAAACAGTATTTATGCCAAAATAGAAACTGTCGACGTTTAAGTCAGATTTCATTCGAAAACTGTTGATTTGTAATGTGAAAACTACAAAATAAAAATATACCAGACATCACTTCAATACTTCCTCGAACTCAAATAAAATATGTTTCTGTTATCCATAAACAACTTTTGCATTATCAATAATGAAGGAAATTTTTGCTTTTTATAATGATGAACAACGTTCTGCTGAGTACAAAATAAAATACATTTTTTTTATATTCGTGCATGTAAACTATACTTGCATCAAAAGTAATTGCTTGGGTTACATAAAAGCGCAGGTGTTACACGAAAATTTCTTTGATAACATAAAATTGCACGTGTTACGTGATCACCCAATGTTCTATTTATAAAGTGAAATTTATTTCTGTAAGGAGGTAAAATAGACAATATGTTGACACGGAATGATGTAGGCTCTATTTACGGGAAAACAAAAATTACAAGAAACAAAAAGAAAAAAAACAGAATTCATCGACTCCCAGTTTCCCTCTTACACGTTAATTTATGCTTCATTTGTTCACGGGCGTCGCGTCGGACAATGTCGTGGAAGCTGCACAATATTTCGTCGAGACAGCTGCTCGTCATCTTCAGGTGCTGACTGACGCGGCGCCCGTGAACCAATCAAGCAGGTAACTACGTAGGGAAAATCTTAAGCAGCACATTAATTTATGTTTCTTTCCCTACAATGCTACCAGCACTACTGGGAATCTTACCATTCACTACGTATTTTCGTATAGGGCAATTCCAGATTCCACTGTTCCATTTTCGGAACACGCACCTACTATAAAAATTCACTGTTGGTGCTCTCAAAAATCACGTGATGGATGTACGTAGCTAAAACTCGAACTGAGCATCTGAGAGGGGTAACCCACGCCTTGTTGCCAGTCTTATTACTTTTCTCACACACCTCGTATAATCGAAAGCCTAGTGAACCTTCTTTTTGCTGCTACAATATTATATCGCTCAAAGTACTTACCAAATCGTTCCACTTGTTGTAATCCCTTTCCTTAAATAATTATTTTTTTCTTTTTTCTTTTCTATTCAGTATATAAAAGTGTACTTTCAGAATATGATATTTCCAAATTCTTACATAAGCTATATTTTTCAAAACTTTATTATTCAGTGTATGTATTACAGTGCCCATAGTTCAGTTAGAAACATTTTACCTGGAGAAATTTTCTAAATTTACTATTTACTAAAATTATCTGCGCTTCAAAATTCGAGCCCTCTAATAATTATTTGTTTTAGGACTGGCATACCTTATTTAAAAGTCCTCAGTCCCTCTTGCATATAAACGCGATACTTTCTCCGAAGACACTGTACCTCAAACGTTTTCCGTGTTCACAATAGTAATATTCTAGAATATACCAATTTTAAAATATAATACTTTCGAAAACCCGGTGTGACGGTTTTTTCTATATAAAAAAATGAGTAACTTTCTTAGAGTAACATGTTAGTTATTGAAATGAGAAATTTAATTTCCACAGAATTCTTGGTACCCTTGAATGACTAAACTGCATGTTTAAAATTCCACGTCATAATACATTGGTTCTCATTTTCACCAGTTTAAGAGCACACGCTCTACGGTTGAACAAAGCTGCTCGATTGTGTAATGTGTTTAGGTAATTATAATTCTACTTGTATTTTATGTTGTTACGTGTATGGAATATTTTACATTATGTTAAAATAAGCGTTCGCGGTTCTTTAAATAGGCGGTTCCCGCACAAATGCTCGGACAGTTGCTGCCCATCACTCATGACGTGACAGTTAGGTCCGATCGACTTTTCGTATGGGACTATACGAGAACCACGATGTCGATAACTGAAGTTTTATAGTCAAAATGTTAGTATGGAATAATTTTCATAGTCAAAAGTATGTTACTCCACCACTTTCTAACTGCGAGAGGGGACGTGTTACTTTCCGCTGCGTTACTTAGGGCGTATGTGAACTAGTGTAATATTTGCCAAGTTAGTACTCGTAAGCTGATCATCATGAGAGTGTTTAAGAATAATATACGCGAATGAAGTGCAACGGAAATTTTACAGTATTGTATGGAATAATTTAATAGCTGTTTAAAGCACGTATAACGAATTGCGTTTTGAAAGTGCCGTAAACATATACTATATGGGCGTTGGAGTTTTGCTATCATCGTACTGCACATGCTCTCAAAATCCCTTCAACTTCTGGCTATTCATAAACGCCATTACGATAGCTTTCACTTGCATCAGTGTTAATATACACGTGTTTAAAATGGCTCAGGCGACTGAAAATGCTGCCGATTGTTATTTTTGTTGAACGCAAGATACAAGAAAACTGCCGGATTTCATCGCCAGGTTAGTAAAATGTGTGTGTGTGGAGAAAACGCTAAAAGCATTGAGTTAGGAAATGGTGTAGGGTATTTAAAGATGGCCGAACCAATTTTTACAATGAGGAGCGAAGAAGGTGACTGTCCGCATTACTAGCCTGTTGTAGAAAGTCGCTAAAAATTCGAGAATACAGACTCTATACTATTTTTTAACCTCATTTCTTTCCTAACGCTTCCAGAAAAGTTCTGTGTCAGTTCGTGACAGAACGCTTACGATGTCGAAAGTTGTGCGCATGTTGGGTTCCTGAAACACTGAGTTGCACAAAGCAAATCGTTTAGCTATTCCAGTGACTTTCCACCAGAGGTACTACATCGAAGGGGATATGTTCTTTAGCTAAAATGTTACTGGTGACGATTTTGGGCCGCTCACTTTACATCGCAGTCAAAACAACAAACTTTGGGATGCAGACATTCAATATTCCGTAAGAAACTGATATTTAAGCATGTGGTTTTAGCCCGAAAATCATGTGCATTGTGTTTTGTGATAGACAGTGTCTCGCTGGTCGATTTTTTGCTTCGGAATAACGCAGTCGATGTAGACAGTTACACTCAAGATCACATCGCGTCGTACGATCGGGAACAACTTGGTTACCCTCCGTATAGCCCTTATCTACCATCTAGTGAGTATCATTAGTTCTTAAAGAAGCACCTTGCCGGTCATCGTATTGAGGAAGATGACTCTTTAATACAGAGCTCATTAAAAAATCAGGATGCAGATGTTTGTGTAACTTTATTTCAGCAGTTGGTCATAGGATACAACCAGTGCCATAGTACAGACAAAAATGAAGTTGAAAAGTAGGTCAAGGTACAGATTTTCATGCAAAAATACTATATTAAAAACGCACCTTTGGCTGAGAATGACTTACAAGCTCGTGGCTCCCTCCATCGGTAATGCTTGGCCCACCCTTCGCCCTGATGAAAGCTTCCACTCTCTCAGGCATACGTTGAATTAGATGCTGGAAGGTGTTTTGGAGAATGGCAGCCCTTTCTTCACGGCGTTCCAAAACACCCCAGATCAGTTCTATAGGATTCAGGTTAGGATTCTGCGCAGGCCAGTCCATTACAAGAACGTTATTGTCGTGTAACCACTACGCCACAGGCTGTGCGTTATGAACTGGTACTCGATTGTGCTGAAAGATCGCCATCCCCGAATTGTTATATTTTTATTAAAAATGAAACTCCTCCAGCTGTACTTAGATTTGATATTTATTTGGCTACTAGTTTCGACGTTGCGTCAACGCCATCTTCAGGCCCGTACACTTTGGTGATATCAGTTGTGTGTGGCTGAGTACTAGAAGTCCACGGTGAGACCAATATGTGCTTCACATGGATCCATGTGAAACACGTATTGGTCACATCGCGGAGATCTAGTACTCCTCATGCCATTTACCGGCGTGATGTTTGGCTTATGAGCAGCCGCCCAACTGCCATAGTACAATTCCTGTGTTATGGTGTGGATAGATTTCTGACTAGTACACATTACGACACTCTTCAATTGTCTGTGGTCTCCGTCAGTCAACAGATGAGGTCAGCCTGTACGCTCTTGTGCTGTACGTGTCCGTACATATTTCCACTTCAGTATCACATCGGAAACAATGAACCTAGGGATGTGGGATGTTTAGGAGTGTGGAAATCTCGCGTACAGACGTATGCCACAAAAAAAAGGTTCTAAAGGCTCTAAGCAGTATGGGATTTAACATCTGAGGTCAACAGTACCCTAGACTTAGAACTACTTAAACCTAACTAAGCTAAGGACATCACACACATACACGCCCGAGGCAGGATTCCACTGGACTCGCATTCGGGAGGACGACGGCTCAATCCCGCCTCCAGCCATCCTGATTTAGGTTTTCCGTGATGTCCCTAAATCGTTTCAGGCAAATGCCGGGATGGTTCCTTTGAAAGGGCACGGCCGATTTCCTTCCCAATCCTTCCCTCACCCGAGCTTGCGCTCCGTCTCTAATGACCTCGTTGTCGACGGGACGTTAAACACTAACAAGCACCACCACCGAACCTGCGACCGTAGCAGTCGCGTGGTTCCGGACTGAAGAGCCTAGAACCGCTCGGCCACAGCGGCCGGCCGTATGACACAAGTGACACCCAATCACGTGACCGCTTTAAAGTCCGCGAGTTCCGCGGAGTTCCCCATTGTGCTCTTTCACGTTGTCTAATGACTACTGAGGTCGCTGATACGGAGTACCTGGCAGTAGGTGGCAGCACAATGCACCCAATACGAAAAATATATGTTTTTGGAGGTATCCGGATACTTTTGATCTCATAATGCATTTACTTATTCAATTCCGGCTGATAGCACATTTGGAACACGTATGTGTAATGTTTTTGCTACTGTTGCTCTTCCTGCTAATCTCCCACGAGCTATGCACTTGCTTGAGTTGACTTTGGGTTAGCAGGTGCAAGGACGGAAAAATATAAATTTGCATCTCAACTGAAGTACTTACTTGCCTGTATTGATATTGTTTTGTCTCGCGTCCACAAACTGAGGCAATATTACGAGCGGAAAAATTATCTCACGTTATCCGCAGGCATTGGAATAATAGCTAAAGGAACGAAACAACAGCAGAATTTAATAAACATTTATTATGTGTCCGAATCAGAGATTACAGGCTGATACATCATGATACCACGTTTCTGTGGCAAAATCAGAAAGTGCCAAGAAAATTGTATGTAGAGATTACCTATGTCGGAACAGTACAGGGACCTAGATGGGATGATAGCTTTATAAAGCCAGGAACCGAGCTAAATCGAGACTATTAGTTACAACTTCAGGTTGCGCGTCCTGTGCGGTAAGTGCATCACTATATATTATAAATTAAAGTACGCTGACGCATTTTTTTTTTGGTCCTTATGTGAAGATTAATCTCAGGAACTGGTACAGGGATTTTGATACGATTTTCACTAATAAACATACTTATTTACGAGAAAGGTTGGTGTATACAATTTTAAAGTCGTCTGGCTTAAATGTACCCTTGCTAAGCCGGGACGGGTCACTCGTGGAATATAAAATTTTCGCAAGGGGCGTGAAGCTTGTAGAGAGCCGAACGATCTTAGTACCGAAAACCGTTGATGCACGTGGATCCTCCCTCTCTTTTACACAATAAGCCTGATCATTATCAGTTTAACGGACGTAAAATACCTGGCGTTTCTACTGAATAAAATTTAAGAAAGATCAAATAAGTGAATATTAGAAAGCAACAGTTCATCTGAAATAGTATACATGCCACTTTGTGCGATATTTGAGAAACCAGGGAAACCTTTCAATTTGAATTGCAGACGTTCCGACTGAAACTGTGACGGTAGAGAGAATGGTGGGTTCGAGAGGTTTCCGCAACAATCCACAAATAATTAATTTTTATTAACCAACACAAACCCCAAAACATACAATCATTTACGTGATAAATACAACATTCCATAGAAATTTTGCAATAACCCTATATAATAACCTCCAAAATGTACAATAACTGAGGGCCGTTTTCACAAAAGTCAATATATGCAAAAACAAAATTTTCGGGAAACACACTTTATTGACTTACTTCAACATCATCGCTGATGTCTCACAAAACTATATTTCGCAAGTAAATTCTAGATACACAGTACAGCAATGGAAATGAAGACTATGTTACAACCGAGAATGTTTACCACAACTGAACATCTTCAGATTAATTATTTTACAGCAGTTACGTTCGAGTTTATTTTAACCTACTGAACAAATAGTGATTTCATAAACTGAATTGTTCAGCCGGCCGTTGTGACCAAGCGGTTCTAGGCGCTTCAGTCTGGAACCGCGCGACCGCTAGGTAGCAGGTTCGAATCCTGCCTCTAGCATGGATGTGTGTGATGTCCATAGGTTAGTTAGCTTGAAGTAGTTCTAAGTTCTAGGCGACTGATGACATCAGAAGTTAAGTCCCATAGTGCTCAGAGCCATTTGAACCATTTTTGAGTTATTGAGGCACTGTACTTCTTCATTTGTATTCTCATGATCATCGTAACAATCTAGGGCCTTCCCATAGAACTCCTGGGCTCCTTCTGATGAAAATGACAAAAAATCTCTTTAGTCTCTTGCCATCGTCAGATTCTTTGACGCATTGTTTCTCGATTGTCATATAGCTCTGACCTCTGACTGGGATGTAGTGAGCTATTTTGTCGAAAAGTAACAATAAATGTCTACCAAAACAGTAGATGTTCACATTTGAAAAAACTGCTTTTTGTATTCATCGAGTTTAAGAGAATTTAACAATTTTATATGCAAGATTAAACAGGCAAACAGCGGGTTTTCATAAAATGTAACTCATTTTTGCAAATTTTGTACACGAGTTTTGTCAAAACGGGTGTCAGTTTAAAGATTACAAAATACCAGTACTTAGTTGGGCAACCCGCTGAGAATTTATTTAATGATATTAAGACAAGAACCATATTGAAGAACTAACATAACACCCTCATACAGTTTAAGTACCAAATAAACAATTACACGAGTCACATCAAATGGTCCCACACGTTTAACGTGATAGAGCCTCGTTGTAAATGAAAGGTCTCATTATAATATACAACGATCAAAATGAACCTTAGAAGCAAGTGACATTGCTGTTGCTTTTGAACTGACGCACAACGACGGCCATCCAAGAAGCAACACAGGACAACCCGACTCTCTTAAGGTGAACTAATAGAAAATGGCCGCAGTCTGTAACGAACACACTCACCTTGTGTTATTAAACACCAGATTCAGTAACTCCTTGCAGCTTGCTGCTGTACAGCTTTCCAGTAAGCCAAACATTGCCTATAGGCAGGAGAAACAGAGCAGGCTCAAGTCCCGGCATCATATCCTGGGTGGAGGATCAATTCACGAATCTCAGTTCACTTCGGGTCTGCACATCTAGCAATTCGTGCCCCTTGCAGTCCAAGTTGTGCCTGCTGTGTTTAATTGTTGGCCGTGACCTTAGGTATACAAATTCTCCTTCGATCCTGCCTGTATTTGTCTCCACCCCAACCATTTTAACAGCTAAACCTGCAGCAACGCAGGCGCAAGAGTACATGTGTACTCAAGCACAATGGTTAATGCAGGCCAGCTTGGGTTTCCACTATCCTAGTAAGCGTGACAACAGGTTGCAGTATCAATCCAATGTAACTAGACTGATTTCTGTTTGCATATGAAGTTTCACTGCTGCTCATTTATCATAACTGTGGGAGCAGCAAAATGAATAAACTAAACGTAAAGGAGATTAAGGAGAAATTATAAATTGAGGAACATATACCAGTCAAGAAACAGAACGCAAGTCCAGCAAGGGGAAAGTAGTTGTATGTTAGTAAGGCAGCTTCATATATATCGGTAAGTGTCTTGCACCGCACGTTGTGTAAAATGTTGCCAAACACTCATTCTTAACCTCGAGTATGTTTCGACATGTCTGTAAATTTTACCAGCATATTAATCCCTCCATAAATATTTTGAAAGAGGACGGAGACTTAGTGGCTGCCAGCTGCCTGGAAATGTATTCTGTAAAGACTTGGGGCCATTTAGCAATGGTTCAAATAGCTCTGAGCACTACGAGACTTAACATCTTAGGTCATCAGTCTCCTAGAACTTAGAACTACACTCCTGGAAATTGAAATAAGAACACCGTGAATTCATTGTCCCAGGAAGGTGAAACTTTATTGACACATTCCTGGGGTCAGATACATCACATGATCACACTGACAGAACCACAGGCACATAGACACAGGCAACAGAGCATGCACAATGTCGGCACTAGTACAGTGTATATCCACCTATCGCAGCAATGGAAGCTGCTATTCTCCCAATGAGACGATCGTAGAGATGCTGGATGTAGTCCTGTGGAACGGCTTGCCATGCCATTTCCACCTGGCGCCTCAGTTGACCAGCGTTCGTGCTGGACGTGCAGACCGCGTGAGACGACGCTTCATCCAGTCCCAAACATACTCAATGGGGGACAGATCCGGAGATCTTGCTGGCCAGGGTAGTTGACTTACACCTTCTAGAGCACGTTGGGTGGCACGGGATACATGCGGACGTGCATTATCCTGTTGGAACAGCAAGTTCCCTTGCCGGTCTAGGAATGGTAGAACGATGGGTTCGATGACGGTTTGGATGTACCGTGCACTATTCAGTGTCCCCTCGACGATCACCAGAGGTGTACGGCCAGTGTAGGAGATCGCTCACCACACCATGATGCCGGGTGTTGGCCCTGTGTGCCTCGGTCGTATGCAGTCCTGATTGTGGCGCTCACCTGCACGGCGCCAAACACGCATACGACCATCATTGGCACCAAGGCAGAAGCGACTCTCATCGCTGAAGACGACACGTCTCCATTCGTCCCTCCATTCACGCCTGTCGCGACACCACTGGAGGTGGGCTGCACGATGTTGGGGCGTGAGCGGAAGACGGCCTAACGGTGTGCGGGACCGTAGCCCAGCTTCATGGAGACGGTTGCGAATGGTCCTCGCCGATACCCCAGGAGCAACAGTGTCCCTAATTTGCTGGGAAGTGGCGGTGCGGTCCCCTACGGCACTGCGTAGGATCCTACGGTCTTGGCGTGCATCCGTGCGTCGCTGCGGTCCGGTCCCAGGTCGAGGGGCACGTGCACCTTCCGCCGACCACTGGCGACAACATCGATGTACTGTGGAGACCTCACACCCCATGTGTTGAGCAGTTCGTCGGTACGTCCACCCGGCCTCCCGCATGCCCACTATACGCCCTCGCTCAAAGTCCGTCAACTGCACATACGGTTCACGTCCACGCTGTCGCGGCATTTTACCAGTGTTAAAGACTGCGATGGAGCTCCGTATGCCACAGCAAACTGGCTGACACTGACGGCGGCGGTGCACAAATGCTGCGCAGCTAGCGCCATTCGACGGCCAACACCGCGGTTCCTGGCGTGTCCGCTGTGCCGTGCGTGTGATCATTGCTTGTACAGCCCTCTCGCAGTGTCCGGAGCAAGTATGGTGGGTCTGACACACCGGTGTCAATGTGTTCTTTTTTCCATTTCGAGGAGTGTACTTAAACCTAACTAATCTAAGGACATCACACACATCCATGCCCGAGGCAGGATTCGAAACTGCGACCGTAGCAGTCCCGAGGTTCCGGACTGAAGCGCCTAGAACCGCACGGCCACCGCGGCCGGCGCGATTTGGCAGTATATAGACTTTGTAAATATAGGGAAAACATTGACTGAATTAGGAAAAAAATATGACTAAGTGACTATTAGAAACCACATTCTGGTAGTATACAACGTTGTGCGAGGAAAGCTTAGTATCACGGAAACACTTCTTCTTTTAGACATGTGCTTTTTATATTAACTTAATGAGAAAATCGAACTTCATATGTATGCTAAAACGCACTGGTGAATTTAGAATAAGTCTGCTCGCGTCCGTAACGGAGCTGAACCACCACAGAATGTCTGGAAGAAGAAACGCATGCCCTAATTAACGTTTGTTCCTCTAGAGTCTAGACGTTATATTGTAGAGTCTGATAAATGCATCCTTGGACAGGGTGGCTCTCCTCATCAGAGAACTTAATACGACATTGTTCTAACAGTCCAAGCTCAGGCTCAGGGGAAGAGAGTGGAGGAAGGGAGAAAGTACTAGCAAAATACAAATTATTAAAATTTATGTGTGTGTGATTAATGGGTGTGAGAGATGATGTGAAGAGATGTAGACTCCTTCGGCACTGGCGGTTAAACATCGACTTCAGGGCTCGAATTGTTGTACTGCACGTGTAAGACGAACGACTAGTTTGACCTATGTGAAAGCATAGTTGTTACAGTCACTGCTCACCGTAATACTCCTTTCAGTTTCTACTTAAAACAAGCACTGAAACGCTTTTAATGTCAATTTAGTATGCTGTTGCAAAAGATGTCTGGAGACCGTGTTTAATATTTACAAATTGCCCTACCAAGCCCGGAAAATACATAGACAAAAATGGAAATTATTACAGCATGAAACAACAGTCTAAAATATTTATATAACTTTGTGCAGTGAGCATCACATAAAGGGTAGCAAACGATTAAACTTTGATGCTATTTGGACATGAAGTCCATCACTAGCATCAATGAATGTGACCCCGAGGGGCACGAATAAACTTTTGTATTCGTTGTGCTTATAATCAGACTTCTTCCACATGTCATCTTGAGAAATTTCTTTCCATGGCTTAAATAGGTGCTGTGTCAGTGCATGAATATTGCTGGATGGAGGCTAGTATGAATGTGATACATCTTCCTGTCGCTTCCCAGACATGCTTTATGTGTAACGGAACAGGGGACCGGACAGGTCAATCAATGATACGCACATTGCTCAAGGCGTTTGCGGTATGAAATGAGGTATGTTATCTTTTACTATGCTATAAGGGTATGTCATTTGGGACGTTGGTCATGAAGGATATAGCAACAGGGTTTACCATTGTTGCCATACACTGGCGAGAATTCAGCCTTCCATCAACAATTACCGAATTAGTCCTGTTGTCAAATACACCATAATTCCATGAGTTCGATAGGCACGGATCTCTATAGACACTGATGTTTGCGACTTCTCGCCAGTTCGTCTACAGACACATGGATCTTACTGCCACAAACAGAAGTGAGACGCATCTCTGAACAACACAGCCTCCCACTTGCGAGTTACCATCACAAACATGTTCGGGCTCACTTGCGGTTCCTCTTCGTCGAAATGTCTTGGCTCAAACTCGTGTAAGGTTTGAACCGCAAATGTCCCATTACTCGCTCTAAATTAGACACTTGTGACTCGTTGGTTAAATTGTCTGGCAGATGGCAAGCTTGCGAAATTGTATGAAACATACAAAGTTAATATAACAGTAATAATAACATTGGTAACTAAATTAAAGACCCATAAATGATTTAGGCCACACAGTTGCGATTTGGTTAGAATAATGTTTTATTCAAAAAGCAAACTAATAGCGAAAGTGGTCGTATTTAGAATTACTGTTGCACTCGAGCGCACATCCATTTGACACAGTTCGATCATTCACAATCTCATCGCGAAATACTCCATCTCGTTATCTACGGGAAAACAGAGTTCACACGAGGCGCGCGGCTGCTCACAGCTCAGAGACTGTCCCGTGATACCAAACAACGCGACATTTTCTCAGTCGTTTCACTTCCTAGCTGCCTAAAGACCGGATGCCCGCTTTCGCGTCTCAATGCGAGCTGTCCCTCTGTCGGTCTGCGACCCCGTCTCCCGCTTGCCGAACATCGTCGCTCAACTGATTAGTGCAATTCCCTTCCCTGAAGCCGTCCATCTGATTGGCTACAGCTTGTTCTACATTCTTTTATATTTTAACATATTTAAATAATCAAAGCTTGACCACTTTCACGTCCCAAATACACTAACAATAAGATCCATTACGTAATGAATGTTAAATTCTTTTGCATAAAACCAATATAACTTCCTTCTTCACTTTGAATGTCACGTCAGCAGCCTTGCACCAATGTGCTTTCTGATAAAGGAATAAAGAACAAAAGTAACTATTATGCACTTAGCTTTACAACAAATATTCCATTACCTAATGATTCAGTATGGTGCAATGCTGTCATCGTTCAGTGTGTTTTGTGTGGAGGAAATGATGATCTGATGCTTAACTGAAAATAATGAGAATTTAAATTTACTATATCTTTTAAACAAATAAAGATAAGGAGATTATATCTACAACATTTGTCATTTTAATGTTGCGCTTTTACATGAAATGTCGATCGTTAAGATCGACCAAAGCGTTCGGATTTTAGCATTCACGTTCTTGTTACAAAACTTGTTAATTTCACTTTGACAGTAAATCCTTAACTATTAGAGATATGTTTAATATTAAATTTTTACTGGGATCACCATGAAAATTTAAGAAAGATGGTCGACTGAAATTACTGTAGCTTCATTTTCTGAATTGCTACAGAGAAACAAAACATTATCTCAGAACATGGTTTTGGACTGGTTTCTTGATAAAAACTAGAAATCTGTGAATGTGAAAATAAAACAAGCTAAGATAGAATACATTTAGTGGTCACAGACTCCTTTGTCAGTCGTAATGCTTCACATTTAAAGTGTTACATTTTTTTAAACAAAGATGATGTCTGGAAATTATTAGATGCAAAGAGTATGCAGCAAAAGCAAATATATTATTTCAAAATACAGAGAGTTTACAAATAATGTAACGTTTTTCTTACATGTTTTTTGCATCTAGTAGTTTCCAGACACTATCTTTGTGTACAAAGTGTGACAATTTTTATGTGATGTACTGTGACAGAAAAAAGGAGCCTGTGACCACTGGCGATACATTGTTTTAGTTGGTTCATTTTCACGTTTACTTTTACGTCTAGTTTTTAATCAAAATCCTCCCCAAAAGCATGTTTTGAAACAATGTTTTGTTTCTCTACAAGACAGTGCCACAGGTTTTTCCAAGTAGTAGTACAATACACAAATGTATTAACACATATAAGCCCACCTGACGATGTAGGTTTAAATCTTGGAAACGCACCGTGGATATAAATAAACAGTGACTGGTTACAGTAAACTCCTTTTTCCATTTATTTATGATGAAATTCATTCACTGAGCCTGGCGGTCGCCGTTTAGAACTGTTACTATCTGCTAAAAAGCACTCCGTCTTCAGGCCACAAGTGGCCCATCGGGACCATCCGACCGCCGTGTCATCCTCAGCTGAGGATGCGGATAGGAGGGGCGCGTGGTCAGCACACCGCTCTCCCGGTCGTTACGATGGCTTTCTTTGACCGGAGCCGCTACTATTCCGTCGAGAAGCTCCTCAATTGGTATCGCGAGGCTGAGTGCACCCCGAAAAATGGCAACAGCACATGGCGCCCCGGATGGTCACCCATCCAAGTTCCGGACACACCCAACAGCGCTTAACTTCGGTCACCTGACGGGAACCGCTGTAGCCACTGCGGCAAGGCCGTTGCTCACTATGCACTGAAGGTGTCGCTATAATGTTAATTTTATTTTTATTTTATTGGCCTCCTGTAAGCCAGTACAGCCACTTTAAACTGACAGGGTTGCTTACCCAAACAATTTCTAGGTGATTGTAAAAGCAGATTTCAACGCAGTGTGCGTGCAGTCCCAGAGGAGAGGCTGGCCCTGCCAGGAACGCTGCCGATGTGCCCACAGGACAGGCCGGACTGCTGGACGTACGACCCCCGTGACCCCGGAGCGGCGGCGAGCAGCCACCACCGCGGGGACCTCAGCTTCACGGCCCGCGCCCGCCGCTTCGGCCGCGTCTGCGACTGGCCCAGCGTGGTGATCGAGCGCGGGAACCCCGGTAAGTGGGGCGGCTCTAGCCATAGGAAACGAGCGAGACGCGTCTTGCTTGTTGCAAAATATGAAACACCTACAGCCGTCCTTGTGATGTCATTTATTGTGTGGCTACCAGCTTCGGCGCCTCAGTGCATCATCTTCAGGCCTTAGTTGATGCTGAATGTATTAACACCATCCACATACACTATGGATCAGTGGCCAACGCAACTGGTTCACGCATTCTACCTGTAACTGTGATGACGTTTCTGCAGCCATCAACTGTCAACTTGGTAGCTGATGGTTGGAGAGATGAAATCACAGTTACAATATGCGTAAACCAATTATGTTGGCCGCTGATGCATCGTATACAGGGTGGTCCATTGATATTGACCGGGCCAAATATCTCACGAAATAAGCATCAAACGGAAAAACTACAAAGAACGAAACTCGTCTAGCTTGAAGGGGGAAACAGATAGCGCTGTCGTTGGCCCGCTAGATGGCGCTTCCATAGGTCAAACTGATATAAACTGCGTTTTTTTTTTTTTAAAATAGGAACCCTGTTTTATTACATATTCGTGTAGCACGTAAGGAAATATGAATGTTTTAGTTGGACCACTTGTAAGTAGGCTGTTTAGGTTTTTATATTGGTAAAGACACGTAGCGCTCTATATGAAAATCACTGACTGCGCTGTGTGCAGTCTGTGGCTGGTTTGCATTGTTGGAATATTGTAGTGTTGGGCAGTTGGCTGTTAACAGCGCGTAGTTTTGCGCATTTGGAGGTGAGCCGCCAGCAGTGGTGGATGTGGGGAGAGAGATGGCGGAGTTTTGAGAGCGGATGATCTGGACGTGTGTCCATGAGAGACAGTAAGACTGGATATAATGACTTTTGAACATTATTAAGGTAAATACATTGTTTGTTCTCTATCAAAATCTTTCATTTGCTAACTATGCCTATCAGTTGTTAGTGACTTCAGTAGTTAGAATCTTTTATTTAGCTGGCAGTGTTGGCGCTAGCTGTATTGCGGTAGTTCGAGTAATGAAGATTTTTGTGAGGTAAGTGATTCATGAAAGGTATAGGTTATTGTTAGTCAGGCCCATTCTTTTGTAGGGAATATTAAAAGTCAGATTGCGTTGCGCTAAAAATATTGTGTCAGTTTAGTGATGATGAGAATAAGTAAAGAGAGAAATGTCTGAGTACATCCAGTTTTGCTCAGCTGTTTGAAAATCAAATAACGTAAGGGGTTTATCAGCACAATCATTCATAAATTTCTCTTAGGAGAGGTTTCACAAATTTTTCTCTTTATGATAGATGGCTCTGTAATAGTCACAAACGTATAAGTATGTGGTATCACTTAACGTTCCGTCAGTGCGGACGGTATTTGCTTCGTGATACATTACCAGTGTTAAAATTGACCGTTTACCAATTGTGGGAAAGGTCGATATCGTGTTGATGTACGGCTATTGTTATCAAAATACCCAACGGGCGTGTGCTATGTATGCTGCTCGGTATCCTGGACGACATCATCCAAGTGTTCGGACCGTTCTCCGGATAGTTACCTTATTTAAGGAAACAGGAAGTGTTCAGCCACATGTGAAACGTCAACCACGACCTGCAACAAATGATGATGCCCAAGTAGGTGTTTTGGATGCTGTCGCAGCTAATCCGCACATCAGTAGCAGACAAATTACGCGATAACCGGGAATCTAAAAAACCTCGGTGTTGAGAATGCTACATCAACATCGATTGCGCCCGTACCATATTTCTATGCACCAGGCATTGCATGGCGACGACTTTTAATGTCGTGTACGGTTCTGCTACTGGGCACGAGAGAAATTACGAGACGATGACAGATTTCTTACACGCGTTCTATTTAGCGACGAAGCGTCATTCAGCAACAGCGGTAACGTAAACCGACATAATATGCACTATTGGGCAACGGAAAATCCACGATGGCAGCGACAAGTGGAACATCAGCGACCTTGGCGGGTTAATGTAGGGTGCGACATTATGGGAGGAAGCATAATTGGCCCCCATTTTATCGATGGCAATCTAAATGGTGCAATGTATGCTGATTTCCTACGTAATGTTCTACCGATGTTACTACAAGATGTTTCACTGCATGACAGAATGGCGATGTACTTCCAACACAATGGATATCCGGCACATGGCTCGCGTGCGGTTGAAGCGGTATTGAGTAGCATATTTCATGACAGGTGGATTGGTCGTCGAAGCACCATACCGTGGCCCGCTCGCTCACCGGATCTGACGTCACAGAATTCCTTTCTGTGGGGAAAGTTGAAGGATATTTGCTATCGTGATCCATCGACAACGCCTGACAACTTGCGTCAGCGCCTTGTCTATGCATGTGCGAACATTACCGAAATTACCGAAGGCGAACTACTCGCTGTTGAGAGGAATGTCGTTACACGTAATGCCAAATGCATTGAGGTTGACGGACATAATTTTGAGCATTTATTGCATTAATGTGGTATTTCCAGGTAATCACGCTGTAACATCATACGTTCTCAGAAATGATAACTTCACAAAGGTACATGTACGACATTGGAAAAACCGAAATAAAATGTTCAAACGTACCTATCTCCTGTATTTTACTTTTAATAACCTACCTATTACCAACTGTTCGTCTAAAATTGTGGGCCATATGTTTGTGACTATTACAGAGCCATCTATCAGAAAGCGATAAAAGTGGTCCAACTAATACATTCATATTTCTATACGTTCTACACGAGTATGTAATAAAAACTGGGAGATCCTATTTTTAAAAAATGTTGTTGATATCCGTTTGGCCTATCGCAGCGCCATCTAGCGGGCCAACCATAGCGCCGTCTGGTTTCCCCCTTCAAGCTAGACAGGTTTTTTTCTTTGTAGTTTTTTCGTTTAACGCTTATTTTGTGAGATATTTGGCCCTGTATGTGCATCGTGATATCCCCTTCACCAATAATAATAAATGACGGCTGGAGGTGTTTCATTTTCTTATAATAGTGAACGGCCTAGTCCCCCAGACCTCCTGTCAAAAGAATGGACATACAAAAACGTCTTGCTTATCGTCGCTGTTCTATGTGGAAGAAGCAGGAAACCAAGAGGTCGAAATAGATCGAGATCACAGACAAGGTACCTCAGCTAGCTGAAGGTAAGTGACCTCCAGTAATCTTCCACCATACTGGTATTCTAGCGTCGCTGATGGAATCTTGCCACCACTTTGCTGTCATTATCAAAGTGCTCACCTTATTGAAGGTGGATCCTGAGCCTCCTCAAACAGCGTGACTTCTAAATTTATCAGCGTATTAGATTCAACAGACAGGTAATTGAGTCTCCAGGTGGCAGAAGACAGTGATAACTAAACTCCTTGATTGACACCCAAACCTCCCTCTCACTCACTCACAAGGACTCGGCTAACTGATTTGGGTCATGTTTGGTTGGTCGCTAGTGTACATACTAAAATGAAAGACTTAACCACTATGGCTCAACACCTGTCCCCCACTCCCAAACGTACCCCCAGATTTCTCAAAAAAAAAAAAAAAAAAAAAAAACCAAATTTCGTGAGGTGCAATCGACTCAAAATTGGCGTGATCGGTAGATTATTCATCATATTATGTGGGATCCGCAAATGCATATTTCCAACAAAAGAAATTGCGTAAGCGGCTGACGCAACTCGCCTACCAGCTTACGCAATCTTGGCAGCGCGCCTGCCTGGCGCACAGCGGACGCGAGCACCTAGATTTTCGCGTCCGGGATAACGCTCCGCCAGCAGGCAGAAATATTCTAAGTCCGACGCAAGGTCACGCGCGCTCGGACTTGTATATAAGCGAGCGAGCGCCGCGCAGCGGCTATGTCGCGCTGCTGCTGCTGCACAGGCAACTGCATTGAACGCTGCCAAGATGCCCTACAGAAGATATCGCCGCCGTTCTAACCAGGCAGTCTACAAGACCATCGAGAACATCGAATTTGCTACAACAGCTGGAGACAAGAAGAATCGTATTCCAGTTAAGTCTGTCGCTGCTCAAGCCCTGCTGGATGGTCCTGCTGTTTTTGTGCGCTGCAGACTGAATTTTCTCCAGATCTCTCACCAACTGAAAACGTCCGGTCTATCGTGGCTCGTCACAATACGCCAGTCACTACTGTTGATGATGAACTGCGGTATCGTGTTGAAGTTGCATGGCCATCTATGCTCTGTTTGACTCAATGCTCAGGCGTATCAAGGCTGTTATTATGGCCAGAGGTGGTTGTTCTGGGTACTAATTTCTCAGGATCTATGCACCCAAATGGCGTCAAAATGTAATCACATGTGAGTTCTGGTATAACATATTCGCACAATGAATACCCGTTTATCATTTGCATTTCTTCTTGGTGTAGAAATTTTAATGGCCATTAGTGTAATAAGAATTCGTCTTCGCAGGAGAGCATGGTTGAGAAACCAAGAGTGGAGTGGATTCTGTTGCTGTATCGCCCAGTATCATGCTGATGTTGCACTCAAGGTCCACTAACATTGTCAGTTGCATTTTTGCTTGGTTGACTAGTGTGCTACGAAAACCACTGTAGTGTAGCGGTATGTCAGTGGGAAGTAGATGCTACACCATTTTTGTCAATTGGTCTGCACTTTCGTTGTTCCCAGTTGCAACATTCCTTGGTATCAATAGTAAGCGAATCAGGTGAAAATTCACTTTTTCAGTATGTTATGTACCAACAGATTTACAGTTTTTCCTACAGAAGCCCACATAAGAGACAGCACATAGTTTGCAACTTGTCGGAGTAAAGTGATAGGAGCACGGATGCAGACATAAATACTGTCCCAAGACAAGTCGTAGGATGTAGGGGAGAGCTCAAGTCATCATAAATACCGAGGATGGGCTGTTAGGCAAAGTACGAGCGGAAGCGCGTGTCAGCTAGCGAGGAACCCTAGCGGAGCAGTCAGAAAAAGGAGATTCCGCGGGAAGGACAGGCGCTCCGGAGCGAGGAAGGAAACGTGCTCCTGCAGGATGCTGCCGGCTCCGGGGCGTGTGCGGTGGGCGTGGCGGAGACAAAAGACAAAGGCTGCGCACAAAAGAGAGCCAGCCAGCTAGCGAGCGGGCACTGCCACTCCCTACGGGCCGGATGCGCGCCTGCAGCCCATTACGATACCACCCGCATCTCACACAGCTCCGCAGCGCGGCCTGCCTACATACTTTGTAGCAAGACTCGTCTTTTACGCGCTGTCTTTTGAGTCTACCGACGTTAAACTTCCAGCGTTTAGATGTCCCCGCTGGGCCCAAGAGCTACGAATCCATATACAGTTACAATGGGGAGGACAGAATTTTAAGCAGTGTTATTTCTCCTCTAAGACGCGTGTTTCCTCTTACGAAGACTAATTTTAATTCTGTGAATCTAAGAAGATAGATTAAGGAAAAGCAAACCAACATTTCTAGCATTTGTAGACTTAGAGAAAGCCTTTGACAATGTTGACTGGAATACTCTCTTTCAAATTCTGAAGGTGGCAGGGATAAAATACAGGGAGCGAAAGGCTATTTACAATTTGTATAGAAACCAGGTGGCAGTTATAAGAGTCGAGGGACATGAAAGAGAAGCAGTGGTTGGGAAGAGGAAGTGAGAGGCTTGTAGCCTATCACCGATGTTATTCAATCTGTATATTGAGCAAGCAGTAAAGGAAACAAAAGAAAAATTCGCAGTATGTGTAAAAATTCATGAAGGATAAATAAAAACTTTAAGGTTTGCTGATGACATTGTAATTCTGTCAGAGACAGCAAAGGATTTGGAAGAGCAGTTGAATGGAATGGACAGTGTCTTGAAAGGAAGATATAACATGAACATCAACAAAAGCAAAACGAGGGTAATGGAATGCAGTCGAATTAAGTCGGGTGATGCTGAGGGAATGAGATTAGGAAATAAGACACTTAAAGTAGTAAAGGAATTTTGCTATTTGGGGACCAAAATAACTAATGATGGTCGAAGTAAAGAAGATATAAAATGTAGACTGGCAATGGCAAGGAAAGCGTTTCTGAAGAAGAGAAATTTGTTAATATCAAGTATAGATTTAAGTGTCAGGAAGTCGTTTCTGAAAGTATTTGTATGGAGTGTAGCCATGTATGGAAGTGAAACATGGACGATAAATAGTTTGAACAAGAAGAGAATATAAGCTTACGTTAAACACTAACCACCACCACCACCACGAAAAGTAGTGCTACAGAAGAATGCTGAAGATTAGATAGGTAAATCACATAACTAATGAAGAGGCATTGAATAGAATTGAGGAGAAAAGGAGTTTGTGGAACAACTTGACTAGAAGAAGGGATCGGTTGGTAGGACATGTTCTGAGGCATCAAGGGATCACCAATTTAGTATTGGAGGGCAGCGTGGAGGGTGAAAGTCGTAGAGGGTGACTAAGAGATGATTATACTAAGCAGATTCAGAAGGATGTAGGTTGCAGTAGGTACTGGGAGATGAAGAAGCTTGAACAGGATAGAGTAGCGTGGAGAGCTGCATCAAACCAATCTCAAGACTGAAGACCACAACAACAACAACAACATGAATTGTACAGCAAGACCAGAAGGAAAACTTTCAGAGGTGTTAGTTTTTATCAAAACAAGAGAAAAATATCTACTAAACGTGCGTTATAAAATGCATACCTTAAGAGCTATGAGCAATTGTTCATCTTTTCTAGTCTGAGACGTAACTCTTATGTTAAAAGCTCTCCGCTTTCCATAGTTTGAGAGATGGTTGTATGGACTAAAACAAAAGAAGTCCGCTAAACATGGGTTCCACATTTACACGGTAAGAGCTGTGAGGACTTCTTCAACTTCGCAACTATGAAATACATCCGACGGAGGGGGGGGGGGGGGGGGGGGGGAGCACGCGAACCATTTCAAGGTGCCTCAGAACACGCCGCTACCCCACGCGGCAATTGCCTTTGTGTGTAGATTTGTTTCGTATTAGTGAATGAATGCTAATGTTCGTGTAGCCAACCGTGGTAATAAGAAACTAACGTATTTTCGAATGTAAACAACTGACAATGTTGTCTGTTTCCACAACCTGCTAAGCGGCATTGGGACAGTCGCCGTCTTGCAATATCGAAGCACCGATGCAAGACATCTATGCAGCCGCAAATGGCTAGTCAACGACCATGAGGTTGCAGTTGACATCGACTGCGTCAGCACGCTATCAGCTGTCTGTCGTCCATGACACCCCCATCTTCGCAGATAAAGCAGTCCTCCTCGAGAATGTACCTGATAACATCATCAATGACTTCTTCAGGTGGTGCGCGATATAATATCTGGCACAGATATTACGTACTGTTTACTTATCTTAGGTGTCATAGTGTGTATTTTCCTTAGACAAGTTGAACATGATAACCGCTTACTGCAAGAAGAAAGCGGAACAGCAATTAAGGGAATGTTTGCGCCACTCTGGCATTTCAAACGTTCAACCACGTGACTCACTTTTTTCTTTCCATTGTATTTGTTGTTCCTACCTAATGACTAACTTATTTACCAGAAGCCTAAATGCGGTCGCGGCTTTGGACGTATGCACCAAATACCTCTGGTGTCTACAATACATATAAGGTCCTTTCGATGTAATGCGCAATTTATCATTGAAGAATTTAGTAAAGTGCTACTGAAATTACAGATTCCATTCGAAGGCAATATTTTTACAGTCTATACACTAGCAGCTGACATTATCTAGTATTAACTGTAACGCTGACGAACACGCCAAGGAAAACTGTCCCAGAGCTGTTAATGGCAAAGTATCGTCTGCGACTTCACTCCACGTAAGTCCATAACACTTATAAGTCAAACAGTCTGAGAAACGCTTGCTGCTACGCGAACATTACAGAGGACGGTACAAGACGTCAGTATATCTTCGACGACGGTTTTGAAATTATACGTTGAACTGAGGAAGCGATGTCACTTCTCACCTGATACAGAACCACCAGAAAGTACAAAGAGCTCAGAAGCATACAATAACGTTCAGGCATCAAATATTGATCAGCAAAATCCAGCACAAGGTAACGAAGTTCGCCGCTGCAATCGACTCAACAGGTTTTTGTCAGGTTAAGAGTATCAGAGAGTCATCATCTGTCTCAGTTTCTCTGTCAGCATCCAGCGATAATACTCAATTTGAAACAAACTTAGTCGAAGCAGCCCCTGCGACAGGGTACCTCCAGCCTATAACTGTAGAATCTGTGATGATAAAAATTCTGAAAGTGTTTTTCAGCAATTTTGGATATATCCATGAGTGACATGTCACAATGTGCTGAATAATCTGAGGAAAACCGTTTATAGCGGAAGAATTCAAATCGTTCTTAAAGGCAACCAAATAATGTTAATAAGTGTCACCCATCTCCAAAGTATATACGAAGGATCATGAAGCTTCCAGACGGACGATAGATAGTAACATCCTCGAGATTAAATATATAAAAGTACACGATAATTTACAAAGATTTTCACTGTCATTACAAAAGGAAGTAAGATACAAAATTGTCTCAGCATAGCTTTTACCATAAAATACCAACGGAACACAAATGATTAACCGGCCATCCTCCTACAACTCCAAAATAATTTCTTCAAATTCTACACGAAATCCACAACTCATTAAACGCATGCAAGTAAATGTACACCATTCTCGAGCGGTTACATACAATTTTATGCAACTTTTTCAACACAATGCTGACGTCATATTTCTCTAAGAGCATTACTGTTTAAACGATGATGCAGCTGGAATGAGAAGAAGCTATAGGATATTTAGTGCAGGGAATGTGATTAAAAGACCAGACATGTTCGTAACCAACAAATTAATGAGTGTGATAATACTGGACCAATTATGAAATGAAGACACAGTGGTCCTGGAGCTCACCAAAGCATCTTACAAACTTCATGCATACAGCACATGGACACAACACGAGATATAAATACCGACTTCGATTAACTAGGCATTCTAAGTTTGAAGAGTGAAATTGGAATGCTAACTCCCCTATAACGTATAACAATGAATCAACAACATGACGCGATAAAACTACTACTGATGGGGGAAAAGAAATGGAAGCATATATGAGTATTAATAATATTTGAATCATGAAGGACCATAGTGACATTACTATGTTGTTCGCCAGTTGTACTGGAAAAAGTATCATAGATCTAAATCTAACTAGCGATAGCCTCGTGCGATCATTGATGACTGGAAATGATGCCACGATGGAAGTTACTTTGAGCTTTTAAATATTGGTGTACCCTCACTACATCACAGCGTCAGTGATTTAGACAGTATCAAATACATATCAACCAGAAAACATTAAATTGTTTGGAAACACATACTACACAAAACCGGAATATGCATCTATAAATCCAACTGCCACAACAACTTTAGAAAACATTGCCACAGAAGTCAGTGGGCTGGCTGCAAAAAAAAACAGATGTCAACAGATTCATGGCAGAGAACGTCTAACACCCCACCCGTCACTCAGATGGTTTTGGGGTGTGTTCATCTCAACTAATTGACTAACAGATCAACAGAGAGTGCAAAAACTACCACAATATGGGATAATGCAAAAAAGTAATATGGCCCTGTGACTCCTGATTGAACTGCGATGGCAGTGTGTGACACTAATTTGTTCAGAATTGATCATTTTTAATTAAAAAGGGTGCACATTAATGTTATATTCAGCTATTGAACAACAGATGTAAATGTTGAACCTAAAATTAATTACAAAAGTGACTTGGGATTTCAACTACTTGATTGAAAACAGTTACAGTCGATTAGCACAAATTTATTTTAACTCCCGACCTTCAATCATCACATTACAAGACTCTCCTATCAGGCAGTGGTAATAAATTCCATTTGCATGGAGTAAAGCGCGATAACTCAAAATTAATTCCTATCGACTGACCCTGGCGTAACGCGAAGTGCAAGAAGGATTCTACAATACACAGCCTATGAAACCCTCATAGAAACTTTGCCGACATGATCCAGCAAAATAATCAGTGGCCGGAGACGGCGCGATATCACCGAATACAGCGTGGTGGAGCGGCGTTGTTGTGCAGACGTCGGCTGACCTCGTAGTGCTGCAATGCTGCACTCGTCTATTCACTCCTAGCTATCTTGCTCAGTATATAGTTGAACCAAAACTTCCTATCTCCAAGCTCAATAGTTCCATTGGCTACGTCCTAAATTGCAGAGATGCTCACTCTTTCCAGGCAAGCTGAGTAAAGAATGCCATGTCCACACTCTAGGCAAGCTGGGAACGGAAGACCTATATGGAGACTTCTCACATTCTGCATTTCGCCTTGGTTTCCCCTCCAACAAAATCACTTATGCCAATTGCAGCGCAAGTTGCGTTAATTGTGCATCACTTCCCAGCGCCCTCCAATGCCTGCTCTAGGAAGTGAACAAATTCGCATAAAGTTTCCCTTCCTCTCAGCTTCTGCTGTTTCGCTCCCCCATCAAGGTTAGCGTCAGCACAAACACCAATTTTTCCGGAATTCTGACTCCCAGGAGAGTACTTCAAATTCCTTGGTCTTACGTTCCCATCGGAGGCCAGCGTATTTCACGCTGTCGCTCTTCACCTGATTTACTTCAGGCTCTGTGGACCGTGAATTGAGCGTGAAGTTGCTATAGTCATGAACACGCATACTTTGACCTCTGTTGACCCCTCCACCGTAGCTTTGCGCAGCTTTCTTGCATGTTTCACTGAAAACGGGACAATGAACATTCATCAACAGGGATACAAGTTCTCTGTCTGTTTCCCGGTACACCAGCATGGAGTCGGGGTCAACCACCCACTCACTGTCACTCATCTTAAGGTGACTGTAGGCCGTGCCACATTACCGGTTTCTCAGAGTTTGAGCTGCCTTAGCTGCCTATTGTTGCTTCCCTCCGACTTTCCCCAGCTGGCCACGCTCGACTCTAAATGCTTCCTTGGGGTAAACTAGAGTCCAGTAAATCGACTCATTTCCGCAAAGTTTTCATGTCATGTGAATTACTTTAAAACCAGCACCCGGCATTAATTATTCCAATACGTCCATACTATAACCTCTACAAGATGCATTGTGCCTTGTCAGTCATTTTTTGTTCAGCCCTACTGTTCACTCAATGTGAGTTAGGTGATCTTCAATGACTTCATGTAAGGGGCATAGTCCTTGCCATCTTACATACCCCCTCTCTTCAAATCAATTTTGTAGTACAGGTGATGACTCCTATGGTGTTCCCACCTGTGGTACAAAATTAACATATCCATAACTGTTATTGTAATCTGTTCACATGGTTAGTTATGGGCGATTGATTATCACTGCCTCCTCTCTAATGCAAACTCCCACTCATTCCTAGGGTACCTGCCTTCAGTGACTGGATTTACTCTTAAAGATGTGGTCATTATTTTGTCTGATTTTACTTTAATCTCTGCCGATTCCTGAGACAATTATTGGTGAGAATACTCAAAAGAAAACTACAGTTATATTACAAAGACACACATTGCAAAGGGCAAATACACATGCTTAAGCACCTCTGTGCTTGTCATTTGAATGGCAAGACCCGCAGTTATAACTTAACGTCCATTCACTCTCAGTTATTCATCCCTACTCGACTTAAATTACTAAAACATACATGAAAAATATTCATGTAACACTTTGTGAAGTTGATAGTAGTTTCTCTCATTTCATTATATGTGAATCCCCCTTTGACATTTTATAAATAAAGGTTTTTTTGTGTCTGTCTCTGGACGTTTACATTGTGCATGGTGTAAGTGTTATCTTTACACAATTCAACAAGGTTTGGCCCAGTCCAGTGTCTGTATTGTGTACACACATATACTTATATATATATATATATAAAACACAAGAAAAATGACAAGAATCATTGCGTATTGAGCAACCACTGTTGTGTATTTGTAACAAGGTGCAAGTATGAAATCTTATTCTAACACAAACAGACGTGGCATGACAAATATATGACGTTTTAACAAATGGAACATTAATAAAATCATAACCGTCTTATAATATAATTCATAAACAGAACAAATGAGTACGTTCGTTGCAGCGCATGTTATTCATTTGACTCCACACTGAAACACTCACACACACGGCACAAGTTTCTTGCAGGGACGGAAGTGACAATAGTTCTGACTAACAAGTTGAGGGATGGCTAACGACTGAGAAGAAAGCAACGTCGATTATGGAGATGGCGCCACAGGCGCCCGCCTCTTGTTGAGGCAGGATGGCTCTCATCTAAGAGCTCATTGTTGACATCTTGTCCGGCAGGGGCAAGACCCCATCGTTGCATCTATGATCGGTGACCTCTCGCGGCTCAGCCACATGTCATTGCTCCTTCGATAGACGTTTTAGGGCAAGGGAGGGGCCGTGACAAGACAAGAGCCTAATTTTTTGCTCAGGCCTTCAAAGTTGGTGTCATTAGGCACAAAAGGTCATATGTGCTGTCGCTCCACCTGACGTGGCGAGCAACAAATATAGAAACCTTCTTGGACCTCTTCATTGCTGCCCCCGATCCGTACCGTGTACAGAGACCAGGACCGACCTCTTTGTCGTACACAGTGGTGCTCGATGTCACCTCTCCTTGGCTGCTGAGTTGACCACCGGCCTTGTCGATTCATGGCGTGGCCTGCATGCCATCACCATCGTCAGCTGTGTGCTCCCCTCATTGATGTCATCCTCGTTCCTTGTCAGCTCGTGTGTGGTGTGCCAGGTGTCGTAGCTTCAACTCCCTCTTGCTCAGTTACGCCACCTTAACACACTAATGCAACTAATTTTAATACATGGAAGGTGCTCATGTTTAACCATCAGTACCATACATTTTTTTATACATACACATAAAAAATGTACAAGACAACTTGCTTCACAGTCGTTCACACACCACACACACACACACACACACACACACACACACACACAGTCAAGGGATAGGGAATCAATATTATCTGGACAGGATCCCATCACCATTTCTAACTACCAATTCCTACGACTAACACGGTGTTGGGCAACCCGACTACGTATCTACTATTTACTACTTTTTATCTCTAATCTTATTTTTCTTCTGAACTCCCTATATGGCAGACGTCTCTCTTATTGTGCCTGCGTACATGTATAAGACACAATAAACTTAGACATGTGTCAGTCTTACCAAGATTTTTTGTTGGAAGTTTGGATAGCGTCCTTTATCGTGTTCTATTGCGACACTTCTTCTCTCCTCTATTTTCTTCCCGTTTTCTCCTTTTGTCACGAATGATTCTATAATGCCTGTGAACATATTTCGGATTAGCAATGTCATAATGGCACAACACAAATACACCTCACTGCTCATACTCGCAGTTGTTACACTATTTTGGTATCAGCAAGTATTTCTGGCGTATCAATGCTGCTGTTCGCTCTGTAGATAATACATCCGCTTCATTTTAATATGCACTGGGTGCGCTTATTCACGCAACTGCACATAGCTGTCCACCTCTTACGTATACAGGAGCATACGAGATGCGTCGGTGCGTCCTCGTAACGATCTACGGGACTGGACACCTTAAATATGTTCTCCAATGACGGAAATGCAATTACGGGGAAGTTTTCTGCAATTTACAGAGTTCCTAATCGATCTTTTTCTAGGGGTACGCTCAGAAATACTTGTATTCCATTCTTTAATCATGTGTTTTTACAAAATAATCTAGTGCTTCACTTTCACAGCATCGAGAGGCGAGACATCATTATTAATAATAAAACACAAAATATAGGCACATATAAACGAGACATTCTACCACTAAGATCAGTATATACACAAACAAACAAAACACTTTAACAAAATCCTTATTCTAAGCCTATATTTACTACGTCCGCGCTCTGGTCTAGTCATTCGTAATCCTGCCGGTTAAGGTGGGAGGGACCAGGCTTCCCGATTGCTGATTACCGCCTCAAGTCCTTTGTAATTTATTATGTTGCACCGGAGAGTGTCGCTAACCTTCCGTGTACCTTCTTTTTGAGTTGCCATTACTCTTATTTTGATTGTGGCCGTTGTAGTTCGGCAGTGGCCTACTATCCCACTGAGGTCCATTATTGCGACTGTTGTTATTTTGTTCACGCTGTCGGCGTTTCTCCCGCGCCTGTTCCTCTTATAATGCGAAATCCAGTTCGCGCAAAATGCCCTTAAATACCTAAGTATCACTACCACAAAGACCGGCAAGTGATTGTTGATATTAGATGGGAAGTTTAATGTAGCACAATCTGATGATTTCCGCTCCGCTACATGGGTTGTCTAGGTACTGGTTCCTTTTCGTCATATTTTCAAAAAATTTGCCCGGTCTCCGGTACCCTGCCCCGTCCATATCTCTGGACATCATAATTTCTTTTTTGGTCCTTTCTTGGGTTTCTTTAGACCAATACTTGCCCAAGAAGGCATTTTTGAATTCTTCGAACGAGACGCTCGTCTTCGCTACAATTCTCATGTACTCAGCGGTCGCGCCCTGCATGTGGGAGCACACAAAATCCAGCTGGTACATCAATGGCCAGTGTGGGGGCAAAGATAACTCGAATTGTCCCATAAAAGTTTTTGGATGCAAGCTATTACCTTCGTCCTTGTAGTGATGGAACTTTCGGACTGATACAAAAAGCTTGTAGTCAAACCGTTCATCATTCCAGTTATCATTTCGCCCATTCTTACGATTCGTATGAACTTCGGGACTTGGACTAATTCGTTCCGACACGCTATCGTCATCTCTCCCCCTCTCTATGTTCGACAGTTGTTCGGTACATCTAACCAGCCGACAACAATTGTGCTCACTGGACTGCTGCGCGCTGTCCGTGTTTACCTCTGTCGTTGCCTCAGAGCTGTGAATCAAGGCGTGGCTCCCGTTGCTTATAGTGTCAACTTTGTCACACCGTGAAGCGGTTATCTGTGTTCCGGCAAGTGACGGTTTAGTCAACGCAGTAATTACAGCCTTCTCCTTTCTTGATGTCTCTGTAATGAGACGTTTTACCTCGTCCTCTGAATTTCTTTTTAATATCGCCACCTCCTCTTTCAACATCTCGTTAGGCCCTATGTCCGGTTGCTCTTGTTGCTTTTCTTCGACACGTTTTATCCGGCTTTGTAGCCTTGATAACATGACCTTTCCTACTTTTGCCGTGCTTTGCGTGGAGTCCCGAGTTTCGCTCGCTATTTTCCTTGCACCTTTCGCAATTAATTTGGCTTCAATTGCCGTTCGTTTCATGATGGCAATCTCTTTCTCTATTTTGAAGCCGAGGTTCTTCACCTCCTCTTTTACTTCTCTATGAACTTTTGTGATCCTTTAGTTCAGCTCCGAATTCGCCTTTTTAATTTCGGCATTAAGGTTGGCCCTCTGCTCTTTATGCTCCGAATTCGCCATTTTAAGTTCCGCAGTAAGGTTGGCGCTCTGCTCTAAGTTCACTGTTTGCATCTGTTGCAACAGGTCCGTAATGTTTTTGACAGTAGCCATAGTTTGATCCTCGTTCTTTTGTGGTTGAAAATGCGACTCCTCTCCTCTGTTCTGAGGAACCCTTCGATATCTAGACAAGTACCGTCTGCGCGCCCCCGTCGGATCACTTGTGAATGAATCGTTTGATAATGGTCGGACACCGTTTTGTTCCAACACACTCTGGCTTCTTGGGTTGGATCTTCCATACTTGTGGATTAATCCTGTACTCCCTGCGTGACCCCGAGCCCTCAGTATCACTGCCTGAATCAACATCCTTGCTATTCAGCGGACTAAACCAGTCGTGAGACGCAGTTTCACTCACGTTCGTCACGCTCATCGTTAGAGCTTTCCCTACTACCACCCATGTTCACCCGAGTAACAGTCTGATTATATTCTGCCGTTGTCTTGGCTTTTCCCCTTGCTATAATTTGCACTATTATGTTACACGAAAACTCAAAACCCAGGTACCCCTTACTCTCAATAATTAGATAACGCAAAACATATATCAGGACACAAATTGATACACTAGGTGTGAGCAGTGACCCGACAAATAGTTCATGAAGCATTCCCCAAAAGGGCTAGTACCAATGGTTGTGTTCTGTGTGCTCAGCATCGGATGATTACGGCGCTGCACATCATAACTACTCCAACAAATCACAAATACAATGTATAGGCACTTATTAATCTGAATTTGAAAGGACAGCACATGAAGAAGATAATGTAACTTATTGTAACTACTGCTACCCGTTTTACAATTAGAAATAGCTAAGCAATGGATTATGTGGAAAAATTTCCTTTTCAAGACTACTTCCTAGCAAATCCCAAAGTTTCATATCCTGGCATGGCTCAGCCATATGTAACACCCCACTCGTCACTTAGCTGGTTTTTGCGTGTGTTCACCCCAACTAATTGACTAACAGATCAACAGAGAGTGCAAAAACTGCCACAATATCAGATAACGCAAAAAAGTAATATGGCCCTGTGACTCCTGATTGAACTGCGGTGGCAGTGTTGACATTAATTTATTCAGAATGGATCACTTTTGATTAAAAAGGGGTGCACATTAATGTTATATTCAGCTATTGAACACCATGTGCAAATGTTGAACATAAAATTAATTAAGAAAGTGACTTGGAATTTCTACTATTTGATTGAAAACAGATGCAGTCGATTAGCACAAATTTATTTTAACTCCCGACCTTCAATTATCACATTACAAGACTCTCCTATCAGGCAGTGGTAATAAACTGCGTTTGTGTGGAGTAAAGTGCAATAACTCAAAAGAAATTACTATTGACAGATCCAGGCGTAATGTGAAGTGCGAGAAGAATTCTACAATACACGGCCCATGAAACGCCCGTGGAAACTTTGCCGACGTGATCCAACAAATTAATCAGTGGCCAGAGACGGTGCGATATCACCGAATACAGTGTGGCGGAGCGGCGTCGTTGTGCAGGCGTCGGCTGACCTCGTTATGCTGCAAGGCTGCACATGTCTATTCACTCCTAGCTATCTTGCTCAGTATATAGTTGAACCAAAACTTCCTATCTCCAAGCTCAATAGTTCCATTGGCTACGTCCTAAACTGCAGAGATGCTCAATCTTTCCAGGCAAGCTGAGTAAAGAATGCCACATCCAAACTCTAGGCAAGCTGGGAACGGAAGACCTCTACGGTAACTTCTCACAGCCTGCTCTTCGCCTCAGTTACTCCTCCAGCAAAATCACTTACGCCAATTGCAGTGCAAGTCGCGATAATTATGCGTCGCTTCCCAGCGCCGACCAATGCCTGCTCTGGGAAGTGAATTAATTCCTACAAAATTTCCCTTCCTCTCAGCTTCTGCTATTTCGCTCCTCCCAGGCCATCCATCAAGGTTACTGTCTGCACAAACACCAATTTTTCCGGAATTCTGACTCCCAGGAGAGTACTTCAAATTCCTTGGTCCCATCGGAGGCCAGCGTATTTCATGCTGTTGCTCTTCACCTGATTTACTTCAGGCTCTGTGGACCGTGAATTCAGTGTGATGTTGCAAGTTCTCCATCTGTTTCCTGGTACAACAGCATGGAGTCGGGCTCAACTTCCCACTCACTGTCTCTCATCTTAAAGCAGCTGGAGGCCACGCCGCATTACCACTTTCTCAGAGCTTGAGCTGCCTTAGTTGCCTATTGTCGCTTCCCTTTGCCGTTCCCCAGCCAGCCACGGTCGACTCCAAATGCTTCCCTTGGATAAACTAATTATTCCAATACATACATACTATACGATCTACAAGATGCATTGTGCCTTGTCAGTCATTTTTTGTTCAGCTCTACTGTTCGCTCAATGTGAGTTAGGTGATCTTCAATTACTTCATGTAAGGGGCACAGTTCTTGCCATCTTACAAACAAAGCTATTATAAGCATGCAGGAAGGCCTTCATAACAAAAGAACTATTACATACTGAGTCTGAAAAGCGATCAGTCCCAAGGTGGACAGCGAAATTAATAATCCGAAGGAAAAAAGGCCCTAACGCTGCAAGGCGATTGCGCCAAAGAAATAAAACGAAGAGATATTAAGAATTCAAGGTTTAAGTTAGTTGTTAACTTTTGATAAACTGTAATTTTGTGTTTGGAAAGTGTGAGCTGTGTTATCTTTGTTGCTCTAAAATTCTACGGATAACATTTTATATTAACTTCCAGTGTGTAATGTTTCACAGCACTGGATATGTTCAATAAATAAATAAAATAAGGAAAATAGTAGGGGGCGCGAGAAGATGTAATGAATATTTTGTAAGACAAATAATGGAAAACTATAGAAAAAGATGATGGGTAACATACTTACCATCTAAGATCGTAAATAGTATAGTAACTAATAACAAAGAAAAAATTTTCCAACTATTCGAGGATTTACTTAAATGTGTCTGCAACTGAAAACATGGATTAGAAACACAGGTGGTAGAGACTGAAAACAATGACATTTTGGGACTACTGCCAGGCGAGGTGTAAAAGATATTCGAAGTATAAAGTAATAACCGGTTGCTGGAGATTATGGTGTTTAATAGGAATGCTAAAAGTGGAAAGAAAGCAACAGAAGAAGCTCTTGTAAAACTACCTGCAAAATGTTTGCTATAAAAGAATTTTCCTCGGACTAGAAACAATCGAGGAGTTCTTCTCGTTCACAAGATAGTGGTCACATAAAACATTTATTTTAAGCCTGGAAAAGACCAAGCTGGCTTTGTAGCTGGATTTACTATGGAGGAAAAACTTTGTGAAATAAATTACAATGTAAAATTCCTTGTCTTTCAGGTATTGATAGATTGTGTAAGAAAACTGTTATCTTGGATTCAATGAAATCTGTTACAACAGCTTTTGGGATAGGTATTGAACCAAAAAATATTAGGATCCTGAAAAAATGTGTGCATCAGTTCCCCAGCTTCCATTAGTCTTCAAAAGTACGAATTAAAAATTGAAAGAGAAATAACACAGCGATATCTAAACAGACGAAAAGGAAGTTTTCAGACTTTTCAACCGAGAAAACTAAGAAGGAAGACGTCTTAATGAAACATACCTGTAACACTTTCGTTTAGCAGACAATTTTGTACTTTCTGCTTTCAGCGTAGACGAACTTCAGTAAACCAGAGAAGGCCATATGAGAGGGAGTTTGAAAGTGGGACTGAAATTAAAATATAAGAAAACTCAAATAATATTCAGTGGAGTAATTGAAAGGAAAATAGTATTGGTAACAATAACGTGGTAGCAGTAGTTAATGATTGTTTGTATTTATGGCCGTTGATGACGAATGGGTAGTCAGTGAAAGAAATGAAGAAAATACGGGGAAAGTGCTTCTGTGAACATAGTAAAGAAAATATGGTTTTCAGTTAATGTCTTTAGAAAGAAAAGTTTAGCATTCTCACCGTACTCGGACGTACAGATCGAGATGGATGCACGTCTTGGCCGTCCACAGCTGTTTGGTTTCGCCTCCGCACCGAGGACGGTGTGGATTTCGCGCCAGTTTACAAGCTGCTTTGGTGACTTAAGCTGGGAAGGAAACGTGCTGACTTTCCTCGACCATTTGTGACGATGATTCCGACGCTTACTTGCACACAGTTACATACTTGCTTTTGGCTTTTCTCTCTGTTTGTTGTCGGGGTTTTGTTTGTACGCTTATGACGATTCTTGACTTTTACATTCTGGATTGCTCTCCATTTGCCTTTTTGGATTTTTTACAGTTGGCGGCCGATGTGGCAGAGCGGTTTTAGGCGCTTCAGTCTTGAACTGCGCTTCCGCTACGGTCGCAGGTTCGAATCCTGCCTCGGGCATGGATGTGTGTGATGTCCTTAGGTTAGTTAGGTTTCAGTAGTTCTAAGTTCTAGGGGACTGATGACCTCAGATGTTAAATCCCATAGTGCTCAGAGCCATTTGAACCATTTTTGAGTTATTGAGGCACTGTACTTCTTCATTTTTATTCTCATGATCATCGCATCAATCTACGGCCTTCCCATAGAATTCCTGGGCTCCTTCTGATGAAATGACAAAAAATCTCTTTAGTCTCTTGCCATCGTCAGATTCTTTGACGCATTGTTTCTCGATTGTCATATAGCTCTGACCTCTGACTGGGATGTAGTGAGCTATTTTGTCGAAAAGTAACAATAAATGTCTACCAAAATCACATTTGATAAAACTACGCCTTTTTTTCTTTTTTTTACGATTTTGCCGTTGACCATTCGGTTCATCCGCTATGCGCTTTTTTTTTTCAGAGACCTACTTGTACTACTCCATCACGTTAGTAGTAAGTTACAAAAAAAGTTTACATCAAGTATGTCATCAAGTTTTACCTATGGCTGTGGAACGTCGACCTGTAATGGAAAATACCAGCCGGAATTCATAAGAGAAGCAAGAAATAAAGAAACGCACCAGATAACTGGGTTAGGTGGAAGAGATAGTCATGACAGACAGTAATGAAAATTATATATAAGTTGAAGATAGAGGTGAGGAGAAAGGGAAGGAATTACTGATGTGAGCGGCATCGGGACATTACGCGGACTCAGTGACGACAAGGGAAAATTTGTACTGGATCGGGATTCGAACTCTGGATCTAGGCAGGTGCGTTAACCACTGCGCCATCCGGTACATAGTGTTGTAGCAACCGTGCGTACTATCTCGACACGCCTTACCGCTGATCAACATTCCCAATGAGCGCCACTTATCCGCAATCCGTGTCCATTTCCTCCACGCTCGCTACTCAGAGATTCCCACAGAAGGTCGGACGTACTTGTGCATCTGCGTTAGAGAAAGTGGATCCATTCCCCATCTGAAATTAATTACGTGGTGTTTGTTCTTTGGGACTTGTTCGAAAGAACAGATACCACTCATTCATGTAAATAATGAAAACATGATGGATGGATGGATGGTACAGGGTGTTTCAAAAATGACCGGTATATTTGAAACGGCAATACAAACTAAACGAGCAGCGATAGAAATACACCGTTTGTTGCAATATGCTTGGGACAACAGTACCTTTTTAGGCAGACAAACTTTCGAAATTACAGTAGTTACAATTGTCAACCACAGATGGCGCTGCGGTCTGGGAAACTATAGTACGATATTTTCCACATATCCACCATGCATAGCAATAATATGGCGTAGTCTCTGAATGAAATTACCCGAAACCTCTGACAACGTGTCTGGCGGAATAGCTTCACATGCAGATGAGATGTACTGCTTCAGCTGTTCAATTGTTTCTGGATTCTGGCGGTACACCTGGTCTTTCAAGTGTCCCCACAGAAAGAAGTCACAGGGGTTCATGTCTGGCGAATAGAGAGGCCAATCCACGCCGCCTCCTGTATGTTTCGGATAGTCCAAAGCAATCACACGATCATCGAAATATTCATTCAGGAAATTAAAGAAGTCGGCCGTGCGATGTGGCCGGGCACCATCTTGCATAAACCACGAGGTGTTCGCAGTGTCGTCTAAGGCAGTTTGTACCGCCACAAATTCACGAAGAATGTCCAGATAGCGTGATGCAGTAATCGTTTCGGATGTGAAAAATGGGCCAATGATTCCTTTGGAAGAAATGGCGGCCCAGACTAGTACTTTTTCAGGATGCAGGGACGATGGGACTGCAACATGGGGCTTTTCGGTTCCCCATATGCGCCAGTTCTGTTTATTGCCCTCTGTGCTTGCCGTACGCGGTCGCCCTACCTTTCCAGCACGTTCATCCATCACGTTCCCAGTCAGTTGAAATTTTTCAAACAGATCCTTTATTGTATCGCTTTTCGGTCCTTTGGTTACATTAAACCTCCATTGAAAACTTCGTCTTGTTGCAACAACACTGTGTTCTAGGCGGTGGAATTCCAACACCAGAAAAATCCTCTGTTCTAAGGAATAAACCATGTTGTCCACAGCACACTTGCACGTTGTGAACAGCACACGCTTACAGCAGAAAGACGACGTACAGAATGGCGCACTCACAGACTGCATTGTCTTCTATATCTTTCACATCACTGGCAGCGCCATCTGTTGTTGAAAATTGTAACTACTGTAATTTCGAAAGTTTGTCCGCCTGAAAATGTAGTGTTGTCCCAAGCATATTGCAACAAACGGTGTATTTCTATCGCTGCTCGTTTAGTTCTTATTGCCGTTTCAAATATACCGGTCATTTTTGAAACACCCTGTAGATGGCCCAAGGAATTTCTATGCTGGATTCTGAGAGATAAGAAAGCACTAGAAAAATATCTGAAGTAAGTGTCTGGATTGCGTTAGAAAACCTGCAGGAACAACATGGGGTTGTTTATATGAATTTTGTACTGTATTTTAAAGCCTAGTGATACACAGTACTATAGTTAACATCATACAGATTTTCATTATGATGGTGATGACGATGATGGTGATGATGAAGATGATGATGATGATGATGACCACGACAATGTAACGGGGGTAATAAAAATGTAGCGCCTAACATTCAGGGCACATTGCTCAGCAATAGAAGAAGAAAACAAATTGTATGGACATTACGCCGCAACGCTTTACTTCCACGCTAGGACTCATTGTCTGTAACTGAAAATTACAAACAGCAACCAAGAAACAGTCCAGGGTCACACAATCAGCTGATGATATTTGTAAGAGAGACAAAGAAGTGACTCACATGTCAAGATGATGTTAAGTGAAATATAACACTGGCCATGAACCTAAGCATTACATCTTAAGCAAATACAACTGAAAGAGCGTTTTGAACGTTTCATATAAAAAAGAATGTCATATAGTATGCTGGTGCGCTCCGTTACTGTGTTTCCTGGGTTAATTTACTATGAAGCTTTGTAGAAGGTGGGTGCTAACATGAAAAATAGTGCTTCTGGAGCTATATCAACATAAAATACACTATATGTGAGGGATGCCTTTTATTACAAATGCTTTTATTACACATGTCCGGAAGAACAGACACCACGTATTCATGTAATTGATACGCCTGGCTGGGCAATGGATCCACCTTCTTCAGTGTGGGTGCACAAATATGTCCGAAGTAGCGATTCCGCGTCATGTCCCGTTGCAGCCGACAGCAGTCATCCCCTCCTGTTTACACACAGAGTTCCAAATTGCTACTAGCAGTCCAGCTCAAACAATAACTGTGTGTAGGAAATAATGGTCGAGCAGCTTCTCATAATCCGCACATTTCCTAGTCAACATTAAGCGATTCTTGAGGTGGTGTACAGGGGAATGGAAATGAGCGTTTGGCGTCATTGGCAGGGAGACCCCTTGCGAGGCAGGTCTTATTACATTCGACGCCACGTTGGGGGACCTGCGCGTCGGGTGAGGATGAAATGATGAAGAAGACAGTGCAACACCCAGTTCCTGAGCGGAGAAAATCCCCGACCCAGACAGGAATCGAACCCGGGCCCGTGGGACGGCAATCCGTCACGCTGACCACTCAGCTTTCGGGGCGGACGGTGTTAAAGGGTGATGACAATGGACAGTGGATCAAGGGAAACGACTGATGTAGAGCTGTGAATCACGCTATATCCAGCCGCAATCAAACAGAAAAGATTGGATTGGAGAATGCATGGAGGACGTTACCTTCCGCCGTGTGTAGTGGCAACAGTAAAATACGGCGTTGGCCCTACGGTATGGAGGTGCTGTCCATGATAAGGGTGTGGTCCCTTTATTGCATTTACGAAAACGACACATTTTATAGCGCTGTGTAATGCGTACAACGGAGGAACAGTTTTGAGTCGATGGTTGATTGTGTTAACATCACAATATACCCTGTCATAAAGCAGTTTAGTTATGCAACAGTTTGTGGACAATAAAGTTTCTGAAAAGGACTGGCCCGCCCAGAGTCCTGACGTAAAACTAACGGAACATCTTTACAATGACTTAGAACGTCAACTTCCCTCCAGACTCTAGCGCCAACGTCACTACCTTCCCTGGTTACGGCTCTCGGGAAGAATGAGGTACCATTCCTGAAACTGTCCCCAGCAGAGTTCAAGTAGTCAAAGAGGCGTAGGCTGGGGATAACCCTTATCAGTGTGCACAAATACGTGTCTGTATACTTATCTGACAGTATGTATCAGCTGTCGTTGCGAGTATCACTGGTACGTCCAACTCAGTGATTTAAACACGGCTATTTGATAATTAGTAGAAATCCATCGCTACATACTGGCATGTCCCTATTGGCCCTGTTTGTAGAGTAGGGACTTTTTTCGGAGTGAGCATTCGAATGAGCTAAATAATTTTTTTGTTGCCTATATGTATTGACTCAAAAAGTCATGTGACTTTGGCTTAGCGTAAGGTTTGTCCGTAAGCGTTTTGTAGATTTTGATGGCATTATATCGCAAGTACAGATACACCTCGTAAAATTGTGCCATAGATTTCGTACTCGAAACTCATACACATCTTGAACATTTGAATTCGGTATATGGAATAAACTTTGTTTAAAGCCTTGAAGAAATAAACGTATGGGCATTCCGCATTATGTCACAGTTCAGGTGTCACTAGTTTTTCTTTTCTTTTTCTTACGGGAGGAGAAGATTCTGT
Source organism: Schistocerca gregaria (assembly GCF_023897955.1). Taxonomy (NCBI): domain Eukaryota; kingdom Metazoa; phylum Arthropoda; class Insecta; order Orthoptera; family Acrididae; genus Schistocerca; species Schistocerca gregaria. The sequence goes on from NC_064927.1 coordinate 238,800,027, forward strand.
ACTTTTCTTTGTTGTGCGTCTGGGTGTGTGTTTTAATAAATCATGAATTGCTGGTATTGCTCAGTGGCTTCCTGGTGCGCCAAAATGAGAGAGTCCAGTAAACTCCGAATTTGGAGTTGTGGCATGCGGGAAATTGACAATTTTCATGGTTTTAAATATTTTTTGATTGAGTTTTCTCATTTTCAGAGTATTGAAGGGTGATCTTCAAAAATGGCTCTGAGCACTATGGGACTTAACATCTACGGTCATCAGTCCCCTATAACTTAGAACTACGTAAACGTAACTAACCTAAGGACAGCACACAACACCCAGTCATCACGAGGCAGAGAAAATCCCTGACCCCGCCGAGAATCGAACCCGGGAGATGGGTGATCTGTTTCAATTGTTAAAAACCATCCAAAACCCAAGATCGCAAAGAATTTTTTTTAATTTAAGACAGCTGGTATCGACAGCCATTGCTCTTATTTTCAGTTCGTTAACATCTTTTTCCTGTAAAACATTTTCACTTTACGCTGAACTTCACTCACAAGACGTCAAGTGGATAAAACGCAGCACATTATAAACGTTCGTAATCCCCAAAATACTTAGACACATAAAGCTGCTTTGTGTTTTTCAATATTTTAGCGATGACTTCTTGTGCGTCAGGTTCAGCGTAAAAGGAAGATATTTTACAACAAAAAGATGTTAAAGAACTGAAGATTACAACAATTGCTGTTCAAACCGGTCGTCTTAAATGAAAAAAATTATGCCATTTTTGTTTTTGATTGGTTTAAACAATTATTATGATAGCATGTCTTCCGTATTTACTTTCTGGTACAACTTTTATTCATCTTCAGTGAAACTAAAACATTAGCCACACTCATTCATTCACAACATCATAGGAAGCTGAAGACTTAAATAAGCAAAATGTTTCCGTAAATTGAATGATCCGGAAAAAAGACTCGCAGTGTCACATATAAATCTTTATCCAGCATCTGTGTCATAAATATTTGGTTATAGAGTCACATAAATACATAAATTAGGCCTACGTTTTCATACTTTCGTCACACTCTGTTCCGATATTAATCACGTACACTGTAAATCAAGTGGATTCCGACATTAAAAAAAAAATCGTCACAGGTTGTTAGACTTCATCTTGTCAATACGAACCTACCACAAAACGAAAAGGTGCTTCTTAGTAATATGACAACAATAATTTATAGATTTTATGGTACTTACCTATGAAAGGCAAACTTTTCTCCTTTGATGAGTTTAAATTCGCATCCTTCCCAGAAAGAATTTCACTTCGTTGCCGTTAATAATTAACAAATGTGTGAAAACAGGTTAGATACGTGGAATATTAAAGTTTCGGTCTTACCACAAAATGTAAACAACAGCTTTTTACCTACGTCACGCGAGTATTTCTGTTTCACGTAGGTGATATACGCAGTACTGTGTGCCCACTTCATAGATATACCTACTCTATGACCATGTCAAAAGAAATAACTGAAGGGGTCGGAGAGATACAGTCATCAGCCACATTCAACTAGTTTTGAGAAACAGCATCTTTAAAGTTTCATGGAAGTGTAAAAATATTAAATACAAAATATACACTTCCTTTTTGCTTTTAATTACACTTTAATAGATTGCAAACCTTATGTAAAATACACAATCTTTTTTTGTCATGTTATATTAATTTGAGAGTCGTTTTAATTATGATGTGGTCAAAAATGGCTTATGACTCTGTCTCCCTGAAATTAATTTAGAACACATACTGGCAGTTTGCTTGCAAGAGTAGTGCTGCTGACAGGATGACTCATGTGTGTACGAGTACCATTATTTATATACATTTGACGATGATGGCATTGATTTTATGTTTAGCACTTGACGATGCCACTATGGCTCCAGTATATCAGGCCATGTTTTTATAAAACAGATCTGAAGACGGTCATTACTGACCGAAACCGATAGTCTGATGACAAAAAATTTGTGACCATAGACGTAAAGCATAGGAAATTTATTCTATATTCGGGTCAATGTTCAATTCGCGACGATGTAGCAGCTTGTGTCAAAAGGAATATTTTATCTGAGGAGCAGGTATCATACATTTTCAAACACAGTGATCTTTATTGTTTCAATTCCCGGCGTGGTCAGGGATTTTCTTTGCCTCGTGATGACTGGGTGTTGTGTAATGTCCTTAGGTTAGTTAGGTTTAAGTAGTTCCAAGTTCTAGGGGACTGATAACCATAGATGTTAAGTCCCATAGTGCTCAGAGTCATTTGAACCATTTTTATTGTTTCAATAATAAAGACGATACTGTCATAAAAGTTGCTAGCCTTACTCAAACTCCTCTGAACTGTGGTTCCTTTTCTCTGCTAACTGATGTCCGCTGCGGTGTAATCCGAAATTTCCTTTTGTCGGATTCGATCCACAATTTGTGGGCGCTATAAAGCTTACAAAGAGACGCGATCCGACCCACATGCAAACTTGGCGCTCGCGGGGTGAGGAGATTGCTACGGGTTTTATCTGCCGAGGGGAAGGCGGCAGTATGCGGGTAGCTGTGTTAAGTGCGCACGCTGGATTCTCCCGCCCACTCCGCGGTTCTTTACGTCAGCAGAGTTGCCGCAATCCGCACAGTGGCTCTGTGAGGCACGGTCCGGAGTGTTGGGATCTGTATCAGATGTCGGGGACGCCTCTGCTGCCGACGTCCTCATAAAATCGAACGAGTCTGTTTGCTTCCCACATGGCTTTGTCGTTTTGCTGCGGTTTCATCATCGGTGCGACCGATATCCTCAGCTGTATACGAGTGTGTTCGGATTCCGTAATACCCGCCGGTTCCTAATCAGCTTCGCGTATTGCTGCAAAACGCATTCGAGAAGCTTTGTAGAATCTGTCGAAAGTAATGAAGTATTTCCAATCAGGAGGAGATGAAACGGCAGGAGAAGAAAATAATCAGTATCCATCTACAATAACGTATAATTTTCTAGATTTCAAATTTAGATATTAAAACTTTCGGGGGTTGCAAAGACGAAATCAGAAGTGGAATCCTAAAATAAAAAAAAAATTAAAAAAAAAATAGAGACCTGCTAAAAAATTGGAGAATCGATGAAACTGACATTACTGAGTGATTTTTCTTGCTTACAGCGCAATTTAATGATTTTGTCTACAAAATTAAAACTGTGATGGTCCGGTATTGAGCCCCGTGTAGTGAAATGAAATGAAATGAGCGTATGGCATCGTTGGCTGGGAGGCCTCTATTCGGGGAAGTTCGGCCGGCCAGTGCAAGCCTTGTTTCATTCGACGCCACATTGGGCGACCCGCGCGCCAGAACAACACCCAGTCCCCGAGCGGAGAAAATCTCCAACCCGGCCGGGAATCGAACGCGGGCGCCCTTGCATGGGAGGCAAGAACGTTACCACCCAGTTAACCAGGTGGAAAGCCCAGTGCAGTGAGTAACCGTTTATGCTTCCAAAACAAGTTTCACAGAAAGTTTAAATGTAAGAAAGACGGTAAATATTTTAAAAGGTTTGAGGATATGATGGATAATGATTTTCATTTCTTATTTTCGTCCATTTAACATTTGGCAGTGCTCTAAAACATTACTCCTCGTCCTGCTTTGCCGGTAACGATACCTACTTTTCGTTATCTCGAAATTAACCAATAGTGCTAACTCAGCTTTATCGAAACTTCAAGACTACTTACATTATGGTTGTATGTTCCTCATTCTTTATTGATAATTATCTCTAGCATCTGCTAATGTATTCCGTTACCTTGACGTTATACAGTTTCTTCAGTTCAACTAGGTTCTCATTTCCATTATTGTAGAAGCAATTTCCACACAGTTGTTGTTACATTCAAATGCTCTACCCGGTGTTTTTCATATAGGAGACTATTCGTTTGATGGTGTTGGGACAGCAAACAGCCACAAATTTACTTTCACTTCGTTTATTCAAAGGGCACCGTTACCGGTTTCGAATCGTTGTGATTCTCCTTCAGACGGTTTACACGCTTTCATTATGACAAGTGGTGTGTTTTTTACAGATTAATTGTACTAAAATATAAAAATACATAATTATAAGCACGCCATACACAGATGGTTGCGTTAGAGGTTTTCGTTGGATGTGACTTACGTGAAATTTCGGTTTGGAGTGTTTGTTTTCATAACATTGGTCCAACAGATGTGAATATATTCCCACTGCATTCTTATTCTTGCACACATAAATTTTTCTCACTGAACACTTTAGATTTGCCACTGAGAAGATTTCTACCACGCTCCACATGTTTTGATACATACAAAGAGCTTACAAACATACGAGTATCAAAGATGCTATGATGTATCGTACCATTTGATTATATGATTCTTTCCAAACATAGGACATGTTCAAATGTTACGATATATCATAGCATCTTCGATACTCATATGTTTGTAAGCTCTATGTATGTATCAAAACATGTGGTTCGTGGTAGAAATCTTCTCAGTGACAAATCTAAGATGTTCAGTGAGAAAAATTTACTTGTGCAACAATAAGAATGCAGTGGGAATGTATTCACATCTGTTGGACCAATGTTATGAAAACAAACACTCCAAACCGACATTTCACGTAAGTCACATGCAACACAAATCTGTAACGCAACCATCTGTGTATGGCGTACTTATAATTATGTATTATTTATATTTTAGTATAATTAATCTGTAGAAAACACACCACATATCATAAGGAAAGCGTGTAAACCGTCTGAAGATGAATCACAACGATTCGAAAGCGTAACGGTACCCTTTGAATAAAGGAAGTGAAAGTAAATTTGTGGCTGGTTTCTGTCGCAACACTATCAACATTTGTCTTCAAATAACAGGCACGGTCTCCATCATGTCATCATATGACAAAATTGCATGACTATTCTTTGTTTCTTATGTCTCTGTAACGCATTTTATACTCAAATACGAAACATATTATGTCAGAGATGGTTTGCTCACTTTCCCTATAGCACATATACGCTGTCCAGTCACATTAATGTGAACATCCGTCAAAGGCCTGAGTAACCACCTTTCCCACTGCGGACCGCTGCGACACGTATAGGAAGCTAGTCAATGAGGTTCTGAAAGATACCGACTGCGATACGAAGCTATGCCGACTTCAGTGCCGTTGGCCAGTTAACCTACATTTTTCGATTCAGGATCCATGGCCCGAACAGTCTGATTAAGGTGAGTCCCACTGATTCTCGGATGAGTTTAAATCCGAAGAGTTTCATAACCACTGGAATACAGTTGATTCATCCTGGTGCTCTTTGAACCGCATCCGTACGTTGTGACGTGCTTGACACGTTGCATTGTCTTGCTGGTAGATGCCATCATACTGAGGAAACCAAACTGCATGTAGGAGTGGATATGGATCCCATGGACAATACATATTTCCGTTAATCCATTGCACCTTCCAGAATGACGAGATCACCCAGGAAAAGTTACGAAAACATTCCCTAGACCATAATGCTCCCTCCTCCGGTACAAACCATTGACATCTTAAACTGTACACATCAACAGCGATTTGTCCGATGGAGTAAAACACGTGACTCACTTGAAAAGGCCACGTGTCACCACTCAGTGGACGTTCGCTTGGCCGGCCGTAGTGGTCGTGCGGTTCTAGGCGCAACAGTCTGGAACCGCTAGACCGCTACGGTCGCAGGTTCGAATCCTGCCTCGGGCATGGATGTATGTGATGTCCTTATGTTAGTTCGGTTTAAGTAGTTCTAAGTTCTAGGGGACTGATGACCTCAGAAGTTGAGTCACATAGTGCTCAGAGTCACGTCCGGTACATCAAGAGTACAGAAAAATGTTAGTAATCCTGTAAGAATATTGCTGCGCGGTGTGGGATCCTTACCAGGTGGGATTAACGGAGGACATCGAAAGGGTGCAAAAAAGGGCAGCTCGTTTTGTATTATCACGTAATAGGGAAGAGAGTGTGGCAGATATGATACGCGAATTGGGATGGAAGTCATTAACGCAAAGACGTTTTTCGTCGCGGCGAGATCTATTTACGAAATTTCAGTCACCAACTTTCTCTTCCGAATGCGAAAATATTTTGTTGAGCCCAACCTACATAGGTAGGAACGATCATCAAAATAAAATAAGAGAAATCAGACCTCGAGCAGAAACGTTTAGGTGTTCATTTTTCCCGCGCGCTGTTCGGGAGTGGAATGGTAGAGAGATGTTATGTTTGTGGTTCGATGAACCCTCTGCCAAGCACTTAAATGGGAATTACAGAGTAGTCATGTAGATGTAGATGTATCTGAAAACATAAACTTTCATGGAAAAATGGAAACATGTTCTGCTGAGTGTATGCCAAGAAAGAGAAATACTTGCGCGTTACTAACATAAAAGTGATTATTCATCATAAACATCCACCATAAATCACTCTCCAACTGTACAACAAATTACCTTTTCAGTTTCAATACTATGCTGTGTGCAAAAACGTGTATTTCTAATAAAACATGAAATATATACGTATAGGTAAAAATCAAGGTGCATAAATAGTCTTTAGTTGTAAATGCAATTACAAGACAAGCTTTCATCAGACTGCTGAATCGGAAGTTACCAATAGATGCAAATCCTAGTCAGAAAAAGGTCGACAGTGTAAGTTTTCTATGCTTGTACCCAGGTGTAACTTTTCTGGTTTCTACTCAGCGTAATTTTTATACTGTCTTAACGTTTTAAAACAGAGTTTTTACTTATGCGTCACAATAAAAACTTAAGACTTTGATGTGACAGTGTGTAATGTAACTTTATGCTCACTGGGGGTTATATATTACATTACTTGTACTGCACGGGAGGCTTCTGTATTTAAAGTGTCTATATATAGTATTATGTATGTTATATGCAATCCTTATCAGCAGAATTCATCTAATCTACGACATGTGAATAATCCCAATAGATCGATCTGTAATGCAGTACATGTACCCAGCCACTGAACTGTACAACGTCTGAATGTGAGTATAATCTGTATGGACAATCAGTATACCCTAAGTGTGTAAAGAATATTCAACCCTGGTCTTAACAATCACTTTGCTTATCTATATGGCAACAAATAATTAAGTTCTGCTTTGTAGTTTAATTCCACTACTAACACCTGAAATACAGTTACTTAAATAACTTTTGCCATGTGCATTGCAAGAGTATTACACGCCAGCATAAAACACAGTTGACAGTCGTAACTCTTGAACTACCATGACAATCCAAAATATTTTCCTGTAATACTTTAGAATAGCAAGTGGAATGCCGAGTCTTAATGTCGAATAATTTTTAAACTGATCACACTTTACTTTTTCATACATCAACTAAATTACAAAATGTGAATAATCATACCTGTATCATTGGACATTGTTGTTACCAAATGGATATCATTGGGAAATAAACAGTACATTTACAAATTTAGCTCCTCGTAAAACTTCCATGAAACCATTCCTTTACAAAGTTTGGATAAGAATTTTAGGTCAAGATCGTGGAAATTTCTTTAATTATTATTAGTTTCATCTCAATGACGAGCCATCTTCAGGTCTAAAATAGAGAAAATTGCATAAAAGAGGTGAACAACAGCAAAATACATTCGATGTTTAATCTTCCATTCCGTGATGCATACCGATAAAACTTATTACGTAATTCAGTGTGTGTTAGACAGCAGGCAAAACACATCGTCATAATCTGTTCAGCTCAATCTGTCTTCTCTTGTACACAGTGATAAATATTTATAGAATGTGACAAAAATAAAGACAAACAAAAGTACATTTTGCAACTAGTATAAAGCTATAATCTTACGTAAATGTTAACCATATACACTGAAGAGCCAAGGAAACTGGTACACTTGTGTAATATCGTGTAGGGCCCCTGCGAGCCCGCAGAACTGCCTCAACACGACGTGGCATGGACCCGACTAATATCTCAAGTAGTGCTGGAGGGAATTGATACCATGAATCCTGGAGGGATGTCCCTAAATCCGTAAGAGTACGAGGACGTGGAAATCTCTTCTGAACAGCACGTTGCAAGGTGTCCCCGATATGCTCAATAATGTTATGTGTGGGGAGTTTGGTGGTCAGCAGAAGTATTTAAATTCACAGAGGTGTTCCACTCTGTAGCAATTCTGGAAGTGTAGGGTGTCGCATTGTCATGCTGGAATTGCCCAAGTCCATCGGAATGCACAATGGGCATGAATGGATGCAGGTGATCAGACAGGATGCTTACGTATGTGTCACCTGTCAGAGTCATATCTAGACTTATCCCATATCACACCAAATGCAGCCCGCATCTCGTCGTGCTGTAGCGTTCTCGCTTCCCACGCCCGGGTTCCCGGGTTCGATTCCCGGCAGGGTCAGGTATTTTCTCTGCCTCGTGATGGCTGGGTGTTGTGTGATGTCCTTAGGTTAGTTAGGTTTAAGTAGTTGTAAGTTCTAGGGGACTGATGATAATCGATGTTAAGTCCCATAGTGCTCAAAGCCATTATTTTGAACACCAAATGCACACGCCTCCACCAGCTCGAACAGTCCCCTGCTGCCATGCAGGGTCCATGGATTCATGATGTTGTCTCCATCCCAGTACGCGTCCATCTGCTTGATACAACTTGAAACGAGTCTCATCGGACCAGGCAATATGGTTCCAGTCATCAACAGTCCAATTTCGATGTTGACGGGCCCAAGCCAGGCGTAACGCTTTGTGTCACATAGTCGTCAAGGGTACATGAGTGAGTCTTCGGCTCCGAAAGCCCATATCGACGCTGTTTCGTTGAATGGTTCGCACACTGATACTTGTTGATGCCCCAGCACTGAAATCTGCAGCTATTTGCTGAAGGGTTTCGCTTTTGTTACGTTGAATGATTCTCTTCAGTCGTCGTTGGTCCAGTTCTTGCAGGATTTTTTTCCGGCCGCAACAATGTCGGAGATCTGTTGTTTTAGCGGTTTCCTGATATTCACGGTACACTCGTGAAAAGGTCGTACGGGAAAATCCGCACTTCATCGTTATCTCGGAGATGCTGTGTCGCATCGCTCGTGTGCCGACTATAACAGCACGTTATAACTCACTTAAAGCCTGATAACTTGCCATTGTAGCAGCAGTGACGACAAATCTAACAAATGCGCCAGACACTAGTTGTCTTATACAGCACAGGCGTTGTGGAGCGCTGCGCCATATTCTGTCTGTTTACGTATTTCTGTATTTGAATACGCATGCCTATACAAGTTTCTTTAGCCCTTCAGTGTATATCTCCAGTGCTCATGTTGGCACACATGTGTTTAATTGCAAGGTGACTGACAGTGATAACTATCATACACTCGGTATGTGGATGTAAATAGGCGTGTCACTCGCAACGCTAGCTACAGGAAGAAGGAAGTAGCTGTGTTACAGCTACCAGGGGACTGGGCCCATATGTAGCCTCATTCCTACAGGAAAATGCTAACTGCCAGATGTCGCTACTAACTAACGAACTGAAATCAGAAGACTCGCTCCCTTACTTATGACGTCATAATCATGAGACCACATGCGACAGCTATTTATTAATGACGTCCTCAAGATGGCAGATAATTGCAAATTTAAATATTTAAGATTGCGGAAGGTGGGATATTTAAAAATCCATAACGGCGGATGGCAGATAGTAGTAAATTTGAAAATCAAAGATGGTGAGTAATTAAAAAAAAATAATGTTCAAGATGACAGGACAACACAAATAGTTGACGTGTTATGCTCTCGTCTGTAGAAACCAACAAAATAATACTACTAAATCTGACGATCAGGTGGACATGTACAGAAGGTTACGTCTACAGGTAATGCATGAAAAATCCATAGATTTCTTAATGTCGGTATAGATACTTTAAACGTCCATATGCCGATGTATTTGAGTCTGACCTTGCTGAAAAATTAACCAGTCTCCTGCTAATCCAGAAGTTAATGCATTTGCTAATGAACTGTGAGCTATAGGCACCCATATAGTGGAACAATTCTCTCAGTGAAAAAATGGCAAAGTAGACGTCACTTATAAATGTTGCAAGAAAAGTATACCATTTTCCTGTCACATGATATTTTCAACACATGGGATTCTTATAATCCCCTAATCTGGATATTGCAATGATGCTGTCAGAGTAGTAAAATGTTTCTTTATATTCATTAAATTTCAAACGGTAAATTCTAGTGGCAATCAGGCTGTAGAATGGGAAGTGTTACACTGTTTGTATGGAATCAAGCGAAATTTGTTGTTGTTGTTGTGGATCCTTTGTGCCTTTGCCTCGGAACCATTTGTATGGGTCACTAGAAAGCACAGACGGCGTGAAAGTAGCCACAGTAAACACCTCACTGGCTGTAGTGAGCAGAGCCGGACGTCTACTATGTGGATCAGTGCGAGAAGTGTTGCCCTGTAAGTGGCTCTTACGGCGATATGTGCAGTTTAGGGCGTGCACGCACTCTCAGTGAACAACGAAACTCATCTCAGTAGTACTCCCATTCTACTCACGGTAACTCTCCTACGTTGTAATGACTTTGTAACAAATGAATGGTAGTGGATGGCACGTATATTGACGCTGACCAACTATGAATTCGTGAGACGGGAGATATAACCATGATTGTGGTTGGGCTTTACTGAGTCATACTTCCGAGAAATACGAACTGTCTTCAGTGTACTTCTCTAGTAGCTATCAGAAAGTCCGAACTTGTATGTAACAGTAATGTGTTCCATAGTAGACTTGTTTAGAATATTTATTATCTTCACTGCCAATCTGCAAAATTCGTCACGGATGCTTCCTCACCTTCGATAGCTCTGTTCGAATTTTTAGTTATAGCTTTCAATCTTCATGAAAACCAGCCACATCAATCGCAGTGGTAAACAGGTTCATTAAAAACCCTTGATCTAGGTTTAGACTTCTTTAAAAACGTCTGCTTCAGAAGAGTCGATGATTGACGTTAGTTGCATATTGTTGTGGACGTACGTCTAAATGTAGCCATAAGCTACAAACTAAGATAGAATTCATCTCAATAATAATAAAATCACAACATAACCTGATGGCAATATTTGTAGAGTACCTCCACAAGACTGCTTAATCGGCGTCAATCATTGATTCTTCTAAACAACACGTTTTTAAAGACATCGAAACCTAAGTCAAGGGGTTTTAATGAATCTTTTTACTTTTGCAACTAATTTGGCTGTTTGTCACCTGTTCCTCAAGGGCACTACATTCTACAATTGCTGCCTGCAGCCATGTTCAAGGTTTCAGCTTTTATACCTGCCTATTAGTTAAATTAATGTTAGGGCTTTCATTGTCCTTTACTTACACCCTCTTTTCCCATGCTAAAAAAGGCCACTTTCCAAACAAATGCTAATTTCAATAGCAGTACATAGCAGTTCATAGTTAGCTAACATTTCTTCCAGAAACTGCAATCTCCAAGTTCTCCAGATATCGTAAAATTGGGTGGGTTCCTGGATAATGATCTGTTTCGCCCATTACTCACTAACGTCGATCAACAACAAATGAGAGGCCCCTATAGCTACTGCAGTGGCACATGTCACTGTCGGGCGAAACACATTCTTTCTCTGCACAATACATTAAATTTTTATGGGTTTAAGATGATTTTTGCTTTTTCCCTGGTTGTTGTTGTTGTTGTCTTCAGTCCTGAGACTGGTTTGATGCAGCTCTCCATGCTACTCTATCCTGTGCAAGCTGCTTCATCTCCCAGTACCTACTGTAACCTACATCCTTCTGAATCTGCTTAGTGTATTCATCGCTTGGTCTCCCTCTACGATTTTTACCCTCCACGCTGCCCTCCAATGCTACATTTGTGATCCCTTGATGCCTCAAAACATGTCCTACCAACCGATCCCTTCTTCTAGTCAAGTTGTGCCACAAACTTCTCTTCTCCCCAATCTTATTCAATACCTCCTCATTAGTTACATGATCTACCCATCTAATCTTCAGCATTCTTCTGTAGCACCACATTTCGAAAGATTCTATTCTCTTCTTGTCCAAACTAGTTATCGTCCATGTTCCACTTCCATACATGGCTACACTCCAAACAAATACTTTCAGAAACGACTTCCTGATACATAAATCTATATTCGATGTTAACAAATTTCTCTTCTTCAGAAACGCTTTCCTCGCCAATGCCAGGCTACATTTTATATCCTCTCTACTTCGGCCATCATCATTTATTTTACTTCCTAAATAGCAAAACTCCTTTACTACTTTAAGTGTCTCATTTCCTAGTCTAATTCCCTCAGCATTACCCGACTTAATTCGACTACATTCCATTATCCTCGCTTTCTTTTTGTTGATGTTCATCTTATATCCTCCTTTCAAGACAATGTCCATTCCGTTCAACTGCTCTTCCAAGTCCTTTACCGTCTCTGACAGAATTACAATGTCATCGGCGAACCTCAAAGTTTTTACTTCATCTCCATGAATTTTAATACATACTCCGAATTTTTCTTTTGTCTCCTTTACTGCTTGCTCAATATATAGATTGAATAACATCGGGAGAGGCTACAACCCTGTCTTACTCCTTTCCCAACCACTGCTTCCCTTTCATGCCCCTCGACTCTAATAACTGTCATCTGGTTTCTGTACAAATTGTAAATAGCCTTTCGCTCCCTGTATTTTACCCCTGCCACCTTCAGAATTTGAAAGAGAGTATTCCAGTCAACATTGTCCAAAGCTTTCTCCAAGTCTACAAATGCTAGAAACGTAGGTTTGCCTTTTCTTAATCTTTCTTCTAAGATAAGTCGCAAGGTCAGTATTGCTTCACGTGTTCCAACATTTCTACGGAATCCAAACTGATCCTCCCCGAGGTCCGCATCTACCAGTTTTTCCATTCGTCTGTAAAGAATTCGCGTTAGTATTTTGCAGCTATGATTTATTAAACTGATAGTTAGGTAATTTTCACATCTGTCAGCACCTGCTTTCTTTGGGATTGGAATTATTATATTCTTCTTGAAGTCTGAGAGTATTTCACCTGTCTCATACATCTTCCTCACCAGCTGGTAGAGTTTTGTCATGACTGGCTCTCCCAAGGCCGTCAGTAGTTCTAATGGAATGTTGTCTACTCCGGGGGCCTGGTTTCGACTCAGGTCTTTCAGTGCTCTGTCAAACTCTTCACGCAGTATCTTCCCTCCCATTTCGTCTTCATCTACATCCTCTTCCATTTCCATAATATTGTCTTCAAGTACATCGCCCTTGTATAAACCTTCTATATACTCCTTCTACCTTTCTGCCTTCCCTTCTTTGCTTAGAACTGGGTTGCCATCTGAGGTCTTGATATTCATACACGTGGTTCTCTTCTCTCCAAAGATCTCTTTAATTTTCCTGTAGGCAGTATCTATCTTACCCCTAGTGAGATAAGCTTCTACATCGTTACATTTGTCGTCTAGCCATCTCTGCTTAGCCATTTTGCACTTCCTGTCGATCTCATTTTTTGAGACGTTTGTATTCCTTTTTGCCTGCTTCATTTACTGCATTTTTATATTTTCTCCTTTCATCAATTAAATTCAATATTTCTTCTGTTACCTAAGGATTTCTATTAGCCCTCGTCTTTTTACCTACTTGATCCTCTGCTGCCTTCACTACTTCATCCCTCAGAGCTACCCATTCTTCTTCTACTGTGTTTCTTTCCCCCACTGCTGTCAATTGTTCCTTTATGCTCTCTTTGAAACTCTGTACAACCTCTGGTTCTTTCAGCTTATCCAGATCCCATGTCCTTAAATTCCCACCTTTTTGCAGTTTCTTCAGTTTTAACCTACAGGTCATAACCAATAGATTGTGGTCAGAGTCCACATCTGCCCCTGGAAATGTCCTACAATTTAAAACCTGATTCATAAATCTCTGTCTTACCATTATATAATCTATCTGATACCTTTTAGTATTTCCAGGATTCTTTCATGTATACAACCTTCTTTTATGATTCTAGAACCAAGTGTTAGCTATGATAAAGTTATGCTCTGTGCAAAATTCTACCAGACGGCTTCCTCTTTCATTTCTTAGCCCCAATCCATAATCACCTATATGTTTCCTTCTTTCCCTTTTCCTACTGACGAATTCCAGTCACCCATGACTATTAAATTTTCGTCTCCCTTCACTACCTGAATAATTTCTTTTATCTCATCATACATTTCATCAATTTCTTCATCATCTGCAGAGCTAGTTGGCATATAAACTTGTACTACTGTAGTAGGCATGGGCTTTGTGTCTATCTTGGCCACAATAATGCGTTCACTATGCTGTTTGTAGTAGCTACCCGCACACCTATTTTTTTATTCATTATTAAACCTACTCCTGCACTACCCCTATTTGATTTTGTGTTTATAACCCTGTAGTCACCTGACCAAAAGTCTTGTTCCTCCTGCCAACAAACTTCACTAATTCCCACTATATCTAACTTTAACCTATCCATTTCCCTTTTTAAATTTTCTAACCTACCTGCCCGATGAAGGGATCTGACATTCCACGCTCCTATCCGTAGAACGCCAGTTTTCTTTCTCCTGATAACGACGTCTTCCTGAGTAGTCCCCGCCCGGAGATCCGAATGGGGGACTATTTTACCTCCGGAATATTTTACCCAAGAGGACGCCATCAACATTTAATCATACAGTAAAGCTGCATGTCCTTGGGAAAAATTACGGATGTAGTTTCCCCTTGCTTTCAGCCGTTCGCAGTACCAGCACAGCAAGGCCGTTTTGGTTAATGCTGCAAGGCCAGATCAGTCAATCATCCAGACTGTTGCCGCTGCAACTACTGAAAAGGCTGCTGCTCCTCTTCAGGAACCACACGTTTGTCTGGCCTCTCAACAGATACCCCTCCGTTGTGGTTGCACCTACGGTACGGCCATCTGTATTGCTGAGGCACGCAAGCCTCCCCACCAACGGCAAGGTCCATGGTTCATAGGGGGTTTCCCTGGACAGTACTGCAAAACTGTTTACCCCTTTTCGTAACGATGGATGAGATCGTTTAACCATCTGAATTCGTAAACGGTCATGTGTCTCCTATGTATGCAACTAAACTTTTGTAGTGTGGCTCGGTTCAAAATGGTTCAGATGGCTCTGAGCACTATGGGACTTAACTTCTGAGGACATCAGTCCCTTAGAAATTAGAATTACGTAAACCTAACTAACCTAAGGACGTCACGCACATCCATGCCCGAAGCAGGATTCGAACCTGCGACCGTAGCGGTCGCGCGGTTCCAGACTGTAGCGCCTAGAACCGCTCGGCCTCTCCGGCCGGCTGTGGCTCGGTGTTTTAGTGATAAACAGAAGTGATAAAGTGCGAAGCAACAGACTATAATGTGTCTGTTTCGATCTCTGACAAATCCTAGGATTTATATCTGCCACCAATACCTTATTTCTTCTCAGATAATGTTCGTTAATGTCAAAAATATGAAGTCGCAGTGTGGTTCGGAATTCACGTTAAAATGTAGCTCCCCTTATAAATGGTTGATTAAGTCAGCTTACAGGTAGGAGGAAGGAAACTGTACATCTGTCTAGTTAAGCACAGTGGTGTTCAAATCATTCTTTTGGTGATGCCAGTGTCAATTTTTTTAAAGGAGGCTGAGAAGCATATTTTTGTATAAAGCAGATAATAAGGTTAGTGACTGTAACCCTTGGTCAATTCACTGAACTGATTGTTCTGAGCTGATACTTCTTACATTACACGTGGAATTTTAGCACACTCCTTTCGTCTTTGTAAGATCAACGTCTCAGGGGTAGCATGACGACAAACTCGCCGACTAAATGCTTGAATATTAAGCTTTAGTGCGTTTTCAAGCACGTAACCAACTACAATACGTCATCATCTATCGATGTTTTACAGAATGAGCAACTTACACGATCCTTGCTGAATGGCTTGTCTTATCAAGTGCCAGTTCGGAAACATCAAACTCTCCTGTTTGAGCCGCTTTTGATAACAACAAGCTGTTTTCAGATAGAATGAAAATGTAGCCTTATTGATGCACCCTGTAACACTGGCCCCCAAAACATTTCTTGGAAGGACTGTGAATGATGTTCTTCGCTTTGTCGTGGATGCCAAATTCGAAAACAAAATTTGGTATTGGCTGCCGGGTTTACTTTTCTTGTGTCATGTTACAAAATCCTTGAAAATATTACATATTGCGTATGGTTTTGTGGGTTAAACATTCTGAAGACTTTATTGTTGGAAAATAATCGAAATATATACAATGAATTACCACATACTAATCTCAGTCCAGAAATTTACCTTTAGGAAATGATGGTGTTTTGGTTGCATAGCCGATGAGTCATGCTCGAACAAGCAGAGTCATGTAGTGTCGGCTGTCACTTGCATCTCAGCATTGAGAGAGCCGACGTTCGTTGTAAGTGAGTGCTTGTTGTTCTGAACTCATTTCGGTTTGTAGTTTGAGTTAATTCGGAAGACGAACTTCCTCTTATCTTTATAAATGGCGTAAATTGCTTTCGTTATCTCTATGGGGTGTTTCCGTAAGTGCTTGCAAAAATGTAACAGGACATACAGAATGCTGCACTGAACAATTTTGGGCAGAGAACGTGGGGTCCGAGAAGCCAGCTTGAGGAGATTTGTTTGCCGCTTTGTCTAGCATTACCGTTTTCCAGTTTATTTACAAGTAACATGCGTACAGGTTTACACTACTGTACTCTTTATTTACATGAACATTCTTTATTTCCTGCAAGGAAACTAGGAGGACGAGCCAGATTACTAGGAAGGCGTCATGCAGATTCTGTTTGCTTTACTTGCCGTAAGGAGGCTCTGTTGTGTCGTATTTACATTGCCCCATGACATAACGTGCTATGAATCAACGATAGACCCATTCATTACTCAATGCTATTCAGAGGCGTATAGTACGATACGATGGAACATTACCGGTACAAATTCGCAGAACTCACTGGCATGCACTTTGTGTCTGAGAAAGTACGTTACAATGTTCTCGCTGCTGAAAGCCTATACAGGGAACGATATCGTGAGAGGCATCATGACGGTGCACCACTTCATTTCAGTGTGGATTTTCTCAAAAATATCAGTGCTCTATTTCCTGGTCGCTGGATTGCAAGGGGAGGTCCTATTCCTTCGAGGACATCTGACCTAAATCGCCTTGGCTATTTTCTACGGGACATCCAAAATCACCTGTGTGTGGGACCTCAGAGGATACGAAGATGGAATTAGTTGCTGGAATTGTAGCTGTCTGTGGTGTGATATGATTCGAGACACACCAGGAATATGTGTCAGGGTACGTCAGAATCTTGTTCGTCAGTGTCATGTTTGCATAGAGGTTGATGGCCGTCAGTTTCAGCACATTTTGTAAATACAGTACAAATGGTACATTCATTGTGTCAGTGATGGTATTTGCAGTTGACTGTAACTAATGTAAATAAAAAAGTAAGCAGCAATGTGATTTTATTCCTGTTACCTTCTTAGACTAACTTCTCCGTCACTAGGTTCCCTACCTCAGATTGTTCAGTGGAGCACACTCTACGCCTTGTTAATACTCTGTATAACTGATAAAGATCCGACTGACTGACTCACTCACTGGCTCATCACCACTCAGTCGAAACTACTAAGTGTAGAAACTTGAAATTTGCAGAAGGTGTTGATCGTTTACTGTAGGCGTTTTTTAACAAATTCCACCCCTAAGTGGGTTAAACATGGGAACATAAGTTTTTTGAAAATTTGTTGCTATTAAGGAAAGTTTGAAGCTACATCTATGAAAATTGGTACTTGGTTTTTCACTCAGAAATAAAGAAATATGTTTTTCAGGGTTTATGGAAATTTATAGTGTATAGTGGGTGAAACGTTTTTTGAAAGTAAATCATTACTAAAAAACTGCTAAAGTGTTTTTAAAGGCAGATGAAATTCCACTCTAAGGGTTGGAATGGAGGATGAAATGTTTTATGAAAATATCTCATTGTGGCAGCCTTTTTAAAGCTATAAGCTACGTCTATGAAAATTGATGTTAGACTTCTCAGTTAGAGATTAAAAAAATGCGTTGGAGTATTTTTGATAATTCAACCCCAAAGGGAGTGCAATGGGGGATGCAAAGTTTTATGAAATTATTTCATTAAGAAAACTTTTTCGAAGCTAAATATATAAAAATGTACATATAGCTACTTTATCAGAAATTTAAAAAAAAATACATGTTTCACTTTTTTAAAAAAATCGATCCCTTAGGTCCTGGAACAGGAGGTGATTTTTTTAAGAAAATGTTTTGTGATACATACATCAAAAAAAGTTTTGCATCACATCGGTTCCGAGAGCTCCGGAACCTGTACACAAAATTGGAACACAGATCAACATAAACATCATTTCCGCCCTTTTTATTGCTCATGAAAATCACACATTGCATGTTGTACCACCATACAGCGGGACCTTCAGAGGTGTTGGTCCAGACTGCTGTACACACCGGTACCTCTAATACTCAGTAACACGTCCTCTGGTGCATTCCTGTATTCGTCGTGGAATAATATCTACAAGTTCAGATTGTCCCACTCTTCAACGGCGATTCGGCGAGATCTGTCAGAGTGGTTGGTGGGTCACGTCGTCCGTAAACAGCCCTTGTCAATCCATCCCAGACATGTTCGACAGTGCTCATGTCTGGAGAACATGCTGGCCACTCTAGTCGATCCATGTCGTTATCCTGAATGAAGTCATTCACAAGGTGTGCACGATGGGGGCGCGAATTGTCGTCCACGAAGACGAATGCCTCGCAAATATGCTGCTGATATGATTGCTCTATCAGTCGGAGGATAGCATTCATGTATCCTACAGCCGTTACGGCGCCTTCCATGACCACCAGCGGCGTACGTCGGTCCCACGTAATGCCACCCTAAAACAGCAGGGAACCTCCACCTTGCTGCACTCGCTGGACAGTGTGTCTAAGGCGTTCAGCCTGACCGGATTGACTCCAAAAACTTCTCTGACTTTTTTTGATGTGTGCATTAAAAGTTTTTTGAACCTAAATCTATGAAAAATGATATTTTACTTTTCGATTAGATATAATGAAACCCATGTTAGGGGATGAATACTGCGATGGAAATATCACAAGAGGAAAGCAGAAGGGGTGATTAACGAATACCTAGGTCTCCAGTTACCAAAATAACTGTTTGGTCAGATGTATATTCGAAAAAGACCATGTTTCTATGGCCTTCACTAGTTTGAAAATTATAGAAGATGTTCTAATTTGTGGTTCACTACCATGTACTACACTTCCGACAGTCTGCTTAAAAGGATCTCTCCGTAAGGTCTTCGCTGCTCACATGATTTAGAGGGACTAACGCTCTACGCAATTAACTGTTATCTTTGTCTGACAAAAATAGCTGGAATCACCTCGAAAACAAGGAAAGCTACTCAATACTCCAACTGATTGTAAGGCTTTGGAGCACACTTTTCGTAATAAGGGATTTCTGTGGTTGTGATTTAAATTTGACTAAGCAACAGTCTGAGCTCTTAGCTTAAGGATTAAACGGCTTAAATCTTCTTCTTCACGATCCGAAGGTGGATATTTACCGTCATCGCCATGCTATTTTTTTCTGAATATTTCTCAAAGTATTTTTTTTTTTTGTTAGAGTCCCTGATTTCACTGTAAATGAATGGCGTTAGTTTACAGATTCCAGCAACCTTAGTTTAAAAGTAGGACTTTGCCATAATAAGAATTCAGATTGCTCAGGAAATTGAAATGAGTGATTCATATAAGAAATGAACTGTTCCTCACGCGTACGCAGTACGATAAACTGAAATGGCGTGTATGTGGAGATCTCAATTTAATTGTAATTCTCCTCATCACGAAGCTTGCGGGAAACAAAGCACCACTTTTTTCTATGCGAGTGAAACTCCCTAACGGAAAACAATGAATTATTATGAGAAAAATATCCAGCTGGGATTGGATAAAATAATACTGAGAACACTCCTCGCGTTTACCCGAAGATGGGTAATTCCGTCCACTGAATATTAAATAATGTCGCGTCAAAAATTTTGTGAAAGCTATAGATAAAACTTTATGAGGATCGATATAGTTGCGAGAGACAGTAAACTGTACGAATTATATTGTTGAAGTCGAAGCAGAGAAGAATTTTGTAGAGTTAACTGTTGCATGTGTTCTCACTTCCCTATTGCCAGACCGAGAAAATCTTATCTGCAGACGTACTGTTCTCTGTTCGTGGCAACATTAGAGCATGGTCCTACAGTAGATGTTTCCGCTATGTAATATAATAGAGGATTGTACGAAGGCCACAAACATGTAGCAGGCAAGCAGTATTTGAATGGAGAAATTGTACATTATCCGTTCACAGTAAAGTTTAAATGCGATGTAGCCTTATTTCAACATTGGACAACATAATTCCACATTTCTGGATTATTCGTCATCCTGCAGGTCCAGTGGAGAAAATAAAAGCAACAAGAGAAAAATAATAGAACAGACAGTAAATGTTCGTCCAGCAGCTAGAGTCCTAAGTAGTGAAACTTAGGGAAACTTCTTAATAAATGCACAGGAGATATTGTTTCTGATCATGAGCCGCGGGGTATTAGCCGAGCGGTCTGAGGCGCTGCAGTCGTGAAATGTGCGGCTGGTCCCGGCGGAGGTTCGAGTCCTCCCTCGGGCATGGGTGCGTGTGTTTGTCCTTAGGATAATTTAGGTTAAGTAGTGTCTAAGCTTAGGGACAGATGACCTTAGCAGTTAAGTCCCATAAGATTTCACACAGATTTGAACATTTTTTCTGTCCATGAGAGACGATAAATTCAAAAACAAATGTAGGCCAGTGCAGCCAGTTTTACCGCATCGCAGTCGGTGAAGGACGCGCGTGACTGCAGCGGTCGAACTAATCGTGTGTATTCTACCGATATGGTTTTATACGTAGTTCGTTCAAATTTAACGGAAGGCAGTTCGTGTCATTGAAAAATGGCTGCGTCTTAACACTGGATTTTTATTTTTATCCTCTGTATGATGCACGATTCAGTATATATTCTATAAGCAATTAATGGCTGACGAGTATATCATTTATTTGTTGAAAGAACTGCATGGTTGCGTTTAACAAGTGCGTGCAAGACCTTATTGCTCGATCATAAGACAGAGAAGTATGGCGATGTTACAAAAGAGCTACTGAGATGTTACCGCATAACACGGTGTAGCATGTCACTTGAACTACGTATCGGAAATGATTATTTGGACTTCGTCCCGGCAAATAATGGCGCCGTTGGGAACGAACATGAGAAACAATTCCACCAAGCCAAGACATTTCTCAAACGGAGAAGTTTTATCAAGGAAAATGCAGCTCTGAAATGAAGTCTGGTTACGGTTGGCCCTTAAAAAGCGACATTCCTATCACAAATAGTGGGAAACCACATGTAAATATTTTGTAAGTAGGCTATTTAGGTTCTTATGTTGGTAACGCCACGTAGCGCTCTGTATGAAAATCACCGACTGTGCTGTGTGCAGTCTGTGGCTAGTTTGAATTGTTGGAATATTTGCTATTGTAGTGTTGGGCAGTTGGATGTGAACAGCGCGTAGCGTTGCGCAGTTGGAGGTGAGTCGCCAGCAGTGGTGGATGTGGGCAGAATTTTGAGAGCGGACGATCTGGACGTGTGTCCATCAGAAAGAGTAAGTTTGTAATACTGGATATCATGAACTGATATATATATATATATATATATATATATATATATATATATATATATATATATATATATATATATATATATATGATGACTTTTGAACATTATTAAGGTAAATACATTGTTTGTCCTCTATCAAAATCTTTCATTTGCTAACTATGCCTATCAGTAGTTAGTGCCTTCAGTAGTTAGAATCTTTTATTTAGCTGGCAGTATTGGCGCTGGATGTATTGCAGTAGTTAGAGTAACGAAGATTTTTGTGAGGTAAGTGAATCATGAAAGGTATAGGTTATTGTTAGTCAGGGCCATTCTCTTGTAGGGATTATTGAAAGTCAGACTGCGTTGCGCTAAAAATATTGTGTGTCGGTTTACTGTTGATCAGAATAAGTAAAGAGAGAAATGTCTGAGTACGTCCAGTTCTTCTAAGCTCTTTCATAATCAAATAACGTAAGGGGTTTATCAGCACAGTAATTCATTAATTTTTCTAAGGGGATGTTTCAATTTTTCTTTACTTTTATATTACTCATTTCTTTGCTTAATTTTTATACTGGCCGACTTTTTTATTTATATTTATTTATTTACATTGCGGTATTCATTTAATGTCTTGTCGTGAGAAGATGTTTTGTCAGACAAAGATAACGCATTGATGTAAGCATTTACAAAAACCATTGTTGTTGTTGTTGTTGTTGTCATCTTCAGTCCTGAGACTGGTTTGATGCAGCTCTCCATGCCACCCTATCCTGTGCAAGCTTTTTCATCTCCCAGTACGTACTGCATCCGTCTGAATCTGCTTAGTGTTCTGATCTCTTGGTCTCCCTCCACAATTTTTACGCTCCACCCAACCCTTCAGTATTAAATTGGTGATGCCTTGATGCCTCAGAACGTGTCCTACCAACCGGTCCCTTCTACTATTCGCTGTGCCACAAATACCTCTTCTCCCCAATTCTATTCAGTATTTCCTCATTAGTTATGTAATCTACCCATCTAATCTTCAGCATTATTCAGTAGCACCACATTTCGAAAGCTTCTATTCTCTTCTTGCCCAAACTATTTATCGTCCATTACTACATAAAAATTCAGACTGCCGGAAAAATAATAAAATTAGAAAAGTATTATCATCCAGGTACAGTATATATTGCTCTTTCAACTGAAAAAGAGATTTTTTGTTGTGGACCATAGTAATTAGTCATCACTCTGTATACCAGGACATTCATTTACCTGTAATTTTTTGCACCATCTCTCTCTTCTGCTCCAATTCCAGTGTTCTATTCCTAATTCGTAGTATCCTTATGTACGCAACTATTTTTTTAAGAGTGTATTTGTGAATTGTACAAGACTCTTACAGCACGAGGTAAGCATTTTATTGATTTCAATTATTTCCCCGTTAGTCGGATCCATTATCCTATAGCTTTTCAGAAAAAAACAACAGGGCCCATTAGTAATGTTGCTGGATTTACCGAGTGATCAAAAAGTCAGTATAAATTTGAAAACTGAATAAATTACGGAATGATGTAGATAGAGAGGTACAAATTGACGCATATGCTTGGAATGACATGGGGTTTTATTAGAACCAAAACAATACAAAAGTTCAAAAAATGTCCGACAGATGGCGCTTCATCTGATCAGAATAGCAATAATTAGCATAACAAAGTAAGACAAAGCAAAGATGATATTCTTTACAGGAAACGCTCAATATGTCCACCATCATTCCTCAACAATAGCTGTAGTCGAGGAATAATGTTGTGAACAGCACTGTAAAGCATGTCCGGAGCTATGGTGAGGCATTGGCGTCGGATGTTGTCTTTCAGAATCCCTAGAGATGTCGGTCGATCACGATACACTTGCGACTTCAGGTAACCCCAAAGCCAATAATCGCACGGACTGAGGTCTGTGGACCTGGGAGGCCAAGCATGATGAAAGTGGTGGTTGAGCACCCGATCATCACCAAACGACGCGCCCAAGAGATCTTTCACGCGTCTATCAATACTTGTTTTTGGTTCTAGTAAGACCCCATGTCATTCCAAACATGTGTGTCAATTTTTACCTCTCTATCTACATTATTCCGTGGTTTATTAAGTTTTCAAATTTATACTGACTTTTTGATCACCTGGTATTTACCACACAATAACAGTGGAGGCTGGAATGCAGTAGCTCCACGCGCCTCACGCCCAGACCCCTCTGCCCAGGTCCCGGAGCGTACAGCCAGGAGCGTCCCGAGCTGTGCCGCCGGCCGCCGGCCAACTCTCTGTTCGGCGCCTGGCCGCGGTTCCCTTACGAGAAGCCGCGGGCCCCGGGGCCCGGCACCTACACGGTAAGCTCGCTCTCGCCACTGCCCGCTGCGCTCTCGAGTCACGCTGATGATGGGTCCTACAACAGTCGACACCAGAAAAGCATCTCTTACGGCAATGGAGATCGGGACACTTCGAAATATCGTTCCAAACCCCCAGTTGCACAGATTTCCTTTCTTAGTACGCAATGGCACCTTTTCTTCACGAAGATTTTTCTGTTTAGCAAAAGTGACAAAAAGCAGATTTCAGAGTACTTGACGGCTCAACACAAAAGTTTTGTCTCAAGTACAGGCAGTGTGGAGGATCAGTGGACAAATTTCAATACCATCGTACGATATGCATTACATCTACATCTACATCTACATCCATACTCCGCAAGCCACCTGACGATGTGTGGCGGAAGGTACCTTGAGTACCTCTATCGGTTCTCCATTCTATTCCAGTCTCGTATTGTTCGTGGAAAGAAGGATTGTCGGTATGCTTCTGTGTGGGCTCTAATCTCTCTTCCAGAGTCCAACCCATGCTGTCGAATCAATAGCCTGCGACCGCAGATGATCATACGAGGCAGGAAGTCCTTCGTTCAAGATTCAGCGACCCGTATGGGTTACAAAAAGACATATACCTGCATTGCTCTTAGCGGAAGCTGTTCTGATGTCACATCAGGTGACCACTCTCACAGACAAGGCAAAAACTGAGCGGACGTATAGAGTTTGGACAAAAATATGGAAACAAATGAAAAATGCATGCTTGAACATAAAAGCAGATATTAGCCATGCCTGTAGGTTCCACTGTTGTATGTGGACCACCAACGGTCACTTGTGCAAAGTCCTGAATACGTTGCAGGTGACATTCGTGATCGTCGCGCGGGATTAGCCGAGCGGTCTTGGGCGCTGCAGTCATGGACCGTGCGGCTGGTCCCGGTGGAGGTTCGAGTCCTCCCTCGGGCATGGGTGTGTGTGTTTGTCCTTAGAATATTTTAGGTTAAGTAGTGTGTAAGCTTAGGGACTGATGACCTTAGCAGTTAAGTCCCATAAGATTTCACACACATTTGAACATTTTTTTGAACAGTCGTGATCAGAACAGGCTTCCATGTAGTTATGAATGCAATATTGCGGTGTTAAGTGAATTAGAACGTAAGCAAATTATTGGTGCTGTCATGATGTTTGCTCCCTTAACTAAGGGATCCGAAGGGTTTGGCGTTTAAAGAGGCGCCGAATCGAAGATTTATACTGCACACAGGAAAAGCGCAAAAACATCATGCACTAAGTCACAACACGGGTGAAAATGTGGATTGGGTGATTATGACAGACGGTCATTGAAGAGGATTGTGATGAAAAATAAGAGGATTACAGCTGTAAAAATCACTGCAGAACTTAGTATCGCACCGGCGAACCTTGTCAGCACCAAAACAGCTCGGAGGGGGCTCCACAAAGATGGAGCTGCAGGACGTGCTGGAATTCCAAAACTACTCATCAGTGATGCAGATCCCTGTAACAGGCAAACGTTGTTCCGAAGCGACAAAACCTCAACTCTGAAGCGATGGAAGAAAGTCATTTAGCAGGATAAGTCTTCTTTCCCGCTGTTTCCAACTTCTGCCCGTCTTTATGTCCCAATAGCGAACCATGGTGGAGGTTCGCTGATGAAATAGGCCACCATATCGTGGAATTCCATGGGATCCATGGTTACTGTGTAAGGTTGAATTCCTGTAAAGAATTACGTGATCATTTTTACAGATCACGTCAGTATCTTGGAATCCATCCTATTGTACGATATTTGGTTCTCAACGATGTTGCTGTGTTCCAAGACGGTAGGATCCCTGTTCACACAGCTCACATGGTCCAGGACTGGATCCTTGAGCACAACAACGAATTGTTGCATCTTATCTGTGTATCACAGTCACCAGATCTCAGTGTTATTGGGCCTTTGTTGTTTACTTTGGAGAAACAGTCTTCTTTGGAGAGACGGTCTTCATCCACCTCCATCATCGTTACCTTACTATTGCAACTATTCTGCAGGAATAATGATGTAAGATTCCCTTGAAAACCATACAGGACTTGTATAATCACCGGCATCTGGGTTTCAGGCTGAATCCCCCACTTACATTAGATGCTGAGATGCTATTCCAGAATACTGACAGAGATCCTCAGCAATTGTGTTCGTATGTAAGGGGGAATTTAAAGTAGACCAAGACGGCGGTGAAATTTGGATGGAGGAGGGAGGCGTAAGCTTATTCGTCCGACGCTGACATAGAAGACCGCAAACCTTCTTTCCTTCCAGTCTGGGAAAGCTGTGCAGTGACTAGAGTACATGTAAAGCTTTCTGGAACAGGGTAAATGCTAGCTACAATGAAGTGGATAATTCGATTGTAATATTGGTATTTTTATTTGATATCCCCCACCGGCATGTCGCCAAACACGGATTCGATCATCATGATGCTGGAAACAGAGCCTGGATTCAACCAAAAAAATGACGTTTTGCCATTCGTGCACCCAAATTCGTCGTTGAATACACCATCGCAGGTGCTCCTGTCTGAGATGCAGCGTCAGGAGTAACCGCAGCTATGTTCTCCGAGCTGATAGTCCATGCTGCGGCAAAGGTCGTCGAATTGTTCGTGCAGACGGTTGTTGTCTTGCAAACGTCCCTATCTGTTGAATCAGGGATCGAGAAGTGGCTACACGATCCGTTACAGCCATGCGGATAAGATGCCTGTCATCTGGACCGCTAGTGATACGAGGCTGTTGGGATCCAGCACGGCGTTCCGTATTACCCTCCTGAATCCACCGATTCCATATTCTGCTAACAGTCATTGGATCTCGATCAACGCGAGCAGAAGTGTCGCGATACGATAAACAGCAATCGCGTTAGGCTACAATACGAGCTTTATCAAAGTCGGAGACGTGATGGTACGCACTTGTCCTCCTCACACCAGGCATCACAACAACGTTTCACCGGGCAACGGCGGTCAACTGCTGTTTGTGTATGAGAAATCGGTTGGAAACTTTCCTCATCTCAGCACGTTGTAGGCGCCTCCACCGGCTCCAACCTTGTGTGAAAGTTCTGAAAAGTTAATCATTTGCATATCACAGCATCTTTTTGGTGTCAGTTAAATTTCGCGTCTGTAGCACGTCATCTTCGTGGTGTAGCAATTTTAATGGCGAGTAGTGTATTAGTGATATCCTCGATTGCTCTGTGACTGCACAGGCACTTCTTCACAAATCTGCCGTGGGCAGCATACGACGGAACAGTTGAGGGAAGACCGCAGAGGGAGTGTTAGTGGTAGCGGTGAGACGGCGGGCACGCTACGCAGTGGCCGGCGCCCCTCCCCTAGGCTCGCCTCCCAGGGGAGCGAGGCGCGGCGCGCTGTTTGTCACTTCCCCCCGGTGCTGCCTCTGCCTCTGCCGCTGGCCTGGCCCCGGCGGCCGCTAATTGAAATGCGAGTGGCGGCTGCGCACCCCTGCCTGCGGCCAGCTGACGCCGCCACGGCTCGCCTCACGGGCGCCACGCCGCGCTGACACCTCCTGCGACACACGCTGTCCGTCCCTCCTGCTTACCGCCAAGCGGCGGTGCCCGTGGCCTACAGCAAGAAGCTCACTGGGCAGAATATAGGGAAACCTCAATAACTTCCAAATGCAATAAAGAAAACGACACTACTGGCCAATAAAAATTTCTACACCACGAATATGACGTGCTACAGGCGCGAAATTTAACCGACACGAAAAAGATGCTGTGATATGCAAATGATTAGCTTTTCAGATCATGCATACAAGGTTGGCGCCGGTGGCGACACCAACAACGTGCTGACATGAGGAAAGTTTCCAACCGATTTCTCATTTGCATATCACGCCGTTGCCTGATGAAAAGTTGTTGTGATGCCTCGTGTAAGGAGGAGAAGTGCGTACCATCACGTCTCCGACTTTGATAAAGGTCGGATTGTAGCCTATCGCGATTGCTGTTTATCGTATCGCGACATTTCTGCTCGCGTTGGTCGAGATCCAGTGACTGTTAGCAGAATATGGAATCGGTCGATTCAGGTGGGTAGTTCGGAACGCCGTGCTGGATCCCAACGGCCTCGTATTAGTAGCAGTCGAGATGACAGACATCTTATCCACATGGCTGTAACGGATCGTGCAGCCACTTCTCGCTCCCCGAGTCAACAGATGGGGACTTTTGCAAGACAACAACCATCTCCACGAACAGTTCGACGACGTTTGCAGCAGCATGGACTATCAGCTCGTAAACCATGACTGCGGTTACCCTTGCCGCTGCATCACAAACAGGAGCGCCTGCGATGGTGTACTCAACGACGAACCTGGGTGCACGAATGGCAAAATCTCATTTTTTCGGATGAATCCACTTTCTGTTTACAGCGTCATGATGGTCGCATCCGTGTTTGGCGTCATCGCGGTGAACGCACATTGGAAGCGTGTATTCGTCATCGCCATACTGGCGTATCACCCGGCGTGATGGTATGGGTGCCATTGGTTACACGTCTCGGTCACCTCTTGTTCTCATTGACGGCACTTTGAACAGTGGACGTTACATTTCAGATATGCGACGACCCGTCCCTCTACCCTTCATTCGATCCCTGCGAAAGCCTACATTTCAGCAGGATAATGCACGACCGCATGTTGCAGGTCCTGTGCGGGGCTTTCTGGATACAGAAAATGTTCGACTGCTGCCCAGGCCAGCACATTCTCCAGATCTCTCACCAATTGAAAACGTCTGGTCAATGGTGGCTGAGCAACTGGCTCGTCACAATACGCCAGTGACTACTCTTGATGGACTGTGGTATCGTGTTGAAGCTGCATGGGCAGCTGTACCTGTACACGCCAACCAAGCTCAGTTTGACTGAATGCCCAGGCGTATCAAGGCCGTTATTAGGGTCAGAGGTGGTTGTTCTGGGTACTGATTTCTCAGGATCTATGCACCCAAATTGCATGAAAATGCAATCACATGTCAGTTCCAGTATAATATATTTGTCCAATGAATACCCGTTTATCATCTGCATTTCTCCTTGGTGTAGCAGTTTTAATGGCCAGTAGTGTATGACTCGTAGATACTTGCTTGTTGCAGCTTCATGGAAAGCAACTCAAAACGTTTTGTGTAGATTTCTTTTCCAAACGTTTGATTTCATAAAATTCAAGCGATAAAGAATTATCAGAAATGGCTTCATCTCAAGACAGTGGCCAATGTGTGGTGCCGAGGTATACTGAAACAAAATCATCGATTCCTGTCCGCAGAAATTTCTAATGTGTTATTACTACACCAACATTTTGTTAACATGTTACTTGCTCCGGTATCTGATTGTAACAGACAGGTCGTACACACGAGAACTACGGGTCAGCGAGGTGTCCGATCCTACGCTTAGTACATCGATATCTACATCATGCTCCGCAAGCGACCCAACGCTGTGTGGCGAAGGGTACTTTCGGTACCACTATCTGATCCCTCCATCCTTTTCCACTCACGAATAATGCGTGGGTAGAATGATTGTCGGTAAGCCTATGTATTGCATATAATTTTTCGAATTTTCTCCTCGTGGCCAATACACGAGGTATGTGTGGGGGGAAGTAATATGTTGTCCGTCTCCTCCTGAAAAGTGCTGTCCCGAAATTTCAATAGTAAATATCTCCGTGATGCACAACGTCTCTCTTCGTCTGCCAGTGGAGTTTGTTTAGCATCTCTTTAACGTTCTCTCGCCTGCTAAACGAACCCGTGACGAAACGCGCTGCTCTTCATTGGATCTTCTCTATCTCCTCTTTCAGTCCTATCTGATAGGGATCCCAGATAGATAACGATGCTCAAGAATAGGGCGGATAAGCACCTTATAATCCACTTCTTTCGTGGATCAGTTACATTTCCTTAAGATTCTTCCGATGAATCTGAGTCTTGTGTCTACTTTTCCCACTACCTGTTTCATATGGTCATTCCACTTTAGGTCAGTCTGGATAGTTACGCCTACATATTTTACGGCAGACGCTGTCTCCAGCTGTTTGTCATCAATAGTGTAGTTGTACAGTAGTCGATTTCTTTTCCTAGTTATGTGCAATATGTCACATTTATTTACGTTCAGGGTCAACTGCCAGAGTCTGCACCATTGATCAATTGACTGCAGGTCGTTCTGCAAATTCTTACCATGTTCTGGCGTGACTACTTTACTATAAACAACTGCGAGTAGCCTTAAAGAGCATCCGACGCATCTACTAGATCATTTATATATATTGTGAACAGCAACGGTCCTATCACACATCACATAACGTCATTCCCCATAACAACTGGCTAACGTATTCACATTCGCGACCCTTTAATTTGTCCTTCGTGGCCGTTATTCTCAATAATAAACAATCAATACTTTTATACAATGTAGGCTTTCACGGCCGGTGTTGCCTTCAGTTAAAACTTCGGGGCTGTGGGGTCGTGGTCGATGTATAAAATTTCCACCGAACGCTTCGTCTCCATCTGCAGGAGACTTCTTCTGAGGTCGTCCGGCTACTGCCACTGAGGCTCCAGACACTCCGGCATTTATAGAGCGCATAGAGGGCACCACCATTCGTCACGTGATGCCGACGGTATGCCTATCTTTGGAAGGCGTCATCATTCTCGATTAAGAGTAATCGATTGTCGTTGTGCTGGCGCGACGTCGACATCCATATACTTTATACATCGACCACGGACCCTCAGCCCGGAAGTTTTAACTGCAAATCAATACTATTTCAGAACATTTGTCGATTTCAACACTGTGGCTAGCCACACAGGACCGATCACTGTGACTGCCTCCGGAGTTGTTACCGACACAAGGGAGCTTCAGCCTCGAGCCATTAGGTCAGTGACAGGAAAGGAAATTTCGTACTAGTACACAGAATGAATCACCAAAAACTAGCAGCGCAGATGTTCCGGAAATGGAGAGTATTATCAATGTACAGTATCACAGAATGGATTAGTAATAAGTGTCTCGTTTTGCTATCTATAAACAGATTGAAATAATACCTAGAAAGTGCATTTGTACTGCAAAAATACGCATTTTAAACGGAACTATGCATATTGACATTAACAAACTAGAAGTAGGGAAAATTACAATATTAGTGGAGTTTCTCTCAGGTTTCTAGTGGGCTTCGTTTACGAGATACTGTATTTTGAAAAGTTCCTACACCGACACTTGTACAATACCTTTGGTAGCACACACTAAGGAACAACACAATTAAATACACTAGTTACGTCGATTCTGACCAGTAACGAGACAACCGAGCATCAGAAGTTATGTTCAAAATGATCACCGGCAGCGGCAGTTCACGCTTCCAGGCTGGTACGGAACGACTGCTACACACGTGCTAGCGTTTCTGTGGAGATTTCGCAGCAGGCAGCAGTAATACTCGTTGCATAACATCTGGTGTAGTTGGTATGTTCTTGTAGACAGTTTCTTCCAGAAAACGTCTATACTGTCAAGTACAGGTAACGTGCCAGCCAAGGAACAGGTCCTCTGCGTCCATTCCAAGGATCTGCAAACAATTCGTGAAGACATGTTGTACTATTTCTTGCATTGTAGTCTGGTTGGTGCCACAGGTAGCCTGTAGTCTGCAGAGGATTGTCTTGTAGCATTCGTGGAAAATAACGTATTAGAGACTGCCATACTAGTGAGCATTCAGCGTTCTGTTTGTGAAACGCGGGCCTATGACCTGATGGTTCACTATCCCACAGCACACGTTTACACTCCATGGACGCTGGCGTTCCACCAGACGAATCCAACCGTAATATCAACACACGAACAGTGCATGCTTGGCGGTTTGTCTGGCCATGGCAGGTACATGTGGCTTCATTACGAAACAAAACAAATGATATATTTGGAGCACCCTGTTTTAAAGCCTATGCACACAAATTATCACGATGCTCATAATCCTTTCCATTCAGATCTTGATGGAGACAGATGTGATAGGTAAAGAACCTATGGCGATGGAGAATATGTACACTGAAGCACCAAAGCATCTGGTTTAATCATGCTTATTCAAATGCAGAGATACGTAAACACGCAGACCGCCTGTATAAGACAAGTGGCTGGCGCTTACTTCTGTTACAAAGGAGGGATTATCGAGATTTAAGTGAGTTTGAACGTGGTGTTATAGTATGCGCACGAGCGATGCGACACAGCATCTCCGAGGCAGCGATGAAATACGGATTTTTCCATTCGACCATTTCACGAGTCTACCGTTAACATCAGGAATCCGGCAAAACATCGAATCTCCAACATCGCTGCTGTCGGAAAAAGATTCTGCAAGAACGGGACCAACGACGACTGAAGAGAAATGTTCAGCGTGACAGAAGCGCAACCCTTCCACAAATTGCTGCAGATTTCAAAGCTGGCAAATGAACAAGTATCAGCGTGCGAACCTTTCAACGAACCATCATCGATATACACTTTCGGAGCCGAAGGCCCACTCGTGTACCCTTAATTACTGCATGACACACAGTTTTACGCCTGCCTTGGGCCGTCAAAACCTACATTGCACTGTTGATGACTGGAAACATGTTGCCTGGTCGGGCGAGTCTCGTTTCAAACTCTGACGAGTAGATGGAAGTATACTGGAATGGAGACAACCCCAAGAATCTATGGACCCTGCTTGTCAGCATGGGACTGTTTAAGGTGGTGAATGCTATGTAATGCTATGGGGCGTGTGCAGTTGGAGTGATATGAGACACTGATACGTCTAGATACGACTCTGACAGGTGACACGTACGTAAGCATCCTGTCTGATCACCTGCATCTATTCATGTCCGTTGTGCATTCCGACGGACTTGGGCAATCCCAGCAGGACAATGCGACACCCCACACGTCTAAAATTTCTACAAAATGGGTCCAGGAACGCTGTTCTGTGTTTAAACACTTCTTCTGGGCACCAAACTACCCCAAAACTTGTGGATATCACAGAGACGTTGCAACGTGCTGTTCAGAATAGATCTCCACCCGCTCGTACTCTTACGGAATTATGGACAGTCCTGCAGGATTCATGGTGTCAGTTCCTTCCAGCAGTACTTTAGACATTAGACGAGTCCATGTCACGTAGTGTTGGGGCATATCTGTGTGAATGTGGGCACACTACACGATATGAGGCAGGTGTACTTGTTTCCTTGGCTCTTCAATGTACGACACTTGCCTGACTCATGCTACTTCCACGTGCTATTGCGCGAGAGCTAATGTGCGGATGAACTGCAACAGCAGCAGGAACATTAATTTTCCCCTCTTCTGTCGTCACTTGTTTCCTTCTGCTACGGTGCGCAGGTGTTACGCTACCACTTTCACATAACTAGTTGAAAAGGTTGATAAATAATTGCCGAGATAATTGACGTCTATTTTCCCGCATACGCCATAGAAAAATGAGGTGCGTTTTTCCTGCACTCTCCATACACCATGAACATGTCGGCTGTTTATGCGTTGGCGTATTCCATCGTCCTCTCACAACCTAGAACTTGGTCCTCACACACTAACTGACTAACAAGTCATAATGCCTTAAAGGAACATACAGGTACGAGAACACTGTAGGCAACATAACAGCATCGTAGCTAGCAGCTGAAAGGACTAAGTCGAAACAAGGACCCAGGAGTAGATGATATTCCATCCGAACTACTGACAGCCTTGGGAGAGCCAGCCATGACAGACCTCTTCCATTTTGTACGCAAGATGTACGAGACAGGTGAAATACCCTCAGACTTCAAGAAGAATGTAATAATTGCAATTCCAAAGTAAGCAGTTGCTCAGATGATTGAAAATTACCTAATTATCAGCGTAATTAGTCAGGGCTGCAAAGCATTAACAGGAATTCTTTACAGAAGAATGGAAAAACCAGGTAGAAACCAACCTCGGGGAAGACCAGTTTGGATTCCGGACAAATGAAGGAACACGCGAGGCAATAATGATCTTCCGACGTATCTTAGAAGATAGGTTAAGAAAAGACAAACATACGTTTATAGCATTTGTAGACTTAGAGAAAGTTTTTTACAATGTTGACTAGAATACACTCTTTGAAATTCTGAAGGTAGCATGGATAAAACACAGGGAGTGAAAGACTGTTTACAACTTGTACAGAAACCAGGCGGCAGTAATAAAAATCGAGGGTCATGAAAGGGAAACAGTTGTTGAGAAGGGAATGAGACAGAGTTGTAGCCTATCGACGATGTTATTCAAGCTGTACATTGAACGAGCAGTAAAGGAAACAAAAAACAAAAGATGGATAGGAATTAAAGTTCGGGGAAAGTAAATAAAAACTTTGAGGTTTGCCGGTGACATAATTATGTCAGTGACAACAAAGGACTTGGCAGAGAGTTGAACGGTATGAACGTTATCTTGACATGAGGTTGTAAGATGTACATCAGCAAAACCAAAACAAGGATGATGGAATGTAGTCGAATTAAATCAGGTGATGCTAAGGGAACTAGATTAGGAAACGAGGTACTTAAAGTAGTAGAGAGTTTTGCTATTTGGCGGCAAAACAAGTGGAGACGAAATAAAACGTAGATTGGCAATCGCAACAAAAGCATTTCTGAAGACCAGAAATTTGTTAACATCGAATATAAAGTTTAGGAATTCTTTTTCGAAAGCATTTGTCTGGAGTGTAGTCATGTATGGAAGTGAAACATAGACGATAAACGGTTTAGACAAAAAGAGAGTGGAAGCTTTCAAAATGTGGTGCTACAGGAGTACGTTGAAGAGTAGATGGGAGATCACGTAACTAATGAGGAGGTACTGAATAGAACCGGGGAGACAAGAAATTTGTGCAGAACTTGACCAAAAGATGGTATTGGTTGGTAGGACACATTCTGAGACATCAAGGGATCACCAGTTCAATGTTGGAGCGAAGTGTGGGGAGTAAAAATCATAGAAGGAGACCAAGAGACGAATACAGCAAAGAGATTCAGAAAGATGTAAGTTGCCGTAGTTATTCGGAGATGAAGAGGCTTGCACAGGATAGGGTACCTTGGAGAACTGCGTAGAACCAGTCTTCGGACTGAAGACCACCATAACAACAAGTTAGCAACCACGGAGGTTGAACAGCGCAAACAAGTATCGGTGTGGAAACTTTTAAAAACACGATATGTAGTGAATCCTGTAACAAATACGATCAAAATTCTAATTTACCCTACTTTTCGTTTGTTAATGTCATTAGGCATTATTGTATTTAAAAACTGTAGGTTTGCACACAAAATACACTTTCTAAGTATTATTACGATCTGTTGATTGGCTAACAGTAGTAGCCCCTGATTACTAACCCATTCTGTGCAAAGCGCACATGGTTAGCACTTTCCATTACCGCTACAATTGTGGTGCAAGTATTAGGTGATTCATCCTGTAGCTGGTGGAGTTTTGCTCATCCAACAGCAAGCGAGAACGCTGGTACAGGTGCGCGGTAAAGCTCTGATATGTCAGCAAATCGCCACATTGCAAACATCACGTCATCCTTCTGCCCAGATTGTGGATCTTATGGAATGTTTCACCACATTACTAGTGCTCGAGAGCCATATTAACGTAAGTCATTAAGACGATTAAGGCCTGGTATGACAAGTTCCTAGCGACAGGGTGTGTATACATGTAAAATTCTAGCAGCAACCCAACATGTGATGAAATGACAGAGATCAGTGAGGTCTTCCAAAGAAGACCATCAAAATCAGTTCGCTAACCAGCACAACAATTCATGAGATGCGGCGTAAATGATCCTTCTTACACGTTTAAAAAGTTCAAATTATGCAAACACTGAACTGAAAAGACTTCCAGCGAACTCACTTATTAGCTGTTGAGATGCTGTAATATCGGAACAGCAAAATCCCAACTATTTAGGAAGTGTCGTTTTCTGTAACGAAGCAATGTTCCACAACTGTGGGAAGGCTAATCGGCACAACATTCGAGTCTGGAGTTCAGAAAGCCTCCAAATGTTCAGGAAAATGTTGAAGGCAACGAATGTATGGTGTTCGCTGATGAAAGACGGTCGAACAAAGAGTAACACGAACCGTTTAGCTGCACATGCATGAGAAATTCACCTTCCTTTAGCTTCTTCCCTTCATCCAAATGTGATCTCCCGGCAGGATGCGCAACAGCGCACTGAGTTTACAAGTTCGTGACTTCCTCAACATATTCAGAGTGATGGATAGGGTGTGAAAGACCAACAAAGTAGTCACCGTGATCTGCGGACATAGCCCCCCTGAATTTCTTCCAGTGGACATATGTGAACTTAAACTTTGTGTTCTGCCTTGCGGCAGGTCTGGGCATGGGGGAAGCCTCGTCAGAGAGGTCCACCGCATGAGCGTCTAGGGAAGTGATTCCAGCGGTGGTTTCCCGTTGTCTTCCACTGATAATGATGAAATGAGAACAACACAACACCCAGTCCCAGAGCTGAGAAAATCTCCGACCCAGTCGGGAATCGAACCCGGGCCCCTTCGCGTGGCAGACCGCCGCGCTGACCACTCAGCTATCGGGGCGGACGACTTATGTGAAATATTGCGTATGATTCGCCTCTGTCTGACTTTGGCAATCCCCACAAAAGAGTTGTGGATGCAATAGCCTCCGTCACTCCATACGTGTTTGTGCGCACATGGATTGAGATGGAGTATCGTCTAGAAATTTTACGCATTACGACAGGAGTCCATGTAGAACAGTACAATACTTTTTGAGTTACTTTGTATGATTCCCTAGATCGAAATTATCTATGTGTCATAGCTTTTTTAAAATTGCATTTCGAAATTAGAGAGGTTTCATGTGATGACCCAGTATTAGTTATCCCTTTAAATGAGCACAGGTTCGCTTTGGAACTTTAACAGCGATTTACACTTAACGTAACGTAACAGGACAGGATGCAAAGTCATGCATTTCAAATGGTTGCAGTCACACAGGCCAACAACGGAACGGGACCCGTGAGGACAGGACGCCAAAGTGTATGCTTGTCTAGAAGAAACGTTTGAAGTTCACGATGGTGGAAGAAGCGTGTCATCGACTGCTTACACCGCTGTCTCATGCTACGGTAGTGCTTCTGCATCCTCTTGCTCTTAATTTTATTTTTTCCCTTAGTTTCCATGACACAATGAAAATATCCCACCACGACTTGGATATTTCTTTCATTGAGTATTTTTCCACAGGAGAGGCCAGATATCTGAAAGCGAAAAATCCGTATAAACACGAGCAAGACGTACGCACCTTCATTTCCCTACAAACTTAACTAAGTATATAGAAAGTTCATATACGCCGTGAACCAAGAATCGGGACGACTTTTGCCGACCGGTTATCGATATATATACTGGGATGGTATCGGTCCCGTAAATTCTAAGACTTTCGGGACTGTTTCAGTATTAAATTTTAAGTTAAAAATTTTTCTGCACCCAAGCTTTCGCTGTTCTATTGGTTCTGATTTATTTTAATAATTTTGGAGTTTCATTAATAGGCTACACCAACTGGCAGTTGCAGATGCTTTGATTTCGTCTGATATTACCCCTGTTGCGATTACTGGTAAGATCTGACGGAAGTCTGCAGGGAAGAAAATAGTGCAGCTGGCCTAAGGCTACTGTATTGTTATGGAGATATCGAATTGTTCTGTGGAATGCTTCAGTTGATATTTTGTGGGATGTCGGGACCCCGTGTTATCCTGCATAAATTACGAGTATTACTTTGCTGTGAAACATTACAGATGCTGTCATGTAGAAGGATAGACTGTCAGCGCTGTAGTAGGGGGGCGTTACGTGGAAGGAAAAGACATCGTTTTCACAGCGGCAGAGGACTTCATTTCATTGTAGCTCAGTCAGTTAGCAAGAAATATTTGTAAATTATACAGACAGGCCTTCCTCCTGAATCACTCTACCTATTACATTGAAAGGGTAAAGTACCGCCTGATACTGAAAATAGGTACAACATTCTTCAAAATGGTTCAAATGGCTCTGAGCACTACGGGACTTAACTGCTGTGGTCATCAATCCCCTAGAACTTAGAACTACTTAAACCTAACTAACGTAAGGATAGCACACACATACATGCCCGAGGCAGAATTCGAACCTACGACCGTAGCGGTCGCGTGGCTCCAGACTGTAGCGCCTAGAACCGCACGGCCACTCCGGCCGGCCAACATTTCTCGTTATTCTTGTCAGAGCAACATATTTTTTGTAATAATAACTCAATTTCACTTAATACACTGAAGCCAGATACCTGTGTAGGAGAGAATGACAATTTATTTATTTAATTGATCACATGTGCACTCCCGCAAAATAAATCCCTAGATCCAATTTGGTGAGATCTGCGAAATGAATAAATGTATGGTCGTCTGCTAACTGCAGATAGTGAATGTGCGATATATGATCATCTTTGAGGATGTCCTTTGGTCACCTTTGGTGGAACCAAAGAGATGAAATTTACCTGAGCTTTGAGCGCCTGCAATGTGGCTGAACAATACGGAAGCAAGGTGCTCCCCCACCTCGGCGGCGGTGCGAGATGACCTGAAGAACGGCCACGTTTCAGGACTCTGGCGCTGGATCTTGTGTTGGTTAGACCTGTCTTAGGTGTGCTCCGTAGAGACAAAAGAGTGGAGAGAATGGTCTGGATGTGAAATACTTAAGAGTAGCTTGGAATAATAATTTCTCTATTTCAGGAACTTTTGGGGGGAAAATTAAATGACAGGCAGGTAACATTAAGGGGATCGTAGTAATCTTTGGAAGTGACCAACGGACACAATGAAACCACGAGTAGCAATAAGTTGAAATACTTGCGAGTGCTAGTACTAAGCTGAAATACTTGTGAGTGCTAAAGTTAAGCTGAATTACTGGCGTGTGTGCTATAAGTTGGAAATATTTGAGAAATGGCGTGTGCAAGACTTGAAATTAGAGACGAGTACTTCCACGTGGTGAGTACTGTGTGAGTCTCAATCTGTGTATAAGACAAAGGATAAAGAGAAGTACTCGTCCATGGTATCAGTTGAGGACTCGCGTGTGTGACGAATATAATCTTAATATTACTTTGCGTGTTATGTTTCCGTGTGACGCCAGATTCAAACTCTAATACTCTGAGAGAGAAGCAAGATGAGTCAGCCATCTATCCAGCAACGCCACTTGGCTTGCATTGCACAGGAAAACGTGCATATATCCTCCAGAGTTCGTGGTAGGAGAGATGAATATGATATTAATATTACCTTTGTTGTGTTATGTTTCCGTGTGACGCTAGATTCAAACTATAATACTCCGAGAGTGAAGCAAGGCGAGTCAGCCGTCTATCCAGCAACGCCACTTGGCTTGCATTGCACAGTAAGACGGGATATATCCTCCAGAGTTCGTAGTAGGAAAGAAAAGTTACGAAGTGCGGCAGTATCGTGTGAAACTGGAATGAATACTAATGGAAGCGGGAAAGCTGAAAGTGATGTGATTCTAAAGTTGTGAATATTCTTTGTGTTGTATTCTATGTTGCCAGTGTGGTGTATTTCGTGTAATTTAAGTGTGTGTGGTTTGCATGGGAGAGTAGCAAGATAGGTTCAGAGGCAGTGGGTTATGCATGTTCCTTTTTGTACCGCTCGGTCTGGAGGAAATTTTCGTGATGATGGTTGTGAGAGTCGAAGTGTGAGATATAGCAAAAGATCCACCATGCTATCCATAAAGTGCACTGTAGTGTTAGATCATTACGAGACCATAAGGTAGAGAATCACCAATGTAAGGCCATGCCCACTGGGCGGAGTTTCTCATGTGCAATTGTTGTAGAAAATGTAATGGTGTGTTTAGGTTATCTTTGAATCATAATAGAATTTATCGGAATAAAAAAGACAGTGAAAAGAAAAAGATTGATGTCCTTGTCTTTTGAATAGTGTGTAGTCATGATATCCAGAATTTATAATGTGCGCGCCATTCATATTCAGTGCGATGGCCACGTATTGATCAAAGCTGTTGAGTAAGAAAGAAAATGTGGTATTGCCAGAGCGTGTGTAAATTTCTTATGGTCATATGTGCGTTATACGTTTCCGTTGCGTAATATTCAAACAAGAGAGTAATTTGTAACTTTATTGTGGTTACTAGAGCTCATAATCAGTCATTGAGAAATAAGAATAAATCCACTCGCTTGGCAAACCACTCATCTTGCAGTCCTGGCTGCTTGATGCCACAGTATGAGCAAGGCATGTGGGTGCCTGTCAACATAAAACCAGATCAAATTCGCTACGGTAATTCTGGCAGATTTCGAATACAGTGTAAGTTTGTGATGACAAGGAAGTATTTTTTTACCTTATATAATTGCAATTTAACAGCTTTCGGATTTTTTCCTTTACTTTTACTGTGAAACCTTGCCTCTTGACAAGTTACATGATTCAAGACCAACGGGAAGTATCCTATAGGTTTTATGGGTAAGTTTACGGGTATTAAAATATGACATAAATAGCCGTATGCTTTAATTGTATTGAATTGAAAGTTTAAATAGTTAATACTGTCAAGGGGTCGTATGTTTTATCCGTCTAACTGTTTCTGAAAAAAAGGGTTAAAACTCGCATAATTAGACAGCAGCCAGACAGCGAGTATCAAAGCGAAGCTACAAGGATTTCGTTTTTGCGGGTTGATGCGTGGGATGCTAAAAATGACTCTGGATTTACAGTATGTCGACGAAGGAAAGGTATACGCTGCGTATAAATAAAAACATATGTCGATAAGCAATTTTCATTAAATAAACTTTTTCTCCGTGTAAAAGTAAATAGTTATTTTTGTCGTTATTTGGTACATAGAAAGATGGGGAAAACGCCACGTATAATGTTAACAGGCTGTATGGATTGTCTAAAAATTTATTTCATGTGTATGGTTGTGTATATTTTCTCTAATTCAGATTTTTTTAAAGGTTTGGACAACATTTTCCCTGCAGTTTATAACACAAACTTTGTGTAGAAAATCAGTTATGAAGTTTGCTTCTTCCATTAATAAACTTTATAACTGCTAATATCTTAATGCCGTACTATTTTCCAAGCTTTCGTATTACGGATGCTATCTCACAACGTCTCTTTCACCTTTTGGTACTGGGTTAAGTAAGGTGATGTTAACGTTCCGTCTAGTGTGAATACACAAACATTTGACGGTCGGCCATTTCGTTCACTCCATTGACGTCTAGACCATACCGACCTGTAGATGGTGTAAAACTGGAACCAGACTATCATGTGTGCCTCCAATGCCGACGTACGTCACGACCGTAGAGTGGTTTGAGCATGTGGCCAGTCGGTTGTACGGAATCAGAGCAAAAAGATGTATCGACGTGGAGATATGTACAGCTACATGATTACTCTACAGCGTTTGACGGATGGTTCGTAAGACCACTTCCTTTCCACTCTCGAACAGTACTGGCAGAAAATGGAAATCTAAATCTTTCCGTGCACGCCCTAGTTTCCGTCATTCTGTTGCCATGGCCTTTTATTTATTTGTGAGGGCGAGTAAATGAAATATTTTGCATTCGGAGGGGAAAATTACGGACTGATATTTCACGAAAAAACTCGCTGCAACGAAAAACGCCTTTCATTTAATGACTGCCACACATGAGCTAACGTAGCTTTGATTTATAAAATGTACTTAGTACATCTGCTTATATATAGGTTGGTCCCTGTGCACAATGACCAATACGCCCCATACGAAGATGGCTGAAAATTGGACAGTTACATTAATTCTAATTATGACCAGGTTACTAGGAGTGTAAACACTTCAGTACAACATGTGATTTCATACAGTAATGTTTATTATATCAGCATTACTAACACCTTCAGAACAGTATCAGCAAAATGTTGCACTGTCATCACGTCTAATACGCTGCTGGTTTCAGCAAATGTCTCATAGAACTTCTATCAGACAAATACAGTAAGGTGAACACAGTTGCGGAAACACCAAATACCCACCGCGTTATCATTCATAACACGGTGTACAAAATCCGCTGTCATTGAAAAGAGCGCCCAAACATCTCAGAATGGGTAAATACGAGTCCTGTATCGTTTTCGAGAGTATTGTATACCATTAATCCTGCAAAATAGTC
The DNA here is from genome assembly GCF_023897955.1 of Schistocerca gregaria. Classification (NCBI taxonomy): domain Eukaryota; kingdom Metazoa; phylum Arthropoda; class Insecta; order Orthoptera; family Acrididae; genus Schistocerca; species Schistocerca gregaria. The sequence goes on from NC_064927.1 coordinate 238,841,886, forward strand.
GCAAGTTAAGGAAACGATGACGGAAGTGGATAGCGATAACACAGCCTTCTCTCCAAAGTAGACTACAAAGACTCAGTAATATAGAGATCTGATGAACGTGATGGCCGGAGCAGATGCGATAGTCCATATTTATGCTCAAATAACCAGTCCTGGACGATGAGCTCTGTGTGAGTAGAGCCCTCTCATCATTAGGGAACATGGCTGCCCAAAATCATCATTCGGTCAGAAGTTGAAAACAGTGTGCAGCAACAATCATCCGACCAAGTGACATTCTTCTATTGTTCCATAGTTTTGATTTGTCTACATATCTGTGGCCAGGATATCCAATATTGGGTCTGGCTACCTATTCGTTCTAGCTCATTTAACGATATCGTTCTTGCTTGTAGAACCAAGTATCTTGGACAAGCGGAGAGAATTCTCACACACGATGTAGCCGTTACGAGCGTCTATTTTAGAAAGTGGCAACTTAAAACTATTACAAGTAAAACTGAAGTATGTACATTCCATTTGATCATCAAACAAGCCAACGCGGATCTCGGAATGAAACTTAACGGAAACTCTCTTTGCCATAACAAGTACCCTAAGTACCTTGGTGTCACCTTTGACCGCAGTCTTTCCTATAGAAAACGTCTTGAAAATACTGCTGCCAAGATAAAAGCTCGTAACAATATTATTGAAACATTTTGTGGAAGGCCATGGGGAGCTTCAACAGATACCTTGCGCACATAATCCATTGCTCTGATCCTCTCAGCAGCCGAGTATTGAGCTCCGGTGTGGATAGACAGCTGCTACACCAACTTCATCGACATCCAGTTGAACAACACTATCCGGTTAATAACTGGGGCAAACCGACCAGCACCGATGTATTGGCTTCCTACGCTGAACGACGTCTATCCATCCGCAGTTCGCAGAAGCGAGACCTTGCTTAGGGAATGCCGCAAGCTACAGAAATGTCTGAGGTCACCCATACAGGAAGACATATCAAGTTTACGACTAAATAGACTCCGTTCCAGAACCCCACTATTACGGCAAGCAGAACAGCTAGATGCTTGCAATACTGAGGTGAGATATCTGTGGGGCCAGAGATGTCAACTTATTGAAATCCTGAAGGGTGTGAATGGTTCCGAAAGTATAACTGTAATACTACTGGCAAAGAACTCGACAGGAAACTGTGGATCAAATTGTACAGAGCTCGCACTAGGAATGGACGATGCGCAGACAGTCTTTCCAAATGGCGTGCTACAGAGTCTCCGGTTTGTGACTGTGGGCCTCCGAATCAGACATTCAAGCACATTAGAGATGAATGCCCATTGCATTCCTACCAGGGGAGTTGGAGTGACTTCATGAAAGCTCATGATACGGCTCTTATTTCAGTTAGGAACCTAGATATTGGCACTTAGTTACTTTTATATGTAGTTTTGTATTTTCAAATTCCTGTTGTATATAGTGTTCCTGGTGTTATATACTTGCAATTTTAAACTGCTTGTGAGCCAAACCAATGAATAAATAAATAGTTCATTAGTCCAGGTTGTATGGCTTTGGCACCCCGTTTTCTTGTTACGAGCATTTGCATAGCTGACGAGTGGTTTTGGAATTCCATCTAGCTCTGCAATTCTCGCTTCGTGTTTGCTGACACGATTCGCGAGTACGAAATTCAGTTCCGAAGTGACTCTTATTTTTCCTAACAAAATGGTTCAAATGGCTCTGAGCACTATGGGACTCAACTTCTGAGGTCATTAGTCCCCTAGAACTTAGAACTAGTTAAACCTAACTAACCTAAGGACATCACACACATCCATGCCCGAGGCAGGATTCGAACCTACGACCGTAGCGGTCTCGCGGTTCCAGACTGCATGGCCACTTCGGTCGGCTTTTCCTAACATTCCTCTTCAATACTCGCCCGCCACGATTACTCAACTTTTGTCATCGTCGTGACTTAGTGAATGATGTTTTTCCACTTTCCCTATATCCTGTATAACTCTTAGATATTAGTGTGTTAATCTACTTATCTTTGTTCCGTGATTTGCCGAGACAGTGCATGCCCCGCAGCCACACCGTGGGAGGACGCTATATGTCCTTGCTGCTCGCGAAAAACCACCTTCGCTTATGTTCTGGCCTTATGGGTGTCATTTACGAGATTCCGCGGTGTCTTTGATGTGCAAATGACACCGCTAGTCACCACTCGCGGCACCTGCTGTGCCCGGGCATAAACCCGAATACCCACAGTCCAAACGCCTAGCTTCTTTAATGAATTTTAGTTGCTGGACGGGAGGATCGTATCATTACATAGCACAAGTTGCTTATCAAAATATCCCCTATTTCGATGTCCTCCATTAATCCTATCTGATAAGGATCCCATACCACTTACCAGTACTTCAGAAGAAGATGGACAGGTATAGGGTAGGCAATTTATTTAGTAGATTAGTTGCAGCCTACAAGGATTCACTCAATATAACGCGGTGTTTGATTCGCCTACCGTACAACATTTTCTGTCCGATGTTCAAACTGATCATGTTTGTATTCCATAGGTATTTAATTGAACTGAAAACTTTTAAAAGATGAGGAAGAATGGCAGAAAGGAGCTCTCATCTTTGAACGTGGCCAAGACCACAATGTGAATGAAGTTGCTCGATTTTTTCGTGTATCGACGTATCTGCAAGGAGTGGTGTAGCACTCGAAACCATGAAATAGCCGTAATATCAGTGTTCAACAATATACAGAATATTTGGAACACTACGGAATTTGATCACCAACGAGTGTTCTCAGGTGGATACGGCATACCTGAAGAATGATATGGACTACCTTCCCCACCAAACTCAGGCTACTGTCAACGTTACAGATGCAGTTACAGGGTATCAGCTTGATGTCTCTTGGTTTTTGTATGATGTACGTATCTATTCTGCCCTGATAGTGGGAAGAGTTCAACAGTGTCTTGTGGCTGGTTCTCTACTATCTCACTGGTACCATTGCACTGGATGCAGTTTTCTTCGCAACGTTTGCTCGAAAACTGTATGAGGTGGACCTGTGTTCACTGAAGTAGGAATTACCGATTTTGAAACAGAGTGTGATTCACAGGGCGTCACATAGGTCTCCGATCCGTGTCGGTTCGGATTTTTATAAAAGCACTGTTTTTACGCCTTATTACACCACTGCGAATCGTACACTATTCCTAATGACACGTTGGACAGTTCACGTTCATGTACCAACAAATTCCGCAATATACACGTTGTGATCACGAACACGTCCAAAACCGATGGTTCCTTTCTGCCATTGCGTCACGTCTCCACGTCGACCCATGTTACAGGGCTAATTCCCAACAGCCGACAGCCGCCTGCACACCATTCCACTGTCGTTACTTACGACGGTGGTGGAGGGTAATGTGAGTGCCTGGTAATAGTTCTACGTAGCATTAACACTGCAAAGCGACCAACGTGCTCTTTTAATGTGTTGACTAATACGAGGGTTGGAACTTCAATAGTGGTAACCGTTTATTTACAGCTCGTACAAAATACATACGTGTTTCAGAGTTTTACTGGCCTTAAAAGTAGTCACCAGCATTGTGCATAACCCGTTGCCAGCGATGTGGAAGTCGCAGGATACTCTTAGCAGTGCCAGTTGTGTTAACAGTTCGAGCGGCGCGGTCTATTGCCGACGAATTTGTAGCAGTTCTGAAGCGAATGATGTGAAGTGTTTCCTTCAGTTTAGAAATCGATTTGAACTCACGAGGGCTTAATTCAGGGGAGTGCAGTAGGTGGTATAGCACTTAACAGTCCCATCAGTCAAACAAATCAGTAACAGTCTGCACTGTACGTGCTTGAGCATAGTCCTGAAAAAGGATAGTCAGGTCCTGCAGAAAGTGTCATCACTTCTGTCTCTAAGCTGGTCGTAGGTTGCGTTCCAAAACTGAACAGCGTAGAGGAAGATGTGGTGACACTTTCTGCGGGATATGAACATTTTTTCACAGGGCAGTGTGTGGATGTAAGCTGTAACTGATTTGTTTCATTGATGGAGCTGGGAAGTGCTGTACCACTCACCACACTCGCTGGAAGACTTCATGGCATTCGCTTCATAACTGCTACAAAGTCGTCGGGCAATAGACCGCGCCGCTCGAACTGTCAACACAACTGGCACTGCTAACAGTATTCTATGACTTCCACATCGCTGGCAACGGTTCAAAACGGTTCAAACGGCTCTAAGCACTGTGGTACTTAACATCTGAGGTCATCAGTCCCCTCGACTTAGAAATGCTTAGACCTAACTAACCTAAGGACATCACACACATCCATGCCCGAGGCAGGATTCGAACCTGCGACCGTAGCACCAGCGGACTGAAGCGCCTAGAACCGCTCGGCTACAGCGCCCGGCTCTCTGGCAACGGGTTATTCACAATGCTGGTGGCTACTTTGAAGATCAGTAAAACTTTGAAACACGTATGTATTTTGTACGAACAGTAAATAAATGGTTGCCACTATTAAAGTTCCAACCCTCGTATTTTGTCCCGTAACCTTATCGTCAGTGGAGTGCTAAGAATTCGAATGTGCATGCTTTCGCTTCTACTAATAACTGCATACACTATCTAATCAAAAGTATCCTGACGCCTGTGTGTAACTGCAAATTGACTACCGGGTGTCACGAGCGGCTGATTCAAAAGTATAAAACTAGAATGGGAGTATTATGTAGACTGTAGAGACGTTGTAAATGCACATTGGATTAGTAAGGAGAATTCAGTGACTTCGAACGTAGACTAGTCATTGGATATCACCTGAGTAGCATACTCATCAGGAACATTTCAATCCTTATAAAGTTACCGAGTGGAGAAGTGCAGTGGTTAGCACAGTGGACTCGTATTCGGGAGAACGACTGTCAAACCCGCGCCCTGCCATCCTGATTTAGGTTTTCCGTGATTTACCCTAAATCGCTTCAGGCAAATGCCGGGATGGTTCCTTCAAAAGGGCAGGGCCGCTTTCCTTGTCCATCCTTCCCTAATCCGACCTTGTGCTCCTTCTCCAATGATCTCGTTGTCGACTAGATGTTAAACACTAAACACCACCTCCAGCCCCTGCTAAAGCTACCCGAATTGACTGTTGGTGATGTGTTTGAGGAGTGGGAACACGAAGCAACAACCACTGTCAAACCGAGACCAAGCACACCTCATGTGGTGACGGACGGGGACCGTCTATCATTGCACAGGAGGGATTTACAGAATCGTATTAAATGAACAAAAGGAATCATTCGTGAGTTCAATAGTACTATCACCAATTCATCTAGCACAATGGTTGCGCGTAGGGAGTTAAAAAAGAATGGAGTACAAAGGTAGCGCAGCTACATGTACGTCACACGTGTCTGTAGTCATTGCGAAGCGATGATTGACATGGTGTGAAAAAGTGACGCTATCTGATGATGAATGATTGGCAACGATTGATCTGGAATGATGAATCATGTCGTTTCTTGTCAACAATACCAGCTTATTCCCAAGAGTGAGCAGCTTTCACTCAGTTAATACTAGGCAGAAATCCAGTCCTCATTTGGATAGCACATCCGTACCTCTTGTGTAGACAATTGTGCAGTATACTGCTGCACCCATTTTTAATAAGCTACCACAAAAATGTTAGCAGTATTCCACGCGCTTTCGAATCGAAACTGAAGAGTTTCCTCATGGGTCACCCCTTCTACTCTGTCGAGGCATTCCTTGAAATTTTAAGCTGATTCCTACGTTATATTGTTTATTGCGTTTACTTAAACTTGTGGTTTGACTTTTATTGGATACATAAACGTTTTATTTTGTCTGTAATTACTTTTCTGTAGTAATTCTGTAGTAATCCTGGAGATTTGCTCCTCAGTTTGGTCCTACAGAAGTTGTCGTGTATAAATAAATCAAATAATAAAATTTTTCTACATTTAGAGCTCGCTCCCATTCGCTACACCAACCAGAAATTTTGTCCAAATCATCTCGTATCTGACAACAGTCGTTCAACGTCTTCCTCTTCCCGTACACCTCAGCATCATCAGCAAACAACCACAGATTGCGCCCACCTTATCGAGCAGATCATGTATGTATATAGAAAATAACAGCGGTCCTATCACACTTCCATGGGGCATTAGTGACGATGCCCTTGTCTCTGATAAACACTCACCATCGAGGACAACATACTGGGCTCTATTACTTAAGAAGTCTTCCAGTCACTCACATATCTGTGAATTTATTCCACTCGTAACTTCGTTAATAGACTGTAGTGGGGCATCTTGTCAAATGCTTTCCGGAAATCTAGAAATATGGAATTTGCCTCTTGCCCTTCATTTGTGGTTCGCAGTGTATCATGTGAGAAAGGGGCGCGCTGAGATTCGCACTAGCGATGATTTCTAAAACCTGATTCCTGGACAAAAGCTTTTTGGTGTCAAGAAAACTTTTAGATTTGAACTGGAAATACGTTCCAGAATTCTGCAGCAAACCGATGTCACAGATATTGGTCTGTAATTTTGCGAGAACGTTCTTTTCCCTGCTTATAAATAGGAGTCACTGGCCCTTTCCTCCAGTCGCTCTAGACTTATCGCTTGGGGACAGATTCGCGAAAAACGCATGCTAGGTAAGGGGCCAGTGTCGTAGACAGGTCTTTGTAAATCCGGATTGGGATTCAATCCGTGCCTGGCGACTGACTCCTTTTCAACTCTTTCAGTTGCCAGAGATGCCTATAACTATGCTTCTCAAACTACTGTACGCTATTCTTGCTTGTCACACGGACATTTATCCTGCTGAAAAGTGCCACGGCATCGGGGAAGCCACCAGGCTTGCAAGGGTACAGGTGGGCCGCAATAATATTAGTTTGGTACATAATTGTTATTCAGCCTTTGATTATTACTACAGGATCAGTGCAAGACCAGATGAATGTCTTCCATAGCTCCTATCGGCCTGTATCCGTGGCGCGGTGCATGTATTAGGTATCCATTCACCCTCGTCACAACCATCGACAACGTGACTGATTCCACCAGGTGACAAATTTCCACTGATCTCTTGTCCAATTTCGAAGACCCCGTACGGCTTACGATTCTTATGTCTACATGGGAACACTTATGGGCCGCCTGTTACGGAGCACCATGTTCAACGGCGCGTAGTGCTACGAAACACATGTGCTTGCAACAGCACTGTGCTCAGGGGATGGGTGTGGCACAGAGTGCGGCCTAGCTTGCTTTATAGAGCTGACAAGGCCATGACCCACACGTTCTGTGGTAAGGAAGCAACGTCCAACATCTTGTTGGCTAACCGTGGTTTCACCATACTTCAACTAGTTTCCACACATCAAAAAAAGTTTTGTATCATCCCGGGTCCCAGAACTCCTGAAGATAGACTGTGACTGTGGATATTGTATCACAGACACAGACATTTGTTCTGAGATGTAGCCGGCCTGAGTGGCTGTGCGGTTCTAGGCGCTCCAGTCCGGAGCCCCGCTGCTGCTACGGTCGCAGGTTCGAATCCTGCCCCGGGCATAGGTGTGTGTGACGTCCTTAGCTTAGTTAGGTTTAAGAAGTTCTAGGGGACTAGTGACCACAGCAGTTGAGTCCCATAGTGCTCAGAGCCATTTGAACATTTCCAGAGATGTCACTAAACCCGCCCAAAGATATAAACAACTGTGCATGAGTAATGACTATTAGACGGAGGGGATCCGACAGCCGATCAGTTCCAGTCATTCCACCAGGAAGGAGGTCCTACGGCTCGTGTTGTCTGTAGTTCAACCGTGCCTAGGCGGTCAATACTGCTGTTCGATCGCTTCCGCATTGTTACTTTGCGCTAGGAAGAGCACTCAACAAGGTAAGTGTGCAGGCTTCTCGGAGTGAAGCAAAGCGATGTTGTTCGGACATGGAGGAGATACAGGGAGATAGGAACTGTCGATGACATGCTTCGCTCAGGCTACTAAAGGGCTACTACTGCAGTGGATGACCGCTACCTACGGTTTATGGCTCGGAGGAACCCTGACAGCAACGCCACCATGTTGAATAATGCTTTTCGTGCAGCCCACATGACGTCGTGTTAGGACTCAAACTGTGCGCAATAGGCTGCATGATGCGCAACTTCACTCCTGATGTCCATGGCGAGGTCCATCTTTGCAACCACAACACCATGCAGCACGGTACAGATGGGCCCAGCAACACGCCGAATGGACCGCCCAGGACTGGCATCACATTCTCTTCATATGGCTTCAACCAGACAATCGTCGGAGGCGTGTTTGGAGGCAACCCGAACGGGCTGAATGACTTAGACACTTGTCCAGCGAGTGCAGCAAGGTGGAGATTCCCTGATATTTTGGGGTGGCATTATGTGGGGCCGATGTACGCCGCTGGTGGTCATGGAAGGCGCCGTAACGGCTGTACGATAGGTGAATGCCATCCTCCGATCGATAGTGCAACCATACCGGCAGCATATTGGCAAGGCATTCACTTCATGGACGACAATTCGCACCCTCATCGTACACATCTTGTGAATGACTTCCTTCAGGATAACGACATGGATCGACTAGAGTGGCCATCATGTTCTCCAGACATGAGCACTATCGAACATGTCTGGGATAGATTGAAAAGGGCTGTTTATGGACGACTTGACCCACCAACCACTCTGAGAGATCTCGCTGAATCGCCGTAGAGTTGTGGGACAATCTGGACCATAGTGCCTTGATGAAATTGTGGATAGTATGCCACGACGAATACAGGCATGCATCAATGCAAGAGGACGTGCAACTGGGTATTGGAGGTACCGGTATGTACAGCCATCTGGACCTCCATCTCTGAAGGTCTCGCTGTTTGGTGGTACAAGACGCAATGTTTAATTTTAATGACCTGTAAAAAGGGCGGAAATGGTGTTTATGTTGATCTCTATTCCAATTTCCTGTACTGATTCCGGAACTGTCGGTAGCGAGGAGATGCATAACATTCTTTGATCTGCGTCTTACGAGGTTTATAATCGAAGAAGACTTCCATAGATGCCCACAACAGTAGTGCACTAACAACCGACCAGCTTCACCATTTCCAAAATGCTTGCCCGCAGATGCCTAGGCCAAAACAATGAGCCATTTCTCGAAAACGTTTATGTCAATGGATTTCGCCATGTTTGCACTTATCATCGTTACAACTACCCAGCATTTGTTTCGCCTTTTCAGCAGTACCCTCTACTACTCATTATGAGACGCAAAGTGCAGATGTGGATGTATACGAGGTACCTTGACACAAGGTAGAGCGTGGGGCAGCACTCTTTCCGCCGCCTGTTTGCTTATCTCTCGGCCCCGCACCAGACCAGCTGCCCGTCCCCACCGCGCCAGTACAAACATCCTCATTAAGGCAAGCCCGCCGCTGATCGCGCCTCCCGCTGCCAATTAACTCGTTCTCCCCGCCTGCCCTCTGTAATTCAGACTAATCTAGACGCCCACAACGGGCGCTGTCAGCCGTCTCCTCCAGCAGACGCACCCAAATGCATATCGGCATCCGTATCAGTCCTCATTGCAGATCTGTAGTATTATTTGCGTCCACCCTTCGCCTTTACGGTGGCTTGAATTCCGCTGGAACACTTTCAGTGACGTGTCTGAATGTCTGTGGAGAAATAGCTTCTCATTCTTCCTCTAATTCTGAAACCGAGGAGGCAGTGGTATGGGACGCTATGGTCTGGAGCGAACTCAACGCTCTGCCTCATCTTAAACGTGTTCCACTGGGTGCGAGTCGGGACTCCGTGCAGGCCCGTCCATTCGACGAATCTTATTGTCTACAAACAGCTGCCAAAAAGCTGTTGCTTTATGGAAGGTTGCACTGTCATGCTGATAGAAACAATCATCGAGTCCAAACTGTTATCCTACGGTACGAAGTACACATTGCTGTGAACTGTGTTCATATCCTTCCACAGCCAGCGTTTTCTTAAGCACAGTGAGGGAACCACACCTTAACCACGAAAAATATCCCAATACCTTAACATCAACTCCTCTGTCCTCCACTACACACGGTGTCAATTGGCTTTTTCGAGGCGTTCGCCAAACCCAAACCCTTCCCCCAGACTGTCACAGTGTATAACATGAGTCATCATTCCAGATCAATCGTTGCCAATCACCTCAACCCTATGAATAATGACCTTTTGCTGTCTGTTACTTAAGTAAGAGGTGAACCAATTGTGAACTACTCCCGCATTCCGAATTGGCCAACTTCTGGAGCAATATTTTGTGTTCAGCACAATCAAACGCTTTAGTTAAGTAAAAAAAAGATACCTAGTGTTGGAAACCTTTGGTTTAACCCATCCAGTACCTCATAGAGAAAAGAGAATATAGCATTTTCAGCTGTTAAGCGACTTCTAAAGCCAAACTGTACATTTGATAGCTAATCGTGTGGTATACAATGCTCAATGATCCTTACACACACAGCCTTTTCAATAACTTTAGCTAACACTGATGGCATAGAAATAGGTCTAAAGCTGTCTGCATTACCCCTTTTTCCCTTTTTCTAAAGCGGCTTTACTACTGAGTACTTTAATCATTCAGGAAACTGACCATTCATGAAGCATAAATTAAAAATATGGCTAAATACAGGGCTAAAATGTGCAACACAGTACTTTAATATGCTGATAGGTACTCCATCATATCCATGAGAGTCCTTGGTCATCAGTGATTTTATTATTGACTCAATGTCCCCCTTACCCACTCTAGTCATGAAGAATCATAAAAGTATTGTCTGTGACTGAGCTACAGTCCCCCTGAACCCTGGTTGGAAAAAACACAGTCTATATCAGATCATACGAGTTTAGGAGATCTACCAACATCCTTTTTCTTGCACCATAATATACAAAATTAATACTGAAGTCACCACATATAATTAATTTTTGGTACTTACTGTAAAGTGAACCAAGAACCCTCTCTAACTTGATCAGAAATGCTCTGAAGTCGGAGTATGGGGACATACAAACAACATCAATTAGAAGTCTAGTTTCACTAAATTCAACTTGCCCTGTGCAACATGCAAATACGTGTTCAGTGCAGTGCCGTGATACGTCGACGTGCTCAATGGGGTACTATTGTTTATGTACGTGGCCACTACCCGACTCCGCAAAGAACTCCTTGAAAAACAGCCACCTAATCTGTATCCTGGTAAAGGAAGCCTGCGAATTATCAAATTATTTAGGTGGTGCTCCGATATACCAATAACGTCAAAGTCAACATCCACAACCAGTTCACTAATTTTATCTCTAATACCTCCTATATTTTGATGAAATATGTTAATTTCTTCTCTACTTGGATACCTGACCTCCTCTGAAGGTAATTCCTTTGTTAGAGAGACTACCTTTAAGCAGGGATATCTATCAGATTACTTCAGTCTAAAGAAGGTGCAACTCTAACACTAACTACTATATGAATTTTTCTATTAGTGATACAACCATCTCCCACTACAGTGTCACCTGTAAGCTTTGCCAGCCTCCCCTTCCTGTACCTTTTGAGGTGCTGGCCATGCCTAATGAAACCCGATCTACTGATGGACTCATCTGGCACCTGCTGATGGACTCATCTGGCACCACTGCGATGTGAGACATGTCCTCTGCCATCAGTGCCTTTTCTAGCCCCAAGTTAACAGCAGAATTAAGATGAGTCGATCATGACGCTGAAACAGTGGTACGAAATGTACATTAGTGCCAGCAGTTTGAATATCTATCTTTATCCGGTCACCAATTACATCATATTTCCCGTCCTATCAAGACCATTCCCTGCTCCACCTACAATCAGAACCTGATCCTCTTTCGTAAAATTCTCACGTGACTCCCCTACGCTGTCAGTCACTGAGCCAACCCTGCCCTAGCCTTCACAATGCTGGTGACCTGGTACACACTCCTCAACACTTCCTACAACTGCTGACCCACACCTCTACTGTGTGAACTATCTAGGACCAGAACCTTCTTCTTTCTATTAGAATTTGCAACAGAGTTACGGTTCCTAACAGTTGAGGACTGCTGCATATTTCCTACAGCTACATCTACAAGTAGGAAGAATGAACGCAGTAACGTCTATTAAATATCTAGGCGTAACAGGATAAACAATATTACATGGACCGAGCACGTAAGGAATGTAGCAGGAAAGGAGAATGCTCGAATTAGACTTATTGGGAAAATATTAGGACAGTGTGGGTCATCTGTAAAAGAGACCGCTTATAGAACAGTGGCGCGACCCGTTCGTGAAAACTGTTCGAGTGTTTGGGATCTCCACCAGGTCGCATTAAAAGAAGATATCTAAACAATACGGAGGCTGGATGATAGATTTCTTACTGGCAGGTCGATAAACACGCAACATAAATGATTCATCAATTCAAGTAGGAATACCTGGAGGTAAAATGACATTCTTTTGACGAAACACTGTTGAGGCAATTTAGAGAATCGGCATTTGAAGCTGACTACAGAACGATTGTACTGCGACCAAGGTAAATTTCGCGTAGAAACCACGAAGATAAGATTAGAGAAATTATGACTAGTAGCTGCACAAGGAACCTTCTGCCACGCATCGTACGGTGACTTGTGGAGTACGTAAATACATCTGGATGTAGGCGGCAATAAATTCACGTTGCTGTCTTCGCCACCGAGTTGACGTGCTCCCAGCGAGGTGGAACACATCTGGAACGCTATTGGACTCCAGTTTCGCACCTACAAAGCCACTGGCCTGTAACGTAGAGCAGGGGTCTCCAAACTTTTTAGTCCGCGGGTCACATTGACTCCTCCATGAAGTCATAAGGGCCAAGATCTACCTAGTGGGATTAAAGCACCCTGGCACTCCATGATCACCGTAATGTAAGGCTAAAGGAAAGATGAAATCGCAAAAATCTAAGGTTGTGGGAATAGCTAGCACTGAAACGAAATACGATTTTTATTTAATTACATAATTTTGATTGGTAGACGTACCTGACCGTAATTCTGGGGTATTTTATTCTGGCGAATTTCACCGACAAGAAAGTATGTCACTGCACATTCTTCACGAAAGCGTCCTGCAAGGTTAAAGAAATCTCAAGATCATTGTTAGGAACACTATTAGTGCAAGACGTAACATAGGTAGAGTATGTCAACTCATTGTTATTTCAAGCGGCGCAACAATAAGCTTAGTTATGCAGTCTTGTAGCGAGTAGCAGAGCCAATATCACGGTGTATTGGTCGCGATAGGCCTCGAAACTCAATTGTTGGCAGTGTAGGTAACACCTCAAATATTTGGCGGGCCGGATACCGGGGATGTCCGGCCAGCTAACACGGGCCGGTTTGCCGGCCCTCGCGGGCCACTTTCGGCCCGCGGGCCGTAGTTTGGAGACCCCTGACGTAGAGCATTGTGTGGCTTTTGCGTAGACGTTTGGTATCACACATCTCTGGAAACGAACCGAGGACTTGTCGAATCCATGCCACAGGGAATCGATGCAGTATAGAGTTCTACATATCGATCAACACGTTATTGTGGAAGTCGTCATAAAGATTAAGGTATCAATGTGTATTAACGCTTTTTTCCATCCCATTCACTGATGGATGGACAGACGAATGACAGCGTATGCTTGTTGTTATTTGCTCGAATTTATCTACGGTCTCTCTACAGGATAGATTCGTAGGAGACGGAAGAAAGTGTGTGTTTTCTGTCATGAATGACGCGTCTTGAGGTTTTTACCCAAGTTCTCGTGAGATTATGGCATTTTCTAATGTGTTTGCCAGATAAAATTTTTCAACATTTACACTCTCTCACCAATCCAGAATGCCCGCGACCGTTCATTGTGGAGTGCTTTGTATAAGACCGAATATACAATCGGTAATGGATCTCATATACTTGAGATGTATGCAAGTGTGGGTGGTAGAAGTTCTTTGCATGTATTCTCATTTGTACGATGAATCGCCAGAAATTGGTATAGGCTTGCTTATATAAATACAGAGACATGTAAACAGGCAGAATACGGCGCTGCGGTCGGCGGCGCCTATGTAGGACAAGTGTCTGGCGCAGCTGTTAGATCGGTTACTGCTGCTGCAAACATTTAAGTGCGTTTGAGCGTAGTGTTATAGTTGGCGACGAGCGATGGGATACAGCACCTCCGAGGTAGCGGTGAAGTGGGAATTTTCCCCGTACGACCATTTCACGAGTCTACAGTGAATGTCAGGAATCCGGTAAAAAACCGAATTTTCGACATCGCTGCTGCCGGAAAGAAGATCCTACAAGAACGGGACCAACGACGACTGAACAGAATGGTCTAGCGTGACACAAGTCCAACCCTTCCGCCAATTGCCGCAGATTTCAGTGCTGGGCAATCATTAAGTGTCAGCGTGCGAACCATTCAACGAATCCTCATCGCCCGCAGCTCGTGGTCGTGCGGTAGCGTTCTTGCTTCCCACGCCCGGGTTCCCGGGTTCGATTCCCGGTGGGGTCAGGGATTTTCTCTGCCTCGTGATGACTGGGTGTTGTGTGCTGTCCTTAGGTTAGTTAGGTTTAACTAGTTCTAAGTTCTAGGGGACTATGGCCATCGATGTTAAGTCCCATAGTGCTCAGAGCCATTTGAACCATTTTTGAATCGTCATCGATATGAGCTTTCGGAGCCGAAGACCCACTCATGTACCCTTGATGACTGCACGACTCAAAGCCTTACGCCTCGCCTGGGCCCGTCAACATCAACATTGGACTGTTGATGACTGGAAACATGTTGCCTGGCCAGACGAATCTCATTTCAAATTGTATCGAGCGGGTGGACGTGTGTGGATATGGAGACAACTTCATGAATCCATAGACCCTGCACGTCAGCAGGTCAAGCTGGTGGAGGCTCTGTAATGGTGTGGGCCGTGAACAGTTGGTATGATAGGGACCCTTGATACGTCTCAATACTACTCTGACAGGTGACACGTATGTAAACATCCTATCTGACCACCGGCACCCGTTCATGTCCATGGCGCATTCCAACTGACTTTGGCAGTTTGAGCAGGACAATGCGACACCCTGACGTCCAGAATTGCTACAGAGTGGCTCCAGGAACACACTTCTGAGTTTAAACACTTACGCTGGCCACGAAAATCCCCAGACATGAACATTATTGAGCATATCTGGGATGTATTGCAACGTGCTTTTCAGAAGAGATCTTTCGCCCTCGGACTCTTACGGATTTATGGACAGCCCTGCAGGATTCTTGGTGGGAATTCGCTGCAACACTTTTTTAGACATTAGTCGAGTCCATGCCACGTCGTGTTGCGGCAGTTCTGCGTGCTCGCAGGGTTCCTACACGATATTAGGCAGATGTACCGTTTTTTTTTCTTTTTTGGCTCTTCAATGTGGAAAAACTGCAGTTTTCTTAACATGCTACCAATTGATAGTATTATATAATTTTCCTTATCAACAATTAACCATCATGTGGTACGTTTTATATCGCTTCCCAAATTTTTATTTGATTGTAGTAATAAAACTCCAATTTTCTAATCCTACTCCATTTGCTCAATAAAGAGAACAAAGGAGCTGGAGGAAAGTAGTTACAGGTACTTCCCCGCGCTTGTTACATACCAGAGGCAAGGTGTAATCAGAAAGGCACGAAACTCAAATGCAGGAACATAAATGTGCGTCGTGATAGAAGCATCGATTTTGACGTAACGACAGCGGAAATAGGGGAGGAGCTGGTCAAAATATTCTGAATATTCTGAATCAGATTTAGAATCATGTCGTGATGCAGTCCAAATGTTGGAATGCTTACCAGGAGCATGCGGTCGTATAAAGCAGAGCCTTGGCGCTTAACAGGTCCATAATCAGCTCTCTGCGTTAGACGTTTCAGCTATGAACACCTGACAGCAAAACACTAAAATGCGCAAGGGGCGCAGAGAACTACTTCGCGAGAGCATGAAACACAAAAAAAGAGATTGTCAACTGTAGAAACTGCGAGGAAAAACACCATAACGGTGATATCACTATTGTCTCTTTCAATGAAAGTGGCTTCCGCTCCCAATGCTGCGATAGCTAATAAGGAAAGAAAAATTAGCTGTGAAAGGAGTCCTAGAAAACAGAGATAGCAGGCTTCCATTAATCATAGGCGACTAAGTTTACCTCAGAACAGAAGCAGTTCCAACACATCGTGGCACTCCCAAATGCGGACTAGCAGACTTCCACATTATAAGAACACTAGGAATCAGATTAGATTTACCGGCACAATTCTCGGACATCCAAGCAACCCAATTTAAAATGAAAATGCCGTTTTACAGAGGACTTCGCTTCATAACAACGCATCAACCGCCAATAGAATTCCTAGGCTATGTCAAGTGGAATTCATAATCATGGATAATCTAAATGCAAGATCAGAAACATTTGTAGACTCCAGAAATAACCGAAACGGTGTAGCACTAACAGCGTTTCTGAAGACGTCACAAACGCAATGAGGCTAGGCAACAATGTATCCTCCTTCGTCAGCCATGCAGGAACGTCTATGCTTATCCCCTACACGTACGTAAGATGGATCTGTAGTCATCTCGGCCCCCAACAACCTGGAGACAGCATTGGAAGCGACCATCTTCCCCTCTATATCTACATCTGCATAACTACACTGAAGTTCACAATTAAGTGCCTGGCAGAGGGTTGATCAAAGCACGTTAAAGCTATTTCTCTACCATTCCACTCTCGAACAGCGTGCGTGAGAGCCGAACACTTAAATCTTTTGTTGAGAGCTCTGATTTCTCTCACTTTATTAAGATGATTTTTCCACTGTGTAGGTGGGCGCCAATAAAATATTTCATATTCGGAAGAGAAGGCTAGAGATTGATATTTCATGAGAATATTGTGCCACAGAGAAAAATACGTTTTAATTACTGCCACCCTCAATTCGCGTATCATATCCGTGACACTCTCCCTCGTATTTCGCGATCTACATCTACATCTACATCCATACTCCGCAATCCACCTGACGGTGTGTGGCGGAGGGTACCCTGAGTACCTCTATCGGTTCTCCCTTCTATTCCAGGCTCGTATTGTTCGTGGAAAGAAGGATTGTCGGTATGCTTCTGTGTGGGCTCTAATCTCTCTGATTTTATCCTCATGGTCTCTTCGCGAGATATACGTAGGATGGATCAATATACTGCTTGACTCTTCGGTGAAGGTATGTTCTCGAAACTTTAACAAAAGCCCGTACCGAGCTACTGAGCGTCTCTCCTGCGATAATACGAATGAGCTGCACGCCTTTGAATTTGTTCGACCTCCTCCATCAATTCTGTCTGATGCGGGTCCCATACTGCGCAGCAATACTTTAGAAGAGGACGTACAAGTGTAGGGTAAGCAGTCTCTCTAGCAGACGTACTTACCAATAAAACGCAGTGTTTTGTTCGCTTTCGCCACATTATCTACGTGATTGTTCCAAGTTTATTCGTTATTGTAATCCGTAAGTGTTTACTTGAATTCACAGCCTTTAGGTATGTGTGATTTATCGCGTAACTCAAATTGAACGGATTCCTTTTAGTACTTAAAAAAGATGACCTCGCACTTTTCACTATTTAGAGTCAGCTGCCACTTTTCGCACCATACAGATCTCTTGTCTAAATCATTTTGCAATTTGGACTTAGTAATAAAATCGCATTTAATGAAATCTCCAGAAACAGACAAATTCAGAAAAAGAATAGTACATATTAAAAACTTACACGCTAAAAAATTCTAAGACGAACTAGAAAAAAGTATTCCACATGCCATAAACATCACAATCAGACGCGATTTAAGAAAATATAAAGGAGACATTGTAGACGCAGCATGGACAGCAACAGCTGAGAACGCACCAGTGAAGATAACAAAACTAAAGGTAGACAGGATACCACAAAGACTATTTAACGCTATACAAGAAACTAGGTGGATTTGTAAATTATTCAAATATCATATTGTGAGTACAAAAGGGAATGGAACAAACTCAAGAACGTGGTTAAGGAACATTTAGCAGAATTTCGAGGTGAACGATGGGCTGATATAAGCAATATCCTTGACCAAAAGCAAATCTATAGATACTGTCACACATTTAGGAGTATTACAAAGATCCAGCACAAAACCCCCACATGGGACTTAAAACATCCAAATCGTAAAGTAATATATGTTGTTAATCCTCAGAAAGGTTTTGTACTGCAAAAGGGAGCCCTTTCTAATCTTCTGTGGTTTAAATAGTAAACATGACGGACAGAATAGTGCCCAAGCGCAAATGAGGATCCGTCTAGTGTCACCAGTGTGAATTAAAAAGTATTTGTGCGAATTTCTTGCAATATCTTAGAGATGCAGTAGAATCCGATTACGGTAGCTGCACAGACCTCATGACATTTTAATTGTACGTTGTTGCTATAGTATACAAATTACGTCAGCCATTAATTTTTGAGGAGATGTATATTGTGTTTGTTTCAACTTGAGGCAGTTAAATGCTTCGGAAACGGCACATTGTACGAAAAAAAAGTTCTAGATGAAAATTAATATTAGTAAAAGTGACGACTGTTTGTGCTACGACTGGCCGCCTCCCGATCAATCCTCCCGTGTGGGCGGCGTATTTTCAGATGGGGACCCAATTTTTATTGCATATTGGGATTTTACGCCAAAAAATTCGTACGGTTTATTAAAACCATTGTTTCTCATTCGTGGTAGACAGACACAATATCAAGTGGGCTTGCTTTTGCAATTAAGGACCGACTCACGTGATTCTACATTACAGTTATGATGTGAATGTAAACCTTTGTGTTCTAACGGTTGATTTTGATGTTGAAACGTTACACGAGTGTAGCAGATATGATTACACTGTACGAATAATATGGGTTGACATTAACTTATCTTGCAAATAGCTACTTGTATGGTAACGGAGTTTTCTGCTCCATATGGGGTTGATTGTGGTGATTCCCCAAATCATCGAACGCTTGATTTCGATGGCCTCCCTCGATCCTCACCATCAGGGTGTTTGTGTCTTACCGGTGTAACTCTCGCACTGGTCGCTACGCGGCTATCGGCGGAATACAAACCGTAACCACTGTAATAAGGTGAAATGTCCATGAAGCGATACTGACAGGAACACCTGCCATGGATAATCACCAAAATGAAGCATCCCAGTGGTGAGACACAAGGGGACTCACCGATATGAAGCATCCCGATTGGATCAGAATACTATTGCATCCACGTCGTTGTTCCTGGATAATGCTACACGTAGTTTCTAACCAGACATTGAAACGACTTACTATATATTGGCACTGTACAATCAGATCTGCAACACTCATGTAACGTTTGAACATCAGTATCGCATTTAGAATACAAAGGTTTTCATTTACATCGTAATGAAATTTAGAATGAAATGCATGGGTTCTTAATTACAAAAAACAGGCACAGTTGATATTTGTCGATTACAGTGCCATTTGCCGCAACTGGAAGACAATAGTTTGAGTAAACGATACGTATTTTTTGGCGTAGAATCCGAATATTTAATAAAAGTACAAACTTCAGCACGTCCACACACCAGATGTGCTTGGGAAGAGGCCGGCTGTAGCACAGACAGATGTCCCGTTTACTAATATTAACTTGTCACCTAGTGCATTTTTTTCGTAAGATGCGTCGTTCTCGAGATGTTTAGTTGTCTCAAGTTAAAACAAACAATCTATATGTTGGTTTAAATGTTCTGTTTAATCTCTCGTTACTGTAGATGGGTGACATTGCACAAGAAACTTCTCGATTGCAGCCATTGCTTATGCTCATGTTAGTATCACATCTATGATATATGTTGTTGTTGTTGTTGTTGTTGTTGTTGTGGTTCTCAATCCGAAGACTAGTTTGATGCAACTCTCCATGCTACTCCATCCTATGCCAGCCTTTTCATCTCCGACTAACTACTGCAACCTACAGCCTTCTGAATATGTCTTTGTAGTCATCTCCTGGTCTCCCTCCACGGTTTTTATCCCTCACACTTCCCTCCGGTACTAAATTGATGATCCCTTGATGTCTCAGATTGTGTCCTACCAACCGATCCTTTCTTCTAGTCGAGTTGTGTCACAAATCTCTTTGATCCCTAATTCTATTCAGTACCGCCTCATTAGTTACATGATGTACCCATCTAAACTTTAGAATTTTTCTGTAGTACCACATTTCAAAAGCTTCTATTCTCTTCTTATCTAAACTACTTATCGTTCATGTTTCACTTCCATTCATGGCTATACTCCATACAATTAATTTCAGGAAAGACTTCCTGATACTTAAATCTATACTCCACTTTAACAGATTTCTCTTCTTCAGAAGCGCTTTTCTTAATTCGACTACATTCCATCATCCTTCTTTTGGTTTTGCTGATGTTCATCTTATGGCCTGTTTTCAGTACACTGTCCACTCCTTTCAAATGATCTTCTCAGTCCTTTGCTGTCTCCAACAGAACCAATTTCATTGACAAACCTCAAGGTAGACAAATGCAAGTAATTCATGGTCGTTCTGTTGTTTTGTGCAAGCTTCACTCGTTGACACCCCATAGGGCCTTAAAGTCCGTATAAGACGCACGTAAAATCTTCAAAAAGTTCTGTGCTATCGTGTATAAAAATTATTTTCGCCCAAAACAAGCTTTCGTACGTCAATTGTCATACAAGATTGCAAAGTTGATAGTATTTTGTCGTGGATGCATTGTTTCACATTTCTTCTGCTTATTTCAGCCAATTATAGTCATACATGATTCGAAATGGTTGTTACAGTGATTCGGCGGTAGGGTAAAAGATGTGAACGAGACTGAAAAATGCTCTTATCATAACTCAAAAACGGCGAATATGTCCTGGGAAGAGTTAGGGATGTAAAAGAAGGAAACTATCTTTTCGAATTATCTGGCAGTTACAAAGACATTTAAATCAAAACTTCTTGGCATATCCGCTCCTTTTTATGAGCCTTCTTAGACAAACCCCCAGTTACATGTACTGTGAGAGGTTAAAAATAAATGAATACAAATTTATATGCGTCTAGTAATTTAGGAGTATACAGGGTGAAAAATTAAGTATACAGTTGCGGTAGGTCTGGCAGCAGCAGCAGCATCTATAATCGGGTTGTACATCAACTCTAAATGAGTTGCACGACAGATAAAGGTACGTTATTTCAATACTGCTTCAAATCTGTGGTAGAATTCATCGATCATAGTGGTTGGCGCTTTGTGGCGTCTAAGTCACCCGGCAGCCCATGACCTAACGTTTCCGATGCAGGAGAAATCTGGAGAACGCGCTACGACAGGGCAGCACTTAAACGTACTATGCAATGAGGTAGGTCATGACAAGACGCTCATTAAGCAGTTTTGAGTGGTCATGTAGTACGATAGCGCCATGGATACTTCGTAGACAAAGCACAGAAACACACCTTAATACGTCGCTATGTAAAGCATGCTGCCAAAATTACCTCCTCTGCAAGCTAGAGACGACCATACGTACCCAACAGCCCCGTGTACGACCACGCCAGGTGTTGGGCCCGTATGACGGCCAAAAATGCAGTAACGTAACGTTTTTTTCTATTGAGAGCGTCCACACAGGGATACGTCCATCGCGATGCTGTACACAAGATGGAATTCACCTGAAAAGAAGAGGTGGAGCCATTTCTGTGTCCAGTATTGTTGAAGCTACTGTTCTAGACTCACCTCCGGACGCTTCCATGTCAAGAGAGGTTGCAAAAATGGTCAATACTAGGTTCTGCAGACGACGTCACAATGTCCGTGTGGAAACTTGACTCTGGTGAGGCCATTGAGATCGCGCATGGGCCGGTTGAACCCTCTCGTTTTCATTTTCGCGTGGAAGTTGTGGGATTTAAACAAACAATAGCAGCAGTATCGCGATACAGCTAACAGTAGTTTCGGCAGGACACGTCCCTGTCGTTGTCAAATTTCAAAAGGTGCTGGCAGGTGTCTTACGCAAAACACGACCTTCTCACAAACAATTAGCATGAGATATTTGAGTAAGAAGCCTGGCTTCTTTATCACTCCTTACGTAAAGATATTTAGATCTCATTACTCCTACCCCATCTGTGCCGCTGCTCTGAAATGCTAATCAGTTTCATATCCAAGCCTGTTGTCAATTTTATGCCAACTCTTTTGTTGCATGCTACATTCATGGTGTAGGAGTTTCATTGGCCAACCGCGTAGCTACCATTGGTGGTTTCCTTCAAGAATATGTGTGTACTTCAGTGCTTCTTGCAGTAATCTTTGACTATGTCCTGGGTTCACTACTCGTTAACGTATTCATTCCAACAAGGGAGGTCTAACGTACGCCAGCCAACAAACACCTGGAGTTCTCATAAGTTGTTGTTGCTTTCAGTTTTAGGTACATGTACATTCCGTTTGGCCTATACCGATCTGTCATTAGTCTAGCAGATCTCTCCAGAACAGAGGAAATGCTTGAAGTGAAGTACATCAAAATTGAAGTAGTGTAGACTGGACGTTGTGAAGTTCGGGCACTGACGGTGCCTTCATGCACTTTCCATACTTTATCTGGAAGAAACCCAGAATAAATTTTCCGATTCCTTAAAAACATGATTGTAAACTGTTTGGTCATTAAAGAATATGATGTAGTCATTGGTTATTCGCACCTGTAACGATATTCTTGTTGAACAGCAATAGAACGATTGTCGTCTACATCTTCAAACTGTACGTTGCTCCTCAGGGTGTTAGAACTCATATGCTTGTTGGTGGCTCTGAGTCCGGCTCAGATGTCAAAATGATAGTTGTAAAAATCTTCCGATTTAAATTTAAGCCTAGTGACATTAAGCCGGAGAACATTGCATTTTGTGAACAGATACTACGCATACGGTAGCCATGTAGTATGTCTTGACAATTTCTAAAAAGTGACTGAAACACAGTGTTTAAGGCTTCTGAGAGCAGTCTATTGACTTCGACGCTCTGATATCGGATAACGATTAGCATCTGAATTATTCACAGACAGCAAGTAAAAGAATATTTAATAAAGTATCCAATCAATTTCAACCGGAAGGACGCTCAACCTCACAACGTTTCTACCTCCTGACAGATATTGTAGCGTTTGTTACTAGTTTTGGAGAGCCAATACTTGATGTTTACACATAAAATTTTTCTAAGATCTGAGAAAAAGGGCACTGAAATTTTTTGCTATTTTTGCTGCTACTACTTTTCTCGTAAGCTACACACTAATACAGTCAATTACGAACTACCATTCGAAGCAAAAAAGTCTAGTACACGCTGGCTCCCAAACAGATACCTTAACAGAACTATGAACTCTTCATCTTCGATAACGTGAAATAAATCTGCTGCAACGTCTTTGCTTTCTATATATTGCGATGTGGTAGTGTGGAATGTAACAAGCAAATATGTTCGGTAAACATACGTTAAGTGCTATTAGCAATTGCTAAATTTCGTTACTATGCAACGCATCTGTTCTGTTGAGCAATTGGTTATAGCTTTTATGGTATGCATTTTAGAGCTAGTGTTTATAAGACATTTATCTTGTGTTGATACACATTACTTCTTCCCAAAATGTGGAAAGCAAAGAGCTTGCAGCAGAAGAGATTTGTTTCACTGCATATAAAATGAAGTAGTGCTCGTAGCTTTTACGGCACATTTGAGAGTCCATGTTTACTAGACTCTTTCGGTTGTTCAGACACCATCTCCTTTCGTAATAAGTCTTAAATAGCATGATGTGAAAATTTATATCAAAGTAACCGCGTTGTGATCCTCCTTATTTAATGCTTCTGTGGTTTACCTGTACTGATTCGTGATGCTGCAGCGCTCTTCGTCATAACTAGAACCATGAATCGTGAACGAGAACGAAGAAAACGATGAGAGAATGCCGTCACAGTCCTACAGCAAAACAGTAATTATGCTGAACAGTTTTACTCGTTGTTGGTGTTGTGGTCTTCAGTCCGATGACAGGTCGGACGCATCTCTCAATGTTAGTGTATCCTGAGGAAACCTCTTCATCTCCGAATAACTTCTGCAGTCTATATCCATTTGATCTGTTTACTGTATTCAAGCATTCGTATGCGTCTACAGTTTTCATCAAACCCCCCCTGAAACCCCCCGCCCCTCCCCCCCGCCCAAACACACTTCTTTACCCTCAAGATCTGTTCTATAAACCCATTTCTTTTAGTCAAAGTGTACCACAAATTTCTTTTTGCCCCTGTTACGTTCAGTACTTCCTCGTACGTTATTCGATCTGCACATTTAATCTTTAGCATTTCTTTAGCAGCGCGCCTCAGAAGCCTTTGTTCTCGTTTCTCTTCTTGTCTGAATTGTTGATCGTCCACGTTTCACTTCCATAAGCGTCAGACAAATACCTACATATAAGACTTCCTAACGCTTGATTTGGATTAGATGTAAACAAATTCCTCTTTTTCAGAACTGATTTTCTTGCTCTTGCGAGCCTGCAGTTTATATTCTCTCTGCTTTGGCTATCATCAGTTATTTTGATGTCAAAACTACAGAAATCAATTTAATATTTTTAGTGTCTCATTTCCTACTCTAATTCTTCCAACGTCGACTGATGTAATTCTACTACATTCCATTACCGTTGTTTTAATTATGTTAACGCTCACCTTAAAACCTCTTTCCAAGACATAATCCATTTCATTCAAATGCCCTTTCAAGTTCTTCAGAATCAAAATATTATCGGCAAACCTAAAAGCTTTTATTTAGTCTCCCTGAACTGTATTTCCCTTTCTAAATCGCACTGGTTTCATTCGCAGATTGCTCAGTATACAGACTGAATAACATTGGGGATACGCTGCAATCGTGTCTCATTGCCTTGTCAATGACTACTTGCCTTTCATATCCTTCGACTTACATAACTTCAATCTGCTTTCTGTACAAGTTATATTGTATCACTGCTACCTTCAATGAGTATAGTTCAAATAACATTGTCAAAAGGTTTCTGTGCATGTTACCAGTGTAACAGACGTATCTTTTTCTTTTTTCAAGCTATCTTCTAGGATTACTGGGAGAGAGAGTGTTGCCTCGTGTACTCGCACATTTCTCCGGAGCCCAAGCTGATACACCCGGAGGTCGGATTCTGTCAGTTTTTCAGGTCTTCTGTAAATAATTTGTGTCAATATTTTACAACCATGACTGATTGAACTGATGATTCGGTAACATTCACAACTATCGGCACCTGCCTTATTTGTTAGTGGTATTATTACGATCTTCCTGAAGTGTCTCGGTATTTCGCTTGTCTCATATATCTCACACACCAGGTGGAAACGTTTTGTCATGGCTAGCTCTCCCGAGGACGTCAATAGCGCTGAGGGATTGTTGTCTGGTCCAGGAGCTTTGTTTCGTCTTAGGTCTCTCAGCTCTCTCCAATTCTTCTCGGGGAGTGTTATGCCGCCCATCCTATATTCTTTTATATCTTCTTTGCACATATCTGTTACCTGATCTCTTGATATTCGTGCAGCTTCTTTTCTCCAAAGGTCTCTAATTTTCCTACAAGTGCCATCTGTCTTTCCCATAGTCAAGTCAGTTTCTACAGCACTGCATTTGTTCTCAATTCACGCCCGCTGAGCCATTTTAAATCTCATTCTGTAAAACTCATTCTTTAGAAAATATTTTATGAAGGAAAGCAAAATCCGTTGCAGGCTGTAGAGCCTACAACGGACCATGTCCATGTTCTCTTTTATAAAGTGTGTAGAGGCTGTGGATCCGCACGGAGAAAAAAGAGAAATATTTTTAGATGCCTGTATTCCCTTTCGACTGCTTCAGTTGCTATATTTTTATATATCCTCGTTTCATTAGTTAAATGCATTACCTCCCGCGATACCAAAACGTGTTTGCTAGATTTTATCCTTTTACTTGGGCAAACGGGCTTTCCGGAGTGGTAACATAGGTTCCCGTAAGATCACCGAAGTTTAGTGTTGTTGGGCTTGACTTGCACTTGGATGGGTGACCGTTCAAGTCTGTCGAGTGCTGTCGGCAAGCGGAGTGGCACTCAGCCCTTGTACGGCCAATTGAGGACCTACTTGATTGAGACGTAGCGACCCCAGCCAAGAAAATGACAACGAATGGGAGAGGGGTGTGCTGGCCATACGTCCCTCCATATCCGCATGTAGTGGCGCCTTTGTGTTAAGGTTGACACGTCGCTCAGTCGGTACCGATGGATCTTCCGAGGACTTTTCGGACAGAGTTTGATTTATCTTTTTATCTTTTTACCTATTTCATCCTCTGGCGCCTTGCTTATTTCACCTCTCAAAGCTATTCATTCATCTTCAATTGCATTCATTTCTGTGTTTCAATCAATCGTTATCTAACGCTCACTCTTAAATTTTCAACAACCTCTGGTTCTTTCAATTCATCCAGGTGCCACATCCCTGGTTTCCTACTTTTTATTATTTCTTTGGTTGTAATCTGACATGCATAACCAATAAATTATTGTCAGAATCTATATCTATCCCTGGAAATGCTTTACCCTTCGAAGTCTGGTTTCGATATTTTACAGATTTGTCATTAATTATTCTAGGCTAACTCTCCGGTTGAGGGATTTAACATTCGTAAACTGTAAAATAACGAAAGCGTCTAATTTTGTATACGAAGTTCTATTGTACGCCGTACAGTGCTTTCCTAGAAATTTATTTCCAATCCCTAATTTTCATTTGTCTTTTCTTCTGACACTTTTTATGAAAATATTAATAAATACTATATGTTGAACATTATTTCAGTCTGTCTGCAGTGTAATTAGCATAAAAACTGAAAAATAGAGAAATGTCCTTCATAACTAATCGACCCCACTCTGCCTCGCTTGGCCACCTGCTGGGTTTCAAATGCTCTGCTATAAATGGCTGATGCCTCGCCCGATCCACACCAAAAATATTATTTCCTCTCAGCGCTTGGCCCCTGGAACTCCCACTTCTGCCATTTTTATTTCTGACCATTCCCTGTATGTACTACAAATCTGTGGAAAATCGGTGACGACGAAGAGTCGCGATCCTGCTGTTGGATTAGCACAGAAAATGACCTCAGATCACGTTTAACTCGAATAACTGCATTGTACAAACGTTAATCCTAGATTAGATCGCCGTGAGATAGCATCAACTTTAACTGGCGAAATTTTGCGTAGCGAAGTAAGGTCCATATCTAATCATCAGTTTACTGTGTAGTGATATTACAAAACAACATATATGTTCTAACTGAAATAACAAAAAAAGTTTTTCTTGACTCGTAAATAAGTAGCTACGCCACTCCCACAGTGCTAAATCTTAAAACATTTGTTCTGTCTGTTAGGTCAGGTTAAGAAAATTGTCAGCCACGTACAAAATGAGTACGGATAACAATTGATCTCATAACAGTTCTCGGAGACGTAATGTGATTTATGCGATTTGTTTAAAGGGATTTGATACGCATTTGCCGACAGAGTTAGACTGTAAAACTCGAAATATTTGCCGTGAACTCTTAAGTTCGATTTTGGCACAGCCAAAAACGACTGAACGTCTCTGACAAACGTTGACTTGTGGTTCGAGAAGCAGTAACTGTACAATACATACTACAGAGTACGTACCCAAAATTCTACAACTGCATGCACCTTGATGAATGAAACATAAGCAAGTATATAAGTGATTTAGGAAGGTGATATTTATCGAACAGTGTTAACACGATTGATTTAGCTCTGCATTGTGGCTTATGCTATTGAGGATCTCAGCTTCAAACACAGACTAGTTCTAAGATTTTTTCTATTTGATACTACTTTCTCTACTGTATTCATCATAAAAATGATTATAACAATGGTGCCTTTTGAAACCATACCGTGCTTTCCGTTTTCAAGTTTTCTGCAACACTGTGGCGTGGCAGCATTCTGTGTGTCAGAATCTTACGTGATGTGAATTATAGAGTTTCCTTTCTTTTAAACTACGGATAACGGATATCTTAAGTATTCAGATGTGTCTCTGAGAAGAAAAATGGCGCACCCACTCTCGGAATCAAATGATAAATCGTTTAAGGTGAAGTTTCGCTTGGACAAAAATACTGTGCTGCACTTAGAACTAAGGATGAGAGAGTATCTGCTGAAACTATCCTTAAGAAACCCACTGACTGCAGTGTGTATGCTACTTTTAACATTGAGATTTTATGCTACAGGGAGTTTTCAGATGGTGATTGGCGATTTTCTAAAAACAGGCGTAGTAAAAGCTTGCAGATATATTCACAATGTATGGGCCCTAATTAAGAGTACCTCACTGAAGAAAGAATTCATCAAAATGGCTACATCCGGAAATGACGAGAGAAGAACTGAGGGTGATTTTTATCAAATAGCGTAGTTTTCTGGTGTTTTAGGCGCCATTGACTGCACCCATATTCACATTAAATCTACTGATAGTGGGATTGTAGAGATACTTAGCATTCGCCAAGGTTGGCTTTCGTTAAACGTACAAGCAATCTCAGACGCTAAGCTTAAACACAGCATATTCATATATGTACAAAGCACTGCATATAACTTCGGAATGCAAAACACACGCTCTCTGTCTCTCCACGGAGTTCCAGTACTAACAGAATACGAAGCTAACAGGAGATTCGCAATACAATGACTGCGGAATTTACTAAAAATGTCTCTACAGAAAAACAAATCCAAATGTAGTGTTAGACAGGGAGTTCGGAAATTCCCATTTCAAACTACTAGTACTTGTAAAGTGGTGGACTGAATAGACAATATTTTGAATTGGAATCCGTTTCCGTGTTGCAGCCACCTGAAACAATGTTTGCTAGGTAGGTACCAATGGGGTAGTCACGGCGGAGAGTGCATTTGTCGGATCGTCTGATATCATTTGACGTGAAAACTTTCTCTGTGACCTGGTTCGAGCCTCGTTCGTGTGTTTGTGAATGTTATAACAACATAGTTGAGTACACATTTGCAGAACACAAGGATCGTCATCCACAACGTCCGACTCCATCGCAACGGCTTCGAGAAAGGGGTGCCTTCACCGTGACTATGGTGCTCCAAGGAGGCGCGGCACACCCCAATTGGAAAAGGTACACTGATTATGAAAGCTGATCAAGATTATTTCTTGTTTCTTTGGTTATTAATGAATGGAACTGTAAAACAAGTGATGTCTCGGGTCACGCGTAATAAGTTACTTGTAAAAGTGGTCGCTTTGCCAAATGGTTGTACCATGGAAATGGTACGTTTACAGACATGAGTTCCTATTCAAAATTTTATGTATTAATTCCCCTATACAAGTGCTAGAAGTTTATAGCGGGAATTTCCGAACACACTGTGCAACAGAGCAGCGTCCTGAACAGAGGTCCTTTTCTGAACTAACATCAGAGTTGGCCTCCAGTCAGCGATGTGTATACATTCGGTCCTTAGTATTTGATTAACGTATTAAACCTACTGACAAGGCATTTGCAAGCGTATTGTCTCTGTTTACCCCCCAGTCTACTATGTTAAATATAGGCTTAAATCAAATTCATGAATATATGCTATATTGCTAATATATGCTATATTGCTAATTACTCTCTTCGTAATGAAGGTTGTGATCTCGCGCCTGTGCGGTGGTGTTCCACACGGAGGTGATCGATTCTAGCCCTGCTGGTGGAAGGAATTTTCACGCTGATAATTCGGTCGCCAAGAGGAGGACAGGATGTGGCGTAAAGTTCCTTCTCACCAGAGTTTGAGGCTATGTCCTGAATTAAATTCCAAAGCTCTCCACAGGCTCCCACGAAGCGAGACCATGTGACACTGTAGATGCTGATTCTTCTGGCTGGATACGTTAAGCCCTGAGGACTCCTCGAAACTAATAGAGACGAGTCCGCTATATCCTGGAACCAGATTTCATCCTCCTCCTTCTCTCGTTATCATACATAACAAACATGACGTACACCTATTATAGTCCCCAACACTGGCAGAGAAACGTTAGACACAACTAACGTATACTAAGTGGAACACGGTCATTGGGTGCTGTGGAAGAGAACCGTTCTCGCTTCGACAGATTAACGAGCCCTCCGGACTGCCCAGCCAACGACGCGGTTCGAGTTTTTCTACACTGCTAATTGTCGCTAGTACCCTGCTTCCGTACTGAGCGAAACTCTTGGTCACTTCATGAGGTCGTTGGCGGATCACCTGCAAGACGACGCACACACAAAAGAGAATTCAGTACTGTTTGAAGTTTAAGAATCCAATCACTATGGTTTAATTTCTACGAATTCTATATCACCTGTAAATTGATGAAATAAAAATTCTCACTGTATAGGAAAATTCTGAGGAAGAGTTGAAACATCTGCGTAGGAAAACTTGCTCTGATTTACTATTGGGTGATTTTAGAATATTTGGAACCTGAAATAAAATGTGCGGCTAGGGCCTCCCGTCGGGTAGACCGGTCGCCTGGTGCAAGTCTTTTGAGTTGACGCCACTTTGGCGACTTGCGTGTCTATGAGGATGACAACGCAACACACAGTCCCTGCGAGGAGAAAATCTCCGACCCGGCCGGGATTCGAACCCGGGCCCCCTCTGCACAGCGTTCGGCCGCGCTGTCCACTCTGCTACCAAGGAGGACATTTTGAGCCTCATCGAATGATACTGAAGAAAGAAATCGAAAAATTCTACGGATTTTACGGAAATTTCCTGGTGACTGAAATTAAGCCAATGGATGAGAATCCCACGTTATACTCACTAAGATCTCTATGATGAATTTAGGAACTAGTATTCAAAACAGAGAAAAAAAGGAAAGGTTGCAGTTTGGGGTATAACGCCCCGTATACATGACGTGCTCACTGGAGACGAACAAGCTAAAGGAGAAGTGTAGTACCGCAAATCAGTTGTGACTTTTCCAAACGAGCCTTATCAACATTCGCCGTAAACGACTAGGAGCATTTATCAAAAAGTCTGAATCAGTATCTGCAGATGGAGATTTGAGTCCTTCTCTTTCCTTACACGAGTCCAAGATCGTACCCATTCCATTCACCTAAGCCTGCACCAATATTTAGGAGAGAGTAGTAAAAAAAAAAAAAAAAGCATGAGCTTTACTCATTTCTCGACTCATACGGACAGGTGTGTTTCCAACACTTCTTTTATCTTTTAGAAATGTTTCGGAGAATTCTCCCCGCCCTTTTATCACCGATCTCCTTTCACTAACTTGAGGAGTATACACGGAAATGTATCCTAGGAACGAATACGAGGAGGCATTTGATATTCGACCAATGAAATTCTGAGCGAGTTCTAAAAGCTCTGACAGTGACGAAAATGCAGCGACGATTACATAGTCAGGAGAGTCTTAAAATAGCAGTATTACGTGTGTGATTCGGAATGGAACACGTTACTAGAGAGACTGAAAGAAAGTGTTGCTTACAAAGAAGGCTCCGTCTAATATTAAACTCTTATTGATCATTTAGAAGTTGGCTAGGATGCTTTCGCTGTGGAACTTTACAGTGTACCTAAATACGTTTCTGGACGCATAATGTCAGAGCGTGATGGGCCAGAGTGTAAGTGCTGCCTACCACTTTACTTTGCTACGTAACGAACACCAGTCTTCGAAAACTGTACAAACTGCCTCTCCTTACTTTGGTGCCGTACGGCGTACTTGTTGCGTGAGAAAGGCTGATGCATTAATACTAAACTGTGGAAATACCCCTTACTGGAACTGAAATAACAGAAAGCCGTAGTGTTTACACAGAAGTACATCGTCAAGAGATTCCTGTAAATAAAACAGGACAAACTCTTAAAGGGGAGGATAATCACTGGAAGAAGATACGTTCCTTACGGTAGTTTGTCAAGACGTAATGACGTAGACCACTAAATAAACGATTACGCTACAACACGGAAAGGTAAACCGAGAGGAGCGATATTCAGTTCGAATGGTGACTTCTGTTAAGCTGAGAGATGCCTGCAACAATGTCTTGATAAAAATAAATTAAGATTCCTCCCATTATTTCAAGTGTTGAGAGTGCGCCGACTTCAGGTGGCATAGGAAATGATCATTGTCGTGTAATGAAAGAGCTTTTCTGAGTTTCATACTGGATGCACAGACTTCAGATTACATATGTGTGTAGTCGGTAGTGTCAGTCATAATAAAAGCAAGCTATCCACAGGTGTGAAAGAGAACTTACAATGCTTCAAATGTGAATGGAATTCGATAATACCAGGAGGATTACGCTTGGATTACTGGTCCACCGAGAGAACCCTGTAATGTGAAGTGGTTGCAGCTTACATGCACACCGCATTGCAACAATCTTTTCTTTATTCCCCGATAAGGCGGTGGTCTCTGTTTGGACGAATGACGGAACAAATATGGTATGAAATTTAATCCAGCGTATCTTTCAGAATTTCTTTGATGTGCGTTTCTTTTCCCTTTAGATCGGTTCTGCGACGCAATGCACTCAGTTAATTTATGTATGTACCCCAGTCACCATGCTATGGATCTCTCAGAAAACTAATATTTATCGTCATAATTGTCATTATGTTATAATTATAACAGAAACTAACATGATTGTCCGGACAGCCCTTTTTCCCAACTACAAAGAGACCAACTGTTGCATTTTAATTTGCTTTTACTGCTTCAGATGGACTAAAAACATGCAGTGATCGAATCCTTTTACAGAACGAGTCAAGATAACAAAACCCATGTGTAATACAGCACGTTGTTTTCACACACGTAATGTTACAAGAAGTATGTAGAATTTCTGTAGCCCTTATCTATAATCTCTTTTACCATAATTTCCGTATTCGGATGTAAACACTTTTAATGCTGTGAGTTCACATGTCGTCCACAGTTTATAACTTTTAAACCAGACTTAGTGTGTTAATATAGAAATATGGTGATTCAAACGATTGCGTTGGAGTCAAATATGCAATTAGCGTCTGATTATCCCATTTCTGTGTAACTACATTACCATATTGTTACTTTGCACTTCCAATACTTTGACTTACGTTTAATTAAAAAACATCGCATTTTATGTTAAACAGTCAGCTCCAGCACAGAATACGTAAAGACGAAACTGAATGTTATCACCTGAAGTCGAGCAAAAGCTCATATCGAATGTATGCAACAGCATTCGTAAAATTGTTCTTTGACGATACTGTCTCCAGGTAGTATAACTGATGCACAGTGGTAAAGAAATGCAGAACGTTTGTTTTATCATCACTCTTCTGACTGATTTGATGCGGTCCACCACGAGTTTCTCTTCCATGCCAACCTCTTCATCTTATAGTAGCACTTGCTCCCAATGTTCTCAGTTTTGCTCCACTCGCTGTCTTCCCCAACAGCCTTTATTCTCTAGATCTACCTCAAGTACCATGTAAGTTGTTCCCTGGTGTTCCACCATTCTGTCATTTCTTCTTGGCAATATTTTCTAGTTCTTCTTCGCTCCGATTCTGCAGAGAACTTCCTCATTTCTTATCAGTCCGCCAAATTTGCTTACATTCTTCTATAGCATACATTTAAAACGCTTCCCGTCTTTCCTTTTCTGGTTTTCCCACCGTTCATGATTCACCAACGTACAGTGCTGCAGGGAACAGCACGCCTGCCTACCTGCTGCGTTCTGGGTGGTAGTGGTAGGTTTCTGGACGCGTCGCTGGACACAGTAACAGAAGATTCAGTTTTAAGGTATGTTTTACCAATAATTTTACAATATAGACGGTGTCTTCCGGCTCACCAAGTGTACACGCTTACGACACACGCTGCGACTGTGGACACATTGTCCCCACTGCGGATGCAATGTTCGGAGAGTGAACTTTGATATTTTCTGTCTTCCCAAATTGAACTCTTCTGCTGTGAAACACTGCAGTGGCCCAAACGTACGTTTTAAATAATTTCTTCCTTAAATTAAGACTTATGTTTGATACTAGTAGACTTCTTTTCCTATGAGATCCTGTTTGCCTTTTTCCTGTGCTAACACACTTTTTATATGGTCCTGGCTTCATCCGCCATGCGTTATTTTGCTTCCAAGTCAACATAATTCCATCACTTCGTCCAGAAGGTGGTTCCCAGTTTTGATGTTAATGTTATAAGTAATCTCATTTCTGTTGCACGTCATTACTTTCATATTTCTTCTATTTATTCTCAACCCCTACTGTGTGCATATTGTGTTATTTATTCCATTCGGCAGATTCGGCAATTATTCCTCACTTTCATTGAAGAAAAGCACTTTCACCACCTAATTTTAATACCATTTCTGAATCTTCTTTTCATTTCTATCATTGATATTTGATGTGTAAGTGAAAAGCAGGGGTGAAAGATTGCATTCCTGTCTTATATCCTTTATAATCTGAGCACTTCGTTCTTAGTCTTCCAGTCTTATCATTCCCTCTTGATTCTGGTACATATTGTACATTCTCCGTCTTTCCCTACACCCAACTCTTATTTTTCTGAGAATTTCGAACATCTCGCTT
This sequence comes from Schistocerca gregaria, assembly GCF_023897955.1. Classification (NCBI taxonomy): domain Eukaryota; kingdom Metazoa; phylum Arthropoda; class Insecta; order Orthoptera; family Acrididae; genus Schistocerca; species Schistocerca gregaria. The sequence continues at coordinate 238,876,150 of NC_064927.1, forward strand.
CATTCTACATTTTCGAACCTTTCTTCAGATATAAAAATCCCATGAACATCTCTCGATTTTTCTTAAGTGTTGGTGTCATTATAAAGCATAATGATAGAACTACCTCTCTGGTGCCTTTACTTTTCCTGAAGCCAAACTAATCGTCATCTAACAGATCCTGTTCTTTTCCATTCTTCTGTCTATTATACTTGTCAGCAACTTGGTCGCATTGGCTGTTAAGCTGATTGTGCGATAGTTCTTGCACGTATCTGCTCTTGCTGTTGTCAGTGTTGTGTGGATGATGTTCTCCAGACTAATATGTTCTGCACTCCATCTTAAATAGTCGCTTGGGTATCACTTCCTGTAATGTTTACAGAAATTCCGAAGGAGAGTTTTCTACTCCATGTGTCTTATTTCATCACAAGTCTTATAAAGCTCTATTAAACTCTTATTCTAATACTGGATCGCCTAACTCTTCTATGTCGACTTCCAATTCTTCTTCTGTCACGTCATCAGACAAGTTCTTCCCCATGTAGATGCTTTCAGTGTACTCTTCCCACCTATCTGCTCTACCCTCTGTGTTTAACAATGTTTAATTTTTTATGCCCTCACATTTAATTTCATCTATGATTCTCTTGACTATTCCGTACTTTGAGTCAGTGCTTCTGACGACCATTTCTTTTTCTATTTATACTTAATCACTTAGTCTTAACATCCTATTTTTGTCCTTCCTAAATGAATTATACAGTGGTATTTCTGTCTTTCCTAAAACGTTTTTGTACCTCCTTCTTTCGTCTCCTATTACCCAAGGTTTCTTTGTAGTAACTGTCCTTGTACCTATATCTGGAAGTCCAATTTTGTGATCGACCATATTAGTGATGTACATTGCTCTTCAAATGAAGTGCCTGCTCTGACATTCGTTATGGCAGATATACAGAGTCAGAACACTTAAAATGCATTTCACACTTACTCAGTATTTAAGACACCCATTTTTTTCGTATTGGTCTTTTCACACGAGTTCCTTAAACTTCTGTGTACTTTTCATTATTACTAAACTGTGATACGAGTCTATATCGGCTCTTGAGAACGCCTTCCAATCCAATATCTGATTTCGGAACATATGTCTGAGCCTGATGTAATTCAGCTGTTATCTTCCTTTGCCCATGGGCCTTTTTCAAGTACATTATATATCCTCCGCTTGAGATTATTGAGCAGTATATCCACTATTGTGCTCCCTGCCGCCGTTAGATAAGCAGCTGCCAGCAGAAAGTCGTATACTCCTAGCTCACTTATTTGTTACATAGTTTAATTCTTAATTTCTTTGCATGTTTTTGGTACTTGCATTGCTTAATTAATAAATTTCGGGCGTATTATAGTACTTGAGAGTTGTAGCATCGCGTTTTAGTACCTGAATAGTGTAAAATCGCGTAGTCTCCTTCCGACGCCGAGCAGTGTGTCAGCAGTGCGAAAGTAGCAGCATTACTGCATTTACTAGGCAATCTTGTACTTTAATAACCGTTTAAATTTTGTGTCGATTTGTTTGTGCTCTCTGTAGATTAGTTAAGACGTTCTTTGCACAACAGTTTTCAGCATGGATAGGGACTGCAGCTGCTGTGTTCGGATGCATCCCTTCGCTCCCAGCTTCAGGCAGTGTTGGCTTCGGTCACACAGCTTGAGGCTGTTGCCAATTGGCATCACTGTGGGGGTCCGGATGGGGTTTGTCGGGGACGGCCAGCTCGTCCCACGCATCCCCCGATCGGACTACGACTGTGGCTGCCCGGGATACTGCCCACATTGAGGCTGATCCCTCACCTGTGGTAGAGTGGGAGGTCGTCTCGAGGTGTGGCAGGGGGCGAAAGACATTCCGGAGGGCTGAACGGAAGGCCTCTCCAGTTTGTCTGACGAACCGGTTTCAGGCTCTGTCTCAGGCTGATACTGATCTTCGACCGGACATGGCTGCTTGTCCTGTTCCAGAGGTTGCCCCTCAGTCTGCAACATCCGGGCGGTCGCAGAGGGTGGGCTTACTGGTAGTTGGGAACTCCAACGTCAGGCGCGTAATGGGGCCCCTTAGGGATATGGCAGCAAGAGAGGGGAAGAAAACCAATGTGCACTCCGTGTGCATACCGGGGGGAGTCATTCCAGATGTGGAAAGGGTCCTTCCGGATGCCATGAAGGGTACAGGGTGCACTCATCTGCAGGTGGTCGCTCATGTCGGCACCAATGATGTGCGTCGCTATGGATCGGAGGAAATCCTCTCTGGCTTCCGGCGGCTATCTGATACCGACTTGACAGAAAATCCTAGGAAGTTTTGGTCCTACGTTAAATCAGTAAGTGACTCGAAACAACATATCCAGACACTCCGGGATGATGATGGCATTGAAACAGAGGATGACACGCGTAAAGCTGAAATACTAAACACCTTTTCCCAAAGCTGTTTCACAGAGGAAGACCGCACTGCAGTTCCTTCTCTAAATCCTCGCACAAACGAAAAAATGGCTGACATCGAATAAGTGTCCAAGGAATAGAAAAGCAACTATAATCACTCAACAGAAGAAAGTCCACTGGACCTGACGGGATACCAATTCTATTCTACACAGAGTACGCGAAAGAACTTGCCCCCCTTCTAACAGCCGTGTACCGCAAGTCTCTAGAGGAACGGAAGGTTCCAAATGATTGGAAAAGGGTACAGGAAATCACAGTCTTCAAGAAGGGTCGTCGAGCAGATGCGCAAAACTATAGACCTATATCTCTGACGTCGATCTTTTGTAGAATTTTAGAACATGTTTTTTGCTCGAGTATCATGTCGTTTTTGGAAACCCAGAATCTACTCTGTAGGAATCAACATGGATTCCTAAAACAGCGATCGTGTGAGACCCAACTCGCTTTATTTGTTCATGAGACCCAGAAAATATTAGATGCAGCCTCCCAGGTAGAAGCTATTTTCCTTGACTTCGGGAAGGCGTTCGATACAGTTCCGCACTGTCACCTGATAAACAAAGTGCCTACGGAATATCAGACCAGCTGTGTGGCTGGATTGAAGAGTTTTCAGCAAACAGAACACAACATGGTGTTATCAATGGAGAGACGTCTACAGACGTTAAAGTAACCTCTGGCGTGCCACAGGGGAGTGTTATGGGACCATTACTTTTCACAATTATATAAATGACCTAGTAGATAGTGTCGGAAGTTCAATGCGGATTTTCGCGGATGATGCTGTAGTATACAGAGAAGTTGCAGCATTAGAAAATTGTAGCGAAATGCAGGAAGATCTGCACCGGATAGACGCTTGGTGAAGGGAGTGGCAACTGGCCCTTAACATAGACAAATGTAATGTATTGCGAATACATAGAAAGAAGGATCCTTTATTGTATGATTAATGATATCGGAACAAACACTGGTAGCAGTTACTTCTGTAAAATATCTGGGAGTATGCGTGCGGAACGATTTGAAGTGGAATGATCATATAAAATTAATTGTTGGTAAGTCGGGTACCAGGTTTAGATTCATTGGGAGAGTCATTAGAAAATGTAGTCCATCAACAAAGGAGGTGGCTTACAAAACACTCGTTCGACCTATACTTGAGTATTGCTCATCAGTATGTGATCCGTACCAGACCGGGTTGACGGAGGATATAGAGAAGATCCAAAGAAGAGCGGCGCGTTTCGTCACAGGGTTATTTGGTAACCGTGATAGCGTTATGGACATATTTAACAAACTCAAGTGGCAAACTCTGCAGGAGAGGCGCTCTGCATCGCGGTGTAGCTTGCTCGCCAGGTTTAGAGAGGGTGCGTTTCTGGATGAGGTATCGAATATATTGCTTCCCCCTACTTATACCTCCCGAGGAGATCACGAATGTAAAATTAGAGAGATTCGAGAGCGCACGGAGGCTTTCAGACAGTCGTTCTTCCCGCGAACCATACGCGACTGGAACAGAAAAGGGAGGTAATGACAGTGGCACGTAAAGTGCTCTCCGCCACACACCGTTGGGTGGCTTGCGGAGTATAAATGTAGATGTAGATGTATTAATAGCTAAAGTTCAAACTAGAACTGAGTTACCCCATTTTCTTCTTGTGATATCAGCATGTATACCTGAACTATTGCTGTTTGCCTTGGCTTGCTGTCGATTCTGATGAGAGTACCTCTATCAGTGAGTTATTCACAATAACCCAATCTCTGCTTTAATTTCCTATTCATAACGAATCCTACTTCCATTACACCATTTTATGCTGCTGTTTATATTATCCTATATTTGTCTGATCAGGAATCCTTATCTTTTTGGAAACATTTTAGATGGTAAGGAGTGAGATTTGTGCACCATGCTGAGAATAAGGAGCACTCTTCTTGAGAGTCATGGACAGACAAGAGCGAGCTTGAACGGAAATGGTCTCCCAACGCTTTTCGTTCAAATGGCTCTGAGCACTGTGGGACTTAACATCTATGGTCATCAGTCCCCTAGAACTTAGAATTACTTAAACCTAACTAACCTAAGGACATCACACAACACCCAGCCATCACGAGGCAGAGAAAATCCCTGACCCCGCCGGGAATCGAACCAGGGAACCTGGGCGTGGGAAGCGAGAACGCTACCGCACGACCACGAGATGCAACGCTTTTCGTGTTCCGTCGTATCCATGTCATCGTAAAAACAACGGGCAGATATTTAAATAATTCAGTCAGCTCGTTTAGCACATTTGCAACAAAAATTTCTCGAACTTGTCTCAGTTATTCATCGATAAGTGATACTAAAACTTTTAATTATTCTCTTTAGATCTCCATTTTCACACTTATACTGTCTGGCATTGCTTCGTACCTTTCTACTACTTTAACAACAATAACTATAAATAATCTGCTTCAGTATACAAATATTATTTTCTTTTACAATATTCTTACAGTTCAGAAATAGCAATTCATTTAATTTTCAAAAACAAAAAACATAAATAAAAAGTAGAAAATAATATTACGTATGAATAATAATTATCAGTAATTAATTAAGTAGATATGTTATTTTGACATTTTTCGCTATCATAATCAAATCTTCTCTATCGAAGTTTTTAAGTGAAATCCTACTTCTTCAATTTCGACTGTCTACATTAGGCAGCGATCCTTTTTCCTGTGCTACTTGTCGGTAACACTAATGATAAGACGAAACAAGAAATTTCCGTTCCATTACCCTGACGTCCAAGACGAGTCCTCACATCCGACCATAAGGCGAGTTAACACGTCCTTCCATAACCGATTTGCTAGGATTATGCGGGAGACTCGTGTGTAGCGCCTGCAGAGTCTATGGATGCAGCGCCTCACAACAGATACGTTTCACAGGTAGGCCTAACAACACATCGACTGCCGGACAGCGACATAAATCGCACTGTTCTTTAGCCTTCGAACGTCCGACACGAGAGATTTACGACGGTGGATACATTGTAATCATCGCCTTCATATGTAGTTTGTTAACCGTGCGTCATGCTGCAAACCGCTTTGCCTCCGTATTGCTCAATGCAGGTACCTGAAAATGAGTACACTCAGCGTTATTGTCAGTGTTTTGGGAAATTCCCACCACATATTCTGTGTCCATGTAGTAACACTGCTGGCGGTTACAACACCATCGTCGCTGAACATTCCAGCTACTTGTATTGAATTCTTACATAACTGACACCAGTCATAATCCGATAAATCTAGTTTTGTGCCACTAAGTCGCGGATTAAAAAAAAAAAAAAAAAACACTGTGTTGAACTTTAGTTTGAACTGTGTTAGTTAGGTTTAAGTAGTTCTACGTTCTAGGGGACTGATGACCTCAGATGTTAAGTTCCACAGTGCTCAGAGCCATCTGAACCATTTGTTAAGTCCCATAGTGCTTAGAGCCATTTGAAGAACTATTGCTGGTAATCCTCCATGTGGTCTCGAATCTGGCTAATTTTATCTTCATGATCTTTCTGCCAGATACATTCGTAGGACGTCGCAGTGTATTTCTTGATTCTTATAGGAACATGCGATCCCGAAACGATAAGAGTAAACCACGCAGTGACGCGAAGCACCTCTCTTGCTGCGTGTGCCATTGGAGTTGGTGGGTCATCTCTGTGACGTTTTCATGCTTACTCAGTTAACCTGTAACAAAACACGCTGCTCTTCTTTGGACCTTCTCTATTTACTGTATCACCCTATTTGGTACAGATCCCATAAACGGTCGTTCCAATTTAAATCTCTCTCTATACATGCACCTAGATACTTAATGGAACTGCTTCCAATGATCTTTCTATAACTGCATAATCATACGATAATGAGTTTTTCTCTATCTAAGTGGTACCTTACCTCTCTTTATGTTGTTCGTTAATTGCCACTCTCTGCACCAAACGTCGATCTTCTGCTGGTATTCCTGCTTTTCATTATTATATTTTAGCGTTACAACTTCTCTGTATATCGGCGAAAAACCTCATAGAAGATACGATGTTGTCTACTGCATGATTTATATGTATTGTGAAAAGTTATGGTCCTGTAGCGTACCATCGGCTACACTCAAAGTCACTTTTTCGTCTGAAGACTTCTCTCCATTGATAACGACATGCTGTATTCTTTTTAGCTCCAAACTCTTCAGCACAATTGGTCAGATATTTCATACGCTCGTATTTTTTTTATTAGGCGGCAGTGTAGAACGGTATGGAATGCCTTAAAGATCTGGTGGCATGCCTTTAACAACGCATTTACTATCACTGACATTCTGATTGTACGTTGCAGAGAACAATACAATCATCAGTGCATTAGACAAAGTAATATGTTGGCGATAGTGCAAAGTCAAAATCTGAAGACAATTATACATTATACTTTCTGGTTCGAGTACATTCGATGTTTGCCGATCAGACGTATCAGGCGTTGCACTTCCTACAGCAATAAGTGTCTGCCAAGGGGGAGAAATGAAATAAAGTGTGTTTGCGAAAATACGTGCGTACAATGAATGAACATTGTGAGAGAATGGGTTAATACATACTATGTAAACGAGTTTTTCAGTCGAGCTTCTGACCAGACGGATCTCTGATGCTTCATTCTCAGTCTTTTACTATGGTGCACAGAGCCCTTTTAAATGAACTGTTGAGTCTTCTACAAAACAAACCTTCCCCTGTTGGCTCAGAATGATTGTACCAAAGTTACTTAAACATTAATCATAGCATACCAATTGTATGCTTCACACAATTGGACTTTGTGATGTCAGAGCAATGGGGAAAGAAATCTGACAATGCTACATAGGGAAAGTAGATCAAGAGAAATTCGACAACAATGCAGGCTGCACCACTATCAGCACAAGTGAACTAATTACGACATCTTGAATTGTGACGTCAGAGGCTGAGAAATGTAATAGGCTATTTTGAATTTCCCACCACTTTAAACTTAGGACAAGTGGGCTACTTCTATCATCTAGGATTTTTCAGGTTCCTGCCGTTTTGAACTTAGAACACCTGGGCTAATCCTACCGTGTTGGACTGTGATATCAGATGTGTGGGGGACGTGAAATCTGGCAGTGCTGCAACTGTCATCAAAAGTTCTGTTTTTAAAACACAGATAATGCAATAAATTTAAAAGTACTACACATGGATTTCTGGCTGGCTGAGAAGTTATAAAAAAAACATGGAAGAGCCATCATCCTGAGAATACATGAGAAACTTATCCCTAATATTTTACGGAGAAAACCGAACGAGGTGATAAAGTGGTTAGACAATGGACTCACATTCGGGAGGACGATGGTTCAATCCCGCGTCCGGCCATCCTGGTTTAGGTTTTCCGTGATTTCCCTAAATCGCTCCAGGCAAATGCCGGGATGGTTCCCTTCACAGGGCACGGCAGACTTCCTGCCCCGTCCTTCCCTAATACAATGAGACCGATGACCTCGCTGTCTGGTCTCCTTCCCCAAACAACCAACGGAGAAAATAGGAAATTTTACAAAATATTTAATTTCGTACCTTATTCGTCTCATTATCAGGTAAAAAAAGGGCAGATCTATACGTAAATCAGACTTTGCCCCCTGTTCTGGATATAAAGAAATTAAAATGTGGCGCACTGTGATCTCTCTGCCACAAGCACCATACATTGGGCACTTGAGTAAGTCGCCATGCGTCATCGTACTGTGTCCTGCAGGTAGCTAAGTGAGAAGGATCTTGTCTCTGTGGACTACGAGAATCATAAGTGCATGCTTCCCGGAGTACGACACCTGCTAATTAGCTCACATGGGTTGCCATGTGCTGCGGTATCCGGTAGGACAAAACCTAACTCCCCAGTATATTAGCTCGAGAAAGACGTCTTGAATATTGTGTTATCTGCTGGTTACAAGCGTTGTACAGACAGAAAAGCAATCAGACCAGCCAAGTAATTTTGCAAGCTGAATGAATGTCATCTCTTCCAGTTTTCTCAACATCGCGTATAATTCTGTACCAAACATAGTGTATTCACCATATATTTATTTGTCTTGATCCCAATAATAGATAACCGATTTCAGTTGTTGAACAACCATCTGTGTTTACCAAAAAAAAAAAAGAAATCATTTTAGTGAAAGTTCAAGACATAAATTATTATTTTTGAACATTTAGAAATCAAGACTTAGTAACTTGCCATAGTTGCTAATGCAACTGGTATCAGAATGTATATTGTAAGAAGTAACCAATAACGGTAACTTGCAAACAGAACATTGTCGAGGTACGCATGGCGTTATCAGGGTAATAGACAGTCGCCACGAGACAGATCTACGTGTGCGACCAACAAGAAGTTCTAAACTCAACGAACAAGGGAGTCGCAGAGGGGCATAGTTACAATATAAAGGCTGTTTCAACGAGAATGACCAGATTTTAAAACTCCATATTTATTGGCGAAACGTTCCACAAACATGGGATGAACTGCAAAATTCTTACAAAACCTTGAAGTTTTAGCTATGCTATTACAAATGCTCTACCAACATCTAGACGATAGGTACATTTGATAGCGATGGCGTCTTTTGGCAGGACAGCAGGCAGTGTTTACAGAACAGAATCACACTGCTCTGGTTTCAGAAGCATGCCAATGAACTCACGTAGCTGACTTGGCCACTAAATTTGTTTGGTCTGAACCTAATGGAACACATCTTGCGCGTTGTGTACTGCTGTAATGGCCACGGTCCGGTCGGCTGCACTTTCAAATATGCATGCCGCCAGTTAGCGTCGCCACGTTTCCTGCAGCCGCCACCGCGGCACAAGGGCGCTGCCACGAATGATTACGCTGTTGCCAATGAGACGCAAGTATCTTCTCTCCGGACCTCTAGTGGCGGGTGCACTTACGTTAGAACATTTATGGACTGAGCCAATTTTGTCGTTTCCCACTTGATAGACTTTCATAGAGGCCAGAGCTCGACATTTCTGAATAGACATTGTATTGAAGAATGACAGACTGATAAATCTTTTGTGTCTTTATATACCGGGTTGATATCCTGTTGCTGTATGGCTATTGTGATCAAAATGCCCAACGGGCGTGTGCTGTGTATGCTACTCGGTATCCTGGACGACATCATCCATGTGTCAGGACCGTTCACCGGATAGTTACGTTATTTAAGGAAACAGGAAGTGTTCGGCCACATGTGAAACGTCAACCACGACCTGCTACAAATGATGGTGCCCAAGTAGGTGTTTTAGCTGCTGTCGCGGCTAAGCCGAACATAAGTAGCAGACAAACTGGGCGAGAATCGGGACTCTCAAAAACGTAGGTGTTGAGAATGCTATATCAACATAGATTGCACCCGTACCATATTTCTATGCACCAAGAATTGCATGGCGACGACTTTGAACGTCGTGTACAGTTCTGCCACTGGGCACAAGAGAAATTACGGGACTATGACAGATTTTTTGCACGCGTTCTATTTAGTGACGAAGCGTCACTCACCAACAGCGGTGACGTACACCGGCATAATATGCACTATTGGGCAACGGAAAATCCACGATGGCTGCGACAAGTAGAACATCGGCGACCTTGGCGAGTTAATGTATGGTGTGGCATTATGAGAGGAAGGATAATTGGCCCCCATTTTATGGATGGCAATATAAATGCTGCAATGTATGTTGATTTCCTTCGTAATGTGCTACCGATGTTACTACAAGATATTTCACTGCATGACAGAATGGTGATTTACTCCCAACATGATGGATGTCCGGCACATAGTTCGCCTAAGTTTGAAGCGGTATTTAATAGCATATTTCATGACAGGTGGACTGGTCGTCGAAGCACCATACCATGGCTCGCACGTTCACCAGATCTGACGTCCCCGGATTTCTTTCTGTGGGGAAAATTGAAGAATTTTTGCTTTCGTGATCCATCGACAACGCCTGACAACATGCGTCAGCGCATTGTGAATGCATGTCCGAACATTACGGAAGGCGAACTACTCGCCGTTGAGAGAATTGTCGTTACACGTATTGCCAAATGCATTGAGGTTGACGGACATCATTTTGAGCATTTATTGCATAAATGTGGTATTTACAGGTAATCATGCTGTAACAGCATGCGTTCTCAGAAATCATAAGTTCACAAAGGTCCATGTATCACATTGGAACAACCGAAATAAAATGTTCAAATGTACCTACGTTCTGTATTTTAATTTAAAGAAACTGCCTGTTACCAACTGTTCGTCTAAAATTGTGAGCCATATGTTTGTGACTATTACAGCGCCACCTATCAGAAAGCGAAAAAAGTGGTCGAACTGAAACATCGCTATTTCTTAACGTACTGCACGCATATGCAGTAGAAAATGGGGTTTCCTATTTAAAGAAACGCAGTTGATATCCGTTTGACCTATGGCAGCGCCATCTAGCGGGCCAACCATATCGGCATCTGCTTTCCCCCTTCAAGCTAGACAAGTTTCGTTCTATGTAGTTTTTTCGTTTGACGCTTATTTCGTGAGATATTTGGCCCGGTCAGGACCAGTTGAGCACCCTGTATACGATAAACGGTGGCTATGAACGGTGTGTCCTGAAACACTTGCGCGTGCACCAGCACTGTCCTCCTTCTAGAGGAAAGCGACAAATCACCATCTATCCTACTTTACAGAGCAGACAGTTCTCCTGTTAACAGTCATGCACATCCAACAATTTAGAGCCTAGTTGTAGTTTCACTGTTCTTCTACATTTTTCGTAGATGCTCACGACACTAGCACGTGAACATTCGACCAGCGTCACCGTTTTCGAGATACCCGTTCAGAAACTCAGCGTAATAATAATCTGCTCTTTGTCAAAGTATGGATAAACTCCTTGACTTCCTTATACATCTAAACTCCATACTACCCAACATCAAATTCACTATGGAGACTGAAACGGAGGGTAAATTACCTTTCCTTGACGTCTTGGTCAGGAGAAGGGCTGACGGCACCCTAGGTGCTGTATCGAAAGACAACACACACTGATCTGTATTTGCACGCAGACAGCTGCCACCACCCTTCACAGAGGAATGGGGTACTTAAAACTCTAGTACATAGGGCGCGCACTATCTCTGACACAGAGAGTCTACCCCAGGAATTGGAACATCTGAGAACTGCATTTCGAAAAAATGGGTACTCTGAGTGGCAGATCCAACGTGCTCTCCGCCCAACCACTGCATCACAACCTGTTGAGATGGAGGAGGGAGGAGGTAGGCACTGCATTTATTCCATACACAGGCGCACTCTCGGGGAAAATCGCCCGCATTCTGAAGAAACACCGGGTCGGAACTGTGTTTTGTCCTCCGAATAAAACTCGTGCACTGGTGGGGAGCGCCGAAGATGACCTCGATTTGAGGAAGGCCGGCGTGTACCAGATTCCGTGTCAATGTGGCAAGTCGTATATTGGTCAGACGATGCGTACCGTCGAGGATCGATGCCGTGAACACCAGAGGCACACTCGACTGATGTATCCGAGCAAGTCGGCGGTCGCTGAACATTGTTTGTCGGAAAATCACGCTATGGAGTATGACCGCACGAGGATTCTGGTACAGACGTCGAGATACTGGGACAGCGTTGTTAGAGAGGCCATCGAAATTCGCACCAATGACGACCTCATAAACCGTGACTGTGGCTATAATGTTAGCAAGGCTTGGGAACCAGCGATTGGGTTTATCAAGAGTAAATCGAGCAAACGCATAGTTGTTACGACCACGGCGGACAGAGCCATCACACCGACGTCATCTCAGACGCCGTCGCAATCTATTCCACCGCGCTACAGTGGAGCGGGGTGCGGACGGCGGAGGGAGCGCGCCACGGGCGGAGGGTATTTAAATCGGCCGCCGCCGCGACCGAACCCAGTTCCCCCTGAGCAGCCATAGCGTACGGATCTCCGTGCCGGCGCTTTCACAGGAGCTCAGTCCGTCAGTTCACCTGATGATGGCGACATGTTTGATCGCCGAAATATTGTGCCCGTTGGACACTATAGACCGGCAGTACATCCGTGCATATTTTGATATCAAATACGCCGGGAGAAACTCAAAAATCACTTGTTAACTTATTACAGCACAGCTCACGACTGACCAGTTCCGTCGATGTGCCGCTTGGACTAAAAGCAACTTATAAACCAAGGTCAAAGATACTGTGCCGACACAAGCCTGCAGGGTTGCCACATTTTGCAAAGAAAATCATTACTTTATTGTCACATCTCGTGCGCTTAAGTGGTGTGATGCAGGCGCTGTACCCTACCACACCAAATACCTCAGTCAAACTCTCAATCAAGAGCGCACTACTATTAATGACTGCTTGTGCGAAAGCTGAGGTGAGGCATAGTTCGAAGGCGTAATCATTCATTTTCCGCACAACTATAATCTACTGGAAGAGAGTTATCTTTATGACAGTACCTGTCACTCTCATACGCACGTCAAGGTATGTACGGCACTGATGAGTCTTTGTGAACGACTTACGTGACGAAACATTTGTTTTTATTCTTGCAGAAGGTTATAAAGTTGGAGCTGCCTGCAGTTTATTAGTAGCAGTACCACTCCGTCTTTCTTAATGACGTGCGGAACGGATTCGTGTTTTGACCTCCGAGACGAGTGAATGCAGGACGCTGTGGGCTCTGATTTATGAGTGCGTCTCCCAGGCGCACAGCTCGACTTTTTCCCTTCTGGCTGGTGTTACCGGCACCGTGACTAACTGCCGCCTCCTGGGAGCTGCCGCAGGAACTAATCAATTTCTCCGTTTGGACGGAAGACGGGGGAGAACGCGCCAACCGAGCGCGGCGATCCATGGGTGAAGTGCCGCTTAGGGCAGTGCCATACTGGGCGGAAAGTCAAACACGCCAGTCACGCGAGACAGTCGGATTCGAACTGTAGGCGACTCGTTTATGGTCGTGGTTACAGCGAGTATCCCAGTGGTTGTAAGAGGCTCTGCGAATCCGTATAGGGGAGATTCTTGTATCTTGGTACACAAAAGAACTGCACATCTAGTCACCGCTGTAGTAGATGTTTAATGCATTTTCTTACTCCATTTTTAAATGATGGCATTCAAATTATATGTGCTGCAGTTTCTTTTGAAATTACAGAATTTACTCCAGAAAATTAACATTTCTCCAAATGTGAAAAATCTTCAAATTCAAAATTTTAAAACGTTGTAATGGAGAAAAATTTACAATATTGTATTTCGTCGTCTATCTGTTACATTATTACCCTACTACACTCAGGGACTCAGTAAGTGAAATGAAATTAATAAGAAACATCACCAAAAACCAGATATAAATCAAATACATTATGAAATACAAGCTATTGGAAACGAACACAAATTTCCATTTGCAAGCCAGGTAGGCAAGTTGAGACATTAACGAAACTCAGTTCATTTAAAAGTATAACATGTTGTACGGTCAAATACATTCTTCTCTTTCAGAGTACAAGATGGTGCACGATCGACGAAGTATGGCTTAACTGTACACATGTTATATAGATAGTTCTAAAAGTACTCAGGGTGTTTCACAAGTCATGTTACACATTTATAGAGCTTGTAGAGGGGAATTAGTAGGTCGAGTTTGATACAGGAACCTGTGTCCGAAAATGGTTCGGTTACACGTCACAAGGAAAACAAGATGCACAGATATCACTCCCATTTGCAGTGATACTACAACTGTCTTATATCTGTTCGATATGACAACCATCAAGTTCGGTGCACACAGTGTATCTGCGCAGTGAACTCGCATAAACCCTGTCCAAGATGCGTGGTGAATAGTTAATCACTTCTGCCGCAGACATGATCCATGGAACCTGATCTTCTTCCGACTGGATACGGGATTTGTAAACAAGAATCTTCACGTAACCCCACAAGAAAAAGTCCAGGGGTTAGGACGGGGGTCTGAACCATTTTTAGATTGAGGTCACGTGATAGGTATAACTGCTTAAAGGAAGTCCCTATAACTAAGGAATCACCTTCAGAGGACGTCATGTTTCCAAGCAGAGAAGAAATTAACATATTTCATCAAAATATAAGAGGTATTAGAGATAAAGTAAGCGAACTGGTTATAGATATTGACCGTGAAATTATTGATATATCGGAGCACCTCTTAAATAATTTGACAGTTCAGATGCTCTTTACCAGGATACAGATTAGTTGGCTGTTTCTCAAGAAGTTCCTTGCCGGGTATGGGAGTGGCCATGTACGTAAGAAACAGTATTCCATTTGAGTCCATAGACGTATCACGGCACTGCACTGAACAGATATTTGAATTTAGTGAAACTAAAATTCTAATTTTTGTTGTTTATCCATTCGGATTCCGGGCGGGGACTACTCAAGAGGACGTCGTTATCAGGAGAAAGAAAACGGGCGTTCTACGGATAGGAGCGTGGAATGTCAGATCCCTTAATCGGGCAGGTAGGTTAGAAAATTTAAAAAGGGAAATAGATAGGTTAAAGTTAGATATAGTGGGAATTAGTGAAGTTTGGTGGCAGGAGGAACAAGACTTTTGGTCAGGTGAATACAGGGTTATAAACACAAAATCAAATAGGGGTAATGCAGGAGTAGGTTTAATAATGAATAAAAAAGTAGCAGTGCGGGTAACCTACTACAAACAGCAAAGTGAACGCATTATTGTGGCCAAGATAGATACGAAGCCCACTCCTACTACAGTAATACAAGTTTATATGCCAACTAGCTCTGCAGATGATGAAGAAATTGAACAAAATGTATGACGAGATAAAAGAAATTAGTCAGGTAGTGAAGGGAGACGAAAATTTAATAGTCATGGGTGACAGGAATTCGACAGTAGGAAAAGGAAGAGAAGGAAACGTAGTAGGTGAATATGGATTGTGGCTAAGAAATGCAAGAGGAAGCCGCCTGGTAGAATTTTGCACAGAGCATGAGTTAATCATAGCTAACAATTGGTTCAAGAATCATGAAAGAAGGATGTATACATTTAAGAACCCTGGAGATACTAGAAGGTTTCAGACAGATTAAATAATGGTAAGACAGAGATTTAGGAACCGAATTTTAAATTGTAAGACATTTCCAAGGGCAGATTTGGGCTCTGACCACAATCTATTGGTTATGAACTGTAGATTAAAAATTAAGAAACTGCAAAAAGGTGGGAATTTGAGGACATGGGACCTGGATAAACTGAAAGAACCAGAGGTTGTACAGAGTTTCAGAGAGAGGAAGAATTAACAGGAATGGCGGAAATAAATACATTAGAAGAAGAATGGGTAGCTTTGAGGAATGAAATAGTGAAGGCAGCAGAGGATCAAGTAGATAAAAAGACGAAGGCTAGTAGAAATCCTTGGGTAACAGAAGAGATACTGAATTTAACGGATGAAAGGAGAAAATACAAAAATGCAGAAAATGTAGCAGGCAAAAGGAATACAAACGTCTCAAAAATGTGATCGACAGGAAGTGTAAAATGGCTAAGCAGGGATGGCTAGAGAACAAATGTAAGGATCTAGAGGCTTATATCTCACTAGGGGTAAAATAGATACTGTTGCAGGAAAATTAAAGAGACCTTTGGAGAAAAGAGAACCACTTGCATGAATATCAAGAACTCGGATGGAAACCCAGTTTTAAGCAAAGAAGGGAAAGCAGAAAGGTGAAAGGAGTATATAGAGAGTCTATACAAGGGCGATGTACTTGAGGACAATATTATGGAAATGGAAGAGGATGTAGATGAAGATGATATGGGAGATACGATACTGCGTGAAGAGTTTGACAGAGCACTGAAAGTCCTGAGTCGAAACAAGGCCCCTGGAGTAGACAACATTCCATTGGAACTACTGACGGCCTTGGGAGAGCCAGTCCTGACAAAACTCTACTATCTGGTGAGCAAGATGTATGAGACAGGCGAAATACCCTCAGACTTCAAGAAGAATATAATAATTCAAATCCCAAAGAAAGCAGGTGTTGACAGATGTGAAAAATACCGAACTATCAATTTAATAAGTCACAGCTGCAAAATACTAACGCGATTTCTTTACAGACGAATGGAAAAACTGGTAGAAGCCGACCTTGGGGAAGATCAGTTTGGATTCCGTAGAAATTTTGGAACACGTGAGGCAATACTGACCTTACGACTTATCTTAGAAGAAATATTAAGGAAAGGCAAACCTACGTTTCTAGCATTTGTAGACTTAGAGAAATATTTTGAAAATGTTGACTGGAATACCCTCTTTCAAATTCTGAAGGTGACAGGGGTAAAATACAGGGAGCGAAAGGCTATTTACAATTTGTACAGAAACCAGATGGCAGTTATAAGAGTCGAGTTACATGAAAGGGAAGCAGCGGTTGGGAAATGAGTGAGACAGCGTTGCAGCCTATCCCCGATGTGGGTAGATCATATAACTAATGAGGAGGTATTGATTAGAATTGGGGAGAAGAGGAATTTGTGGCACAACTTGACCAAAAGAAGAGATCGGTTGGTAGGACATGTTCTGAGGCATTAAGGGATCACCAATTTAGTACGGAGGGTAGCGTGGAGGGTAAAAATCGTAGAGGGAGACCAAGGGATGAATACACTAAGCACATTCAGAAGGATGTAGGCTGCAGTAAGTACTGGGAGATGAAGAAACTTGCACAGGATAGAGTAGCATGGAGAGCTGCATCAAACCAGTCTCAAGACTGAAGACCACAACAACAACAACAATAGGTCCCCGAACTCTGACTTTATAGCATTTCTGCTCAAGCTAGAGAGTGTCCTTGATTAACATTGTAGGAAGTACCCAAAATTTAGTTATATTTGATGACTTCAATATACATTTTGTATATGATGGAGCAAAATATGGATGTTGGCAGATCTCCTAAATTAATATTATCTGATGCAGACTGAATTTTCCAACTAGGGTGCAGGGGAACAGTAGCACAGCTACATACAATATTTTTATTCATTCTTCATTACTAGATGGGCATTCTGTTAGTAAAAGGGTGAACAGACTTTCAGATCATCATGCACAAATTTTAACTGCATTCAAAAAAATGTAACATATAATTAAAAACTCTGTAGAAAAGTTAACCCAACGGCAATAGAGGGTTTTTTAAAACTCATCGAGGAACAAGAGTAGCAGGATTTTTATAGAGACAATAACGTAGATAATAAATATAATGATTTCCTTAACACATTTCTCATGCTCCTTGGGAGTTGTTTTCCATTAGAACATTCTAAACTGGGTACTAGGAGTAAGAGGCAGCCTGGGTGGCTGACTAGTGTGATAAGGTTATCATGTAGAACAAAGCGGGAATTATATCGAAATGTCAGAAGTAGTCACAATTAGGCTACAGTAGCCCATCACAAACAGTATTGTAAGGTGCTTAAACAAGTTGTTAGGAAGCCAAATAGTATGTGGTAGGAAAATAGAATAGCTAATTCTCAGGATAAAATTAAAACCACATGGTCAGTTGCGAAGGAAGTGTCTCGTCAGCAACACAAGGTCGACGAAATGAAATCAGTTCGTAGTAAAAATATTTCTGTTACTGATAAATCAGATACATGTACAGTATTTAACAATCATTTTCTGAACATTGATAGCGATTTAAATAAAAATTTATGTTATACAGGGAATCATAAAACTCTCTTGGTAAGCACCTTTCCGAAATTGATGTCCGAAATAGTCCTCTGTGATACAGACAAGGGGGAGATTGAGTCAATAATCAAATCACTGAAGACTAAATACTCCCATGGGTATGATGGAGTGCCTAGCAGAATATTAAAATACTGTGTTGCACGTTTTAGTCCTGTACTTATCCAATTTATAATTTTTCCCTTACGGAGAAAGGGATAATTTAGACAATTTTAGACCTACTTCTCTTTCCCTTCAGTGTTTGCTAAAGTTATTGAAAAGGCTGTGTATGTGAGGACAGCTGAGCATTTGCTATAAAATGGACAGTTCGGCTTTAGACGTGGTTTAACAACTGAAAATGCTATGTTCTCTTTTCTCTGTGGGGCACTAGATGAGTCAAACAAAAGGTTCCGGATGCTAGGCACATTTATTGATTTAACTAAAGCATTTGATTGTGTTGATCACAAACTGTTTGTCTAGAGGTTGGACCATTACTGAATACAGGGAGTAGCTCGCAGTTTGTTCACCTCTCACTTTAACGAAAGACAGCAAAATGTCATTATTTACAGTGTTGAGTATGGCTGTGATATGGGGTCTGAGTGGGGTACAGTCAAATGGGGTGGGGGGAGGGGTGCCCCAGGGATCAGTGTCGTGGCCACTCCAGTTCCTTATTTACATAAATGATACGGTCTCTAGAACTACAGGCAACTAAAATATTTCTTTTTGCTGATGACACTAGCTTGGTAGTAAAGGATGTTGTGTGCAGCACTGTTTCGGTTTCAAATAGTGCATTTCATAATCCAAGTTAATTGCTTGTAGAAAATAAACTAACGCTAAATCCCAGTAAGACTCAGTTTCTACAGTTTATAACACAGAATTCAACAAAATCCGACGTTTTAATTTCACACAATGGACATATGATTAGTGAAACTGAACAATTCACATTTCTAGGTGTTCACACAGACAGTAAACTGTCGCGGAACGCCTGCGTTCAGGATCTTGTTCAAAGACTTAATGCTGCCATTTTTACTATTCGATCGGTATCTGAAGTAAGTGATTTTTTGGCGCGAAAATTAGTCTCCTTTGCTTATTTTTATTCGCTTATGTAGTACGGTATTATATTTTGGGGTAACTTTTCACCTCCTAAAAGGATATTTTTGGCTCAGAAACGGGCGGTTGGGACAATAAGTGTTTTAAGAGTGCGAACCTTTTGTTGACCCCTGTTCACTAGTCTGGGTATTTTGACATTGGCCTCTCAATATATATATTCTTTGCAGGTTTTTCTTGTTAACAATATCATCTTTTCCCCAAGAACAATCGACTTTCATTCGGCAGAAATCCAACTTGCATTTGGATCGGACTTCCTTAATTCTTGTTCAGAAGAGTATGCAGTGTACTGCTGCATTCATTTTCAATAAACTACCACAAGAATTCAAAAATCTTAGCAGTAATCCACACGCTTTCAAATCGAAACTGAAGAATTTCCTCATGGGTCACTCCTTCTGTTCTATTGAGGAGTTCCTTGAAGAATTAAGCTGATTCTTACGTTACGTTATTGATTGCGTGTACTTAAACTTATGGCTTGACACTTTCTGGGTTCATAAACATTTTATTTTTATCTGTTATTGCTTTTTATTGTAATTTTATGTACTGACATCTTCCATGGCCTTGGAGATTTGCTCCTCAGTTTGTTCCTACGGAACTTGACGTGTAAATTTAAAAAAAAAAAAGGTTTTTGTGGCCAAGCAGATGATCCACCTCGACCGATCCACTGGTCCCCGCTGACACCGTTCACATGGCTTCTGACGCGAAGTGCAAAATATGCTGCTGCGGTATCATACGGGAACCACAATTCGTGCTGAATGTTCAGTGACACATCTTCCGAAATCTCAGCCATCACTTGTTGCAGGAACACCAAGTACCTGGCAATCCTTAGATGGGAGGAACGTACAGCTCAATTACACGACCATAGCAGATACCTACCCAAACACTTATGCAGAAGTGTCATGAAATCTTCGTGTGCACGTGTCTTTGCGGATCTCAAATGTAGCTATTTCGAGCGTTCAAAACAGCTTCCCTGTTGAAATGCTGTTCGTCGGCGAACAAAATTCACGTTGGAAACTGAGAAAAATCAACCCAACGGTGTAAAAACCAAGCACAGAAATTAACACGTGGCATGAAATCCCCCTGGAGCTTAGCGTGTACCTTCTGAGGGTGATACGGGCGGTTTGCAGTTCATATAGAACACGACAGACAGACGAATGAGGTACTTGCAAGTCGCATGCAATGTGTCGTGTACTTGTCGATGGGCTCTCTTCAGCTTGGTAATGGACTTCTTGGAGCGCCCCAGTTGGCCTTTTCACGTATGGACTTCTCACTTTCCGGCAGACTTGATTCTGTTATAGCAACCATTGGATGAAATGGAGTAACACGATCTGGAAAGTACTCGTAGTACAGATGCTGAGCTTCTCTTCCATTACGGCGAGGTTCACCGTAAATTAACAACATATCTATGTATTTAACATCCCGTTACTGCAATTCTAGTCACCGTAATGTTAACTGGCGAATCTCCAGGAAGCATGAAAACAAGGCGAATGGAAACAGAGGACATCTCGTGACATCGCGTTATCGTACCATTCATGAATGTGGGTAGCCTGCTATAACAGGCGAACTGATAAAGAAACATCTAGCCCCAGACTGAGTCGCTTTTGTTTTTCTTATGACATGGGAACTAAGCATTTTGAATATGGGTTCCTATGTAAAACTTAATTTCCTAGGTCCCATCTACAGCCTCTAGAAGTGTACAACATGAATTGTGAAACACCCTGCATAGTGTTTTACTCACTGTAAAATTCTTTTACTGAAGATATATTCCAAATGTCATTAATATGTTACAGAGCACTTAAATGTATAGAATACTATTTACAAAAGTTGCACAAAAAACAGCTTCATGCCTAACAACAACACAAACTGTAGAAAATGGTGGAAAGTGCTAATGGCGGTCCTTAGAGCGCATTCCTTCATGTGATTCCAAAATAAGTCACTAGACTGAAGTATCCCCCAAAAAACATCATTTGTTACTAAGTACATTACACTCTCTTTGTTGGTACAACACTTTCCCGTATTCATTGAAAGTGTTCAGTCTCAGTTAGATTTCAATCTTATCTGAAGATGAAACAGTGAGTGCAGGAACGTCCGTATCCGCAATTTAGACATTGCGATTATTATACCTTACGATAAGTCCCCAGAATGTGTGTTTAAGGAAAAGAAAATACAACAGACGATACATCAAGTGAAACCTATTCATAAATAATCGTCTACATGTAGTGTGTATACGAACATTATTAGTAACTGTTTTCAAAGAAAAGTTTGGCTATTGAGATTGTTTCATCGATGTGCCATCTCTTGTGTTTTGTATTTTTCCTGGCTTCATAGAAAAAGTTATTTACTCCTTTACTGCTCATAATTTTGAGCTTACATGTCATCCACTTCCGCAAATGTAACTACATTTTTCTGCGCACATCACATACCTTTCCACAGTGAAATATTAGACAACGTCGCCTGCGGATTAGTACAGTTTATAAGGATGCCTGCTTCTTTAACCCGGATGTCATTAAAGCTTATTCTTGTTTTATTTTCCGCAAATATATATTTACCACCCCAATAGGAAAGAAAAAAGCCTGCTCATATTACTATAGTCGTCAAGTATTAGTGCAGAACTCTTTTTCAGTCTCGAACTATGTCTTTGCGCTGTGACAAGCTTAATCGAGACTGATCAACGCAGCCAGATTTCAACGTATTCTGAGTGGAATAGGGGCAGGGGTGTTCACAGCTGGGCATATTTAAGTGGAAATTTTCAGTTCCGGCTCTTTTCGTTAAGTCAAGATACTGGGCTACATGATTTAGCGCTCCCTTCGGTGGCAATCCGTACCATTAGTCGTCATTTGTTATTTAATTATTCTGTAGATGTTTAAAAAACGAGATAGATCGTAATAGTGTAGGTAGGCTATAATTCAGTATGGAAATTACAACTGGCTTGTGACCGCTGTATAGCTGCATGCATAAATAACGCATATTTCTCATTTTAAAACACATTATGTAATCTTAACACCAATCCAGTGTGTGCACAGTCAAAAGTGAAACTTCGATAATTAGGCTCTTAAGCTGAATTTAGGTTTCGTAATGTACACCAAAAGTTGTCCCGGAAATTTTGCGTGTATATAATCAACGTATTAAAAACTAGCCTAAGAGAAAAGCGGTTTAGTTTAGTGGGATCCTTGTTTGTGTTAAGTACTCGTCGTATGTGGAGTCACCTTCTCTCTGATGGTCATCATTTCTGTTAGCGTCACTGAAAGCAAGCCCCCAACAAGGCAATTTTTATACAGGAAAGAGGATCTGGATTGTCTGCAGATACATTCAGTCCGTTAACATATTTGCTTGTTTGACACAACACATGTCAAATCGTCCAGCAGTATTGCTTTTTTTCTCAACATTAGGTAAAAGTTTATGAAACTTAACTGAGAAGGAATGACAATGTCTCGTAGGCTGAGAAAATTAAAACAAAATGGAGCTAGGGAACTCTACGTCCTTTATGAAGATAACAAAATCTGAATTCTGCTCAGCTATGAACTAGATCAATGACCACGTAGGAAATGTTGACTCCATTCACAGGTGAATTAGGGGAGAGCGAGCGCAAATGGCCAACTTTGCTGTCCTGGCGCGATTCTGCGAGCGGATTCCGCCACTATTGTTGCGCACGTTGTAGTCAAACAATGGGCGTGCATCACGCTGAATCCACCGGATACAAGGCCGCAGTTTGTCAAAGGACATTGTCACCTGCAGGGCTCGGTGCGGCCTGCGGCTGTTTGCGGAGCACAATAGCTGTGCGTCTTCAGGCCGATATTTGCTCCCGCGGCGCGCCTCATCCCTTTGTTTCCAATCCGCTGTGTCCATTGTGGCAAGTTGGCCGACAATGGCGAACGGCTCTGGGAGGATGCGACCGCAGCGCCGCCAGACCCCGCGGAGACGGCCCGGCACTAGAGCGCCTCTCCCTCGCGAGCCACCCCTGACAGCGCACTCCAGATTGCACGCAAATACTTAGTAATTACGCTGGCGGTAATTAAGTCGGCTGTTTACTTTTTTATAAAGTAATTTTGATGTTTATTCACTGGAAGAATTAGCTGTGAAGAAAGGGAAGAGCTACGTCTGAAGTTCGAAATGAAGCGAAATGCGTTTTGCCCAAGCGCGGTGTCAATTCGTGAATGCCTCATCCTTGGCTACTGAACCGGTCATAATAGCTGTTGTGTCTCACCGCGCCAGCTAATTTGTTTCAGCTGGCTGCAAATTGAGTTCTCTCGTGCACTGTTCTGTGCTCCAACGCCTTGGCGAGAAACGTAGTAAGAGTGGCTGTTACCAGCAGTTTTCAGAATACTTTATGGCTTTTGGTGGCTGTGCAGCATTAGTCGTCGATTGCAAACCAGATGGAGATGAGTGACTTCAGCTCTAATACCTGGACTACTGATTTTTCCAAGTGCTCTATGTTTAATGTAGAAAAATGTGCGACACTAAAGAACAGAGAAAGTATGAGACTATGATCCTTATTCATTGTTGTTTATGTGTCAACTTGTTTGGGTTCATCCGAAAGAAAAATACTTGGTCATAAAACGAGTGAGTGCATAGTTCCACCACCACCTAGAGACAAGGCCACGGCACGAAACTCGTAGCAGGTCCTGAAGTCACTCCAAGCGGGACACCATTTTGTGGATAGAAACGGTTGTGTATCTACTCGTTTGTTGGATTCTAGTGCTACATTCGTGCTTAAAACTAGCGATTGTAGTGTTTCCTTCTAGTGAATATAATGTGAACATGGTTTTCAAATGTTGTGTACCAAGGTGTCGTGGGAATTACGGAACTGGACCGAAAGTAATGTTGTTTACCTTTCCGAAAGATTCGAATCTGCGTCATAAATGTCTTTTAGCGATTCATCGGGAGAATTTCCAATCCACTCAGGCACACGGAAGTGTGTAAAAACTAAAATTGTAAGCAAACGTTTGCAGCAAATAAGTATTCGTTTTCAAGTGGCTTTACTTTGATTTTGAAAACGAAATATAAATTTACATATTACCGATACGTTTTACCCTCTATTAGTGAGTGGGTGTTATTTTCTTCTCTTGCAATAGTTAGCATGAGAGCTAACGAATGTTGAAACTTCTGTTTTCGTGTTTAAGAAGCGATCTCTCTACATGAAGAATATCTTTGTTGGTTTTCTATGTGTTAGTTTTTCCAGTTATTAGCCTTTCACTATCATTGCCTTCGACAACTTACAACCAAATAATCATATTTCTACCTAACCGACACTTCATGTTACGCTGCAGAATATGTGTAATCACAATCAGATTTCAGTGGCGACCTGTATCACCTGAGCCGCCTCATATAGCGATTTTCACGTTAATAACGCATCCAGTTACTTAATCTGTCCGGTATCTTAAATGTCCAGTGTCGTTTAGTTCGTACAGCACAGCTTGATACGGAATGTTTATTTGATATCTTCTTAACATACTTCCAGTTGGGTGGTCATGACTGTATTATGGAGGTGTGTCATTTATGTTGGCATCTGTTCCACTTTATTTTATATTTATCATGCGTTTGCTTTGCAGTTGTTCTTCTGTCCAAACTTTAAATTTGTGCTATATCAATACCTTTATTCAGCGTTACCTGTCATGACACAGTTTTAATATGTGTTGGCATAATAACAGCCACAGCGAAATATTATTCTGCAGTTGTTTAAATCTCATATACCATGACAATGAAGAAACTGTGAAGTTAATACTACAAAATAGTTGCTATGTTACCACGCACAACTAAACAGATCACTGGAATTTGGTAACACTTAATCCATAATAGGAACTTCACTCTTATAGTTCCATAAATATCACAGTATTGCTGTAACACAAGCAGTTCACAGGTATATTCATCATATACTGATGGATGTTGAGGCATGCTTCTAGTGCTTATAGTAGTAATAAAAAAAGAATATTGCAATGCAATATGCATGTTGTTGTAGATCATGGTTTATTAATATTAAGCCTAAATGATTTATGTACTCCATTAAGGTGTGACCTGTCAAGTTTATATTGGTGGAAAATGAATGAGTGTCCAGTGGTTTTTTACTTTCACATACAGACACACATCTCTAAGTCATGCGATTACTATACTGACTCACACTAATTTGTTTGTGAATTTCACTTCACCAATTTTGACATCTGCCGACGTACGAAATTTTGTGATGAAGTGAAAGGCACAAAGCTTACTGTCAAGCTTTCAAGACGAAGACTTAGAAAGGGTGAAATTCCATCAGTGTTACCAGACTGTCCAACCTATTTGTCTACTCCATCCACCAGCTCTCGGGAAAGTGCAGAGGAAAGGCGAGCTACGTCATACAATGAATGTTTGCTAAAAGCAATCAATGATAGTGTACTACACAAAACAGAGTATGATTCTAGGGAGTTATTTTCTACTCTTGAAGCATTTCTGCAGTGCTTAGAAAGAGAAACCATTCGCAGAGAGTGGACCATTGTTAGCATAAGTGACCGTGTCCTATTTCTGTTGCTTACTGTATTACCCGCTCCATCTGTTTCTCTAACCGTTGCAGTAACCAATGAGTTGCAGCTGTAGACCTACTGAAATAACACTGAGATATGAAAGATAGGCAGTAGAAAAATATCAAACAAACTTTGGAATATCAATGATTTGTTTACAGTATTAGACGAAGTGAAAGACTTAGTCAGTGCAAAAGAAAATTCATTTAGAAACCAGTGCCTTCTTATACAGGTCAGTTTAAATGATATGTGCGTTTCTGTAGATCAAGAAAAAGAGAAACAAATTCAGTTCTTAAGAGAGAAAGTTAAGTTGCTATGTAGCAGTGTGGAAAACTATAGGTTTAAGCATAACTTTCTGTATTTTGTTGTATCCTGCATTCTCTCTCCCCTCCTGACTGCAAATTTTTCAGGTCTTCTGGCATTCTTATTCTTCCTCATCCAAGAACTTTACACATTGGTTCAAATGGATCTAAGCACTATGGGAATTAACGTCTGAGGTCATCAGTCCCCTAGAACTTAGAACTACTTAAACCTAACTAACCTAAGGACACCACACACAGCCATGCCCGAGGCAGGATTCGAACCTGGGACTGTAGCGGTCGCGCGGTTCCAGACTGAAGCGCCTAGAACCGATCGGTCACAACGGCCGGTAAGAACTTTACAGGAAATATGTTCCTCATATAGTAATGGTCCTTATAATAAACAAAATGAAGGTGCTATGCTCCTGTATATTAAGGAAAGATATAAATCCTTGCAGGATTTTTAATGATGGTCGAAATTCATATTAAACACTAGTTCGATTAGAAGGGAGGAAATATTGTGGTGGCAGCATTTGATAGTGACAAGGTTGCTACTACAGCATATGTCTTTATGATATAATCTTTGCTCTCTTCTTTTAAAGAAGTAGTGCATGTCCTTCCAGTGAGAAGCCTTGTAGCTGAACAGTTATTTTTGTATGTGAAGGAAATATTATGTGGCCTTAATGACATTGGCTTCAAAGTTATTTGTGTAGTGACTGACAACAGTGCTATAAATAGGAAATCTGTGGACCTTTTTAGCTCCTCCAAAACTCAGTATTGTTTACCCACATCCAGCTAAACCAACTCAGTCACTATTTTTTATAATTGATTCTGTCAACATCCTTAAGTGTGTACGTTATAACAGGGTTAATCAAAGGAGCTCTTTAAGTTTTGCTCAAATATCCACAATTTGATGGAAGCAGTGATGATTGGCAAGTGTTAATGGCATCTTTTCAAGCATTGAGGCAGCATCATAAGATTGAATGTAATGGTCATCTTAAGCACTTTTATGAACTTACTTTGAAGTCTCTGTATCCATAACTTGAGAAACAGAATTTGAGCCTTGTTTTGCCGGCAGCGGTGGTCTAGCGGTTCTAGGCGCTCAGTCCGGAACCGCGCGACTGTTGCGGTCGCAGGTTCGAATCCTGCCTCGGGCATGGATGTTTGTGATGTCCTTAGGTTAGTTAGGTTTAAGTAGTTCTAAGTTCTAGGGGACTTATGACCACGATGTTGAGTCCCTTAGTGCTCTGAGCCATTTGAACCATTTCACCCTTGTTTTGCAGGTAATCAATGAATATACAGCTGAAGCCATTTCAACTATAGGGGAACAGAAAAAAGTGTTACATTGCCAGTCAACTTCAGAATTTGTTAAAATTATACGTACATGGTGGAAGATCGTAAATGTTAACACAGTTCACAAAGGTGTTGGACTAAATGATCCCTTCTAGTAAGTAATAATGATGAAAAATTAGTGTTTCTGGAATACTTTCTTGTGTGGCTTGATAGCTGGAAGGACCTAGGCCTGAAAAATAATACCCTTTCAAAGGAAACCCATATAGCTCTGACACGCACAAGCTGTGGTTTGATTGAGTTGGCAAGGTACTGTACTAAGGAACTTAGTTTCACTTATTTTTTTCCTGAAAAAATTAAAACTTACTCTGGAAGCAAGGTTTAGCAGTTACTGATCAATGGCTGGCTCTCAGTGTTTTATATCTGTAGGACAGATTTTTGACGTGGAAGCTAAGATGCAGAACGTGTTACCACTCATGTTGAATTCAAGTACTTTTGGTAATCTGCCTGTTGCTGAAGGGATCACCTTTAATTGTAATGATGACACAAAAGAGACTATACAAACAGTCTAAATTTATGGTTGACGTTATGTATTTGGAGGAAGATTTCAGGCAGGCAGAAACACTACCTTCCAATATTAACATATTAAGCAGGATATAGTGTAACGAAGCAACATCAGTGTGAGGTGTGCAGCAAATACCTTCTCTTAGACAAAGTAATGTGCCTGAATGGTGACCAACATCTTAAAAAAATGGCTTTGAGCACTATGGGACTTAACATCTGAGGTCATCAGTCGCCTAGAACTTATAACTACTTAAACCTAACTAATCTAAGCACACCACACACATCCACGTCCGAGGCAGGATTCGAACCTGCGACTGTAGCAGTCACGCGGTTCCGGACTGAAGCGCCTAGAACCGCAGGGCCACTGCGGCTGGCTGACCAACATCTTATTTTAATTAAAAATTTGTAAGGCGTGGTCTGTTTTTCCCTCAGGCTGACGTTGTGAATGTTGTTATTTACAATTACATTACTGTATAGAAATTAATATCTGCTCCTAATAAAAAAAAAAAAAAACGTTTGTCATCCAACAGTGAAAGGGTGCTCATTCAAAATGTAACCATAAATGCTGTTCAGGAGAAAAGTTTTTTCTTAACAGTCTTTGTCTGCAGTAATTCTCATTTGGCAGCAAAATTTTTAAGGTTTTTGTTAAAGCATCCACAAACGCATCATTCAAAAATTACATTAAGAAAAAAAAGACACCATTACTGCTTCTTTTAAGAAATGGAAGCTTAGCACTTTTTATTACAAGCTAGAACGTTTATCAGATGTCACAGGAAGTTTCTATTTAGTGTCACACATTCAGTTAAACTGTATTTGGTCCAGTGAAAGCAGAGGAAAGTTCTATGATCCACAGTGTTGTAGTACCTTCAACTGCACGCACACTGTCATTTAGTCCATATAGACTGTAGTTTTTGTATAGTTTGCTGCCAACAGTTTCAAATGTCAAAAAGTCATAACTGTTTCCAAATGGGTCAAATGGCTCTGAGCACTATGCGACTTAACATCTGTGGTCATCAGTCGCCTAGAACTTAGAACTAATTAAACCTAACTAACCTAAGGACATCACACACATCCATGCCCGAGGCAGGATTCGAACCTGCGACCGTAGCAGTCGCGCGGTTCCGGACTGAGCGCCTAGAACCGTAAGACCACCGCGGCCGGCCAACTGTTTCCATGCAAGCTATTCAGCTGAGTAAATAATTTGTCTAGCGCTAATGACTAGTTTCAGCCTCATTATTGTCAAATGTTATAAGATTGTGTACACATCCATCTGTGCACTTGGTATTGCCCTAAGGTTGAAACTGGCCCAGTTTTTTTTTTTTTTTTTTTTTTTTTTTTTTTTTTTTTTTTTTTTTTTTTAGCAAAGCCTGTATGTCTTCCATCTATTCTGAGCAGAAATATGTATGTCTTCTTGCAAACATTAAGGAGTTTAATTTGGAATGAATGTAAAAACATTACAGTTTTGATTTATGTTTTACATCTTCAGTTAATCCCAGAATTAGTTCTTCTGATTTATTTTGTTTGCACATATGGTCATTACAAGGAAAATGGCCTGCTTCTAGCTTATGGCAGGGTTTTCAACAAAAGTTGCACAGCTGTGCAATAATGAAATAAAAAGAGTTGTTTCAGTTGTAAATCAGGAATTCAACTGTAATCTTAGGTTGTTCTGATGTGTAGTCATACTCAGTACTATAGTTCCTTATTAATTTCCAATGACTAGCTGCATTTTCACTTTGCTGAATGTCTTTCAGTAGTGCATCATCCCAGTGATACCTTTATATCATGGTGCATACATCCGAACAAATGTTTGTTGCTCTGTTACTCTGTCTGAGTTACTACATTTATCAGCAACATAAGTCATCCTTAGTCACAATTATTATATTTTATAGACAGTAAGATTGCTAACGTAACCTCTTATATGCTTCTGACATGTTTTGCCACTATTATTTTTCACAAAATACAATATATAAAATATGTACAGCAAATCAATCATTCTGTGTAATTCCACAGAGTATAGAAAATGCTTGCTGTCTTTTAAGATGGAAATTGGGACAATTGTATTTCTGTAATGGAACCAGGTTGTGCCCTGGACTGTGTAACAGCTTTTTCGAGAAGTAAATGTACATATGTCTGACTTAAAGAGATTATTTTTCAAAACTTGTAGTGTTTTATACATCCTACATTAATATAAACTATTAATAATTATATTATTTTAAGCATGCTGAGGACTACAATTCTCATATTGCAGTAATTTATCTACATATGACGAAGAATTAAACTTGCTGTAGTCACCAGCAGTGATTTCTGATCTATCTCTGTAGTTAATAAAGTGCAAATGTGAATTGTAGTGCCCCTTATCCTGAAGTTATTTTTATTTTTACTATTTTTACAGGATAGCTTGATTCCCTTAGTGAGTCACTGTCTCCTGCAGTCAATTAGGTAGACGCTTAATGAAATTCTCTTAGGAAATACAGCTTCAAACGATGGAACAAATTAATCTAGAAATAGGTTAAATTTATTATTGACGTTATTTGCTTGATACATTGTCCCATTCCAACTGCTGCAAATGTCTGCTGAAAGTTTGCAGATTGTCACTGTTGTCTTATATACGCGTCCTGTTGATGAAACTACTGTTGTTTTCCGGGCTTACAGCATGCATTTTGAACAGCTCACCATCATGGTCAGCAAGATATCTAAAATTTCACTTACACATATGTTGCTAATTCTTTTATCTGCAGAGTATTGTCCATCAGGCTTGTAAAGTTCTTTGCAGCTGTTGTGAGAAAGTCAACAACTGCGTTCGGCTTATTACATGCTAAAAATCTGCCGTATTTTTAGAGGAAAGAACATTTACATTTCAATAACAAAGCATGATTATTTTTATTTCTGAGATGAGGTGAGTTAAAAGTGATTGTTTGCTTGGAGAATGTACTCAGCTTTCCAGAGGGAGCTCTATAAACATCGACCAACCAAGCAGGCAGTGTATTAACAAGGAATTAAACGCTTCAATTCACAAACTGTTGAGCAATACAATTTGTATGTCCTAAGGCTTGGATGCTAACTTTTATATACTAACTTATACTAAACTTGCAAATGTAAACCTGTAAAATGAAACAATATTTTATTTAGGATACTGAAGGGAGAGGAGTTTGATATCATACACAGTATTAGTGCAGAATTTTTCAAGTGAGGGCGAATAATAGTCGTGTGGTCCAGAAAGACTGTAGTTTATCACAGTATACTTTTCACAAATGTACCCTGTTTCATCAAATACATCGTAATATTATTTACATCACAAACTCTTACGTTTTCACTGGCTATTGATAAGTCTTAAGAAATTACATTACCGGTAAAAAATTACAAACTATAGCTTCTGCGATAGATAAAGTTCCGTATTTTAACCATACGGCAAAGTACTCTCCTCTTTGCGTGATATAATTTGCCAAAATGTCGTTTCGATATCTCCAACGATTTACGAGATATGAGAGGCGTTATGAATGATTCTTTCCTCGCGCCGGCGATCAGAAGTGAACTTGCTGCAGATGCTAAATTTTTTCAAGATTGGAGGCAGATTTTGAGCCCACGTTTTATGAATGTTTCAAAACCTCATCTGTATTTCATACTCAGCAACTGAATGTATAATATGCACGAAACAAAAATTCATAGCGACCCCTATTTTTGATTGAAACGTTCTCGAATTTGATACTCGTATGTGAAATACCACAATAGTCATGACCATTATTGAAATGATGGGCACTTCACCATGAAGCTGGCATATAAAGGTACAAGTATTTCAGAAATCAATAATTTTTTACGTAATATACTCTGTAAAACTGGTTGACAAGGACTGCAGAGCGTGCGTCTCAACTCTTTCAGCGCAGCTTCACACCAACCCAGACCCACTTTTAAGTGACGTCACAAGAGCACGCTGTCGCCTTCTCTCTAGGTGGAGTTGATAGTTTACAGAATGATATCGAAAAAAATTACAAGCAAACGAATTAAGAATCAATAAAACTCAAAAATACGAGATGTAATACGAATACAAAACACATTACAGATAAAGTTTCTCAACTACTGCGAGGAATTCCGGCAGGGAACAGTATGCCACAAGGAAACTATGTAACTTGGATTTCAGTACTTCGGATTTATCTCTCTAATTTTTCAGTCTGCTGGAAGAAATGAATCCTACTGAATAGTGCACACCTTTATGTACAACGGTTAAGGAAGCGTTATCTAAGTGCACATTATTTTCGCCAGCCGCGGTGGTCTCGCGGTTCTAGGCGCGCAGTCCGGAACCGCGCGACTGCTACGGTCGCAGGTTCGAATCCTGCCTCGGGCATGGATGTGTGTGATGTCCTTAGGTTAGTTAGGTTTAAGTAGTTCTAAGTTCCAGGGGACTGATGATCACAGCAGTTAAGTCCCATGGAGCTCAGAGCCATTTGTCACTGAATAAATGTTGTAGTTTCTTCTGCATGAGTCATTGTTGTCAACATATTACGCAACATGAGCTGGAAGTGGTTCATATTGTCATTTGTCACTCATATAAATTTCCACATTAAGGTGAGTGGAAAGGTCTGTAAGAATAAAGAAAAATCTGCGACTCTGAATTACAGAGAGAACACGACACTATGTGTCACCAGCAGAGAGAGGAAGATGACACTGAGAGGCTGTGACACGTTATTCAGCGCTACCTGCGGTACCGCACCGTATTGTTAGCCTCCATGTTTTAGGAGTCATTCTGCGGTTGTTTTGAAAGGGAGAGGATTCGAGGATTGTTTTATAAACTACAAGACTGCTGACTTTATTTCCGAAATCCTGCATGCCGTATGTTCAGAGTATAAGACTGAAGATTGGGGTACATTTTATATCCTGTAACTGTGGTGTGTTTTGTGTACGTCGATGTATTTTTTTTCTTGTGCTAAAAAATCGTTTCTTCCAAGTTTTCCATGACTTTTACCTTAACCCTACGATATTAGGAGGATTTTGTGACGATGGAGAAACCTGACCAAAGCTTGCATTATACTTAGTAACATTCTAGAAACAATGGGAGCAGAAAATAGTAAGATTTTGTTTGTCTGAGAACGTACTTGCTCAATTGATGGTAAGGTGAATATTTTTTTTTTTTTTACGAGTATTATAAAGTGCAAGGATGTTCGGGAAAATTAACACTTCCGAACTTTTTACGTGAAAACTTCTACGGCATATTAAGTAAAACAAACGTCATTAACATTCTATATCTTTATTCTTCTTGGCTATATATTTTTTCTCAACATAATAACCCTGACGATGAACAGATTTTTCCATTTAACTGACGCCATCACTCTAGAATTTTTAGCTTCGTTGACGGAGCCACAGCATCACCTCTTCATGTACTACTTCATCACTATCAAAGTGTAGTCCTCGGAGATGTCCTTTAAGTTTTAGAAACAGATAAACTCTGATGAGGCTAAGTCGGCACTGTATTGGAGGATGACGATGAACAAGGGTGACAGATTGTTTCACATGTCGCAGCGCTTGAGTGTGGTCTGGCATTGTGATGCTGAAGGAGAGGGTGCTCCATGTGTGAACGAACTCTTCGAATTAGATGCTCGATTACAGCACGCTGTTCTCACGTACCAACATAGTTACGTGACACGGTGCCATGATACACGCTACAATTCGGTGCCCTCTATTATCAGAGGGTTGCAAATATCCAGGCATGAAGAATAAGCATCTAGAACTTTAACAACATTTGTTGTATTTAAAAGTTTTTACATATAAAATTCGGAGGTATTACTTTTCAGCACGCTCTCGTAAGTGGTTAAGTTTTTGATAGTTGCAGCAGACATTACTTCACCAATTTATTGCATTCTGGAAATTTAAAAAAAGTAGATATTAAAAAATATGGATTGCAGACAGAAGTTGCTGTAATTTACTGCGAACAAATAGTTACATGTTTTAAATTACGGCTTCAAATTGTGACAGAAGCCCATTGTCTGCAAAGTAAGACGTGTAAATTACGTTATGAAACAATCTTTGTATTCTTCTATCTATGGGTTGTCATTTTGCAAAGTTTGGTCTGTGTGGTGAGCCAATAATAAAGTAAGTCAGGATAAAGCTAGTTTAGCTAGTTAGTGTTCTGAGTATTAATTTCATAAACTTACAATCCTAAAATAATATTTCGAGCGAAATATGTTGACACAACAAAATTACGTTTAAACATAAAGTGATGTGTTAACTCTCTAATTAAATTAATATTAACATTATTTGATTGTCGATGACAAGCTACCAGCACATGATAATGTACAAATGGTCCTGCGTGAACGGATGATGTAAAACTAAAACAGACAAAAACTGTTTTTGGCTCAATTTTCGTAGATTTGTTATCACTAAAATGTGTTCATATTTCACAGATTTGAACAAAGAAACACCAGTGATAACAGCGCAGAGGTGTTGCAATGTTTTTGGGTCGCATGACAGACCAGTGTTTTTCATAACCTTATCTAAGTATTTGTTGGACCGCTAGAATACACACATATACACTGTTCGTCATTAAAATTACAGTAGAACGAAAAATTCATGCAACCAACTTCAGATTGGTATAATGTTTACTACATCATGAATATACAAATGATTAACATTTCAGGGCAACTGCACATTATAGGTGGAAGTAGCGCCATCTGCATTCTGTACATGTGAAAAGGTTACAAGGCATTTTTCCTATTCAGAAACAACATTTTATTATTGTTTATTTTTGAGACGATCGTGTAATTCCCTGTGTAAGAGGGAGAAACATGTCAGGATTGAACAGCGAGAGGATTGCGGCCTAAAGAGACTGCGTTCTGTCATTCCGTAACGAGTACCATGCGAATACGGAATCAAGGGGATTAAATAGGGAAAAAGCTAGGTCCGGTAGAAACCCTTGGATAACACAAGAGATATTGAATTCAACCGACGAAAGAGAAAAATATAAAATGCGGCAGATGGAGCAGGTAGAATGGAATACAGGCATGTAAAATATTAGATTGAAAGAAAATGTAAAGTGGCTGAGAATGTCTGGCTGTAGAAGCATACATGTTCAGAGCAAAAGTAGATGCCATCTTCAGGAAAACTAGAGACATTTGGAGAAAAGAGACGCAGCTATAAGAATATTGAGAGTACATATGGCAAGACAGCATTAAGTAAAGAAGGGAAAGGTGCAAGGTGTAGATAATAGTAATAACGGCTACACAAGAGAAATGAACTCGAAGAAAATGTTACAGAAAAGGAACAGAAAATAAATGAGGATAAGATACGAGATATACAATAAGACAAAATTGATAGGGTACTAAGAGGCATAAATCAAAACTAGGCCCTTGGAGGGGACGACGTTCCTTCCGTAAGATCTTCGGGGAGCCAGCCATGACAGAAGTGTTCTAAATGATGTGTGAGAAACATGAGACAGGCGAAGTACACTCACACTTCAAGACATAGGTGCTGATAGATGTGAATATTATTGAACAATAAGTTAACAAGTCGTTACTGCACTATAATGACGCAACCTACGTACAGAAGAATGGAAAAACTGATAGAAGACGACCTCAGAATAGATGGAGTAGGTTCAGGAGAAATTTCAGAACACGTAAGTCAATACTGACGTTACGAGTTATCTTAGATGGATTAATAATAGACAAACAGACTGTAATAAAATTTATAAATCTAGAGAAATGATGTTGACTGGACTAAACTCTTCTAAATTCCAAAGAAGCGAAAGGTTAGTCACAGCATATACAAAAACCCGACATAGGAGCTAAGAAGGGTAAGATGCAGCTGACAAGGTACTGAGAAAGTGTTGAGAAGGAAGTGGGACAGGGTTGAACACTATCGCCAATATTGCAGAAGATGTAGATTGGGCAAGCTGTAAAGGTAACCAAAGAGAAATGTGGAAACGAAATTCTAATCTAGGGAGATAAAATACACTCCTGGAAATGGAAAAAAGAACACATTGACACCGGTGTGTCAGACCTACCATACTTGCTCCGGACACTGCGAGAGGGCTGTACAAGCAATGATCACACGCACGGCACAGCGGACACACCAGGAACCGCGGTGTTGGGCGTCGAATGGCGCTAGCTGCGCAGCATTTGTGCACCGCCGCCGTCAGTGTCAGCCAGTTTGCCGTGGCCATCGGAACTCCATCGCAATCTTTAACACTGGTAGCATGCCGCGACAGCGTGGACGTGAACCGTATGTGCAGTTGACGGACTTTGAGCGTCATAGTGGGCATGCGGGAGGCCGGGTGGACGTACCGCCGAATTGATCAACACGTGGGGCGTGAGGTCTCCACAGTACATCGAAGTTGTCGCCAGTGGTCGGCGGAAGTTGCACGTGCCCGTCGATCTGGGACCGGACCGCAGCGACGCACGGATGCACCCCAAGACCGTAGGATCCTACGCAGTGCCGTAGGGGACCGCACCGCCACTTCCCAGCAAATTAGGGACACTGTTGCTCCTGGGGTATCGGCGAGGACCATTCGCAACCGTCTCCATGAAGCTGGGCTACGGTCCCGCACACCGTTAGGCCGTCTTCCGCTCACGCCCCAACATCGTGCAGCCCGCCTCCAGTGGTGTCGCGACAGGCGTGAATGGAGGGACGAATGGAGACGTGTCGTATTCAGCGATGAGAGTCGCTTCTGCCTTGGTGCCAATGATGGTCGTATGCGTGTTTGGCGCCGTGCAGGTGAGCGCCACAATCAGGACTGCATACGACCGAGGCACACAGGGCCAACATCCGGCATCATGGTGTGGGGAGCTATCTCCTACACTGGCCGTACACCTCTGGTGATCGTCGAGGGGACACTGAATAGTGCACGGTACATCCAAACCGTCATCGAACCCATCGTTCTACCATTCCTAGACCGGCAAGGGAACTTGCTGTTCCAACAGGACACTGCAGGTCCGCATGTATCTCGTGCCACCCAACGTGCCCTAGAAGGTGTAAGTCAACTACCCTGGCCAGCAAGATCTCCGGATCTGTCCCCCATTGAGCATGTTTGGGACTGGATGAAGCGTCGTCTCACGCGGTCTGCACGTCCAGCACGAACGCTGGTCCAACTGAGGCGTCAGGTGGAAATGGCATGGCAAGCCGTTCCACAGAACTACATCCAGCATCTCTACGATCGTCTCCATGGGAGAATAGCAGCCTGCATTGCAGCGGAAGGTGGATATACACTGTACTAGTGCCGACTTTGTGCATGCTCTGTTGCCTGTGTCTATGTGCCTGTGGTTCTGTCAGTGTGACCATGTGATGTATCTGACCCCAGGAATGTATCAATAAAGTTTCCTCTTCCTGGGACAATGAATTCACGGTGTTCTTATTTCAATTTCCAGGAGTGTAAAAAGTCTGAAGTGCGCTGATGACACTGTAATTCTGTCAGAGAAAACAAGGGCCTTAGGAGAGTACATGACAGCAGTTATAAGAGTGGAAGGGCATGAAAGGGAAGCAGTGGTTGAGAAGGGAATGACACAGGATTGTAGCCTATCTGCAATGTTATTCGATCTGTACACTGAGCAAGACATAAAGTAAATCAAAGAAAAATTTCGAGATGGAATTAAAGTCTGGAGAGAAGAAATAAAAACCTTAGGTTTTCCGATGACATTGTAGTTCCAGATGCAGCAATGGACTTGGAAGATTACTTGTAGGGTAATGTTCAACGTCTTAAAAAGTGCTTACAAGGTGAATATCAACAAGAGTGAACCAAGGATGTTACACACTAAAAGCAGTAGTCGAATTTTGCTTTTAGGCAGCAAAGTAACTGATGATGGCTGAAGTAGATAGGATGTAAAATGCAGACTGATAATAGCAAGGAAGCATTTCTGAAAAGGAGAAATGTGCTAACATCGAATTTAGATTTAAATGTCAGGAAGTCTTCTGTGAAGGTTTTAGTCGTGAATATAGCCTTGTACGGTAGTGACATGTGGGTGATAAACAGTTCAGAGAAGAAGAGAACACAATCTTTTGAAATGGGTTGTTACAGAAGAATATTAAAGATGAGATGGGTAGAGCAAGTGACTAGTGCGGAAGTATTGATTCGGAACGGGGAAAAAGACATTTGTGGGGCTAAGTTATTAAAAGTACTGGTCATTTGATAGGACACGTACTGAGGCGTCAAAGAATCTTCCGTTTGGTAATGGACAGAAATGTGGGTACAAAAACCGTGGAAGGAGACCAAGGCTCGAATACAGTAAGGAAGTGCTGATGGATCTAGGTTTCAATAGGTATGGGCAGATTAGAAGACTTGCACAGGACCGTCTGCATCAAACCAGTCTTCAGATTGAAGATCACAACTACAACAATATGGATTAGGTGGATACAAGAGAGCTATACTCGACGTCCTCGTTCGAGTAATGAATACGAGGGCAAAAATGTTTTTCTTTCGACCACACACGATGGAACACTAACATCACATACTTTGAGTCAGGAAATGTTCTTCCTTACACAAAGCACGGTCCTTCGACAATATCTAGAGTGCCTTGGACTGTCATAACGGTGAAAATCGTTAGGGATTCCTTTGTTGCAGCAGGGAAGAGAAGCACCCGGTCTGCTGTGCGCGCAAGGACAACCCTGACTAGAAAGCCATCATGTCGTCTTTTGATCCATCATGATGTATGCATCTTTGTGTGGATGGTCTGAAAAGAACAAACGTTGCCACATTGCATTCGTCATCGTCATACGGGCGTAGCACCTGCTGTTGTGATATAGCTTATCTGTCATCCAAGCTGAGTTCAACTTCATGTCTAGCCCCGTTGAGCCGCTGTGGCTTCCAGAGGGGTCATGTATGCCCCCCAATCAGTTACAAACTTAATCATTTGTTCGTAGTACACTGTATACTCATAATAATGAGAAATTCAGTTTTAGCTATTCATTCTGGTGTTGCCAATTAATTGCCATCAGTATACTTATTTTCTTTTTGAGTATACTGTGTGGTTATAATTAAACTGACAATGTCCCGAGTATTGCAGTGCGGGCTGTATACATCGCAGGACCCTGAAACATCGTAAGTATTTTCATCAACTAATGCGCTCGTAGAATATGTTGGAAAAAGTAATAGTTTCATGTTCTGCCACCAGCTGAAAATATGCCACTGCAAGCAGTCAGAATATGATGTGGATGCACGAAAAGGAGAGGAACGATCAGACACATGATAACGGTGGTTTGGCATGTTGATTAGGATATGGTTACAAGTTACATCACGCCTATTTACTCAGCAGCATGCTGATCGACGATTGCTCACAGCATATCTGGCGTGATCAGAGTGATATGACATCGAACGCTTTTATTCGAATCAGGAAGAGTCCCAATACATCAATTACAGACACGTTCTGTAGATATCCCCACAAACAGAAGTCACATGGATTTAGATCGAAGGATTTGAAAGGCCACGCATCTTAAAATTTCCTGGAGGTGATGCACTCGTTACTGAAGGTTTCTCGTAGTAAATCTTTCACCCGTCATGTGACATGTGGCGTCCCATCTTGCATGACAATACTGGTTCGGACATAGTTTCGTTCTTGCAAAGCTGGAATCATGTGCTATACAATATGACTCTTACAATGTGCAGATGTCATTGTGCAGCTAGCGGGCTTGCGAGGTGTGATCTCCTCGAAGAAAAACACAATTAGAGTGAAGGAACTTGTGAAAACCCACGACACAGTCACATAAGCTGAGTGCAGTGGATGTTCCTGTACAACATGGGGCGGAATGGAGCTCCATATGTGACAGTTCTGTCTATTTGCAGCACTGTGCAAAGTAAAATGTACCTTACCCGTCCAAAGAATATTCCCCGGCCACATGTCATCCGTTTCCATGCGTGACAAAAAATGAAGCGGGAAGTCACAGCATTGAAGCTTATCTTGGGTCTTCAGTGTGCACATTCTGTATCTTGTATGAATGCGCCGCAACGTCTTTTAAATTGTTGGCCAGGGGAGAGAAAATTCCCGTCACACAACCCGAGCACTGGCTGCAGAATTTGAGGCATGTTCAGCTATAGCGTCCCCTTACCAGTATGTAATAATAATATCTTTTGCAAGTGAAATGACACGTAGGAAAGCTTTAAAAACCGCGTGACTGTGAAATGCGTAAAGACAATGTTTTCTATGAACAATTACGAAAGTAATAGTTTAAAAAAATTAATAAAATAATGATGTATTTAAAAAATAAACGATATCATTGGACTGATAAGTGGCCGTCTGCGGTCTTCAACCGGTTTATATACGTACAGGTTCTCTCTCTCTCTCTCTCTCTCTCTCTGTCTCTCTCTCTCTCCCTGCGAGTGCCTTCCGAAGCGCTATTATCTATACTGCTTATGCAGGTCTGTAATGTAATTTAATATAACTTACTGCGCTGATGTCACGTAGATAATATGTTATAGAGTGAATTGAGTTTCTTTATGTAGAAGTGTTAAACGTATATCAAATTACGTCAGTTTTCAAAATTATATCAGCACAGATTATTTGATAACTTTTTTTGTAGCACAGCTGAAGACCCGGACCAGGTAGTTTAATGGGTAATTGGGCAGTCATTTTAAAATATTGTGTTGAATTAGGTGCTGGTCTGTTCTGCGTTAAAAGGGGGACGGCTTTCATTAGTGAACATTTTACTTCCTTTAGTGAACATTATATTTGACCTGGCACGTTGAAAAGCCAAGTGACAGTTAAAAGCATATTTATTTTCGGTAGTAAATATCAAGGTGCATGTGGTTGTGTTTTATTGTGTTCGTAAGATACCGATCATATGTGGCTTATGCTGTGTTGTCCGAACAAGACACAGCCAGGGCAAAAGCACGACAGGCGCAAAGATGCGAGCTGGTGCCACTGCCATACAGACTCGCCACTTGCGCGAGTTCCACCAGCGCCACGGATGGCGATGAGCATGGAGATATCGACTTCGTCTCTTCCAACTCCCGGTAAAGTACGGGCTGTTCAAAAAGTGTCTCCGCAGTGCCGTATGATTGTTAGCCGCTCGTGCCGTACGATTGTTCGTCTGCCGGGGTTACTTCCCTTCAAGTGGACTCTCCCAGCATTCCACTGTTTAGTTTAAGTTTAGTTCCTTTGTTCGTTTGTGTCATTATTAAATGCTAACCATTGAGGAACGTGTGTTTTTAGTCGAACAAGCGTTCAAAGATAGCGGTAAATACACAGTTTCAGGTCGTCAAACTTTAATTCAGTTTTCCCGGAGACAACACTCCCACATCGCGATACTGTGCGAGATTTGATTAACAAATTTCGAAGTTCGGGTTCAGTGACAGAGGCACCGAGAAGTGTTCGTCCTAGCGTTTTGTCTGAGTATAAACTACTCGATATTACCCTTTAAAATGTCCATAAGTCCGAACAAGTCAGTAAGAAAACTCGCCCAGGAAATCGATGTTAGTGTCGGAACGACCCACACAGCTGCAATGAAAAAATTAGAGCTCTTCCCATACAAAGTGTCAGTCGTGCAAGAACTGAAAATGCTGATAATGGCGAGAGACTGCATTATTGTCAATGCTTAAAAAAATTCGTTGAACAAAATGGAAGGGATATTCTTAATGAAACGTTTTTCACTCATGAGGCATGGTTCCATTTATCCGGGTACATGGACTCGCAAAATTCTCGTATGTGGAGTACTGCAAATCCATTGTGGATTAATGAGGAACCACTTCATTCTGTGAAAATAGTTTGGATGGCAATTTGTAGACGTCGGCTTGTGGGTCCCATTTTTTTCCGCGAGACAATAAACGCACAACGATACTGCAGTGACATTCTGTACCCATTCATAGGAGAACTAGTGTTAAGTGAAATAAGGAGAACTTGTGTTAAGTGAAATACTGAACGGTTATTTTCAACGAGATGGTGCAACCGCGCATACAGTCCGCGTTTCAGTGTCACTGCTTGCTGATGTTTTTGCTGATCGCATAATTTCACACGGACTCTGGCCTCCACGATCGCCTGACCTAACACCACCTGACTTTTTCTTCTGGGGTGCAGCGAAAGCAAATGTCTATAAAAACCGTTCAAAATCCATCGATGAATTGAAAACTGCAATATCCACTTTCACTGCTTGTGTTTGTAAACATGATTAGACGAATTGAATTGTGTATTCAACAACAGGGGAGACACTTTCAACATTTAATGTGAAAATTTGTAAGTGATAATGAATATTCAAGAAATTAATAAGTTCTATTTCACTGAGTTTCATTTCGGCATATTCACTGCGGCATACGGCAAGCGCAGCTAACAATCAGGCGGCACTGAAGAGAGACTTTCTGAACTCGCCGTAGAATCCGCCAATGACTGTACGACAACGGACAGAAGCCTATTCAAAAGATAGAAGAGAATCTCTTACTTACTTCGTTATAGATCATCGTCTAGGGCTCAGGGGTGTCTTAGACAGGGAATGTTTGTACCGAACTCTTAGAAATGGACAGACAGTTGTAAATTACGTTTGCAATGTACTGAGAAGTTTACCTACTATTGTGTGCACTTAGCCCTTGAGGGCCTTTTTGTGCTATTTCATGCATTGTTGCAGACTGAATCATTCAACGAGTCACAAAGATAAGTAAACCTTTTTAACTTATTTGTGTTAGTTTGTTACTAATTTGTTGCAGTGTTGTAGAACCTTCGTTCTCCTATCCTGTTACCTGACGCTGGGGCATAGCTGTGTAATCCTGGGAGAGAGGTATTGTCTCAGCGGTGTATTGCACCAGAAGCAAACTCGGTCTACCGTAACAATAGTGGCAACTCGTCCTGCACAGCCGTAGCGGCGAGGTCTTTGCTCAGTGGCGACGAGGCGTCACAAAACTTAGAATTTGCGTAGCGTTCTTTTACCAGTTGTAGCACTATTATGCCACATATAGACTATTTCACTGATATAATAATAGTAACATTTAAATAACATAATAATTACAAACAGAAATATTAACTCAGTTTTCAAAGAAGATATAACTGATAATGTAATCAGAGTATGGGCACATTGAACTGGTATAGCTACAGCAACTTCGTCAACAGGTGCCAAGGGGGGAGCAGCCCCAAATACTCCCTAAACCTGTTAGGTAAGCAGGAAACAGTACCGAATCGTCCCAAACTGACACAATGAGACACAGCATTGTGTGCGCTAATGATCACAGCTGTCTGCAGCCACTTCGCAGTTCGCGGCAGATCGTTGTAGAGTGAACATGCCCTCCGATGAGCTTACAGTTTCAGTAAGTAGGAAGGGACCTAAAAGGTTGGTTTTGAAAGGTAACAACTTCGGTTTTCAAAAACTGCTGAAAGGTGGTCTAGCGTGATGGTCGTGCAACATTAATGGTTCCAGAAGTTTTGTTAAAACTATTTCTATTGAGGAGCTGGATGTCATGAGAAGTGCACAATCATGAAGAAATGCCTCATAACAAAATTCTGACCTAAAGAGGAAAGCCGTAGAAGATGTTTGTGAGAGACCGCCAAAAATAATTTAACAGAAGTTAAAAGGAGAAGGTACGCAAGATATAACTACGAGAGACGTCAACAATTTTGGTAAATCTATTTACAAAGCTAGGCGCAAAATTCTACCAAAACTGCCCACGAATACTGCAGATGTTCATGGTGTAACAACACTCTGAATGTGGAAACCACAGACGGGGCAAAGTGTTTATTAGAAAATAACACCGAGGAAAAAGTGATTATATTTTGTGACTCTGCAAACCTTAAAATATTAACGCAGTGTGAATCTATATACGTTGATGGTACGTTCAAGTGCTGTTCAATTTTTTTTTTGTCAGCTGTGGGTTAGTTAATGGCCATTACGTTCCATTAGTCTTCTCTTTACTGAACGACAAGAAAACTTCGTCGTATCGGATTTGCTGGAAATGTAACCACAATTCATAAAATGAACACTGAGATAGTATATGTGTTGCGAAATCATGATTTGCCATTTTAATAAATTAATTATGAAGAAATTAAGGCTGTAAATGATTCCAGTTTCTAAAAATAAATATCTAAATACCGTAAAAACAAAACTTTTAAACATACAATACACGCGAATTTTTTTTACATCTTTTACTGTAACAACATATGCTTTCCTTTGTCTGCTTGGAGTATTCATAACGTTTAGAACTGCTACCTGCTTCAAACGAGAGGATTCGGTCCTATCGTTTTTCAGACCTTTGCAGGCTTGGGAGGATTCGGTACCATTTTTCTGACCGCAGGAGGATTCGGGGCTGGGCCTGCTATGGGAATGGGTCGCCCTCCTCTCCTTGATGCACCACCTAACTGATGTGTTTCTTCAGATTTCTTGATCATATTTTTTAGTCCATTTATTGAAATGAGGCCTCTTCGTGGCGGTTTCTGTTGACGATACTCCTGCAGTGCTCCATTTCTATTGCTGCCGTTCTGACAAAACAACTACACCAGCAGACCACAGTCTTCCTTCTGAATAGCCAATGGGTCTCGCAAGGAAAACTTCAACCTTATTAACTCTTAACATCAATAGAAAACTCACAAAAGAAACCAGCACGTGTCGCCAAGTGTCAAACAGCATGTGTGTATGTGGTCTTCAGTCTTGAGA
This sequence comes from Schistocerca gregaria, assembly GCF_023897955.1. NCBI lineage: Eukaryota > Metazoa > Arthropoda > Insecta > Orthoptera > Acrididae > Schistocerca > Schistocerca gregaria. The sequence continues at coordinate 238,920,392 of NC_064927.1, forward strand.
CTGGTTTGATGCAGCTCTCCATGCTGCTCTATCCTGTGCAAGCTTCTTCATCTCCCAGTACCTACTGCAACCTACATCCTTCTGAAACTGTTTAGTGTATTCATCTCTTGGTCTCCCTCTACGATTTTACCCTCCACGCTGCCCTCCAATACTAAATTGGTGATCCCTTGATGCCTCAAAACATGTCCTACCAACCGATCCCTTCTTCTAGTCAAGTTGTGCCACAAACTTCTCTTCTCCCCAATCCTATTCAATACTTCCTCATTAGTTATGTGATCTACCCATCTAATCTTCAGCATTCTTCTCTAGCACCACATTTCAAAAGCTTCTATTCTCTTCTTGTCCAAACTATTTATCGTCCAAGTTTCACTTCCATACAGGGCTACACTCCATACAAATACTTTCAGAAATGACTTCCTGACACTTAAATCTAAACTCGATGTTAACAAATTTCTGTTCTTCAGAAACACTTTCCTTTCCATTGGCTGTCTACATTTTATATCCTCTCTACTTCGACCATCATCAGTTATTTTGCTCCCCAAATAGCAAAATTCCTTTACTACTTTAAGTGTCTCATTTCCTGATCTAATTCCCTCAGCATCGCCCGATTTAATTCGACTACATTCCATTATCCTCGTTTTGCTTTTGTTGACGTTCATCTTATACCCTCCTTTCAAGACACTATTCATTCCATTCAACAGCTCTTTCAAGTCCTTTACTGTCTCTGACAGAATTACAATGTCATCGGCGAACCTCAAAGTTTTTATTTATTCTCCATGGATTTTAATACTTACTCCGAATTTTTGTTCTATTTCCTTTACTGCTTGCTCAATATACACATTGAATAACATCGGGGAGAGACTACAACCCTGTCTCACTCCCTTCCCAACCACTACTTCCCTTTCATACTCCTCGACTCTTATAACTGCCATCTGGTTTCTGTGCAAATTGTAAATAGCCTTTCGCTCCCTGTATTTTACCCCTGCCACCTTGAGAATTTGAAAGAGCGTATTCCAGTCAACATTGTCAAAAGCTTTCTCTAAGTCTACAAATGCTAGAAACGTAGGTTTGCCTTTCCTTAATCTAGCTTCAAGGATAAGTCGTTGGGTCAGTATTGCCTCACGTGTCCAACATTTCTGCGGAATCCAAACTGATCTTCCCCGAGGTCGGCTTCTACCAGTTTTTCCATTCTTCTGTAAAGAATCCGCGTTAGTATTTTGCAGCCGTGTCTTATTTAACTGATAGTTTGGTAATTTCCACATCTGTCAACACCTGTTTACTTTGGGATTGGAATTATTGTATTCTTTTTGACGTCTGAGGGTATTTCGCCTGTCTCATACGTCTTGCTCACCAGATGGCTCAACCAAGGCTGTCAGTAGTTATAATGGAATATTGTCTACTCCCGGGGCCTTGTTTCGACTCAGGTCTTTCAGTACTTTGTCGAGCTCTTCAAGCAGTATTATATCTCCCCTTTCATCTTCATCAACGTCCTCTTCCATTTCCATAATATTGTCCTCAAGTACATGGCCCTTGTATAGACTCTCTATATACTCCTTCCACCTTTCTGCTTTCCCTTCTTTGCTTAGAACTGGGTTTCCATCTGAGCTTTTGATATTCATACAAGTGGCTCTCTTTTCTCCAAAGGTCTCTTTAATTTTCCTGTAGGCTGTATCTATCTTACCCCTCGTGAGATAAGCCGCTACATCCTTACATTTGTCCTCTAGCCATCCATGCTTAGCCATTTTGTATTCCTTTTTGCCTGCTTCATTTACTGCATTTTTATATTTTCTCCTTTCATCGATTAAATTCAGTATTTCTTCTGTAACCCAAAGATTTCTACTTTCCCTCGTCTTTTTATCTTCTTGCTCCTCAGCTGCCTTCACTACTTCATGCCTCAAAGCTACCTATTCTTCTTCTACTGTATTTCTTTCCCCCATTCCTGTCAATTGTTCCCTTATGCTCTCCCTGAAACTCTGTACAACCTCTGGTTTAGTCAGTTTATCCAGGTCCCATCTCCTTAAATTCCCACCTTTTTGCAGTTTCTTCAGTTTCAATCTACAGGTCATAACTAATAGATTGTGGTCAGAATCCACATCTGCCCCTGGTAATGTGTTACAATTTAAAACCTGGTTCCTAAATCTCTGTCTTACCATTATATAATCTATTTGATACCTTTTAGTATATCCAGAGTTCTTCCATATATACAACATTCTTTGATGATTCTTAAACCAAGTGTTAGCTATGATTAAATTATGCTCTGTGCAAAATTCTACCAGGCGGCATCTTCTTTCATTTCTTACCCCCCATCCTTATTCACCTACTACGTTTCCTTCTCTTCCTTTTGCAACTGCCGAATTCCAGTCACCAATGACTATTAAATTTTCGTCTCCTTTCAAAATCTGAGTAATTTCTTTTATTTCATCATACATTTCATCAATTTCTTCATCATCTGCAGAGCTAGTTGGCATATAAACTTGTAATACTGTAGGAGGCGTGGGCATCGTATCTATCTTGGCCACAATGATGTGTTTACTATGCTGTTTGTAGTAGCTTACCCGCATTCCTATTTTCCTATTCATTATTAAACCTACTCCTGCATTACCCATATTTGATTTAATGTTTATAACCCTGTATTCACCTGACCAAAAGTCTTGTTCCTCCTGCAACCGAACTTCATTAATTCACACTATATCTAACTTTAACCTATCCATTTCCCTTTTTAAATTTTCTAACCTACCTGCCCGATTAAGGGATCTGACATTCCTCCCTCCGATCCGTAGAATGCCAGTTTTCTTTCTCCTGGTAAATACATCTTCTTGAGTAGTCCCCCGCCCGGAGATCCGAATGGGGGACTATTTTACCTCCGGAATATTTTACCCAAGAGGACGCCATCATCATTTAACCATACAATAAAGCTGCATGCCCTCGGGAAAAATTACGGCCGTAGTTTCCCCTTGCTTTCAGCCGTTCGCAATAACAGCACAGCAAGGCCGTTTTGGTTAGTGTTACAACTCCAGATCAGTCAATCATCCAGACTGTTGCCCCTGCAACTACTGAAAAAGTTGCTGCCCCTCTTGAGGAACCACACGTTTGTGTGGCCTCTCAACAGATACCCCTCCGTTGTGGTTGCACCTACGGTACGGGTATCTGTATCGCTGAGGCACCCAAGCCTACCCGCCAACGGCAAGGTCCATGGTTCATGGGGGAGGTCAAACAGCATACTGACGTCAAAACAAGAAACATTTCACATACTGACTGCTTACAGCGGCATATTTTCACCTGGTGGTAGGAAATGTTTTACGCCAGCGCGCCGATTAACATACACTATGATTCAGCGTCCTGCACTGTGTACAGCCTGTACTGCAGCACCAGGAACAGCGTCAGTTTATTTATAACCACCCCATTTATCCAGTCAACCTAGCAATTTGAGAAGGAGGTGAATTTACGTATTTACGTTGGTTTTGATGAATATGAAATGAGCCCATAGCTTGTAATCACTCTGTACCTAATTTACTTGCTTGGCACTTCATAGATTTCCGGTATCAACACGAACTGCATGATCACCAACCCATTGAAATTGCGACGGATCGGTAAATTACGAAGTGTGGTTGACGCTTTCACAGGAATGTGCATATACAAATGTTGGTTAAAAAATGTTATTGGAAATTTTTGGCTCTCACGTAAGTCTCAGGTGATGATTTCCACACTTGGTGCAGTAGTACACTGTTCCACAGCCGTGCATTAGTTATAGTTTTTGAATTAATTATTCATTCAGACATGCGTAGTGTTTATGCTAGAGAACAAAAATTAAGCGATTATCATAGCAAAATCACTTTTTCACGACGCAGTTCAATCACTATTTATTGGCGTTGTTCTTTTCTTTCACACAGTGAATTTAGCACTGATGAGACGGTTTCCAATTTTACTTTAATAATAATTTGACTCCGAGCCCCCAACAGCATTAATGTAGGCTGCTATAAGCGATAATTACTCAGTCAATTCGAACAGAACCACAAGTCCCACTGTCCTATTTATTCTGGCAGTTTTGGCGCGAAATCACAGATCGCCACATTTTCACTTACGGACGATGTACAACTCGTAAATCGTACTCACCAAATATATGCTTGCACACTTAAACAATACTCTTCGTCGAAATGAATCGGCTCGAAAACGAATTCTCAAACGACCACATGGGCCACCCTCAAGTGGAGCTTGCTCGCCACCCACCCACCAAAACGAATGACCAACGACTGACCCCTGGCCAAAGTGGCCACTCGCTTATATAGACTCAGATGTCCAGCCACCTGAATATTTAAGTACCAATATCACCACTTAAAGTTACAAATTTTGACACATACATCCCTCGACAGAAATAAGTACACCATCGGAACCGCGATAAACTATGTTACATTAATTTTTATGATTATTCTATCGCCCGTAAATCAAGTTTTAGTTTTTCCAAAATTTCGCCACTTAACGCAAATTTGTTTGTTGACATCTGGCCTGCAAAATTTTAACATAGAACTGTATGCAGCACCATTTTTAGACGTAATCTATAGCGATCTACACATTGCGCTGCTCAAAATCTTCATATCTATAATAGTTAATTAATTATGGCCGATAAATGTTAATAATAATTTGCAAACAATGAAAACTATTGCAAGTTAAGTGTATAGTATAACTTAACTAGTTTAAAATACCTGCGCCGGCCGGAGTGGCCGAGCCATTCTAGACGCTACATTCTGGTACCAAGTGACCGTTACGGTCTCAGGTTCGAATCCTGCCTCGGGCATGGATGTGTGTGATGTCGTTGGGTTAGTTAGGTCTAAGTAGTTCTAAGTTCTAGGGGACTGATGACCTCAGAAGTTAAGCCCCATAGTGCTCACAATAATTTGAACCATTTTTTTTTTTTGAGCCCTGATGACTAACCTCACTAGATACTATCGTATTTTCTACGGCTATAAACACGCTTCCAGCAACTGGGTTCAACCTACCTTTGCGCTATACAATCCAACCGGAGTTTAGAATTTCATTTCTGTTAATATTTGGTTTCAGCCAACCTTTTTCGCTACCAGTACTTCGGCATTTATAAGCGAGACTAGTTCTTGGACCTTTCCGTAGAGGGTCCTGCCGCTGACGAACGCTGAATTCATATTTTGTGAACATGCGATTACGATACCTTCCGGCTGTAGTTCATGAGGCTGATATTCTTCCCTGTATGAAATCATAACGTACCATATTAGGCCTGTTGTCGCATTTCTATAGTGCATAAAATAGATATCTCTCATTATTAGCAATAAAAAAAATGTCGCGTGATTAGGTAGTCAGGTAGTCCGTTCGCCGAGTGCAAGTCTTTCCATTTGACACCACGTGGGCGACTTGAGCGTCGATGCGGATGAAATGATGATGATTAGGACTACACAACACCCACCCAAAATATTGTATAGTGCCGTTCTTTACGTCATGAATTTTCTATTGAATGTTATAAACAATTTTCCATCAAACTTTGTTTATTGCTCTTTACGGGCTTAATTATTTATGAATCTTAACATATGACTGTGGCACTCGGTCCGCTATGATAAAACGTTTTTAATGACTGCTCGCTCATCCCTGTAAGTCACTATTTACTATTTTCAGTAATCTTTCAATATTCGTGATATTAATCGATTTTGAGGTTACTATAACTTTTGCATCTCGTGACTTGAAATAAAGATCGATCTTTTAGAAGGTGCATACTGCTGACCACAACCCACTGCCGCAACGCTCTTCACCGTAAGTTACATAGCTTTCGCGTAATGCGCGAAAAACTAAACAATGCCCCAAGCTGCGGGCCACGTGTCCGCCGGAGACCATCCCACCGACCGTTGCAAATGTGGCGCGGACGCGCCACGCGCTTCCGCGAATCGCGCACCATGTAGCGCACTCGCTCTCCACAAAGCAGTCCTTTCCGTACTAGAAATATCCATATAGTAACGGGTGTTTGTACCGTCACAAAATACATATGTGTACATTTGATTCAGCGATGGTCGCTGCTGCAGAATCAGCATAGAGTGCGTTTAACGCCAACGAACCTCTGGCGTGACTCTGCGGCCGCTTGGAGTCCGCAGGAGCCGGATAACGGCCATAAATCGGCTGTGCCTCCGTTCGTCGACGAGGAAGAGGGAAGAGCAGCGTGTGCGTGGCAGGAAGGAGCGGTTTTTGCCTCGCGCCTCTTCCTTATCCTGGGCTGACGGCGGGGAAGCCCCGGCCTGCCGGGCCTCCAGATTGCGGCTCCGTTGTCCCCGCACCGCGGCGCGGCGAGAGGACGCCGTCATTTTTCTCTTACGCTCCAGCGCTCGAGCAGACCGCCGGAATAAAAGAAAGCAGGTCGATGAGAAAGCGAACGCTGCTGTGGCTGCCGGGGAAAAACCGCCCCGAAAGGGCTTTTTGTCTCGGCGCTGTGGACAAGTGTTTTCAGCGCTCTCGGTTGGCAGCAATGGCGTGATGAACGCACCGCGGCGGCGACGGCGACGGCGGTGGTCCGCGCGGCCGACTAATGGGCCCGGGGAAGCCCCGCGGCGAGTGTGGCACCGGAAGCGTGCCATCCATTGGCCCCGTTCCCTCCCGGAAGCGGCCACTGCTCGCCTCCCTTGCTCCCCCGCGGGACCTGTCTCTGAAGATGTGCGGGAGCGCCTGTCTGCTGACTCGGGAGGTGGGAGGGAGGTTGTGGGTGGGGGTGGAAGGGGAACTCGTGCGCACGCACCAATTTGTCTCAGCCGCTTCCCCCGCGGACTAATTTTTCTCGGGTACAAGTTCTGTTTCTTGAGATGCAACCTGTCACAGGGGCTCTGCTCTTGAAGTGTTCTCGCTCTCGTGGGAATATAACTCCCTGCAGAATACGCTAGAAGCGCTGAAGTTCCTACCGCTCCAGTATGCGTAATAATTGTTCATGGAGAACAAAACATTGCCAACTTTTGAGGAGCTTTTCGATGCACACTGTTATTAGCTCGCTGTCCAAACTAGTTATCCCAAACTTTGCTTTTAATTTTTCAAAATGTTCGGAAGAATTAGGCTTGCTATGAGTATAGAGAAATTTATCTCGATTTTAATGATAACCAGCCTGCCGAGCGGTTCTAGGCGCTACAGTCTGGAACCGCGCGACCGCTATGGTCGCAGGTTCGAATCCTGCCACGGGCATGGATGTGTGTGATGTCCTCAGGTTGGTTAGGTTTAAGTAGTTATAAGTTGTAGGGGACTGATGACCTCAGAAATTAGTTCCACAGTGCTCAGAGCCATTTGAACCATTTTTTAGTGATACCTATATAATGTAAATATATCCATTTATAATACGGCGTACCATGAGCAGCACGTGCGATTGTTTAAACAGTGAATTTGCGATCTGGAATTATTTGAATTTGATTTAAGAATGATCTGGGAGTTCAAAGTGAGAGTAATCGGAAATTTATGAAGTGTCCCAGCAAGAAAGTTCTATATTGAGAAATACGCCAGGAACGATCATTCGGAACAAAAAAAGTCTAGTAAACATGGAGTCTGTAATATATGGGCTGTTGAGGACAACGCGAGGAAGGAAAAGCAGATGAGTCAAATAAGTCATCAACTATGTAGTCATTAATCTGTAGTCTGTCGATGAAAATGTGGAGCAGCGTTATCGCCATAACTCAGCTACGGGCGTCACCAGATAGAAGAGTAAGCTATCGGCGGACACAGCCACAAAGAAAGCGCTTGCTTCAGGGAACGGTCTGCCCCATTCCGTTTAAGAACACTCAGTCGCCTCAGGACGGATGTCCCCATCCTACCGCTCCTGTATACATAATAATTTTCCGTTTAGAACAAAATGTTCCCAACTTTTGAGACATTCTCGATGCACCAACATCCAAAAATGGGGCATCTGTCCAGTTGATGAAGATGTATCCTGCAAATGTGGAATAGCAGAAGATTAGGGCCACCTTATCATATGCCATCTACTGGAAGAAGTTTGTACAAGACAGGACTTGTTGGAGGCAAATGAGTAGGGTATTGATGTTGCTGCATTCTGGAAATCCTGACAGGACATGAAAATGAATGATAACTCACTTGGAGTGGTTTTTTCAGTAATTTTTGTTGCAATACCTTTCGTTCTATACACTGAGGAGAAGAGCGATCTGTTCGAGACACGATCCATTATATGGATCAGTTTATTCCACCCAAATACCATGGGAGCTGGTAGTGGAGCACAGAGGGCCTCAATTGCTAATATTTTTGAGAGTATTTCCAGCTGCAGAGAGGGTCTGAGCTACTTTTATTTCATTTCCGAGACGATACATTCCAGAGACGCATTCATGTGTCTGCAAGTAGAAACCAGAGGGGTTGGATGGTATGTGGATTTCACCAGTTCGGGTTGGATTACTACACTTTTTTGTACTTTTCAGTCTCTACTTCTAGGGGAGGAGTGAGTTGCTGAGTATCCGCTGAGGATCTGTTGTACGGGGCATTTTTGGATAAATGAACGGGAAGGATGGTTTTAAATTGATATATAGTGTAATGAAATCATTAATAACATTCCAGAACATAGCTGCATAAAAATCTTACTATAAAAGTATTCAGCTGTGCTTGGAATAAGGGTCACGGCACATAAAATTCAATAGAAAATTAGAATTGATGGTTTCTGATATGAAATTAACACCGAAAGGTTAAAAATTATCTCAGGGCAGTCTGGCTTGGAAGACAATCAAACGCTCCAAAAAGCTGTCTCGCTTTAAAGTTAAATGGGCATCTGTGACTGACTGTGAAAACAGTGGGAATCAACTGATGGAATCTAATGCGCAACTCAGTTATGAATCTGACGAAAAAGCATCGAACAAACTGTAGCTGAAATCAGGTCATTATTAAATGTATGTCTGAATCTTGATTCCTAACTGGAATAAGTACAGCTTATTGAGTATTGCTCGTCCTGTGAGGTTACCTTCATCGCGATTGCTGCTGGTTCGGTCCGACCATGTTACCTATTGAGATGCGAAAGCATGACAAGGCTGCAAGTAAAATGGTTCAAATGGCTCTGAGCACTATGGGACTTAACATCAGAGGTCATCACTCCCCTAGAACTTAGAACTACTTAAACCTAACTAACCTAAGGACACCACACACATCCATGACAGAGGATAGATTCTAACCTGCGACCGTAGCGGCCGCGCGGTTCCGGACTGAGCGCCTAGAACCGCAAGATCACCGCTTCCGGCGGCTGCAAGTAGTGATGTACTATGGCGCCTGGTGTGAATTTAAAATGTCTCGAGGGCATCGCTGGATCAAAGCGGCAGACACGGACGGCGTCGAGCGTCGCTTCTCGGACGAGACCACCAGCAGTCTTCTCTACGACATCAACAAGAGTCATTTCTGAATTATGAGATTTACCCTTTCGGTTCGTTTTATGGCAGAGAGCAGCCCCTCAAGTTAGGTGGGGTGTACTTTAACGAGTCACAATTGTTTATTAATTTCATGAACTTCTCCTTCCTATACTTAATTTTACTGTGGTTAACCATTCGTTTCCCAGGAGGCGGAAATGTCCTTTCACCCCCACTTTGCTGTCTCCAACCAACTATGGAGTTCGTTTCAAGTTCTAACATCTAGTTTCCTCCCTACAACCAATTCTCTCAGTTACACATATTTTCCGTTTTCCGGTAACTATCTCAATCGCTCTCTACTCCACAGTTTGTTGATGTTAACGGCCGCGCGGGATTAGCCGACCGGTCTAGACGCTACAGTCATGGACTGTGCGGCTGGTCCAGGCGGAGGTTCGAGTCCTCCCTCGGGGATGGATGTGTGTGTTTGTCCTTAGGAAAATTTAGGTTAAGTAGTGTGCAAGCTTATGGACTGATGACCTTAGCAGTTAAGGCCCATAATATTTCACACACATTTGAACATTTCTTTGATGTTAACGAAAGGGAAGTTTACGCTTCAGGTGGAAAAAAAACCTCAGGTTCTGGTTTCTTTACACTTGGATACTTGGATAAAAGAGGAAACACCGTATTTATTTAATTATTTTGGAGGGTGAGTGGCAGCTCGCTCTCTCCAGGCATTAGATGTATTCGTCTGTCAGTCTTCCGGCTTGGGCATTTCCTTACAGGAAACTGGGGAAGCGAGTTTTAATTCGGACCAGACTGGCTCTACTAATCATTCTGGGTGCGCATTGTGTCTGAAGGCGATGTCCGACCGCCTCGCGCTCGTCTTGAGCCCAGAGAATGTACCTCTGATTATGATTGACTTCCTATGAAGCGAGACTGCATATCATTTATTTCAATTTCGTATACCTTCTTAACACTGGTGCAGTATAATACCACTGATTGAGATCTTCTGAGGGATTTATCCGTGCTGTTACTATTAGGAGCAGTCGTGACTGCACACTGTTCCTATCCTTACAACAAAGAGAATCCTCAGTTAGATATGTGTAGGAGTAATGAAGATTGGAACTACTACTGTTATTCGGTATTTTATTAGGCAAACGTAAAAAAAAATCTGGTAGAGCAAGGAAGGAAAGAAATTTGAGTTTATCGTCTCATAGGCGACTATGTCATCCCTTCATCGGAGAAACCATGCTGTCATTTGTCTTAATAAATAGTGGAAAGCTTAAATTAGGTTGGCCGAATGGGGATTTGCACATCCGTTCTCCCGAAAAGAAGTCCATAGTGTTACCACCGCTCGGTCACTGCCACTTTTATTTTAATCACCGGCCTGGCTAAATGATACCCGGACAGTAGTTTGAGGGACTTGTCTTGTGAACATAGGAGTGTGGATTTGACATCAGTCGTACCTGCGGTGATAGCCACATCTACGTTGCTCTGGATGTGGTGCCACCAAAATACGTTGCTTATGTTTTACTCGACACTTTTACTTTAGCAACACTCACAGTAGCATAAATATTTTCACAGCCTTTGAGGATCAGTTTCACACAGCATTAATTAGAGTTCACCTAGGTACCTGAAAGGTCAGCATAAATGGTTGCCATGTGGACCAGTTGCCTGCAAATCCCTGCACTAGGAAGGATTTTTCCTTGATGGAAGTACTGGTGCGAGATACACTCACCCTCGTGACTCCAATTGCGGAACTACCTGATAGAGAGGTAGCACATGGCCCTCCATACCACATTTGCATGACGCTCCGAGGCAGAGGATGACATGGAGTCCCATACACGCCCCTTGGGTCATTACGGCCTGGACGAAGAGCACGTTTTATTAATGACAGATCGCCTTACAAAATTTTCTAATCAGAAACGCACAAAAAGGTTTCAAAATGCTCTCCGTTTGCTTCACTACGTGTCAGCATTCGTCGATCTATTTTTACGAGGGTCATTCAATGATTAAAGAGACAAATTGGTCTGGGGAAAAAATCTATTAGTAACGCAAGTTTGGTACTTTTATGGCTTTCAGTTGGCATTAAGGGGATGAGCCCTGATCAGCTGATGAATCAACAGCGTTTTGTTTATAATCTCAAAAATTCATTTCAAGATGGCGAGCCCGCTTGGAACGTCCACATTAGTTGAACAACGTTATGTTATTTGTTTTTTATTGCAGAAGGCGAGAAACCAGTGAATATATACTTTATAATGTCTAACGTTCTTAGTGAAGGTTGTATGAGTCGTGCAAATTTTTACAGGTGGGTAGAGCAGCTCAAAAATGATCGCGACTCAGTGACTGACGAACACCGTTCTGGCCGACCAGTTGCAGGCTCAACTCCCTCACTTGGAAGTCGAATTGATGACAGTATTCGCGCCGACCGCCGTGTGACTGTGGAAATGATAGTTGACAAGGTTCAAGTTACTACTGGTACAGTTCACAACATTATCTGTAATAAGCTGAAGTACCGCAATACTTGTGGAAAGTGGGTCGAAACAAGGTTGAGAGTGTGAATAGAGCTAAAGGAAAGTTATAAAAGAGAAGGTGAGCACTTCTTCAACAAAATTTTAACTTTTGAGGAAACTTGAGTTCACTATTATGAACCAGAATCAAAACGACAAAGCGTGGAGTGGGAGCACACCAACACACCTGTCAAGAAAAAATTTAAAACCGAAGCTTCAGCAGGAAAAGTCATGTTGACGGTGTTTTTGGATGCTGAAAGTGATTATCTCGAACAGCAGCGTACAGTGAACAGCCAATACTACTCGGATTTTCTTTTAAACAAGATGAAACTAGCCATGCGAGAGAGACGTCGTGGATCTCAGAGGAGAGGTACGGCTCTCCATCAAGACAACTCACGTCCTCTTATTGCACAACTGACCCGTGAAACCATCGACAAAATGGGCTAGGAAGTACTGCCTCATCCTCCTTACAGTCCTGATTTAGCTCCTAATTATTTCCATTTGTTTGGTACACTGAAAGAGGCATTACGTGGGAAAAGGTTCCAAAACAATGAGGACGTGAAAACGTTTGTGGGAAATTGGTTCAAACATCGAGATAAAGAGCTCTTTGCAGCCAGAATAAAAAAGCTTGTAGCCCATTGGAACCAGTGCATAAAAGTTCAAGGGGATTATGTTGAAAAGTAGAGAAAATATTGTTTCGTAAAAATAAACGCTTTTTTCCCCAGGCAAATTTGTCTCTTTAATTATTGAATGACCCTCGTATTTATTCCAAGATTCTGTTAATGACCACTTTTTTGTATTAATAATATGTAAAGTATTACATCAGTAAAGACGAAATATGTGAGAACACACACAACAGGAACACTCATGACATGAATGTCAAAAAGAAAAAGTAATACATATTAATGCACGAACTCAAATCAGTACCCACAGTAACACATTATTGAAGAAACAAGGACTACACACAATAAGAAACACATTCCATTCGCATTTACAGATACTCACAGAAGAAGCTGACAGACACCAAGGCGGTGGTATATATTAGTTAGAGAGTTAGTATTGCAGTGTGCCTGCGGATGGCAGACGGAAATTTCAGAACTATGTATAACGAACACATAAGAAGCTGGAAGGGGTGGGACAAAGTATTGATTCACAGCGAGAAATGCATGCTAAAACATAAAAGCAGATCCTAGCCACTCCTACAGGTTGTGCTGTTGTGTTTGACCACGAACGGCACCTGTACAATGTTCTCGGTGGGTACCTTGAAACCGTATCTGCATTCACAGGATGACAATTAATGAACTATATGAAAAAAATGTAAATTAGTTACAAACTACGGCGTGCGCACTCTTTATTCAACATGTAAATGTTGCTATAGACATTCGAATTTAGGTCATGGCATGTTCGATATGCCTGCCTTCATTGGCGATGATGTGGCGCAGACGAATAGCGAAATTCTGCATGATCGGCTTAAGTGTCGGAACATCGATACTGTAGATGACCTCCTGAATGGCTGTTTTCAGTTCAGCTATGGTTTTGTAGTTATTGCTGTGCAGCTTGTCTTTAATGTAGCCCCAAAAAGGAGTCGCACGTGTTCAAACCAGGAGAATATGACGGCCAATCCGGACCGGTGCCAGCGACATCTGGCTACCCAAGAGCCAGAGTGGGGTCCCCAAAGTGCTTCTCCAGGACATCAAACACTCTCCTGCTTCGATGGGGTCGAACTCCGTCATGCATGAAGCACATCATGTCAAAATGAGGGTCACTTTGGATAATGGGGATGAAATCATCTTCGACAAACTTCACGTACCATTCGGTAGTCACTGTTCCATCGAGGAATATCGCACCAATTATTCCGTTACTGGAAATTGCACACCACACAGCCACCCGTTGAGTGTGAAGAGAGTTCTCGATCTCGTGTGAAGAGAGTTCTCGATCTCTAAATGAACATTCTCTGTCACCCAAATGCGCCAATTTTGCTTATTGACGAACCCATCCAAATGAAAGTGGGCTTCGTCGCTAAACAAAACCATACAGCGAATAATAATTCCCATCATGCCCCGCTGCCAACCGTGGAGTTTGAATGGTTTAACGAGGGCCGTTCAGAAGTTATGACGATTTTATTTCTTATTATTCAATAATTGTCACCCTGTACATATTGCGAGGAGACTGGAAGCTGTTTTGAATGCCAATGATTTTCCTTCATCCTTTTAGGCACGATAGTGATGTGATATTTTTTGGCGTTTCCATATTTTTGCCCCACTCCTCCCCTGCCTCCTTATAAAATAGCTATTCTACCATAGGGCGAATAAAGCACAGGCTTGAATGATCTAACATGTCACAGGATATGAAAATTATCAGAATGAACAATTAGAAGAAAAATCGCCTTACGTTATGGGAAAATTTTCACATACAGAAAGCCTTTACAAGTGAACAAGAACGTAATAAGTAACAACAGATCATGTTAGTAAGTAAAATAATAACGGACTGATATCTAGAATACAACGAGAGTAAATAATAACATAATATCCTGCGATAAAAGAAGAAGAATGGAGTATTCACGTTTTACTCCATTCAAAATTCCCATTTTTCACGGAGCAGACCCCACCATACACAATAACACACGGAAACACACAAGAAACAAACCAATATCAGAATATACAGGATGTTACAAAAAGGTACGGCCAAACTTTCAGGAAACATTCCTCACACACAAATAAAGAAAAGATGTTATGTGGACATGTGTCCAGAAACGCTTAATTTCCATGTTAGAGCTCATTTTAGTTTTGTCAGTATGTACTGTACTTCCTCAATTCACCACCATTATTTCATACGGGATACTCTACCTGTGCTGCTAGAACATGTGCCTTTACAAGTACGACACAACATGTGGTTCATGCACGATGGAGCTCCTGCACATTTCAGTAGAAGTGTTTGTACGCTTCTCAACAAAAGATTCGATAGATTGGTAGAGGCGGACCAATTCCATGGCCTCCACGCTCTCCTGACCTCAACCCTCTTGACTTTCATTTATGGGGGCATTTGAAAGCTCTTGTCTACGCAACCCCGGTACCGAATGTAGAGACTCATCGTGCTCGTATTGTGGATGGCTGTGATAGAATACGCCATTCTCCAGGGCTGCATCAGCGATTCCATGCAGTGGAGGGTGGATGCACGTATCATCGCTAATGGAGGACATTTTGAACATTTCCTGTAACAAAGTGTTTGAATCACGCTGGTACGTTCTGTTGCTGTGTGTTTCCATTCCATGATTAATGTGATTTGAAGAGAAGTAGTAAAAAGAGCTCTAACATGGAAATTAAGTGTTTCCAGACACATGTCCACATAACATATTTTCTTCCTTTGTGTATGAGGAATATTTCCTGAAAGTTTGGCCGTACCTTTTTGTAACACCCTGTATACAGACAGCAAAACAAAGGGAAATTTGGCAACATCATATACAATGAACATACACAGTGAAAGCAAAGTGTTCACAACTTCAGCTTTTGTAGTCCTGTCTTCCTCAGTTGCGTATAATATTACGATATGTTGATAACTTTTACTTTTTGGACCATCTGACTATAACTTACTTCAGTTGAAGTCAGACGGTCCGAAAAGTAAAAATTATCAACTTACTTCAGTTGAAGTCAGACGGTCCAAAAGTAAAAATTATCAATATACCTAAGTGTTCAGTTGATATGTGTTCCAAACCGATGAAAATCAGGTATCCTGATGTACACAGGCGAACTAAGTACAACTTTAGACGACGCATCTGGAATAATAAGATCACAAAATCGTTAACAGGACCAAACAGTAATTTAGCCTTAAGAAAATCGCGCGCCAGAAAGTCTTTTCCTACCTAACAATAAGAGAATAACAACTGTCAAGCAGTATCATACCTGTAATCACTATAATTTATTGTAATTATTATGTACATAAAACAAACATGTATCAAAGCCAATGAACATGCTTCATGAATAAAAAGAAGTTAAATACTTGTGTCGTACTTGCGAACACTGTCGGTAAATAAAAAAAAATGAGAGTGCAAACTCTGTATAAAAGTATATCGAACTTCATCTTAGCAGAAGTTGACAAAAAACTTCATACTCAGCTTCAGATGATTCTGAAGACAGCGTTCCAAGGCGATTCTAGAGTCACAATAGGAACCTGACTGAAGTAGTTCTGTACTAATGAAATATTCCCGTTTCATTAAGACTGTCTTTCAGGTTTTTGTTTCCTTCAAATTTGTCATATAGTAGCTATGATTTATTTCTCTGTAGGGAAGTGTGTCTGAAGATGATAACAATTGGTGAAATCAGTAATAGCAGTAAAATTTGTTTGCGGTTCTAACTGCAACGTAAAACTGTTTCATTAGAAAGTTTTCAAGGGGAGTATTTCAGTAAAAGTTTAAGAATTAGTACTTTTACAATATAATAATCAGCTTTGACTGTTTGGGTTTGGGATCGGGACCCATATACATATTGGTGAACACTGGGCAAAATTGTGCTTTTTGTCTTGGGTAGTCGGAGGACACAGGTTATGAGTCAGCTTGTGCGACAATTCGGTAAAAATCAATGCAGCCTATGATGCTGTGAAAATTTCCTCCTGTAATGTATATAGACCCACTTACCAGCAGTAATCAAGTGTGGAACTCTGCATTATGCTGGCAGTCTCTGTAGCTGATACTTCACTCATTTTTCCCACGTCACGGGTTAAAGATATAGTTTTCTGCATGCACTTACTTTTTCGCTTTAAATATTTTATCATTTTGTTTTGTTACCACACTTTGGATATTTTCAAGTGATTCGAGTTATGCATATATACACTGAGGTGACAAAACTCGTGGGATGCCTCCTAATATCGTGTCGGACCTCCTTTGCCCGACGTAGTGCAGCAACTCGATGTGGCATCGACTCAAACAAATCGTTGGAAGTGCACTGCAGAAATACTGAGCTTCTACAGCCGTCCATAGCTGCGAATATGTTGTCGCTGTAGGATTCTGTGCACAAAATAACGTCTCTATTATGTCCAATAACAGGCAACAGCCTTGCCACAGTGGATACACCGGTTCCCGTCAGATCACCGAAGTTAAGCGCTGTCGGTAGTGACCGCCATGCACTGTTGCCATTTTGTGGGATGAACTCAGCACCGTGATGCCAATTGAGGAGCTACTCGACCGAACAGTAGCGGCTCCGGTCAAAGTAAATATTATAACGACTGTGAGAGTGGTGTGCTGACCACACGCCATTGCTATCCGCATCCTGAGCTGAGGATGACACGGCTGTCGGATGGTCCTGATGGGCCACTTGTGGCCTGAAGACGGAGTGCTTTTGTGTCCAATAATGTCCGGTATGATTCATGTCGAGCCCTCTCGGTGGCCGAATCACTCATTCGAATTGTCCAGACTGTTCTTCAAACCAAATCGCGCACAGTTGTGGCCCGGTAACATGAGGTATGGTCATCCATAAAAATACCATCTTTGTTTGGGAGCTTGAAGTCCATGAATGGCAGCAATGGTTCAAAATGGTTCAAATGGCTCTAAGCACTATAGGACTCAACTGCTGAGGTCATGAGTCCGCTAGAACTTAGAACTACTTAAACCGAACTAACGTAACGCCACAGCGGCCGGCTGGCTGCAATGGTCTCCAAGCAACCGAAAAGACTCATTCCCACCAGAGGACCCGGTTCGTTCCATGTAAACGCCGCCTACATCATTATGGAGCCACCGCCAGCTTGCACAGTATTGAAAACTTGGGTTCTTGGCTTTGTAAGGTCTTCACTACACTCGAACCTTACTATCAGCTCTTTCCAACCTAAATTGGGACTTATCTGACCAGCACACGATTTTACAGTCGTCTAGGATCCAACAGATATGGGGAGCCCAGGAGAGGCGTTGCAGGCGATGCCACGCTGTTAGTAAAGGCAGATGCGTCAGTCGTCTGCTGCCACAGCCATTTAAAGCCAAATTTCACCGCTATGTACTAACGGATACGTCCGCCGTGCATCCCACAATTATTTCCTTTGTTATTTCACGTGGTGTTGCTTCTCAGTCAGCAGAGGCAACACTATACAAAAGCTACTGTTCCTGGTCGTTAAGTTAGGGACGTCGGCCACTGCGTTGTCCGTGGTTAGGGGTAACGCCTGAAATTTGGTAATTTCAGCACACTCTTGACACCATGGACCTCGAAACACTGAATTTCTTAATGATTTTCGAAACGTAATGTCCCATGCGTCTAACTCCAACTACCATTCCGCGTTCAGAGTCTGTTAATCCCAATCGTGCAGCCCTAATCTCGTTGGAAACTTTTAACATGAATCACCTGAGTACAAGTGACAGCTCCACTGATGCACTGCCCTATACCGTCAGCTGTATATGGACATATGGGTATCCCATGACTTCCGTCACCTCAGTATATTTCACAGAATTTCTTTTGCTCTTATGAAAGAGTGGAATTGGAATCAGTGATCAAGTTTGGAATTAAAACATCTATCTGCAGTGTCGGTTAATTAATATCGCCGACCATTGTGTCCGAGCGGTTCTTGGCGCTTCAGTTCGGAACCGCGCTGCTGCTACGGTCACAGGTTCGAATCCTGCCTCGGTCATGGATGGGTATGATGTCGTTAGGTTAGTTAGGTTTAAGTAGTTCTAAGTCTAGGGGACTGATGACCTCAGATGTTGGTCTTTTAGATGGATGTAAATTTTAATTTCTTCCCTCCCATGAATGATCCCCGAAACTTATGTTCTATTTGTAGTGATTTATTAATGTTAGGTATTTTGTAAATAGTGTTTTTTACGTGTGTAGTGAAGGTGAATGGGCTTTTTCTGACTTATTGTCGTGTGATCCTTCAGTCGTTTGCTAACTTCCGCTCCTGTCGTCCAATATAAAATTTTGAGCATTATTTACCGTTAATTTTGAATATTCCTGATTGCAAAAAAGGCTCTGATTTCCGTGGTACATGTCTAAACAATCGTTGTAGATTGTTAGTGCTCCTGCAGCTAGTGTACAATTTTGTATTCTTGAGACAACGAGTAATTTTGCTGGGAACAGTAACTAGATGTGGATATAAAGAACTTCATTTTTCTGTTCGCTTATGTCTGATTAAAGTTATTTCACCTACGGAATATCCGTGTGTTTCATTGGTTTTCGTTTTGAATAATGTGTCCACTACGTTACTTATAATCACATGCCGGAGAAGATATAGTTCTTTTTTAATTTTTTTCAGCGGTAAGTCGATTGGTCTGTGTATCATAGAATGAAAACAAACGAGCTTTTATGCTTTCGGGTGACATGATTGGTTATGGATAGTTATGTTCGTTGTAGCTAGTTCACCTGTTTTACAGGCTGTTCTTAATTTCCCGTTACCAACTTCTAAGACTTGTCCAGGGGAGTGAGTAGATAACATTTTGAACAGGAGCTCATGTCCCGAAACGTACCGATTTCGTTCTACGACGGTTTCAATTCAGATGTATAACGGATTCACAACTGCCGAGGGAAAGAGAAAAGCATCAGAGCTGCTCGTTCTCGTACGCAGTAGGGTAGGTAGAATTTCTGTGACAACTTTGGTGGTCGCCACATCGAGCCGCTGTTGTAATGCATCAGTACTGTTGCGTGTGAGTGCTGGACTTTGGAATAATGTAAACGCGTAATGTTTAAGTGCTAATACAAAAAAATGTGCTTACGTGATAAATGGATGTTTCATTATGTTTCCTTTCGAATTGTTACCTAATAATTGTCCTACGACGCACTTAATTCCTCAAGTAGAAGTGGATGAGTTGAGCATCTGAATTAAAACCGTTGTAGAACGGAATGTTATGTAGTCACTCCCCCTCTAAAAGCCCTAAAAGTTCGTAAATGGAATTTCCAAATACTTAAGACAGCACATAAAATTCTGCAATTCGGTCAATAACTGCATGAATATAGGAAATCAGTTCCTTTTGTTGCTCCTGGAAGGTATAAAATAGGCATCCTTGCAATTGGAACTGGGCACTGCTTTAAGCCGTCGGCACACGGACTGTGCTGTCGAACGTCAACGTTGAGCGTGTCGTGTTCAACGTGCTGCTGAACGCTCAGGAACGATGCGACTTGTGGATACGGTACGTGGGCCCCAACGTGGTATACGCGATGGCGATGCACTCCAGCGGAAGTTGTGGCATGTTTCTATTCGTAAATGATACTGTTTACTCAAAGGGCGCGCGTAAAAATTCCCACGTTAGCTCTATTGAAACACCCATTTCCTCCATTGTCCATATCCTAGTCACGTTGTTCTATATGTAATATACACAAAACCTTCAGTGTCGATGTACATGTTTTAAGACAAAAAGGAAAGTACCATGTCCAATCAATAAGGACACAGGCTTATAAAAGTTCCATTACAAACAGTGTGACACAAATTTCCACATAAGATAAATACTATTTTATCTTTCTCACATTTTAGTAAAACCCTAAGGTCATTCTTACTTGATCACTGTACCCACCCAGTAGCAGAATCTTTACAACATGTAAATTACGAAACACAAAAGAAAACGGAACAAAATATCTTTATACAAGCAGCGCAAGCTGCCCTGTAGATTAAGCCAATCGAACAAACTCACTACTCAAAAAAAGGTGAACTTCTATTTAATAACATCAAATATTGGAGTATATACTTACGTTAAACTAATAACAAAGCATCAGAACCTATTATATACGCGTATGTTTCGGAAAAAGTTTTTGAACCTGGTGAGACGGGAACGATCATCACTTACTGCGCCAGATCACGTAACAAGAACGCTACTCACAACACTTTTTTTTTTAATCTCATTTTGTTTGTGGTTGTTCGTTGCTTCTGCTCGTGGCGGAAGTCGCAAGACGCTCGTTTCAGTTCGTCGTTGATCAATTAACTCAGTTTTTTTTATTACAGAGGGCAGCTAACCCTCTGACCGAACACGCTGAGTTAACCGTGCCGTTAAAGTAACAACTCATTTATGGCGAATTATAAGATGTTACTATTTGATAAATGCTTTAATCGTAGCTATGTTACTAACTGAAATTTAATTATAACAAATTGTACCAAGAACAATGTGCTTTTGGTGGATCCTCAGTGTGTCGCTACCTTCAAATGACATACTCTCATAATACGCAAGTTGCAATAGTTCTTTCGCCACGAATATGATGTCTCTCATTATTTTATTGCAACGAATCACGCAGTTACACAACGGGTTTTCGAGTGATTCTCAATTTGCTGGTGCTCAGAAACGGCATGTATTCGTATGGGCTTGAACTGAATGCCAATATGGCGCCTCACAGCTCTGTGCTGAAGGGAGATCGCGGGCGTGTGACGTAGGTGGCTATATGCCATCTGATTGGTCAACGCTCAGATGCACGCTGAGAATATGTGACCAGCTAGATATTGCTCTGCACGTTCGAACGTGGTGTTCCACGCTATGACGTCAGAAACTCGTCACGCTAAACGCTCAACGTTCGATGCACGGTCGGCGTGCCGACGGCTTTAGCCGTTTATGGAGTCACGTTCGTTGGATCGTAAGCTGAACAGAAAGTGACACAGGCGACATCTTTATAAGGAATGTAGGCTTTCTCAGCGAATCACACTTGCAAGTAGGCTGCTTAGGTTTTCTTATTGGTAACGCCGCTTAGCGGCTCGGTATGAAAAATCACTGGCTGTGCTGCGCGCAGTCTGTGTTTAGTTTGCATTGTTGTCTGCCATTGTAGTGTTGAGCAGCGGCAGCTGGATGCTAACAGCGCGTAGCGTTAGGCAGTCGGAGGTGAGCCGCCAGCAGTGGTGGACGTGGGGAGAGAGATGGCGGAGTTTTGAAATTTGTAAGAATTGGTGTCATGAACTGATATTATGACTATTAAGGTAAATACATTGTTTGTTCTCTGTTAAAATCTTCCATTTGCTAACTATGCCTATCAGTAGTTAGTGCCTTCAGTAGTTTGAATCTTTTATTTAGCTGGCAGTAGTGGCGCTCGCTGTATTGCAGTAGCTTGAGTAACGAAGATTTTTGTGAGGTAAGTGATTTGTGAAACGTATAGGTTAATGTTAGTCAGGGCCATTCTTTCGTAGGGATTTTTGGAAGTCAGATTGCGTTGCGCTAAAAATATTGTGTGTCAGCTTAAGCACAGTCGTGTATAAATTTTACAAAGGGGACGTTTCACACTGACGAATTCTTCTCGAGAAATCAGCCCTGTAAAATCTTGGTTTCGCAGCTACTTTTCATCTCGCGCCGACGTCTTCGCCAGCAGGCCAGCAGAAGGCAAGTGAGAAACCTGTCGAAACGTTGCCCCATAACGAAGATTTTACTCGGCTGATTGCCCGAGAGAAATTGACTGCCCGGCACTTGGCTCGCGCGCGCCGCTCAGCTGACGGGACGGCGCCGGCGCCGCCGCCTGGCGGATGAGTCAGAGCGCCCGCTGTCAGCGCCAGGCGGCCCGGCCGTCGATACGCCCCCCCCCCGCCCCCACCCCCGCACACCACCCCCTCGCGACTCCTTACCCTCCAGCTCCGCTGCTTCTACGTCTCGGCGAGGGCCGCGCTTCGGCGCGCTCCGATAATCTCCTACGCGAGGAGTCGGGACCCGCGGCCGCGCCGCTGCCCCGGGCCGTGAATGGCGGCCGTGCCGCTGACAGCCGCCCCGTGTGATTTACATCCCACCCTAGCCCCTCTGCCCTCGTCTCCCTCTTTTTTTTTGCGTGAGTATCCTGTTTGTCGTCTTCGCGGAGCGCGGCCCGTGGATGAGGCGTAACGAGGCGCGCAGGATTAGCCTGACATTAGCCGGTTCCCCCCCCCCCCCCTTCTCAACCCCCTCCCCGCTCACTCTTTGTGCCATTTCAACCCTCCTCTTCAGGGATTGCCTGCGAAGAACAACCGTGTTGTAGCTTCTGATGCATCACTTCTGCGCAAAAGATGAAACGGTGTTTTTGTCGCACTCGTCTGATTTATTTCTGCTCACACTGAGTGGACACTTCTCACGCCAAGCCACTGTGTGATTCTCCAGCAAGACAACTCACGTCCTCTTATTGCACAACTGACCCGTGAAACCATCGACAAAATGGGCTGGGAAGTACTGCCTCATCCTCCTTACAGTCCTGATTTAGCACCTGATTATTTCCATTTGTTTGGTACACTGCAAGAGGCATTACTTGGGAACAGGTTCCAGAACAACGAGGGCGTGAAAACGTTTGTGGGAAATTGGTTC
This sequence comes from Schistocerca gregaria, assembly GCF_023897955.1. Lineage (NCBI taxonomy): Eukaryota > Metazoa > Arthropoda > Insecta > Orthoptera > Acrididae > Schistocerca > Schistocerca gregaria. Next base: position 238,943,416 of record NC_064927.1, read on the forward strand.
AAACATCAAGATAAAGAGTTCTTTCCAGCCGGAATGAAAACGCTTGTAGCCTGTTGGAACAAGTGCATAAATGTTCAAATGGATTATGTTGAAAAGTAGAAAAAGTATTGTTTCGTAAAAGTAAACGCTGTTTCCCCAGACCAATTTGCCTCTTTAATTGTTGAATAACCCTCGTATTTATTCCAAGATTTTGCTAATGATCACTGTTTTTGTATTAATAATACAAATAATTTAGCGAGTCACGTTCGTTGGATCCGGCGTCGGCCGCTGGAGCCTACGCGCTCCATTCCCCTCCGTACAGTCCTGGTAGAAATATATTCCCGACGCTTCGCATTCGAATCGCCGTCGGTCCGAGTCACAATAACTCGTCGATCGGTCATTATGTTCAAATTTGCAAATGTGCGTGAATTACCGGCTGTTGTGGCCGAGCGGTTCTAGGCGCTTCAGTCCGGAACCGCGTGACTGCTATGGTCACAGGTTCGAATCCTGCCTCGGGCGTGTATGTGTGTGATGTCCTTGGGTTAGTTAGGTTTAAGCAGTTCTAACTTCTAGGGGACTGATGACCTCAGATGTTAAGCCCCATAGTGCTCAGAGCCATTTGTGTGTGAATTCCTAAGGGACCAATCCGCTGATGTCATCGGTCCCTAGACTTGCACACTACTTTAAACTAACTTAAACTAAAGGTTGCTAAGAACGACACACGCACCCTTGCCCGAGGGAGGACTCGAAGCTCCGGCGGGAGGGGCCGTGCAGTACGTGACACGGCGCTCAAACCACGCGGCCACTCCGTGCGGCGGGACCTTGTGGCTCCGCCTACCAGACCAGATGTAAGTTCGTCAAACACTTGTGATAATCTTGTGCAGCTGTTTACCCGTGTGAAAAAACTGTCTGTGCGATACTGAAGAGCCACTCTGCACGTTGTTGACATCATAAAAGAGAATCATAGTATCTACATCTACACTCCTTGAATATGAAATAAGAACACCGTGAATTCATTGTCCCAGGAAGGGGAAACTTTATTGACACATTCCTGGGGTCAGATACATCACACGATCACACTGACAGAACCACAGGCACATAGACACAGGCAACAGAGCATGCACAATGTCGGCACTAGTACAGTGTATATCCACCTTTCGCAGCAATGCAGGCTGCTATTCTCCCATGGAGACGATCGTAGAGATGCTGGATGTAGTCCTGTGGAGCGGCTTGCCATCCCATTTCCACCTGGCGCCTCAGGTGGACCAGCGTTCGTGCTGGACGTGCAGACCGCGTGAGACGACGCTTCATCCAGTCCCAAACATGCTCAATGGGGGACAGATCCGGAGGTCTTGCTGGCCAGGGTAGTTGACTTACACCTTCTAGAGCACGTTGGGTGGCACGGGATACATGCGGACGTGCATTGTCCTGTTGGAACAGCAACTTCCCTTGCCGGTCTAGGAATGGTAGAACGATGGGTTCGATGACGGTTTGGATGTACCGTGCACTATTCAGTGTCCCCTCGACGATCACCAGAGGTGTACGGCCAGTGTAGGAGATCGCTCCCCACACCATGATGCCGGGTGTTGGCCCTGTGTGCCTCGGTCGTATGCAGTCCTGATTGTGGCGCTCACCTGCACGCCGCCAAACACGCATACGACCATCATTGGCACCAAGGCAGAAGCGACTCTCATCGCTGAAGACGACACGTCTCCATTCGTCCCTCGATTCACGCCTGTCGCGACACCACTGGAGGCGGGCTGCACGATGTTGGGGCGTGAGCGGAAGACGGCCTAACGGTGTGCGGGACCGTAGCCCAGCTTCATGGAGACGGTTGCGAATGGTCCTCGCCGATACCCCAGGAGCAACAGTGTCCCTAATTTGCTGGGAAGTGGCGGTGCTGTCCCCTACGGCACTGCGTAGGATCCTACGGTCTTGGCGTGCATCCGTGCGTCGCTGCGGTCCGGTCCCAGGTCGACGGGCACGTGCACCTTCCGCCGACCACTGGCGACAACATCGATGTACTGTGGAGACCTCACGCCTCACGTGTTGAGCAATTCGGCGGTACGTCCACCCGGCCTCCCGCATGCCCACTATACGCCCTCGCTCAAAGTCCGTCAACTGCACATACGGTTCACGTCCACGCTGTCGCGGCATGCTACCAGTGTTAAAGAATTCGATGGAGCTCCGTATGCCACGGCAAACTGGCTGACACTGACGGCGGCGGTGCACAAATGCTGCGCAGCTAGCGCCATTCGACGGCCAACACCGCGGTTCCTGGTGTGTCCGCTGTGCCGTGCGTGTGATCATTGCTTGTACAGCCCTCTCGCAGTGTCCGGAGCAAGTATGGTGGGTCTGACACACCGGTGTCAATGTGTTCTTTTTTCTATTTCCAGGAGTGTATATCACACTCCGCAAGCCACCTAATACTTTGTGGTGGAGGGAACTTCGGGTACCACTAATCGATCCTCCCTACCTTGTTCCACTCGTGAATGGCGCGTGGGAAGAATCACTGTCGGCAACTCTGTGTATTGGCTCTAATTTTTCTAATTGTGTCGTCGGGTCATTACGAGAGATGTATGTGGGAGGAAATAATATGTTATCCAACTTTTCTCGTAAAGTTCTCTCCCGAAATTTCAACAATAAACCTCTCCGCTATGCAAAACACCTCTCTTGTAATGTCTGTTAATGGAGTTTGTTTATTATCTCAGTAAACCTCTGCGCCAAATAACGTTGGACATTATTTATCTCTTCCTCTACTAAGGATACCATATTGGTGCATAGTACTCATGAATCGACCGAATAAGCACCATGTAGACCATCTCTTTTGTGGATGAGCTACATTTCCATTAAATTCTTTCTATGAACCTTAGTTTGGCATCTTCTTTTCCTACTATTCGTTTTACATTGTCACGCAACTTAAGGTCGCTCTGAGTAGTTACTGCTGGCTATTTTACGGTAAATACTGTTTACAGCAGTTTCTCATCAACAGTGTCGTTGTACGGTAGTGGGTTTTTATACCTATGTATGCGCAGTATATGTTACATGTGAACAGGCCGTTTAAAAGACTGTCACGTATTACTATCGGAGGTACTGTCTCTGAGCACTATGGGCCTTAACGGCTATGGTCATCAGTCCCCTAGAACTTAGAACCACTTAAACCTAACTAACCTAAGGACATCACACAACACCCAGTCATCACGAGGCAGAGAAAATCCCTGACCCGGCCTGGAATCGAACCCGGGAACCCGGGAGCGGGAAGCGAGAACGCTGCCGTACGACCACGAGCTGCGGACATCGGAGGTACTACTGGTAAAAATTAGAAGAAAAGTTCCTACACGTCTGGGAACCAATACCGGTTGAGGTATGGGTCGTGTTAACTGTGACAAATGAGATAGGAATAACAAGAGATGGCCCACTAAATTAGAGCAATATGAAAGTGTGAGCAGAAGCAAATCCTCGAGCAGTCATGGAGGAAAGGATTCGGGATAGATTCTCTATCAATGCATGTATAGGAATTGTCGGCGACAAACTCATAGGACCATACTCTTTACCTAACAGGTGCTGTGTATCACCAATTTCCGTGCCCTGAATTACCGCCGCTATTGGGGCACGTTAAACTTGCAGAAAGACAACGACTGTTCTTTGTGCATGACGAAGCAACACTCCATTTTCTACGCATCGTGCAACAGTACATCACCGCAAAATTTCATCGGCGATGGATTGGCCGCGGAAGTCTGCCAGCATCTCCTCCACTTTTGCCGGACCTAAATCCGTTGGATTTCCGGCTGTGGGGACATTTAAAAGTATCGGTGTATGCGTAACACCTCTACACGATGCAGAATTTACGGGAGCGGTTGGCGAATGCATGTGACGCAGTTCGAATGAAACCAGGTGTATTTGAAAGATGCGTGATTCACTGCGAAGAAGGGCCGAAGGATATGCCAGGATGCGTGCTAACGACGCACTACACCATCTATTGTGTCTGCTTCTACGTGAAGGGCAGATGGGAATGAAGCGATAGATTGGCCCTTATCTGAACAGATATTGTTCTATTATTGCACTTTGAGGAACCAATGAAACTGGTACACCTGCCTAATATCGTGTAGGGCTCCCGCGAGCGCGCTGAAGTGCCGCAACACGACGTGGCATGGACCCGACTAATGTCTGAAGCAGCGCAGGAGGAATTTACACCGTGAATACCGCAGGGTTGTCCATAAATCAGTAAGAGTACGAGGGGTGGAAATATCTTCTAAACAGCACGTTGTAAGGCATCCCAGATATGCTCAATAACGTTCATGTCTGTGGAGTTTGGTGGACAGCGGAAGTGTTTAAACTCAGAAGAGTGTTCCTGGAGTCACTCTGTAGCAATTCTGGACGTGCAGGGTGTCATATTGTTTCACATTGTCCTGCTGGAATTGTCCAAGTCCGTCGGAATACACAACGGACACGAACAGACGCAGGTGTTCAGACAGGATGCTTACGTACGTGTCACCAGTCAGAGTGATAACTAAAAAGTATCAGAGGTCCCATATCACTCCACCAGCTTGAACAGTCCCCTGCTGACATGCAGGGTCCACGGATTCATGATATTGTCTACGTACCCGTACATCTCCAACCGCTCGATACAATTTCCAACGAGACTCGTCCGACCCGGCAACAAGTTTCCAGTCATAAAAAACCAAATGTCCGTGTTGATTGGCGCCGGCGAGGCGTAAAGTTTAGTGGGTACAAGAGTGGGCCTTCGGCTCAGAAATCCCAATTCGATTATGTTTCGTTGAATGGTTCGCACGCTGACACTTGTTAATGGCCCAGCATTGAAATTTGCAGCAATGTGTGGCAGGGTTGCATTTCTGTCACGTTGAACGATTCTCTTCAGTCGTCGTTGGTCCCGTTCTTGCAGGATCTTTTTCAGGCCACAGTGATCTCGAATATTTGATGTTTTATCGGCTTCCTGATATTCACGGTACACTCGTAAAATTGTTGTACTGGAAAATCCCCACTTCATCGCTACCTCGGAGATACTGTGTCCCTTCGCTAGTGCGCCGACTATAACACCACGTTCAAAATAACTTAAATCTTGATAACTTGTCACTGTAGCAGCAGTAATCGATCTAACATCTGCGCGAGGCAGTTGTTTTATATAGGCGTTCCCGACCGCAGCACCGTATTCTGCCTGTTTACATATCTCTGTATTTTAACATACATGTGTGGTGTGCGTACTGTAAGACCTTCGGTACACACACCATCAGATTATTTGACTTGTCGCTCTAACGAAGTAGGCGAGTGTCAGCTATATGTCTCGTGGTCTTATCGTGGCGTGTTTATCTCCTGCCATTAGGTCAGACGATAGAAATGCCACTTGCACGCTTAGAGTAGCAGATTGACGGTGACCAGCTTTAAACAGAACTTGATTAATTTTCACACACATTTATTAAATTAATAACAAGTATAAAAATTACTTAACTTGGTTTTGGATGCTATTTACAATTGACAATCTGAAGTTCCTTTGGTATTGGCACGTTAATCTTATTCTCACATATATCTCTGATACTTGACGAAAGTGTCTACACATTTATCTTCATGGCTATCTACAGGAATATGATAATCTTATATACTATAGACTGGTACAGACTAATGCAGACTGGTACAGACTGGCGCAGACGAATGCAGACTGACTAACCGGAGGTCTGTACACTCGTTATAATACCTCGCGCGTTCAGGTATCACTGCGCGAGTGTGATCCGCGAGGAGAAAAGGTTCTACGTTAGCAGCAATCTCATTGGCTGCGTTATATACGCGGATCGGCGGAAGCAGAATTTGGTCCGCCTCTAAGTGCGGAGACGGACGAGCGCTGCACCTGCGCTGTTGTGCCTAGCTGGGCGCGCTCTAGTGGGAAAGTTCTGTATGCGCTGACTACGCGGAACTATGTACACAACAACATGCCTACATCAGTTCCTATGTTGCTTCAGTATATTTCACTGAATGCAGGAATGCGCGAGTGGAATATAATACATAATCTTATTCAATGTTCTCACTTCTGTTTCAAAGAGCATTTATTGACTACGGCTCTCGTTGTTACTTATTATCGAGCGACTGCATCGACGTTTAAAAATTCAGGAGCAACACGGTGTTCGCTGAGAGTCGGAGCACTTTCTGTAGCTTCTGTGGCGTGAAAGAGGTTATTTTAGGATTCGTCATTAACGAGCGTGCTTAAAATAATATCTGCCGGAAAGTGTTTACGAAACCAGTTTTCCCGCGGCCGTGTCCGGATTTGTACTGCGCCTTTGTCGGCCCGCCGCTTCCTCGGTGACGTGTTCTTTGCTCTGTGCCGTGCTGCTGGCCCGACTCCTTGGCGTCAGGTGGCGTGGCGTGTTTCACGCAGACACTGTATGCATTATGCAGCGTCCAGCAGGCGGCTGCAGCGAGGGAAACACCAGGCGTGATTCGAACCCCTGCAAGGCGAAAACATAGGCTACTCAGCACGTCATGTACTGACAGTAACCGAAGAGGCGTTCTGGCTCAAATCGCGAACTCTTATTCGGGAGGACAATACTTCAAATTCCTGACCACCTTGTGTACCTCTCAGAGATGTTGATCTGACTTTGGGTGGAGTATCGAAACGAGCGTTTTCGACAAATGATCGTTCGCTAAGGGGCATAGGTGATAAAGCGTCTTTACTCTTGGGTCGATCGAGATATTGAGGCAAGTATGTTTTTTTTAAAACATAATTTTATAGGCGTTTAATAAGAAAAGGAGAATTTTCTGCAGCGGTCTGGACAGAGAACTCAGGAAGAGACTCATAAAATATCTTGTATGGAGTGTTGTTCTCTATGGTGCTGAAACATGGACGATGAGGAAGAAAGACATAGAAGAGAAGAAAAAGAAATTGGATTGAGCATATATTAAGAAAGAATGACGGATTGATAAAAAACAGTTTTAGAAGGCTATGTAGAAGGGAAAAGGAAGCGAGGAAGGAAGAGATTCCAGCTACTGGATGACATGATGGACAGTACAACATACAGCGGCTGTAAGAAGGAAGCAATGGATCGCAGAAAATGGAGAGGCAAAGGACCTGCTAATGTAGCAGATAAGTGATGATGAATGATATATGTTTTCTAACGGTATCCCAAAGTGCTTGTATAGACGAGTGCAGTGATATAATGAACGTTAATGCTGAGGCTGCAACTCCTCGCAAAAGAATCCGAGAGATGTTCTAGAACTGAATGGCAATTCAGTCAGAATCGGCAAAAATTGCATTGTAAACACGCTCACACCAGACTACGTCTCTTTACTTGTCTTCACTGCAAAACTAGCAGGAACTGTCCCGTCTATCGGAAGATTATATTTGCTTCAACATTCATTGCATGCAGACACATACACCGAAGAGGAGAAGTTAGACATGCTGCACTTATACGGTGTAAGGTGGTACGAAACGTATTGTCAGGGAATGTGGATTCAGCCAGAGGAGTGTCATAGCATCTTATATCGTCGTTCGTTCCACTCTTTATCATCTCACTACGTCAGGCACTCGGAGGATGTGATGTAAAAAGCTATATAGAATTTTGCTGGTTTGCTGTGCATCGCTTGGGAGAGGGCACTACTTTCTTCTGACGTATGCTCTTTACGGACGAAGCAACATCTACAGACCGTGGTAGTGTAAATTAACCTAACATACACTACTGGTTAGCTGAAAACCAACAATTGCTTCGTCAGGTACAACAACACCGACCGTGAAGTATAAATCTTTAATGTGGCATCATAGGAAAATCCATTTCAAGGCCTTACATCATCGCAGAGATGCTAAATAAAAATACGTATGCAGAATTTCTGATGTTTGTTTTGTAGGGCGCTCATCTGCGCGATAATCAGTACCCGTACTATGTCCCAATTTCTTCAGAGTCCAATTTTTTTTCGTAGTTAAATCTAGATACTATCACGAACGATGAGGACATCACAAACACTCAGTTCCCGGGCAGAGAAAATCCCCAACACGCCCGGTAATCGAACCCGGGACCTCATGATCCAGAGGTAGCAACGCTAGCCACTAGACTACGAGCTGCGGACGAGCAGTCTGTCTGTCCTTATAGAAGTAGTACCACTGGATAAGCGGCAGTGTATGTGGCTGCCTAGCTCCCTCTTCCCGTGTTGCGGCGCAAATGCTGAAAATAAAGTTTCCTGACCTTTAGATGGGACGGAATACTGCAATACTATGGCCGGCCATATCCTATGATTTAACACCTCTTGTTTTTTTTTTTTTTCCATGGGGACCTCTGAAAGATGTAGTCTATCAAGAAGCGCGAACTGCGCCAGACGAGATGGACCGTCCGTCGAATCGCCACATCTATCTCTCGAACGGCGATTGCAAAATGTGATTTGCAGTCTGTGGTAAATACTTTGAGCACATACTTAAGTAAAGAGGAAAAGTACGTTTCGTCGAAAAAAGTATCTATTTTGTGTTTGACATATTGTTAGTCATTATGAATAAAATGTTAAGTTTATTCGAAGTGTTTTCTGTGTAGTTACAGTTTTGAGTAATATTTATAGACACATTTGCCCGACATCATGAGGTTTACTTTAAAAAGCATTCAGGTGTCTCCAGGTAAGGACAGGTCAGTCACTATTTTTTCGAAGTCTAAGAACGTTAATATGGTCGTTTCTTTTCCTCTTGAATAGATGGTTATCATTATGAAGTACACATGACCGATGTTTCTGCTTCGGCTTTAACAACTTAGCAGCAACGGGGAGGCCTTAAATGGAAATATGCCTGACGAAGCTGTAGTTGCTTCCACAGAAACATGGAAACATTTGAAATAGTTTTCCTAAACCGCATCTGATACGCTCGAAGCTTGCACGTGCCGTAGTTCCATAAATGAAAATCATAGCTTCCCGTGTATCTGTTTCGTATTGGTAATGACATTTTATCTTAGTAGCGTATGCCTGTCTTGGTGTGAGTGAGGAGGGAATCTTTCGGTAGAACTCTGCTTAGAGCCGTTTCCATCGATTCTGCGTCTGAAAACAAAAGCAGAAGACACATACAACACAGCAGACCACACCACGTCAGGAAAAGCAAACAAATGGTACGAACTAACAGGCAATAATAAAATAGCGTATAGAATTGGAAACATTGAAAAAACAAGGGTCTCTGGCAACATCCATAACACGTAAATAAAGAGCAGAAGCGGTAAAAACTCCTTCTAGATTTTTCAGAACCTTCTCGCGACAAGCGATACATTCTCGCGATGCATGCGAACAGCAAGCCTGTGTAATGGTTCAAATGGCTCTAAGCACCATTGGAATGAACATCTGAGGTCATCAGTCCCATAAACATAGAACCACTTAAGCCTAACTAATCTAAGGACATCACACACATCCATGCCCGAGGCAGGATTCGAACCTGCGACCGTAGCAGCAGCGCGGTTACCGACTGAAGCGCCTAGAACCGCTCGACCACAGTGGCCGGCAAACCGGTGTAATGTTTTGAATTACGGCCGAGGAGTCAAAGTTGTGCTTCTCTGTGTTTTAAAAGCAGCTGAACGTAAGTACGTGCCAGATTATGCAGCAACATAGTGCCCACCAAAATTGTATCCACAACACTACCGCAATTTCCAATAGTATAGCACTGCCGTATGAAAGATTTTTATATTTGTTAATAACAGCCGCTCGTACAAATACAGATGACATACTGTATGCCAAAGAAACACCAACAAAGCACAGAAATATGTCGGGAAAGCGGCAACAAACGTGGAATTCATCCCATGGCTTGTAAACTAGTAACTACTACTACTACAACTACTACGCGATCAGGCCCAGTAGACCGCACGCATCTACAAGTTTCCTCCTCCACTGTATTCTGTCCGTTGCTGCTATCCGCCATCCGTTCACATCTATTGACACTTGGTTTAAATCTTCACGGAGTCCATCTCTGCAACGCTTCTTGGGTCTCCCTGGCGGTCTCTTTCCTGTAGGTGTAAAATCCAGGAGCTTCCGAGGCCATCTGTGATCCTCCATCCGGGCCACATGGCCGGCCCACTGCATTCGTTTGCCTTTGACAGTTGCTGCTATGTTGGGCTGCTGGTATAGTTCCTCAAGCTCTTACTTGTATCTGATCCTCCATTCCCCTGTGTCTGCATCCAGAACCGGATCGAAGATCTTCCGAAGCATTTTTCTCTCAAAAACAAGGAGCTTATGGAAGTCCTGTTTCCGGATACTCCATGTCTCACAGCAGTACAGAATCCAGAAGCAGACAAAACACATCAAGTAACATTTTGTAGTGTTTGTAACAATGCTAATTTTGTTTCGTTTTCCGGCCGCGGTGGTCTCGCGGTTCTAGGCGCGCAATGCGGAACCGTGCGACTGCTACGGTCGCAGGTTCGAATCCTGCCTCGGGCATGGATGTGTGTGATGTCCTTAGGTTAGTTAGGTTTAGGGTTCTAAGTTCTAGGGGACTGATGATCACAGCAGTTGAGTCCCATAGTGCTCAGAGCCATTTGAACCATTTTTTTGTTTCGTTTGGAATAAAGAAAAACCACTGATGTTGGCGATATAGTCGCGGAAACTTCGTTGGCCAGGAGTAGGATTAGACTGTTATTATAGTAGTCTTAAAAAAAGGTTCAAATGGCTCTGAGCACTATGGGACTTAACAGCTATGGTCATCAGTCCCCTAGAACTTAGAACTACTTAAACCTAACTAACCTAAGGACATCACACAACACCCAGCCATCACGATAGTAGTCTTAAGAACGATTTAAAGCTACCTACTTTGGTTCAGTGTGGTTTCCATATTCAGGAACATACATTTTCAGTAACCTGTCATGGTTCATAAAAAGTTGAACTACTAATATTTTTCAATTTAAGAAGAGTATTTATTGGTGGCCAACGGGTTCTACTCCATTGACGAATTTCATAATAGAATCAACTGATATATATAAGGTACTAATAATATCAAATAATACGGATGTAAGTACAATCTGTTCTCTGTAAAAATTCAGTACACTAGTTCAATCATTGTAGATAAGTGTTGCGAAATGATGTTCCTATTTGATGATGCACAGCTGCAATAGCCTAAGAATTGTCGTATAACCTACATCCATGTTTTGTGACAGTTTATTTATTTCCTCAAATAAAACTATATGGTTCTAGAAACCTTTTCAAATCTCATACATCTGTGATGTATATGTGCAAATGGAATCGACAAATGAAAACTTGAACCAAACCCGTGATTGAAACCTAGGTTTACTGCTCACTATGCAGGTCCACTAACTACTACGTCTCGCTCTTAGAGTGGCTTTACACATCTGCACAGACTATCACTGCACGCCTCCCTTCTCAGTCCAAATTTCCGTTCTCGCCTCAACCCATTCGGAATAGCCCCTAAACTCGCACAGCATTGCAGAAGTTCTCCAAATTTATTGGAATACCACCCCTGCGTTAAGAATAGTCCTTTCAGTCATGGTGGCGTTGTGGTTAGCGCATGTGCGTGGTGTGCAGGAGACCCGGATTTAAATTCTGGTCGTGGTTTCGTTCATTGCTTGTCTGCATATATTCATCACAGATGTTTGAGACTTCTCTGGAACCATAGAGTTTCAGGCATTATTCCCCGTTCCATTCGATGCTGCAGCGTTATTCCAATATAGTTGGAGAGCCTCTTCAATGACTTTTGAATTTGGGGGAAATACGAGGTGGGCTGAGGTGTGAATTAGAGGCAAGTGTACTAGGGTAATCCATGCATTGTGCAAAGCCACTGTCCCTGGTTGACGTGGTTAGGCGTACCAACCTGGTGAGCAGGATATCCAGGTTCGAATCCCGACCTTGGTATAAATTTTCATTCGTCACTTCAGTCTGACTGTATACATTACTTATTATACTTTAAATAAGCAAATGTTTAAGATTTTTTTATTTGTCCACGCCCGTGAGGAATATTTCGCTTTGTATATGTGAAATTCACATTAGCATATTTGTTTATCTTTGTAAATATTTTTGTGCATTCTTGTTGCTTCTGACATGTTCTACAACATGGGAGATCTCACTATGGTTGTAATGTAACGACGAATACATATAATCTAATCTAATGTAGCCGAATCTCTTCAGTACAAAGACTGGTTTGATGAAAGTCTCGTCACAAGTCTACATTATGGAAGCCTCTCCCTCTCTGCTTAGACACTGCAACACGCATGCCTTTGAACCCGCTTACTGTAGCCAGCCTTGGTCTCCATTTATGAATTTTAAGTCCCATTAATTTTCACCTACCACATAATCTTTCTTATTCTGTAGCACCACACTTAAAGTCATCTCTTACCTTATTGTCTCTCTTTATCGTCCGCACCTCAATACCGTATAAGGGTACAAGCCATACAAATGCCTGCAGAAAAGACTTCATGACGCCTAAATTTATATTAGACATACTGCACTCCATTACCCTTGATTAACTTTTGTTGATATTATTATTATACCCTTTTCTAACTTGTTTTCGAGACTGTGTCCATTCTGTTCAACTGATTTCCAAGGGCTTTGCTGTCTTTGATAGAATAATAATGTCACCGGCAAACATTAATGTTTTAATCTCTTCTTCCTGAACTTTAATTTCTCCTTGGTTTTCTTCACTGCTTGCTCAAAATACAGATTAAATAGCATGGCGGATAGGCTACAAACCTGTTTATCAATTAGTGTCCCCTTTCGTGTCCTTAGAACCTTATCATTGTAGTCTCCATTCTGTACAAGCATTAGATAATATTTCGCGCATTGTATTCCAGCCCTCCTCAATTCAGAATCAAACAACAGTGTATTTTCGCTTTCATAGTCAAAAGTTTTTCTAAATCTACACATGCTATAAATGTAGGTTCACCTTCTTCAGTCTGTCTCAAAAGATAAGTCATAGGGTCAGTATTGTCTGCATGTTTCCACATTGCTCTGGAACCCAAACTGAACTTCCTCGGCTTTTAATATTTTTCTATAGGTAATTCGAGTAGGCGTTGAGCAAAAGTAATCTTTACAGTTATCAGCAACTGCCTTATTTGGAGATGAGTTTACTACTTTCTTCTCATGGTGTGAGGGTGTTTCGCCTGTATTATGCACTGAAGAGCCAAAGAAACTGGTAGAGGCATGCGTATTCAAATACAGGCCATTAAGCAGACAGAGTACGGCGTTGTTGTCGGCAACGGCTATATAAGACAACAAGTGTCTGGACCAGTTGTTAAATCGGTTACTTATGCTACAATGGCAGGTTATCAAGATTTAAGTAAGTTTGAACGTGGTGTTATAGCCGACGCACCAGCAATGGGACCCATCATCTCCGAGGTAGCGATGAAGTGGGGATTTTCCCGTACGACCACTTCACGAGTTTACTGTGAATATCAGGAGTCAGGTAAAACATCAGATCTCAGACATCGCTGCGGCCGGAAACTGTTCCTGCAGGAACGGTACCAACGACGACTGGAGAGAATCGTTGAACGTTACAGAAGTGCAGCCCTTCCTCAAACTGCTGCTGATTTCATTGCTGGGATATCAATAAGTGTCAGCGTGCGAACCATTCAACGGAATATCACCGATATGGGCTTTCGGAGCCGAAGGCCTACTCGTGGACCCTTAATGTCTGTATGACATAAAGCTTTACGTCTCGCTTGGGACCGTCAACAATGACATTGGACTGTTGCCTGATAGGACGATTCTCGTTTCAAAGTGTATCGAACGGATGGACGTGTACGGGTATGGAGAAAACCTCATGAATCCACGGACCCTGCATGTCAGCAGGGGACTGTTCAATTTGGTGGAGGCTCTGTAATGGCTTGGGGCGCGTGCAGGCGGAGTGATACGGGACCTCTGACACGTCTAGATAAGACTCTTCACAGGTGACACGTACGTAAGCATTAAGTCTGATAGCGTGCATCCATTCATGTCCATTGTGCATTCCGATGAACTTGGGTAGCTCCAACAGGACACTGCGACACTCGATATATGTCATTTTCCTCCAGCACTACTTCAGACATTAGTCGAGTCCATGCGATGTCTTGTTGCGGCACTTCTGTGTGCTCGCAGGGGCCCTACACGATATTACGCAGGTGTACTAGTTTCTTTGGCACTTCGGTGTATGTTCTGCATATCAGTTGAAGTAGTTTTATGATACTTGTTTCTCGTAAAACTATTATGATTACAGCAGATGCTGAGTACACTTCTGTTGCCAGAAGCAAGGTTCAGGCGAGCACTCCTGTCTGGAAGTAAAAAATAAATAAATAAATTGTATTCCCAGAAGAAATACACCTAAGACGTTTTTGAAATAAAAGGTTGAGCATATTTAGAACGTAAATAAATATTAGAAATAGCAACATTAAGAAGTTTGAATTTATTAAACTAATCGTAAAGAAATGTTTAACAATCAAACACCTTAACACTAAAATACGGCAAAAATTATACGAAGATATGTATTCGAGGTGCTTTAAAAACGGCTGAGAATGATGGTCTCAGGGCAAACAAAAAACGAGAAACGTAAAAATGACATCGAACGAGAAAAAAATCAAAAGTTGAAATGTGCATTGGTGATGGACATGAAAACAAAGTACGTTCATTACTGAGGAATCGTTAAGACCTATTAAATGATGGCGAATAGAAATAAAATGTTAAATAGGCCGACATCTAATTCAGTTTAACGTCTGCATAACGAAAAAATTCTGGGAGGGTATCTCTGGAAACAGTCCAGAAAACAGATACTGCAAAGCATAATGAAACTCAAACATTCGTGGACTAATGTCTAAACAAGAAACTGGCTCCAGAGCAAATAATATTAACCACTACCATATCCAGTTTTCTCATAGTAAATATTTGTGGCATAGATACTTCCAGCCATCATATTGTACGAAGACTAAGATGTAAGTTTTTAACTATTTGTTTTACAACTTTCACTCGTACTGAATTATTACATGGCGACTAAAGAATGGTGGATTAAAGTCAATGTAAGGTTGACTTTAAGTTTAATTTAGTAAATGCCAAGAGAAATTCGGTGGGGGAGGTGCACTAAAATGGTGCAAGCTCGGAATTTTAACAAGCCTGGGGTCGGCTACTGGGTTCTTTGTACATAAATTCCCGGCACTAGGAAGGTCGTAAATGCCTTGGAGCAGGTGCGAGGCAAGAGCCAGCGGAAAGCTGCGTGGAGTACACAGGCCAGGGGTCAGCACCCCTCGTTTCGTATACGCAGAGCACGCAAGGGGCTACAGTGGCACCCATACGTGTTCTGTTTGACGTAACTTCTCAGCAAGGCATTCTATGTTACGCTTGTCTGTAACATTCGTGAACCAGTGTAGGTTCAACGTGTATTGACGCTCAAGGAGTAAATAAGTACCTGACGAGACCCTTTCCTCACCGTTCAGATTTATCCCCTCTTTAAAAAGAACATGTATAAATATAAGTACTAGGTATGTTGTTTATGTGGACAATGCTGCAATTATAATGGTTGAAAAGTTGTGTTATAACATCTTGACAAGGTACTCATAAAAAACTGCGAACAGTAGCAAAGTCCCTCGTTGATAAAACATCAGAGTTATGCCATTTCAATAAACCATAGTAACGGTAGTAATTTTAATAATAACGTGCGCTCCTGCTTTTTCGACACATAGTCATGAAAGTTTTAATAGTCACCTCGAAAAAATAAAGTTTCGAATTTTTTGCTTATTCGGACGTAAATGTCTGCAGTCCTTATGCTGTTCGATATCTCAGCCCACAGTACCATAGCACGCCAGTAGAGGAGCGAAAAACAAATGGCGCACTCAATTGATGATGTGGAGTATACTGCCATAATTTATTCCCTGCATTTGAATAAGAGCAGGACTGGAACAGTCCATGCTCAGTTAGTGAGATTTAAGGAAACAATGCCTCATCTCATATGATACACTGATTTGGTGGCGCGGACAATTCTAACGTGATCAGATAGGCCTGTACACTGAATAACAAAGTGACACACCCTGTATCTGTGACTAACAGCGAATCGCCGAACAACTGGAGGCCATAGTGTGTGCAATCTAACGTGTCGAAACCGAGCCGATAGCGGAATCATTCGAAATCAACCATGGATCAATGTTCAATATCTTGCAAGACATTGTGAGTACGACAGAGGTCTCCCCCCCCCCCCCCCCCCCCACCCTCCCCGATGCGTTCAACTACTATTCACATCCATTCAAGTAGCTCACCAAACCGAGACAGCAAAAGATACGTTTCAGCTAAATCAGGGCAACCCAGATGACTTATTTTGCGGCCTTGTAAATGGTGGACTGGAGGAGGCAATACTGTGACTCCGAGATAAAGGAAGAAAGCAAGTAGTAGCTTTACCATCATTGAAAAAGGGGGAGACTCAACCGCCTTTTGGTATGGCGATATTCAGTGTCATTCAGAAGAATAATGATGTGATGCTAATAGATTTCGCCCATAAGTGGGCAAGACATCACAAGAATGTACTACCAGAATCTCTGGACGATGTTACAGGAGGCTATCTAGATGAATTGTCCCGTGAAGGTCTCCAAGTGGGTATTTTTCCTCAGCAAATGGTTAAGCACATTCTGCACAGGACACTTTCCCACATGCTGATTTTTTGGGCTGTAGAATTTTCACATTCTCCTGACGTAGCACCTGATGACTTTTTCATCTTTCTTGACTTCAGGAACAATTGCTTTGTAGGCATTTCCAGAATGACGACGAGCTGATTTTCGAGCTGCAGTGTTTCCTGAGGATCATTTAAGGCCTAGCCAGACAGAACATGGCCAGCCGGTGCACCTCAGCAGCTCTGTTCTGTACAGTTCTGTCGCTTTACTCAATGGTTCGGTAAGTGAGCGGTATAGTTACCGCAACCGAGCCTCCATGCAATTCCGTAAGCCATTCGGTAGCCAGTTGGCACAGCTCCCGAGGTACCGAGGTGAGTCTGTGTGGTGTTCCCATCTCTGCTCGCGCCAGCCAACCAAAGACAAGTTACCACAGGTGGGTGCATTTTCACTTGGCGACTGCGCAGCCGCCACAGCGCACAGCAGCACGCACAACGTCCCACACCTGAAGCGGCCCGCTGACACAGCTACCAGATACACTATTGCCGTTATTGTTTTCGACAAGTGTGTTTACACTGAATTGTGTTGGTCGTATAAGGTATCAGTGGGAACGATGGAAGAAAATGAAAATGTCAGTACATTCAGATGCAAAGGGATGGCTGTAGCTCCTTGATAGTCTGTCATCAACGGCCCCAGTCCCTCACCAAATTACGGGCCGACTTCCTGCTCAGTCACTCTGTCACCACAAAGTTGCTCTGAGGCATTTCGGAGAAGTTCATCACGTCATGCAGACGACGTTGGTAAATCGTATGGCGCCACGTTTCCTCGAGTTGCCAGCCTTCATTGCTCTTGCCTTCTCCTTAACAGTACAGTGTGCAGTGCGTCCACTTCCATGATTCTCAGATGAAATGGATGCATTGTAACACTTATGACCTTACTTTCCACTTGGATGCGTCCAGGTAATGCTTCAATAAAACGTAATCAATACATTAAAAACTAAAAATCATTCACAAGCTGCAACATCGTCGCGTATATGTTCAAATGGCTCTGAGCACTATGGGACTTAACTACTGAGGTCATCACTCCCCTAGAACTTACAACTACTTAAACCTAACTAACCTAAGGACATCACACACATCCATGCCCGAGGCATGATTCGAACCTGCGACCGTAGCGGTCACGCGGTTCCAGACTATAGACTCTAGATGACCCGTATATGTAATAAGTTTTCTTTAATTTACGTCTATTGTTTGTTTAACAGATTACTGGTTTCCGTCTTTAATGAACATCATCAGATTCTGTAGCAAAAATGGGAAAAATATAAATACACTAGCAGAGGATATACAGCTTAAGCTTTAATATGAAGAGGCATACCTGTTTCATAAAAGGAATTTTATCATTCTTTTCTTGCAATGGAGTAGCGCAATGTACGAGGGGCCCTCTGCCGGTCACGTTCCTCCAACTACTTCCCGCCTACGCGGAATTCTGGCGTTAGCGCTAACAGAGGGCGCTGATTATGTGCAGAACTATATTTTCTTTCTTTTATTTCTGGCTCCTTTAGCGATTTGTTTTATGTTGTTTAAAATTACCCGGTGCAATATTGACGGTGTTTAAGATTTATGTCACTGTCTAGAATATTGGCACTAGAGCATATGTCAACCGCTGTTTTTTAACTCTTCGTCTTTTTAACAATATTACTTTTGTCGTGTTCTTCTTTTTATTGCTTTTTATTACTGTAACATCTTTATATTTTATAAGCTTATTACAGACTTTAACTATTGTATCCCCCCTTTTATTTTCGCTGTTTCTATTAACTATTGAAAACCAGTGTATGTCGACATTAGCGACATCAGGTCAACGTACAGCACAAACATCTTGTGTCTACTGTACGACAGCTTGTTTGAAACAGTAGTTTTAGTGACAACATGACTCGAGCATGTGATGTGATTTATATATATTTGACGGTACTGGTGCTGATTCCGCATTTAACATTTGACGCTGCCACTATGGCTGCAGTACATTAGGAATTTGTTTTTATGAAACAGGTATGGCTCTTCACATTTAAAGTGCACAAATTTAAATTTTGTCAGTACCACTTTTCAATATGCTCCATGTATCGTTCTTAAGCTGTTTATAGTCTGCTAGTGTATTTATATTTTTCCCATTTCTGCTGCAGATCTGATGATGGTCATTAAAGACCGAAACTGGTAATCTGTTAAACAAAAAAGATTGTGACCATAGACGTAAACTAAACGAAACCTAAAAATAACTCATTATTTGTAAAATAACAAATTGTGTCCGTAGTCGAAGGGCACCGAATTGAACGAACGACCCGACCGACATTACCACCTGTCAGTACAGTAGAGGAGAAAAAATCGGCAAACAGACCGATCGGTAACAGGTTTCACTAGCGTAGGGAATAGCAACTGCGTCTACAGCACCAAAAATGACATCTCTACCGAGGCTAGACTACGGAACCGAGCGGTATGGACGTTACGCAATAGGGCTACAGGCTGCAGCGGTTGGTCGGGGCATTCAGCAGCATAGGATGCCATACAGGCAGCTGCGGCTGCTGTTGTCACTCTGTGGAAGCCGCAGAAATCTCATTAGCAGCTTCCACAGTTAGCGCGGTACGACGCAGTTGCCTGCCGCCGCCGGCAACACACGGTAATCCAATGCACCAGAAGCTGCACACAGACGCTCCGGCCTGCGGTGAGCTTGTATTCTGAGACGACTCTGAGTCGGCCTCTGCGAGTGGCCGGTTGACGCAGCTGCACAGCCGCACTCTGTGTGACGGGCAAGGTAAAAACAACGGATGTTGCGATGTCGCCGCAGCACAAGGTCGCAGGCCAAATCATCTGTCGCCGGTAAAAATGTCTCAGACTAAGGAGTGAATGTGTAGAGAAGGACTAAGAGCATCAATACGGTTTTTAGAGGTGATGAATGAAACTTTATGACCATCCTTCGCATATCGTATCGAAGTTTCCAGTATCATTTCAGTTTCTTATGCACGCCAGTAGTAACAATCCAGAAGTGAGAGTTGAGGATTTAATTTTCAAAAATGTGTGTGAATTTGTAAGGGACCAAACTGCTTAGGTCATCGGTCCCTGGATTTACACACTACTTAAACTAACTTATACTACACTCCTGGAAATTGAAATAAGAACACCGTGAATTGATTGTCTCAGGAAGGGGAAACTTTATTGACACATTCCTGGGGTCAGATACATCACATGATCACACTGACAGAACCACAGGCACATAGACACAGCCAACAGAGCATGCACAAAGTCGGCACTAGTACAGTGTATATCCACCTTTCGCTGCAATGCAGGCTGCTATTCTCCCATGGAGACGATCTTAGAGATGCTGGATGTAGTCCTGTGGAACGGCTTGCCATCCCATTTCCACCTGGCGCCTCAGTTGGACCAGCGTTCGTGTTGGACGTGCAGACCGCGTGAGACAACGCTTCATCCAGTCCCAAACATGCTCAATGGAGGACAGATCCGGAGATCTTGCTGGCCAGGGTAGTTGACTTGCACCTTCTAGAGCACGTTGGGTGGCACGGGATACATGCGGACGTGCATTGTCCTGTTGGAACAGCAAGTTCCCTTGCCGGTCTAGGAATGGTAGAACGATGGGTTCGATGACGGTATGGATGTACCGTGCGCTATTCAGTATCCCCTCGACGATCACCAGAGGTGTACGGCCAGTGTAGGAGGTCGCTCCCCACACCATGATGCCGGGTGTTGGCCCTGTGTGCCTCGGTCGTATGCAGTCCTGATTGTGGCGGTCACCTGCACGGCGCCAAACACGCATACGCCCATCATTGGCACCAAGGCAGAAGCGACTCTCATCGCTGAAGACGACACGTGTCCATTCGTCCATTCACTCCTGTCGCGACACCACTGGAGGCGGGCTGCACGATGTTGCGGCCTAACGGTGTGCGGGACCGTAGCCCAGCTTCATGGAGACTTTTGCGAATGGTCCTCGCCGATACCCCAGGGGCAACAGTGTCCCTAATTTGGTGGGAAGTGGCGATGCGGTCCCCTACAGCACTGCGTAGGATCCTACGGTTTTGGCGTGCATCCGTGCGTCGCTGCGGTCCGGTCCCAGGTCGACGGGCACGTGCACCTTCCGCCGACCACTGGCGACAACATCGATGTACTGTGGAGACCTCACGCCCCACGTGTTGAGCAATTTGGCGGTACGTCCACCCGGCCTCCCACATGCCCACTATACGCCCTCGCTCAAAGTCCGTCAACTGCACATACGGTTCACGTCCACGCTGTCGCGGCATGCTACCAGTGTTAAAGATTGCGATGGAGCTCCGTATGCCACGGCAAACTGGCTGACACTGACGGCGGCGGTGCACAAATGCTGCGTAGCTAGCGCCATTCGACGGCCAACACCGTGGTTCCTGGTGTGTCCGCTGTGCCGTGCGTGTGATCATTGCTTGTACAGCCCTCTCGCAGTGTCCGGAGCAAGTATGGTGGGTCTGACACACCGGTGTCAATGTGTTCTTTTTTCCATTTCCAGGAGTGTATGAACAACACACACACACCCGTACCCGAGGGAGGACTCCATCCTCCGGCGGGAGGGCCGCGCAGTCTGTGACACGCCTCAAACAGCACGGCCACTCAGCGTGCCATTTAACTTTCCTTGGGATACACTAAAGCTACTCTTAAGCTGTTGTAGACGTTGTGTCCTCTTAGAACGTGGCATGCTGTTGAATTTTACTCTGAGGAAAAACGAATACCAAACCTCGATGTAGTTTGTATTTGAAATAACATCAAACGTTAGCGGAGTTGGAACTTCGATACGAGATGTCAACACGTCGGATGGAGTGCAGTATTTTCAGTTCGCCACTGCAACATTGTACATCAGTACAGATGTGAGATTTCTTAGTGGAGTTTCCCTTCGAGTCGTAGCGGCGTGTCAAAACGTGAACCTTTTGTTGATGGGACAGCCAGCCGCGGTGGCCGAGAGGTTCTAGGCCCTTCAGTTTGGAACCGCGTGACTGCTACAGTCGCAGGTTCGAATCCTGCCTCTGGCATGGTTGTGTGTGATGCCCTTAGGTTAATTAGGTTTGAGTAGTCCTAAGTTCTAGGGAACTGATGACCTCGGATGTTAAGTCCCATAGTGCTCACAGCCATTTGAACCATTTTTTTGTTGTTGGGACATTTTTAATACAAGTGCGCGCCAACAAAATTAACGTTATTGTAACTATGATGCTGCTTAGAAACGAAAATTAACAACGTAACTGGACAAAAGAGGCGATTTTTTAAAGAATTTTTACTGTTTTCTGAAAAAGTTTGATGTTCCTTCCCCACTCAGATTTCGGCACCTAAGGTAGCTGCCTAATTAGCCCTTACAGCAGAGCCTCCCAGCTGAGAACTGTTTTTCTCTAACACGTTTAGAATAACTGTTCGTCGATGTACTAGGAATGTTATATATCATCTTCCTTCTTGAGCTGTTCAAGTGCAGAACATTTACGAAATCATCGTGCAAAAAGCGTTCTGTATCCGGTCGGAAACCGTCCACAGAATTTAGAAGGATGCTAAAGCTGAATGCCTCCATGGTTATGATGCACAACGCTATTAAGAGAATCCACAGGTCGGAGTTCAAAAAAGAGACAGTGTTACACTATCCACATTCTGTCCCTATAAGTGGAATGGATTTGTGATATAACACGGTCCTGCGCGTATTTACTGAAAACGAGGTAATAATAGTTAATTTACCTTCAGGAGCAAACGGGAAATACTGAATACACCTAAATACATGCCAACATTTGTGCTCCGTATTAGACCAAGGACACACGTGACAGAAACGAACATTAGACTGGAGATAATGTGAAATGAGGTTACACAAACGGTTAGGATTGCAGAAAATGATCCGTGATGATGATAATTTAAGATAGTGTGAAGCCCAACGCACTGCAACCAGAACTTTAAAATGTTTTTTTTTTTTTTTTTTTTTTTTTTATTAACACCACAGGTTTGAACCGTTAACAAATTGTGGGGATTTCTAACTCCGCTTACATAACTGGTATGGATTATGTTTTATTATAGCCTTTTGCACTGTATGTTTTTGTAAATCTTGGAGTGAAACGGATCAGAAATATAACATACTTTAGTTGTTTCCAATAACAACAATAACATCATATGGAGTTGCGAGTATACTATCGAGAAAGTGACCTTAAGGAGGATAATTTTCGTAGGAAAGTATCATAAGGGTAATATGTCATACTAAACTTTTAGGAATTAGGCATTTTATATAAAGTATTACGCAACAATGCACGCAATGAGTTCTGGATTGTCGATGAAGGCATTGTATATATATGGTCAGGATGTGATACGTACTATTGTTGAAGAACATTTTTATATTGTACAATGATTTAAAAATGACATTACTTTTCTCGTAGCATAGCTGCTAGCTCCTTGAATAGTTCCATTGTTAAATATACTGCCCAATCCATTAGTTTCTGTAAAAGCAAAATTTAAAATAAAGCATTTTCCTATATGTCAGTATGTGTGCTATGTATAAAATATATATTTTGGAGAGAGAAATGTATTTTTAGCTTAATTGTTTCACGTAATTATACCCGTCTATTTATATAATTTCGTTTTATGTTATGACTTCTGTATTATATTCTGCTAACGAAATAGTGTTTTGAACACCGTTACTTCATATAACAAAATTTTCTCAATGAAAAATTCATGAGGAAGATATTGCAAGTAACGCAGACGCTTCACAAATTTTAAGTGTACATGTTGACGCAGTATTTAAATTGGAAGGAAAACAGTTTTAGATGTGCGTAAACTGTTCAGTTCATCCACCTTTGCCCTTTATGTTGTTGTAAATCTTGGAGTGAAATGGGTCAGTAATATAATGTACTTCAGTTATTTCCATTCAGTAACGTCATATGGAGCTTCGAGTACATTATTAGTTAACTGACCATAAGGAGGGTAATTTCCATACAAAAAGTATCATAAGAATAATTTGTTGTAATCAACTTGAGTCATTTTATAGACGACTGTTTTGGGAACTATACATTTTACGTAAAGCATTACCGAATCAAGTTCCTTTTATGACATTTATTATAAGTAATCTATTGCAGTGCAAAAAGATGAATGCCCTTTATACAAAAATTGTTATGAGATTGAAGTTTTCGATGCTTTCTCTGAATCACTACTCCAACTACATTCGTCGGTTAGATGGTAAATGTTTAGTTCCTTCTTCTGTCAGTACATCGTCCGCAATCGCACCGCCTCGCTCGGCATTTTTTTCACAGTGATGTGCGACAATTAACCATTGAGCCAGGGATGTAATACACGCTTCTGTTTTTTTTCCCCAAGAAAGCAATGTTAAAAAATCCAGACATTGCTGGATGTGGTTTGCTTTTCGAGTGTACTTCTATTGTTCGTCAGCAGTGTGGTTCAGTTTGTTTTATGGTACTTGGAATTCGATATCTGCATGTGAAAGATAGCAACAGGAGGATAGATAGCCAGATAGCTGTTCTTGGTGTGCCTGGAAATTGTCGTAGCTCCACTCCAGAGCGTACGTGAGTCGTCAGGAAAGCCGCTCTGTAATTGCACTGCTGTTTGCATTGCTTGTAATTGTCTGGAGGCAGTTTGCTGAGACGCAGCGACTCGCTGCCGCTGCGAGACGATACTCGAACAGATCGGCGCGCGAGCTGCGATCTGCGTGTTTGTCGGCGATATGGATCCGGCGAGTTCCTCGCCCGCCCCCCCTCCCCCAGCCATCCGGACGTGGCTCCGATGTCGGTCTCCATTATCGGATTACGTGTCTGTTTCGTCTGTTTTCGTGCTGCCGGCTTTATTTGAACAAATTATGCAGCGAATTCGATCTCGCGTTTACAAATGACTTGTCGTGGCGGCATGCGTTACCCCCTCTCCGTGGCCTTTCCTCACCCTGCTCTCTACAGGGGTTACGACGCCATCCTCCATCGATCAGCCGCCGTCGTGGGGTGGACGTGGTCTCCACGATCTTCCCTCGCGCAGCGCCGTAACACTGGAATGCCGCGCACATCCATTTTAACAGAGCTCTCTCCATTAGGCAACGAGAAGAGATATTTCGTTAAGTCTGAAATATAGATCAGGCAAAAGTCAGTCATATGTTACAGATCTTCTTAAACGTCAAAGATTTGCAGCTTGTCTGTTTCGAATAATGCCAGGCTTAGGAGATAAAACAGTAAAAGACTTGTGTTTCTTCTGCTGTCTTCATCTACTAATGACGTATTGCATCATACAATATCTAATGAAAAGTAGCCAGACACACCTACTGGAGGATAATAAGGGGAGTGTTGACCCATCGCTTTCATGACGGCTCAAACTGTGCTGGAGACAATTTCAGTGAGGTGTCGGAATGTCTGTGGAAGAATGGCAGCCCATTATTTCTCCAAAGCCGAAACTAGAGAAAGGAGTGACGTAAAACGCTGACGTCTGGAGCGAATTCGACGTTCTAACTCAGGGATAGTCAAACTTTTTCGCCTACCGCCCACTTTTGTATGTCCGTTAGTTGTAAAATTTCCTAACCACCTTCCGCACCCACAGTAATGGTGGTTTATACGGAGAGAAGTGACTTTACTGTATTAAATTTATAAAGAAAAGCTACAATAGGTTAAAACATATGATAATAATTAGTTACTAAACACTTTACCTGCCGCCGAGCATGAAAGCTGCAATACCCACCAGTGACCGTAGAAACCAGGTTGAGTGTCACTCATCCAATTATTCCCAAAGGTGTCCAGTTGGTTTCAGATAGCGACTCTCCGCAGCTCATTCCATTTCAGGTTTGTTATTGTCACAAATGCTGCTTTATGGCATGGTGCATCGTCCCGCTGATGCAGAAAAATATCGTCTCCGAACTGTTCCTCTACTGTACACAGTATATATTGTTGTCCAAAGTGCTACTCAAGGCGGGTGTAAACTGGAAAATAATAAATGCTAAAATGAAGATTAGGCCCTGTCTGACAACCCCCTGAAGCAGTCTTTAGGATCCCTTAATGGATTTTAACATATAAATTACATCCTAAACATAAATGAGTGATTAAGGCAACTAATACTACTAAATGATAAACATTGTTTCAGCTTATATTCTTACTGTAGATTAAAAAAAAAACATTTAGATTAGAAAGTTTACATTTCCTAAGTAAAATCACTAATCAGTGGCCCAACTCTGCCTCTTATTATGACTACGCGATCTAATATCAATAATGCGGAATGACTGACATCATCTACGTACCTAACACTAGAAGACACTACTTTCAAAGATGATCTACGCTGGTGTGGCACCTCAGTGGGAATAAACTAACGTGACCACAGCTGTTTAGCTTTTATAGCCCTAATAAGCCAAAACAATTTGCGATATCACCGTATCTGCTGCGTCCGGTGCGTCGAAGCAATGGTTCTCGTACTCTTCTGCGACGATGGAATAAATGCAACCACAAATAAACTCTTTCAAACACTAGGACGGCAGAAGACGGTCCTTTGACTAATATACTCTAATACTGTCTTCTCCTCTCTGTGTTCTACAGACGAGAAACGCGAACTCCCAACCACAAGGACGGAGTTCAGATAACGTCTTAACGTAAGTATAGGCAGAAGAAATGCTCTCAATTGCTGCGTACTCAACGACGACTTCCAACCCGGAAGTGAAGTACAGAATCGTATAGGTTCGCAACAGTACAGTTCATAACTGTTGTAACTATAAACTCTCCTGAGAACAAGGACAGCAAGTCCGCCTGTACCAACAAAGCTGATACTGGGCGACTGTCACACACCGGCGCTCACAACAGAAAACTTCTCTCCACCGCTGGCCTCCCAGCAAGGCTCGGCTCCCCAACATCGTAATTCCAAAAACGAATCATATTCCCGAAATCAAGGAATATACTCCCTCCCTACAGATTTTTCCGAACGCCGACCAACCATTTTTGATCATCTGTCGTCCAGCGCGGAAAGTTTGCGACGAAAAACCTATGGTCGTGCAATAGTACGCTTCTGAGTAAAAATCCGCGGAAATAACGCAGGTTTCGTGGTTTCCGAGGTGCCGCTTCTTCGTTCCTCTCACCTGCATCCAAGTTTTTCGTAGTTTCCGAAGTATAATCCTTCCGGTTCGGCTACACCATCGGCCGGTCGCGACTCTATTGTGCTCCTTCGCTTAGGTGATACGACGTCCGTCTTGCTATTTCCTGTGTTAAAGCAGGACCAAAACATCTGTTTGGGCCTTCCACCCAGGGCTTGAGTTCCGCCTGCCATTTCATTTCCACTTGCGTTCCAACCTCTACTAGTATAGGCAATCATTCATTGCCTTTCATGCAATAAGCGTTAATTATTTACAAGGTGTACGTAACGATGTCAGTCTCGTTTATATATTCATATATACGATTTACAATCTATCACACAATACCTAATTGTGTTCGTAGATCACGGCATAGTATGTGGATGAGTTCTTGGAAGGTGCGAAATTATAGCCACCTTACAGTTGTAATGAACCAGGTGGCGCAATGTTTAGCACATCGGACTAGCATTTGGGAGCACAACATTTCAAACCCTCATCCGACCAACCAAATTTAAATTTTCTGTGAGTTCCCTTAATCGCTCCAAGCAAATGCCGCGACAGTTCCTCTGAAACATTCGAGCTTCTTTCCCATCCTTCAAAACATTCCGAGTTTTTGCTCAGCCTCCAATGACCTAAATTTCGACGTGGCATTACATTCCTTCCTTCCTTTATGTCCTTTAGACATTCGCCAAATCCATCATCGGATTGGCGTATGCTATAGCGTGATTCATCATTCCAAATCACTCACTCGTGTCTAGTCAACCACTGTCCAGTGGCGTCGCTATTTAGAGCACTTCGAACGTCTCTGGGCACTGATTACAGAAATATGTGGCTCAGGAGAAAATGCTGGACTATCGTACCCACCTCTTTTTAACTCGCTGGTAACACTTTGCAGCTCATCAATGATGTGTGCTGCTGATGTCATGCAGTTCGCTGGCCGCGGTGGTCTCGCGGTTCTAGGCGCACAGTCCGGAACCGTGCGACTGCTACTGTCGCAGGTTCGAATCCTGCCTCGGGCATGGATGTGTGTGATGTCCTTAGGTTAGTTAAGTTTAAGTAGTTCTAAGTTCTAGGGGACTAATGACCACAGCAGTTGAGTCCCATAGTGCTCAGAGCCATTTTTTTTTCATGCAGTTCTTTAAACCACAGTCTGCAATGCTCGACAGTCCCAATCCATCTGTACATGACGTCTGTCTGGGATTCTTTTAGCTGTGGTTGTTCCCTCACTTTTCCACTATACCATCAGATCACCAACAATCGACTTACGCAATTTTACAAGGGTTGGAATGTTCGGGATGCATTTCTCACTCAGTTGATATCGAATGACTAGCCCACGTTCGAAGATACAAAATTGTTCTGATTGATACATTGTGCTGTTAATGCTTAACTACTCAACAACACAATAGTCCCAGCCTCCTTTTGGACTAGTGCATCCATCTCAGGTGACACGTAGATTCAAATGGTTCAAATGGCTCTGAGCATTATGGGACTTAACAGCTGTGGTCATCAGTCCCCTAGAACTTAGAACTACTTAAACCTAACTAACCTAAGGACATCACACACATCCATGCACGAGGCAGGATTCGAACCTGCTACCGTAGCAGGTGACACGTAGAAGCAAATTCTGCGTTACGAGGGGTGTCCGAGTAGTTCTGATTAGCTAAGGTTTTCTGCAGAAATTTTCAATTAGGAAAAAAAGTTCGTTGTACAGCAGCTTGTATTAAGGATAATATGTGGCGTCCAGTCTAGAGTCTTCTGTAGTGCTGTAAACAGTTGCGCTTAATGAGAACAGTCTCACAATAGATTTAATGACTTTCTCTAAGTCTAATGCTATAAACGTATGTTTATATTCCCTTAACCTACATTCTGTGAGAAGTCGTAGGGTTAGTATTGCCTCTCGTGTTGCTTTAACTCACACAAATCTGTAGACTGCCAATTGAATTAAATACTTAGGGACTATAGTTACCAATAACTTAAATTGGAACTGTCATATACATAATGTTGTGAGGAAAGCCAAGCAAAGACTGCGTTATATTGGCACAACGCTTAGAGAGTTCTAGAGGTCTAGTAAAGAGGCTGTCTACACTACTACTCTTCTGGAATGTTGCTGTGTGGTGTGGCATCGTCATCATGCGACGGGTCAGGCTCTTATCGCGCAGTTTCCTTTCCCTGAAAGAAAATCCACCTACCTCGTTTCTTAGGTAGTTGCTGCACTCGCCTCTCCTGATAGCAGCTACTGGAAAAATTGCAGAAAAGCAGTGTTGAAGAAACTGCAATTTAATAGCCGCTCACCGGAGGCCGCGATACATGTTTGCTGAAATACAATCTATGAGCAATCTTCCTAAATAAATTGAGTTATTGGAATGGTAGTAATTGTTTACTCAAACGAGAACGCGAAGTTGGTAATTCTATTTAAGCTCTTTATTGTCTTTAAGCCTGATCATCAGCCCGCTAATCTACGTTTGAAGAAAGTTCAGTTCACAATTCTATCCACACTCAAACCCCGCCAGAATTAGCTTTCAAAGTTACGGAATTTACTTAACTGCAACACAGACGATTTTCTAACATACACGTTTGCAGTCGATGTTCAATAATAGTTCGTTTTTTAACGTTAATGCTCGCCATAAGCACTTAGTAAAAGTTTACGAAGTACCGCCACGCTTTTAATTATTAAAGTTACTCGCGTCTTTCGCGGAACGAAAAGTCACAACTCGCTCAAACTCACACTACGCGTTACTGGACTCTTCCAGTCTCAAATCGCACAGTACCGAACCGATGAAGCCGTTTTATGACTTCATTTTACACATTATTCGCGAGGACACATCAAGCATGTCTCTTCTCGATCACAGTTCCTTCGCGACCCCTCATCCACTCGCGACTCACTCTCCTAGTCTGCTAACCGTCCTCGCATCTCATTGGCTCACACATCACACAGCCAATCAGAATTAACTCTTTGGGTGCGCCTCGCGCCAAAATCTAGCACGCACCAGTCATGACTTCTGAATCATTTACGTCATGATTTCTTGTTACACAAAATTTACTGTATAATTTAACAAACCGAAAGGAAAACAAGACTTTACTTTATTTCCAGAAATTATTTAAATACTCGCGAACGTTCTGGCTGCTTGTACAATACCATACACTCTTGGACATCCGACATTCACTAAGATGGGGAACCACTGGCGACTCTGTTCCCACGGTTACATCGTCTGAACACTTGCGAGTTCCAACCTAGATTTTATACACTTGCAAAGAATGGCGAATGTCCCTCTTTCATTCACTCAGGCACACTCATTCACTCTCACCTACTCATATAAAATAACTGTTCACAAAAATTCAAAACATTTATGGTTTTAACAAAGTTATAGGTGAATTTCTAAAAGTAAAATTCTCAAATAAATACAAAAGCACGGAAGGTGATTTTGTTTCATAGTTGGATGGTCACTGAAGGTGATCTATACATAATGGTATTTATTTAGACTCGAAAATTGTAGAAATTTGCGTTTTCTGTAAGATTTTTCTAATTTCCAAAATATGCAGGTTTCAAAGCTCAAATTTGGATGACTTATTTTTATTCATAACAGAAACTAGTATATTAACTTTTAATTTCCTCAGGTTCCTCAGTTAGAAGTTATTAAAGATGAAAGTTCCACGTTATACACGCGGCTAGTTAGCGCACAGGTCTTACATTCTCACGGTACAGACATGCCATATGGTCGTGACGTCAGACGAACGGACACCGGTAATCTGCCCGCTACAGCACATATGCTAATCTGATGGCTACTTTACAGTCTGTCTAC
Source organism: Schistocerca gregaria (assembly GCF_023897955.1). NCBI lineage: Eukaryota > Metazoa > Arthropoda > Insecta > Orthoptera > Acrididae > Schistocerca > Schistocerca gregaria. The sequence continues at coordinate 238,973,798 of NC_064927.1, forward strand.
ATTTCACAGTAAATATTTGATAGAAAACTGTGCGCTCGCACTAGTTGCGACGCCACACACCTCCTGAGGAAACTAAATTTGTTCATTCATGACAAACTTTTAGTTTTCTAAAAAAATTTCTATTAAAGATTTACTCAAACAGCTATTTAACATTTATAGTTCCTGTACATCAATCATCCACTTATACCTAGGGCTGACGACCTACAAAACATCTTATATCTAAACATGCACTTTTATCATCATTCAAAAAAAAATTTTTCAGATTACAAAATTCTATTTACAAATTCCTGAAAGAGAAAACAAACCTAAATACTATCTTGATGTACGTCACACGCACACTAACACTACTATCGCTATGGTGAGCGTCACTTTTTTACCACTTACACTTAAGATTTTGATAGCACTCGTAGTTCGACCGGGTCCTGCTTGGGAGGTCCATTTCAAGTCTCGTGCTACCACCTCTGTTTACTTCGGCGCACCTGAAACATCAGCTGGCCTCAGTTCCCTTTCTAACTGCTACGTCTTAACCTACAGCAGCGATAAATGGCGCTATCTGCTTGACTCTAAAGTCTCATATTTTTGATAAAATTTACTTTACAGTATGTACAATTTTCAAATTTTTTTTTTTTTTTTTTTTTTTTTTTTTTAAATGAAAAGTGAATTGACTTTCCTAATGCAGTACCGAAGTGGCACATTTACTCTTTAATTACTTCTTCATCTCATAATCAAACAAGTTATGGTTACATAAGAAATACTAAGAAACACAATTCCTACAAATAGTTCACAAATACATAATAAATCTCCGCCAGCACTGGTGACTCTCCAGTTCCTGTACAATACACAACAATATAAAATATACACAAAATTATCAATATTACAATTCTGTCTCCAGGCAATCTCCTGTAGTCCTGTATCATAAATTAAACACTGAAAAATACATATTTACTTATTCATTTATCAACACTACAATCCTTATACTAATCTCTACGACAAACTTGGGGAGCTTTGTGTGTCTCTGGTCAAAAATGGAATCGATGTCATGGGTACTTTCCTCATCTCACATATCTGGAGTTACTTCAGTTTCTTGTCAACATCAGGTTTTCTCTAGTCACATTCGGGTTTAATTTACAACTCTCATACTCATACTTCACACACTCAGGTTAGTATTTGTTAAAGCGTTTCCTACTAATCTGCGAAACCTCGTTACCCATACTTTCTAACATACATCCACCTCCTGAGTTACCAACGTCGCCTCAGCTCTGTTTACATTCGTAGCCTCACTTCCTTTTGTTTACAAACATCTCCTCTGTTTACCAACAAACGCCACCTCTGGTTACCAACATTAAGCTTTTTATTTACTCACCTTCGTAGCCTCACTTTTTCCTAATATCGAGCTAGCCAAACACTATGCTCATTCTTTCTCCTTTTCTCACATATTTCTCTTCATTTGACAGTCAGTCCTGCTGCACTGTCCCTTTAACTTAACTTCCTTTACCCCTTTGACAGTCAACCTTGTTGCACTGTACCTTTACTCATTTTACCACTAAATCACCTCCTGAGGCTCTGACTTCATTGAACAGACAGTTTTGCTGTACTGCTCCATTTCCTTTCCTAAACATTAGCTTAATGCTACGTCTTAACATATCGTTCTGTTACTTAACAAACAGCTTCAATGTTCGTCACCATATTTTCTGAGGCTCTTACATTTCTTAGTTATTTTACCTTTCTAAGGGCATTACTCACACCTTAGGCCAAACATTTACTTTACTGAGACTTATTACTTATCTGAGGTATCTTAACCCTTTTTGATTTTCTCTTACACTCATTCCTTACGCTTAACCTATACTGCACTGAGGTTCTTTCCTACTCATTACTTAAACACTTTATCACTTAAAAACTACGATAGAGAAGAAGGAAAGACGATAGAATTTTAGTTCTGAATGAAAGAAGAGGTAGGTTGACAATACGGAAAAGAAAGTGGAAGAAATATTGTCAAACGACTCGAGACCTAGTGCTCGTCACGCACTTAGCTCTGCAAAGAGTGCAAAGCTCTCTGAGGTATCTACTCACTCCTGGCCACGTCTCTCTTTTGAACATATCTTTTCAAATCCACAATGTTCCTAAGCCCTAACACCTTATGTGATTTCACAAACTCCAGTCTATAAGCATTTGGGTGAGGCTTCTCTACGATTCTAAATGGGCCCACGTACTCATCGGTAAACTTCTTTGTTTCTGACGTAAGTTTCTTAGATCTTTCCCTAGTTTTCACTAGCACTAGATCCCCTACCTGAAAACTAGTGGGATCAGCTCTTGCGTCATGCCTTCTCTTTCTTTCCAGGGCCTTCTTTCTTATATTAATACGTGCCAGTCTCTCCTTCTCTTCGATGGCTATGTCTGTGAGATTTGGAAACTCGACCAGGTCGAATAAAATATTATTCGGCCTAATGTCACACATTAGCTCTACTGGTGCATATCCTGTGGCTTCATGCTTCAGATGGTTTATTACTTCTTCGAAGTATTCAATATAATTGGCCCAAGCGGAGTGTTTTTTATGACAATATGTTCTACACAATCTGTTTAACTCCTTCATAATTCGCTCACACATGTTCCCTTGAGGAAAGTACGCGGAGATTTTTATGTGATCGATACCTCTCTGTTGTAAACATTCACTAAATTTCTTAGAGATAAACTGGGGCCCATTGTCTGACAATATTGCCTTTGGCACTCCTATCTTCCCAAAATAGTCCTTCTCCAACTTATTCACTAATACTTTAGAGTTGGCTTTCTTAATTGGGTAAAATTTTACGTACTTAGTAAACCCATCCACCATCACAAACACATATTCACATCCCCCTCTAGACACTGGTAGTGGACCAAATAAATCTACAGCTACTAAATCCAGCCGATTTTGTGGTTCTACTGAATACATCTGTCCTTGGATAGTTCTATTGTTGGCCCTAACTTTCTGGCAATGATCACAGGATTCTAATCGCTGTTGCACCCTTCTCCACATATTATCAAAAATTACCACTTCACTTAACTTAGCTATACATTTACGAGCGCCATATTGCCCATACTTACAATGTACGTAGTCTATAAGTGCATCTACATGTTGCTCCGGAAAACATATTTTCCAATTCTCCTCACTGTCTTTCCTGCGCCTAAATAAGACATCTTTATGCACTTTATAGTAGACCAGTAATTTTGGGTAGTCTGGATGACCTAATCTACTCTTTACTAATTTAATGTTGTCATCCTGGTTCTGTTCCCTCCGTAGGTTCTTACAAATGCGCTTAATTAAGCCATCGTCCTGGAGCTGCATGATGGCCAACATTACTTCATTATTATCGGTATTTCTTAAAGATTTCCCTTCTTGTCCTGTATCTTTCACACTTCTTGATAAGGCGTCCGCCACGATGTTCTCGGAACCCTTAATGTATATCATCTTATAATTAAATTGCTGTAAATACAGGGACCACCTTCTTAATCTAGCATGTTTTAGCTGACATGAGTCTAAATATGTAAGGGCACTATGGTCTGTGTAGATCCGAATTTCATGTCCTAAAAGGTACTTTTCAAATTTTTTCAGGCCGAAAATAACAGCTAATGCTTCAAGTTCAGATATACTATAATTTTTCTCGGATTGTTGCAATGACCTGCTCGCAAAGGCTATGGTCTTGTGGACTTCCTCTTCTCCTTCTTTTTCCAACTGAAATAGTTCAACTCCTAACCCGTAACCACAAGCATCAGATCCCAGACAAAATGGTTTCGAAAAATCGGGATGGTTCAAAATCTTACTATTAATAAGAGCTTCTTTCAATTCTTCAAACGCCTTCTGACACTCAGAAGTCCATTTATAAACTACATTTTTCTTTAAGAGTTCTCGCAGGCACGGTGCATTGAATAATTGTCCAGACACAAATTTTCTATAAAACCCAAACAAACCAAACATCCCCTTTAATGCTTTACGTGTTGTAGGTGCAGCATAATCCCTTATTGCTCTAATCTTTTCTGGATCCGGCATGATACCATCGCCACTCACTATGTGCCCCAAGAATTTAATTTCTTTCTTCACAAATTCAGTTTTGTCTAGCTTCAATTTCATACCCCCCAATTGTATGGCCCTCAATACTTCATCCAATAACATACAGTGTTCCTCCCACGTTGGTGTCGATATCAAAACGTCGTCTACATACACTGTAATTCTTCTTAGTAGATGGTCCCCTAATACCTGCGACATAGCTCTTACAAAGGCACATACACTTATATTTAAACCAAACGGCACCACCTTATACTGATAACATCTACCTTCGAATAAGAATGCCGTGTACTTTCTTGATTCCTTTGCTAACGGTAGGTTCCAATATCCACAGGTCACATCCATGGATGTAAAGAACTTAGCACCTTTAAACTTTTGTAGCAGTTCTTCAATATTCTCCGGACGGTCACTCTCAGGTAGTACTATTTTGTTTAATGCTCGAGCATCCAACACTAGTCTAATTGAGCCATCCTTCTTAGGAACTATGACTAGCGGGTTATTGTACACACTAACAGCCCTTTCAATAATTCCCCACTCTAACATATTTTGAATTAAGTCACGTACTGCCTCCTTATGTACTTCTGGGATTGCAAATGGTTTTTTGAAGAAATGAGCGTCTTTCTGCACTGTCAAAAAACACTCATAATCCTTTACTAGCCCTGGTTGATCTGAGAAAACCTCGGCATGTTTGACTAGTATTTGTCTTAAATCGTTTTTCCTTGCTTCATCAATATCAATTAATTCTAGTAATTTCTCCTCGATCCTATTTCTGACACTCACAAGCTCAGACGGATCCTCTACTTTTTTGCCACCGTACTCATTATAGCCCTCCAAGAATTTCTCTGTTTTACAAATACATATAGGAAAATCATTCTGCTCAGGATCCTCACATAGCTGCTTACCGATGAAAGGTATAGTAATTAGTTTACCCTTAATTTTTACCATAACATCATTGGTAGAAAAATTCACCCATCCTTCATATTTATTCAAAAAGTCAGCCCCCACCAATATGTCTACACTCAGTCCATTTATAACTAAGAAGTTCTGTCTTATTTCTACTTCCTTAAATGCTATGGGTAGAAACACTTCCTGTTTTACTGTCTTCTTAGTCTTACCGGTTGCTACTACAATGTTCAAGCCACTTACTGGCATCTTAACAATCTGTTTACTGTTAGGGAGTTCATTTACCAAGTTCTGGGATACTGCACAGACTTCCGATCCAGTATCTATCAAACATTTAACTGGTTCATTTAATACTCTTAGCTCTACTATCGGTTGCCCTAAGTACTCTTTATTTATTTTGGGTTCTGCTTCCTCCAATAAATCTTGCACAATTTCTCTCCTTTCGAAGCCTGTCTTTTGGGTGGCAATCACATTCACACTTACAGGGTTTATTTCATGCTTATTATCACCCTCAATTCTAGTGGCAGCTCCTATTAGCCTATCCACTATTGCTAAGTCAAAACATTTTTCCAATGTTTCCCCCTCTTTCTCATTAACCTCCTTTTCTACGACCCTATCCAAGGCGTCGTCATTAACCTCTACCTCCTCCTCTAATCTATCCTCTTCTTCGTAACTATCTACAACATCAATTATCTTATCAAGCACAGTCACAACCCTGCCATTATTACTGTTCTCACCCCTATCCGACAGCTCTTCATTAGTTTTACTGTGCATAATGTCTTTCTGATTATTACCCTTATAACTAGTACTTAGTTCTTCAATAAGTGGCTTCTTATGATTATTCTTACAGTTAATTGGTTCATTAACCTCCACTTGACTTAAAGCTACTATCTCTGTCTGTTTTACGTTATCCTCCCTAAATTTTGTAGCAACAACATTTATGTTAGGTGGTCGTTCAGGCTGCTTTCTTATGAATGGTTTTGCCAGCGGATTTAACTTTAAACGCTGTTACCTACGATCGCCAGCACACTCGTAGACAATTAATGGTTTTCCGAGCGCGGTGCGTCATCACTATGCCTCCAGCTGACCGCCTCACCTCCTGACATCTGTCGGCCGCTGTCATACTGCTCGCGTTCATTGAACCTGTTAACATATGTTCTTCCTCTACCACGTGAACTGCCACGGTATCCGCCGCCTCTCTGAACACCCATCCTATTAATGTTTACATCCGCGCGATTGTCATTCTGCCTAGCAGGCGGGCGATGCTCCCTCCTCATGTTTTCTTCTTCTTTTTGGACGGATTCAACCCTTTCTAAATACTGTACGAACTTGTCAATGTTATCTCGGGGCGCAGATATGATCTTAGTTTTCCAGTTCCACGGTAGCTTATTTTCTACCCCTAATATGATCTGTTCTGTTTCTAACTTATTACTAAGGTAGGACAGAGTTGTTACCCACCTTTGAACAAATCGTTTGATGCCCTCTCTCTTGGGGTCATACTTCTCTCCCGACCAGAACCGATTAAGAACATCCATCTGCTTTCTCTTTCCCCAGTATTCCTCAAAGAACGCTAATTTAAATTCTGACAATTTCGCGTATTTTTCAGAGGCTAAATTCCCCCATACTCTGGCCTCTCCCATCAAATTTGAAGTGATAAAGCCTATCTTTTGTTTATCGCTCCATACTTTCGGCAAAACGTCTTCAAAATCGTTCCAAAATTCTCTGGGGTGCATGTTCTTACTTGGGTCAAATTTTAAAAACTGTCTGTGGGTAACATACGCAACCTCGGTAGATTCAATTATTCCACTGGAAATTATACTACCACTATGGTTAGAAACACACTGTTCTACTTTGGTTAGTCTGCATTCATGCCCACAAAGTTGCTCATTCACACTTTCACTGAAATGGCTTATGTGAGTCTCTAAATTATTGACCTTATTTACAACTTGCTCTCCAAGTTTCTCACACCGAATTTTGGTATCATTTACTTTACATTCTAAGGCGGCATGATTAATTTTATTGGAATTCTCTACCACTTTTATGTGCTCACATACTTTATCTAATTCTGCATCAACATGGGATTTAAATTGCTGTTGATCCTCAGTAACCTGTTCGATTCGTGTCGTCAATTCACTTTGCACTTGAACAATATTTTCTGTACATTCTAGTTTAACCTGCTGTATTTCAACATTTACTTTACTACTGAGCACTGCTAAATCTTGCTTCCAACAGTCTCTGAGATCGGATATTTTGGAATCTAAATCAGCGCCCATTTTAGTCATCTCATTACTTAAATCAGATCCTAATTTAGACATTTTTGAATCCATTTTACTTGACATATTAGTTTCCATTTGTGACATATTAGTTTCCAATTTTGATATACTGGAATCCATCTTACTTGACATATTGGAATCCAACACGTTCATCTTAGTTAATAGATTCATCAGCATACTGGCGACATTATCCTTCGCCCCCTCATTTGCTGATACAATGTCCCTATTAACATTAACTACCGGCATGGGTAACTGTAACTCACTGGGCACTGACATATTTGGATCTGACTCCAAACTATAATTAACATAGGATGAATCAGTCAAACTACTACTGAAATTGGGTTGAGACACGTCTAAACTAAAATTCATGGGGTCATTTTCCCCTGTCTCCATCCCACTATCACAACTTAGTTCCGCCCTTTTGTCACTTGGTTGAAACTCAGCCATTTTTCTCAGTTTGACTCCACAAACACACAAAGTTTTCAAAAGCACTGTACTTAACTTTGTGCTTCGGCGTGCTGCGTTGCTGCTAGATGAAACTGCGGGTCCGTTCACCATACACTGCAATGCTGTACCAGTTTCCGGGCCCCCGCTCGAATCAGCGCTGCCAACTGCCACTGCTGTCGTCGCCTCTGCGTAGTCTCCGTAGCTCGTCGTCTGCCAGACGCCGTCGTAGACTGCTATTCCAATCGGCGCGTAGTCACCGAAAAATTCTTCCGTTCCGTACAACACATTACAGTTCACGGACACTTTCACTGTCCTTCCTATTCACGTGGCGATATCAATTTGTACGCTACACAGTTCCTACACATAGCGAGCACTTCTGTATTGTCCGGTAATTGTCACTACTGCTTTTTTTTTGAAATTCACTGGAATTTACTATTTTTATTTCCCGGCCGATGCACCACTTGCGACGGGTCAGGCTCTTATCGCGCAGTTTCCTTTCCCTGAAAGAAAATCCACCTACCTCGTTTCTTAGGTAGTTGCTGCACTCGCCTCTCCTGATAGCAGCTACTGGAAAAATTGCAGAAAAGCAGTGTTGAAGAAACTGCAATTTAATAGCCGCTCACCGGAGGCCGCGATACATGTTTGCTGAAATACAATCTATGAGCAATCTTCCTAAATAAATTGAGTTATTGGAATGGTAGTAATTGTTTACTCAAACGAGAACGCGAAGTTGGTAATTCTATTTAAGCTCTTTATTGTCTTTAAGCCTGATCATCAGCCCGCTAATCTACGTTTGAAGAAAGTTCAGTTCACAATTCTATCCACACTCAAACCCCGCCAGAATTAGCTTTCAAAGTTACGGAATTTACTTAACTGCAACACAGACGATTTTCTAACATACACGTTTGCAGTCGATGTTCAATAATAGTTCGTTTTTTAACGTTAATGCTCGCCATAAGCACTTAGTAAAAGTTTACGAAGTACCGCCACGCTTTTAATTATTAAAGTTACTCGCGTCTTTCGCGGAACGAAAAGTCACAACTCGCTCAAACTCACACTACGCGTTACTGGACTCTTCCAGTCTCAAATCGCACAGTACCGAACCGATGAAGCCGTTTTATGACTTCATTTTACACATTATTCGCGAGGACACATCAAGCATGTCTCTTCTCGATCACAGTTCCTTCGCGACCCCTCATCCACTCGCGACTCACTCTCCTAGTCTGCTAACCGTCCTCGCATCTCATTGGCTCACACATCACACAGCCAATCAGAATTAACTCTTTGGGTGCGCCTCGCGCCAAAATCTAGCACGCACCAGTCATGACTTCTGAATCATTTACGTCATGATTTCTTGTTACACAAAATTTACTGTATAATTTAACAAACCGAAAGGAAAACTAGACTTTACTTTATTTCCAGAAATTATTTAAATACTCGCGAACGTTCTGGCTGCTTGTACAATACCATACACTCTTGGACATCCGACATTCACTAAGATGGGGAACCACTGGCGACTCTGTTCCCACGGTTACATCGTCTGAACACTTGCGAGTTCCAACCTAGATTTTATACACTTGCAAAGAATGGCGAATGTCCCTCTTTCATTCACTCAGGCACACTCATTCAATCTCACCTACTCATATAAAATAACTGTTCACAAAAATTCAAAACATTTATGGTTTTAACAAAGTTATAGGTGAATTTCTAAAAGTAAAATTCTCAAATAAATACAAAAGCACGGAAGGTGATTTTGTTTCATAGTTGGATGGTCACTGAAGGTGATCTATACATAATGGTATTTATTTAGACTCGAAAATTGTAGAAATTTGCGTTTTCTGTAAGATTTTTCTAATTTCCAAAATATGCAGGTTTCAAAGCTCAAATTTGGATGACTTATTTTTATTCATAACAGAAACTAGTATATTAACTTTTAATTTCCTCAGGTTCCTCAGTTAGAAGTTATTAAAGATGAAAGTTCCACGTTATACACGCGGCTAGTTAGCGCACAGGTCTTACATTCTCACGGTACAGACATGCCATATGGTCGTGACGTCAGACGAACGGACACCGGTAATCTGCCCGCTACAGCACATATGCTAATCTGATGGCTACTTTACAGTCTGTCTACATTTCACAGTAAATATTTGATAGAAAACTGTGCGCTCGCACTAGTTGCGACGCCACAATCAGATAGGATTGACGGAAGACATCGGAAAAGTTTAAAGGTCAGCTCGTGAGGTGAGAGACTGCCGTGGGTAATATACGCTAGTTGAGGTAGAAATCATTAAAACATAGATGTTTTGCTTTGCGGAGAGATCTTTTCACAAAATGTTAATCTCTAACATTCACCTCAGTATGAGAAAGCATTTTGTTTGCACCAACTTACATAGGGATAAGTAATCATTGCAATAAAATAAGAGAAATGAGAAACCAGAGCTCGCACAGACAGGTTTTAGTGTTCGTTTCTCTCGCTGGCTGTTAAAGAGTGGAACGGTAGAAGAACAGTATGAAAATGGCTCGATGAACCCCCTGCAAGCACTTAATTCTGAATTGAAGGGTACTGATATAGATTTAGATGACCACTGCCCAACGTAAGAGTGAATGCCACCAAGAGGCGTCGTGGTCGGTAAGGGAAGTATATCAGCGGGGAAGGGTAGAGTGACAGGTCATTCCAGCGACGATACAGGCAGCAAACGGGGAAAACCACAGACATAACCAACTCTGACAACGACAGAGGCGCACAGAAAGTGGTGACGTGGTAAGCACACTGGACTCGCATTGGGGAGGACAACGGTTCAAATCTGCATCCGGTCGTCCAGATGTATGTTTTCCGTTACTTCCCTAGTGCGCTCCATGCAAATTCTGTGATGATTCTTTTGAAAGGACATGATCTATATTCTTACCCATCCTTGATACAATCCGAGATTGCGCTCCGTCTGCAATGATCTAGATGTCGACGGGATGTCATTTCTTGTTATTGTGCGACGCAAGGCAACTTGCATCTCGGAAACTAGTCTGCTGCTAGCGTCCTTCTAACGTCAGCATCTACCGAAAGTAGTTGAGGGACAGTGAAACCACTAGCAGGCGACAAGGTGTCGAAGGCTTTTTTTACTCTGTAGAGTAAGATAGAAACTATCCGTGGCAGATCTGTCGGTACAGTACAGTTCTGGTGCAGCCACAAATGTGAAGTGCACGTCGTTCAGAGCACGCTATTAAACAATGGACTCCGCAGCAGGTGGCCCATATGCGTTCCCATACTGAACAGACGATATCGTCAATTTCGACTGCGGTGGGCCCAACATAATCGAGATTAGTCAGTCGATCATTGGAAACGTATCAGCTAGTCGAATGAATAACTTTTCCAGGTCGACCGTGGTGCCCTTATACACTATCATCCAGACGAACGACTGCTGGAAGCATACACCACGCCAAGGACATAGGATGGTGGGAGCAGTACACTGAGGTGATAAAAGTCATGGGATACCTCCTAATATCGTATCGGACCTCCGTATGCTAGGGTTAGTGCAGAAACTCCAAATGGATGCGTTTAACCAGTCTCCGGAAATCCCCTGCAGAAATATTTAGTCATACTGCCTTCATAACGGTTCATAATTGCGAAAGTGTTCCCAGTGCAGGATATTGTGCACGAGCTAACCTCTGGATTATGTTCCAGAGATGTTCGATGGGATTCATGTAAGACGATCTGGAACGCAAAATCATTCACTCGAGTTGTCCAGAATGTTCTTCAAGCCAATTACGAACAATTGTAGCCCGGTGACATGACGTCGTTGTCCGGAAACATGAAGTCCAATAATGGCTGCAAATGGTGCCCAAGTAGCCGAACAAAATCATTTTCAGCCAATAATCGGTTCGTTTCGACCGAAGGGGCCACCAGTCTATTCCATGTAAACACAGCCCACACCATTATGAAGCCATCATCACCTTAGAACCGGCCGTTGTGGCCGAGCGGTTCTAGGCGCTTCAGTCTGGAACCGCGCGACCGCTACAGTCGCAGGTTTGAATCCTGCCTCGGGCATGGATGTGTGTAATGTCCTTAGATTAGTTATGTTTAAGTAGTTCTAAGTTCTAGGGGCCTGATGATCTCAGATGTTAAGTCCCATAGTGCTCAGAGCCATTTGAACCACTTAAACCACCTTGCACTGTGACTTGTTGACAACTTGGGTCCATGGCTTCGTGGTGTGTGCGCCACACTCGAATCCTACCATCAGCTCTTACCGACTGAAATCATGACTCATCAGACCAAGGTTTTACTGTAGTTTGCTTCTAAGTGATATGGCTGCGAGTCCAGGAGAGGCGCTGAAGACGATGTCGTGCTATTAGAAATGATACTCGCCTCGGTCCTCTGCTGCCGTAGCCCGTTAACGCCATATTTCGCCGCACTGTCCTAATGGACACTTTCGCCGTACGTCCCACATTTATTTCTGCGGTTATTTCACACATTTTTCTTGCCTGTCAGCACTGAAATCTCTACGCAAACGTCGCTGCTCTCGGCCGTTAAGTGAAGGCCGTCTACAAATGCGTTGTCCTTAGTGAGAGACAGTGCCTGAAATTTGGTAATTTCGGCACACACTTTACACTGTGGATCTCGGAATATTGAACGGCCTCCAGAGTTATGAATTGGAAAGTCCCATGCTTTGAGCTCGAACCACCATTCCACGTTCAAAGTCTATTAACACCCGTCATGCGGCTATAATGACGTCGGAGACATTTTTGCAGGAATTATCTGAGTACAAATGACAGCTTCGCCAGTACACTGCCCTTTTATACCTTGTGTATGTCATACTACCGCTATCTGTATATGTGCATATCGCTAGCCCATGACCTTTGTCACACCAGTGTATAACTCCACGGGGAACGTTCACGTGGGCTACCTTGGGGCCTTTGATAGTAATCGAAACCACGTGGACACTGTCGCAGACATCACACTTTAATGTCATCCGCGACTGCAATGGTACTTTTCAGCTGTATGACTACTCATGTCACAAGGCTAGAAGCGTGATACTGTGGCGTGAGGAGCATAGTAGGCTCACATTGCTGTCTAGGTGACAAAAATCGCCTGATCTGATCCTGATGGAACACATCAGGGGCACAAGCGATAGCCGGCTTCGCATCCAAAAACCTCCGACCCGTAATTTACGGGTATAGCATGACCCGTACGTAGACATATGGTGCCACATACGTCCGTAGGTACCAAGGACTAGCCTGCCACCCGGAACACCGCTGTATTACGTTCCAAAAGTGGTCAAGCACGCTATTAAGTGAGAGGTCATATTGTTTTGGCTCATTAGTGTAAGTAAACATCCGAAATGTACCCTGGCATAAATAAAATTAAAAGATAGTAGTGGCTTCCAGTATTTGTTAAAATAATCTAATCCTCAAACACTGAGCTCAGCCGCCTGTAAGATGCATAAAATAATAATATCTGATGCGTCCAGCATTTAAGCTGTAACTATGCACAATTATTTTTTTCACTCCTTCAACACATTCCGGAGGAAATTAAAGTTTTTCAAAATATCGTCGGTGTAGCTTTACAGTCTGAAAATTCTTGCTGTCTTCACTTGTCGAATTAGGGATCTACCTGTGATACACTGGGAGCTCTCATTTCGTTTCATTTCGATATGTTTTCTTCATTTGTTCCTTTTCTCGATTCTGCTAATCTGGCCACACTGTGTCCCTATTCCGTTTATGTCTTCTCATACTCTAATTATTTCTGTAACCATCCCAATGACTTTTTGACGGTATAACGCCACTACCATTCGAGTGGAACGTTATATTAAGAGAAATAAATTTAATTGTTGTTAATGTTATCATTGTTACTATGAGTGCTATTATTATTTTTCAAATGGTTCATATGGCTCTGAGCACTATGCGACTTAACTTCTGAGGTCATCAGTCGCCTAGAACTTAGAATTACTTAAACCTAACTAACCTAAGGACATCACACACATCCATGCCCGAGGCAGGATTCGAACCTGCGACCGTAGCGGCCTAGAACCGCACGGCCACTCCGGCCGGCTATTATTTTTCACACTGCCCTTTAAGAGAGGGACTGAACTTGATTAGTCATGATTTTTCTTCTTCCTTTGCTTTTCACAAGTTTTCTTCATAAGCTCGCTGCATTCCCTCTTGCGCTCTTCTGACCGTTTACTTGCTGTTCTTTTTTCGGCGTGTTCTTCCTAAAGTGTATGTTTCTTTAAGATGTTTGTGAGCTATTCTCCATTGTTTACGTTGCCTTATGTGATTCTCTGTTCTTTAATGCCTTCTTGTGTTTCAGTGATCCATTTTGTTTGTTTTTGCTAGTGGTTGCTATATCAAAGATTTTCATTGTGCGCCTATTCTTGCTCATCCCTCTCATATGTCCATACAATTTCTTCCTGCTCTTCCTAAAGATATCCGTTATTGATTCGATCTGTAGAAATCTCCTGATGGCCTGTTTATCCAACTTCGTTCTCAAAAAACTGTTGCGAATATTTCCCTTGGAATTTTCGTTTCGTGCTTTGCAGTCTCTCTCATTCTCGTATGATCATGAATCAGTGCCCTTTCTGTAGCGTATAGTGCTTCTGGTGGAGCTACTGTGCTATAAATCCGTATTATTATTACCATATTCTTCTGTGTAAGTCATATATTTCGCACATTTCATTGTTAACTGCAAATAGTGTGCCTGGTTAGACAAGTCCTGTAGGCCCCAATCTTGCCACATAACGGAAACTTGTAATTAAAATGGCCAAGCAGTACTGTTTGTAATGATCAGCAGGCGGCTACAAGATACGAATCAGAGCGAAAAAAAACCCATTGGTGATAGGGAGTCTTTCACTTGTTAACTGTAGGCACCTAAGGAGGTTCAGATGAATTTAGACAAAATTAGGAGATGTGGGAGTAAGAGAACAGGGCGGAAGAATATATGTGTTACATTTTCTGGATGATATGCCATACCCGTAACATGTGTAAATTCTTTTGTAAAATTTTACGGCACTAATATCAGTTGACTATCCATAAAGAAAAAGACGAGGTCCATGTAATGAGTAGAGGTGGCATGAAATCTATTGTAGTGTTAGGCACAATGCAAATAATTTCAATTGTTTGTGAAGAAATGTAGTACACATCAGATGCATTCCTAATTACCCTCCGTGAATAATAACCTGGGCTTAGTAAACTTTCACTAGAAAGAATAAGCCCGCAATGTTAATAATAACTGTGACAATAAATACAGGCAAACTAATTAATTAAAATATGACCAAGGCGGGGATTTGAAGCTAGATGTCCTGCTGGCAAGCCAACATGCTAAGCACCGCACCACACTGACACTGCAGCTAACCCATTTGTATTGATTACCTAAGTATGCCTCCCTCCCTAATACAAACTCCAAGTCACACCTTTACCGTCTTGACATTCCTATGCTTAATTCAAGAAGGAGACGTACTAGGGCAAACCATGTGACTGTGTTAGCTGTAGTGCCAGGGCGGTGCAGTGGTTAATTCATGTGCCTAGTGAGCAGGGGAACTGGCTTCAAATCCCGGCGTTGGTACAAATTTCATTTGACTGCTTTGGCCTACATTCATTATCATGTATGAAGATGAGACTTGATATGTCGCTGGAACATATAATTTCGTCTTGATAATAATTACAATATGAAATTAACAAAAAACTGTATTATGGCTCTTGTTTTCATTATTTTTCGTTATTGATTTGAAACATGGGATACTGAAAAAGAGGAGGTGTGAATAATGGATTATTTTGAGGCTTAGAGCTACTGTCTGGGGCTTATGACACTATGAATAGATAACATTACTGAACAGACGAAGTGGTTCTTCGGTTAACAGATGGCGTATCATAAGAGGTGGGTTACTACTGTACCCTGAAAGTATTCGGGTATTGTATTCAATGAATTGTCACGGTTGATTTGGGGCATATATGTGTGATTACTATATTCAGTAAAATACATTTCTTTGTAACTGACAGGAAAAGTACTTTTACTTCTAAAATTTCTGCATCGGAACGTACTTTTCTCTGTTACGTAATTTCAGGTAAGAGTAGTGGCGGCCGCTGAGGCATTCCATTGGTGGTGCCAAATAAATCTTAGTTTGGTAGGAATTTTGTCAATATTTATGTGTTGCGTAAGATATTATATCAAACAAAACGTTTAGGGAAACAGAAATAAACACTTATTACAACAGCTGCCTTCTTATGCACAGTAAGAGTATGATATATTCCTAGAGAAGATGATAGCAAACGTTTGTATAAGAGAGAGAGAGACAGACAGACAGAGAGAGAGAGAGAGAGAGATAGAGAGAGAGAGAGAGAGAGAGAGAGAGAGAGAGAAAGTGGCTGCTTTAGCTATCTTTTTCGCATGTGTGCATGAGATATAAAACGTAATAGTAACTCCGAAAATCTCTCTCGCACAAACAAATGCACGCTCGTGCACACACATATCAACAGCACTATTCTTCACTGCTCACAAGATATGTACGTACATTTTTACGTGGCAGTCTTAACTAGCTGGTGTTTTGATGTATGGTTGCTTAAGATACCGATGGAGATCGGGCCTGAAATAGCGAGTTGATGACACTGCCAACCTCAGCTAATTGCGCTCTAGCTGTTACCGAATAATGTACCATGTTGGTTTGAGTTGTGGTTGCTGTTATTTCCTTTTCTCATTTTGAAATGAGTGCATAGAGTAATATTGCTCTCTCACAGTGTTCGAACACGACTCTCACAACACCGGATGGAATCAGCGATCCGTATTTCCATTATTACGTCGGTTCTACCTTCCCACGAGCACAGAACACGGACTCAGGCTGTCAGCCCTGTGAGAAGGAAGCGTGGCTTGTCGCCCCACTCCGCTCTTCTCCCATCGACAGCCAGAATTCCTCGTTTGTTTTACATTCGCAGCCGACTGCCAGAAAAGAGTCTGCTACAACATGAGTACCAGTACTAGGAATAATAGAGCATGTATAAATTATTCGAACCTGTAATCTGGATTTAAAACTGAAAGCACTGTACTCACAAAAAGCAGCAACTTCATTAGTTGCCGGATCTTTCCAGGAGGCCGGCAACTAATGAAATCTGTGAAGGTCGATGTAGACCTCAGAACGCCAGGAATATACAAGACACCGTGTGGATGTGGGCAGTTCTATGTCGGCCAGACTGTTCGCACTATTGAGCAGCGGCGCTTAGAACATGAAAGCTGTTACCGTCTGCGCTATCCCGAAAAGTCGGCTGTAGCAGAACATGCTCTGGAAAACAGACAACGAAATGCATTAGATGAGACGTCTATTATTAAACGGACTAATGGCTCCCGGGATATCGTGATAAACGAGGCCACATAGATTCGAATTTCTGACAACACCTTCAGTAGAGACGGTGGACTGCAGCTGAGTGGAGCGTGGGATCCGGTGTTGAGGGAGTTGAAGAGGGCCCGGCGGTCACGCGGCCAAAGCATTACCATATATGGTGTGGGACCGAGCACCAGTGACGCCACGAGCGACGGCGCGGCTATATAAGCACGGCAATGACAACTATATGACAGTCATCCACTTGACAATGGCAGAGGAGATCTCTGCCGAAAGCTCGTGGGCAGTAAACCACTTGACGCGGCTTGAAACCCGAGACTGTTTTATTCCCATTTAACTGTTACAACAATAAATCTGGAGTGAATTGGAAACTTCTTAAAGAGTGTACTGGTTTTTTTTCCGGCAGTGTCTAAGTATACAATTGTACCTTATTAGCATACGTAAGAGTGTGTGGTAACGAATCAAAGTATTTGTATAACTGCATACTCTTAGAAGCATAAGTCTAAATTTGCAAAATACTTTCAAATTTTTCTATTTTCTGCCTCGAGGCAATGCAGTGCTAAACTGCTACACTGCTTGAATATGCTTTCAAAAGGAATTATAACTGGGCTCGCTGACTTCCACCGATTGTCGTTAGCCGTTGGTTCTCCAAATTTTTTCCACTTAACGTGTACCCAGTGGCGTAGATCTGTACCAAGATAGGAACGACTTACGGTTTTGTTGGTGCCCAGACAATGTAAAAAAAAAAAAAATCACACTTCAATTAATAGTTGTGTCATGCATTCGTAGACTGGAGCTCCTGAACACCTATCTACTTCTATATAATATCAACATGCTGATGCAAAACGCGCTTCCAATTAGGCAGATGACTAGGGGCTATCGAGTACTTTGATTGGGGAACGATTTATTGGTCTAACCAAATGAGAACGGAACCGCTATTCAAAAGGAACCGGAATTAAATTTAAAGCGTAACGGGTTCGTAATAGAAAGAAAATTGGGTAGGTGCGAGTAGGACTCATGCACTAAGTGTTCCGTACAAAGTTAATTATGTATGTAGACAGGCTATAGATTCCCAAAATCGAGAGTCTCGACGATTTTTGCCTGTTATCGACATTTATACCGGTATGATCTTTCTCATACGAATTCCTAGACTTTCCAGAACTTTTTAATTTCAGGTTTAAAGTCGAATAACAAATGGTAAAAGAAATCTTTTTTGGGTGACATAATTCTAAATTAGCTATTTCTGGTTGTTTTACTTTAACAGTACTGTGAAACTTCCTTTTTTAGCCAAATTTCATGATTCTACATCAACGGAGGTACTCTGTGGGTTTTAATCAGCGTGTTTGCAAATATCAAAGTATGTGATATAAATGGCTGTATCTTTTGATTTCACTGACTTAGATGCTTCGCATTATTAAATTACTAACGGACAGCAGACCTAAATACGTGACATGAATTTCAAGTTGATACCTCTACCCATTCCTGAAGATAAGTGTTTTCAACAGTCGGACAGACAGACGGACGACAAAGAGATCATATAACTGTTCAGAATTTAAGAACTGAAGTACGGAACCCCAAAAAGAAATCGTTTGCTCACATACATGTGAGCCTAGCACTAACGCAGGTAGAGACATACTGACTGATTTAATGCCAAGAATTTACCTTCGTACACACTCTTGTATTAACAATACTTAGGCGCAATTGATAAACCAAAAGTACTCCTCACACCAAACCGTATTCTGCCACTTAGATCCTAAATATTTGCTTAACACGAAACATTCCACCATTGGCTGTAAACCGTTATAAATCACGACACAAAGAAACAGTTTGCGGATTGCAATATTAATCGCAAGCGTGCGGCCACCAGGTACTCAAAACTATTGCTAAGATGACGGAGACATGAAGTGCCCGCGCATTTGGGCTTTGCTTGGGAAGTGTTGCAGGTTGCTGTTCTCTACAGCCGTGTTTTACACCAACTGATGGTTCTACATCAGCGCTCAGATTACGGCGATGACACGCGAGCTGCCGTTGTCGTGACGCACCCCATAATAGGAATACAGCGTCTTCCCAGACACTGTTGCATGTATCAGCTGCAGACTATGCGTACTACTGCCATAATTACGTCTGCTGGATCGCAACACCTGATAGTTCGCAATGCCTGCTGCCGCCAAGTGCACATGGCACCATTATTTTTTACTTTTGTTTAGCTGTCATTAGCCACGACCCCTAATTAATTTTGTAGCTTAATAAAAAGCACTATTTCAAGCCTTCCTTTTTTTAGGGCTAAATGGACAGTTGCATTCTTGTACTCAAGGAGTGTCCTCCTATAGGTACTACATCCAAGCAAAAAAGTTCTCTGGAGGTATTCAAGGTGCTAATGTTCTCTAGTGGTGTCCAAATAAGAAGGTTTCTGCATGATACGCTGTGCACAGAGAGGCTTGGAGAGTACTTTGCAGACTTGCCAGGGTGCTTTCTGTGCCTGTCCCACGCCTCACGCTCCTGCTGTTGCCTAATCTGGTAACCGGCAACACTGGTGTAAGCTCCGCATCCACCATTCCTTCTCATCATGATTCTCGCTAAAAAAAATTTAAATGTTCGTCGCTCTATAGCTATTGCTTGTTAACAAACTTCTTTTTGCGTTTGCTTCGTGTCATCCTTAATAATAACTGCAATTGATAAGTAAGTATCTTCATCATACCTACAAAAAAAAATGGTTCAAATGGCTCTGAGCACTATGGGACTCAACTGCTTAGGTCATCAGTCCCCTAGAACTCCTTAAACCTAACTAACCTAAGGACATCACACAAATCCATGCCCGAGGCAGGATTCGAACCTGCGACCGTAGCAGCCGCGCTGTTCCGAACTGCGCGCCTAGAACCGCGAGACCACCGCGGCCGGCCATCATACCTACACTAACAAGAAGATTGACGCTAAATGTTGTGCGCACACTTTACAAATAGCCCAATCAGAATGACGCTATCAGCTGGTACCTGACACGCTACTCGCCGCCTTACTGCTGCACATCACTGTACCTCCCACATTCTTACGTTCATATTACTAACACACTGACCAGCCAGAACATATGACTGCCAATCTGCAATCGATGTAAATCCGTCTATGTGACAGCGGCGTCACCTATCCAGGAACGAATGCTAGTCAGACGGCGCATTGTGAATGTATTATCAGTGGGCTTGCTGTCCACGTGTAGAATATGAGAGGCATGCGATCATCTGAGTTTGAGCGGGGGCAGAACTGCGATGGCTCGTAGGCTCGGCAGGAGAAGAGCTGTAGTGAGTGTCTTCAGCATGTAGCGAAACCACGTCCAGACGTTGTGTTGTTGGGCGGCCACTCCTCATTGCAGATGTCGGACGTCCAAGGCTAATCAGACACTCCTCATTGCAGATGTCGGACGTCCAAGGCTAATCAGGGTGGTGATACATGACAGGGGGTGAATGTGCCAGAACTAACATTTAAATGTTGGACAGAGTACAAGTCTGTCTGAACTCAGTGTACAGAACACTCCTAATGATGGGCGCCGCACCTGACGATCCGTGCATGTGCCAATGTTAACAGTACTACATCGACCAAGGAAGACCAGGAAATGCAATCCGACAACAAAGGAAGTAGGTTACAGTACGCTTGTTCGCCCAATGCTTGAATACTGCTCAGCAGTGTGGGATCCGCACCAGGTAGGGTTGATAGAAGAGATAGAGAAGATCCAACGGAGAGCAGCGCGCTTCGTTACAGGATCATTTAGTAATTGCGAAAGCGTTACGGAGAGGATAGATAAACTCCAGTGGAAGACTCTGCAGGAGAGACGCTCAGTAGCTCGGTACGGGCTTTTGTTAAAGTTTCGAGAACATACCTTCACCGGAGAGTCAAGCAGTATATTGCTCCCTCCTACGTATATCTCGCGAAGAGACCATGAGGATAAAATCAGAGAGATTAGAGCCCACACAGAAGCATACCGACAATCCTTCTTTCCACGTACAATACGAGACTGGAATAGAAGGGAGAACCGATAGAGGTACTCAGGGTACCCTCCGCCACACACCGTCAGGTGGCTTGCGGAGTACGGATGTAGATGTAGATGTAGATGTAGATGTAGATGTAGAAATTTGCACTGACTGTCGGCACTGGACGTTGGTGCAGTGGCAGAGCGTTGCGTGGTGTGATGAATTCTGATACCTTCTTCATCATGCCGATGGGAGGGCGCGAATTCGTCGTCTTCCAGTGGAACAGCTCCTTGACACCTGTACTGTGGGACGGAGACAAGCTGGTGGCGGTTCCATTACGCTCTAGGGAAGATTCACGTGGGCGTCCATGGGCCTAGTGAAGCTCGTGAAGGTACCATGACAGCCGAGGAGTATCGTACACTAGTTCCAGACCCCCGTACACCTCTTCATGATGATCATGTTTCCTGACTTCAGTGTCATAATGCTCCATGTCACAAGGCCTGGAGTGTGATGGAATGGTTCGAGGACCACAGTTGTCAGCTCTAATTGATGTACTGGTCCCCCAACTTGCCAGATCTGAAACTTATCGAACACATCTGAGATGTGATTGGACGTTGAAAGGTCCCCTTAGAAAAATTATCAACGACTGTGCTTAAACTGATACACAATATTTTTAGCGCAACGCAATCTGACTTTCAATCCCTACAAGAGAATGGACCTGACCAACAATAACCTATACCTTTCATGAATTCTTACCTCACAAAAATCTTCGTTACTCGAACTACAGCAATACAGCGAGCGCCACTATTGCCAGTTAAACTACTGACGGCACTAACTACTGATAGGCATAGTTAGCAAATGAAACATTTCAATACAGAACAAACAATGTATTTACCTTGACAGTGTTCAAAAGTCATAATATATATAGCAGTTCATGACATCCATTCTTACAAATATACTGTTTCTGATGGACAGACGTCCAGATCGTCCGCTCTTAACACTCCGCCATTTCTCTCCCCACATCCACCGCTGCTGGCGGCTCACCTCCAACTGCGCAACGCTACGCGCTGTTAACAGACAACTCTGCCTAACACTACAATATCGACTATTGCAACAATGCCGCCCAGCCTCAGACTGCACACAGCACAGTCAGTGATTTTCATATAGAGCGCTACGTGGCGTTACCAATAAAAAAAACGTAAACAGCCTACTTACAACGTGGCTTCAGACCTCATCATCCCCCTCTCCGGAATTTACGATAATAAGTTGACTTATGTGTGGAGATGTGGTGCCGTCTCCCTCCAGCGACCTACCAGAGTATATTGCTTCATGCGACGACGCGTCGCCGCTGTTATCCGTGCGAAAGGTGGGCGTACCGGCTATTACGCAGGTGGTCATAATGTTCTGGCTGATCAGTGTAGAAGCTTCAGAATAGAAATCGAATAGTTTCTAGTAAGACGAACTATGCGAAAAACACAGTGCACATCGGTTGTTCCAGTTGTTGAGTCAGGCACCGACTTCATTCTCTACGTCTCGCTAGCGAAGAACACCGTAACGTCGCCCATGGAAACTCCCATGACTGTCACTCTTCAAGTGTACTCTTAGGTACTTGATGACGCTCGTGATTGTTGTAGATACTCACAACCTAGCCAATAAAAAGCACTAATTAGTTACACAGTCAGTGGTACTTGATTTCAATAACCAGAAATCAGATTATTGTGTATCTAGACGTGCAGAAACATAACGACATGGAATGGAACATGGGCTCCAATTCAGTGCTACAGTACACGCAAATTGCTGTACCTTCATCAAAGTAACAAACTGATTGCCACTTGAGTATTGGGGAGTGCTATGTTGTAGATTCACATTTGTCTGCGCACGCAATATGGCATCGGCAGAAGTCTGTTCCCAGTGTCGTTCGTATAATCACCACCCAACCCTTTTCCCCTCCGTCTCCACCCCCCCCCCCCCCCCTCACAAAAAAAAATGAAATCGAACCACAACTCGCAATCACCCTATCCCCCATCTCATTTCACATTTCTGCCAGACAGGCAAGACATTTTCACTAATTTGTACTCACTCACACACACGTTCACCTTTGTAATACTATGCTGAGTGGAACACACATAATTTAAGTTCGATTTACAAAAGTGAGGTGAAGCGTAAATAATTCAAATTCAGTGCAGGAAATATAGCAGAAAGGCAAAAACTGCCAAGTTTATATATGAAACGAAGTCTTTCGCCATCAACCTCTGCTAACAAGGAGGGAAGAAGCAGTGGTTTGGAGAACACGTGAACAAGAGGCAGAAATATGCTAAGTAATTTACACTCCAACTTTATGAAGAAAACGCTGTTTTTGTTCTAAAATAGCAAAAATGTACAAACATATCTACACTTTTTGCAGAATAATCACGGAAAATACATTATAAATCAAATAAATACGAGTGTTTTGTAAAATCCTCTTTAATTATATTGAAATAGTCGGAAGACGAAAAAACCAATATTAACTGAAATTTGTACATAATTGGGGATGTACAGGGTGCGAAATTTACAACAAAGAATGCACGTGAGCACTGCTTGGGGGTTCTTAATTTGTGTGAGACTGTGAAAGTGCGCCATGTATCTGACATATATAAATTAATCATAATCCAAAATAATAATTTAGGAATCCTATGACTACTAGACGAGACAAGAATCACAGTTACTTTGGTCTGTCCTGATAAAGTTATTCATAAAGCAATTTTAAAACATAGGAATTTTAAAATAATAAGATGTTAGCACCTCTGACAATGTGGTTAGGGAGGGAGAGACGCTCAAGTGAATTAGGTGCAGTCACGAAGTGAACAGTGATTGTTGTGATGTTAATCTAAAGGCAAATAGTACTGTCGAAAGACATACGTCGCACCTTTTGTGAGATTACAAAGCACATAGTTCACTGAATCAAAATGAAAGTCTTCACAGTGATGCTTGAAGTAATCTAAATGTTATGAAATGATTTTTCATTTTTGTACGCATCACTCTCGCTCTTGTGGCTCGATCCCGCCATAGTTTTGCAGATGGAAGCTTACGTGGATGCAGAATTAGTCACTGGCGGCACCAACAAATCGCAACAGGGAAAAATGAAAATCGGCGCGAAATTTCTCTATCTCCCTCGATACAGAAAGTGTGGTGGTGGTGGCAGGCGGTCAGCGGCTCGCAGCAAATTAGTCCGACATGAAAGTCATTATGAAGACTGCAGAGAAGAAGACCAAGATAAGTCGAAAATGTCTGCTAGAATGTTTTCTACAAGGAAATCTCGCATTGCCCTGTTTCGCTTCTCTTGCTGTCTTGAGATTGGCTGGAATTTGGATCTCCTGAGAGCTGAACAAAAAATTTGTATTAGAACACTCGAGTCCCTTCTATGGGCTACCCTGTATTCAGATAACCAATAACATGTGCTATACCATTTTACACAGAAAAAAGTCATTCTCTCTCTTCGACCAATGAAGTGGTGCTCATCGGCACAGCCAAAATTCTGTGTCCTACCTTTTGTTTATTTATATTAGTCAATCCTTGTGATTCTTATATCACATTAACAGTCAGGTTTTGTGAACACAACATATCCAGTGGTATCTCATACCTTCCAAGTCCCATAAACTGTGGGCCCCCGTTCCATTTTCTAGATGGTTAGCTATGACGTCCGGTGCTTTATGCAGAAAATCTCAGTTTTCTACTTTCATGCACTTTAGTGCCTTTCGCTGAAAACGTTCCTTCTCTTTCCACTCTCTTGCTTTGTAAACGGCCCTATAGCAAGCGGATTGCGCCACAGGTGTTTGTCCATTATGCTTTGGGAGTCCCAGTGCTGCAATACAAAGAGCTGTCCGCCACGTGGGCTATTGACCAGCGCCTCCCTCCGGCATCCTTCTGCAAAGCTGTTGTGAGTATGGTAGCCTGTGTTATTCTGCTCCATCCAAAAGGTCTACAATGTCCTCTCATTTATGTAACGCACGCAAATCTAAATAAAGTGTAAATGAAGAGTAAGGTTACATTAGTCAAATGCCAACAATCGCTAGTACCGTGTTTCATCGTATTCCTTAGTGTCAATTACATATTGCATCAGATGGGATTTTCATTATGAATTGACATATGCAACGTGACAATTTCTGGAAAAATGATCGAGTAACAATAGATAGCAATAATGGCTGTAACCCAGGTTGTGGGCACTCTTCCTCGCTAGATTGAGGTTATTATGAAGCACAGAGATGGTGTTACACGTTGCTAGTTTCACAAATGTTTTGCCTGTGGTCATCAGTAGTTAATTAAGAAGTCTGGTTGGTTGATTGGTCGATTCCGGGGAGGGACCAAACAGCGAGATCATCGGTCTCATCTGATTAGGGAATGATAGGGAAGGAAGTCGGCTGTGCCCTTTCAACCCTCCGCCACACACCGTCAGGTGGCTTGCGGAGTATGGATGTAGATGTAGATGTAGAAATGAACTATCCCGTTATATACCTGAAGCGAGTTAGGAAAATCAGAAAAAACCTCAGGACTGCCGGACGTGGGTTTGAACCGTCGTCTTCCGGAATGCGAGTCCAATGTGCTAACCACCGCGTACCTCCTTCGGTTAAAAAGTCTGGGTTTCTGACTTAACCATTGACAGAGTATCATATGGCATCACAGCTATGGTAGTGAGATGGTGTTTATCACATATTGTAAACAGCGGGGGCTTATATAAATATAACTGTCATAGGGTTAATGTTATACAATATTTTGATAGTTGTTAAGGTAGAACACAGACGTTATTTTGTTATTGATGATATATGAAATATTCTGGCTTTTCATCTATGATATCTTCGATTAATGCGTGTGATTAAAACTGGCGGCGAACAATATTTTGTGTTTGTTTGTGAAATAAATTTTTTTGCCACTATAGCGACTGGTAGCATAAAAGATTTATTTATTAACGAGCCCATTGTTTTCACAATCACTGGGTTTCAGCAGCGGCATATAGTGGATAAAATGAAATGTTGTTCAAGCAGCATCTCAACTTACTGAAAACGACATTACTTAGACACTAGGCACGTATTTAAAGGAATTACTGTTTTGGAACATGCTCATTGGAGATTTTAGATCGCTGTACTGCGCATGCTCGCAAATTACTTTCAACGGTTGGCTATTCGCACCTTCATTATAATAGCTTTTTCTTGCATAACTGTTCAATTATACGTGTTAAAAATCACCCAGCCTATTGGAAATGCCGCCGACTGTCAAATACTAGCCGTTATTCGTTTCTTGTGCGAAACAGACGAGAAAGCTGCCAAAATTCATCGGGAGATAAGTGAAATGTCAGGAGAAAACGCCATGAACGCTGGAGTGTTTTCAAAATGGTGTAGGGCATCTAAAGACGGCCACACAAATATGCACGTTGAGAAACAAAGTGGTCGACAGACCGTCCTGACGACTTGGTGCAGGAAGTTTATTAAAAGTACAGAAGACATACACTAACCGATTTCATCATTATCTTAGACTTTTCCTCAGATTTCAAGAAATGAATGATTCCCCATAATAACATTGCATATAACTTTTTGGCCATGTTGAGTTACATTCCAAGTAATGTTGTTCATTATCCCTGTAATGGATTGCAGCTGTCATAAAGTGACTACGACATCTGTTGGCTGTTGCTGAAACTTTGGAAAAATTCTTCCTTGGAATAAAGTTGTGTAAGAACATTTCCGAAGTCAGTTACGTCAGTATTTCTCTTCTTATCTCAAATGCAAGAACCAAAGGAAGGAAAAGAAAAACGATCCAAGATAAATGGTCAAACAAGAAGCTGTGGAGTGTTGGTAAACCATAAACAGCGGAAAAAGATCGTAACATACGAGGGCTTGATCTAACATAATGCCTCCGAACATTTTTTTCTGAATACTGTTTAAGGTTTTAAAATTGAATAAATGTTATTAAAGTCTACACCTTTATTCTTTGTGTCTACAAATCTGCAGCCCTCTCACGCTAGAAGGCTCTGGATCGTAGCTTGTAATATGGGTGTATGTAACGTAACTACGTTGATGCGTGAGAAACAGCGCATTGTTATCGAGTTGTGAAACCAATAGTTCGTCCTTAAATGGAGCACCCAGGCCCTAAGAATGACAACACCAAACTACATGCTGCGACATCTGCAACAATTAGACACCTTGAGTCATCCTCCATACAGTCCGGACTTGGCCCCATCTGAATTTAATCTGTTTCCAAAACTTAAAGAACAGCTTCGTGGACATAATTTTGATAGTGATCAAGCGGTGCAGGCAGAGGTGATGTGACACCGTCAACAAACTCAAACATTCTACAGTGACGATGTCAAAAAACATGTCTATCGCTGGGAGAAATGTGTTCGTCACCAAGGTGACTATTGTGAGAAATAAAAATGTGAGTATGAAAATTAGAGATGTAGAATGATGATAACGTTTGTTTTATTTAAAATGCCGTGCGACTTTTCACATAAAAAATTTCTGAGGCATTACTTTTCAGCACGCCCTCACGCAACCTTCAGATAAGAGAAGTGTAAAAATGCTGTGCATCACTTTCAGGATCGAGTGTTTATATCAATGCTAAAGGTCAGTGTGGAGAATTTCCAGGCTCTAAACAATGGTTTGACCTCTTGATGATATTTACTGTAAACGTCTTATATCTGCCGATGTTGACAAGAATAAGGACGTAAATTTCCATTATGCTAGAAGAATCGTAGCCTTTCTTTGATATGTAGCGCATGCAAGCGTATAATCTTGTCTCAGACTACCAATTATCCTAATGTGACATGTTATTACTTATTATAGAATATAGATAGAATAGGATCGTGAACACAATCCTAAAGAATGTTCCAAGGACGGTTGTGTTAAATTTACCTTTAAACAAAAGGTCACCCTATATGATGAGTTCTATGAGTTTGACTACAGTGAACAATCGCAGTGACCTTACAAACCGATATGCGTAAATGAACCAGCAAAACGACAAGGCAACAATAGATACATCAGCGCGAAGAAAATGCCGTTTGAGATATGTCATTACACTTGACAACACGACACAGAAATCTGTGTTAAAAGACTCTGTGACACTTCCTATGTGACACAATGAAGGGTTCAGGTACTGCAAAGTAAAATGAAAACACGTGACCAGATTCTCACCGAGTTATTTGGAAAATGTGCTAACTGACCACATGCCGCCGCGGCTAACGTAAAGATTTCATTTAAGGCTCATTTTGAAAACAAATCAGTCATTACAGTCGTTTGAAAACAGGTTATGTGAAATATATAGGCTGCCTAGAGAAAAATCCCTGATGTTAGTACAAGAAATCAGCTATACGAAGATATTTTCATTTGACAGAAGGATTTCAGATTTTGTCTTCCTACTAAACATTGTGATGAAATGTAGGCTATATTAAAACAACTGTGGTTGCTAATGACGAAGAACAGGGTTAAATCAAGTCCAAGGATCAAAGAGTGAGTTTCATCATCGCAAAGCTGACAATGCTTGCGCAACGCTAAAAACCGGTTCAATAATAGCAAACGAAATGAAACTGTCGTTGTGTGACGTAAAGAACTATAGCAGGTCTAGTCCTGCCGTACATTAATACATTCTAGCATTTATTACCAACGCCAATATTCCTGTTACAGCTTGGCGATTGATAGTATTCAAACTGGAGAGGTAGCATCAACATATGGCATCAATGACTGGGAAAATGTGGATCAGCTGAGCTTGATTCTTGCATGTTTAAATATGTAGCAGACATGTAGAAGCTAGTAGAGCGTGTCCAACAACGTCAACTTAATATTGGATCTGGCCACTGTGTTGGTCAAAATAATAACTCTTACTAAATACAGGACACATTTCTCAGTTCGAGTAAAAAATTTCTTGCTTCAGAGCATAGCCTTGTGTCGTTTTTTCACGGGTAGAGGCGGATATCAAGAAAGACTCGGAACTAAAAGTTATCCCACTTATATGGCTGTCATTTATTTATGATGACACGGACGCACTTTTTATGACGAAAAGCCATGACGTGCTATAACTTTCGCATCGCTACTGTCTTCTAAAGAAGACAAAAGGACACCAACCACATCGTGTTTCCAGTATAATAAAAGGAATTGATTCGTCTTTCCCGAGAAAGAAAGAAGATTTTAGTCTCTGTGTTGCAGCTCTTAAAGCAATGCAACAGAGACTTTTGCTGGTCATTGCCTTTGTGTTCTGTGTTACGAGCGTTGTGCCAGAGACTGACTACATTTTCAAAGACATTGTGATAGAAAATTTAATTACTACTTATTGTGTTGATGTTTTTGATGAAATACTGCTTTCGTTTCACAGTGTGTTTCATTAACGTGCACCGAAATTCCAGTATTAATAAAATAAATATGAAAGTGATGATAAGCAATATTCTTTCTTGTATAGCATCGTGTGATGTAAAATATTATTTCAAGGGAAGTAGATGTTTCTCCTTATATTAGAATAAATATGTAGAAATGAATGTATCCATCTCTCTTATAGTGTAAAATTCATTATCTTGATTAATTATTAGTTGAGTATGGGCATCTTTATTGGACCACTTACTCTGAACACGTTTTCCGTCAATACTGAGAAATTGTAAAAACTGATATGCAACGTTGTTTCAAGGAATATTAAAGAGCTCTGGATGAATCTTTGTCAGAAAGCTTATAGTATCGAAGATTGTAAGCAGGCTGATTGAAAAAGTACTGATTCAGTTAACCAATGGTGCAACCAGAGCAGACTGTGCTCCATGTAAACTGTATGAAAGTTTTTAAGCCAAATGTTTCTGGTCCTGGTACATAAGTTGCTTACGTACACCAGAATCAAAGCAACAGTATTGGAATGGAGACATACAACGTCCCCTGAGAAACTGAGGTTCCAGAAAACAAGTTCAACCCGAAAAGCCGTGTGCATTAACAGGATGTTCCGCTTGTACATTTTTTGTCTTTGGTACAGCTTAGCCAATGGAGACAGTGACTATGAGATCTTATAGGAACTGCGCAGTATTGCTGATTGCACACGGTATCTCATCGCGTCGTAAAGATGGAATCAGTTTGATCATCCTCAGCATATCCCTGACCCTAACATCTAATGACTATCGTTTTGTTCTTAAACTTGAGCAACACCTTGCACGTCAGCGATACAAGTAAGGTGACGATGTAATAAACTACAGTACAGGACCGGTTAAAATTCAGGTGGCAGTTTCTTTGAGCATGATTTCCGGAAACTGATCATGCAATACGAATAGTGCCTTAATATAGGCGGCGCATGTGTTAATGAGTAGCCTGAGGTCCAGGTTTTCATGTTAAAATAAAACTGTTATAATACTGTGTTTTCTTTTTATTTCTTTATGAACGTGCCTCGTATTGACAAACTGAACATCGCTTGCATAGAATGCAAGTAAAATTACTTTCCTGACTGAAATCGATACTCTTCGTTGATCCATTATGGATCGTGGGACGATTAATGATATCGGTACACATAAATAGGCAGTGACCTATATTTTAACTTTGTCCAGGTCATCAGTGATGTACCAGCAAAATTACTTATATTCTCATAGATATTGTTAGGTCACTGTTGCCATTCATCTTCAAACAAGATACTTATAATACTTGAGTTCTGATGTTCATGGGGATTGTAGTAAAATAATTTGGAATTTCTTGTACTATACTTAGAAGCTATTTTGATATTTGCCAATATAAGGCACTTATGGTCAATACAACATGTTTTCCCTGTCATGGAAGTTGTCCACTGCCATAACTTGCAAATATGTCCAACATCATTTTCTAATCCTTCCGGATTACTGTACTGTTTACCTATCGTTGCGTTCTTGAGCAGACACTTAATCAATTGTATACGTGATGCAACATTGCATTATCTGACATTCAGCTAATGGGTATAAGTCCGTTATTGTTTGACGTTAACTAGTCAAGTATTTTGACCAGTTTTTAAGTACCATGACATTTTGGCCTGTGCAGATAATTTCTTCTACTCATTGTACAGGGGCCTGAAGATGGCATCAATGTAATGCCGAAACTGGTAACACATAGAAGTTCATAAAATGACCTTAGTCATTAGACAGAATATGATGACACTGGATGATGTACTTAGGATCTGGATAGTCATCTCATCCGCTACTCCACCCGGCCTTAATGCAACCTGAGAATGATTGGACATGGTTATATGTGGTAACCTTAGTCTTAGGGATCATATACATTTAATTTTGAGATTTATGTTCAGACATGTAGGCGGCGTCTTAGATTTCTCTTTTTCTTCCTTTCCTTTTTATTCTATCGATTCCACTTGGAATAATTCTGTATAATTGTATAGGACTTACATGTAGGGAGATAGACATTTTCTGATATACGGAGATGGAGACTCTTCTTTGTAACCATGTCTATATGAGTCAGCTACTGGCGTTGCATTAATCCACTCAGCACAATGTGGAGTGGCCCTACATAAGAATTCTAATGAAGTGTTTGCGATGACCAGATGTTTGATGATTTTATAGTACCATTGCATTAGTTTACTTTGTGAATGCAATTGGGTTTTAAGACAAACTCTTTTATGCTTTTTATCTTTAATTTTGCGGGAGTTGTTTGTCGTACCACACATAATACGACCTAGACCACACATAAGTAACTATGTATTCTGACATGGTTGTCACTTTTTCTTGTATTTTAATTTATTTTATTATTACTTATATTAGTTAATTATTATTTTAAAAAAATTGTTCCACTGTTCCATAGGACATACGAATGTATGCAGTACATCTGAAACGTTGCATGACCTATTGCAACTGTGTGTTACGGTTTTATGAATAATAGCGTATACATGTGTTCATATATCACGCTTTATTTGAGTGAAACAGTGAAAACTATTAACAACAGCATGACGTAGGCAGAAGCATATGTGCCCTAATGTTACATAAAGTTTTGTGATATACAATATATCTCTTTGAGCCACTTACATAGTCAACATGACACCTGTCTATTGTTAACGTATATGTTCTATGTTTTTTATAATTTTTATAATAATGCATTTCTTCTACTCATTGTACAGAGGCCTGAAGATGGCATCAATGTAATGCCGAAACTGGTAGCACATAGGAGCTCATAAAATAAAATAATTTTCTACAATACATACGACTGTTGGTAAATTATTTCATCAAGAAATAGATACTTTCCGGATTGAAAATGGGGTTGAATAATAAATCCTCTGACGACTTATCTCTGTCGCCATGAAGAAGACAGAGCACAGTGTATCTATGCTGTGCGTACTGTGAGAACTTCAGGATACACACCATCAGATTATTTGACTTGTCGCTCTAACGAAGTAGGCGAGTGTCAGCAATATGTCCTGTGGTCTTATCATGGCGTGTTTATCTTTTGCCATTAGGTCAGACGCTTAGAGTATCAGATTGACAGTGACCAACTTTAAACACTACTTGATTAATTTTCACACACATTTATTAAAATAATAACAAGCATACAAATAACTTAACTTAGTTATGGATGCTATTTACAATTGATAATCTGAAGTTCCTTTGGTTTGGTACGTTAATCTTATTCTCACGTATATCTCTGAGACTTGACAAAAGCGTCTATACATTTATCTTCATGGCTATGTACAGGAATATGGTAATCTTATTAGGCGCAGACCGAAACTTGACTATAGACTCGTTCAGGCAAATGTAGAAGTCATACAGACTGTTGCAGACAAATGCAGACTGACTAATCGGAGGTCTGTACACTCGTTATAATACCTCACGCGATCATGTATCACTGCGCAAGCGTGATCCGTGAGGAGAAAAGGTTCTACATTAGCAGCAATCTCATTGGCTGCGTTACATATTAATAAGCGGAGCGGCGGAAGAAAAATTTGGTCCGTCTCTATGGCAGCGCCATCTCATAGTGGGAGATGAACGAGCGCGCTCTAGTGGGAAAGTTGTGTACGCACTGGCGACGCGGAACTATGTACACAACAGTATCACTCTTAGGCAGATGAAGGGAGAGGTAAATTTTCTCGTATTCGAACAGCCGACACAAGCTACTCTCCAAATAAAGACTTCTGCAGAAAGGATCGCATCAGCAGGAGGGGCACTCGGTGGAGGGACGTGCGACCTGTGTCCGCAGGAAGCCATCAGGCTGAGTGGGAGCCGTGACGACGCTGAAAACTTGATGAGGCCCGCGAGGGAGGGTTTACGGCCTGAATAAGCCACGAGGCGGCCGGCAGGTGTGCGGGATTAACGGCGCGGATCCTGGACACTTGGCGCCCCGCTGCCAGCGACTGCCCGGCTGCCGTCTCCTGGTCGATAGCGGGGACTCCCCGAAACCCGTGCGCTGGAGATTCACAGAAAGAAATGTGTTCTCCAGTGCACATTTGGCACGAAGGAATTACCCGAACTGGACGAAAATCGCTGGATGTGACGTACATGTAGAGACGAACAAATGATTCCACTTTCCAAAACATTGGATAGTTTACTCAAGAGAAACAGCTACACAAATTGGGTAAGTACGTGGCACGTTGGTCCGTCTCTGGCCCTTATGCATCCAATTATTCTGCTTGCCATTGACTCACAGAGGGTGCTGTCTCCCTGGTCTGGGCTGCCGATCGATAGCGGAGACTTCCCGAAACCAGTGCGCTGGAGAATCAGAGAAAGAAATGTGCTCTCCGGTGCAAGTTTATATGAGCCCTTAGGAATCTAATACTGTCCTACTGTCATGTGTTGCAATACAAAGAACGACGCAACATGAAGGAATTATCCGAACGAAACGATAATCGGAGAATGTGACGTAAATGCAGAGACGAACAAATGATTCCACTTTCCAAAAAATTGGATAATTTACTCAAGAGAAACAGCTTCACAAACTGAGCAAGTACGTGGCGCGTTGGTCCATCACTAGCCCATATGCACGCAGTTATTCTGCTTGCCATTGTCTCATAGAGGCTGCTGTCTCCCTGATCTCGGCTGCCGATCGATAGTGGGGACTCCCTGAACCCTATGCTGCGAAACACCTGGAGAGTCAGAGAAAGAAATGTGCTCTCCAGTTCACATTTGTATATACTGTCCTTTGTTCCAATACAAGAAACGACGCAACACGAAGGAATTATCAGAACTGGACGAAAATCGGCGGATGTGACGTACATGTAGAGACGAACAAATGATTCTACTTTCCAAAAAAATGGATAATTTACTCAGGAGAAAGACCTTTACAAATTGAGCAAGTACATGGAGCGTTGGTCGATCTCTGGCCTTTATGCATGCAGTTATTCTGCTTGCCATTGACTCATAGACACTGTCGTCTCCCTGATCTCGGCTGTCGATCGATAAGGGGGACTCCCCGAAACCCATGCTGTGAAACACCTGGTGAATCAGAGAAAGAAATGTGCACTAGCGCTTTCTGAGGGATACCGTGACAGATATGCCCAATTGGCACGCTATATCGTCAAAATCCCGAGCTGGTTGGGGGATCTGCTTATAATGTTCAAACGTTCCCAACTGGAGAGAGATCACGTGATCTTGCTGGTCAACGTCGGGCTTGGCAAGCACGAAGACAAGCAGCAGAGACTCTCGTCGTGTGCGGGCGGGCATTATCTTGCTGAAATGTAAGTCCAGGATGGCTTACCATGTAGGGCAAAAAAACGGGCCGCAGAATACCGCTGTGCTGTAAGATTACCGCAGATGACCACAAAGTGCCCTGTTATGAAATAAAATGGTACTCCAGCCCATCACTCCTGGTTGTCGGGCCGTATGCCGGGCAACAGTGAGGGTGGTATCCCACTGCAATCCGAGTTTTCTCTACACTCGTCCCAGACCTGGAATCTGATTGACTGGAGTAGAATTGTCTTCACTCATGGCTTCTGCTTCGAACTGCGCCCTGATGCCGGCCTGAGTGAGCGAGCAGTTCTCGGCGCTACAGTCTGGAACCGCGCGACCGCTGCGGTCGCAGGTTCGAATCCTGCCTCGGGCATGGATGTGTGTGGTGTCCCTAGGTTAGTTAGGTTTAAGTAGTTCTATGTCCTAGGTGACTGATGACCTGGGAAGTTAAGTCCCATAGTGCTCACAACAATTTGAACCATTTTGTTTTAGCCCTGATGACTAACCTCACTAGATATTATCGTATTTTCTACGGCTATAAACACGCTTCCAGCAACTGGGTTCAACCTACCTTTGCGCTATACAATCCAACCGGAATTTAGAATTTCATTTCTGTTAATATTTGGTTTCAGCCAACCTTTGTCGCTACCAGTACTTCGGCATTTTTACCGCTTATAAGCGAGACTAGTTCTTCGACCTTTCCGTAGAGGGTCCTGCCGCTGACGAACGCTGAATTCATATTTTCTGACCATGCGATTACGATTCCTTCCGGCTGTAGTTCATGAGGCTGATATTCTTCCCTGTATGAAATCAGAACATACCATATTAGGCCTGTTGTCGCATTTCTATAGTGCATAAAATAGATATCTCTCATTATTAGCAATAAAAAAAATGTCGTGTGATTAGGGCCTCCGGTCAGGTAGTCCGTTCGCCGAGTGCAAGTCTTTCCATTTGACACCACTTGGGTGACTTGAGCGTCGATGCGGATGAAATGATGATGATTAGGACAACTCAACACCCAGTCCCTGAGCGCAGAAAATCTCCGACCCAGCAGGGAATCGAACCCGGGCCCTAGGATTGAGACTCTGTCGCGCTGACCACTCAGCTACCGGTGGCGGACATTATTGGAAATGAAACTACTGAAATATTGTGTTACTGTGTTTTATATCAATACTCTTCCTTTTTGAAAACTGATAAGACAAGTATCTTTGCTTGGATTAAGACTCGTAATTTCTTTTATTTTTTTGGTGGTACAGATAAGGAAAACGTCCTATCAATACACATAGTAACAGGTATATACATTTAGTGACCCGTCTCTCGTAATGCAACTAAAAGTGCGACGCTAAACATA
The DNA here is from genome assembly GCF_023897955.1 of Schistocerca gregaria. NCBI lineage: Eukaryota > Metazoa > Arthropoda > Insecta > Orthoptera > Acrididae > Schistocerca > Schistocerca gregaria. Next base: position 239,009,693 of record NC_064927.1, read on the forward strand.
TAACGCGCATGCAGAATATTATGGCTCACATTTAACTCACATTATCTCCTAATAGAGGTTTTTAGTAGAGTTCTCGTTTGTAGCTGCTGAAAATATAATTTTCTCTTGAGATTTAGTTTCCACAATTTACCTAAATTCAATAAACAAACAAGTTTATCATATGTCGAAAATCCATTCATGTACTCAGGAAATGCATTTTCATAATGTGTTGACATGTCGTGTTAATTGTTTCGTGTTGAAAATAAAACTAAAATGAAAATTTGTGAAACTTATTCAGAACATATTGATACTAGTTCCGTCACTGTATCTAGAAAATGTTGCTACTTTGAGCGCAGTTATATGGTGATTTTCTTGTAGAAATAGTAAACAGCCACTCAGTTCCAAAGTCGATTTTTATTAAGACCTCTTTAATATGGTTTCAATGTTTATAATAACCTCTTTTTCACAAGGAAGTACTGACAACTGAATTACATGTTGTGGAAAGGGTATGTTAAAATATACACTACTGCCCATTAAAATTGCTACACCACGTACATGACGTGCTACAGATGCGAAATTTAACGCACAGGAAGAAGATGCTGTGATATGCAAATTATTACCTTGTAAGAGCATTCACACAAGGTTGGCGCCGGTGTCGACACCTACAACGCGCTGACATGAGGAAAGTTTCCAACCGACTTCTCATACACAAACAGCAGTTGACCGGCGTTGCCTGGTGAAACATTGTTGTGATGCCTCGTGTAAGGAGGAGCAATGCGTACCATCACGTTTCCGACTTTGATAAAGGTGGGATTGTAGCCTATCACGATTGTGGTTCATTGTATCGCGACAATGCTGCCCGCGTTGGTCGAGATCCAATGACTGTTAGCAGAATATGGAATCGGTGGGTTCAGGAGGGTAATACGGGACGCCGTGCTGGATCCCAACGGCCTCGTATCACTAGCAGTCGAGATGACAGGCATCTTATCCACATGGCTGTAACGGATTGTGCAGAAACGTCTCGATCCCTGAGTCAACAGATGGGGACGTTTGCAAGACAACAACCATCTGCACGAACAGTTGGACGACGTTTGCAGCAGCATGGACTATCAACTCAGAGACCACGGCTGCGGTTACCCTTGACGCTGCATCACAGACAGGAGCGCCTGCGATGGTGTACTCAACGACGAATTCACGAATGGTAAAACGTAATTTTTTCGGATGAATCCAGGTTCCGGTTACATCATCATGATGGTCGCATCCGAATTTGTCGACATCGCGGTGAGCGCACATTGGAAGTGTGTATTGGCCATCGCCATACTGGCGTATCACCCGGTGTGATGGTATGGAGTGCCATTGGCTACACGTCTCGGTCACCTCTTGTTCGCATTGACGGCACTTTGAACAATGAACGTTACATTTCAGATGTGTTACGTCTCGTGGCTCTACCCTTGATCCGATCCCATTGAAACCCTATATTTTAGCTGGATAATGCGCGACCGCATGTTGCAGGTCTTATACGGTCCTTTCTGGATACAGAAAATGTTCGACTGCTGCCCTGGCCAGCACATTCTCCAGATCTCTCACCAATTGAAAATGTCTGGTCAATGGTGACCCAGCAACTGGCTCGTCACAACACTCCACTCACTACTGTTGATGAACTGTGGTATCGTGTTGAAGTTGCATGGGCAGCTGAACATGTACTCGCCATCCAAGCTATGTTTGACTCAATGCCGAGACGTATCAAGGCCGTTATTACGGCCAGATGTGGTTGTTGTGGGTACTGATTTCTCACGATCTATGCATCCAAATTGCGTGAAAGTGTAATCACATGTCAGTTCTAGTAAAATATATTAGTCCAATGAATACCTGTTTATCATTTGCATTTATTCTTGGTGTAGCAACTGTAATTGCCAGTAGAGTAGCAAAAAGACGCCAGAGAAATAATTGATTTCACCTCCATAATAATTAAAAAATGCAGAATATTGATACTGTAATTTTGTATTCCTCACCAATGCTCAGCTAGTGGACTAATTGACATTTGTGTGGTTCTGCCGCGTTTTGTTTCTATTTTGTATATGGTATTTCGATGACCTACCCATCCGTCTTCGTCAGGTGTTCAAATTTTGTTGTTATGTGTACTTTCTGCGTGGTCTCTCATCTTACAAAACGGGTCGGCTGAAAAATCAACCAACACGTCTCAATATTACAATGTAACAAGTTACCCCGTAACCTGCGTTTTATCCATACAGATCTTTATCTGAGAAGGTATTAATGCATTATCTTTCATCAAGGCATAGATTCCTACTAGGCCTATTCCTGCTATTGTGTGCAATAGGGAACCACCATCTCTGTCACATGGTGCACTATCTGTGCTTTTATTATCCATTTCCATTTCTGTTTTCTTCTTCACGTGTCATGTGCTGATCTTTCCATATTATTTCTCGGTCATTCACTGATCAGTCGTCATTTCCACATAGATTCCTCCTTACTTTTATACGTTTCTGTTAGGTTTCACGACTCACATTCTACAGGAAGGCAATGAAGAAATTGCGTAATGTTAAGAAGAGTCTCGTTTCTTATGTTCCACATTATGTTGACAGTCATTACTTTGGGACCGTCTAATAGAAACTGAGTAAACCACTGCTTTTGTGACATACGCGTTTCACCTTTATTCTTTGTAAGGCATCTTCACTCGCGTGGAATATGTACACATATTTGTTTGTAGTATTTACTTTACATTTAGGACATTGTGTATTTTTGTAGACTATAAACAGTTATGTCAAGTTTTTATGTAATGTAATAATTTAAAATTCTACTCACGGAAATTTGTGGAGCTTGATTTGCATGCTGTGTTCTTATTCCTTTGTTATAGCTGTTGTTCTTCTAACAATTACCGTTTGAATTTTTTTAACACTTCACGGCACTAGAAACGGACTACACCGTATTGATGTTATGTTTTGGATGGTGTGGATAACTGTTGAATATTACTGCCGGCTACTGAACGTGTTTTTTGGTGTCTGTGAACTCTTATATTTTGCAAATGTAATGTTTTTTTCACCATTTTTTTATTAAATTTAGTAAAGAGTCTATTGATGTGTGTCTGATCATTTATCTTATGCTTGTTCTCATCAATGGTTTTCTAGATGTGATAGCTTGCCTGCATTTATATGAGACATTTGGTATTGGAGTTTATTCTGATTATCTTCATTTCTTCTTCCATGTTTGTGGGATGGAGAATGAAGTGTTACAACAGCTTTGAAAATGTGGAACCGTTTGTTTTGCAATTTTAGTGCCTAACGTGTTTTTGGATTGTATTCTGAAGTTCCTGCATGTCAGGCCTTTGTATACTGAATCACTATTTTGACATCCATGTTTGTATACTCCTGATTCATGGAATTTGTCTCTCTTGGTTTTTGATGGCCTGAGGTTGCTTGGAGGGCTTACACACTTTTATATGCTATTTGAAAGCCGTGTTTCCTTAGTGTATTTGTTACTCGGTGAGTTAATTTCTGTGAGTAAATTTTTTTGTACCATCAGTGCGATGTCGTGATTGTGCGTGTGTGTGGTGTGCACTTGTGGGTTTGGGTGAGTTTTCTTGCATTCTGCATGTGTTAGATTTCTTGTGTTTGTCGTGTATTTGTGTCTGACTGTGTTTGTGTACTACATGTGTGTCATATCCATTTTTCTACCTAGAAACTGTACTCATTTATTTTTGATAGTTTCTGTTGACGAGTACACTGTCAGTCAAAATTATACATGACGATCCACTTGCCACTACCTATGGGTTTTATACAACCTGCAACACTTTCAGAAAGGCCCCATACTTTCTTCCTTTCTCGATCGCTATGTGCAAACTATTAGACTTGCAGAAAAATTAACAGGACCTTTTTATAGGATATTTAATGTAATTAAATGTTGGGCTGAAATACATTTTCAGTAGAGGCAGTAATATTCCAATTATTCAGCAAAAATGTAGAAAAGTGACCTTCAAAAGCTTTTTTGTTGAATAACTCGAAAATGATAGTGACCAGCGAAAATGCTTCCTACTACAAAATTTAATCACATTAAATTTCGTATAAGCAGGTCCTGTATACTTTTTCTGTAGGACTAATAGTTTGCACGTAGCGAGTGGGGGAAAGTGAAAATCTTGCGTGTGGTTTTTGAATGCGTTGAATGTAGCATAAAATCCATAGGCGGGGGCAGCCGAATCATCCTGCATATCGTTCATGTACTATACAGGGTGGTGCATTGATCGTGATCTGGCCAAATATCTCACGGAATAAGCGTCAAACGAAAAAACTACAAAGAACGAAACTTGTCTAGCTTGAAGGGGGAAACCAGATGGCGCTATGGTTGGCCCGCTAGATGGCGCTGCCATAGGTCAAACGGATATCAACTGCCTTTTTTTAAAAATGAGAACCCCTATCTTTTATTACATATTCCTGTAGTACGTAATGAAAAACGAACGTTTTAGTTGGACTACTTTTTTCGCTTTGTGATAGATGGCGCTGTAATAGTCGCAAACGTATAAGTACGTGTTATCACGTAACATTTCGCCAGTGAGGACGGTGTTTGCTTCGTGATACATTACCCATATTAAAATGGACCGTTTACCAATTGCGGAAATGGTCGATATCGTGTTGATGTATGGCTATTGTGATCAAAATGCCCAACGGGAGTGTGCTATGAATGTTGCTCGGTACCCTGGACGACATCATGCAAGTGTTCGGACCGTTCGCCGGATAGTTACGTTATTTAAGGAAACAGGAAGCGTTCAGCCACATGTGAAACGTCAACCACGACCTGCAATAAATAATGATGCCCAATTAGGTGTTTTAGGTGCTGTTGCGGCTAATCCGCACATCAGTAGCAGACAAATTGCGCGAGAATCGGGAATCTGAATCACGTCGGTGTTGAGAATGCTACATCAACATCGACTGCACCCGTACCATATTTCTATGCACTAGGAATTGCATAGCGACGACTTTGAACGTCGTGTACAGTTCTCCCACTGGACACAAGAAGAATTACTGGACGATGACAGATTTTTTGCACGCTTTCTATTTAGCGACGAAGCGTCATTCTCCAACAGCGGTAACGTAAACCGGTATAATATGCACTATTGTGCAACGGAAAATCCACGATGGTTCCGACAAGTGGAACATCAGCAACCTTGTCGGGTTAATGTATGGTGTGGCATTATGGGAGGAAGGATAATTGGCCCCCATTTTATCGATGGCAATCTAAATGGTGCAATGCATGCTGGTTTCCTACGTAATGTTCTACCGATGTTACTATAAGATGTTTCACTGCATGACAGAATGGCGATATAATTCCAACATGATGGATGTCCGGCACATAGTTCGCGTGAGGTTGAAGCGGTATTGAATAGCATATTTCATGTCAGGTTGATTGGTCGTCGAAGCACGTTCACCGCATCTGCCGTCGCCGGATTTCTTTCTGTGGGAAAAGTTGAAGGATATTTGCTATCGCGATCCACCGACAACGCCTGACAACATGCGTCAGTGCATTGTTAATGCATGCGTGAACATTACGGAAGGCGAACTACTCGCTGTTGAGGGGAATTTCGTTACACGTATTCCCAAATTGCATTGAGGTTGATGGACATCAGTTTGAGCATTTATTGCATTAATGTTGTATTTACAGGTAATCACGCTCTAACAGCATGCGTTCTCAGAAATGATAAGTTCACAAAGGTACCTGTATCATATTGGAAGAACTGAAATAAAATGATGTTACTTAAAAACCGTCTTGATTGCAAATTTTTTATTCATATGACCGGTTTCGGTTCATTCAGAACCATCTTCAGATCTGATATTTCAGTTACAGGAGTAACCCGTCCAAATCCAGCGATTTTCACATGCTACGTGCTACATGTAACGTAGCATGTGAAAATCGCTGGATTTGGACGGGTTACTCCTGTAACTGAAATATCAGATCTGAAGATTGTTCTGAATGAACCGAAACCGGTCATATGAATAAAAAATTTGCAATCAAGACGGTGTTTAAGTAACATTATAAAATCACTGATTGCTGTTATCCCATAAGACATTATGTGTGTTTTTGTGAAATAAAATGTTCAAACATACCTACTTTCTATATTTTAATTTAGAAAAACCTACCGGCTACCAACTGTTCGTCTAAAATTGTGAGCCATACGTTAGTGACTACTACAGCGCCATCTATCACAAAGCGAAAAATGTGGTCCAACTAAAGCATTCATATTCCTTTACGTACTATACGAACATGTAATAAAAATTGGGGATTCCCATTTTTTAAAAAACGCAGTTGATATCCGTTTGACCTATGGCAGAGCCTTCTAGCGGGCCAACCATAGCGCCATCTGCTTCCCCCCTTCAAGCTAGATGAGTTTCGTTCTTTGTAGTTTTTTCGTTTGGCGCTTATTTCGTGAGATATTTGGCCCGGCCACGATCAATGGACCACCCTGTGTAGAATGTAATGTTTACTCAGAGACAAAGTCCTATTAGATGTAATAGAGGACGCAGAGGTCCTAATCTAGCACAGAGAAGTAAATGAATAAATAAATGAAGTAAGTTGTGAGGCCAGAGTAAAACTGCCGCCCTGTCCGCAGCTGGACCGCAGCCTGGAGCGCCGGACGTTCAACGTGCAGCTGTGCGCCCCGCAGCAGCGCCAGCTGCGAGTGCGCTCCGAGTGCGCTGTGTGTCCGTGTCCCTGCGAAGCGCCCAAGCCCGGCCTACACCTGCCCGAGCACGCCGTCAGCCTCACCTTCTCGCTGAGGCCCTCCCAGAGATACAGCGCCTCGCTACAACATTTCCGTCACGTGTGACTCATAATAAATCTAGCAGCCTAAATACAAAGCGTCCGCTCCTTCCTCATTACTTGTTTGTCTCCATACAAGAAGTCACATTTTTACTAAAAATATGGTTTTAAAATAACAATAAAAATACACTTCGGGCCATGAAAATTACAAGACCAGGAAGGAACGCAAAAACCATATTTTTACACTACTGGCCATTAAAACTGCTACACTAGGAAGAAATGAAGATGATGAATGGGTATTCATTGGAAAAATATGTTATACTAGAACTGACAAGTGATTACATTTTCATGCAATTTGGCTTCATAGATCCTGAGAAATCAGTACCTAGAACAACCACCTCTGGCCGTAATAACGGCCTTGATACGCCTGGGCATTGAGTCAAACACAGCTTGGATGGCGTGTACAAGTACAACTGGCCATGCAGCTTCAACACGATACCACAGTTCATCCAGAGTAGTGACTGGCATATTGTGACGAGCCAGTTGCTCGGCCACCATTGACCACACGTTTTCAGTTGGTGAGAGATCTGGAGAATGTGCTGGCCAGGGCAGCAGTCGAACATTTTCTGTATCCAGAAAGGTCCGTACAGCACCTGCAACATGCGGTCGTGCATTACAGTGCTGAAATGTAGGGTTTCGCAGGGATCGAATGAAGTTTAGAGCCACGGGTCGTAACACATCTGAATGTAACGTCCACTGTTCAAAGTGCCGTCCATGCGAACAAGAGGTGACGGAGACGTCTAACCAATGGCACCCCATACCATCACGCCGGGTGATACGCCAGTATGCCGATGACGAATACACGCTTCCAATGTGCGTTTAACGATATGTCGCCAAACACGGATTCGACCGTCAAGATGCTGTAAACAGAACCTGGATTCATCCGAAAAAATGACGTTTTGCCATACGTGCACCCAGGTTCGTCATTGAGTATACTGTCTCAGGCGCCCCTGTCTGTGATGCAGCGTGAAGGGTAACCGCAGCCGTGGTCTCTGAGTTGATAGTCCATGCTGCTGCAAACGTCGTCCAACTGTACGTGCAAATGATTCTTGTCTTGCAAACGTCCCCATCTGTTGACTCAGGGATCGAGACGTGGAAGCACGATGCGTTACAGCCATGCGGATAAGATGCCTGTCATCTCGACTGCTAGTGATACGAGGCCGTTGGGATTCAGCACGGCGTTCCGTACTATCCTCCTGAACCCACCGATTCCATATTCTGCTAACAGTCATTGAATCTCGACCTATGCGAGCAGAAATGTCACGATACGATAAACCGCAATAGCGATAGGCTACAATGCGACATTTATCAAAGTCGGAAACGTGATGGTACGCATTTCTCCTCCTTACACGACTCATCACAACAATGTTTCACCAGGCAACGCCGGTCAATCGCTGTTTGTGTATGAGAAATCGGTTGGAAACTTTCCTTATGTCAGCACGTTGTAGGTGTCGACACCGGCGCCAACATTGTGTGAATGCTCTGAAAAGCTAATCGTTTGCATATCACAGTATTTTCTTCCTGTTGGTTACATTTCGCGGCTGTAGCACGTCATGTTCGTTGTGTAGCAATTTTAATGACCAGTAGTGTACTTCGTGTGTGTGTACAGTATAATAGAAAGACTACACGTTTATATTTATACGTTATTTATGCGTATTCATACCGTGAAGTTCAGTACACAGAGTTGCCAGCTCTTTCAGCAGCACTAGTTCTAACCTCGCTAGACATCGACTCCATCGGAGCTTGGACGACAGATATCAGAGGGTCAGGTAGTATCGGACAACAGACCGTATCGTACAAGAGCTGCTTCTAAGCTCTAGTACTAAAGCAATTTATCAAAGCGCCGTGTGAACTGTTGCGAAACACTATCGTCCATGTAATGTTGCATTGAAGTAACACTGCATTTCGGAATGACAAGATATTTGTTGCTAGCGAGTTTTACGGTACACTTACTTTAGTTCGGAGTGTTGTGTTTGGTTAGCAGGAAACCGTTTATTATATCTTTAGATACATCTAGTAGTATTTTATACGTATATTATTAGCAGGGAAAACCAGCATTGTCGAGATATTTACTTGTAGCTCTGCGTCCACACCCGTTTAACGAAGCGTCTGGCCATACGTTTAATGTTTACGACGTCATATCTTCTGAAGGACGTGCGGTATAGTGACATAATTTTGTAGGTACATTTAACGGCGCACGTGGATACTGCCTGCAAATCGGGTTTTGAATGGAGTCAGTATCAACGGAGCAATAAGTATAAAAGTCATGCACGAAGGGTAGTTTTTCACTCATCTCGCAGTTTATGACGTCATATCTACTGAGAAAGGTCAAATGTGTGTGATATCTTATGGGAATTAACTGCTAAGGTCATCAGTCCCTAGGCTGACACACTACTTAACCTAAATTATCCTAAGGACAAACACACACACCCATGCCCGAGGGAGGACTCGAACCTCCGCCGGGACCAGCCACACATTACATCAATGCAAGCGCCATAGACCGCACGGCTAATCTCGTGCGGCATATCTACTGAACTATGTGCCGTACAATGGTATAACATTGTAGGTACATTAAGGGACGTATGTGGATACTGTCCGCGAAACCTACTGCGAACAGAGTTAGTGGAGAAGGGTCATAAATTTTAAAATTCAAGCAGATGCTGCACTTTTTAAAGTATTCCATTATTTATGACGTTATATCTCATGAACTACGATTGGAAAAATGATATAATTTTGCAATTACATTCAAAGCTAAATGTGCATACTGTCTGAAAAATACGTAACGAAAACAGTTAGTAGTAAAGAAGTAATAAATTATAATGCCATTCCGCATGCGGTAATATTACTCCATGAATTGGGTAAAAGCAGTGAGCGATAAATAATTTTCCTTTAATCATTTTTAGGGGTTGTCAGCGAGGAGAAGTTTCGTAACGTTTGAAATTATTTGTGAAGTTTGTTGCAAGTGCTCTCATTCTCAAATATGGGGTGAATGAACTCTGGGAATTCACGCGTCGCAGGTTACGCTTCTTTTTCACCGCCATTCCTTTGGAGGGCAGGTTTTTCTTACTGTGCTTGGTGCCTGACAGTATACGTTTACCAAGTTTGGTTGAAACCGATCTGGTGGTTTAAGAGGCGATGTGGAGCATACATAGCACACCCACCCACCCACCCACCCACCCACACACACACACACACACTCACACACACACACATAATATCTTACAATATCTATTAATAAGCTGTGACGATGTCTTAGTTAATAACAATAGGAGGGTTAAACTGTTACAGTGGTGTATTCGGATTGTATCGGATAGAACACATTCGAGTTTTACCGGACAAAGTAATAGCACAAAAACATAAAATTTTACTTGTTTTTAAACAAGAAAAGGTCAAAAATCTCGCAATGGCAATCATGGAATCGAGTGCGAAATATTTTGTTCCAAGAAGCGAATTAGATGGTGGACTTAAGGGGACAAGCTTGTGTAAATGACCAAAAATTTGAAAAGAATTTTGTTGATAGATAGAAAATAGAATTTTATGCAGATTTCAAATATGTATAGACTATGGGAATTATCATTTTCCGTTCGCTCTAAAATTGATGTTGAACATAATGTTGCACAGGGACACGCCCATCTGTCAGTTTGAAGTGCGTCAGAATACGTGATGCATTATTTTGTTCTTCCGTTTATTCCGTCGATAGTTACGGATCGTTAGCACAGGTGTATTCTAGAATGCACTGACTCCTTGAACCAAAGTACTGGCATTTCTAGCAGGCTATGGTTCTAATGTAAACAAAGATCTGAGAATATATGATTTCGGAATTAAATACGCGTGTGTTTTTGTGATTATTGTGTGTTGTTTTGTTTCCGTGTGTTTATTACCTGTGCTACAAATGGCCGGAGTTAAAAAATTTAAAACCAAACGAAAATATCGCGGCAACCAGTTCCTAACACAACTGAATAATACAAATCATTGCTTCAAAAGTCGCCTGTGGAAACTGTGTCTACAGGCAGTGCTTCTAGACGTAAACTTTCGCTTTCTGAATGTAATAAGAACGAGCCTAGTAGCATTGTGAGCAGCAATAACGGCGGAAATGTTATTGTGAACCTAAATATGCTGTCAAGACTTTTGAATAGTGCTGTGAAATGACGTTCCTGAGGACATTTCAGCAAGGAAGGGTCTTTCAAGTAGGTTTAGTGACTGCCTGTAGCCGGCCGGGATGGCCGTGCGGTTCTAGGCGCTACAGTCTGGAGCCGAGCGACCGCTACGGTCGCAGGTTCGAATCCTGCCTCGGGCATGGATGTGTGTGATGTCCTTAGGTTAGTTAGGTTTAAGTAGTTCTAAGTTCTAGGGGACTGATGACCTCAGAAGTTAAGTCGCATAGTGCTCAGCGCCATTTGAACCATTTGACTGCCTGTCACTGGTGTAAGTTGCACACTGATACTATGACCTCGCCAGTAACTGGTAATCGACATTCCAGTGTAAATATTCAGCTTGCTTATGCAACACGATGTATTGGAAGGGGAAGGAGAGCTGCCCAGGCTTTTTGTGCAGTGGTGGATTTGCTTCCACCTCCACTGAGATTTGACAGATTCAATAAATTAATACATGATGTTTGATGTGGTGTAAGTAAACATTGAATGAAATTGAACATCCAGACGGGAAGGAATATGGTTTCAGCTCTACCAGCTATTGATAAGCGGCGGGTAACCGAAACAGAGAAAGCTGTAGAAACTGCTACCAAGGAGTCAAGGATAAAGAAAAGAATGAAGAGAAAGAGCATGGAGGATCATGAAAAAGGAGGACAACTGGAGTATGCAGCTGGAATGTTCTAAACGAGCATAGTGGTAAGTTAATAAATCTGTAAATCTTCTTTTGCGAATTACCGAGAACTTGAATTATCATTATTCAAGTACACTTTTCTCCTAAATGACTAAAATTATACTCACAAACATTGGTACAGATATTTAGAATGACCTCCTCTGCTTATCTTGCCTACTATTTCCTGGAAAATGTATAAAGTGATGATGATGTCGGTGATGTTTGAGCTACATATTAAAATATTTTCGTTGTAGGAAAAAAAATTACTTGTCTTTTTCGCAGATCAGCATCAGGGAAGGAAACTGGAGGCATAAAACACATATGTGAATGACGTCTGTACTCTGACTTTTTCCAAGCTGTGCAGTCAGTGATTCCAAAGAAAAAGGTACCGCAGTGAAATAGAGTTCCATTTTTTATACTATTATAAATATTGTTGTCAGTACCAAAATTTATTAAATATGTCAATGATTTTTTGGGAAATGCTACGAATAATGACCCTAATTGTATGTAAGAATGTTGAGCTACTCTCGTTTATAGATCAGTTGCACTATGAGCGTGGAGATAATTCTAAGAATTGAACCCGTTCAGGGGCGTGTCCGCTTCAAGTTTACGAAGGAAAGGTCAATGAAACCTGTTTTAGAATATAACGAGATTTTTATCCGAGGACACACTCAGATGAACAGGAAACGATATCCTACGGTCAATGAAACCATCGAAGAAAACTTGGCTCAATGACATATTTGTGAGAGCTACATCCATTAGAACTGTGGCTATATGTTCACAACTCTAAATCAATAACTTTATTGTGAGCTTGATCTCATTCGCGTCAATGGTTCAAATGGCTCTAAGCACTATGGGACTTAACATCTGAGGCTATCAGTCCCCTAGAGTTAGAACTACTGAAACCTAACTAACCTAAGGACATCACACACACCCATGCCCGAGGCAGGATTCGAATCTGCGACCATAGCATCAGCGCTGTTCCGGACTGTCAACTTTTTCCCGACGTGCCTACTTAGTACTACAGTAAGACGTAAAAATTCTGTGATGTCACCGCCAGACACCACACTTGCTAGGTGGTAGCCTTTAAATCGGCAGCGGTCCGCTAGTATACGTCGGACCCGCGTGTCGCTGCTGTCAGTGATTGCAGACCGAGCGCCGCCACACGGCAGGTCTAGTCTACAGAGACTCGCTAGAACTCGCCCCAGTTGTACAGCTGACTTTGCTAGCGATGGTTCACTGTCTACAAACGCTCTCATTTGCAGAGACGACAGTTTAGCATAGCCTTCAGCTACATCATTTGCTACGACCTATCAAGGCGCCATATTCAGTTACTATAATTAATATCTTCAAGAGTGTATTCAGAAGAAATAATATTGTGACTCATGTACCGTCAAGAGCGACGTTCATCATTAATGGATTAAAGTTAATATCAAACTAATTACGTCCGCTTTCTGTATTCTCATTCCTTGTCATGTTCCAGACCTCACATCAGTATAGTTCTTCCCTCCTCACACCAGCCTGCGTGAGCTAAAACGAGTGCATTTCGGCCTCCACTCGTAACACGATGTTGGCTCTTCTGCTAACACAAAATTGGCGACGAGGAGTACAAACGGTGTTCTTACCTATACTAACATATGTCGTTGAGACTGCCTTGATTTAATTGTGTAATGGCTTCGCCACAATCTCCAGATGTACTGGCCAAATTTTATCGCTTACACAATCAGCAGATGCACGCATTACTGGATGTCCTTGGACAGCTCGTCCAGGATCAACGTGCAATGCAAAACGATTCGGCAGCCGCCGCTTCACCGCTAACGCAGCCACAACACGCTGTTGCACCCACTTTTCGACCTTTTGATGCTGCACTGGAAAGCTGGACGGAGTGGTCACGCCAATTTGGATTCCATCTCGCCGCCTACGGAATTCAAGGTAACGAGTGGCAGCGTTTTCTTTTGTCGTCCGTCGGTGTGCAAACCTACCGTGTGATAGTCAAATTATTTCCCCGACGCGACGTAGCAACTCTGTCCTACGAAGAAATTTTGTGTGCATTAGATGCATATTTCAAGCAATCAGTCAATGTAGTTGCGAAATGGTATACCTTCTTTCATACAAAACGTACGGCATGTCGGACTATTCGGGAGTGGGTTGCAACCTTGCAAGGCCTTACTGGGGATTGTGCTTTTGAGTGTCAATGTGGACTCCCACATTCAGGTACTATGGTACGTGATGCAATTGCACGGAACGTTTCTGATGTTCGTACAAGAGAACAGATTTTGAAACTAGTCAATCCCTCCCTTCAACAAGCGATGGACGTATTGGATCGGCAGGACACACTTGACTTTGCTCAGGAATCATTTGAAACTTCGCCAGCCGTGTCTCAGGCCGGGCGAGCTGCACAGAGCAGTAAACAGCCCTCGCGCCCGGCCGCGCCGCTGCCGCCAGGCTCTCAGCCACGTGTGCCGCGTCGGCAAGCAAATGCAGTGCTCAAATCATGCCCGCGGTGCGCTACTAAACATTGGCATGAGAATTGCCCGTTAAGCCAAGCTGTTTGCTTTTACTGTAATAAAGAAGGACATGTTCAGAGTTTTTGCGAGAAAAAGGTCAGATCGCAAACTCAAAACCATTCCAGGCCCTTCGCTTCCCACGGGAATCGGAATCAAACCAAGGATACTCAGGCTCGTGAAACTTCGCCCATGGAAATTCATGTAGTTCACTCCACTCCGCCCAGTGCCACTCTCTCTAACGGTGACTGTGTTCGTCCCAAAAATAGTGTGCGTCGTCATCGCCGGAACTCCCGTGAAGTCGCAAGTGATCATGTACCAGTGTCAGTTCACGTTGCACGAGACAGTCGCTCTTGTCGTCAGCAGGACAATAAACTTTTTGTAGACTTGGAAATTAACGGCAAAGTGATACCATTCCAGCTCGATACCGGAGCTGCAGTTTCATTGATCAATCAAGACACAAACTGCTGGGCACACCTCCGTTGCATGCCGCAAAAGTTAAGTTATCTAGCTACTCCGGTCAAGATATCCCTGTGTTAGGACAGTGCAGCCTTCTGGCAACATACAGAGGACAAACAAATGTTGTGTCATTTTACGTCCTTCGTTCTTCTTCTGCAGTGAACTTGTTTGGTTTCGTTTTATTTCAGTTGTTTAACTTGTCTATAGTAAATCAGGTCCTCTCAGTGAACCAGACTGTGCCTTCAGACAGTGTTTCTCGTCTATGTGAAGAATTTGCAGAGATTTTTGCACCGGGCCTCGGTTGCACTAAGAACTATAAAGCACATTCGGAACTGAAAGTAAACGCGCAACCGAAATTTTTCAGAGCGCGCAATATTCCCCACGCATTGCGTGATGAGGTCGCCAAATCATTACACGAGTTGGAATCACAAGGTGTAATTGAACGTGTGCAGGCTTCTCTCTGGGCATCGCCCTTAGTAATTTTGCCAAAACCTTCCGGAAAATTGTGACTTTTGTGGACTTCAAGGCAACAGTGAATCCACAACTAGTGATTGCAACTTTTCCTTTACCCCGCCCGGAAGATCTTTTTGACGAACTGTGCCCGGGCAAATATTTTTATAAGTTGGACCTAGCAGATGCGTACTTGCAAATACCGGTGGACGAAGAATCCGAGCGCGTGTTGGTGGTTAACACGCATCTTGGTTTGTATCAATTCAAACGACTGCCAATCGGGTGTGCAGCTGCCCCTGCATTGTTTCAGCAATATCTAAAAACTGTTTGTGCGTCGGTCCCTACTGCAGCAAACTATCTGGACGATACTGACATCTCCGGAAAGACGTAATAAGAAAATTTAGCCAATCTCAGAACATTATTTCAGGTCTTGCGACATAATGGTCTTCGATTACGGAAGGACAAATGTGTGTTTTTTGCTCGTGACTTGCCATACCTGGGACATGTACTCAATGCCCAAGGCATACATACCAGTCCCACGCACCTTCGTGCCATACAAGACTTGCCTACGCCGCGGAATTTGAAGCAGCTACAGAGTGTGCTGGGAAAAATCAACTATTATCACAGATATGTGCCGCATACCTCATCCATTTCAGCTCCACTTCATCGCTTACGCCGTAAGGGGGTTCCGTTCGTCTCGACGACGGAATGCGAACGCGCCTTTCGCCAGTTGAAATCGACGTTACTTTCCAATACTTGCCTTACGTCATTCGATCCCCAGAAGCCCCTCTTGTTGATGGTGGATGCATCGGATTTCGGGATCGGTGCTGTGCTTAAGCACAAAGATGGCTCGCACGATCGCCCTACTGCCTTTGCGTCCAAATTGCTCTCGTCTGCGCAAAGAAATTATTCACAGATCGAGAAAGAAGCATTGACTCTCGTATTTGGTGTTACAAAGTTTCATGACTTCTTGTATGGTCGTCACTTTACCATAATCACAGACCACAAACCTTTGACATCGCTTTTTCATTCGAACATGCCTGTACCTCCACGAACAGCGCAGAAATTTATTCGCTGGTCTATTTTCCTCTCGCAGTACTGCTACGATATCTTGTATCGGTCCACTGCTAAGCACGGAAACGCCGATGCGTTGTCCCGCTTGCCCGTTGCTGAGGATAGGGCATTCGATTCCTCCGAACTTGCTTGCATGTTCATTGATGCGGAAACCGATGACGTGGTCGACTCGTTTCCGATTGATTTTTGTCGTGTAGCTACAGCCACAGCTGCCGACCCTGTCCTTGCTCCCGTTCTGTGTTTTGTCGCTACGCAATGGCCCTTGTCAATGTCACGGATCAGGGACCCGTTGGTTCACCGATTTTTTGCTCACAAGGAGAGACTGTTTGTACGACGTGGTGTAATGCTGTTGCATTCTGATAATGATCAGTCCAGGGTCGTGGTACCACGTTCGTTACAGTCCTCTGTCTTACAGCTTCTCCACCAAGGACATAGGGGTATCGTGAGAACGAAACAACTTGCTCGTCAGCACTGTACTTGGTTCGGAATCGATGCCGCGATTACGAATATGTGCTCTTCTTGCATCGTGTGTGCCGAACAACATTCAGCACCACTGCGGAAATTCTTTGCATGGCCAAAAGGCACTTTCCCTTGGCAACACTTACACATAAATTTTGCTGGTTCATTCTGGAATGCTCGATGGTTGGTTGTGGTACATTCATTCAGTAATTTTCCTTTTGTTGTCCGGATGTCTTCCACGACATCATCATTCAAGCGTTATCTGCGATCTTTTGCATTGTTTCCGACAATGTCCGCAGAATTTTAGTCATTCTGCAAGGCCAATGGTATTCACCATCTGACGTCCGCGCCATTTTCGCCACAGTCAAACGGTGCCGCTGAACGATTGGTCAGGACTTTCAAGTCACAGATGTTGAAGTTGAAAGAGTCGCATTCTCGGGAGGACGCGTTATTCCTCTTTTTGTCGTCGTATCGCTCTCAGCCCCGAGATGGTCGCTCGCCGGCTGAGTTGCTCCACCGTCGCCACCATCGAACGTTGATGTCTCTGCTACAACCGCCGCATCAGGTTCCCGTGCAGCGGCAGACACTTGCTTTTGCCCCAGGCGACGCTATATACTGCTGCCGCTATTGAAGTTCACGGCGTTGGCTCGAAGGGCGCATTCTTCGCTGCCTCGGATGCGCTGTGTATCTGGTTTTGGGGGCCTCTGGTGAGGTGCGCCGGCATCTCAATCAGCTGCGCCTCTGGCTTCTCACGGGATCTGCCGCTCACCGTCTGCTTTCAGCGATGGTGCCGTCCGGTCAGTGCCCCGGGGACCCATCTACTGGCTCGCCGCATCCCCAGGTGTTACCGACGTTGCCTTCCATTTTGCCCCATGGCGGCGCGCCGCCGCCGCCGCCTCCTGTTCTCCCGCCGGCGACGACCGCAGTGGACGCACCGCTGCAGCCGCCGGGAGCCTCCCTGGGTCACGCGCCGCCGATCGCTTCCCGTGACCAGTTGTTCTCCGACATGGAACTCTTGCCCCCTCCGGACCATATGTCGTCTTCGACCGTCGGGTACCCCGGACCGATGGTTGTCGCCCCTTGGCCCCTCCTGTCTCTCTACAGGCGCATACACCGCATGTTGGCGTGCACCCTGGAGCAGGTTTACAGGCGTTCCCTAGTTCCCCGAGGTCCGAATGGCAGGGTGCGGGTGGCACAGCCTCGCCTGTTGTTAGGCTCCCCACCTTGCAGCATACGTCAACATGGAGTCCTCCCCATGGCGGGCGGAGGCCTTATTCCACAACCGTACGCCGATTTGTTAGGGAGGAATGTGGTGTCACCGCCAGACACCACACTAGCTAGGTGGTAGCCTTTAAATCGGCCGCGGTCCGTTACTATACGTCGGACCCGCGTGTCGCCACTATCAGTGATTGCAGACCGAGCGCCGCCACACGGCAGGTCTAGTCTAGATAGACTCCCTAGCACTCGCCCCAGTTGTTCAGCCGACATTGCTGGTAACGAGTCACCTACTGTAGCCAGAACAGTTCATAGCCTCGCTCCAGAACAGAGGAACAGGCAATTATCTGGTTGGCTAATTCTAGTGATGGTTGTTCTAATATAACAAAGAAAATCCCTTTACATGACGAACTATACATCTTAGGAGTTTATGGTAATTTCCGAAATATTATTTCCAAAATTGCAAATGAATTTTCGATAATCATATCTTTACTCTGGGGTTAAGATATTGGTTCTCTCACGCAATTACTGGCTACTTTCGCATTATTCATTCATTCGGTTTATCTGACTCACTTCACAACTGCACGGCGCTATTTCACACGTTCAGGCATGTTTCATTGCCGACCATTGAAATCTCGTACTAACCATTAATTACACAGACGTTCTAATAATATCCCGACTGTAATTTGTTTTTAACTTCGGTCTTGCTTTGTATTTTAAGAAACATTCCGTCAAACTTTAGTTATTTGATACTTTTATATAATTGCTTATTATAAAATGAAATTAATATTGGACCGTTGAAACGAATAAAACTTGAACCATTATCTGGTGTACGATATCGATACGGCCACGTTCTGCAGCGGTTCAGAACCGCCACTGACACTGAAGTACACATTTCTGTGCCACAGTGCCCACAGGGAAACGTTGGTGGTACCGGACACGTAAGCTTTTCTGAAATCATAGTGGTTTTGCTCATCATATTAAAAGATGGTATATTTCACCTAATTTTAAAGTGAAAAAAATCATTTTTATTACAATAAGATCCAATTGAGAAATAAATACTTATCAACATTAAACTAAAGCAAGTAGAAGTTTTTGTGTTAGCAGAAGAGCCAACACTGTGTTACGAGTGGAAGCCGAAATGCACGCGTTTTAGCTCACGTGAGGAGGGAAGAACTATACTGATGTGAGGTCTGGAACATGACAAGGAATGAGAATTCAGAAAGCAGGCGTAATTAGTTTGATACTTAACTTTAATCCATTAATGATGAACATCTTTCTTGACGGTACATGATTCACAATATTATCAGTTCAGAATACATTCTTGAAGAATATGGCGCCTTGCTAGGTCGTAGCAAATGACGTAGCTGAAGGCTATGCTAAACTGTCGTCTCTGCAAATGAGAGTACGCATTAGGAGTGATTTAAAATGGAATGATCATATAAAGTTGATGGTCGGTAAAGCAGATGCCAGACTGAGATTCATTGGAAGAATTCTAAGGAAATGCAATCCGACAACAAAGGAAGTAGGTTACATTACGCTTGTTCGTCCACTGCTTGAATACTGCTCAGCAGTGTGGGATCCGCACCAGATAGGGTTGATAGAAGAGATAGAGAAGATCCAACGGAGAGCAGCAGGATCATTTAGTAATCGCGAAAGCGTTACGGAGATGATAGATAAACTCCAGTGGAAGACTTTCCAGGAGAGATGCTCAGTAGCTTGGTACGAGCTTTTGTTAAACTGTCGAGAACATACCTTCACCGAAGAGTCAAGCAGGATATTGCTCCCTCCTACGTATATCTCGCGAAGAGATCATGAGGATAAAATCAGAGAGATTAGAGCCCACACAGAAGCATACCGACAATCCTTCTTTCCACGAACAATACGAGACTCGAATAGAAGGGAGAACCGGTAGAGGTACTCAGGGTACCCTCCGCCACACGCCGTCAGGTGGTTTGCGGAGTATGGATGTAGATGTAGATGTAGATGTGTAAACATTCGATATGACAATTTTGTGAAAATATTACTGAAATGTCTTCTGAAAAGAAACAAGAGATCTCAGACTGTTAAAAGTGGAGATGCTTAGGATATGAGATTTTAATGGCATATCGTATATGTTACACTGGGAACCATTAGAGGGTCACTTTTTAGAAATCCCATTTTATGTCATTTTACGCAGAAGTTCGAAATTTAGCCCGAAGATCCCTACAAACTTCCTCTGTAATGGTATTAAAGCATGACGTAGTGTCATATCACTCTCAGGTTTGGCAACGCTTCAGACAGCAAGGTGTAGACACATGCAAAAGGCCAGAGCTAAGAAGTCCATGAGAGGTCATTGCACCAAATTTCACCACAATTCTGCCGAACGCCGCTGTACACTTGTCACCCAGTGGGAAGGTCGCCACAGGTCAAATTACTCGCATCACACCACTTTTCTTGACGCCTAGGCGACGAAGGACAAAATCGTGACGCTTAGCGATGAAATCAGACATATTACTTATGAGTGGCTAATGAAAACGTGTCGTACGTACCGCTGCTCATGTTGTTGTTGTTGTTGTCCTCAGTCCCGAGACTGGTTTGATGCAGCTCTCCATGCTACTCTATCCTGTGCAAGCTGCTTCATCTCCCAGTACCTACTGCAACCTACATCCTTCTGAATCTGCTTAGTGTATTCATCTCTTGGTCTCCCTCTACGATTTTTACCCTCCACGCTGCCCTCCAATGCTAAATTTGTGATCCCTTGATGCCTCAAAACATGTCCTACCAACCGATCCCTTCTTCTAGTCAAGTTGTGCCACAAACTTCTCTTCTCCCCAATCCTATTCAATACCTCCTCATTAGTTACGTGATCTACCCATCTAATCTTCAGCATTCTTCTGTAGCACCACATTTCGAAAGCTTCTATTCTCTTCTTGTCCAAACTAGTTATTGTCCATGTTTCACTTCCATACATGGCTACACTCCAAACAAATACTTTCATAAACGACTTCCTGATACATAAATCTATATTCGATGTTAACAAATTTCTCTTCTTGAGAAACGCTTTCCTTGCCATTGCCAGTCTACATTTTATATCCTCTCTACTTCGACCATCATCAGTTATTTTACTTCCTAAATAGCAAAACTCCTTTACTACTTTAAGTGTCTCATTTCCTAATCTAATTCCCCCAGCATCACCCGATTTAATTTGACTACATTCCATTATCCTCATTTTGCTTTGGTTGATGTTCATCTTATATCCTCTTTTCAAGACACTGTCCATTCCGTTCAACTGCTTTCCAAGTCCTTTGCCGTCTCTGACAGAATTACAATGTCATCGGCGAACCTCAAAGTTTTTATTTCTTCTCCATGAATTTTAATACCTACTCCGAATTTTTCTTTTGTCTCCTTTACTGCTTGCTCAATATACAGATTGAATAACATCGGGGAGAGGCTACAACCCTGTCTCACTTCTTTCCCAACCACTGCTTCCCTTTCATGCCCCTCGACTCTTATGACTGCCATCTGGTTTCTGTACAAATTGTAAATAGCCTTTCGCTCCCTGTATTTTACCCCTGCCACCTTCAGAATTTGAAAGAGAGTATTCCAGTCAACATTGTCAAAAGCTTTCTCTAAGTCTACAAATGCTAGAAACGTAGGTTTGCCTTTTCTTAATCTTTCTTCTAAGATAAGTCGTAAGGTCAGTATTGCCTCACGTGTTCCAACATTTCTACGGAATCCAAGCTGATCCTCCCCGAGGTCCGCATCTACCAGTTTTTCCATTCGTCTGTAAAGAATTCGCGTTAGTATTTTGCAGCTGTGACTTATTACACTGATAGTTCGGTAATTTTCACATCTGTCAGCACCTGCTTTCTTTGGGATTGGAATTATTATATTCTTCTTGAAGTCTGAGGGTATTTCATCTGTCTCATACATCTTGCTCACCAGGTGGTAGAGTTTTTTGTCATGACTGGCTCTCCCAAGGCCGTCAGTAGTTCCAATGGAATGTCGTCTACTCCCGGGGCCTTGTTTCGACTCAGGTCTTTCAGTGCTCTGTCAAACTCTTCACGCAGTATCTTACCTCCCATTTCGTCTTCATCTACATCCTCTTCCATTTCCATAATATTGTCCTCAAGTACATCAGCCTTGTATAAACCTTCTATATACTCCTTCCACCTTTCTGCCTTCCCTTCTTTGCTTAGAACTGGATTGCCATCTGAGCTCTTGATATTCATACACGTGGTTCTCTTCTCTCCAAAGGTCTCTTTAATTTTCCTGTAGGCAGTATCTATCTTACCCCTAGTGAGATAAGCTTCTACATCCTTACATTTGTCCTCTAGCCATCCCTGCTTAGCCATTTTGCACTTCCTGTCGATCTCATTTTTGAGATGTTTGTATTCCTTTTTGCCTGCTTCATTTACTGCATGTTTATATTTTCTCCTTTCATCAATTAAATTCAATATTTCTTCTGTTACTCAAGGATTTCTAGCAACCCTCGTCTTTTTACCTACTTTATCCTCTGCTGCCTTCACTACTTCATCCCTCAGAGCTACCCATTCTTCTTCAACTGTGTTTCTTTCCTCCATTGCTGCCAATTGTTCCCTTATGCTCTCCTTGAAACTCTGTACAACCTCTGGTTCTTTCAGCTTATCCAGATCCCATGTCCTTAAATTCCCACCTTTTCGCAGCTTGCCTTAGGAGGTGTCATAAAGGGCGTGAATGTACTCCGTGCCTCGAGACGTTTGTTTTCATTAATTTCGTTGACGAAAACGGCAGTATACGGTGAGATGTGCAACAGGACGACATTCGTGACAATCTTTAACATTCATAACACCCCGTAGGACGATTCAGCTCTTTTCTACGGGCATCGCAGGAGGGTTGCAACACCATTAAACATAATCATACCACACCCCTTTGGAATCTGGAGTGACTGCAGTTTTTACTCTGGTATACAACAGGGTGCAACCTCTCGGGACTGTTCAAAAACATTCGACGAAATCTGTAAGTCATCCACAGCAGAAAAGTGAGCTTAAGCTTTCTGCTCCCTCCATCCCTTTCCTGTGGCTTGACGAAGGGGCCGGGAAGAGGAGAGTGGGGGAAGTTGGTGTGCGACATTAATATAAACGTGAATAAATTCACAGATGGTCCCTCTAAGTGAATCCTCAGTTCGGTAACAATCTACTGCCAAGTGCTCATCTTTGTTGGCCACTTTAAAAATGTCTTTTTATTGACACACTCATCCACCGATACCTACCCGCCGGTGGTACAGGCAACTCTCTCGACAATCTAACCTACTGGTCGCATGCGAAATCTAAAGGGTTGGCTACCCTATCCCGTCGGCGGATAGGGATTCGATGATGGGTCTCTCTATACAAAGACATTTTTGGAGTGCCCAGCAAAGGTATACATGTAGCACCTAAGTTGCTGCCGAACTGGGGAGACTTAAAGAGACGCCATTGTAATTTTATTATTCACATGTGTAGGACCTCCCCTCCCTCCGTGCTCCCCCCCCCCCCCCCCCTCCGTACGGGAAAACGGAGGGATGAGAAAGCTTAACGCTTTGGCTGCCATATCTATCAAATTGATACATAAGGTGACTTCCATGGCAGGCCGTGTGCTACAAACTGATGCATGTATTTTATACCGTGTGTATAGCCCGTATGGACAGCTACACTGAAATCAACTGGATGTACAACTGACCAGATCTCCTGGACAGGCAGTGCAGTTTTGATTCAGAAACTCGTTGACGGACCAACTCCACGTTTGGCTCGTGATTACTGACAGCTCTTTTCGAGGGTGGTAGCTATTTGTAAGGGTCGTCCGAATGAAAATTTCATGTGCTTGGACTGTCTTTTCATTATTCACACTTGAAAAGTGAAGTATAAAATGTATTAATTAATTGAAATATGTTGTTACATCTGATTTGAATTTCGAATCCAACTTGGTAAAGTATCAAAAATTCAGCATTTATGTTATTGTCGCTGTGTTATTCCATAAAATAAATGTTACTCGTCTGAAATGCTGAAAGATATCTTGATTTGTTATAAAATGTTGTGCATAATTCCTACACACATGGCGTAGCAGGAATGATATTGAAGGAATTGACTTCACAGGCCATGTGTCTAACAATTATACACATCAGAAAAGGCCTCGGCCTGGTACATAATTTTTGGAGATTCAGATGCGGCAGCCAACGTTTTAAAGACACTTTTGTGCTTTAGATGACGTTTAGATTCCGTGAAAGGCTACACTGAGGACAAATGCATTCAGAGAAGACTTCCTAACACTTAAATCTACGAGGGTCGGTCAAAAAGTAATGCCTCCCATTTTTTTCTACTTAAAAAAATTAAGTTAAGTGAAAAATTTGAATTTGGCGCCATTCCTCAAACCTTCTTCTGCAATCCACTGCAGTAGTAACTTTCTGTGTCAACAGGTGGCAGCACAGCAGAAGTTTGTAAGATGGCCGACATCGATGTTCGTTTGAGACAGCGTTGTGTGATTGAATTCTTGAATGCAGAAGGTGAAACGCCCATACACATTCATGAAAGACTGAAGAAGGTGTATGGTGTTGTGACAGTGGATGTCAGCACTGTTAGACGATGGGTTCGTCGTTGTAAGGAAGCTGAAGGGCAAACACCGTTGACTGACGAAAAGCGGAGCGGCAGGCCGGTGAGTGCAGTGACTCCACACAACATTCAGCAAATTGATGACATCATTCGTGGTGACCGTCGGGTGACTGCAGATGAAGTGTGTCGCATTATTTCTCTTAGTAAAGGCAGTGTGATCACGATTATTAAACAATTGGGGTACTCAAAAGTTTGTGCACGGTGGGTTCCAAGAATGTTAACCGATCAGAATAAAGAGGCAAGGAAAACAATAGCCTCCCAACACTTGCAGCGCTTCCGTTTGGAGGGAGATGAGTTTCTGAAAAAAATTGTGACCGGGGACGAAACATGGGTGCATTTTTTTGAACCCGAATCAAAGAGGCAGTTAATGGAGTGGCGTCACACAAGCTCGCCGAGGAAGAAAAAATTCAAAACTGTGCGATCGGCAGGGAAAGTTATGGCAACAGTTTTCTGGGATACAGAGGGTGTGATTCTGGTTGATTTTTTGGAGCAGGGATGCACAATAAATTCTGTTCAATACGTCACAACCCTCAAAAAACTTGAAGCACGTCTTCAGCGAGTTCGTCCAACAAAATCAATGGCAGATGTTCTTCTTTTGCATGACAATGCAAGACCACACACCAGTCGTCACACCTCTGACGAGATTGTCAAAATTGGATGGGAAGTTTTGCCTCATCCCCCATACAGCCCTGACCTGGCACCATCAGACTTCCATCTGTTCGGGCCACTAAAAGAAGCTCATCGTGGGATTCATTTTGAAGATGAGGAGGCCGTCAAAACATCCGTGCGTCAATGGCTTAGGAAGCAGAGCTGTGATTTTTACCGTGCTGGGATACATCCCCTTGTTCAAAGATGGACCAAAACTGTAGAGATGGGTGGAGATTACATTGAAAAATGACAAAATGATCCTCAATGTTGTGGTTTTCAACCTATGTAATTGCATTGAAATTTCCTGACAATTAAACGTAGAAAAAAAAATAGGAGGCATTACTTTTTGACTGACCCTCGTACTTTCGATGTCAACAAATTCCTCTTCTTCGGAAACGGTTTACTTGCCATTGCCGATCTACGTCTTATATCCTCTCTACTTCGGCCATCATCAGTTATTTTACAGGCCAAATACTCATCTACTACTTTAAGTGTCTCGTTTCCTAATCTAATTCTCTCAGCTTCACCTAATTTAATTTGACTACATTCCATCATTCTTGTTTCGCTTTTGTTGACGCTCATCTTATTCACCTTTCAAGAAACTGTCTATTCCGTTCAACAGCTTTTTCCAAGTCCTTTGCTTTCTCTGACAGGATTGCAATGTCATCCTTGGACCTGAAAGTTTTTATTTGTTCTCCCTGAACTCTAATTCCTTCTCCAAATTTTTCTTTGGTTGCCTTCACTGCTTGCTCAATGTAAAGATTGAATAACATCGGGGATAGGCTACAAGCCTGTCTCACCCCTTTCTCAATCAGTGATTCCTTTTCATACCCCTCGACTCTTACAACTGCCGTCTGGTTTCTGTAAAGCCTATATATAGCCTTTCGCGCCCGGTATTTTAGCCCTGGTTCTTTCACATTTTCAAAGAAAGTATTTTAGTCAATATTGTCAAAAGCTTTCCCTAAGTCTACAAATGCTATAAACGTAACTTTGCCTTCCCTTAACGTATGTTCTAAGCTAAGTCGGAATGTCAGTATTGCCTCGCGTGTGCTCATATTTCTCCGGCATCTAAAGTGATCTTCTCATAAGCTGGTTTTCAACTTATTCAGGTTCCATTCTTTACGTTCCCAACTTTTTGCAATTTCTTTAGTCTGCAGTTAATAACAAATAAACTGTGGCCAGAGTCCACATCTGCACATGGAAATGTCTTGCAATTTAAAATATCGTTCTGAAATTTCTGTCTCACCATTATATAATCAATCTGAAATCTTCCAGTATCTCCAGGTCTCTCCCGTGTATATATTCTGGGATAACACTATTTAATAGGTGGCAATGGAACCATTAAGTAAGACAGAATTTTATTCTTGACAGGGGTGTACTGTTGTCACCTTAATATGGATTTGAGGGTTTTGGTTTCTCTTCGACGTATCTTTCGTAATGTTATTATAGTCTAACTACAAGACGAACGTAAGATAAGTCCTGTTATTCATGAGCAGTCATGCTAACTTTGAATTTCCGCTGCGACTGTTTCGTTGTCTTTGGCATGCATCTTTGGAACGCATAAATCTGTGACTAGTCTGTCAGTTGATGTGAGAAAATGTAATAGTCACTATTTTGACAAAGATATTTAAGAACTTCCGGCATGCTGTAATAATCATATATCAGCAACTTCTGTTAACCAGAACAACAAAAATCCAGCCACAGTTGAAAGTTTCACTTTTTTCATTCACTCGATGAGTAGTTTCAGCCGGGACCAATTTTCGGCCCGAAACTATCTATCGAGTGGATAAAAAAAAGCCAAATTTGCAACTGTTGCTGGTTTTTCGTTATACTGAAATAAAGTTAAATTTGACGTAAGCCATTTCAAATAACAAAGCAGATGTCATTTTTTGGAATTTTGCAGCAATAGAGATCTATCTTGATAGGTACAGCGACATAGGTAGCATCAAGAGTGTTATTAGTTTCTAGAACATGCCCTTCTAGGTGTTTTCGTAACGTGATTGCCTTTACTAACGTTGGAATTTCAAGATAAGCTATTTAGCAATATTTGTCTCATGTGCTCAACCTGTAATTTTGTTCACACTTTGAACATCAACGAAATAGCTTGACTGTAAAAACACCAAACACGAGACAGAAAAGTCAGTGTTGAAATCATGATGGATGAGACATAAACAGGATGATCCAGTTAAGCTGTTCACATCAAATAGAAGCGGAAACCTTCTAACATATGAGAATTCTCTTTTCAGTCAGATGATTTTGTGAGAAAGTTCTCACTAAATGACCTGTAGTCTACTTTCGTAGTACGAGAGGCGTTCAAGAAGACTGGAACTCATTCTCGGCCAATTCAGCTGAAAAAATGCGGAATGTGTGGGACGTCTTGGAATTTTCCCGCTTGAGCCCCTTGGAACGTCCCCTTTGAAAAATAATGAATGACAGTGCTGGAAAAACTCTTACGTTATTTGGTTATCAAACAGCTGAGAAAAAGTGAACGTACTCAGACAGTTCTCTTGTAACCTCCCAACAAATAAAAAAATATAATTATATCATTCACATTCAGCGTAACCTCCCAACCGTTTATTATTCAGTAACCTCACAATAATAAAATGTGACTAATCTCTCAATAAAATTGTGGCTCTCTTATAACCTTTCACTAATTGACTGACTGTAAATCTAAACTAGTAAATTTGGACGTCAGCAGTGCTGCGTCATGGCCCTGAAAGATCATTTTGAATAAATTGAAAATTCTTACCCCAATAAGGTCCGCAGGTACCGCATATATATCTGCTCCTATAAGAAATTTTTCTGGCGCAGCCCAGTGCAATGCTGGCCTATAGATTTGTCATGTTTAAAAAGAAACAACTGATTTTTCTTTACAGTAATGGGATGACCATGGATTGGAGAAATTAGTAAAGTCTTTAAATTGAGATGAATGATTCACAAAAGTTAATTTTTATAAGAAAGATTATTATTAAGAGATTTTTGAAAAACATTTACATGGGACTTGATATAACAATAGCACATATGCGCGAGGCTGCTTTTACCTTATACTACATGCTGAGGCACCGCCATCGCTTCCCACGACTGGCCCAGCCAACTCCATACACACAACTGCTAGCTACTACTTATTCCCACTGCCACACAGTTCCTACTGCAGCCAACACTGCCCTTTGGTCTAGATTCTCTTATAACTTACATATCGCAGGTAGCGCGTGAGCAATCCATCGAAATTACATCTGCTCGAGTGCGCTAGCAATAAATTCCTAACATAACCCTCCACTGGGAGGGCAAAAATTTGGCAGTGATGGTGAGTCAACTGGACTTGCCATTAGCAACAAAGTTTTCTATAATCTATTTAGTTTACAAAGTCTACAGTCACAGAGTATATATATATATTGATAAATAATGTAAGTACAGAACATATTAAAAATGAAGTAGGGTGTACACGCACTGAGTACAGAACATATTAACAAATTACAAAGTGTATACGCAATGAGTACAAAATATATTAACAAATGACATAAAGTGCACACGCACTGTAGAAGTCTTCAGCATACTTAGGAGAACTGATCATATTAACAAATGAAATGAAGTGCACGCGCACTGTAAAAGTTTTTAGCATTTTTTACAAGAACTGAATACATTAAGAAATGAAATAAAGTGCACACGCACTGAATAAGTCTTTCACATTTTACATGAACTAGGAAAGGAATGGGAAGGATAGCATCATGATTGTAGCACAGTGGGTTGCACTTAGCCACACTGAAAGTCCATATATTTCTACAGAAGCACAACACCTTACACTCTCTTTTCTTATTCTTATCATCACTAAACTGACACACAATATTTTTAGCGTAACGCAATCTGACTTTCAATAATCCCTACAAAAGAATGGCCCTGACTAACAATAACCTATACCTTTCATGAATCACTTACCTCACAAAAATCTTCGTTACTCGAACTACTGCAATACAGCGAGCGCCAATACTGCCAGCTAAATAAAAGATTCTAACTACTGAAGGCACTAACTACTGATAGGCATAGTTAACGAATGAAAGATTTTGATAGAGAACAAACAATGTATTTACCTCAATAGCGTTCAAAAGTCATAATTATATATATATATATATATATATATATATATATATATATATATATATATATATATATATATATATATCTGGACGTGTGTCTGCCACAAAAAGGAAATTTGTAAAGATGGATGCCATGAATTGATATATACATATATATTATGACTTTTGAACGCTATTAAGGTAAATACATTGTTTGTTCTCTATAAAAATCTTTCATTTGCTAACTATGCCTATCAGTAGTTAGTGAGTACCTTAAGTAGTTAGAATCTTTTATTTATCTGGCAGTATTGGCGCTCGCTGTATTGCAGTAGTTCGAGTAACGAAGATTCTTGTGAGGTAAGTGATTCATGAAAGGTATAGGTTATTATTAGTCAGGGCAATTCTTTTGTAGGGATTATTGAAATTCAGTTTGCGTTGCGCTAAAAATGTTGTGTCTATATCAAT
Organism: Schistocerca gregaria; assembly: GCF_023897955.1. Lineage (NCBI taxonomy): Eukaryota > Metazoa > Arthropoda > Insecta > Orthoptera > Acrididae > Schistocerca > Schistocerca gregaria. The sequence goes on from NC_064927.1 coordinate 239,039,267, forward strand.
TCATGACATCCATCTTTACAAATTTCTGTTTTCTGGCGGGCACACGTCCAGATCTTCCGCTTATAGTAACCTTTAAAAACTCTGGCGTCTCTCTCTCCACATCGACCACTGCTGACGGATCACCTCAAACTGCCCAACACTAGGCGCTGTTCACATCCAACTGCCCAACACTACACTAGCGAATATTATAACAATGAGTCCAACCAGCCACAGACTGTACACAGTACAGCTAGCAATTTTCATACAGAGCGCTAGGTGGCGTTACCAACATAAAAACTTAAACAGCCTACTTACACCCTCTAGTTTCGTGGCATTCCGATTGGTGATGGGACTATGTGTAGTCTTCAAAGCAGCGTCTGTAACGGCGCTGGTTTACAAGCACACAGCTGCCATTGAGTTTGGTTTGGAGTAAAATCAGGGCATTGCAGGTATTCATAGGCACTTGCAGAATTTCTACGAGCGATACATGTGCCACCGTCGGAAAAAGGTCGCGCAGACCTGTCGAATCTCCCACATGCCGACAGACCGCATGCAGCTGTGACTCCTGCACTTTTAGAAAAAGCGGCCACTACAATTAGAGGCCATCGACAGGTCACAATCAAACATCTCGGTGGACATCTCTGTTGGTTGTTGTGATACACTTGTACACCAGCTGGAGTACTCAAAGGCGTGTGACCAGTGGGTTTCTTCACGCCGCCTAACACAAGACGACCAAGACCAACGAAGGAACTTCTGTGCTGAGCTGCTTGAGCGTTACGAGGCCTATCGTGACAATTTTTGTCGAGGATCATGACAGTCGATGAAACATGTGTTAATCACTTTGAATCGAAAAAAAACGGCAGTCCGCAGAGTGACACCATTCAAGATGCTACACCTGGCGGGTGTAAAATGAATGTGCGCAACGGAAAATAAAAAAAAAATGCTAAAATGTGGGGTTTGGCCCTGCCTGACTAACCCCTGAAGCAGATCTTAGGATCTCTTAGTTCTATAAATTACAATCTAAACATAAATGAGTAGTGAAGGCATCTAATCCTACTAAATGACAAACGTTGTTCCTGCACGTATATTTATTGTAGATTAAAAAAAAAACTTTATATTACTAAGTTTACATTTACTAAGTAAAACTACTGATCAGTTGCCTAACTCTGCCCCTTATTATGACTGCGCGGTCTAATATCAATAACGCGAAATGACTGACGTCATCTAAGTACCAAACACTAGAAGACGTTATGTTTCAAACATGATCTACGGTGGTGTGTAACCTCAGTGGAAATAAACTAACGTGGTCACAGCTGTTTAGCTTTTGTAGCCCTAATAAGCCGAGGCAATTTGCCATATTACCGTATATCCGGTGCGTCGAAGTGATGGTTCTTGGACTCGTCTGCGACGATGGGAGAACTCCAGCCACAAATAAACACTAGGACGGCACAAGGCGGTCCTCTTACTAGGAAACTCTAATACTGTCTTCTTCTCTCTCTGTTCTACAGATGAGAAACGCCAACTCCCAGCCACAAGGACGGAATTCAGATAACGTCTCAATGTAAGTATGCGCAAGGAAGTGCTCTCAATTACTGAACGCTGTGTACTCAACGACGGCTTCATACCCGGAGGTGAAGTCCAGAATAGTATAGGTTCACAACAGTATCATGCCTACCTGTTCTAACTATAAACTCTCCTGAGAGCAAAGACAGCAAGTCAGTCTGTACAACCCAAAGCTAACATCGAGCGACCGTCACACACGGGCACTCACAACGGAAGGCCGCGTCTCTCCAATGCTGGCTTCCCAGCAAGGTTTGGCTCCCCACCATCGTAATTCCGAAAATGAATCATATTCACGAAACTACGGAATATTCTCCCTCTCTACAGAATCTGGTTCATGGTGTGGGTTCCTGTAGTCATGTCCTAGTTCATGAACCACGGGCAACGTATGAGTGGCGAAGTAAGTGGTCCCGACAGTCGGGATACCAGTTACTTTGGAATAAGGCTGGACATCTCGGATATATTCTGAGTCGTGGTCACCTTTGTGCTCATACGGCAAAAACTACCAAATCCACCGGTTAGTCCCTCAACCGTTAGGGGTAATACCCAATGGGAGTCAGGGCAAGTAAGACTAGCAACCTGCTTCCCTGGTACTTTAAATATGATGTTGACAACAATCAGAGCAAAATGCCTCGGACCTTTGGAGGTGACGGAGTCCCACCCCTAACTGACAAACCAGGGACTCCTAAGATGCGACTTGGCAAACAAAAGGTAATTAGATGGGGAGCTATTAATATCAATGGGGGCTACCCTCGGAAGAAGGTAGAGCTGGCAGAGGCTGCAAGTAAGTTGGGGCTGGACGTTTTAGCTTTTAGTGACATTCGGGTAAGGGGTGAGAAAAAAGAGGAAGTGGGAGAATACATGGTCTACCTGTCAGGAGTCAAAGCAAGAATAGCTCAATGGGGTGTTGGGCTTTACATCAGGAAAGAAATGGAACCCAGCGTAGTTGCAGTAAGGTATGTAAACGAACGACTGATGTGGATAGATTTGACAGTGTCTAGCAAGAAAATTAGGATTGTGTCAGTATATTCGCATTGTGAAGGGACAGATCAAGATAAGATGGATAGTGTTTATGACGCACTCACTGAGGTAGTTGTTGGAATAAAGGACAAGGACAGTGTTCTGCTCATGGGTGATTTTAGTGCCAGGATTGGAAATCGAACAGAAGGGTACAAAAAGGTGATGGGTAAATTTGGAGAGGATATGGAGGCCAACAGGAACGGGAAACAACTCTTGGATTTCTGTGCCAGTATGGGCTTAGTAATCACAAACTCCTTTTTTTAAACATAAGAACATTCACTGGTATACTTTGGAAGGCAGGGGAAAAAGAACTGTCATTGACTATATAATAACAGATCAGGAATTCAGGAAGGCTGTGACGGACACACGTTTATTCAGGGGATTCTTCGATGACACTGATCAATATTTAATCTGCAGTGAAATTGGGATTGTGAGGCCAAAAGTGCAGGAGGCCAGGTCAATATATAGGAGGATAAGAGTGGAGAAACTTCTAGTCAATTACAGTCATTGGAAAAGGAATGGACAAGGTACAGGGATACAGTACTAGAAGTGGCTAAAGAATGTCTTGGAACAGTAGTGTGTAAAAGTAGGATGAAGCAAACAGCTTGGTGGAATTTAATGACACAGTCAAGGCAGCCTGTAAAAGGAAAAAGAAGGCCTATCAGAAATGGCAACATACTAGAACTCAGGTAGACAGAGAAAGTTATGTTGAAGAAAGAAACGAAGCCAAACAGATAATTGCAGCATCCAAGAAGAAATCTTGGGAAGACTTTGGAAACAGGTTGGAGACTATGGGTCAAGCTGCTGGAAAACCATTCTGGAGTGTAATTAGCAGTCTTCGAAAGGGAGGTAAGAAGGAAATGACAAGTATTTTGGACAGGTCAGGAAAACTGCTGGTGAATCCTGTGGATGCCTTGGGCAGATGGAGGGAATAATTTGAAGAGTTGCTCAATGTAGGTGAAAGTACGATCAGAAACGTTTCAGATTTAGAGGTAGAATAGGATAGGAAGAAAGATGGAAATAGCATCACATTTGAGGAAGTGGAGAAAATGGTCAACAGACTGCAGTGCAATAAAGCACCTGGGGTGGATGAAATAAAGTCGGAACTCATCAAATACAGTGGAACGTCGGTTCTTAAATGGCTACACAGGATAATTGAAATGGCCTGGGAGTCGGGACAGGTTCCATCAGACTGGACAAAAGCATTAGTCACACCAATCTTTAAGCATGGAAACAGAAAAGATTATAATAACTACAAAGGTATCTCTTTAATCAGCGTTGTGGGTAAAATATTCTCAGGTATTGTTGAAAAGAAAGTGCGAGTATTAGTTGAGGACCAATTGGATGAAAATCAGTGTGGGTTTAGGCCTTTTAGAGGTTGTCAGGACCAGATCTTTAGCTTACGGCAGATAATGGAGAAGTGCTATGAGTTGAACAGGGAACTGTATCTATGCTTTATAGATCTAGAAAATGTATATAACCGGGTTCCTAGGAGGAAGTTATTGTCTGTTCTACGTAGTATGGAAAAGGAGGCAAACTTTAGCAAGCAATTAAAGGTCTTTTACATGGATAGTCAGGCAGCAGTTAGAGTTGACGGTAAATTGATTTCATGGTTCAGAGTAGTTTCAGGGGTAAGACAAGGCTGCAGCCTGTCTCCACTGTTGTTCATATTATTCATGGATCATATGTTGAAAACAGTAGACTGGCTGGGTGAGATTAAGATATGTGAACACAAAATAAGCAGTCTTACATATGCAGATGACTTAGTTGCGATGGCAGATTCGATTGGAAGTTTGCAAAGTAATATTTCAGAGCTAGATCAGAAATGTAAGGACTATGGTATGACGATTAGCATCTCCAAAACGAAAGTAATGTCAGTGGGAAATAAATATAAACGGATTGAGTGCCAAATAGGAGGAACAAAGTTAGAAGAGGTGGACGGTTTCAAGTACTTAGGATGCATATTCTCACAGGATGGCAACATAGTGAAAGAACTGGAAGCGAGGTGTAGCAAAGCTAATGCAGTGAGCGCTCAGCTACGATCTACTCTCTTCTGCAAGAAGGAAGTCAGTACCAAGACTAAGTTATCTGTGCACCGTTCAATCTTTCGACCAACTTTGTTGTATGGGAGCAAAAGCTTGGTGGATTCAGGTTACCTTATCAACAAGGTTGACGTCACGGATATGAAAGTAGCTAGGATGATTGCAGGTACTAGTAGATGAGAACAATGGCAGGAGGGTGTCCACAATGAGGAAATCAAAGAAAAACTGGGAATGAACTCTATAAATGTAGCAGTCAGGGCGAACAGGCTTAGATGGTGGGGTCATGTTACACGCATGGGAGAAGCAAAGTTACCCAAGAGACTCACGGGTTCAGCAGTAGAGGGTAGGAGGAGTGAGGGCAGACCAAGGAGAAGGTACCGGATTCGGTTAAGAGTGGTTTTGAAGTAATAGGTTTAACATCAGAAGAGGCACCAATGTTAGCACTGAATAGGAGATCATGGAGAAATTTTATAAGGGGGCTATGCTCCAGACTGAACGCTGAAATGCATGATCAGTCTTAAATGATGATGATGATGATGATGATGATCTACAGATTCTTCTGAACGCCGACCAACCATATTTTACTCTTTTGTCGTCCGGCGCGGAAAGTTTGCGAGGAAAAACCTATACTCGTACAATGGTACGCTTCTGAGTAAATAGCCTTGGAAATAACCTAGCCTGCGTGGTTTCCGAGGCGCCGCTTCTTCGTTCATCTCACCTGCGTCCAAGATTTTCAGCGTTCGAAAGTATTATCCGGCTATCCTTCCGGCCCATACTACAATAGCGGCCGGCCGTCAACACCTGTGTGGGCCTTCCATCCAGAGCTTGAGTTCTGTCTGCCGTTTCTTCTCCACTGGCGTTCTTATCTCTACTAGTATAGGCAGTCATTCATACGTCATGTTTATGGTAAAGACACTCCGTCACCTTTCATGCAATAAACGTTAACAATTATTTACAAGATGTCAGTGACAATATCAGTCTCCTTTATGTATTCATATATATGAAGTACAACCTGTCAAGTGATACCTAATTGTGTTTGTAGATCATGGCAAAGAATGTGGATGAGTTCTTGTAAGGTGCGAAATTATAGCCACCTTACAACCACACCATCTTCCCTCTGAAGGAGACGTTCAAAGTCGTATCTTCAGCTGGTAAAGTCACGGCGACAGTCTTCCGGGAACTCTGAAGGGGTTGTTCTATTTGGTATCCTCTCCCATGGTGAAACGGTCAACTCTGACGTGCATTGTGCAACTTTTAGGAAACTGAAGAAATGACTCAGGCGTGTTCGTCGCCACAAAAAGGAGCTGATGGAACTCGATTGTACTGATGTTTCTCATCTACCTTACATGTCTGATCGAACGCCTTCCGACTTCCATGTGAGTTACCCAACGAAGGATGAACTCCGTTGGAAGCAGTACGTGGATGACGGGGAATGGGGTGGGGGGCTGGGGGAGGGGGGCGTTACTGATGCAGCAAAACGGTGGCCCCGATGTTGACCAATAGAGTGGTACCGTGCAGGCATACAGGCCGTCCCGGTAAGGGGACATAAGGCCGTCTCATTGAACGTAGATTTTTCTGGAAGATAGGGTTCTGTAGCCAAAAAACAAGGAATAATGTGGAGTATTGGTATTCTTAACAAATCCAATATGCTTTCAGAAAAAAAGTGTTGCATTACTTATTGAACACCCCTCGCACATTAATTAAAGAGATATCGGATCAGCATTACTTTTTCAAATGGAACCATAGTAATTTCTGCTAATTTCTTAGTTATAAAAGAGATATATTCAACGGCGCTTCACTCTTCAAAATCTGGTTCCTAGATCTTGAGTAATTAAGATATATACAACGCAGGATTTATTTATGTTTAGTGTGAATCGACTGCTGTCTTACACGGAAGTTCGGGATTTTGTATCACAATAAAGAATTAATACGTCATGTCGGATAACAGTGTGTTACATCGCCGCGATACTGTCGTAAAAGGGGAATAGGAGAAAATTTAGTTTCGCTCTCTGTCGCTCTCTTGTGTCGAGTACTGCTCAGTTTGAAAAATGCCTTTTACAAATTAAATGTGCTATTTCTTAATGGAGAACGCAGAAAGAACGTGAAGAGAATGGTGTACTGGTTCGCACGAATGTATCCCGATAGATTGTGTCTAGCAAGAATTAGGTTTCAGAGTATATGCAAAGATTGTTAATGGAAGGAAGTACAATACAACGCATAGGGTAAATAGGGTAAAGAGCAAGCTTGCAGAGAGAGGAGCGAATGAAATGGATGGTCTGTTGCTCGTAATTCAAATGTCAGCCGCAAAGCAAATTGGGAGTGCCTCCGAAATAAGTCTGTTGGAAGTCAAACCATCATTGTTGGCATTTTGCGTGCAAGCGTCTTCCATCCATATCACGTGTCATAACAGTAGATTAATCAGCGGGCTACAGAAGATGTATGGAATTTTGTTCGTCTGTTCTGATGCTATATCATGACAATAGCTTCTTTCTTCGAAGAATTTTCTTTATCTCTGAAGCTAAGTTCTCAAAACATGAAATGTTGGCTGTAAGAAATATGCATGACTAGGCCGCTGACACCCAAACCTCCACATATCAGACAGTCAGCTCGGTAACAACAGTTGTTCATCGATAGAGTATCAACTAAAATACCGACATAATTTGTGCTATGTACTGTCGTCCAGGAAAACGCGCATAAACGGAAAGTAATTAACCTAACATGCCCTACGTAGCACAGGAAACGCAGAACCCTGAGAGTCTAACGTGTCGAGTTCCCGCCCGAGATTTGGTAGAGCGTTACTTCGTCGTTCTGCGGGTCCCAGGTTCGGGTACTCTGACACCTGTGAAACGTATATAGGACAACATGTTCCTGACATGCAAGAAGGCTGTTCGGAGTTTACTGAAGTACGGCGGTACTGTCATCTAGCAATCAATAATTATTCTTGAAACTTCCTGGCAGATTAAAACTGTGTGCCCGACCGAGACTCGAAGTCGGGACCTTTGCCTTTCGCGGGCAAGTGCTCTACCAACTGAGCTACCGAAGCACGACTCACGCCCGGTACTCACATCCTTACTTCTGCCAGTATCCGTCTCCTACCTTCCAAACTTTACAGAAGCTCTCCTGCGAACCTTGCAGAACAGCATTCCTGAAAGAAAGGATATTGCGGAGACATGGCTTAGCCACAGCCTGGGGGATGTTTCCAGAATGAGATTTTCACTCTGCAGCGGAGTATGCGCTGATATGAAACTTCCTGGCAGATTAAAACTGTGCGCCCGACCGAGACTCGAAGTCGGGACCTTTGCCTTTCGCGGGCAAGTGCTCTACCATCTGAGCTACCGAAGCACGACTCACGCCCGGTACTCACAGTTCTGCAAGGTTCGCAGGAGAGCTTCTGTAAAGTTTGGAAGGTAGGAGACGGATACTGGCAGAAGTAAAGCTGTGAGTACCGGTCGTGAGTCGTGCTTCGTTAGCTCAGTTGGTAGAGCACTTGCCCGCGAAAGGCAAAGGTCCCGACTTCGAGTCTCGGTCGGGCACACAGTTTTAATCTGCCAGGAAGTTTCATATCAGCGCACACTCCGCTGCAGAGTGAAAATCTCATTCTGGAATAATTATTCTTATTCTTAGTGTCATTGTTATTGTAATTGCAATTATTATTGCTATTAGAATTCGGCAAGTGTGATGCAACTGCGTCTTTATTGTCCGATTCCTACCGTTTGGGATTATTCTGTGAAACTGCAAATGTATTCTACAGGGTTGCTGCTTCCAAATAATCGAAGCATAAGCGGTCTGCCAATAGAGCATTACTATAAACTCCTAATAGTCTTTTACACGTCAAGAACAAGTTGTCCCATATAACAGTTTCATACGTACTACGATAAAGAAGCAGGTACAACCAGGACTCGAAACCGCGATCCTTGGTACGACAAGGTAACGCGCTACCATCATCACCACAGGAGCTCTACACGACGGACGCCAGCAGTTCTCCTTTTCCTATTTTCCGTAGTTCATGTGTTACCTATTACTCGCCGTTCACTATATCGGAGTTTTGGTTGATACTCTGTAGATATGCAACGTTTGGTACCGCTCTCTAATATCAGGGTGTTTCGGTGTGAGAAGCAGCTCTGTCTGAGACAAGAGGAACATTACAGACTTTGTGTTGTGCATCTAGCAAGAGACACACAACAAATATCGTAAGAGGGCACCAACACAAAGCCGTAACTAATCGTCTGGTGTCTCTCCATATCACGCAGCAGCCTCCAGTTGGTTTTCACAAACGTGGACCTCTTTCTGATTTCGCACCATTTTCTCCAGTACTCCAATAAAATTAAAAATAGCCAACAGGGGATACTGTCAGTTGCGGACTACTTCTCTTCCGTCTTGTATTGGCGGACAGAGATGTCGTTTCACCGACGGGCACCAAACCCCGATGTGCTGCTGACTTTCTGACATCGTGAACCAGTAGTTAGACAGCCGACTTGAGTGCCTGTAGTCAGCTCAGTACACTACTCTGAGGGTGAACTGGACTATAGATGGTCTGCTCTATTACATTCAGTTATAGTGACTACACCATTCTCCGTGAATTTGGAAACACCATGCTCCGTATTACAACCGAAGAAGATGAAAGTGATCTATGAGTTCCTGGTTGGAACACAAAGCACTGTGCTCAAATAACTTTTAATAATGACACTTACAGTATTGTCAGACAGTTACTGCCCGCGAAAGACAAAGGTCTCGAGTTCGAGTCTCGGTCCGGCACACAGTTTTAATCTGCCAGGAAGTTTCATGTTAGCGCACACTCCGCTGCAGAGTGAAAATGTCATTCTAATTACTGCACATATACATACATACTGTTCTTGCCCAGTATTATATAAACTGATTTTACCTGTCAAAACAGTTTCATTAAACACGAAAGGTGGCGCCAGTACACGGCACATCTGTGCACAGTTACATTGTTTACACTTCTGTTCTAGTCCCGATTGTACAGGAGGCAGTACACGCAGTAAAAGTAATTGAAAACGACTCAAAAGTGCCATATCCCTGTGATTCACGGGTAAAGATAAGGACTTTTCTCAAAGAAGGCAATATTGTCCGACAAATACAAAAGAAACTCGATCTTCCCGTCAGCGGAGCTGTCAAGACCATACACTACCAACGCGATACAGACTGCTATGACTATCGTACTCAGTCAGCAGCTCCCAAGAAAATATCAGAACGCCATGAAACATATTTAGTGTGATGGACGCTATTCAAAACTGTCGGTGAATTGACTGCTGAACTAAACACAAGTAAAGGTACACCAGTGAGAGAGTTAACAGTGAGATTGCGTCTGGTAGATGATAACAATTGTTGGACCCTGTTAACAAGAAGAAAGGCTTCAATGGACTACGACAAACCAACGTTGGAGAGGAGAGCTCGGGATTGGGAAAGTGTATTATTCACTGATGAATCCAAGTGCGAAATATTTGGAAGTAAACGCCGTCAATTCGTACTCCTTTTACCTCACGAACGCTTGAGTCCTCTGTGCGTAATAAATTCGAACTGTGAAACAGGAAGGGGGTTCTGTAACGTTATGTGGGTCTTTTGTACGAAATAAATTCGGAGATTTCATGGAAGTTGATGAAGAAATGAAGCAAAAGAATTATCAAGCCATTCTTCAGCAACATGCCGAGACATCTGGTTTGCATCAAGTTGGGAAAGAATTTGTCTTGCAACAAGACAACAATCCGAAACATACATCCCGCTCGCATCAGAACTATGGGACGTCTCTTGAGGTTTAGAAAATTTTGAGAAAAGGGGAATGGCTTCCCAGTCAACTGATTGTAACCTAATCGATCTTGTATGAGACGAGTTGGACACGCTTATCTTCGGTCCTGCAGCAAGAATGAGGACTAATTTCAACTGAAGCCCTGGAAAAATCGGCCCATCACATTCCGAGATTATGCAAAGCAGTGATTAATGCAAAGTGTGGCTATTTCGAGGAATCTTAAATTTAATAGTTGGTTTTACCAATGTATTGTGTGAGCTTAATAAACATTTAGAAAAGAATAAACTGCAATTTTATGATGCATTTACTTTCCATTGTCCATAATCATTTGGTGTTCCAAAGTTATGGGGGGCGGGGGGGGGGGGGGAGGAGGGGGGGGCAGTGTATGTAGACTGAGAAGAGTCAGAAAAATTGTTTAGATATCATTGTATTAGGCTTGGACATCAAATGCCACGCACCTCATTGTACCAAAGGGATTTCGTAAAATATTACAGAAGAACATTAAATATAAAGTATCATTTCGTTTTTTCCCCTTTATTGTCATTTCATACCCCTGTCCCATGTGAGCAGGGATCAGCTGGCAGCTGGCCGCTTTTCAGCCAAGAAGAACATTACAGAAGAACATTACATATAAAAATACAGAGATAAAAGATGAAATGTTCACATGAGAAGAGGGAAGCAATTGGAGTTAAAATATACAGAGAGGCGTAGTTGGACAAGGGACATTTACATAAAATGCACAAACAGTTGAAATGGCGCTCGATGAAGATGTGGTACATAACCACTGGTGGCACAGATAGCACAATTAAGAATGGTGTTCATAGTACGGGACGACGAACCTGAACACACACTGCACTTATGCTACATACACGTCGATCACCAAAACGCTCTTCAGCAAAATAGCTTCAACAAAAATACAAGGATAACTCTTACACAAAAAATGGGCACATAAAAGTACATTACATGGAGATTATGGGAGTTAAAATATACGCTAATAGGGGGACACTGGGGACAATTAAAAAACTGACATAAAGTTCAGAGAACACAGCTGGCAATAGGTTGCGTACTTAAAATCACTGAAGTTAAACACAAAAGTTGGCCACAGTATAAAAATCACATAGATCAAGACACTTAAAAAAAAAACCACTGGAAACTACAGAACACTCACAAAGAATAAAAACCGCTGGTTGGGACCTGCCAAAGGACTGGAGGTCGAAGAGGAGAAAAAAGAGGGGAGTGGGGGAAAGGGGGTGGGAGGAAGAGGGAAAGGTGGGGACATGGGACACACCTAGAGGCAGAAGACGGACAGGGCAGGGATGAAGAGGGAAGACAAGGCAGGGGAGAGTGCAGAGACACTGAAGGGGAATACAGGAGAGGGAGGGGGCATAGGAGGAGGAAAGCTGCTCATTAGAAGGGAGGGGGAGGAGAGGGAGCCCTGAGGAGGAGGCAGGAGGAAGATGGGGTTAGAGTTGGTAGGAAGCGTAGATACAAGGGGCATTCTGGGAGGGGCAGATGCTGGAAGTTGTGTGGAGGGTGTGGAGATGGAGAGAGGGTGGGACACAATGGTAATGGCATTGCAGTGGGCTGGGGGTAGAGAGGAAAATGGTTCAAATGGCTCTGAGCACTATGGGACTTAACATCTGTGGCCATCAGTCCTCTAGAACATAGAACTACTTAAACCTAACTAACCTAAGGACATCACAGACATCCATGCCCGAGGCAGGTTTCGAACCTGCTACCGTAGCGGTCACACGGTTCCAGACTGAAACGCCTAGAACTGCACGGCCACACCGGCCGGCTGGTGGAGAGGAAGGAAGACACCAAGGTGTGAGGGGGATCGAGTTGGCAGACAATATACAGGGTGCGGATGTGTTCAAGGAACAGGAGAAGGGGGGGAAAGGGGATGCGGTCATAGAAGATGCACATGGGGGACAGAAGGCAGATTTGGATGACGTTTGAGGATCTGGAGGGCTTTATAGAACCTGGGACGGGCGTAAATCCAAGCAACGCTGGCATAACAAAGGATGGGGCAGATCAAAGATTTGTAGGTGTGAAGGATGGTGGAAGGATGCAGTCTCCATGTCTGACCAGACAGGAGTTTCAAGAGTCTGTTGTGAGTTTTGCGTTGGATTGTAAGGAGACTGGGAGTCCAGGTGAGGTGGTGGTCGAGGGTTAGGCCAAGGTAACAGTGAGGTGGATAGGACGGCCATAAATGGTGAGGTAGAAATAATGGAGACAGAAGGAGCAGGTGGTGCGGCCTATGTTGATCGCCTGGATCTTGGAGGGGTTCATACAAATGAACCACTGGTTGCACCAAGCAGTGAACTGGTCAAGGTGGGTCTGGAGGCTACATTGGGACTGTTAAAGGATAAGATAAAGGGCTAGGATGGCGATGTCATCAGCAAATTGGAGGAGATGAACTGGCAGGGAAGATTTGAGCATATCAGCAGAGTTACAGGAGATAGAGGAAAGGGGAAAGGACGTAGCCTTGAGGCACACTGGTGGAGGGATAGAAGATACAGGAGTTTGAATTGTGGATAGTGACATAGGAGGGATGACGGGAGAGGAAGGCAGTAACGAGATGGACGAAATTGATAGGGAGAGCATAGGTCTGGAGTCTGAAGAGGAGCCTGGGGTGGCAGAAACAGCTGTAGGCGTTCTGGAGGTCAAGGAAAACAAAGACAGTGGAGCGACAGTAGTTAACTTGGAGGGAAAGAAGATTGTTAAGGCTGAGAAGGAAGGCCGGAAGCCACACAGTGGAAGGGGTAGTAGGTGGTGCTGGTTAATGTGGCGGTGAATATGGTGAGCGAGGATGGCCTCGAAGACCTTACTGAACACAGGGTTTAGGGAACAGCATTACACAGGAAGTCTTCCACAGGTTGGGGTGAAAGCCAGTGGAGAGGAGGACATTGTACAGGGTAGCTAGGACTGTGAGGAAGGACGGGGGGATTCCTCGAGGTTGTGGTTGGTGACGCCATCATGGCCAGGGACAGAGTTGCATTTGGAGTGGAGGACGAGTGTGATGTTGTATGCAGTGATGGGAGTGTTGATGTCTGAGGCGGTAAATGATCCAAGTACTGGAAGCTAGGGATGAACAGTGAGATAGAGGTTTCAGTGGGGTCAAGGATGGTGGGGAAGTTGGAGTAATCAAAATGGGGATCTTCAGAAATGGAGCAAACCTTGGAGAGGTGGGAAGCAAAATGGGTAACCTTATTGAGGTCTTATTCTGGTTTTTTTTCCCTTTATTGCATTTCAATTCCTCATCAGGGTGGGCTGACAGCAACATATGCAATGCTCTTCATCCAAAAGACATAGAACAAACAATAGAAGACATTTAAAAATAACAAAGGAGAAAACATGGTGAACATAAAAATAAAAAAAGGGGAAACATTATGGAAGACAAAAAAGGGGCGACTGTAAAATGGAGATATAAACCGTAAAAAAGTAGTGCACACAAAAAACCACACACTGGGACAATTAAAAGAGCACAAGCCACAGTATGACCACAGTATGAAAGTCTTGACAGATGGCGTAGCACATAACAAACACTGGCAGTAACACTAAGTACAAGGCCCGCACACAATTAAAATCACACCTCTAGATGCACAGGAGAAACAGCATTAACACCACACTGACGTGGCACACTGATGATGAATAAAATGGAGGATCTGCCAGGCGCAAGGAGATGAGGGAGAAGGGAACAAGGGAAGGAGGGGAAGAGAGGGGGGAGATGGGCAGGGGTGCTCTGAAGAGGGCCGTGTAGGGGGGGATGTGGAAGGGAAAGAGGCAAGGATGGGGAACAGGGTCTCAGGGGGGAGGGAGAAGGAGGAAAATCCACTCAGGGAGAAGGAGGGTAGAGGAAAAAGGGGGCCCCAGGAAGGGGGGAACAAGGCCAGGTTATAGTCGGAAGGAAGGGTATATGTCATGGCGAAGTTCGTAGTCCAGGAGATGGAGGGTGTGGAGGTGGAGAGAGGGAGGGATACAGCGATAGAGGTGCAGCAATGGGCGGGGGGTGGAGAGGAAGGAGGACATCAGGGGTTGGGAGGATCAAGCCTGCGGACAGTGAAAAGGATGTGGAGATATTGGAGAAACAGGAGCAGATGGTGGAAGGGTATGAGATGATACAGAAGCCATGCGGGGGAAGGAAGGATATGGAAGGCAAGGCAGAGTGCATGGCGTTCGAGGATTTGGAGGGCCTTGTAGAAGTGGGTGGGTGTGGAGATCCAGGCAACGCTGGGATAACAGAGGATAGGACAGATGAGGGATTTGTGGGTGCGGAGGATGGTGGAAGGATGCAATCCCCATGTCCAGCCAGACAGGAGTTTCAGGAGGCAGAGGTGGGAATGGGCTTTCTGATGGATGTTCTGGGGGTGTGGGGTCCAGGTGAGGTGACGGTAGAGGGTGGGGCCAAGGTATCTCAGGGCGGGTGTGAGCTGGATGGGACGACCATAAAGAGGTGAGGTAGAAATCATGGAGACGGAAGGAGTGGATGGTGCGGCCTATGATGATTGCCTGGGTTTTGGAAGGGTCTTAGTCTGTTGCCACATCTTTGTTATAGTTCGACCCCATCAAACAAGCATTTGCAAGCGTGTGAATCAGCCACTATTAAGGAACATATTTCTGCTACTGTGAGTGTGTAGGCTGAATTAACAGTAGGAGTCCACGCTGAAAAGTAATACATCCGAATTTTTTATTCTGTTCTTAGTATCGGTTGAGGTATTACATGCCATGAATATTATTCGGTCGATTTTCTCACTTCGGTGGCGCACGTTGCAACCACCTGTCGCTAGAGGGCTCTGAACAATGCGGCGTATAATGTAACTATGTCGGCGCGTGAGAAACTGCTTGCTGCAATCGAGTTTCCAACCGCAGAAAAGCTGCCCCAGTAGAAATTGATAGAAGAATGAAAGCTGTAACGATGATGGATATATCGAGACACGTAATGTGCGAAGTTGGGTTGTTCATGCTCGTAATGAAAGAAACATTGGTGCTAACCTTAATGTGTGCGAGGGAGTTCGAAATGGGCAATCGCATACGGCAACGCAAGAGACATCAGATTCGGGTTGATGTACTCATCGGAGAAAATCGTCAGATAGCACAAATAAAGCTCTTTTGTATATGCGGCGTATAACGAGAGGGTGTCGCGGCCATCATTGCAAAAAACTACGTGCACGGTGGATTCCTCGAATGCTCACTCCTGGCATGAAACAGAGGAGATTGGGAATCTGTCAACAATAATTTCTTTAGTGTTTTGAGCCTGAGAGCGATGGGTTCGTTAATAATGTTGTAATAGGTGCCGAAAGTAAAGTCGACCATTCCCGACTTCGAAAACAAGAGAGCATCATGCATTTCCGCCACATCGATGCCAAAATAGTTCAAGAACATGTCATCGGCAGGAAAAGTCATTCTTGAAGTGTTGAGGGCTATTGAAGGTGTGGTGCTTTGAAATTCGTGCCAAAGGCGCCGCAATTAACCCAGCAAGACTCTGCGAGATGCTCAGAAAACGGAAAGCAAAAATTCGAAGATTCGGTCCACACATGGAGCACCTTCTCCTTTAGCATGACGAGGCTACACGACTATTGAGCTCTACGACACATGCAGCAATCCAACGCCTAGTATTCACTATCGTCGATCATCCTCCATACAGTCGCCATTTGGACCCATTCAATATTCATCCGTTTCCGAGACTTAAAGAGCACCTTCGAAGACTTCTGTTTGATAGTGACGAAGCGGTGCGTACAGAGGTGAGGTCGTGGCTCTGTTAACAAAGTCAAACGTTCCACTGTGATGGCATCAAGCAATATGACTTTCGTTGGGAGAAATGTGTTCGTTGAGAAATAAATACGTAGGTAGGAAGAAGAAATGTGTAGAATGTTAACAAAGTTTGTTTTATTTCAAAATTTTTGAGAAGAACTTTCCCATTAAAAATTCTAAGGCATTACTTTTCAGCACGCCCTCGTAGCATTCAGTTACTACATTGCCGAGACAGTGGATTGTGAAGTTTGGTGAAGAATCATTGGAGACTACGTGACTGGTTCTTACATCATTGAAGAAATCTTACACACACACACACACACACACACACACACACACACACACACAGATTCTTAACGAAGTTTTACCGGCTCTCCAAGAGTAAGTACCACTAAGAGTAACTGATTTGTGTGGCAACAATGTTATGCTTGGCCATGTTAGTACTCGCTAGTGGCTACGAAAAAACTCATGCCGATTTTCCTGGTCGCTGGATAGAACGTAAAGACCCTGTCAATTGACTGCACGTTTGCCTAATTTGATGCCACTGGACTCTTTTTCTTTAGGATAAACTCAATATCACATCGTTGCAGCACGTGCAATGATAATGAAAGAATTTCTTCAGTCTGTCCCGAAATCTTGCACCAGCGACTGAGAACGTGTAGTCAGTAGACGGTGGGCATTTCGAACACTTAAAAACGTAAATATATAAAAATATGATATTGAGGAATTGTATCTGACCATACTGCTTTATGATTTCCTTTTTTTATTGTATTTTTTTTTATTTTTCATTTTTCCGACGTATTTGTTGTAATGTTAGCGTATGTTGACAATAACTTCGTGACGCACAGTTATTGAGTTATTGTTTAATAATGCTTATATTTCAACTGCGAATTTTGACGTGTACGTTTATTTCAAGGATTTGGAGCAAACAGGAGCAGAACTGGTACCCTGATTATCCTTAAATGCCACTGCCTTTGCCTTCCTGCCGGTGTATCGATCCAACCTCATGTTGCCAAGTATGATCAATATTAGTTTTAAATTAAACTTTTCTCCGTTTTCCCACTTTTGTAAGCAGCTACGTCGAGATGGAGCACTGGAAGAGTTTGAAGTTACAGTTCCTTATAAAAAAGATAAAATAACCTACTTCGTACAGTTAATGCTAATAACACATATAACGATACGAACTTCCATATAAGAAAGCAATCGGTTTCATGTTTAAAACAGATAAATTATAAGTTTTAAAAACAAACGTCATTGAATACACCGCTTTTAGAACTACAATACTAGTAGCATAAATTATTATAGAGCCATTAGGAAAAGTGAAGTTGATACTGGTGTGTCTGTAATTTATATAGCTACCAAAAGAGATTACACCTCTTTTAGTGAGGACCGTTCCGCAATTCCTTTGGGTAGAAACAAAATTAAGCTATCTTAAATAGTCCGTGGTATGACGTTCGTATTTTGTCTTTGTTACTTCTTTGACCTCTGAAAATCGTACTTATCCCACTGCAGTACATAGTCTGTGTGAAAAATAAAAGGGACAGTCATATTAAAACGAGACAGATGGAAGAAAAAGATAGTAAACTGTTTATTATTTGAAACGTAATTGCCAAAACTGTTGATATATTTGTTCTACTGCGAGGCAAAACCGCCAGTGCTTTCATGGATAAATGTTTGCCGTTGTCTAGGGAACCATGATTGTACCCAAGGGCGCACCTTTTCGTCGTAACCAAGTCAACGGCCACGAGCGTCTTTTTTGAGGGCTTATAGTGTCCCTTTTGAAATATTCAAGCCTATATATTTGAAGTAAATAATAAAAGGATTCTGAATAATATTATATTGACATAAACGACAAATTAATTATAACAATGTATTAAATTAACTTCAAAGAAAGACTATATCGACTGCAATGTAATAAAAAGACATTATTTATATTAGATGAGATCGTAGTGCATAACGTTCTCGAAACTAACATTATTATCTTTGTCATTATATATAAGAGAAAAAAGATATTTAAAATCACTTCCAGTCGGATCATTTCTTTTGCCGTATGTAAGGTACGCTATTGTTCTATTTGTTCTCGTACATAGAGAAAAATTCAGGTGTGTATTCTGTGCTTAGTGGAAATATATTTCCAAAAAAGTGAGAGCATTGTTTTACTTAAAGAACCCATGCAAACAATTCTTCCTGAATTAATCATTACAAGAAGTTATTTAGCATTTTTTCAGTCTCTGCGAAGCGAGCAGCGGTGGCTGGCAACAATTGGCCGCCATTACGCGGCGTATTTAAATTAATTGTTTTGTGTAACATATCACCACAGCCGGAACAGAAAGAATCATTTCAAGTTAATCAACTAAAGTGCAAAGATTCACTAATTTTATTTCGACATACTGTCAAAGATACGATTTATTCTAGGTCTGTGAACGTAGCCTGCATTAAATTACGCCGAAAGCATTTGAAATAATTTGTAGGGAGCCTGGCACTCATTTGAAACATAATTTAACATTTATCTTTGGCCACCTACAAATCAATATACACTCCTGGAAATGGAAAAAAGAACACATTGACACCGGTGTGTCAGACCTACCATACTTCCTCAGGACACTGCGAGAGGGCTGTACAAGCAATGATACACGCACGGCACAGCGGACACACCAGGAACCGCGGTGTTGGCCGTCGAATGGCGCTAGCTGCGCAGCATTTGTGCACCGCCGCCGTCAGTGTCAGCCAGTTTGCCGTGGCATACGGAGCTCCATCGCAGTTTTAACACTGGTAGCATGCCGCGACAGCGTGGACGTGAACCGTATGTGCAATTGACGGACTTTGAGCGAAGGCGTATAGTGGGCATGCGGGAGGCCGGGTGGACGTACCGCCGAATTGCTCAACACGTGGGGCGTGAGGTCTCCACAGTACATCGATGTTGTCGCCAGTGGTCGGCGGAAGGTGCACGTGCCCGTCGACCTGGGACCGGACCGCAGCGACGCACGGATGCACGCCAAGACCGTAGGATCCTACGCAGTGCCGTAGGGGACCGCACCGCCACTTCCCAGCAAATTAGGGACACTGTTGCTCCTGGGGTATCGGCGAGGACCATTCGCAACCGTGTCCATGAAGCTGGGCTACGGTCCCGCACACCGTTAGGCCGTCTTCCGCTCACGCCCCAACATCGTGCAGCCCGCCTCCAGTGGTGTGGCGACAGGCGTGAATGGAGGGACGAATGGAGACGTGTCGTCTTCAGCGATGAGAGTCGCTTCTGCCTTGGTGCCAATGATGGTCGTATGCGTGTTTGGCGCCGTGCAGGTGAGCGCCACAATCAGGACTGCATACGACCGAGGCACACAGGGCCAACACCCGGCATCATGCTGTGGGGAGCGATCTCCTACACTGGCCGTACACCTCTGGTGATCGTCGAGGGGACACTGAATAGTGCACGGTACATCCAAACCGTCATCGAACCCATCGTTCTACCATTCCTAGACCGGCAAGGGAATTTGCGGTCCCAACAGGACAATGCACGTCCGCATGTATCCCGTGCCACCCACGTGCTCTAGAAGGTGTAAGTCAACTACCCTGGCCAGCAAGATCTCCGGATCTGTCCCCCATTGAGCATGTTTGGGACTGGATGAAGCGTCGTCTCACGCGGTCTGCACGTCCAGCACGAACGCTGGTCCAACTGAGGCGCCAGGTGGAAATGGCACGGCAAGCCGTTCCACAGGACTACATCCAGCATCTCTACGATCGTCTCCATGGGAGAATAGCAGCCTGCATTGCTGCGAAAGGTGGATATACACTGTACTAGTGCCTACATTGTGCATGCTCTGTTGTCTGTGTCTATGTGCCTGTGGTTCTGTCAGTGTGATCATGTGATGTATCTGAACCCAGGAATGTGTCAATAAAGTTTCCCCTTCCTGGGACAATGAATTCACGGTGTTCTTATTTCAATTTTCAGGAGTATATATATATATATATATATATATATATATATATATATATATATATATATATATATATATATTCCTGTGTTTCACTTAATAATAATAATTAATAAGCACAGAAATGAAGGGATAATACAGGCTCCAAAAATTTGAAAATCGCATGGGGAAAGTTCGAAACTGTGTAGAGGATGCGTAACAGCTTCCCAGCAAAACTTCGGCAGCAAAGGCTCCACTGCTTATTGACTTTTTGAAACTCTGCGCCAAAATTAACGCACAGCGGTACGTGGACACTTTGCAAAAACTAAAGCGCGCTACCAAATCAAAACACACAGAAACGTCGGTGGATGGTGTCATTCAGTTACAGGATACTGACCGCTCACGTGGTGCAAAGATGTTTCTACTACGCAGCAGAAGTATCGCAGGAAGCCACTATACATTCTCCATATAGTCCCAATCCTTTCCCATACGATTTTATATTTTTCCTTCTTCTCTCTCGGCGCACTGAAAAAACACACTCATGGCCGTCTGTTTGCTTCGGACGAAGAGACTGCAATACCTCCATGTGTGAACTCTCGACTCATTACTGTAGTGAGAGGCTATATAGGCTCCGACATACTCCTTAAGACCCAAAGCCAGGATACACTATCTGATTTGGCCCTAACATCAGATCTTAAGGTGAGAAATTTCTATAAAATCAATTACCAACTGTATTTTAAAAAACAAATAATGAAAATGAGATGACAGCAAAATTATCTACTTTAAATGACATTCAAATAAAAATAAACACTTCATTTATTACAAAAGTTCGACTTTGTGCACAAGGAAACCAAACGAGTGACAATACGAATCTAATATGATAGACTACTGATCAGGAGAAGTATGACGTCGAGCAAAGGATAATGGATTGAAGCTGCTCATGCCCTCAATTATGTGGAAAGAATGGTTCAAATGGCTCTGAGCACTATAGGACTTAACATCTGAGATCATCAGTCCCCTAGAACGTAGAACTACTTAAACCTAAGTAGCCTAAGGACACCACATACATCCATGCCTAAGGCAGGATTCGAACCTGCAACCGTAGCGGGCGCGGAGTTCCTGACTGAAGCGCCTAGAAACACTCGGCCACACCAGTCAGTTCAATGATGTGAGCAAACCCCACGAATATGAGTTTCACTGCGCAGGGTGGTTGGTCGTACAAATTAAAAAGAAAATAACGCATCTTCGTAACTAGAATCTGTAACCTCCCTGTTAAATTGTTACGAACTTAGTCAGCCGGTGTCGTAATTTTGAAATGATACTTTGTATAACTGTCACGTAATAAATATTTCGCGTGGAGCACCGTTACCGCACAGGCAAAGGTCATTTCTGGAAACTAATCTACTGAATATTAAAAGTAACGTTATTAAGAAATACACGCGACTGACCACACAAAATAAGAGGACACGTACATTCGCGAGTGAGTGATTCAAAATGAGAATTACAACTGTAAAGGAAACTGGTCATAAGTATACTTAACGACGGTACACACCCAGTTGTATGTGAACGTATGATCGGGATAGAGGCACGTACATTCCAAGTACTATCATTCCCCGTGGCCTGGGCAAAAAGTATTTGTTCATCTAAGAAAGAATATAATCGGACTTCTTAATTAAATGAAAATAAAGATGGCAGATTCTGAATGTCGCGGCAAATATGACCTAAATATTGAAATTGTCATTGGTGGGGTCCACGAAGGGAAAGAAATGAACACATTTACGAACGTATACTGCTGAGCATCGCCGTCGTGAAGATCGTCACCTCCATCTAGATTCTCCATACAAAATTAAGGTAACAATGACCTTCCAGAGTTACAGAAGCCGGGGTCCTTGGTATCGTAAATCAGAAACTCGTATTGTTTCAGGAATCGCTTTAATTGTTTAACACGATTTCACTAGAAATCACACAGCGCCTCCCCTGCACGTCCTCTCACTAGGACTTGTGAAGAGCGAAAGGTAACTATTACTAAAACCAATATACAAATAGCGTAAATCTTCTTTTGTCCGTCAATGTTAAATACTTTTCAAATTAACCTTTGGTGTGAGAGCCAAATTATTACCTATACATTATCAACAAGAAAAAATTATTAAGATCCTTTATAAATCTAAAGACACTGTGCACCGCTGCCGCCTTATAAAATGGTGAATTCCCACCTAGTGAGCCAGTGTTGCACAATATGCTGGATGCGAAGGTGTGCGTCACAACGAGATCTGCACCAGCGCGGAATCTGTGTACTGCGCTACGTCGTTTGCACGGCGTTCCACCGCAGAACACCAGAATGATCGCCCCCTCAGCGATAGAGCACGTGAAGCCGCCTCTCAGACGACAGATCACAGCGTCCCTGATCATGCGTCCCTGCACCCAGCTACCCCATTTGTGACAGCATGGCATCAAATACCAATCAGGCAAAATGTTATTTACGTCTGTCCAATGGCGTGAAACTACAATATTAAATACTTTCCCACCATGCAATATTTCAAGTAGAGGGCCAACCAGGGTACATTCACCTTTTAAAGTTTGTTGCAGAAACGACCACCTGACAGTATACCAGCAGACGCCGAACTGCTATTGTTGTTGTTGTTGTTTTCAGTCCTGAGACTGGTTGGATGCAGCTCTCCATGCTACTCTATCCTGTGCAAGCTTCATCTCCCAGTGCTTACTGCAACCTACATCCTTCTGAATCTGCTTAGTGTATTCATCTCTTGGTCTCCCTCTACGATTTTTACCCTCCACGCTGACCTCCAGTGCTAAATTTGTAATCCCTTGATGCCTCAGAACATGTCCTACCAACCGATCCCTTCTTCTCGTCAAGATGTGCCACAAACTTCTCCTCTCCCCAATCCTATTCAATACCTCCTCGTTAGTTATGTGATCTACCCATCTAATCTTCAGCATTCTTCTGTAGCACCACATTTCCAAAGCTTCTATTCTCTTCTTGTCCAAACTAGTTATTGTCCATGTTTCACTTCCATACATGGCTACACTCCATACAAATACTTTCAGAAACGACTTCCTGACACTTAACTCTATACTCGATGATAACAAATTTCTCTTCTTCAGAACCGCTTTCCTTGCCATTGCCAGTCTACATTTTATATCCTCTCTACTTCTATCATCATCAGTTATTTTGCTCCCCAAATAGCAAAACTCCTTTATTACTTTAAGTGTCTCATTTCCTAATCTAATTCCCTCAGCATCCCCCTAGTTAACTCGACTTCATTCCATTATCCTCGTTTGGTTTTTGTTGATGTTCATCTTATATCCTCCTTTCAAGACACTGTCCATTCCGTTCAACTGCTTTCCAAGTCCTTTGCAGTCTCTGACAGAATTACAGTGTCATGGGCGAACCATAAAGTTTTTATTTCTTCTCCATGGATTTTAATACCTACTCCGAATTTTTCTTTTGTTTCCTTTACTGCTTGCTCAATATACAGATTGAGTAACATCTGGGATAGGCTACAACCTTGTCTCATTCCCTTCCCAACTACTGCTTCCCTTTAATACCCCTCGACTCTTATAACTGCCATCTGGTTTCTGTACAAATTGTAAATAGCCTTTCGCTCCCTGTATTTTACCCCTGCTACCTTCAAAACTTGAAAGAGAGTGTTCTAATCAAAATTGTCAAAAGCTTTCTCTAAGTCTACAAATGCTAGAAACGTAGCTTTGCCTTTTCTTAATCTAGCTTCTAAGATAAGTCTTAGGGTCAGTATTGCCTCACGTGTTCCAACATTTCTAGGGAATCCAAACTGATCTTCCCCAAGGTCGGCTTCTACCAGTTTTTCCATTCTTCTGTAAAGAATTCGCGTTAGTATTTTGCCGCTGTGACTCATTAAACTGATAGTTCTGTAATTTTCACATCTGTCAGCACCTGCTTTCTTTGGGATTGGAATTATTATATTCTTTTTGACGTTGAGGGTATTTCGACTATCTCATACGCCTTGCTCACCAGATGGTAGAGCTTTGTCAGGACTGGCTCTCCCAAGGCTGTCAGTAGTTCTAATGGCATGTTATTTACTCCAGGGGCCTTTTTTCGGGTTAGGTCTTTCAGTGCTCTGTCAAACTCTTCACACAGTATCATATCTCCCATTTCATCCTCATCTACATGCTCTTCCATTTCCAAAATATTGTCCTGAAGTACATCACTCTTGTACAGACCCTCTTTATCCTCCTTCCACCTTTCTTATTTCTCTTCTTTGCTTAGAGCTGGGTTTCCATCTGAGCTCTTGATATTCATACAAGTGATTCTCTTTTCTCTAAAGTCTCTTTAATTTTCCTGTAGGCATAATGTTACTTACCCCTAGTGTGATAAGCCTCTACGTCCTTACGTTTGTCCTCTAGCCATCCCTGCTTAGCCTTTCTGCGTTTCCTGTCGATCTCATTTTTTGAGACATTTGTATTCCTTTTTGCCTGCTTCGTTTACTGTATTTTTATATTTTCTCCTTTCATCAATTAAATTCAATATTTCTTCCGTTACCCAAGGATTTCTACTAGCCCTCGTCTTTTTACATACTTGATCCTCTGCTGCCTTCACTACTTCATCCCTCAAAGCTACCCATTCTTCTTCTACTGTGTTTCTTTCCCGATTCTTGTCAATTGGTCCCTTATACTCTCCTTGAAACTCTGTACAACCTCTGGTTTAGTCAGTTTATCCAGGTCCCATCTCCTTAAATTGCTAACTTTTTGCAGTTCCTTCAGTTTTAATCTACATTTCATAACCAATACATTGTGGTCTGAGTCCGCTTGTGCCTAACTATACCTCTGCATTTTGTTGTATAGACTAGAGGTTACCAAATTGGTGTAAGTTTCTATTTCTGCGTAAATACTGCTGCGTAACCTTGTGTAAAACTGCTTCCTCGTGTAATTTTTCCACCGTCAGATCGCGCCATCACGCCACTAAGTTTAAATCTCGTGCTGGTACATAACGTATAGTTAGGATCAGTGATTTCTAGTCGGCATACTTACCTCGTACAGCAGCTTTCGGATAAGCAGAGTTTCTAGTAATAGAAAACTGTAGATACATCAAATTCAGTAGTAAAATGTATTTATGTTTGAATTTTCCGTCTCAGCACATAGTCAGAAATCTGCAGGTTATATTTTGCGTACATTCCAAACTCAGTAGCGCCATCTGAGATCTTATATCTATTTTACACACTGTGGTATGGGTAGGAACAGTATTTGTTGTGAGCGGACACAAGGAGAACTGGCTGCTGTCCGTAAACAGCTGGAAGCAGCGTGTGTCGACATACTTTTGGCTAATGCTCGAAGTTGTTGCAACATCGTGACGCTAGGAACGAGATCTGCAATGCTTTTGGTGCTGTTGGAATCCCCTGGTGACCCGGGTGTGGCTGCTCCGTCTGGTAAGCGACATCTGACCGGTCCGTCCACACTCGAGACTGGGTGGCGGACAGTGGTGGGTTCCCGTGTCACTGGTTGAAAAGCGAAGGAGGGAGCACGTTGTGCAGTCGACTCCCTATGTCATACGTACGAGTCACTATCCTGTGTTGACGATAATACGCAGCCAGCATGGAAGGCCTCTCCTGTTGGGTCAGTGGCCGATTTTCCTGCCCAGTTCGGACAAATGCGGAGGGCTAGTATGCATATTATTAACCCGCCCGGTTAGCCGTGCGATCTAACGCACTGCTTTCCGGGCGGGACGGCGTGCCGGTCCCCGGTGACTTAGTGTTGTGGTCTGGTGTGGCCGCCAGTCTATGGGTGGTTTTTAAGGCGGTTTTCCATCAGCCTCGGCGAATGCGGGCTATTTCCCCTTATTCCGCCTCAGTTACACTGTGTCTGCCATTGCATTTTCTCCACCTACTCGTACATCATAATTACTCTAGTATGCAAACATTGGGGTTACACTCATCTGGTGTGAGACGTTACCGGGCGGTCCACTTGGGCCCGAACCGCACAATAACACTGGGTTTGGTGTGGGAAGGCGGCGGGGTGAGTGGACTGCTGTAGCGTGCTGTGGGGTTGTGAACCACTGAGGGCTACGGCGGGGACGAAGGCTCTCCGTTACTTCTAGGTCCCCAGTTCAATACAATACAATACATATCATTGCGAGCAGCAATGTTAGACGGGTGATGAAACCCCTCAGGGAAGTAGCAGGCAAAAAATGGTTCAAATGGCTCTAAGCACTATTGGACTTAACATCAGAGCTCATCAGTCCCCTAGACCTAGAAACTACTTAAACCTAACTAACCTAAGGACGTTACACACATCCATGCCCGAGGCAGGATTCGAACCTGCGACCGTACGAGCAGCTCGGTTCCGGACTGAAGCGCCTAGAACCGCTCGGCCACAACGGCTGGCAAATAGCAGTTAAGCCGGGAAAGAATGTCATGGTGCACTCGGTATGTTTGCCGGGTAGTTTCGTCCGTCATGTGGAAGAGGCCCCGCCGGTGGCTATGGAGCGCACTGGGTGCAACCGGCTGCATATAGTGGCACATGTCGGCACCAATGACGCCTGCCGCTTGGGTTCCGAGGGCAATTTCAACTCCTTTCAGCGGATGGCTGACTTAGTGAAGGCAACTAGTATAGCACGTGGGATGCAGCTAAGCTGTCTATTTGTAGCATGGTACCCAGGTTTGATCGCTGTCCTCTGGATGAAGGAGAGTGGTAGATCTAATCCAGAGGCTCAGACGACTCTGGGACTGTATCGGATGCATATTTCTCGACCTCTGCTATCGGGTACAGAACTGCAGGTTTCCCCTTAACAGCACTACACGCAGGAAGCGGCTAATAGGATAGCGGAGTACATGTGGCTTGCATACGGGGCTTTTTTGAGTTGGTGAACCCCTCCCTTGGGATCAAAGACGATTTGCCTGATAAATCAGCCACAATGTCCTCAGAGAACGTTCGTCGTCGCAGATAAGAGGCAAATAAGGCTAATATGATTTTAGTAAACTGCAGGAGCATCCAAGAGAAGGCCCCAGAATTAATATTTCTTACTGAAATTTATTATGCACAGACGATATTAGGAACAGAACGTAGGTTGAAAACAGACGTTAATGACCACAAAATCCTAAGTTCAGACTGTAATATTTATCGTTAAGATAGGTTAGTCGCCAATGGTGGCGGCATGTTTATTACAGTAAATAATTCGATTAAATCTAGCAAGGTTATCAAGGATTGTGAGTTAATTTGCGTGATGCTTTTATAGACCGCCTGAGACAGAAATCCTACTGACAGAGTGCTTCAGATAGAACTTTTTCAACTTGTGAAGTATTGTTGGAAGTGTCATTTTGTCAAAACTCGTACCAGACGTGGGGATACGCGTGACGTTGTTCTGGATATCTTGTCCGAAAGTTACTTTGAGCAGAAATTTAGAGAAACAACTCGTGAGGGTAACGCCCTGGAACTGCTAACAACAAACAGACCTAAGCTTACAGGACCAGATGAGATACCTATAAGATCCTACAATAATTATGCTCCTATTGTAGAAGTAATTTATTGTAGATGGCTTTAGCACGAAGGGTACCTAGTGACTAGAAGAAAGTGCAGGTCATACCTTTTTTTAAGAAGGGCCCTAGGACAGATGCACATAATTGCAGACCTATACCGTTGGCATCAATCTGTTGTAGAATTATGGAACATGTTTTAATGTAAAGAATTACGACTGTCTTGGAGAAGGAAAATCTCCTATGTAGAAATCAACTTGGATTCCTGCGAAAATCAGCTCGTTCTATTCCTCCTTGAGATAGACAGAGTACATAGACATTGTCAGTCAGGCTGAATCCTTGTTCCTTGACTTCAGGAAGGTATTTGACACTGTCCCGCACTGCCGCGTAGTGAAACAAATACGAGTTTATCGAGTATCGGACCAGATTTGCGACTGGATTCGAGATTTCCTTGGAGACAGCACTCAACATGTTGCTTTTAACTGAACAAAGTCGAAAAATGTGAAGGTAATTTCCGGAGTACCCAAGGAAGTGTGATACAATCGACATTGTTTACAATACATATACAGGATCTAGTAGAAAGCGTCGGATGCTCTCTAAGGCTGTTCGCAGATGATGCGGTTGTCTATGGTAAAGTAGCAACGCCAGAAGATAGTAACGATTTGCAGAATGACCTCCAGAGAATTGATGAATGGTGCTGGATCTGGCATTTTATCCTGAACGTAAATAAATGTTTCATATTGCTCATACATAGGAACAGATATCCACTACTGTATGGCTACAATATACAGCTGAAACAATATCTGCCGCAAGTATGTAGGAGTAAGTATCCAGAGCGACCTTAAGTGGAATGACCACATAAAACAAATGTAAGTAGGCTGTTTAGGTTTTTTTATTGGTAACGCCGCTGCCACGTAGCGCTCTGGATGAAAATCACTGGCTGTGCCGTGTGCAGTCTGTGGCAGGTTTGCATTGTTGTCTGCCATTGTAGTGTTGGACTGCGGCAGCTGGATGCTAACAGCGCGTAGCGTTGCGCAGTAGGAGGTGAGCCGCCAGCAGTGGTGGACGTGGGGAGAGAGATGGCGGAGTTTTGAAATTTGTAAGAATGGACGTCATGAACTGATATATATATATTATGACTATTAAGGTAAATACATTGTTTGTTCTCTAATAAAATCTTTCATTTGCTAACTGTGCCTATCAGTAGTTAGTGCCTTCCGTAGTTTGAATCTTTTATTTATCTGGCAGTAGTGGCGGTCGCTGTATTGCAGTATCCTGAGTACCGAAGATTTTTGTGAGGTAAGTGATTTGTGAAAGGTATAGGTTAATGTTAGTCAGGGCCATTCTTTTGTAGGGATTACTGAAAGTCAGATTGCGTTGCGCTAAAAAAAATATTGTGTGTCAGTTTAAGCACAGTCATGCATAATTTTTCCAAGGGGACGTTTCACAAACAGTGGGAAAAGCAGATGTCAGTCGCAGATTTATAGGAAAAATCTTAAGGAAAAGTAACTCATCCACGAAGGAAGTGGCTTGCATTACGATTGTTCGAGGCATTCTTCAGTACTATTCGTCTATCTGGGATCCCTACCAGATAGGACTGATAGAAGAGATAGAGATGATCGCACGAATAGCGCCTCGTTTCATCACGGGATCTTTTAGCCAGGTCGAAAGCATTACGGAGATGCTCAACAAAGTCCATTGGCAGACGGTACAAGAGAGGCGTTGTGCGCTACGGAGACATTTACAGGTGAAATTTCGAAGGAGTGCTTTCTGGGGAGAGTTGGACAATGTGTTACCTCCCCCCACATACGTCCCGCTTAATGACCAAGAGGGGAAAATTCGAGATATTAGACCCAATACAGAGGCTCATCGACAATCGTTTTTCCCAAGCGCTATTCGTGAGAGGAACAGGTTGGAGGGCTCACTTAGTGGTACAAATAGTGCCATCCGCCACAAACCATTAGGTGGCTTGCGGGGTATGATGTAAATGCAGACGTCAAGAAGCTATAGGCGAGTCAGGGCGTTATTGATACAACTCAGAATTTCCAGCACGCCAAGCGAATACGAAGGGAAATCTGTCAGGTCCCGTTCTCACAGCAGAAAGCTTGGCCTCTTTAAAAATAGTGACGTTTCTCCAGACGTTGTTTGATGGAGAGTCACCCCTTAAGATCAAAACCATTCTAGCGTAGCACCGGACAGTACCGTGTACAATATCGTCGAAAATCCCGATGATATGAGAATACACGAAGCCTCACTCAGTTGGCAATGGCGCCCACATAAGTCAGGGGCTTTATCCTCCGAGTGGCGAGCGGACTGCACCGTTATTCCCAGGTTTGCGTACCTTGGCCGTTCGCCTATTCGTTGGGAAACGAAATACAAGATTCCCACGAGTTTATTTGGTCGTAGAAGATAAGCTCAGACAGACAACCCCTGCACTTTTTACCAAATACAATATTCAGCATCAAGTACGAGTTACATAAATTGATGAAAATCATGTGCTCCGCATATCTCCAGTCATGACAAGGAGCAGATATTACAATGAAATAAACACCCTTAACTGCTTACAGGGGTTGACGTACTTCAACGGGGACAAATGAAAATGTGTGCCCCGATCGGGACTCGAACCCGGGATCTCCTGCTTACATGGCAGACGCTCCATCCATCTGAGCCACCGAGGATTGCGCAGCTGCAGCGATTTATCTCTGGCACGCCTCCCGCGAAACCCTCATTCTCAACGTATTGTCCCGCACTACATTCGTAGTGCCCCCGCCCATTCTACTCATTACTCGCGGCGCGTTGCCGATTCCCGTAAGAGTTCGGGCACTGTTTGTGCGCTCGCAAAGAAGAAGAAGAAGAAGATGGTCAAGTGGCCGGTGAGCCTTAACTATGTATATACTAAGATGGTATCTGTTCTTTCGGCAGGAGATCCCGGGTTCGAGTCCCGGTCGGGGCACACATTTTCATTTGTCCCCGTTGACGTATGTCAGCGCCTGTAAGCAGCTAAGGGTGTTCATTTCATTGTAATTTCATTCTAACGAGCTGCATGGTCACCGATGGTACCTGTTCTTCCGGACATATCCGAAAGAACAGATACCATCTTAGTATACAAGGAGCAGATAGTCTTAGTTTATTGGTGGATGGAGGCGAGCCAATCCGATTCTAATCTTTCAACATGCATGCGTGGGTACAATCTTAGTTCCGTGAACAACAGCAGAAATTTTTCCTTCATTGCCCAACTTTTCTCACAGTGGGATAAAAGTATTAATTATTATGGTGATTCCTTTCGAAATATTAAACAGCCTACTTACCTTTTTTCATACTTCTCGTTTTCATTTGATGCCACTCATATATTGCCTCTTACAAATTCTCTCGTAACGCAGTATTAACAACACACGCGCTGCTTTGGGAAAGTATCTTCCACAGCAGGCCTCTATTCTTTTTTTTTTCCCGACTCACCGGAACAGCTTATACTTATAACATGAAATGAATCATGTAGGCATTCAGAGATTTTCTTCGAAAGTGCTTCGAGCGCTACGAGAAAGGCCGGTGAGAGCGTCATTAAATACTGCGCTGCACGGCGTGTTGACAGGACGGATCAGAGCAGCTGCCGGCAGATCCGCCCGTCGGACCGAGGAGAGCTCCCATTGCAGCCCTTATGAATCTTACCGCCCTCTGCTCTGCCTAAGACCCTTGTTTGCTGTTCGGCCTGCCTCTCTGTGGAACCTGGATCGACATGGGCCTTCGTCCTTTGTGCTCTTTCTTTCGACTGTTAAGAATTAATTCGAGGTACTGGGTTATTATCCTCTTAGGGAAAATTCGCAACACGCTTTCTCGTTAGACAAATTAAATTAATTTCTGCCTGCTTAGAGTTGTTCGTAATTAACGACGTCTTTCCTAAACCATAACATCGCGACACCGTGCGAGCTAAAGAAAGAACTGGCAGCCAGAGATATTATAGATAAAGATTCAAAGCTTTCTCTAATTTAAGCTTTAGTTGTTTTATGGAGAGCCCCGTGGATGGATGGATAAGTAAAGGGGGCGTGCGCCTTATTAGATCTGTTCTGACAACAAGTGGCTAAAGTTACATTTGCGTTGCTCGAAGCTCGAGCCAATAGCACCAGCAATCTATGCCAGCTCTGTGTCTTTCTACACCATTGTGCCTCTCCAGTTCCTCATGAAATGACGGTTCTCGTCCGTCGTCGGAGCTTCGGTAGCAGCTAGCAGAGTTTCACTTGCGACCTCAGTAAAAATGCACGCAGTGCTCCCACTTCGAGGTGAACGAGACAAATTATGCTACGTATTACTTCGTGCAAAGGTAAAGTCATCGATTTCGTCCAAATTTACAGTTTATGCAGGGCTTGACCATAAATGATAGTGACGGAAGTGGGAGCTGCAGATGCCCAACTGTTTAGAACAAGTCAGGAGAGTGGTACTCCAGTTTATGTTATGTGATTTCCAGGCAGTTAGAGTTGCAAAACTACCGTAGGCTACCGTAAGTAAGTATAGACTACGGTAGGTTTCCTAGTAGCCTTGGTCAGCTAAGGTCATACCTGCGTTACCTGTATGTTAGGTGTCCTGCATACCTAATGCTGTTACCCAATAACGAACGTTTTCTTTACGAATGCGATCAGTGACGCAGGGTCAGGGATCTCCATCAGGAACTATACATGGAGACCATCAGGGAACTGATCGTATCTTTCACACAGAAACACATCGCTGCCATTCAAAAACTAAGGTCCACTACGAGACATCTTGTTTGTGTGGGGTCCTTTGCTCCGGAGCGGTGGCATTGCATCAGAGTTCCCCGCGCTATTATCGAAACCCCCATGACATAGCAAGTAAGGGACGTTTGTAAACGAAAGCAGGTGATAATGCAATGTAGCGTTGTGTGACAGAAACGTAAAGTCAACTAAACAAAATGTAGCATTAAATGAAATGTCAAATGACCTGTTAGCCAATGCCCTTTTCACGCGGAAATAAAGAGAAAATTAAAATCATATCTTCGCCCTTTACACGTTGGAAGTCCAGCCACGAGGTGGTAGTACGCCTGTGACACTATAAAAAAATCCCAGTGGCAGGATAGATTCCCATAAAAACGAGAAGCATTAAACCGTCTAGAAACTCAGTGAGAATATATGAAGGGCTGCGTAACCTACGGAACGTTATTGTTCTATGTAGTCTTTCTCTTGCCTGTTCTTAAAAATAAACAATACTTATAGGAAAATTGAACGTGTTGACATTTAATTCAGGTTTTATTGGAAACCTGTTGACTTTTACCATGAAATAGAGCGATTCTGTAGTAAAAATAAAGAGAACAATACAGAATTATCATATAACGTTAGAAAACGAAATTTAGTTAATAAAAAGGTAAAATTAAAATTGCAAAACCGAAATATGTCAAACATCACTTCAATATTTCCTCGAACTTACATAAAACATGTTTCTGTTATTCGTAAACAACTTGCGTATTTATCAGTAATAACAGTAAACTCTCGCCTTTTTTTCGTGAACAATAGCGTTGTACTGAGTACAAAATAACGACAGTAACTATATATTTTAAGTCTGTGCATGTAAGTTGTATTTGCATCAAAAGTAATTGAAATGGTTGCATAAAAACGGAAAAGTTACTCTGTCAACTAAATTATACTATTTATAAAATTAAATTTGTACTGTGTAAGGCTATACGATGCCAACGGCCTTGCCGCCGTGGTAACGCCGGTGCCCGTCGGGCCTTCATGACCAGTTCGGGCGGAGATTAGTTTAGTTTTTTAAGGATGTAAGATACACAATGAACTAACAGTGATTGATGTGCTGTACTAATTACGCGCAAAGCAAATAAACAACCAATGAAGGAAACAAAGAAATCATCGGCTCCCAGTTTCTCTCTTGCAGATACGTTTATGTTTATTTCCCTATCACTGCTACCAGGTCTACCGGTAACCCGACCGTTTAAAACGTCATTTATGTAATGTACGAAAACTAAAGACACTTAATTTTGATACGACTCAACTGTACAGGCAGCATTTGGTGCAGCGGAAAGAGCACATATCGGAAACGTGAGGGTCACCAGCTCAAGTGCCGATGCGGGAACTTTCTCCTTTTTCAATTTTCAATACGTACCTAAATTGGAAATAGCACTTTCTGGGAAAATATTAACAACAATATACACTCCTGGAAATTGAAATAAGAACACCGTGAATTCATTGTCCCAGGAAGGGGAAACTTTATTGACACATTCCTGGGGTCAGATACATCACATGATCACACTGACAGAACCACAGGCACATAGACACAGGCAACAGAGCATGCACAATGTCGGCACTAGTACAGTGTATATCCACCTTTCGCAGCAATGCAGGCTGCTATTCTCCCATGGAGACGATCGTAGAAATGCTGGATGTAGTCCTGTGGAACGGCTTGCCATGCCATTTCCACCTGGCGCCTCAGTTGGACCAGCGTTCGTGCTGGACGTGCAGACCGCGTGAGACGACGCTTCATCCAGTCCCAAATATACTCAATGGGGGACAGATCCGGAGATCTTGCTGGCCAGGATAGTTGACTTACACCTTCTAGAGCACGTTGAGTGGCACGGGATACATGCGGACGTGCATTGTCCTGTTGTAACAGCAAGTTCCCTTGCCGGTCTAGGAATGGTAGAACGATGGGTTCGATGACGGTTTGGATGTACCGTGCACTATTCAGTGTCCCATCGACGATCACCAGAGGTGTACGGCCAAGTTAGGAGATCGCTCCCCACACCATAATGCCGGGTGTTGGCCCTGTGTGCCTCGGTCGTATGCAGTCCTGATTGTGGCGCTCACCTGCACGGCGCCAAACACGCATACGACCATCATTGGCACCAAGGCAGAAGCGACTCTCATCGCTGAAGACGACACGTCTCCATTCGTCCCTCTTCACGCCTATCGCGACACCACTGGAGGCGGGCTGCACGATGTTGGGGCGTGAGCGGAAGACGGCCTAACGGTGTGCGGGACCGTAGCCCAGCTTCATGGAGACGGTTGCGAATGGTCCTCGCCGATACCCCAGGAGCAACAGTGTCCCTAATTTGCTGGGAAGTGGCGGTGCGGTCCCCTACGGCACTGCGTAGGATCCTACGGTCTTGGCGTGCATCCGTGCGTCGCTGCGGTCCGGTCCCAGGTCGACGGGCACGTGCACCTTCCGCCGACCACTGGCGACAACATCGATGTACTGTGGAGACCTCACGCCCCACGTGTTGAGCAATTCGGCGGTACGTCCACCCGGCCTCCCGCATGCCCACTATACGCCCTCGCTCAAAGTCCGTCAACTGCACATACGGTTCACGTCCACACTGTCGCGGGATGCTACCAGTGTTAAAGACTGCGATGAAGCTCCGTATGCCACGGCAAACTGGCTGACACTGACGGCGGCGGTGCACAAAAACTGGGCAGCTAGCGCCATTCGACGGCCAACACCGCGGTTCCTGGTGTGTCCGCTGTGCCGTGCGTGTGATCATTGCTTGTACAGCCCTCTCGCAGTGTCCGGAGCAAGTATGGTGGGTCTGACACACCGGTGTCAATGTGTTCTTTTTTCCATTTCCAGGAGTGTATGTACGCCTACAAGAGAGAACTCGCATTTTTGGACCGAGGATTAAAAAGAAATGGAGGATGAATCTTTTTCAAAATGTTATAATTAAAATATGGAAACTTAGAGCGGCCTTATATTAAAATTTGTATACAGATGTGATGAAGCTCTGGGTGCAGAAGAACATATTTCATCTGTTAGTTGACTTGTGGGGAAGAGAAACAAATCCAAACTTATACAACGATATTTTGCAAGAAGGATTTCAATCGTGCAGTATTAAAGTGATTCCCCTCAGATGCACTTTGTTGTACAACCATTAGACACCTGTTTTTATCGGCAGGTAAGGAATTTGATGAAAAAGCTTCAAAACTACTCTTATCTAGAGAGCAAATAATCCACATCCGGAGAAGACCGCATCAAAAAATATTCCACTGTGCGTCAGCAAATATCCTCGCCATTATTTCGCGAAATGATACGTTATGAGTGGTTTTCTGCCGAATTGTGCGATGGGTGTTAACCTTTTCTGAACCTGTCAAGTTTGTTTTCGTACAACCTTGCTGTTGTCAAAATGCTGTGCTTCTGACACGTGCAAAACGTCGATAATATTATTGCTTCCCCTGTCTTCGCGGTAAACATCATCCCAGCTCGTATTAATTATCAACTGTAAAATAATAAAAGCACTTAATTTTATATACAAAGTTCTCACGTAGATCATATAATTCCAACATGGAAATTTGTTTCCAAATACAAAGTTCCGTTTTTTTCCTTCATGCCTTTGACGATGTATTAATAAATACACTGTACTTAACACTATTTCGGATTACTTGCAGTGTAAGTAACTTAAAAACTAAAAATAAAAAGAATTTTCGACATAGGGACTGTATCCCACGAACCTCGCATTACCACTCTGTACTCCTTCCGCTGGCTGGAAACTACGCTAATGTGGATGCCTCTTGCCTTGCCCGACCTGCACCATTAGTGCTCTTCTCTCTAAACACCAGGCCATCTGGTGCCAGCGCTACTGTCACATCCATTTATGGCCAAAACCAGTGCATACCATAAATTTGGACGAAATCGGTGATGGCGACAAGGCGCGGCCCTCTTGTGACATCAATGTAAACATGTATTGGCAGATTCGAATTAACTTTCTAGAATGGTGTGTTTCTACTATCACTCTAAGTGTGGGTCACCAGACCTGCTCTGACTCTCGGATCCTACCACAGGCAGGGTCATATCGATGGGGTGGCAGGACAGGCCCCCGCTAGAAATGCAGGCACAGATGGGGGAAAAAACTGACCAAAATGAAAACAAGAAAGGCGGTTAACGAATTACGTTGTTAAAAGGCGCTTATCTAAATAGCGAAATAGGTTTGAGAATTTTTTGATGCCAGTGATTGAAACATCTTGTGAACGCAGTTCCAACAAATTCAAAATCAAAAACACTTGATAAGATCAAGAAAGCGTGAAAACAGGCTGTGAAATGTAGCCACATTGTCGATAGAATAGGACACAGCTGCTAAACTCTACGTCAATGATATAAGCTTTACTTTCTTCAAAGCGAAGAAATTGGAAGTAAGATTACAAAACACACATACAACCGCGAGCGCGTGCGCGCGCACACACATACACATACACACATGCACACACACGCACGCATGTACACACCCACACACACGCACACACACACACACACACACACACACACACACACACACACACACACACACAGATAAATCTTCGAACGGCATACGTTCTCAGTTCTCAACTGTAGCCCTTTTGTTTAGTATCTAATTAATAAATTAAACACAACTAACAATTCATGAGGAGCAAATAAATCAGGTCTTCATTTTCACCTTACTAAGTCGATGCACACACCTGTCATAAACAATAAGTTATAGGTTTCCTTTTACTTTCAAATTTTTTAGACAATTTATAAAATTTGTGACTGCTTGCTACAATGTTACGTTTTATTTGTTGTGTGCAATAATTTCCAACAAAATAGTTCATTTAACTATTATTTTTTCTCAATAATGCTTCTTTTTTATTACGCAGAGAATCATATAATTTACTAAATCTGCGTTGAAAATCTACATAAAGACAGGTTTACCGGAGAATCGGGGACGGGCTGTGGGAGCAGTTTTGGCGGTTCTGCCTGGAGCTCAGGACCGCATCGGAACGGTTCTTTCCACTAGATTCCAAAACGAGTACTTCAAGCAGTCACTGCACTGTCTTCGATTGGTTTCTTGCATCTCCTCCATAAACATAACACGATCACAGTCCAAAGTCAAGATGGAGGAGGGCACCCACAAAACCACCCCACTTTACGTTTTCACCGGAACAAATTGAATTTGTTCCCATCTATAAGACCGCGCCAATGCCTCATTGTTGATACTAAAAAGTACTTACAGCTACCTGGTATCTGCACGTTCTGATATCAGACCTCTCCCACTGAGCGATTGCTGACTCACTAAGTCACTATTTTGTCCACAAATAACCGGAAAACGTCCTAGGCTTTCACAACACACACGGACAGGTACTAACCAACTCTATCGGTTTTCCATACAAGAAAAACACCTTGACTGATCACT
Source organism: Schistocerca gregaria (assembly GCF_023897955.1). Classification (NCBI taxonomy): domain Eukaryota; kingdom Metazoa; phylum Arthropoda; class Insecta; order Orthoptera; family Acrididae; genus Schistocerca; species Schistocerca gregaria. The sequence goes on from NC_064927.1 coordinate 239,076,907, forward strand.
CACCATTATTCACTCCTGCCCTCATACACCCCACACTTTTAAAACCTCAGGTCTGCCCCCATAGTCTGTGATTTCCGCCTTACTCACGTTAGGCCAGCCGGATGACTAATTTTGCAACGTCCAAAAATTTCCCAAGAAGCTTGCTTTAGCTTTAAGGATTAAAATAAATGGCTCTGAGCACTATGGGACTTAACTTATGAGGTCATCAGTCCCCTAGAACTTAGAACTACTTAAACCTAACTAACCTAAGGACATTACACACATCCGTGCCCGAGGCAGGATTTAATTCGACTGCATAGTAAATTAATTTGCAAATAGCCTTTGCTTCCCTGCCACCTTAAGAATTTGAAAGAGAGTATTCCAGTCAACATTGTCTAAAGTTTCCTCTAAGTCTACAAATCCTACAAACGTAAGTGTATCTTTCCTTAACCTATCTTCTACGAGAACTCGTAGGGTCAGTATTGCCTCTCGTGTTCCTGCATTTCTTCGGAATCCAAGCTGATTTTCACCGACGTCGTCTTCTGCCAGTTTTTCTATTCTTCTTTAAAGAATTCGTGATAGTGTTTTGAAAACAGGGCATTTTAAACCGATAGTTCGGTAATACTCACTCCTACTAGCTTCAGCTTTGTTTGGAATTTAAGTTACTTCATTCTTCTTCAACTCTGAGGGAAATTCGCCTGTCTCGTAGATCTTGCACACCAGATAGTACAATTTCGTCATGGCTGGTTCTCCCAAGGCTACCAGTGGTCTAGCGCTGGGCCTTGTTTCGACTTTGATATTTCTTCTCGGGGTATCACATGTCCCATCTCATCTTCATCTACGTCCACTTCTCTTTCTACAGTATTGCTTGCCTATCAAAAAGTGTTCAAACGAGATACAGTGTACACCAACATTGTGAGTCTGATAGGGTAAACTTGTTCCGTTGTTTTTTAGTAAATCCTTTCCTGATCTTTAGTCATCTGATGTAAGCCATTTACGCAGGATGTCCCAGGGTGAATGGTCAATATTTAGGGATATGTCAGGAACGATCATCCAAGAAAAGAAGTCAAGTAAAGATGGTTTCTAAATTGCGCCCCTTAAGAGTCATGAGCACTTCTTCATCTTCCATACTGTGCAACAAATCTCCTCTGTTGCTTTCCTATTTTGAGAGGCGACAGTATGGACCAAAATAAGAAAAAACGTTTAGTAAACATGGGTTTCAAGGTGCATAGATTAAGTGCTATGAGCACTTGTTCATCTTCGCTGCTGTAAAACACACTTATTCTCCAGAAGAAGTGCTCATAGCACTAAAGGTTCGTATTTTGGAGCCCACATTTACTAGACATTTTTCTTCGAATTATCTTTCCCGTCACTCCTCCGAATATTGGCCATTCCACCTGGGACATCTTGTGTAATTATTGTTACCACACTTACACGTTAAGAAACAATTTTTTATCCGTTCGCTGATAAAACAACGTCTTCTAGAGTACGAATATAGTTTTGTTTCCCACCTAGATAAGCCGTGCGTGAGTCTGCTCCTGTGCACAGCTTCTGTAATATAGGTCGAGAGTGAAGGAAGCCAGTAGGAGCAGGAAAGGTGAAGCACTGCGGTAATGCATGTAATTTTAAGACTTTTGTTGTTGTTGTCGCGGTCTTCAGTCCTGAGATTGGTTTGATGCAACTTTCCCTGCCATTCTATTCTGTGCAAACTTCTTCATCTCCCAGTACCTACTGCTGCCTAAATCCTTCTGAATCTGCTTAGTGTATTCATCTCTTGGTATCCCTCTACGAGTTTTACCCTCCACGTTGACCTCCAGTGCTAAATTTGTAATCCCTTGATGCCTCAGAACATGTCCTACCAAACGATCCCTTATTCTAGTCAAGTTGTGCCGCAATCTTCTCTTCCCCCAATCCTATTCAATACCTACTCATGATTTATGTGATCTACCCATCTAATCTTCAGCATTCTTCTGTAGCACCACATTTCGAAAAATTCTCTTCTCTTCTTCTCTAAACTATTTATCGTGCACGTTTCACTTCCATACATGGCTACACTCCATACAAATACTTTAAGATACGACTTCCTGACACTTAAATCAATACTCGATGTTAACAAATTTCTCTTCTTCAGAAACGCTTTCTTTGCCTTTGAGAGTGTACATTTTATATCCTCTCTACTTCGACCATCATCAGTTATTTTTCTCCCCAAATAGCAAAACTCCTTTATTACTTTAAGTGTCTCATTTCCTAATCTAATTCCCTCAGCATACCCCTAGTTAATTCGACTACATTCCACTATCCTTGTTTTGTTTTTGTTGATGTTCATCTTATATCCTCCTTTCAAGACACTGTCGATTCCGTTCAGCTCCTCTTCCAAGTCCTTTACTATCTCTGACAGATTTACAATGTCATCGGCGAACTCAAAGTTTTTATTTCCTCTCCATGGATTTTAATACCTACTCCGAATTTTTCTTTTGTTTCCTGTACTGCTTGCTCAATATACCGATTGAATAACATCAGGGAGAGCCTACAACCCTGCCTCACTCCCTTCCCAATCACTGCTTCCCTTTCATGCCCCTCGACGCTTATAACTGCCATCTAGTTTCTGTACAAATTGCAAATAGCTTTTCGCTCCCTGAATTTTACCCCTGCCACCTTTAGAGTTTGAAAGAGAGTATTCCAGTCAACATTGTCAAAAGCGTTCTCTATGTCTACAAATGCTAGAAACGTAGGTTTGCCTTTCCTTAATCTTTCTTCTAAGAGAAGTCCTAAGGTCAGTATTGCCTCACGTGTTCCAACATTTCTACGGAATCCAAACTGATCTTCCCCGAGGTCGGCTTCTACCAGTTTTTCCATTCGTCTGTAAAAAATTCGCGTTAGTATTTTGCAGCTGTGACTTATTAAACTGATAGTTCGGTAATTTTCACATCTGTCAACACTTCCTATCTTATGGACTGGAATTATTATATTCTTCTTGAAGTCTGAGGGTATTTCGCCTGTTTAATACATCTTGGTAGAGTTTTGTTAGGCCTGGCTCTCCCAAGGTGTCAGTAGTTCTAATGGAATGTTGTCTACTCGGGGGGCCTTGTTTCGACTTAGGTCTTTCAGAGCTCTGTCAAACTCTTCGCGCAGTATCATATGTCCTATTTCATCTTCATCTACATCCTCTTCCATTTCCATAATATTTTCTTCAAGTACATCGCCCTTGTATAGACCCTCTGTATACTCCTTCCATGTTTCCGCTTTCCATTCTTTGCTTTGAACTGGGTTTCCATCTGAGCTTTTGATATTCATACAAGTGGCTCTGTTTTGTCCGAAGGTCTCTTTAATTTTCCTGTGGGCAGTATCTATCCTACCCCTAGTGAGATAAGCTTCTACATCCTAACATTTGTCCTCTAGCCATGCCTGCTTATCCACTTTGCACTTTCTGTCGATCTCATTTCTGAGACGTTCCTTTTTGCCTGCTTCATTTATTGCATTTTTATATTTTCTTCTTTGATCAATTAAATTCAACATTTCTTCTGTTACCCAAGGATTTCTACTAGCCTTCGTCTTTTTACGTATTTGATCCTGTGCTGCCTTCACTACTTCATCCCTCAGAGCTACCCATTCTTCTTCTACTGTGTTTCATTCTCCCATTCCAGTCAATTGTTCTCTTATGCTCTCCCTGAAAGTCTGTACAAACTCTGTTTTAGTCAGTTTACCCAGGTCCCATCTCCTTAAATTCACAACTTTTTGCAGTTTCTTCACTTTTAATCTACAGTTCATAAACAACCGATCGTGGCAGAGTCCACATATGCCTCTGGAAATGTCTTACAATTTAAACCTGGTTCCTGAATCCCTGTCTTACCATTATATGATCTATCTGATTCCTTCTCGTATCTCCAGGATTCTTCCATGTATACAAACTTCTTTTATGATTCTTGAACCAAGTGTTAGCTATGATTAAGTTATGCTCTGTGCAAAATTCTACCAGCCGGCTTCCTAGTGTCTATCTTGGCCACAATATTCCGTTCACTGTGCTGTTTGTAGTAGCTTACCCGCACTCCTATTTTTTTATTCATTATTAAACCTACTCCTGCGTTACGCCTATTTAATTTTGTATTTATAGCTCCATATTCAGCTGACGGAAATTCCTGTTCCTCTTGCTACTGAACTTCACAGATATCCAGTATATCCAACTTTAAGCTATCTATTTCCCTTTTCAAATTTTCTAACGTACATGCCCGATTAGGGGATCTGACATTCCACGCTCCGATCCGTAGAACGCCAGTTTTCTTTCTCCTGATAACGACGTCCTCCTGAGTAGTCACCGCCCGGAGATGCAAATGAGGGACTATTTTACCTCCGGAATATTTTACTCAAGAGGACGCCAGCATCATTTAACCATACAGTAAAGCTGCATGCCGTCGGGAAATATTACGGCTGTAGTTACCCCTTGCTTTCAGCCGTTCGCAGTACCATCACAGCAAGGCCGTTTTGGTTAGTGTCACAAGGCCAGATCAGTCAATCATCTAGACTGTTGCCCCTGCAACTACTGAAAAGGCTGCCGACCCTCTTCAGGAACCACACGTTTTTCTGGCCTCTCAATAGATACCCCTCCATTGTGGTTGCACCTACGGTAAGGCCATCTGTATCGCTGAGGTGCGCAAGCCTCCCCACCAACGGCAAGGTCCATGGTTCATGCGTGGGAGGGGGGGCGGGGCGGGCAACACTTGTCAAAAACACAAGTAAATATCAAATGCATACATAGCTTTGGCTACGATGATATAATATTTTCTCATTCGCTTAAAATATTATAGAGTGATAGCTTACAATATGTAGATTCAAAAGGTGTAAGAGGCAACGTTCCTTCAGCGGCCATGGTTTGATGAAAATTCCCTTTCCCTTGTAGTGGCTAATTTGGGCCAACTGCTTTGTCGCGGCTGTAACATCGGTTCCAGTCAGATCACCGAAGTTAAGCGCTGTCTGGCTTGGCTAGCACTTTGGTCACCGTCTGGGTCTGCCGAGAGCTGTTGGCAAGCGGGGTGCACTCAGCCCTTGAGGAGCTACCTGACTAAGAAGTTGCGGCACCGGTCGCGAAAACTGACAACGGCTGGGAGAGCGGTGTGCTGACCACATGAATCCCAGTATCCGCATCCGGTGACGTCTAAGGCTGAGGATGATACAGTGGCCGATCGGTAGCGTTGTGTTTTGAGGACCTTTTCGGACGGTGTTTGTTTTGTAGCGTGTCCAGCTTACCTCACCTTCCTTTCCTTACTTATTTTGTATTTGACAGCCTATGACCACTGCAACATTTGCGTGCTATCTACTGACATGTCATTACATTTTGTGATTAATACACTACTGGCCATTAAAATTGCTACAGCAAGAAGAAATGCAGATGATAAACGGGTATTCATTGGACAAATATATTATACTAGAACTGATATGTGATTACATTTTCACGCAATTTGGGTGCATAGATCCCGAGCAATCTGTACCCAGAACAACACTTCTCGCCGTAATAACGGCCTTGATACGCCTGGGCATTCAGTCAAACAGAACTTGGATGACGGGTACAGGTACAGCCAATGCAGCTTTAACACGATACCACAGTTCATCAAGAGTAGTGACTGGCGTTTTGTGACGAGTCAGTTTGTCGGCCACCATTGACCAGACGTTTTCAATTGGTGAGAGATATGGAAATGTGCTGGCCAGGGCAGCAGTCGAACATTTTCTGCATCCAGAAAGGACCGTGTAAGACCTTCAAAATGCGGTCGTGCATTATCCTGCTGAAATGTAGGGTTTTGCAGGGATCGAATGAAGGGTAGAGCAACGGGTCGTAACACATCTGAAATATAACGTCCACTGTTCAAAGTGCCGTCAGTGCGAACAAGAGGTGACCGAGACGTGTAACCAATGGCAACCCATATCATCATGCCGGGTGATATGCCAGTATGGCGATGACGAATAAACGCTTCCAATGTGCGTTCACCGCGATGTCGCCAAACACGGATGCGACAATCATGATGCTGTATTCAACCGAAAAAATGACGTTTTGCCATTCGCGTACCCAGGTCGTCGTTGAGTATACCATCGCAGGCGCTCCTCTCTGTGATGCAGCGTCAAGGGTAACCGCAGCCATGGTCTCCGAGCTGATAGTCCATGCTGGTGCAAACGTCGTCGAACTGTTCGTGCAGATGGTTGTTGTTTTGCAACGTCCCCATATGTTGACTCAGGGATCGGGACATGGATGCACGATCCGTTACAGCCATGCAGATAAGATGCCTGTCATCTCGAGCGCTAGTGATACGAGGCCATTGGAATCCAGAAAGGCGTTCGGTATTACTCTCCTGAACCCACCGATTCCATATTCTGCTAACAGTCATTGGATCTCGACCAACGCGAGCAGCATTGTGGCGATACGATAAACCGCAATCGCGATGGGCTACAATCCGACCTTTATCAAAGTCGGAAAGGTGATGGTACGCATTTCTCCTCCTTACTCGAGGCATCACAACAAAGTTTCATCAGGCAACGCCGGTCAACTGCTGTTTGTGTATGAGAAATCGGTTGGAAACTTTCCTCATGTCAACACGCTGTGGGTTTCACCACCGGCGCCAACCTTCTGTGATTGCTGATGAAAAGCTAATCATTTGCATTTCACAGCATCTTCTTCCTGTAGGTTAAATTTCGCGTCTATAGCACGTCATCTTCGTGGTGTATCAATTTTAATGGCCAGTAGTGTAATTAAATATACACTCCTGGAAATGGAAAAAAGAACACATTGACACCTGTGTGTCAGACCCACCACACTTGCTCCGGACACTGCGAGAGGGCTGTACAAGCAATGATCACACGCATGGCACAGCGGACACACCAGAAACCGCGGTGTTGGACGTCGAATGGCGCTAGCTGAGCAGCATTTCTGCACCGCCGTCGTCAGTGTCAGCCAGTTTTCCGTGGCAGACGGAGCTCCATCGCAGTCTTTAACACTGGTAGCATGCCGCGACAGCGTGGACGTGAACCGTATGTGCAGTTGACGGACTTTGAGCGAGGGCGTATAGTGGGCATGCGGTAGGCCGGGTGGACGTACCGCCGAATTGCTCAACACGTGGGTCGTGTGGTCTCCACAGTACATCGATGTTGTCGCCAGTAGTCGGAGGAAGGTGCACGTGCCCGTCGACCTGGGACCGGACGGCAGCGACGCACAGATGCACGCCAAGACCGTAGGATCCTACGCAGTTCCGTAGGGGACCGCACCGCCACTTCCCAGCAAATTAGGGACACTGTTGCTCCTGGGGTATCGGCGAGGACCATTCGCAACCGTCTCCATGAAGCTGGGCTACGGTCCCGCACACCGTTAGGCCGTCTTCCGCTCACGCCCCAACGTCGTGCAGCCCGCCTCCAGTGATGTAGCGACAGGCATGAATGGAGGGACGAATGGAGACGTGTCGTCTTCAGCGATGAGAGTCGCTTCTGCCTTGGTGCCAATGATGGTCGAATGCGTGTTTGGCGCCGTGCAGGTGAGCGCCACAATCAGGACTGCATACGACCGAGGCACACAGGGCCAACACCCGGCATCATGGTGTGGGGAGCGATCTCCTACACTGGCCGTACACCTCTGGTGATCGTCGAGGGGACACTGAATAGTGCGCGGTACATCCAAACCGTCATCGAACCCATCGTTCTACCATTCCTAGACCGGCAAGGGAACTTGCTGTTCCAACAGGACAATGCACGTCCGCATGTATCCCGTGCCACCTAACGTGCTCTAGAAGGTGTAAGTCAACTACCCTGGCCAGCAAGATCTCCGGATCTGTCCCCCATTGAGCATGTTTGGGACGGGATGAAGCGTCGTCTCACGCGGTCTGCACGTCCAGCACGAACGCTGGTCCAACTGAGGCGCCAGGTGGAAATGGCATGGCAAGCTGTTCCACAGGACTACATCCAGCATCTCTACGATCGTCTCCATGGGAGAATAGCAGCCTGCATTGCTGCGAAAGGTGGATATACACTGTACTAGTGCCGACATTGTGCATTCTCTGTTGCCTGTGTCTATGTGCCTGTGGTTATGTCAGTGTGATCATGTGATGTATCTGACCCCAGGAATGTGTCAATAAAGTTTCCCCTTCCTGGGACAATGAATTCACGGTGTTCTTATTTCAATTTCCAGGAGTGTAAATGATAGTGAACCAGGAACTTGCACTAAAATACCGTGATAAGCAATTACGAACATCAAAGCGTGGTAGAAAATTACCGATGAAGAATCGTCTTGGTGTATTATTCGCTGATCACTGATAGATAACAGCCAGCTTCTGGCTTACTGGTTGAAATGAGTCGAACCCTGTCTCACTGGAATCGCTACTCTCAATAACCGATAGTATATGTTGAAGTTACGTAAGTGCATTGGAATAAGATAGTCATGTTCGAGAAAGCAGCATATTAACCGTATTTTGTACAATAACAATAGTCACTTGAAACACACGGATTGTATGCCAAGCTCATGGACACCTAAGAAAAGTCAGAAAGTTTCAGCCGTAAACTGCGATACTTTCAAAGTCAATTTCTGGGGAAGGAATTCATTGTAAATAGCAAATAAAAACGTAAATATGTTGGGTAGTACATTTATTTCACCCTTTAATTTTGTAAGTGGAGGTAGATGGGCAACATAAGTCACTCACAGCCTGAAGTCAGTTGAATCCTTTATTTATTTCCCAGTCATTTGTTACAAAAGATTTGTGCTCATCTCGGGATGGCAGTGGGTCGTGAATGTCGAATCCATAGTCCACGGCGCACGATATGTGTCTGAGATGAAGCCGGTGTGAGGTGACGGAGGAGATATCGACATACCCTTGTAGCTAACTTACTTTCCTTTTAGCTTAGTTCAATAATTGTCACCTTGTATATTTTCATACTTCGTTGCTAATATCTGATATAATTTATTAATTATTATTTAAGTGTGAATACGGAAGACAGATGTTATAAAATGATTGTAAAAGCATATTGTGCTTAGCAACTGAATACTTTATTCCATAGTTATATCCTGTTTATTTGAAACAGTTATATTTGTGAAATTGGTTTCTCTTCCTGAGGAAGCTATAATTCACTGTACGAAAACAGTAGTATTCAGCTTACGAAACTGGGAAAGCATCAGGCCTACGAACTGATTAGATTTTTTCCTGGTTGTTTCCGCTTCTGGAACGTCTTTTCTATGTTGTCTATGGGAGACACGTGCAGCTGACTGACCGGGAGTGCAGCGTCGGTATAAGGTTAGCAGGTGGCCTTGTCGTGTTCGTTTTTGGAACGCCTTTTCTTTGGAACGAGGTGTACGGCAGACAGACGGAAGGGGGCCATGTAACCAGCTAGCTGAGTGAGGTAACGTAATGGCGTGCACTTCAAGAATGAAATGTTTTGCGCTAACACTGGAGCAATTTATAGAGTAATAATTTGTCTCCTGTAAACTGTTATCATTATTGCAAAATACTTCCAGGCAAAATTATGGTAGCACAAAAATTGCACCATCTTACTTAAAAAATGGTTCCAGTAGGTGGAAGATATGGCGACTTAGGTCAATCTAAATAATATGAGTCGTGAATGCCATTAGCACCATATTCTTAACTGCACTGCTTCTAACCAGGCACGCTACTGACAATTTGTCTCGTAAAGCCACATTTTAGTTAACAGAAGATTTTGTGATTGTGTTTCTCAATTAATGTAGTAATAAACAATTGTGAAAGGCATTATCTTCTTGTGTCGAGTACTTAATATCTGCTTTGCTTAAATCCCTACTCAAAATTATTTTTTGTTTAGTAGAAAAGGAATTGCATTAATGCTATCTTTATGTGATTCATTTACGGAAGAAAGATGGCATGCAGCTTTTACAGGTCACATTCTAACAATACTTGATTAAATGTATATGCTTAGTTAATATGAAAAGAATGAGTAATTTCGTTTTTATTTAAAAAGTTTTGTAAAGTAATTTTGAGTAAAGAAAATTAACCCCTTGCAGCCCAAATCTTATGTTGTTTTAAAACAATGTATAGTATTGTTTTTGACTTGTAAATTCTTATAGCAACACGTTAAAGAGGATTTCAGTTGCTTTTAATTAGTGCATTTTTTGTGATGGGTCCAAGTATACAAAATACTCCTTGTTTTTACTGTCATCTAATTATCTAGCGTGCCATGTGAAACCAGTGGATATCCGTGGATATTGCAGTAATATCTAAAACCTATAATGGTTCGAAATGGACCCACTGGACTGGAAGGGGTTAATGATCTTGTGAGCTTCATTCTGGTATTGGAAGCTGAATTATGTTTATTCAAAGATAAATTCGTAACTCTTTCAAGTTTGATGAGCAGAATTACTTTCAAAATTTGTCCATCCAGGACTGCTGACCAGTATTAGGAGGCAGATGTAGATGTAGATGTTTACAGAAGGAAAGCTCTCAACCTCAGCCGACACTGGTTCATGGCTCATTCGTAATTATTGGCAACGTGTTTTTGTGGGAAACAATTATTATCAAAATGATAATTAATGGTAACAAGTGAATAGAAGTATTAAACTTTGTTAGTGGGTAGTACGGCCTCCTCGTTTTTCACCAAACTGTCTCGAATAAGTATGATAGCGTAAATGTTATTCAAACAGGTTTAAAAGTAGTTAACAATTGTAAGAGCCTACAACCCTGCCTCACTCCCTTCCCAACCACTGCTTCCCTTTCATGCCCCTCGACGCTTATAACTGCCATCTAGTTTCTGTACACTCCTCAAAGTGTACATTTCATAATTTTTTGTGAGCCCGTAGTTAGAGGCTACGCAAACCATTTAAGGCTATACCAATGTCACGCAATGTGGTACCCACTCATATTAAAAAAGAATAAAAGTGCACTTTAATTCCAAATACGGTAGAGAGATGTAGGGTCGTTAAATTGTGGCACATTGCCTCGACAAATGGCTGCCTCATCCTCAACAGAGCTTTGGCTGGGTCCTCAGGCACACGTTCCTGTCAGAATGACAGTAGACTACTACCAACATCATTGTACAGCTATGAATTACAGCGGACACTTGACTCTATCACTCGCCAGTCAATGACCCTGCTGGGCTGGATGACCACCATATATACGCCCCAGTTAGGCTCGTTGTTAAGTGGACTTCTGGATTTCACATACACCACATGCTATAAGGGCATCGAAGAGACCCGAGTTATGGCAATGGCGTTGATTGAACGATCGAACATGTGTATGGAGGCAAGTGTGTGGGAAAGTGCTACGGCAGTTACGGATGTGGAATTACAATAAGACATAGCCATGATGCACGTCGCTACACTGCATATCTGATATCAGATATGGCCGAGGAATAGAAGGACGTACAGCAAGCTGACCAACTGCATGAGAGAAGAGCAGTATGATTCCAGAAGCGAGGTAGGAATGAGAAATATTATAGACTTACGACGAGGAGACTTATACACTGAAAAGAATAGGAAGAGTTTTACTATCCTTATTGATTTGAAATTCTTTTCATTAATGTGATCTGATGTAAACTTATATTTATCTTCAGAAAAGATAGAATCTGCTAGAGTGCTAGAAAACTGATTAATTAAACAAAGGATGGAATTAGAGGTGTGTATGTAGAAGGTGAAAGGATCGAGTGTATACGCTGGTGTTTGTGGTATACGTGCAAGTGCTTGATTTAGTGTTCGAAGACGTAAGTTGCAAGTGCCTAGAATTCGGGATAAAAATACAATGAGGTAAAAAAACTCATGGGATAGCGGTATACGCATGTACAGATGGTGGTAGTACCGCGTAGACAAGTTATAAAAGGGCAATGCATTGGCGGAGCTGCTATTTTTACTCAGATGATTCATGTGAAAAGGTTTCCGACGCGGTCACACAAAACACAAAAAGTTATTTAAATTAATTAATTTTTAAAAGCGCACGTAAGTAAATAGGTCAAAATGCTCCAAATTTGTGGGTGTATATATTGATGAGAACTTGAAATGGAAGAAATCTGTTACTGAACTTCTCAAACAATTAAGTTCCTGTACCTCTGCTCTTCGTATAACTGATCGTGCTGGACACGACCGCATCAATCTCCTTATATGTTTTACATAGCTCCATTCAATAATGTCTTATGGAATAATTTTCTGGGAGTAGATCGACACTTTGTAACAAACTACTGATTGGACAAAATGGAGCAATCAGAATAATATGTGGTGATCTCCCATGGCCGCCATGTAGGTACCTCTTCAAGGAGTTAAGCATTTTCCACTTGCCATGCATGTGCTACGTCAGATACTCGAATGTCTATTTGTTGTACACAAAAGAATGTAGTTATTTTCTCAGAATTAAGGGAGAGCCCATTTTCAGAGAACCACTTATTTATTATTCAAAAATCATCATTCAGAAATTCTTCTGTTGGTTTAACTCTAATGGGTTTCATTATAATATTAGTATCGTCTGCTAGTGTAGCAATGGCTGCTTGTTTAATGTTACGTAGAGGGTAACTCACATATACACTCCTGGAAATGGAAAAAAGAACACATTGACACCGGTGTGTCAGACCCACCATACTTGCTCCGGACACTGCGAGAGGGCTGTACAAGCAATGATCACCCGCACGGCACAGCGGACACACCAGGAACCGCGGTGTTGGCCGTCGAATGGCGCTAGCTGCGTAGCATTTGTGCACCGCCGCCAGCAGTGTCAGCCAGTTTGCCGTGGCATACGGAGCTCCATCGCAGTCTTTAACACTGGTAGCATGCCGCGACAGCGTGGACGTGAACCGTATGTGCAGTTGACGGACTTTGAGCGAGGGTGTATAGTGGGCATGCGGGAGGCCGGGTGGACGTACCGCCGAATTGCTCAACACGTGGGGCGTGAGGTCTCTACAGTAAATCGATGTTGTCGCCAGTGGTCGGCGGAAGATGCACGTGCCCGTCGACCTGGGACCGGACCGCAGCGACGTACGAATGCACGCCAAGACCGTAGGATCCTACGCAGTGCCGTAGGGGTCCGCACCGCAACTTCCCAGCAAATTAGGGACACTGTTGCTCCTGGGGTATCGGCGAGGACCATTCGCAACCGTCTCCATGAAGCTGGGCTACGGTCCCGCACACCGTTAGGCCGTCTTCCGCTCACGCCCCAACATCGTGCAGCCCGCCTCCAGTGGTGTCGCGACAGGCGTGAATGGAGGGACGAATGGAGACGTGTCGTCTTCAGCGATGAGAGTCGCTTCTGCCTTGGTGCCAATGATGGTCGTATGCGTGTTTGGCGCCGTGCAGGTGAGCGCCACAATCAGGACTGCATACGACCGAGGCACACAGGGCCAACACCCGGCATCATGGAGTGGGGAGCGATCTCCTACACTGGCCGTACACCTCTGGTGATCGTCGAGGGGACACTGAATAGTGCACGGTACATCCAAACCGTCATCGAACCCATCGTTCTACCATTCCTAGACCGGCAAGGGAACTTGCTGTTCCAACAGGACAATGCACGTCCGCATGTATCCCGTGCCACCCAACGTGCTCTAGAAGGTGTAAGTCAACTACCCTGGCCTGCAAGATCTCCGGATCTGTCCCCCATTGAGCATGTTTGGGACTGGACGAAGCGTCGTCTCACGCGGTCTGCACGTCCAGCACGAACGCTGGTCCAACTGAGGCGCCAGGTGGAAATGGCATGGCAAGCCGTTCCACGGACTACATCCAGCATCTGTACGATCGTCTCCATGGGAGAATAGCAGCCTGCATTGCTGCGAAAGGTGGATATACACTGTACTAGTGCCGACATTGTGCATGCTCTGTTGCCTGTGTCTATGTGCCTGTGGTTCTGACAGTGTGATCATGTGATGTATCTGACCCCAGAAATGTGTCAATAAAGTTTCCCCTTCCTGGGACAATGAATTCACGGTGTTCTTATTTCAATTTCCAGGAGTGTATATAATAAATCGTTGTGGACCCAAAACTGTGATTTCTCCCTACTCACTACAATTTTATACCCTTCCAACATTGTCTGTATCATTCAGTATGATCATACGATCTTCGACCAGGTTACCTAGCCTTCCAGACCCATAATGGAATTTTTTATTTTCAATGTCTTGTAGACCACGCATCTTGGTAAGGGTCGAAACGAAACTACTTTGTAGTATTTCGTACATACAGATATCGAAAAGTCGGCCATTAAATATTTGTGTGCAACGACGTATAGTCTCGGGTGTATGACACTCACGTATTTTCTTTATTTACCTTCCAGCGACAGTCAATTTATAATTAGAACTCTTCTTCATCAGATTCCTAGAATGTTTTCAGTTTCGATCATATACCAGACATAAGATTCTACCATTATTTTTACAATGAATATGTCTGAAAAACTTTATCATTTCATTAGAACATTCGAGCAATAACGTAAGTATGACGACATGTTACAGTCATCTTCACGACACATGTGCTGTAAATGCCGCCAATGTAATGCAAGCTAGAAAAGAGTTAAAGTTATTTATGTCGAAGCAAATTGGCCTGACTACGAGAGATGGAATAGACGCGCATGAGATTCTCCACATGCCAATGAAATGCCTTGCAATCTCAGTTACTGGAAGTTTCAGCTTTTCTTCTACTCGAGCAGCTCCCAGAATTATATTATTGTTTAGTCGAGATAGCTTCTATAAATTAATAGTTAACTAGGACTGTTTTGCGTCCAGAGGTACTGAAATGGTTGCGTAATAAGAACGCTTGTTTACACAGTATAACGTAAATTACCAAACCACTCAACCCGTTCGCGACGTTCCGGGAGCGTACACAGCAGACACGAAACTATGCAGGAGTATCAACTCCAGTGCTCAGGATCCATGGTGCTGGAATTTTGCTCTCCCAGCTTCATTACGGTTCGTCACTACTGCCCTCCTTCCTCTCTGCTGCGGAGCCGTATTAAACACGCAGTGAGGCAAAGCGTAGTTTTCAGAATGGTCACAGTAACGACAATCGCTCATTCTGCAACGCACGGCACTGCTACAGCTTCTGAAACCGTACGCGCGCTTGTAAGGGTACATTTTAATAAACTTTTTTAAAATCAAGTACATAAGACCTGTACAGAGTAACAATTATAGAACGTTTGTTCAACTTCAATACTGTCGTTTATTTTAATTTTCGAAGTTTGTAGCACTATATGTTCGGAAATTGATATCTATCCAGATGGAGGCCAGTCTGTGCTCTCATTCCCACTTGACTGCAGCGTAGAAGGAGCCGCTGCTGAGCCGCTTAACTTGTGACGAATAGTGCGAGGTACATACAGATGAGGAAGGATTCACCAGAGACGGCATAGCAAATTTCCCCTACTAGCGCGGTGTGGGCACTTGCAAATTCTTGAGCGGCATGGAGGCAAGGCATGGTCCTTCCTTCGCATCTCCCCCCCCCCCCCTTTCTCTCCAGCGCCCCACTATTCACTGAACCTGAATCCGTTCTGTTTCTGACTATGGGAACATTTAAAAGCACTGTTGCATGCCCAGCCCACTGACAACGAGCAGACGATCGTGTGAACTATAAATGTGACACAGTCCGAATGGAGCCAGTGTAACGGAAGGAGTGCGTGATTCACTGAGAAGAAGGGCTAAAAGATGTGCCAGGTAACCATAAGCAGCACTGCCTATAGTATTTGCTTGTACATAGCAGACAGATGGAATGGTAGGACTAATTGACCCATATCTCAACAGGTATCAATTTCCGGCCCTATGATTATGCGATTCTGAGAGTATCAGGATTTAACAACGAAACCAGAAAAATGCTTAGGAAGCAAAGGCTACAGACTAAAGGCAAAGTAAACAGAAATTCTTGCGACTATAACAAGATGTATGCATGAAACTTACTGTAGAACGGACATACCTTAGCAAAATATCTTTTCGATAGCCCGAGAAAATTCTGCTTCTACGTAAAATTGCCAACTATGTCTGAAGCTTCTCTTTAGTGATTCATTGACCAGTCTGTTGCGTCTGGAGGAGGTAGCAAAAGTGAAGCATTTACGAAACTATTTACGCAGGAGAATCGTACAAACATACCGTCATTTGGCCATCACCTGAACTCCTCTATGAAGGACATAGTAAGGAGCATCCTTAGTGTAGAGAAACAATCGGGAAACTTGAAAACGAGTTAAGTCACCAGGTCGTGATGGAATCACAACTCGATTTTTTAAAGAGTACGCTACAGCTTTGGCTCATTACTTAGTTAGGATTTGTAGCGAATATGTCGCTCAACGCAATCAACCCAAACGACTGCAAAAAGAGCAGGTGACTCCCGTATATAAGAAAGGTAACAATACGGATTCGCAAAATTGCAGACCAATATCGGCTTGCTGCGGAATACTTGTACATATTCTCAAATCCCATATAATAACTTTCCTCGAGAGCGAAAAGTTTCTTTCCACAAATCAGCAGTACTTTAGAAAGCATCGCTTGTGCGAAACTCAGCTGGCCCTTTTTATCACATGATATCCTGAGACCTGTGGATGAAGGCCAACAGGCGGTTTCATATTGCCAGACATCCGAAAGCATTTGACACGGTGCCACACTGTCGACTGTTAACGAACATACTAGCATACGAAATAGGTTCCCAACTGTATCAGTGGCTCGAACACTTCTTAAGTAACAGAACCTAGTGCGTTGTTATCGAAGGCGAGTGTTCATTAGAGACAACGGTATCGTCAGGTGTGACCCACGGAAGTACGATAGCCTCTCTATTGTTTTCTGTATACATAAATGATTTGGGCAACAGTTTGAGCAGCAATATGCGGTAGTTAGCTGATGATGTTGTAGTATAAAAGAAGGTGTCGAAGCCGAGAAGCAGCAGAGTGATACAAGATTACTTTGACAAGATTTCTAGTTCGTGAGATAAGTGACAGCGAGCTCTAAATGTAGAATAATGTGAGTAAATGCAGTTGAGTAGCAAAACAAATCCTTAATGCTCAAATGCAGAATCAGTAACGTGCTACTTGATACAGTCACACCAATTAAATATCAAGGTGTAACGTTGCAACTTAATAGGAAATACACTCATGCTCATAAATTAAGGATAATGCTGATACATGGTGAAGCAACTCTCTGGTGGGCGGTTTTCGGGTTTAAATCACCTTAGGGTATGGCCATGCGGTGCATTTGACCTGCTGCCGTCGCACAGTGGCGCTGGCAGCAGTCCACATACGCAGACGTGTATTAGTGCATGTCAGACTACGGTGCAGCGAGTAAGTGTGCAGACGCTTTCAGACGTGCTAATGGTGACTGTGTTGAAAATGCCTCAAAGAACACATATTGATGACGTTATGAGGGGTAGAATACTAGGGTGTTCGGAGGCTGGTCAAACACAGCAGGTCGTAGCACGGGCCCTCCGCGTGCCACAAAGTGCGATCTTAGCATGATGGCAACGATTCCAGCAGACAGGAAACGTGTCCAGGTGCTACAAGTACGGGATGTCCACAGTGTAAAACACCACAAGAAGAGCGATACCTCACCATCAGTGCCCGCAGACTGCCACGGAGTACTGAAGATAGCCTTGCTCGGGACCTTACCGCAGCCACTGGAACGGTTGTCTCCAGACACAGTCTACAGACGACTGAACAGACATGGTTTATTCGCACGGAGACCTGCAAGGTGCATTCCACTGACCCCTGGTCACAGAAGAGCCCGTAAAGCCTGGTGTCAAGAACACAGTACATGGTCATTGGAACAGTGGTCCCAGGTTATGTTCACGGACGAGTCCAGGTATAGTCTGAACAGTGATTCTCGTCGGGTTTTCATCAGGCGTGAACCAGATATTAACACCTTAATGTCCTTGAAACCTGTATGGAGGTCGTGATTTTATGGTGTGGGGTGGGTTTATGATTGGTGCACGTACCCTCCTGCATGTCTTTAACAGAGGAACTAGCAGGTCAGGTGTATCGGGACGTCATATTGCACCAGTATGTCCGCCTTTTCAGGTGTGTAGTGGGTCCCACCTTCCTCCTGATGGATGATTACGCACGGCCCCACCGAGCTGTAATCGTGGAGGAGTACGTTGAAACAAAAGATATCAGGCGAATGGAGTGGCCTGCCTGTTCTCCAGACCTAAACCCCATCGAACACGCCTGGGATGCTCTCGGTCGACCGCTGCACGTCTTCAAACTCCTACGACATTTCAGAAGCTCCGACAGGCACTGGGGCTACAATCGGAGGCTGTACCCCAGCAGCTGCTCGACCACCTGATCCAGAGTATGCCAACCCGTTGGGTGGTCTTTGTACTTGTGCATGGTGATCATATCCTATATTGATGTCGGGGTACATGCGCAGGTAACAGTGGCGTTTTGTAGCACATGTGTTTCGGGACAGTTTTCTCAACTTATCACCAATACCGTAGACATACAGATTTGTGTTGTGTGTGTTCCCTATGTGCTTATGATATTAGCGCCAGTTTTTTGTAGTGTCACTTCGTGTGGCACGACATTCTGCAATTACACTTAATTTATGAGCATGAGTGCAGAATGAGCATGTAAGGATTTAGTAGGGAAGGTGAACGGTTATTGGGAGAATTTAAGGAAAGTGTGGTTCTTCTGTAAAAGAGACCGTATATAGGACACTAGTGCGATTGTTTTACACAAGGTGAGATAAAAGGAAGAAATCGAAGCAACTCAGAGGCAGACTGATAGATTTGTTATCGGTAGGTTCTAGAAGCACGCGCGTGTTACGGAGATACTTCGACAGCTCAAATACGAATCGCTGATGGAAAGGCAACTTTCTTTACGATGAGCAGTACTGAGCAAATTTAGAGAACCGGCATTTGAGGCTGACTGCAGAACGGTTCTGCTGCAATCAACGTATATTTCACGTAAGGATCACGAAGGTAAGATTAGAGAGACTAGGACCCGCACGGAGGCATATAGACCATTTTCCATTGCTTTATATGTGACTGGAACAAGAAAGGCAATAAATAGTAGTGGTACAGGATACCCTCTGCATGCCCTGGCTTGTGGAGTATGTATATGATGTAGATGTAGAGTTTGTTCTCCTAGTTTTGACCAGTAGTACTTTCTGTAGAAACATGTAATTACTGTATATTAAGAGAGTTTTGAAATCTATAAAATAGAGCATTCGGGAGACGGAGCATCAGCAAAGGTGGAACTGCAAATAAAAATAGCGCCCGATTGCAAAGATTAGTGCAGAAAACAAAGAATAAGTACGTCCGTGGACAAAATTTTGAAGGGACAATATCTATTTATTGTTGTAAATACGATGGCAACGAAAAGCACTTGTAAAAAAATGGTTCAAATGGCTCTGAGCACTATGGGACTTAACATCTGAGGTCATCAGTCTCCTATACTTAGGACTAAAGCCTAACTAACCTAAAGACATCACACACATCCATGCCCGAGGCAGGATTCGAACCTGCGACCGTAGCAGTCGCGCGGTTCCGGACTGTAGCGCCTAGAACCTCTCGGCCACAACTGCCGGCAGCACTTCTAGTTTCCATTGATGATCTATGAGATGTAGATGTCTTATCATTAGAATGGCCAAAGGTCGTAAGTGTTTCGTTTCTTTAACAATTTATTATCATGTAGACCAAAAGACGTTTTCTATGGGCATAGTATTATTATATTTTTGCTGAGTTGACAGATGTTAATTTTTGTTTGATAGTGGCAACGTAGATTCACTAGAGTCAGTGCCAGAAGTGTCACGATCAGCCTCTTCACGCACAAGCAATTCGGCTCAGATGGTCCTTCGTTGCTCATTATGATTTTTTCCATTCGGTTTTGGCATAGCTATAATTTATTTATCAATGTAGCCACTTTCCCACTGCAAGGTTCTACAATAGCCTAATTACCTTGAAGTGAAGCTTAAGAATGTTTAGTTTCTCAAGAATGTCAGTAATGTAAACAATTTTTAATAGAAAATCTCCGTTGATGAAACCTGTCTGCCAGAAAGTGACTTCTCTCCACCGAGAAACAGAATACCTTGTTCCTGTTATCAGACATTCTTTTCAACACTTAACCTCTTGACAGATATCGAACATTACTAAAAAATGTCAGCTGAGTGTGTTGAGCATCATCTCCTCACGTAGCACTTTAAAAAGCGTTGAATTTATAGATTATGTCTTAATAATATTAATTGTTTCTATAACCGTTTGCAGGACGTCATAAAGAGGTAAGCTAACGACTTTAGAGGCCAGAGGCTCCCGATGCACGAGGGATATTCAGAAAGTAAGGTCCGATCGATCGCGAAATGGAAACCACAGTGAAAATCCGACGAAGCTTCACATGGATACGTTGGACAGTGTCTCTAGTATTACCATCGAGCCCATCACGTCGTTCATTTCAGTTCTGATCGCACAGCGAGTACGTAAAGAAGCCTGGAAAACAGTGTATCCCGCCAAGTATGAGTGCCTGTGAGAGATTTCGACTGATTTCATGCAGCCCACACAACGTAACTGTCATGCATTTCCCTCTTCATAACAAACCTCGGCCGCACACTGCAGGGGCAATGAAGTGGATCCTGCAGCGTTTTCTATGCGAAGTGTTTCGTCACCCACCATACAGCCCGGACTTGGCTCCCTCAGAGTTCCCTCCCTGGTCACATGAACCGCTGGATATGAAGATAACGTTTTAGCACAGGCAACAAGCTGCAGATCATCGTAGAGAATTGGTAGCAAGCACAGGCGGTTGCCATCTGTTATTGGAAAGTTGGTACAATGCTACGACAAATGTCTCAGTCAGAGAGGCGACTGTGTAGAAAAGTAGTTGGAAGGTGTAGCTAACTCTTGTAAATAAAACATTTTTGGTTTACGCTGTGATTTCCACCTCGCGACCGATCGGAGCTTACTTTCTGAACAGCCCTCGTATCATACAGTGAGTCCATGCTGCTTCAGTAACTAAAGCTTTGACTTTAGCTCGCAGTCTACCATGCATTTCAGACATAGAGTGAGCTCCATCTGGACCTATTCCATGACAGTCTGTTTGGATTTTAAAAAAGTACTGATGATGTTAAAAAAACCTTTAAGCTCTATCTCTTCGCAGTATCGGTTCACAGAAAAGCAATTTCTCTCGAATGTAAATCTCGTCAACGAAACAAACGTAAGCAATTAAGTCAGAATCTTTATGAATGTCAGTCGATTCGTTCACTTGAAGTGCAAGACAGTTAACACGCAATTTATCGATTAAGTGGGTTTTCCTACCTCTGAGATTTATTTTATGCTCACGTTCAACGTATTTTTGTGCAACAATTTTTTCATGAAAAATTTTACCAACAAAGGAAAGAACATATCTCAACGGTAATGTAAGTAATTTTTAACCGGTAAATTGATGACCTCTGCAGCACAAAATGGCGGCCAAAATACCTTTGCATGGATTGTGCTCTAAATGGTTGCCACGATTGAGGGTGAAATATAGGTCTACAATCAAAATTAAACATATGTACATTATCAGAACTAAATTACCTATGTTTTGAACCTCTACAATCAAATTTTGTGTTGTGGATTTGAAAACGGCTGCCACTTGAAAACTAAGTACTGGAAATCGACTCATTTTGTTGCCTTTAAATGTAAATAAAGAATAGATATTATGAAAAATGTATTCCTTTTATTTTCACGCCAAAATTAAAAGTTTCTATTTCATTAAATACAAAAATTTTTAAAATTACCGCTAACGTGCTATTCCTTGGCAATACATCGAACCTTCCTCTTCTTCGGAGATCTCATTTTCTATAGCGCGAGGGTCTCCAGCCGCAATTCTAGCCTCGGCGCTCCTCTGGAACGGGCGCCAGTCCGAACTCTTGAGGCGTTTCTCGTCCCTTTCCGTCGCGAATGAGTAGACCGCGATGGCGATAACGACGCCCATGACTTTCATGTTATGCAGGACACCCTTAAATCCATCGTTATAAATGCAATATGGACGACGAAACGAGTGTTTTGGAGCACAAGTCCAAACTAACGAATACACTGGTTCACTGTTGTTCTGCACTTATGCTTCAAGGCATCTCTCCATCAAATTCTAGTCATTCATATGTTTGTACACGTCAACAATAGCTTCAATAACTTCGCTCCTGAGTGGTGACTTATGATCAAAAGTATTCAGTGTCCCATTTATCTCAACATACTTTCATTTACACAAACGAAGTCGATGTCTTCTATTTGGGACAGACATACCACAGGATTCTGAATCAGTTGAACAAATTGGACAATATGAATTTAAAGCACACTTACCAACGGTATGTGGTAATTGACATGTCATTCTAGACATGGGGATACGTTGAATAACTCACGCTATGGCTTTCTGGTTGTTCATAAAATGCGAAAATTGGATGATAGTCGATGTAGATAAAACTTCCAAGAGGTTTCGCTTAAAGGATAGTGTACCTATATGTAACTGTATCAGTATACTGTAGATTATGGACGAATTCGCAGGTATGCAATGTAGGCATTCTGGGCATTCGAAGCACAGAGCAAACGTATGTCTACACGTTGCCAGAAAAATAGACAGTCAGCGCACGATTAACAAGATTTTATAAGCGTCAAAGCAGCCGCTACGCAAGGTGGCTCTCAGATGAAGATGACAGAATCCAGCGAAGTGAGCAAGCAATTAACACAAAGTTAACGGAATTGGATAGTATAATCAAGGCAGCAGATACGAAATGTTATCTCAGGTGCAGCAGCTGACTGACAGAATACGATCATATCTCGAGGTAACAAACACAAAGGTCAAGGATTCTCTTGTGGTAATGCAGGTAGTAACTGTTCAGGTCCACGAACTTGAAGCCACATTAGAAGAGACAAAAAAATTATTCCTCTAAATACCTCAGAAAGAAAAGCTCGAGAAGAAGGCAACGATGCACTTCTGAAGTTATTCAGTGTGTTAAATGGAAAGGTTGACAAGATTGAGAAAACCGTGTACAAGACTAAATAAGATGTGTACTATCTCAAAGTCAGATCAGTACAAGACATCATGTCGACAAAACGCAAAGTCACAGAGGTGCGGAAAGCTATTTGTGGCAAACTGCAATGTCAAAACTAGGACAGTTTGTGTGTGAAGAGCATCTCCTAAAACGTTCAGCCCCATGACAGAAAGTGTTAACAGCTCTCACACACAGCAGCGGATCACGGTAGAAGAAGAGAAGATGAAGAAGAAGAGGAAGGGTATACCATCATCGATTTCATCAACAATCGCAGTGCTGACGAATTAGTTTCAATATGTGGTGGAAGCCGGGATCCACTGTAAAAGCTGAGAAAGTTACCTATATGCTTCAATAAGGAAACCACACACACTGGAGGCAAGGAGTTTGAGTGAACTCCTTGTTTGAGTGAACTCTCTATTAAGTGGAACTAATGTCCCTAGAAACTTCGAACCCCAAAAAAAATCTGCTGTAAAGAAAGATACCATATTCCTACAAACTTCGAACCCCAAAAAATATCTGCTGTAAAATAAGAGTCCATATGCTGGAATATTATGGATGACTAATGTTCGTAGATGAGACAACTCTCCAAAAGTAGGATGAAAAATCCCAAACAGTGGGACATACATTAACTTATTAGGCCAGCGTTAAGTGGTGCACATAGCGAAGGCAAAAGCATTGATTGATGTTCAGCATAAAAAACTGAATACATTATCTCTGGAGTACATATGCTATGACGGCTCAAGCGAAATTATAGAAAGACTAACGTAACACAACTCACAGCATCAGTCACCGCAGGGAACACAGATCACATGAACGAAATAATATCAATCATTTTAGAGTTTCGAGAAAGACACGTTACAGAGTTATGGAGATTGTGGTCCATGAACACAGGCTTGCTCAGAAACATTCCCACAGAGATGCATCATAATATGAGGTATGGATGATTTATGACAGGCAGGTCTCGTGCTTTTGAGACAACATTCAAAATTGAAGAAGGGTTTCAAATATATTTTAAGGAACAAATCACCCACTTCCTGGCAATCTACCACTTGGAAGCTGGGAACGTGGAGCATCTGAACAGAACCAGGAAAAACCAAATGTGGATGCCATTTAACTTTTGTGGTTAATTAAACTTGACATTCTCCCATAAATTATTGGAAAGTATAATTGAGCCTAATAGAACATGATTAAAATGAGATATACTGATTTACATGATAAATTGTTTACAAATACCGTATACAATTGTATTAGGATGCTGGATCCATGCAAGCAGAAATTCAAACTAGTGATTTGGTGTGTATACCCAAATAAGAAACGGCATTTGAGTATTTTTACCTGCTGAATTACATCTCAAAGGACAGTGAAGCTGAAGAAATGGTGTGGAGTTTTTACACAGAGGAATTGCAGAAATGTTCTGAATCAGACGGGTTTCTCGTAGATCATGTCATGAAATTATTAAGGGAACAAGTCATAAGGGGAACTGGTTTGCTCTCCATGATCGCAAATCAGATGGGTGAATGCTCGCGATTTGGTATATAATAGGGTGCTCAAAGCTCAGACAGGACAGCAGCATAACATGAATGTTAGAAAGAACGTCAGACATCTGGTGCAATTTCCCAATTCCAGCATTAGTGGTGCTCTCAGCAATTGGGTCGTAAGTAGCAGGAGTTATCGCTACAACCCAAACAGTAAAGAATGCGCAACACAGAAGGGCAACTACAGAAATCTATAGTGCAGAATAGGATGGTAGAGTCCGTCAAAATTGGCAGAGGACTATATTTATAACCACATAAGAAAGGACTATGAGTATTTATTAATAAAAAAATTCATAATTATACTACTAGGCAGACCACTTACCAACACCGTTCTGCTTAAATTCTTAAAAAAAAAATCGCAGGTTTTTGTGGACTGTTTGTGTAGATTATGTTGGTGAAGACGAAGTGCAAACTCAATGAATTCGGGATCATAAATTTAGAAGTTGCAGCGGTTGTGTACGAGGTCTATATTCGACGATTGGCTGTGGAAAAAAAAAAAAAAAAACTTGCTTACCTGAAGTATTGGACACCTAATCACTCTCAAAGTAGTTACCCTGGGACTCTACACCCTTATCTCAGTGGGAAGCATGCCGAAAAAAATTCTTTTGGAATGGAGTTTAGATCAGCTGTCGTTGCTGCCATAATGTCTTCTCTTCTTTGGAATCACGTTCCGTTCAGTGGCCTCTTGAGTTTGGGGAATAACCAGAAGTAGCAGGGGGCCATATCACTAGGATAAGAAGCCTGCTGAAGCGCAGGAATATAGTTTTCGACAAAAAAAGTTTGAGTCAAGTGAGAAGAATATGGTGCAGCATTATCGTGATGGAGGCGCCAATTCCTGTTGACCGCAAGTCCGGTCCTTTGCTTCACAAAGTATCACTTAGGCGACGGAGGACATCCCAGTAATGCTCTTTTGTGACTGTTTTACCTGTGGTGCGTATTCGTGATGTACCACGCCGTAGGAATCAAAGAAACAGTCAGCATCATTTTGATATTTCTGCGCACTTGGCAGGCCTTCTTTGGTCTTGGTTACGAGAAATTCTTTCCCTATAATGACTGGGATTTGGTTTCCGTGTTGTACCCATACACCCAGGACTCGTCATCAGTGATTATTCGTGTTCACGAAGTCGGCGTAGCTGTTTGTGGAGTCCAATTTGTTCTGTAGACTTCAGTATGGAGTCCCTTTTGCTCTGCTATCAGTAGGTTTGGCACGAACTTCGCCGAAACTCCCTTCATACCAAAATCTTAGGTCGCAATGGAATGGGCCGAGAAAGTGCTGGTTCCCGTCTCCTCCGTAATATCTCTGATAGTCACACGAAGATCCCGAATCACTATAGCGTTCACTTTGACAATGACCTGATCAATTTGGCAAGTTGGTCGACGGAAGCGTGGCTCGTTCTCCACCGACGTGCAGCCGTCTTTAAAGCCTTTGAACCACTCCTTAATCTTTGTGATGCCCATAGCATCGACACCGGAAAGCATCTGAATCTTCCGAATGGTTTTTCCCCTGGCCATCGTCAAGTTTCTGGCAAAATTTGATGCAGTAAAGCCGCTCCAGTCGTTCGGTCATTTCTCTTGCAATGAAAAACTGTGCGAGCACTTCACACTATCTCACTCAATTGATGCTTGCCAGTAACTGACGCAATCGAGGGTAGGAAAAAATTCAGGCAAGTCCACGAAGGTTCAAGGATGACTCATGCGGGCGCACTGGATTTAAATCCATCATGCGTTCACGAAAAAAAGGTTGGATATTTTTTAACAGACCTCGTATTTTAAGAACACAGATAAAACCTATGCTATTACTTCACCAACAACCATGTGTTCTACAATTTTTGAGGGTACCAAAATTTCACTTTATACCACTGTGGCAGTTTCTGTCTAATATTCCCTCAGATACACGCATAAAAACGAGCTGCATGCACACCACGTATCAGTTGAGGTTTGGATGTGATGCCATACACTCTAACTTTAAAAGAGTGCTCATCTACCTTATCTTCCACCCAGTCAATGTAAGAACTGGGCAATGAGGTATTGCAGCGACCAGTTTGGAAATTTACAACAGTATTCCGAATGTCACCGAGGGGAGCAACGAACTTGATCTACAAAATAACAAGGTTATCGAATTCCTCCTGGCTGTTCCTATATTGACAGTTTAAATACATATATAAAATGGTTTGTAAGAGGGTTAGAGGTACGTGCAAACGCTAATGCGTTTAAAACAGAGATAAAAATGAAAAAAACAATTTTTAACCAGGAAGCTTCAATAGGGCCAAACTGGGTTTCTCAAGGAGTAATGTGTTGGTTATAAAAAAGCACTCACGTTTTCAGGCCACAAGTGGTCCATCGGGACCATCTGACCGCCGTGTCATCCTCAGCTGAGAATGCGGATAGGAGGGGCACATCAGTCTCCTGGTCGTTATGATGGTTTTCTGTGTCCGGAGCCGCTATTATTCGGTCGAGGAGCTCCTCAGTTTGCATCACGAGGCTGAGTGCACCCCAAAAAATGGCAACAGCGCATGGCGGCCCCAATGGTCACCTACCCAAGAGCCAGCCACACCCAACGGCGCTTAACTTAGATGATCGGGTAGGAACCGGTGTATCCACCGCAACAAGGACGTTGTCATGTGTTGGTTATAATACCGCGAAAATTTATGAGTCGGATCAACCAGTAGATTTTTACGTGTTAACATAACCTGTGTTGAGTGTAATATCACAACTAATTCATACATCAATCACCGATTAATACATACAAACTACGGATTTTTCTCTACAGTGTTACCAGGATATACAATCTCATTGAGGTGTGAGGCAGCCCAGTATACCTCTCAGGGACTGTTCAGGCATGAGACTACCTTGAATTGAAGATCATGGACAAGTGTGGGAATCTACCCAGTTATCGGCAAAAGGAAATCGAAGCAAGTCCTTCCTTGAAGCAGCAGCAGTATCAGCGTAAAGTATAAAACAAATCCACAGGTGCTGGCCGTGGTGGTCTAGCGGTACTAGGCGCTACAGTCCGGAACTGCGCGGCTGCTACGGTCGCAGGTTCGAATCCTGCCTCGAGCATGGATGTGCGTGATGTCCTTAGGTTAGTTAGGTTTAAGTAGTTCTGAGTTCTAGGGGACTGATGACCATAGATGTTAAGTCCCATAGTGCTCAGAGGCATTTGAACCATTTTTTTAATCCACAGGTCAGTCAATACTTCACTCTGAAACGAAAGTACAATGTGGTAACACATCACCATTACAAGTTTCTTAAACCGATATGGTTTAAACGCCTCAATGACATTACTAAATATAATAATTCCAGTTCCGTATGATGAATAAATCACTCTTCAGGAATAAATCTCCCACATATGTTTTGTTTCAGTGGTGATCAATAACAACGGCGTGATAAAATTCCCATTCAGCAGTTCTGAGCGGTAGTTTCGTTTACCTGGAAGGCACAGTCAGGATGAATGATGGATGGGCTCCGGCTGAAACCTTTTAGCTTGCACGTAATGAGTTCACCTTTCTGTTTCAAGAAATACTATATGAAGTTAAAGGCATCATTGTCGACAAAGCAAGAAACATTGGAATCACACCAACATTCGAAACTTAGATATCCGCATCAAATTCTGATCTGAATGCTCTACAAAACATAGATGGATTGATACGTAGAAACTCCAGTATGCATAGTCCCCTCAAAACTTTTATGGGGTCCCTTGAGGATAAATAGCCCATCATTGTGAACGCCCAACACGAACTGATTGTCGTTCAAAGTGTTACAAATATATATATGTGTGTGTGAAACCTTATGGGACTTAACTGCTGAGGTCATCAGTCCATAAGCTTGCACCCTACTTAACCTAAATTATTCTAAGGACAAACACACTCACCCATGCCCAAGGGAGGACTCGAAACTTCGCCGGCACCAGCCGCACAGTCCATTATTGCAGTTCCCGAGACCGCTCGGCTACTCCCGCGCGGCCGAAGCGTTAGAGATAAAGTTTATACGTTCAAGAAGCCCTAGTAGCAGAAAATAAAATTATTTTGGATAAGTTAGTATGGAAAGTACCCCACATATCCGTATCAGGTGAGGACCATCTGAAACTTCTGTGTGTCCTAAGTTCGGGAGTTCAGCTACCATTAAGTTTCTGTTCATGGTACACAAAACGGTTCAGAACACTATTGCAGAAACAACGAAAACAGTCTGCCAAATTGAAACTAACGCAAAATCTCCGAGACTGGCTATTTTTTTATAGATGCTCGAAATTTAGCGCGGATTTCAATGTGAGATGCTTGTAATAGTTCCCACAACGAAACTTGGTAGAAAATCCAGAGAGACTCTGGTCGCATGTAAAGCACGCTACTGGCAAGACACAATCAATGCTTTCTCTGCGCAATAGCAATGGAAATACACTCCGGGAAATTGAAATAAGAACATTGTCCCAGGAAGGGGAAACTTTATTGACACATTCCTGGGGTCAGATACATCACATGATCACACTGACAGAACCACAGGCACATAGACACAGGCAACAGAGCATGCACAATGTCGGCACTAGTACAGTGTATATCCACCTTTCGCAGCAATGCAGGCTGCTATTCTCCCATGGAGACAATCGTAGAGATGCTGGATGTAGTCCTGTGGAACGGCTTGCCATGCCATTTCCACCTGGCGCCTCAGTTGGACCAGCGTTCGTGCTGGACGTGCAGACCGCGTGAGACGACGCTTCATCCAGTCCCAAACATGCTCAATGGGGGACAGATCCGGAGATCTTGCGGGCCAGGGTAGTTGACTTACACCTTCTAGAGCACGTTGGGTGGCACGGGATACATGCGGACGTGCATTGTCCTGTTGGAACAGCAAGTTCCCTTGCCGGTCTAGGAATGGTAGAACGATGGGTTCGATGACGGTTTGGATGTACCGTGCACTATTCAGTGTCCCCTCGACGATCACCAGAGGTGTACGGCCAGTGTAGGAGATCGCTCCCCACTCCATGATGCCGGGTGTTGGCCCTGTGTGCCTCTGTCGTATGCAGTCCTGATTGTGGCGCTCACCTGCACGGCGCCAAACACGCATACGACCATCATTGGCACCAAGGCAGAAGCGACTCTCATCGCTGAAGACGACACGTCTCCATTCGTCCCACCATTCACGCCTGTCGCGACACCACTGGAGACTCGCTGCACGATGTTGGGGCGTGAGCGGAAGACGGCCTAACGGTGTGCGGGACCGTAGCCCAGCTTCATGGAGACGGTTGCGAATGGTCCTCGCCGATACCCCAGGAGCAACAGTGTCCCTAATTTGCTGGGAAGTGGCGGTGCGGTCCCCTACGGCACTGCGTAGGATCCTACGGTCTTGGCGTGCATCCGAGCGTCGCTGCGGTCCGGTCCCAGGTCGACGGGCACGTGCACCTTCCGTCGACCACTGGCGACAACATCGCTGTACTGTGGAGACCTCACGCCCCACGTGTTGAGCAATTCGGCGGTACGTCCACCCGGCCTCCCGCATGCCCACTATACGCCCTTGCTCAAAGTCCGTCTACTGCACATACGTTTCACGTCCACGCTGTCGCGGCATGCTACCAGTGTTAAAGACTGCGATGGAGCTCCGTATGCCACGGCAAACTGACTGACACTGACGGCGGCGGTGCACAAATGCTGCGCAGGTAGCGCCATTCGACGGCCAACACCGCGGTTCCTGGTGTGTCCGCTGTGCCGTGCGTGTGATCATTGCTTGTACAGCCCTCCCGCAGTGTCCGGAGCAAGTATGGTGGGTCTGACACACCGGTGTCAATGTGTTCTTTTTTCCATTTCCAGGAATGTATTATTGATGACAGTGATGCTAAAAAAGAGTTACTAAACACAGCCTTCCGAAATTTTTTCAACAAAGACGACGAAGTAAATATTCCAACACGAGTGACTTCGATATATATATATATATATATATATATATATATATATATATATATATATATATATATATATATATATATATATATATATATAACCTCGGTGTAACAACCTAAATCACTTAATGGAAGCAAGTCTTCCCGTCCAGACTGTTTACCAATTACGTTCCTTTCAAGAAAGGTAGTAGGAGTAATCCACTAAATTACAGGCCCATTGATATGCAGTTGGATTTTGGAGCATGTGTTATGTTCGAACATTATGAATTACCTCGAAGAGAACAGTCTACTGACGTACAGTCAACCGTGTTTAGAAAACACATTCTTTGAAACACAACTAGCTGTTTAAGCGGACGATGTGCTAAGTGCTGTTGACAGGGATTTCGAAATGATTACGTATTTCTAGATTTCCAGAATTCTTCTGACACTATTCCATATATGCGGCCTGTAGTGAAATTGCTTTCCCATTGAATATCGTTTCAGGTATGTGGCCGGATTCGTAATTTCCTGTCAGAGAGGTCACAGTCGCAGCGACTGACAGAAAGTCATCAAGTAATGTAGCGTGTCATCGAGTAACGTAACGTTATAGGCCCTCTGCCGTTCCTTATCTATATAAATGACTTAGGAGACAATGTCAGAAGCAGTCGTAAGTTGTTTCCAGATGATACTGACGTTTATAGTCTAGGAAAGTCACCAGAGGATCAACAAATTGCAAAACGATTTAGAGAACATATCTGTATGGTGGGAAAATTGACAGTTTAAGGTCATCCACATGAGTGCTAGGAAGGAATCCGTTAACCTTTGGTTACACAATAAATCAGTCAAGTCTAAACTTCATAAACTCATTTAAATACCTACGAATTACAATTAGGAACAACTTAAACTGTAAAGAATCCATAGAAAATGCTGTGGCGAATGCAACCCAAATACTACGTTTTACTGGCAAAACCCTTAGAAAATGTAACAGATCTACTGAAGAGACTGCCTACACTGCACTTGTCTGTCCTCTTCCGGGGTACCGCTGCGCCGTCTCGTATCCTTACCAGATAATTATTAACGGAGTACACCGAGAGAGTTCAGAGAACAGAAGCTCGTTTCATATTATCGAGAAATAGGAGTTTAGAGTATCACTGACGTAGTACAGGATTTGGGGTGGACATAATTAAAACAAAGGCAGTTTTCGTTGCGACAGTATCTTCTCACGAAATTTCGCTCACCAGCTTTCTCCTTCAAAAGCGAAAATATTTTGTTGACGAAGACCTACATAGGAAGAAACGATCATGATAATAAAAATAAAAAGCTCGCACGGTGTGATATAGGTGTTCGTTTTTTCCGCGCGCTGTTCGAGATTGGAATACAAGAGCATCAGTGTAAAGGTGCTTCCATGTACCGTCAACCAGGCACTTAAGTGTGATTTGCGGAGTATCCATGTAGATGTAGATGTAGAACTCTATAAGTATCCAGGTCTACAGATGAATTCAGGCGGAGTTAGGAAATAAAGATGGCAGTTCAAGTAGAAAATAATCATCGAGTCATTATTCTGGCACTGCTGACAGACATAAGAGGGGATGTGAATAATGATTCCAGCACATTCAACAACTCTAAACTAATCAGTGCAAAAGGATCCCTGAATTTTGTATATCACGAAGACAATAATCTGCAGCTTGACTGGAACATGAGAGTATCGTTCTACTGCATATGTAGTGAAGGTTTTGCATTTCTTCCTATGAGGGAGATGAATCTGTATGCATGCTCAGCCCACAGAAGTTTGAGGAACTTGCTCCAGTTGTTGTGGTCGTTTGTTCAAAGCAAAATGAGAGTATAAAGACGTGACCGATGAACATCCATGTTGATTTTGAATCATCATAAAAATTCCTTCCAAGCACCATGACATGCAGATTACTGTTACATGATTATGCTATTAATTACACAGAAATTATAATGTGGCTCTGCTTCATACTTGAGGCACTCCACGAAGACACCTCAAAGTGGAACATCATTGCAAATGTGCTGCGTTTCTAGATGTATGTGGAAAATTTGTGTTTAAAGAAACTGTATTTGTTGCATTTATGTACAAAATACCCAAACTGGATTACGAATCATAAGACGTAAAACAATGTACATTATTGGGATACCTGACCTGGAATTTTCTGCCCATGTCAGAACCTTCATTAAGGCTCACCGCCGATAATATTTGCACAATGGACTACACAACGCTAACAATCAAACTGTGCCCCCCAGCAGTGCCCTTAAGTTGTGTCTTTCAGTATAAGAACCGTGTCCTCCAAACGCATCCCCAAATCACAAGAAAATTAATATATTCATAGATGACCAGGAAGAAAAAATTACTGAAATGAAAAATTGTTTTCCTCAAACTTCGTTTATTACAATATAAAACTTCTGAATACACAGATGTAGAACATTGGTCAAAAATAGCAAACAAATACGAAACAAAATTCAATGTCACTGATAATATTAATGGTTACGAAGGTCGAGTTAGCACGATGCTTCCCAAGAATAATATCAAAAAAGTCTATCTGACTAATATTTGCTGAACTGACAGAGATTTGAACGGCTAGCTGGACGTTCAATACGACATACATTAGCTGAAATACAAATGCTGCAGATCAGAATAACCCACTGCACTGGGCTGCGTATATATATACCAATGTACTGCTCAATGAGTTACGTGGAGTCTTCTTGAAAGTGAGCAGCTGCTAAGCCCGCAAGCGGTG
This sequence comes from Schistocerca gregaria, assembly GCF_023897955.1. Classification (NCBI taxonomy): domain Eukaryota; kingdom Metazoa; phylum Arthropoda; class Insecta; order Orthoptera; family Acrididae; genus Schistocerca; species Schistocerca gregaria. The sequence continues at coordinate 239,109,918 of NC_064927.1, forward strand.
TATCACTGCACCATGCTGACTGGAGAACCATGTCTGGCACCTGCCAAAGAACCAGCTCTATCCTGTTCGGCAGAGCTATGTCAAATGGCACAAAAAAAAACCCATGTTCCGTTCCTCCTCAAGACCACAACTCCACGAGGAGCGTGACCAAAAATTGTCATCTCCAACGTCGAGCGGATCACGCAACCCGCACATATGGCGCGTTATAACACTGTGTGAACACCACCGAGGCACCAAAGAAAAGCGCAAGAATTTCTCCCGCGCAGTAAACAATGCTATTCTGCTGAGAACGATAGTTTAAGCAGTTGCCAGATTGTCGCCCACGACACCCTGAACTCGCAAATGACCTGTACCACAGCGACAGACAATGACCCCCTTCTTCCCGCGTCATAACGCAAGGCGCCGGACAATGCCCTGGGGCGTGCTGTAAGCAGAAAACATAAAAGGCTGCATAGGTTATCAGTCTCCACAGTGCGGTGTGATCCTTGCTTTTGTGACAGCCTGGGAGAGCCTTCCAAGAACTGCTTATTCTCCCTTGGTCTGCACCTCAGCTGTGGATCTAGGTGTACTCACCGATACTAAACAAAAGGTACAATACTAATTATCATTTGCCTCCAACTATTAATCCTAGTGCAAAACGAACTTTGTCATTCCATGTTATACATTCATTTAATCTGCCATGTGGATGACTATACAGGTTATTTACTTATCAAAGATGAAAGAGAAGGAGCTTAGACGTTAGCTATCTTCCCACTGACACATTTTTTTCACTTAGGGAGCATCGTACTTAGATTATAGTAGCGTGGAATGGAAAAGAGAAAAAAATTAAATGACGTAAAACTACTTTTGACCGTTCTCATTAATAAGGGAAAAATGGGAGAAATGATTTGCCAACCATCTGATTCTATTAATATTCAAATACAGGAAAGTGGTTGGGGAGATCAATCTCCCCATCACTTTCTCAATTATTTACTGACCACGGTAGCTGAAGGCCATGAAGGAAGCTGCTAATTAACTAATTTACGGGCCACCTGGTCACGGCAACTACTCATAACACAAATTTTATGATAATTATAATTAACGTAATTACATGAACCTGTCAAGCAAGGGAGGACTCAGAATTATAATTATTCTAGTGCAAATGCAGCCCATTTTGTTTTAAAAGGAACACTGAGTGCGGTGGCAGTGGTCTCCCCGAAGAACCCAAGCCAGTAAAAAATTTGACCGAACATCCTTTCATACCAAATTCTTTTCACAAAGGCAACTTCTGCAACTCCTCTCACCCCACGATCATACACATAAAAATATCTGGTCTTAAGTTAATGAACCATCAGTCAGTAAACAGTGTGGAAAAACAGTTAAAATTACACGAACGCACATCATGTTGTGACAAAACAATTAAAATGAAAACAACCATTTTTTAAAATGCGCGTCATTTGTAACAGTATCACATGTGGGAATCAGAAGTAAAACAGCAGTTTTAAACGTGTGACCATCATTTATCTAGCATCGACGTGAATATGAAGTTTGTCATGTGAATCAACAATAAAACTGGAATATAAAGAAATACATAAATGCCGTATTTCAGCGTGGCCAAAATGGTGTATGAACACAAAGTGTGATTTGTTAATAAAAGTAAAAAGTTGCATTTTCATGGGGTAGGAGCGTGCAGAATTAGTGTGTGACGGTGTGTCAGGCACACCGTGATTCATGAAAATCAACAATAATCAACAACAGACAGAAAGCATAGACAATATGTCAACAAATAATAATAACAATGTAGTAAAAGATAGATTGGTACATAACCATAAAGAAGATACATCAAGTTACAGACAAGGGCGATTGAAAGAGGCTCACAAACAGCTTCCCGCCACAGCCTTAGTTAGTAAAGAGAGACAAACACACAAACTTTACACCCACACACACACACACACACACACACACACACACACACACACACACACAAGCAAGCACCCCCGGTACACAAGCCCACCAACACCAGCATCTCGGGGCGGAATGCCAAATAAATAGTAGCACAGACAAGACGAGATAAGGGGCAAGATTAACACACAAGACAACATAGTTGTATAATAATGTATACAGAGAAACCTAGAGAAGAACAATTCAGTCACCAATGTGGGTGCAAAAAAAAAAAAAAAAAAAAAAAAAAAAAAAAAAAAAAAAAAAAAAATTCAGATCGTGCCTAACGGCATGAAGTATCAGTATTACCGTCACGTGAGGTTCTGACACTCCACTATTTTCACATTCGTCAGACATCAGCGAAAACACCCTGTGAGTGCCTTAGCATCAGTAGAATAAATTTCTGGTGTCAGGAGTGGACCCTTATTCTACGACAAAGCACATTGGTTTTCAGCTGTACTAAATTTGTTTAATTTCCGTATTGTTGTCAATGAAGTACACTGGTTTACATAGATTGGGACATGATAATTTCTGGACAATTGTGAACATAACGTATTACGTCGTGATTAGCAGAAATAACGCTGAATACAACAATATCAAATTCAAATAGAAGGCTCTCTACAAGATTTTTCTTACATCTACACCGTGAAGTACTCTCTGAGTTGGCCAATCTTGCGTCAACGCATCCGCTTCCGGTTCTAAGATCGGTATCATTTAGGACGACAGTCAAGTTTACTGAGAATGGTTAGTTTTTGTGACAAGATATGCGAAAGATGACTCAAGGTTGCTCATGTTCAAATTGGATGCAAGCTGGTGATCCAACAATTTTACGTCTGTGCCAGCGGCATGTACCTTTAGCTGCGACCTGTCATCAGCTGCATGGCCGCTGCCGTCCTCGGAAAATCCTATAAACAGCTAATCAAACCTTTACTGATTTTATCAGCTGAAACTGCCCTATATTTCTCGTTAGACGAGGAAACATGCACTCATCTCTAGTCCGGAAAATATGGCGATATACACGTACATAGCTGGAGCAGCGTGTATACTTTTACGCTCTCTCAGTTCTCTCAAGAACAATTAACTACGTGAATCTTCAGGTTTTGGCGGCGCAAAGACTGTTCCATTAAGTTTAGGGTGTGCAGCCGCAAGAAATCTTCTTCTTCTAATACTTCGGCTGTGTAACGTCTTTGGCGCATTTGCATCTGTGGCCGCATGCGCCAACATTGCCAACCCCTTTTGCTTTCTGTTTTAATTTTCCGCATTTTTCGCCGTTTTACACTTTAAGTCATCATATTATCGCCTGTTTTCCCTTGTTTCTTTCTTCTTCCTTTTCTTACCAAAAAGTCTGTAGGCTGTAGAGCAGCGTACTAAGCTGCTGCCAGCCCGCCCCCCTTCGGGGGGGAATTGAAAATCAATAAAGGAAAAAAAAACTGGAGCGGCAATCTTGCGGCTCACTCTGAAGATGACTGAACGTTATACAGCCGAAATATTAGAAGAAAGAGGAGATTTCTTGTGGCTGCACACCCGAGACTTAATGGAACAATTAACTACGTGGCTGTATCGTTTCTCAGCTATCGGAGCTCAACGACATTTAATCTAATTTCCATCTGAGTGTCAAAGTGAATGCAGTGTTCACACAAAATTCCTCTTTTGGCATCGTTGAGGAGTGATGCTCCCTGTTCTACAATTGACGCTGGTTCAGGGGAGAGTGCCCGAAGTTTTCGGTATTCTGTCTTCCGTAGCAAAAACTGTCCCCCCTACCTGTTGCGTCTTGGCCTTTTCAGACCAATGGGAGCGTTCCCTTCACCTCATGGAAACTGCCTCCACCAACTGCAAAGGGCGTCCCTTTAAACTGCGCCGTACTCTCGCCACTACTACACCTTCCGAGTTTACTTCAGCCAATCGGACATTTTGTGCCCGCCCCTGACGCTCAGAAGTTACAAGCGTACATCACGAGAGCCCTACGGGCCTTTGATGTGATCAGTAAATGCGACTCTCTTTTTAGCTGCGTCTCCCGACTGTTTGTATCCTTCTGGCAATTCCCCAACGCAATTTTCTAAAGCATTTCTCCGTCGCAGTCAGCTCTGAGCCGCTACCTGCTCCCTTCGACGTATCGCCTGTTGCGTTCTTTGTCTCTCTCGCCACCGGTCACCGACCCCTGTTAGAAGCCTTTCGTTGTATGCAGGCCGTGGCTGCACAACTTGAATCTGTTTCAAACTAAAGCGTTTCTTCCAACAGCAACAGCTTTTTTTCACCTTCTGCTGATTGAAATGTTTGCTTTGGGTTCGGTGTGGTAATACCGTAGAATAGAGTGCCGTTCCTTTTTGCATTACTGTATATTTTGATAGGCAAATCTGCTCTCTTATCACCGAAGTATGTCAGGTGACATATCCATCTTCTTGTTACGATGTATAAAATCTCATGTAAGGTGCGACATTAACGCCGATTCAAGCTGCCACCTGAGAAGGTTAGATCATTTGTTCACACGAACGACGTTTTTGCAGTTCACTCTTTACCAGTTGTCTAGAGAGTTGCGTCTGGGTGTGAAAGCGAAGGGAGAGTGCAGATCTTATGTGCTGAGGCAGGATTATTGGCGTTTGTATCTCAGTGTTTGACACAGGATTGAGCCGTGTCAGGGGTTCATGCATCGGCTGTGGGAGGTGGCTTCATTGGACCTTGTGTCTTGTCGTCAATGTGGTAGTATATGATTTCATCTAGCAACAAGGCCGACAAATTGACAAGATAGCAGAGAAGGCTCAACGTAAGGGCACTTTGACTATAATATTACTCAGGAGGCATTATTTAATGATGAGATCATATTCTTTGACTGGAAAGTAGAGATTACTGTCAGTTGTCAGATGACAATGCCAAAAACGTCTCTTGTCTGAACAAGCAGGAAGAGAATGGTCTGAATTGTGCAGGAGGTGTCAGCATACAACCATGTATTTTTATAACTGTGGTGATAGTGCTGGTCAAAACCGTTATCATAGCCGAAAGCAAGGCATACATCTTCGAAAGAGAAAACTTAGATAGTGTGGAAATTATATCCCTTAACGCAGATCTGCTTAACAGCCAAACTGGTCGAATGATCATAAGAAGAAAGGAACGTTGTGGGCTCCTCCACCTCGGTCTAGCTGGTGTTCCCGCAGTGGTCCTTTAGTGGAACTACATACCTAGATAGAGCCAAGCTTTACCTCTGATTCCCGCAGGGGTAGCACATTACACACGACCCTAGTGTGCGCCAAGCAGTCTCGCACCAACTCTGTCGCACATAAACACTGTTCGGAAGGTGTCCATCAATAGGCCCAGGTACGTATCTCAGGGGCTCTGCTGGTACCCTCCTGGTCCCGCTTGTTGTGGAGGTCACCGCCATATTTCGCCTCGAATGTGGGCTACCATTTTGTGTCATCTGGCCGGCGCGTCACCGGCACTGCGACACGTGCCTGTCTCCACTCTCCAGGGAACCTTCGTTTTCAAAACAACCACAGAAAGATTTCCGAAAATTTGGTACATAACAGTACAGCGTGGCATCTGAAGGAGGGCTCAATAATGTGACACAGCATCTTTAACTGTGAGTACAGTTAAAGATGCTGTGTCACATTATTGAGCCCTCCTTCAGATGCCACGCTGTAGATGTCACGCAACAACATTAGTACTCGAAGCACTCTCCACCACAGGCAGCTTACGAAATATAGTTGTAGATGCAGATGTAGATGTAGGGAAGGACGATTCTTTCGAAATTTTTCTCTATAAATTCGATCGACGTCTTGTGAGCCGGACAAATCCATTTCTGTAAGTTCTAGTAACGAGTAATGCTCTATCTTTGACGACAAGTAATGACCCATAAAAAATGGTGAAGTCCACCCTGGACGCATCACACAGTCAGTTTTTCTTATGAAACGGAAGCAGTTTACAGACATATGCCTCTAACACGCTGCTATCCAAGAGCTTGTACTGATGATGTATTCATTACGGACCATTGGTTCCTCATCTCGAAGTGCTCTGTTTAGGATTCTATACAGTCTGTTTACTTTTTACGAGAAAGATTTCGGACGATCTGTATTTTACAAATGAGACCTTAGCTTGGGGTAGCCTGCTTTTATCTCCATAGACGACAGCTACTTCCAGTATCCTCTGAGGCCATGATCACGCTTCGACTAGAATTGTTTTGAGGGTTGCACGTCCCCTACATTCTAGGCCTACACCGGCATACATCAATACATCTTCATCGAGTCACTCTCAGTTCTTGATGCATCAGTGCATGTTACACGGTTCTTCTACTCTACCCAACTGCATGTGATCGTATACTATCAGCCCCGTCACTGCAGTTGCCCATTGCTATACTGTTACTGGGAAACTGTCAAAAACAGAACCAGTTGAATAAAAAAAAGATGGCGAGAACAGCCAATAAATGCATGACTATTACGAAACTATATTTGAGAATGAAATGTAATCACTTTTGCAAGTTTTCAGTGCCAAATTTGTGTAGTATTGATTGAATGTTAGGAGAACCTAAACTGCAGGGTATGGGCTTTCAATAGCCTGCTTAATCTTCACGGCTGTGCCTTGTCTGTAGAAAAGAAAATAGGGGAATGGGGTAAATGTACGCATGACCAATGATTTAGAAGTTAGAGCGTACTTTTACCCAATCAACAAATTTTTTTCGACCTTTTATCCCATAGCTTGTAGTTTGACTTGTGTAGTCCTTTCTGCCGTATTCCAAAAGTTCGCAGACATTTCCTCACACGGAATACTTTGAGAATCCTGGTACTGGCTCTGAGCACTATGGGACTTAACATCTGAAGTCATTAGTCCCCTAGAACTTAGAACTAGTTAAACCTAACTAACCTAAGGACATCACACACATCCATGCCCTAGGCAGGATTCGAACCTGCGACCGTAGCGGCCACGCGTTTCCAGACTGAAGCGCCTAGAACCGCACGGCCACAACGGCCGACAATCCTGGTACTTTGATCGAACACCTCGTTTACTGAAGATTAATAAAATGTTTTAAAAAATGAGAAAAACTTGTTGCGCTCACTGTTTACTTCAACTAAATAAAAAATAATATTGTCAAAGTGTAAAAAAAACCACCGTGCTATTATTATTATTATTAATAATATAAAAAACGTCGTGTTATTAATAGTGTTTTACGCAGCACTTATTCGCTTTCCGCGAAACGCAAGAGTTTTGCCGAACACAGTTTAGGTACCTTAAATTAATTTTTCTCTTCTGTAGTTTTTCTGTCACCAATTAGTGTTTTTTCAATCGTAGATACCTCTCAGACACACTTCTAATATAATTACGTCTTCCATAGTGGTATTTATTTCCCCAGAAACCGACCGAGAGCATCAACTCGACAGCCATTAACAGAGCCGCTCTACTGTCAAGTTCTTGGCTTTATTGAAAATGGGAGCTCAAGCATTCAAAGCTGCCGAGTCCTCAGCGGCTGCCTTAAGAAAACGTCTTAAAACCAAGAAAGGTAGTGAGCATCTCGGCTGATTCACGAAATTTTGTTCGTTTGAGGAAGTACGAGCAACACTGAAGCACTGTACATCCCTCGACAAAAGTTTTGCCGGCCTTACTCTCAGATCATTACGAAATTTAATCTATGAATTCGCCGAAAAATAAGCAGTACTTAATTGGTTTTTTCAAGAATTTATTTTTAATCCTTTTTATTTTCTTCAGGTGGGGGTAAAAGTACGAACAGAATGGGGTAAGAGTAAGCAAAATTATTATTTAGAAAAAATGTTTTTAATCATCTACTAACTGGATGATAATGAAACTTTTACATAATGTGACCAAGATGTATTAAGTGCTGCATGCGTAACTGATATAATATCGTTGCACTTTTTAAAAATATTCGGTGAAGCAAAAACTGAGTATTCCCCCCCCCCCCTCCCCCTCCCTCCACCTCACCTACCCTTCATGTACCGGGCTTCCTGCACACAGTGTTCTGCTGGGGAACGGATAATAGCTGACCCACAAGCTTCAAATAAGACCGCATTGTGCGGAACTGCACTGCAGCAGATCGGCGCGGCACGACGCAACCAAATAGTGTTTACACGAAATGGTATGAGACAACGCACTACACGGCGAGGGAAATGCACGGCGTAGCAATGCGAGGAAAAATTGACCAGCTAGCCAAGTATGACGCGGCATGTGGCGTCATCGTAGTTCCGTTGTCGCTAGTGCGGTATAGCAAGTCCCGCGAACCTCCACATCAATGTAATCATAACTGTTTTGGTGTGCGAAACGAAAGTTTTTTTACCGAAATGGCGTTAGATGAGGAAACATTAATTGTATGTTAAGCGAATATCCAGAGCTATGTGGCTTCAAAATGAACGTGATATGAATAATGCCAGAAAAAGGAATATTCGGAAAGAAATTCTCAACGAAATGGGAGTAAACGATACGTAAAGTTTCTATTTTTTCTGTGTTGATGCACGACATTTACTTTTTGTCATACATGTACAAATACCTACCAATTTTAGTTTTTGTTGTTTTGCGAAACAGACGACTAGATATATATTTTTTGTGATAATTTACTTTTTATTACATTTTTTACTACTCATTTTCTCTTCGACTAAGTCCTGTGTTTACTATGCGAGTTTTCCAGACCAAACTACCGCAAACTACCTTGGGGGCAACTTTAATAGTTTTTGAATCTTTCCCGTATCTGGAAAATATTATTTACCAAATTGCCTTCTTTATGAGGAAGGCTTCCTGATAACATCACTTCATTGTCAACAACAGGGTAAAAAAAAAAGAAAAGAATAAAAAGTCGTGTGGCTAAGGCCTCCCTCCCGGTAGACCGTTCGCTGGGTGCAGGTCTTTCGAGTTGACGCCATTTCGGCTGTCTGAGTACCGATGGGGATGAAATGATGATAATTAGGACAACACAACACACAATCTGTGAGCGGAGAAAAATCTCCGACCCGGCCGCGAATCGAACCCGGGTCCTTAGCATTGATATTCTGTCCGCGCTGACCACTCAATTACAACACATGGTACTTTTTTCTGAAAAAAAATGTGCAAGAAATAAATAACAAGAATCGCGCTGTCTTCATGTTCCGGACTGAGACACATCTTACGATAGTGAACCTAAGTTTTTGGCACAATATTCCAAAAACCTTTTTCTGGAACACCTCGGGCTTTGTTACGTTTGTAACCGTATACTTTTGTCGATTGGTCATATAACTGTGTGCCAGGATAAATCTCATCAAACAGGTCTTTAATGGGAAAGCTTCGTCCCTAACAGTCACGTGAGGCAGTCGAACTCTCCTTCCTGGTAATTTTTTGGACCTCGTATATTCAAGAAATTTGTTTCCAGTTTATTGCTATATGGGCCGGGAAAAGATCCCCGCAGGCTATTCTTCACAAGATCACCAGGCTTCTCAAATATAAATATAAAAGGAAAACTTCTTGTAGTAAAAATATATGTAGCCGCCTTTTGTTTGACGAAAAAGATTTCTGTGTGGTTGTCATCTAGTGCACCAATCAATCCGATTCCATTTCACAGAAATTGGTTTTCCAGTGTACTTCCATTTCTCTTCATCTTATATGGAAATTACCGTATTGGGTAACACGTCCGCAATGGTACACATGTAGTGCGTACGATTTCTTGTACGGTAGTACACACCATAACAAGGATCTGAAAACAAAACAAAAAATTAATATTTTTATTTCCTGATATCCATTGCCACGAAAAATGGGAAGTTTTTAGAGACAGCTATCATAGAAATATAAAGAAACGCAAATTCAATAGTGGAAGTGCCGCTACGAAAAGAAAAAGGAAGAGAAATACGAGAACGAAATGGAGTTCTCATGGCCGTATCTTCAGGAGAGAGTTAGAAAGAGTAACATGGTAGACGCTGAGTCAGTTACTAATGATTATAATATTACTAATGAAAGTTCTCCTCCGGATGTAATGACAGCTTCTTCTGAGCCAGTAAACTCAGCCCTTATCTTCTTCATCAGCAACTTCATTGATCTCCAAAAGTATTACTGCGAGGAAAACGAACCAAACACTTCAGTTAGCAGTAGCCAGTGTTCTACAGAATTACTTGAATTCGCGGCCAACTACAACTACACCGAGAACAATGGAAATTAGAGACCCCACACTTTTCTTTTCCAGAGCTATGGCTGAGTCTGTCAAAGTATTGTCACTATATCTACAACTGAAGGCAAAAAATAAAATCTATAGCATAGTATCAGATTTAGGAAAACAGGATCTTTTGAAAAACTCAATATCATCCACAGACAAAGCCAGAGATGTAACAAAGGGAAAAGCTCCGTCTACATCTCATTATTTAAATAAACAACTTTACGAACCAATTCCATCTTCATCTGACATAAAGACACGGTTCCTCAAAACGCAAAATATATCAATATCACGGCCTGAGAATATTGAGATCCAGAATGTTCAAATTGTTTCTAGCAATCTTTAACACAATATTTCTGATACAGCCATCAATGACTATCCCCGAGGAATGGAAAATGGTTCTCAAAGCGTTCTTGAGATAAAATTGAATAAACAAACCACATATGTCATAGCCTCGGATATCTTTGTACATCTGCAAAACGTTACATATGATGCATAATAATCTGCATGTATGTAATAAGTATAAAATATTTATCTAATAGTCGTCATGAGTTTTTCTACCACCTCTATCGATTTTCCGAATAATGTATCCGCTTTTGTTGTATGGGGCTCCGTAGTTTGTACTTGAGACGTTCTAAAGTACTTATGAAATCTCTATGGAGCCGTATTGAACAGCAGCAACAGAATCGCTATTCTTCTTTGTCATACCGTAAATTCGAAATGTTATGCAGTATTGCCCCCCCCCCCCCCCCCATGAACCATGGACCTTGCCGTTGGTGGGGAGGCTTGCGTGCCTCAGCGATACAGATGGCCGTACCGTAGGTGCAACAACAACGGAGGGGTATCTGTTGAGAGGCCAGACAAACGTGTGGTTCCTGAAGAGGGGCAGCAGCCTTTTCAGTAGTTGCAGGGGCAACAGTCTGGATGATTGACTGATCTGGCCTTGCAACATTAACCAAAACGGCCTTGCTGTGCTGGTACTGCGAACGGCTGAAAGCAAGGGGAAACTACAGCCGTAATTTTTCCCGAGGACATGCAGCTTTACTGTATGATTAAATGATGATGGCATCCTCTTGGGTAAAATATTCCGGAGGTAAAATAGTCCCCCATTCGGATCTCCGGGCGGGGACTACTCAGGAGGATGTCGTTATCAGGAGAAAGAAAACTGGCATTCTACGGATCGGAGCGTGGAATGTCAGATCCCTTAATCGGGCAGGTAGGTTAGAAAATTTAAAAAGGGAAATGGATAGGTTAAAGTTAGATATAGTGGGAATTAGTGAGGTTCGGTGGCAGGAGGAACAAGACCTGAGTCGAAACAAGGCCCCCAGAGTAGACAACATTCCATTAGAACTACTGACGGCCTTGGGAGAGCCAGTCATGACAAAACTCTGCCAGCTGGTGAGCAAGATGTATGAGACAGGCGAAATACCCTCAGACTTCAAGAAGAATATAATAATTCCAATCCCAAAGAAAGCAGGTGCTGACAGATGTGAAAATTACCGAACTATCAGTTTAATAAGCCACGGCTGCAAAATACTAACGCGAATTCTTTACAGACGAATGGAAAAACTGGTAGATGCAGACCTCGGGGAGGATCAGTTTGGATTCCGTCGAAATGTTGGAACACGTGAGGCAATATTGACCTTACGACTTATCTTAGAAGAAAGATTAAGAAAAGGCAAACCTACGTTTCTAGCATTTGTAGACTTAGAGAAAGCTTTTGACAATGTTGACTGGAATACTCTTTTTCAAATTCTAAAGGTGGCAGGGGTAAAATACAGGGAGCGAAAGGCTATTTATAATTTGTACATAAACCAGATGGCAGTAATAAGAGTCGAGGGGCATGAAAGGGAAGCAGTGGTTGGGAAAGGAGTGAGACAGGGTTGTAGCCTCTCCCCGATGTTATTCAATCTGTATATTGAGCAAGCAGTAAAGGAAACAAAAGAAAAATTTGGAGTAGGTATTAAAATTCAAGGAGACGAAGTAAAAACTTTGAGGTTCGCCGATGACATTGTAATTCTGTCAGAGACGGCAAAGGACTTAGAAGAGCAGTTGAACGGAATGGACAGTGTCTTGAAAGGAGGATATAAGATGAACATTAACAAAAGCAAAACGAGGATAATGGAATGTAGTCAAATTAAATCGGGTGATGCTGAGGGAATTAGATTAGGAAATGAGACACTTAAAGTAGTAAAGGAGTTTTGCTATTTAGGAAGTAAAATAACTGATGATGGTCGAAGTAGAGAGGATATAAAATGTAGACTGGCAATGGCAAGCAAAGCGTTTCTGAAGAAGAGAAATTTGTTAACATCGAATATAGATTTATGTATCAGGAAGTCGTTTCTGAAAGTATTTGTTTGGAGTGTAGCCATGTATGGAAGTGAAACATGGACGATAACTAGTTTGGACAAGAAGAGAATAGAAGCTTTCGAAATGTGGTGCTACAGAAGAATACTGAAGATAAGGTGGATAGATCACGTAACTAATGAGGAGGTATTGAATAGGATTGGGGAGAAGAGAAGTTTGTGGCACAACTTGACTAGAAGAAGGGATCGGTTGGTAGGACATGTTTTGAGGCATCAAGGGATCAGAAATTTAGCATTGGAGGGCAGCGTGGAGGGTAAAAATCGTAGAGGGAGACCGAGAGATGAGTACACTAAGCAGATTCAGAAGGATGTAGGTTGCAGTAGGTACTGGGAGATGAAGCAGCTTGCACAGGATAGAGTAGCATGGAGAGCTGCATCAAACCAGTCTCAGGACTGAAGACAACAACAACATGCAGTATTGCATATCTCCCTGCACTTTGATTTTATATACAGTTTATGTTGCAAAGCACTTTGAGTAAACTATATGTTGACTAGTGCTACGAACACAAAAGTTAAGATGCGGTTCTCGCTACTGGTTTCTGTAGTTGAAAATTTTAATTTTGTGCCCTCTGATCTATTATCAGGGATACATACAACACTAAAACATTTCCTGCTGTCAATGTATGATCTTTAATTTGCAAGACTGTGTTCTCATAATTCTGATCTGACTTGTTAGAAATGGAACACTGTATCATTACTGTAACTGATTACGATATTAAACATGTCTTTCTCTACTTTCGTCTTTGAAATGCACTGAAAATTACTCTTATTATACGCAGAAAAGTTACAGTATGCAGTGTTTTCCAAACATTAAAGCTGCAGTAGATTTTTCCATATTTGAACACTATTGATTTCCACGGCTAACACGAGAGCATGAAACTAAAAATTAAAATTGATTTTAATATTATTAGAAAGAGCAGATTTCAACACAGCAATCTTTGATATCACACAAGTAAAGTTTTAACAGTATGATTTACGTAAATCATTTACGTCACTGATATTGTACTAGCAGTTGCCCATGTCCATCTGAAAATAACGTAATAAAATCTACAGTTCTCCTCTGGGGCATCCAGGAAGCTGCAAGAATTAATTTTAATGTACCACTACCTCCCCGCTTAGTTGTGGGGAAAACTGCTTTCATTCAATTATATATATATATATATATATATATATATATGCACGAAGATTTACTTTTCTTTTCCTATGTGTTTGTTTTTCACTCATGTGTAACATCTTTTCCAATGCCGTGCCTCAGTGCTGTATTCTCTTCGAATAACGTATAGCGTTAAAGTTGATGGCGACCACGTAAATCGAAAACCATACTATAATCCTGTATAACATTCACAATTTAGTGTCTTTCATTTATGATTTATATTCATCATCAACGTGCGAGGTATATCATCTTGAGATACCATAGAGAACAGATCACCCGGTCTCTTGTCCAGTTGTCATATGATCAGACTCCCGCTAGGAGCCGACGACCACTGTCAGAAAACCTTTCCATGTAAGAACACTCGGGGGCTCCAATCGTGCAGTCTTTGCTAGTAACTGCAGGCAGTCCACCGCAGACCCGGAATTAGGTGTGCGGTTGGATGGCGAGCGGCGAGATAAGGAATCCTTCAGCGGCGGCGCAATCGTCCGACCGCTTCCTGGCAAACTTTCAGCCAACTCCAGCTCAACTCGGCTCCATCTCGCGCTGCCGGCAAGTCGATAACAGCGGGAAGTTTTTGCCGTTTTTCTAATTAATCCCCGTTATTGAATACCTGCGCTCCAGCGGGCACAGACGAATAAATGTTTCCGAGAGCTCAGTTTTAGATGAGTATTGGAAAATTGGTTTTGTATTCGCTGGAAAAAAAATTTTCCTCCTTCTGATCTGCATTTACATTTTGCAGAAAATACAGTTTTCTACGAATCCCTGGCAAATTCATAGACGAAAACATATCAGTATAGAATAATATATGCAATCAGTTAACAGTGCGCTTTATATCTTCTACTGCAGGAATGAGTATGAATATCGGATGCTTTCTGGATAAATAAATTATCCAAGGTATTCTGGTAACCACATGAAAATTGCCGATTTTGGTGTCTATATTCGTAAGAAATTTTCTGCATTTTATTGCTTATGCCTTTGAGTTTCACTTCAACAAAAACAGCAAAGTAACTGCTGGTAAACCTATTGGGGTGTGAGGTCGCGGCGCAAGGAACTCTTCTGTCCCTTATGTTTCTTCCAGGACTGCACTGGACATCCTCAGAGGCGCTCCTCCAGTGAGTCCTGCCGACTCAGTCAAGGTTTACCACCAGCTATGTCATCCGGCCGTGAAAGCCTTCGTTCTATGAACAGCAAAGTAAGTTGACTTTATGGTGAAGAATCCAGAAACTCAACTGTTATTAGCTTCTAACTGTTCATGTGAGCTGTTCTGTTCCTTCGCTGAAGCATCCACGACTATAATGTTACGTAAATCGTAGATCAGACTTCAAGTATTGATGAAGATGTGCAGCCATGATCACAATCAATAGAAATATGACTCTAAAATGCTTATAGGCTGTTGAAAGGAAGGAGATCTAGATAGTGGAAAATCCTTTATTGTGCTGACGCGTTTCGTGGGAAGCCCAACATCAAAGCGCCTATTGGAAAACACAAAAATAATACAAATAACAGTACATACTGTGACACAGCATTTCAGTTTGTTGAAAACGAGTAGAGCTACTGAACAAAAGACGACATTTACCACTTCTTACAAGAGAAGTTACAGAGGATACATTATGACGTCCATACACAACCGACATACAACATTTGTTGTCGAATGCACGTAGATCAGTCGAAACCAAAACGTGAAGTCAGACGTTTACAACGGAGCCACATTGAAAGCAAAGAGTACATAAGCTGAGCTCCGTCCAAACCGTTTGATGCAACATAAGTTTAAGAAATAAAATCAATAAAAACAATTTTTAAGTTTTGTCATTTTTCATTGAAACTATGAAAACGTATAAATAGTTGAGGCTTAGACATTACTCTTTCTGTCTTCTTCTAGCCGTGAATGTTGTAAGAGCATGTGAAGCTCCCTCGAACGTTTAGTTAGATTTTTTTCGTTCTTTTATCGGGAAAGACGCCATTGGATACTAATGTATAAAAAAGGTGTACACTTTAAATTTTATGTTGATTTTGAATATAGAAATTGTTAAAAATGCTAGTAATAATTTGTAGCTAGCTTGCCCAATATTTCATTCCACATTTTTAGCCGTTTTCAGCGAATTTAGAATTTTCCGTGATGCAGTGATATGCCACTATCCTATGATACATTACCCCCTTTCCTTAGTAAACACTTTCTGAAGCCATGATCACATAAATGGCCATGTGCGCAAGATGCTTCTCGATTCTGAAGGTCTTATTTACTACAAACCTTAATATTATATGCTACATTTTATCTACAAAAAATAAGACTGTAGTTATGTGATACACTTCGAGAATGTTCTATAGTCACCTTATGTTCCAAGCTAAAAGCTTCGGGAAATCCTACATTCTTTTTTGTGGTGGAAGGGCAGAGGTGGGGGGGGGGGGGGGGGGGAGGGGGCAGGTTCAAATGGTTCAAATTGCTCTGAGCACATTTCAGTACAATTTTCCATTGTTACAACCTCTCGATACACCACAGCATCATCTGCAAAAAGCCTTTTGGGATTCGCAAGGGATAATCCCCATCGACTATCTGGAAAAGGGTAAAACTATTACAGGTGCATATTATTCATCGTTACTGGACCGTTTTAAAACCGAGCTACAAGAAAAACGCCGGTGATTAAACCGCAAAAATATCCTTTTCCATTACGACAATACACCAGCACACACCTTAGCAGTTGTGGTCGCAAAATTAATGGAAATAGGATTCCAACTCGTTTCACATCCATCCTATTCTCCAGACGTGGGTGGCTCTTTCGGACTACTATTTGTTCCCCTATTTGAAAAAATGGCTGGCGGGACAAAGATTTTATTCAAACGAGGAGGTGATTGCAGTAACTAATAGCTGTTTTGCAGACTTGGACAATTCCTATTATTCGGAAAGGATCACCAAATTAGAACAGCGTTTGACGAAGTGTGTAAGTCTAGAAGAAGAGACTATGTCGAAAAATAAAAAAAGGTTTACCACAAAGATGTAAGTAGTTTTTATTTTTACCGACTTTTCAAACGCCCCTCGTATGTTCTCTCGTTTCAAAAGGAGAATAAACGCCCGGTTGAAGTCTAACATTATATTGAAGATTTTATGTGTTGATGAGCTTCCCAAAACACTAATCAATCGTACAGAATATCGAGGAATAGGGCAACTGTTACTTTACGACTAGTCGTTGAAGGTATGAGAAACAGCTGACTTCGTAGGTATATGAGATGGAACAGAACGATACATGCTGGACGAGGAATCAACTGCGAATTTGCTTTGTGCTCCGCATATGTTAGTCGCTGAGGAAACGCAAATAGGACTATAAATTCCTCATAAGTGCTAGGATCTTCATGAAAGTAGTACAGCTGTTTTAATGCACAGGTGCAGATTAGTTGTGGCGGGCGAGACGTAGGGCGTGGACCACACTCATGAAAACAGAGCGCGGTGACGAAGTGGTCGGCACACTGGACTCGCTTTATGAATGAAGACGATTCAGATCCGTGTTTTACTATCCAGATTTATATTTTCCTTAATTTCTGTAAATCTCTCACGGAAGTTGCCGGAGTGGTGCTTCTGACAGGGCACGGCCGATTTCATTCTCCAATCGTGAAATAATCGCAGCTTGTGTTCCGACTGTAATGAGGTCTACGTCGAGGGGATGATAGATTGAAATTTTCCTTCCTCCATTTTTTCTCCAGAAACGAAACGGTATCAGAACAGAGATTGGAACTATGTTTTTTGACATATGAGCGGTCGATTTTATCCGTGTGACAGATTACAGACAGTTTTTTTGGAAAATATAATACTGTTTTGTTTTTCTTATACAGGTTGGACCAGAATTCAACCCAAAAAATTTCAATAACTTCAAAAAAATGCTGGTACTTGTTTGTCAGTATCATTTCATCACACACAGAACTACGTGTCCACCTCCCAATCTTTATACAAATTTTTTTCACAAAAAACTTTTTTTTTTCTTTGAGAAAGGAGTGTTACAATCGCTAACAGTCACACAATTTCCACATTTACCCTGGTTATCGTATCGGCCATAGATGCCACGTTAAGTGTTTTCAGTAAGACAAAGTAAAAAAATGGTTCAAATGGCTCTAACCACTATGGGACTTAGCATCTGAGGTCATCAGTCCCCTAGAACTTAGAACTACTTAAACCTAACTAACCTAAGGACATCACACATATCCATGCCCGAGGCAGGATTCGAACCTGCGACCGTAGCAGTCGCACGGTTCCGGACTGCGCGCCTAGAAACGCGAGACCACGGCGGCCGGAAGGAGGGGGTGGGGGGAGGGTTGGGACGCACTCCCAAAGTTTGCTCAGTCACTTTTTGTAACTGTTAAGTGACTATCAGGTGTGAAACGAAATTCCGGTTTACGATTCAGAGAAAATCTCTTCTTAGTCTAACTTTTTACTGCATACCGCAAAATTTGTTGTTAAAAATTATAAAGATCAAGATGTAGCGTTTGGGTTCAGGTGCCAGTGTACTCCAGTGAATTCCCTATGTGTCTATAACTGCTACTGAAAATTGTACACGTAAGTCAATCGATTTCGCCACAGCTGGTTGCTGTTACGTCTGTCGTGGGAAGGCATGCACCTGTTTCAGGGCAGTCACCTCACGCTTATGGAATTTCTGTGGCGTTTACCGTTTGTGACAGCTAACTCATGGCGGACAACTCACTACGGAACTTGCTTTGCCGAAGTTTCTCATGACACGATCGAATCTTTACTTTTCCAGTCCATTTCATCGGAAACGGGGATATAATATTTATCATTCTGATGAGAGCGCGTGTTCCTTCTCTTACGATATCAATATACATTTTTCTGAAATTATTAACAGAATTTAAGGGGCTCAGTCCGGATCCGCGTGACTGCTACGGTCGCAGGTTCGAATCCTGCCTCGGGCATGGATGTGTGTGATGTCCTTAGGTTAGTTAGGTTTAAGTACTTCTAAGGTCTAGGGGACTGATGACCACAGATGTTAAGTCCCATAGTGCTCCGAGCCATTTGAACCATTTGAGCCATTAACAGAATGTAGGGAAATGTCTCTTGGAAAACCTAAGCTAATGAGTTTATGTAAGCCTAATGGGGTACATATAAGAACATAACTAAAATGATAGAATAAACCGCGAAACCATAAAAAGCTATTGTTTAACTGATGTGGCTTGGAACAGGAAGAAGAAGAATAGCAATATAGTTTTGTAGTAAGTTTATATCTGATGTTTGAAATAGCACAGAAATAATGTAATTTTCCAAGTCTGAGTATACCAGGGAATTCAGTCTTAGGACTTTGGGAAGGCCGAACCATTCCAGTACAAATACTTCTAGCAGCTTTCTAAACCTTTTTAAACCTCTGATTTGAAATAAAAATGGACTTTCAGTCAACATATGTCATCTGAATCATTTTTAAATTGCGGATGAAATTGTTTTGTTTATTTTGACAGAAGATGAAATTTAACAAAGACTAGAAGAACTCCATTAAGAAGTGCCAGTGTGAAGACTAAACTGATGTTTAGTAGTATGTTTTCAAACCAACTGATAAATTTTGCTATGAAAGTTACTGAAAAGAAGTAATCGGTATATACTAAAGGAAATGAAGAATGAAATTAAATAATTTAGATTTAAAAAGTAAGCACCTAATTTGTCAGAAACAGTGAGTTTGTAGAAGAAACGTACCGCCGCTTCTAATCGATTGTAGTGAAGTATTCACCGCAAATGAGTAACTCAGTGAAAAAATAAGAAATATTCAATTACGAAAAGTAGCATGGAAAGAAATATTTGTAAATTGTTCGAAGGCAAATTATCTAGTATCAACTTTCACCACTGCGGAGTGTGCGCTGATATGAAACTTCCTGGCAGATTAAAACTGTGTGCCCGACCGAGACTCGAACTCGGGACCTTTCGCAGGAGAGCTTCTGTAAAGTTTGGAAGGTAGGAGACGAGATACTGGCAGAAGTAAAGCTGTCAGTACCGGGCGTGAGTCGTGCTTCAGATGGTAGAGCACTTGCCCGCGAAAGGCAAAGGTCTCGAGTTCGAGTCTCGGTCGGGCACACAGTTTTAATCTGCCAGGAGGTTTCATATCAGCGCACACTCCGCTGCAGAGTGAAAATCTCATTCTGGAAACATCCCCCAGGCTGTGGCTAAGCCATGTCTCCACAGTATCCTTTCTTTCAGGAGTGCTAGTTCTGCAAGATTCGCAGGAGAGCTTCTGTAAAGTTTGGAAGGTGGGAGACGAGATACTGGCAGAAGTAAAGCTTCGGTAGCTCAGATGGTACAGCACTTGCCCGCGAAAGGCAAAGATCCCGAGTTCGAGTCTCGGTCGGGCACACAGTTTTAATCTGCCAGGAAGTTTCATATCAGCACACACTCCGCTGCAGAGTGAAAATCACATTCTGGAAATTTTACTCGATATGAAACCCTAGCTTTCAAATTATTAGGAATTATAACTGCATTTCAATTACTGTTACAGTATAGTTAATTTCAGAGTCAATTATTAAATTATTATTATTATTATTATTATTATTATTATCATTATTATTATTATTAAGCCTAGAATCAGAAGTAAAGATATTTTCAGGCATATTTGTTCTCAGTTCGAAGAACTCCTTACGCGAGAGAAGATTACCAGTATAAGGTAACAATTCACTCTTAACTACAAATTTGACTCACTTAGTATGTTACATACTTCGACAGTTTACGGGATGAACTATGTTATAGTTCTCGTTTCAAGATTAATGAAACACACTGCCAGAAACCAAAAAATAGCGCACCTTTTTAGAGGTTTCTAGTTCACTCGAGACTTACTGTTGCAACAGTGAAAATGAGCATATGAACTGATTACATTCAGAGATCAATAGCAAGATCAGTTCTGAGGAACCAGGTATCGATCCTTGCTGATATACCTATATCAGTACGTGGTGTAGCCTCCACGGGCAGCAATGCAGGAACTGACTCTGCCATCCCGTCGGTCGTACAGATGGCAAATACGTCTGCTGGCCCTAAACGTTCAAATATGTCAAAGGGACCAAACTGCTGAGGTCATTTGTCCCTAGACGTACACACTACTTAAACGAACTTATGCTAAGAACAACACACACACCAATGCACGAGGGAGGACTCGAACCTCCGGCAGAAGGGATCGCGCAATCCGTGACATGACGCCTAAACCGCGCGGCCACCCCGCTGCTCGTCCTGTTCACGTAGTTCTGTAAGAGTTGTTGGCTGACGAGAAGCCTCGTCCTGTCATATTTCACAGGTACTCGACTGGAGACACGTCTGGAGATAGTGCTGGCCAGGGAAGTTGCTGCACTTCTCGCACAGCACATTGAGTTTCACCGGCAGTGTGTGGGCGAATTTTATCCTGTTGGAATAACACTTCACCTTCCTGTTGCAAAAACGGCAAAAGAACAGGTCTAACAACATTCTGCACTTCCAGAGCGCTGGTTAGCACCCCCTCTGGAAACTCCAGAGGTGAACGAGATTCGCGAGCGCTGGTCAGTATCCCCTCCAGAAACTCCAAAGGTGAACGAGAGTTGTAGCTTGCCGTACCACACCATAAGGCCTGGGCTGGGGACGGTGTGTCTTGGACGCATGCACTCTACTAGGCAGCGTGCACCAGTTCTACATCGTACGCTCTAAGAGCATCACTTAAGCGGAGGCAGAGTCGACTTTCATCGCTGGAGACCACGGCGCGCCATTTCATCTTCCAAATGGTCGCGTTGACATGTCTTTGCTCATAAGCCTCTTATCTTTGTTGTGGTAGCTGTACGGCCTGCCACCGTTGCCCTTACAATACGATGATTCTGACAGGAATCTATGGTGCGTGGACGTCCTGGCCCTCGTCTACGTCTGAGAATGTTGGCTTGACCACTGCACAACTGACACAGTACATTCAACTTGTGTGGTAATTCGCCGAAAGGACCATCCCGCCGTTCGATAAGTCACAATGTAAGCTTATTTTGTTCGTCGCTGACATAGAAGACCGCAAACCTTATTTCCTTCCCGTCTGGGCAAGCTGTGCAGTGACTAGAGTACACATAAAGCTTACTGGAACTGGGTAAATGCTAGCTACAATGACGTCGGTAATTCCATTGTAATATTGGCATTTTAATTTGATATCCCAAGATGGCAGCTATAAGAGTCGAGGGGTATGAAAGGGAAGCAATGGTTGGAAAGGGAGTGAAACAGGGTTGTAGCCTATCAGCGATGTTATTCAATCTGTATATTGAGTATAATAGTAATAAAGGAAACAAAAGAAAAGCTCGGAGTAGGTATTAAAATACATGGAGACGAAATAAAAACTTTGAGGTTTGCCGATGACATTGTAATTCTGTCAGAGACAGCAAAGGACTTGGAAGAGCACTTGAACGGAATGGACAGTTTCTTGAAAGGAGGGTATAAGATGAACATCAACAAAAGCAAAACGAGGATAACGGAATGTAGTCGAGTTAAGTCGGGTGATGCTGAGGGAATTAGATTAGGAAATGAGACACTTAAAGTAGTAAAGGAGATTTGCTATTTGGGGAGAAAAATAACTGATGATAGTCGAAGTAGAGAGGATGTGCAGACTGGCAATGGCAAGCAAAACGTTTCTGAAGAAGAAAAATTTGTTAACATCGAGTATAGATTTAAATGTCAGGAAGTCGTTTCTGAAATTATTTATATGGAGCGTAGCCGTGTATGGAAGTGAAACGTGGACAATAAATAGTTTAGACAAGAAGAGAATAGAAGCTTTCGAAATGTGGTGCTACAGAAGAATGCTGAAGATTAGATGGGTAGATCACATAACTAATGAGGAGGTATTGAATAGAATTGGGGAGAAGAGGAGCTTGTGGCACAACTTGACTAGAAGAAGGGATCGGTTGGTAGGACATGCTCTGAGAAATCGAGGGATCACCAATTTACTATTGGAGGGCAGCGTGGAGGGTCAAAATCGTAGAGGGAGACCAAGAGATGAATACACCAAGCAGATTCAGAAGGATGTAGGTTGCAGTAGGTACTGGGAGATGAAGAAACTTGCACAGGATAGAGTAGCATGGAGAGCTGCATCAAACCGGTCTCAGGACTGAAGACCACAACAACAAGACAACTGACAAAGTTTACAAAAAAAAAGTGAATTTCTTTGTCCACCCACACACTCATGAGAATGGCACACTAATAATTTGGAATTACGCGCCCTTATTTCCGGCAGCTGCGTTGATAAATACTCGGCACCTCGCAAGGATAACTACCAGATTAAGAATATTAGGTAAGTTGTTGGAAGTGGTTAAGCGCCGGCGGGTGTGGCCGTGCGGTTCTAAGCGCTTCAATTTGGAACCGTGTGACCGCTACGGTCGCAGGCTCGAATCCTGCCTTCGGCATGGATGTGTGTGATGTCCTTAGGTTAGTTAGGTTTAAGTAGTTCTACGTTCTAGGGGACTGATGACCACAGATGTTAAGTCCTATAGTGCTCAGAGTCATTTGAATCATTTATTTGAAGTGGTTAAGCGTTGGAGAAAATCTCGCTTCTGAGCACACAAGGTGCTCTAACCGCAGAACTCTGCACGGAACACGCGTTTGTGTAGTGCTGGGATACAGACCGTGTATCTCCCTTCGAAGAATATGGCCAAGACGCCGTCTCCAAGTCCGTACCGCTCGATGGCTGAAGGCGAAGTCCACTCTCTCCAGAATTCTCCCGTCTTCCACGAGTACAAAAACGCGGTGGAAGAATCTTCAGTTTCGGTCAATGTCGAACGCTATATCATCGCCGAAATCCCTCCAACTGCATTCATGAGATCTGCCCAATGATGGAGTAGTTCATAACACCCCTAGGCAAACGAGATTCCCGTCTTCGCCACGTGTTGCTCGGTGGCTCGGGATGCCCGGCTACCCCAAAAACGGCTTATTGTCCCGCGTTTCGGTGACCGCTACCTGCCGCAAACGGCGGGCCGGCGAACTAGCATCGAGCGCAGACTTTATATTTCACATTTCTCAACTTCCGACACTTTTCACCAACGCTTTACGTTAGTGACTTAATCATGCGGAGATGCAGGGAATACTGCTCGAGAATGTCTCATATTTATCATAATTCAACTGAGTCATGATCAGATGCCCTTGCCAGTCCCTTTGTTATTAATACTAATGTCGGTAAGCTAACGTATAAGTTCCCATGTCCTGGCACCTTACAACTATTTGACCCCTTTCAAACTCGCTCAGTTGGCTGGAGGAAGGACGATTGCGTCTCCATGACATATTTCTCTTTTTGCTTCACACCTTTGCATCACACTGACCTTTCTGGGTGTGAGTATTCTTTATTAATGAGTAGATAAAGATGGTGGGTTGGTCGCTATGCGACTGTGGTATCTGTTGGCGTACGACGCTGAAACCATTGGCTCAATTTCTACTATCCCCCAGGTGGCATACTCCGTCATCGGATCAAAATCGACTTCGTGTTTTTAGGTATACTAATTTTTTTCAAGCAGTGTAAATCTATTCATAATCGGAATGGAAAGCACACATCTTACTGTAGTTCAACGAGGAGTTATTCGTGACTTATTAAATGTGTATGGTAACGGCAGACTAAAGATGAGAAAAGAAAATTCTTCACATGATGAAATGAAATGATCGTATGGCGTTATTGCCCATGAAATCTCATTTGGGGTTTCTCGGCTCCTGGTGCAAGTCTTTGTATTTGACACCATTAGATATATACACACACGCAGTCCCATAGACAAGAAAACATTCGATCCAGCCGGTAATTGAACCCGGGACCCTGAGATCTACTGGCAGTGACGCTGATTAGTAGACGATGATCTGATGACAAGTTTCAAAAAATTATGAGCTGTCAAACAACAAGAGATCGGCAGGGCTTATGAAATAGGCAGGACGCTTTCGTGCATTAAGTGGAATTGTGAGAGACTCATTTAGCCAGTACTGCACGATTCGTGATAGCCATGACGATTATTATAATGGATACGACCATGAAAATGGTGTAGATGTTGGGGATTGGTTATTATAGCCGTCAGTGACAGATTTATCTTCCTTTATTACAAGTTACCTTTCGTTTATAGAAAAGTATCAGTTCAAATTATTTAGTGTGTTTGTAGTTGTTCTTCGGGATTTACAAAATCACATGAAACACATAATCTGACATTTTTTTCTCGGAAAGCCCAGCAACTGGAACTAATAGGCCACGACAAATAGTTACTCAGTAATGCCAGGTTCGTTTATCTTCTGCTGAAGTGGGCTGGACAAAATACATGTTAATCACCCTAATTGAAAAGCACCCTCGGCTCTTTGGAATGCTGTAGGCGGTGTAGAACTGGTACCATGCGGTCAAGCGATCCTCCAGCGGTGACGTAAGTCATGGTAATGTAATGGTGTATCTGTGCATGTCGGTTGAATGGTATCAGCACAGTAAGGTGGGTCGGCGTAGGGACGTGACAGAATGGCAGAAACGATCTGTCGTATATAGACGTGTTCGTGAACTCACCATGAATAAAGTCTTGATGTGGATTCTCTAACGTGTCTACAAGAATTAGTGGGGCACTTGCAGCTACCTTTTACAGCGTAAGGATACTGGTCGTAAAAAGAACCTAAGGAACCGCAACTGCGAACGAGTGATCTACCTGGTCATGACAGCAGTTGCTGTCTACGTGCGCAGATTCATATCAACCAACCAGCAAGAGAACACCATGGAGGAAACCGCATGCGTCGGATATCTGGAGTTGGATACGTTGGAAAAAGCCTTTGCACACAGCGGCAAACAGAGATGCACGTTCCAATTGACCATACAACATACACTCCTGGAAATGGAAAAAAGAACACATTGACACCGGTGTGTCAGACCCACCATACTTGCTCCGGACACTGCGACAGGGCTGTACAAGCAATGATCACACGCACGGCACAGCGGACAACACCAGGAACCGCGGTGTTGGCCGTTGAATGGCGCTAGCTGCGCAGCATCTGTGCACCGCCGCCGTCAGTGTCAGCCAGTTTGCCGTGGCATACGGAGCTCCATCGCAGTCTTTAACACTGGTAGCATGCCGCGACAGCGTGGACGTGAACCGTATGTGCAGTTGACGGACTTGGAGCGAGGGCGTATAGTGGGCATGCGAGAGGCCGGGTGGACGTACCGCCGAATTGCTCAACACGTGGGGCGTGAGGTCTCCACAGTACATCGATGTTGTCGCCAGTGGTCGGCGGAAGGTGCACGTGCCCGTCGACCTGGGACCGGACCGCAGCGACGCACGGATGCACGCCAAGACCGTAGGATCCTACGCAGTGCCGTAGGGGACTGCACCGCCACTTCCCAGCAAATTAGGGACACTGTTGCTCCTGGGGTATCGGCGAGGACCATTCGCAACCGTCTCCATGAAGCTGGGCTACGGTCCCGCACACCGTTAGGCCGTCTTCCGCTCACGCCCCAACATCGTGCAGCCCGCCTCCAGTGGTGTCGCGACAGGCGTGAATGGAGGGACGAATGGAGACGTGTCGTCTTCAGCGATGAGAGTCGCTTCTGCCTTGGTGCCAATGATGATCGAATGCGTGTTTGGCGCCGTGCAGGTGAACGCCACAATCAGGACTGCATATGACCGAGGCACACAGGGCCAACACCCGGCATCATGGTGTGGGGAGCGATCTCCTACACTGGCCGTACACCTCTGGTGATCGTCGAGGGGACACTGAATAGTGCACGGTACATCCAAACTGTCATCGAACCCATCATTCTACCATTCCTAGACCGGCAAGGGAACTTGCTGTTCCAACAGGACAATGCACATCCGCATGTATCCCGTGCCACCCAACGTGCTGTAG